>NC_082658.1:60602933-61802933 GCF_028023285.1 Balaenoptera ricei
TTCTCCCTTGAAAGTCTTTTATCCTTTGGACATTGATGCTGAGTTCACTATGTTTTTAACATGATGGCTTTGGCTTTGGGGAAGTCACTTAATTGCTTTGTGTGTATGTATACTTGTGTGTGTGTGTGTGTGTGTGTGTGTGTGTGTGTGTCTCTTTTTTTTAACATGTAAAATGAGTGGAATGTTTCTTTCCTGCTCATCTGGACTAGCCAAGTACCTGCCCCGCCTGGAATACAATCAAAAACGTCTTCGTTCTACTCACTCCAGTAGAACCCAAAGGGGCGACGAATTATTGTAGGGAAATTAATGAAGTAAGAGTTGAGACATGGCTTTCACTCTGCTTTTGTCAGCAGTTAGGCGAGTGTCCTGTTCTTTTTCTCTCCTGGTGGTCTTCTCATCTGTAAAGGGGGTCACTAGTATCGGACCTGCTGGCTTCGCCCACTCACGGGGACAATCAAAGGAGGCAAGAAGTAAGGAGTCAGAAGTTGACTCAAATTTGAGACATTCTTCCGGTGACGACACCAGGCGTGTGGAGATTCTGCGGGGGCAGGGGGGGGTGCCCTGTGCCCCTGTGTTAGGACAGCAGAACTAGGCTGCGGAAGCAGCTCGGTATAACCAGAGGTGATCAGAGGATTCTGCTGAGCTGTGTTCTTACCCTCACTGCTCCCCCCAGGGGCCTTCTCCCTCACAGTGGGTCATCTTTCCTACCTCGGAGAGACCCCAGGCTGCCTGTTTGCCAGGCCAGTCTCCCTCCCTGGTGGAGCCGAGGGCCCACAGCAGGTGGCGGGAAACCCAGAGGTTCTCGACTTGTGGTCCTCAGAGGAGCAGCTCCAGTAACACCTGGTCTCGGTGAAAAGGCAGAATCTCAGACCCCATCCCAGGCAGTGAATCAGAAACTCGGGAGGGGTCCGTTAGGAGTATGGGATTGACAGATACACACCACTGTATATAAAATAGATAAATAGCAAGGATTTGCTGTGTAGCACAGGGAGCTATAGTCAATATCTTGTAATAACCTAGAACGGAAAAGAATCTGAGAAAGAAGCTCTATCTCTCTCTATCTATCTGAATCACTTTGCTGTACACCTGAAACTAACACAATATTGTAAATCAACTATACTTCAATAAATAAATAGAAAAGAAGCTCTGAGGGTGAGACCCAGCATTCTGTGTTTTAACAGCCGTTCCAGGGGGTTTCTAATGCTCCCCAAAGTTTAAGAACCACTGCCTCAGAGAAGCACTTTTCAAACTTTAGTGTGACTAAGAATTTTATGAAAATTCAGATTCTGATTCGGAGAGTATATGGTGAGGCTGAGAAACGATTCTGTAACTCTAACCAACCCCCAGGCAATCCTGATGCATCTGGGCGGCAAACTGCCCAGTGGGTAGCAAGGCTGTGGAGGGAATAGCAGGGAACTAGGAGATGTAGGTTTTAGAACCAGGTCAACCACTAATTCAGTGGGGACCCACAGGCAGCTGCCATGTCCCCCAGGTCAGATCTTCCCAGCTCTGATATGGTACGGCTCTGATTTCATGACTGATTCTCAGGACATGTGATATCCAGGATTCTCAGAGATTCTTGGGAAGCCCCCTCAGCAACAGAACAACGGAGCAGGACAGCAAAAAGGAAACAGCTGGGTCCAAAAGTAGCAGCGCCCTGGGCTGGTCTATACCAGCCACCAGAGGGTGCAGCTGAGGGGCTGGGGTGTGCGGGTGTGAGGGCTGGGAAACACACGTCACAGCACCTGTTTCCTCCAGGTTCTCAGCACCAGGTGGGGAAACGCTTTCTCCGCACATCTGTCCCTTTGTGACATAAGACCGCGAGTTCCTTCATGTCAGAGGCACCCAGGCTTGTGCGGAGATGCTTTGGGCGGAGCATCTTGCAAGTGGTCCACATTTAAGATGAAGGGACACTTTCCCATCCCTCCGCGGCCACTTTACACGTCCTCTCCTGTTTCACAAGATGTGCGCTGCTCCTGACACACCTGGCACTTTGGGGGTTTCCTCTTCCACCTCCCACGGGCTGCCTCTACGTCAGAGCTTTCCAAAAATCCTGGGGTAACACATCCCCAGGTGCGCGAACTACTTGGGCTGTTGCTATAAACCTTCCCAACCCACAAAGCTCAACTCCGCGTTTTCCCTTTTAACTCCTCTGGCTCCTGTGAGGTCCGTCCCAGATCCTGCGGACACACAGATTCTGGGGCTGCCAGCTGACCCGCAGCTGTCCTCACAAGCACACGACTCATCAGTACCGACCTTGGCCCTCTGTGAGTGTCAATATTTATTTAGACAAGAGTCGGCAGTGGGAGAGGCAGGGAGGGAGAGTGAACGGTGGGCCAGAGAAATTCTGTCTGGAAAAGAGATGAAATGGACACATCCCAGCCTGGGAACGCTGCTTGCACTGGGCTTTGCACACTCACCGTCTGAGACCAGACCCAACCTGCTGGGACCAAAACGGTGGTCCTAGACATCGCTGAACCAGAATCCAGGCTCCATCTAGCCTTTTTGGTTTGCTTTCATTGTTATTTTTATTACACATCTCTATTTATTGAAGAAAAATTAGAAAAAAAGAATTCAAAATAATTACTACAGAAAACTACTACTGATATTTTAGCAGACAGTCTTGCAGGCATTTTTTTCTTCCCGTAAGGATGTATATATAGCCATACATATTTATATTTTTAGTGTCAGTGGGACTATAATGCAGTTAGTTTTCTATAATTTCTGTTACGAAATTATTACTATATTACATGCATCTTTGCATGTCAGTATATAAGCTTCAATAATACAGTGTTTAAAGACTAACATTCTATCCTGTGGATGTACAGTAGTTTTTAGAACAGTCCTTTGCTTTTGTTTTTCTCTGTTTTTAACCACTAGGCTGTTTGCAGTTTTCTACTGATGTCAGCTGTGTTTGATGAACATACATGATATTTTCCTTCGGCATAATTTCTCAGAGCACATTGGGATAAAGGGGGTGTGCATTTTTCAAGGCGTTTGGAACATCTTGCCAAAGTGAATCCAGAAAAGCTGTAACAATTTACACTTCCGTTGGCAGTATATAGATACGTCTACTTATCTGTACGCTTGCCAACTAGGGATCCTTATTCTTTAAAAAAAATTTTTTTTAAATCTTGCCAAGTTAACAGACAAAAATGGTGTTTTATTTAAACTCCTTTGGTTACAAATAAGTTAAATGCTTTTCCATACCCATGGGCCATTTGTGTTTTTCCTTCTTTGCACTGCCTGTTCATATCTTTTGTTCATTTCTTTTTCAAGTCTGGTACCTGCCTTTTCTAGTGAGTTATAGGGATGCTGTAAACTTTTTGCCCATTATATGTGTTGCAAATATTCTTCCCACTTTGGTGCCTGTTTTCTCATATGAGGAATGGTGTGATGCAATGTGGAGATATTCAAAGTCTGATGTCGACTAATCTATCCACCTGCTATAAGGTCTCTGTCTTCCATAGGCTTGGTTCTGAGGTGTTTTAGGCACAGAGGCTGGCCCAGACTTCCATTTTTTATTTTATTTTATTTTAATTTTTTTTAACATCTTTATTGGAGTATAATTGCTTTACAATGGTGTGTTAGTTTCTGCTTTATAACAAAGTGAATCAGCTATACGTATACATATATCCCCATATCTCCTCCCTCTTGCGTCTCCCTCCCACCCTCCCTATCCCACCCCTCTAGGTGGTCACAAAGCACCGAGCTGATCTCCCTGTGCTATGCAGCTGCTTCCCACTAGCTATCTATTTTACATTTGGTAGTGTATATATGTCCATGCCACTGTCTCACTTCGTCCCAGCTTACCCTTCCCCATCCCCGTGTCCTCAAGTCCATTCTCTACGTCTGCATCTTTATTCCTGTCCTGCCCCTAGGATTAATCTCCAAAATTTAAAAGCAGCTCATGCAGCTCAATATCAGACTTCCATTTTTCAGACCATCCATGGGACTGTTGAAAGTCAGAATTTAGAGCAAGAATCTTAACCGGATCTGTTTTGCTCTGAATGGAAACATGTGTTCCTCTGCCCTGGATCCTTAGCAGGTGTGTAGGCATTTTTGTTTGTTTTTAGTTAGAATTGCTGGTGTCGGGTATTTCTAAGGTCAAAGTTCCCGAAGTTGTTTTTCCTAGAGTTTTCTCAGCTTCGGAAGAGATGGGATACGTTTGTGGGTGTCCACATTCATGGACTTTAATGCCAGTAGTCTCACAAGACACAGGGCAAGAAACCACTGTCCTCATTCAGAAGGTCCATACTGAAGGTCTTATAAAAGGAATGAAGTTCCAATCCATGTGACAACCATGATGGACTTCGAGAACATTTTGCTAAAGGAAAGAAGCCAAACACAAAGATCACATGTTGTATGATTCCACTGATAGGAAATATCTAAAGTAGGATCTCTGTAGATGCAGAAAGACCCTGATGGTTGCCAGGGGTGGGGGGTTGGGGAAGGGGGGGATGGGGTATGGGATTTTCTTTTGGGGTGATGAAAATGTTTTGGAACAAGACAGAGGTGATAGTTGGCCAGCATTGTGAGTGCCCTAAATACCACTAAATTGTTCGCTTTAAAATGGTTAATTTTACGTTATATGAATTTCACCTCAATAACAACAAAACGCAGGGGAAGGGGGAGAACCTTGCCGGTTGTCACATGAAGTTAGAGGGACAGATGTCAGTCGCCCAGCACTGGAGATATTTGGGACCTGCTCTCGTCTTGGTGACCAGTGATTCTTCCCAACGTCTCATGTGAAAGTGAAGTGTCAGGGAGGGGGCCATGGGATACTATTTCTCCACTGTTTGTTAAATATTAGGATTAACTGCATCAGCGTGCCTCATTTTCCCCCAAACAGAAGGTGGTGTGAATTTGGCAATCCACCTTGGATGCTAAATTATGAAAAAACGATCTCCCAATTGCTGTTCATGGGGAAGAAGAGCAGGTCAAGCATGGCTTTGTGGGCTGGGTTTCGTGCCAGCTGCCCAGGGCCACACTCGGGCCCCTCCGGAAAGCAGCAAGCGCCGCGGGACTCCCATCCCCAGCCTGGGTGCGGCCCTTTCTGCCCTGGCCTTCTTCGACGTGCTGCTGTGTCCTTGTTTAGCTGTGTTTCCCCCTCATTCCCACACCTCAACCCTCCTCCCCCATCCCCCCAGTACAAGGCAGTATTTTAAAAGACGTTAAACTTGAAATAATTAATCAAGCTACGGGGGAGAGGGAACTCCTGAAAGTCTGGGGAAATGGTGCTGTCTGCTCTATTGAAATGCAGGCATGCAAACCAGCGCCGCCTTTGTTTTAAAACTTGGTATGAGGTGTTTCTAGAAAGCCCTGTTTCCATCCACTTTTCTGCTACCTTCCGTGGCTGACCGCTGGCTTTGGGTTGAGGGCAGTTTTTTTTTGTTTTTTTTTAAAAAAATTAATTAGTTTATTTATTTTTGGCTGTGTTGGGTCTCCGTTTCTGGGCGAGGGCTTTCTCTAGTTGCGGCAAGTGGGGGCCACTCTTCATCGCGGTGCGCGGGCCTCTCACTATCGCGGCCTCTCTTGTTGCGGAGCACAGGCTCCAGACGCGCAGGCTCAGTAGTTGTGGCTCACGGGCCCAGTTGCTCCGCGACATGTGGGATCTTCCCAGACCAGGGCTCGAACCCGTGTCCCCTGCATTGGCAGGCAGATTCTCAACCACTGCGCCACCAGGGAAGCCCCTTGAGAGCAGTTTTGCTGAGTCCATTTGAACAGGTCATAGCTAAAGATGTTGTAAATTAAGTGAGTGTAACACGTGTGTTCCCTTTGTGGGACGTTGGGAGGGAGAGGAAGAGGGCTCTGTATGGGCCTCTACCCGTTAAAGCCTTTACTTCCCATGTTCTTCTTGAGGGTACCCAAGAAACATGTATTGGGCACCTACAGTGTACCCGCCACTGTGATACCTGATACGTGTTTCATGATGCATCTGTAAGGTGCAGTTTCAGCTCTCAAGGAGTTTAATTTTTCTTTATTCCGAAAAGATGAGATCGTTTTTAAGCTCTGACAATGGTGAAAGCCATGGGTTAAAGTGATTTCAGTTTCCTCTTCGATAATAAAGAACCTCAGCCTCCTGGTTCCCTATTTTTATGCCCACATGTGTTTCCCTTTGTGGATTCTCAAGGCTTGTAGCCTCTGAACTGGTTCTGGGGATGAGACCTGGAAAGAAAGGGGGTGTAGCTCCATTTGATTGGCCTTTCCAGCTCCAAAATCCTGCAAGGAGCACATACGTGGGCAGGAGGCGGTGGCTCTGGGTGGGATGTGCCCCTCACCTTATGGTAGGCAGTTCCGTAATGTCTTGGACTCGTCCAGGGCTCACCATGTGTGGGCATGCCCAACTAACACAGTCAGCTATATTGTACTGTACTGTAATAGGTTTATAATACTTTTCACACAAATAACACATAAAAAACAAACACAAAAAATAAAGAAAACATTTTTAATCTTACAGGACAGTACCTTGAAAAGTACAGTAGTACAGTACAACAGCTGGCACACAGGGGCTGGCATCGAGTGAACAGGCAAGAAGAGTTACTGACTGGAGGAGGGAGAGGAGGTGGGAGATGGTAGAGCTGAAGGGTCATCAGCAATAGGAGACGGAGGGCAAGCTGCAGTTTCACTCAAGCTTGAGGTCGATGGAGCGCACGTTCGCATCTTTGAAAGCTCGCAACTTGAAGGTTCGTATGTAGGGGACTTACTGTATTAGCAATGTTGGCTTAGGGGTAGGGGTCCTGTGTGCTGTCGTTGGCTAGGAGTTTGTTGGATTTTACTTCTGGAGGAGCTGGCATGGTTTAAACTCCTTGGGCAGATTTGCTTTCTGGATCATGAGAAAGATATTACTGGGCCGGCTAATTGGATGCCGTTTTGAATTTTAAGCCCTGATTTGGGGGAAGTGTATTGGTGACCTAAAGTGGGTCTAAGAGTAGATGACCATGGAGATGGTCTGGAAGACAGGTCAAGAAGTAAACATGCTGGGTACTGTGTAGGTAATTCGTTGATCATCTGTATTGTCAAACTATTATTGATCTAGAGGACATTCCTTAGTGGCCTGACAATGTAAGGCCTGGTCCTCTTCAATATTTTAAGTGTTTTGGTTGAAAAAAAGAAAATGCGTGCCTATGAAACCCATGGACATAACAAATACATTGGATGGTGACATGAAATTTTATGTTTCCTGGTCAGCAGAAATAATAGGTTGAAAAGAATAAGTGGAGATTTATCAGGAATAAACATGAAATTCCCTGTTAGGTAAAACAAACACCAACATAAAACATTTGTGCCATATACGCAGGATGGCAGAGACCTGGTTTAATGTGGTCCATATGAAAAGCACCTGTACTGTTTGGTTGACCACAAATTCAACATGAGTCAGCAGAATGAAAATTAAAAAATAATGGTGAGGAAAAGGTGGTCTTTCAAAATATGGTGCTGGGTCAATTGGGTAACCATACGGAAAAAGAAAACTATCTTGACCCCTAACTCACACCATACACAAAATCAGTTCCAGATGGATTGCTGATATAGTGAAAGGTAAAACAATAAAGCTTTTAAGAAAAAGCAACTCAAGAGAACACCTTCATGACCCTGGTGTAGAAAAATATGTTTATTTTACCAGAATACAAGTACAAGCCCTAAAGAAAAAAATAGATGGAACTATTTTAAAAATTAAAAACTTTTTAAAATTAAAATTTTAAAAAAATTAAAAATCTTTCTTTAAAAACTTAAAGAAACCATAAAAATGATGATAAAGCAACTAATAGAATGAGAAGAAATTCTGTGTCTCTCTTTGCCACCTCCACCCCCTTTCTGTCCACCCAACTAATGATGTTTGGCCAGAAAAAAGAATAAGTTCTACAGATCATTAAGAAAAGGCCAGAACACCCAATAGAAAAATGGACAAAAGACTTGGCCAGACAATTCACAAGAGGGAATATCCAAATGGCCACTAATTATATAAAAGGTACTTAACGTCATTAGTCAAAAGGGAAATGCAAATGAAAGCCATTATGTACTAAGTTCATATCACCCCCTCCAGTATTGCTAAAATCAAAAGAACTGCCAATGCCAAGCGTTGGTGAAAATGGAGAGCAACACTGCTATTTGAAGTGTGATTTGATATGACTTCATAAAGTGTTTCATAGTATCAACTGAAGTGAATCTTAGGAAGAGTCTATGACTCAGCAATTGGATGCAAAGGAATATACCCAACAAGAATGCAGACACAAGGGTCACCAAAACATACATACTAGAAAGTTTGTAGCAGCATTATTTGTAATAGTCAAAATATAGGAACAACAAAGTCGACCTACAATCGAATGAATCCAGAAGTTGTGCAATATTCACACGTGACACCGCAGACCAATGAAATTGGACCATCTACAAGTGTGGCCAGATCTCACAAACGTCATGTTAGTGAAATAAGCCAGACACAAAAGCATACATGCTGTGTGATTCCATCTCTGTAAAGCACAAAAACGGCAAAACGAATCCAGGTGCAAGAAGTCACGATGGAGGTTGTCCTCTGGGAGGGGGCACTGGTTGGAAGGGGGTTTCAAGGGAGGATACTGGGATTCTGGTGATTTCTCCTTCTTGATCTGGTGCTTTAACATGGGGGTGTTCAGTTTGTGAAAATAAATTGAGCCGCACATTTACAACAGGTGCACAGGCTGTACGTATACCATACACTCGTCACTCTGTACGGTGGGGGGTGGGGACTGGTTCCAGGACCCGCCTCTGATACTAAAATCTGCGCATGCTCAAGTCCCACAGTCAGCCCTCTGTATCCGCGGGGTCTGTGTACGTGGATTCAACCAATCGCGGATCTTAAACATAGGACATGATCCGTGGTTGGTTAAATCCGTGGATGTAGAATCCGTGGATACAGAGTGCCCACTGTACTTCAATAGGAAGTGAGGATTGTTGAGTAAATGTATTTCAACTATGTCTGAATTCAACGATGTTGCTGTGCTGGGGGCTAGGCCTTCTCATGGAAGCCTTACAACAGCCCCATGAGGCAGGCGTTCTTCCTTTTCAGTAACTGGGCACCCTGACTTGAACAAAGTCCCAAACCCACTTCAACTCAAGTGATACCCAAACCTGAATGACCCCTCTCCAGGCCTGCCTATGTCTTATTTATTCTTGTAGAGCAGAAACTGTAAACTGGTGGCCCAGGGACCAGATTCTTTAGAAGGGTTGCCTTGGCCCAGTGCTTTATTTTTAAAAATCAGTTGCAATGTTATTTCATACAAAAATCAGGTCTCCACTTTCTCCTGAGATATGGGAAGACCTGGCAATGCTGGTCACTTCTGATGTATCAGTACAGGCCTGTTGCTGAGTAGTAGCTGCTTGCTTCCCTTCTGTGTGTTGTTCAGTCCCCCACAGCACCTGCCCCCCAACCCCCTTCATCTCATTCCGCTGCTTCACTCATTTCCGTTCCATGCCCAACTGCTGTAGGCTTGATGCTTCTGGCTTGGAGCTTCCCACTTGGCTTTCAGAATCTCTTTTTCCCCTTCACCTTTGTGAGCTGAATTCCTGACTGATGTTGTGCTGTTTTCTCTTCCCATCTCTTCCCACGTGGTGAGTTCAGCTGTTTCTCACACCTAAGGTATTGTTCATGGGATGCTCTTGGTTCCTTTTACACCAGCTGATTGCCCACACGTAGCAATTTGATATCTACAAAATACGTTGTTCACTAGCATAGGCCGGACTAGAGTAAAAGCTGTATTGGCAAGGGGCTGTCAATTTCCTGGGACCCTCATCTGGATAGGTTGGTGCTTAAAGCAATCGTGAGATCCTTTCTCTTCTTCCCACTGCTGATTATTCATTAATTTAGCAAATATTTGTTGGATGGCAGACACTGTTCTGGGCAAAGGGATGTGGCAATGAACAATCCAATGTCCTCACCTGCTTGGACCTGTGGTCCAGGGAGAGCAGACAGAAAATGCAGACATCCAAAGGAGGGTAAGGAGTAGGGTGTGGGAGAGTAGGGAGGGTGGGGCTGATAAAGTGATAAGAAGTCATTTGTCCATCCACAGAGGAATGGATAAAGAAGATGCGGTACATATATACAATGGAATATTACTCAGCCATACAAAGAATGAAATTATGCCATTTGCAGCAACATGGATGGACCTAGAGATTATCCTACTAAGTGAAGTGAATCAGACAGAGAAAGACAAATATCATATGATATCGCTTATATGTGGAATCTAAAAAAAAGGGTGCAAACGAACTTATTTATGAAACAGAAGTAGAGTCACAGATGTAGAAAACAAATTTATGGTTACCAGGGGATAAGGGGGGCAGGGGGAGGGATTAAACTGGGAGATTGGGAGTGGCATATACACACTACTATATATAAAATAGATATGTAATAAGGACCTCCTGTATAGCACAGGGAACTCTACTGAATACTCTGTAATGGCCTATATGGGGAAAGAATCTAAAAAGAGTGGATATATGTATATGTATAACTGATTTACTTTGCTGTACACCTGAAACTAACACAACATTGTAAATCAACTATACTCCAATAAAAATTTAATTAAAAAAAAAAGTACTTTGGCAGAGTTAGTGGCAAGTGCAAAGGCCCTGGGGCAGGAGCAATGGTGGCCTGTCGTAGGAACAGTAAGGAGGGAGGTCAGTATGGCTGGGGCGGGAGTGATAGGGAAACAGTAGGAAAAGAGGTCCCAGAGTGGAGGGGGATTAGGGAGACGCAGTGTCTAATCGTGTGCAGACTTTCTTACACCAGGCAGAGGCTTTGGAATTTCTAAGTGTGTTGAGGTCCATTGGTGGGATTTGAGTAGGGAAATGATGTCCAGTTTTCTATTCCTTACACTTTGCTGTTTCCTCTTTTCCTCCTTCTCCGTCTGTGCCTTAGGTCTGCCAGGAATTCTTTTGTTTCAATGGAGGGCTCTTAAGGTCTAAGAGGTCGCTGTCATCTGGAAGTACTTTCACATTTGAAAATGACAATTCAGATGTCCGTCCTTCTGAATGGAAATAAATAGCTGAGAGTAAGTCATTTGTGAAATAATCATATAATAATAATAATAATATTTGTGAGCACTTTGCTAAACAAATCAGTTTATTTTGCCATCTGTGCTATTTATTGAATAAAGAACCAGTTATGCCTTCTTTGAAGGTATGTGGTGGCTTAGAAGGTACTATTTTCTGGTGAGATGATGAGAAGCTGGAGAGGAGAGAGATTATGAAAAGCATCCCGTGAACAGAATTTTCCAGACGCAGCCCCACTTGCCTCATTAGTTAGCAGAGATGCCTCCTAGGGCCTTGTATTCTGTCGCTTGTCCATTTTGGTTTATAATGCCGCGAGCTTCCTGCTTCCTCTGCTTTAAAAGGCATTTTAATGGGAAACTGGAAACAATTTTAAACTGGAAGGCAGGGGCTCACTTCTAAAGAAATGTGTCCGTGGCATGTTAGCCGAAGAAGCCCGGTTGGCATCCGTGAGGGCCAGCGTGGTTCTCGAGGGTGGGGGTGAAGCAGCGACGGGGGGGAGCCCCTGTAAACAAGCCTGGGAGAAAAAGAGCCCAGTTTCCCAGTGAGGACCACCCCGGACCAGAGGTTAATTGTAACAGTAATGGGATATCTGGGGCCTAGTTAAGGAAATGAAACTGTAACTAGGTTAACGAGAAATTAGACCGTTACCGCGCATATGTTAACTGAAGCTCCTGAAAGAGGGCTTTGAGCCTTGTCCCGGAGTAGAGGATGCTTTGCCCCCTAAGTGAAGAAACCTCTGTGTGGCTTGAAGGAAACGGAGGTTCAGAGATAACGGACCCTCTGGATTTTGTCAAATCTCAGAATGGTGACCTGGGCAGAACACTCAAGCGTCAGAGTTTGAGGGGTCCTGACTGACCCCAGATGATTTTGAACAGAACCCCATCTTCCAGTAATAGACTGAAAATCAGTGCAATTGTAACGATTAGATAATATTTCCGTTGTCTTGTAATGGTGGGAATTTCTTCCTCATTTTTTCTTCATCTCTTCAACAAATATTTATGAAGTGTCTACAATTTGATAAGCACGAGGCTGGTCCATGTAAACAAATAATTAAAATAATTGCAGACAAGCGTGACAGTAGAGGTCTGAACAGAATGCCTGGGGAACACGGACTTAGATTTATCACTTCTTTACACTTCGTTTCTTACAACTGTGTATACAAAAGGTAATCTTTTCATACACCAAGAAATCTATTTTTCTCTCAGGTTCTTTTTGTGCATCTGTTTGCAATAAATCAGGAGGGTTTAGCCTTCTTAGCGAAAGTCACCTGCGTGGTTGTCACCTGCTGGCATCTGGGGGATCGAGGCAATTTGATAAGACTTTTGGCCAGAAGTATCCAGTTTTATAAAGGTATGACCTCAGCTGTTTTATGGAACACAAATGGCATTGAGCATCACGTGTGGTGGTGATGAGAGAAACCATTCCAAACCAGACTAGGGTGACTTCTTTGGATTTCAGTGGAGGTAACAGAAAAAGTCACACATTGGCTTTCTTTCTTTCTTTCTTCCTTCCTTCCTTCCTTTCTTTCTTCCTTCTTTCCTTCCTTTCTTCCTCCCTCCCTCCCTTTCTTTCTTTCTTTCAAGTGGCATGCAGGATCTTAGTTCCCCTACCAGGGATCGAACCCGTGCCCCCTGCAGTGGAAGTGCAGACTCCTAACCACTGGACCACCAGGGAATTCCCCACACACTGGCTTTCTGAAGGATCCTCAGTTTCATCTTGACTTTTACTCACATTTCTTGTTCCATAAAGGTGATCTGGTGCTTTTCCTTTTCTTTTCTCCCCAACCCAAATCATTAGTAATGCATTGTCTATAAAACACAACTCACAAGTTAATATGTCACAATATCAATATCAAATAGCTCAAGATAAATATTTTGGGAAAGAGAAGTGCCAATATCTATTACAATTAATACACGAATACATTCTCTTTCTGAAAGATCCAAACATTCAAGCAAAGCAATGCATCAGGATTCTCTGACGCTAACACAGCACAGGGCACACCTCTCCCACTGTTCTGTTTTTCTTGGCTATTCTTGCCCATTTTCTCTTCCTAGTGAACTTTAGAATTTGCTTGTTACATTCCATAAAGTTCCACAGTGGTTTACATAAGAATGATTTGAATTTGTATATTAACTTGGGCAGCACTTAAATCTTCACAATACAAAATTCTCTTGTCCAATAAATGACCTATCTCTCCATTCATTTAATTAATCTTTTATGCGCTTTGGTGCTATTTTATAGTTTTATGCATCTGGGTCTTAGGCATTATTTTTAGGCGTTTGATGTTTCCTGTAGTCATGGTAAATAAAATGTTTCTTCCCTAAGGCGTTTTCTAGCAAGTTGATGCTGGTGTATAGAATTGTTTTCTGTTGATACCGGATCCATCTGCACTGCTGAGCCCTTTTATTGCTCTGATGGTCTTGGGCAGATTCTCCTAAACATGCTAAATAGGTAATATTATCATCTGAAAATATGGAGAGTTATTTCTCCTCTCTTCCCCAATATTTAGATCTCTGTTTTTCCTTCTGTTAATGCATTGATGTGGCAGTACACTAAGTACAGTCTTGGGTGATAGTGGGAGCTGATATTGTAATTTTAATCTGATTTTAATGGGAACTTAATTTGATATTTGTTATAGTTTTCTGATGGTTGCCCTTTATTAGATTAGGAAGTTTTCTTCTATTACTAGTTTACTCAGGATTTCCTCCCTCCCCCTTCCTCCCTTCCTTCCTTCCTTGCTTCCTTCCTTCCTCTCTTCCTTTCTTTCTTTCTTTCTCTCTCTCTTTCTTTCTTTCTTTCTCTTCTCTCTTTTTCTTTCTTTCTTTCTTTCTTTCTCTCTCTCTCTTTCTTTCTTTCTTTCTTACTTCTTGGTAACAGCTTTAATGGGATCGAATTCACATACAATACAATACACTGATTCAAACTGATCACTTCAATGGCTTCTAGTACATTCACAGACTTTTGCAGCCACACCACAATGAATTTCAGAACATTTTCATCACCCCCCAAAAGAAACTCCACATCCCTTAGCCGCCACCCCCAACATTTCCAGGAGGGGTGCTGATGGCTGTGTCTCCTGGGGCTACTGCACTTGGCGCTTTGTGTTGTATTTCTGTCCCTGCCACCCTTATCGCGGCTACCTTCTGATGAGCACAGAAGAGGAAGGAGAAAGAGAAACTGCCCGGAACGTAGCTGTGGAAGCAAAAGCCCCTTGTCAGACGGGCTCTGGTTCTTCTCCTGCTTCTCGTGGTCCTCGGCTCTGGTCTCAGAGACCTTCAGAACTGCCTCTTCCCCTGAACAAGCCTCCTTCTGCATATACTCCGAGCTGCGGTTTCCTCCTTCGGTTGTTATTTGTTCCCATGTGTTAGATCTGATTCTATCTGCTCTGTGCCGTTTCAGAATTCCTAAATCTCTCTTGTCCTCGGATTCACTGGTAGCTCCCTATCTTCTCCAACACTGTTAAAATGGTCTTTTTGTTCTTTTCTCCTCCTCTTTTGAAATTTCTCCTTCACCAGGGCTTGGGGAATCATGGTTGGTGTTGACGCCCTGCCACCATTTCACTACTAGTTGGTTTTCTGCAAAATTGAGTTTTAAATCACAGCCTTCTAGAAAACCCTCCTATCAGTTGACTTTTCAGCAGTGTTTGCAGGAGAGTGGATTTTCCGTATTTCTTCACCAACTTTGACTGATTCCTCTCTGGCGCGTCTGCTATGTTTGCTCAAGAGTGTAACCAAGGAATCTCTCATGATTTCAATTTTGTCGTTTCAGGGTCTTCTTGTAAGGATGCTCTAAAGCATAGACAATATTGATTATCAACAAGTATGCATTGAGGACAATTTTCAGGCTTCTGGGTACGTTTGAACTTGGAGAACCTTAGCAATGTGGAGGATATTCTCATAAGCCTTAAAGTATTGATGCCAGAGGAGAAAAATCTTGCCTTACAGCCAAGTGGTATTTCCTGAGTCGAGACATCAATCCACAGACGTGGTGATGGGGCCAGATGCCGTGGAGTTTCTTGATCTTACATTTATTAAATGCTCTTTTCATTTTGTGGGGTAATTAGAGGGCCAGCCCCAAAGCACTTGCCAAGTAAGTCCTACAGGGAGTTTAATGATTCCTTCCAATGTATTTCCTAGTGATCCCACATGCTCTTAAATTTTAGTCTCTCCCTAACCATGATCCCTTTCTGGTCTGTTACCATTTGTTAAAAAACAAACATGTCAGAATGGGCTTCTGCTCCGACGAATGAAAGCTTGGTTTTTCAGAACTGCGAATATTCTGGTGTAACAGGGGGACAAGCTTAAGCCTCGATGTCCCTGTGTTCTCTAGTTTTCTGGGATTGTTTTTCCTTCAGCATCTAAACACCAGTAGACTGTGCCCATGCTGACAGACAGCGTGAAGTTCAGTCTAACTAGTTGGGGGATTTCCTGAGGAAAGTAGCCGTTTCACAGATCCATTCTGACCGTCCGGTCCCTCTCTCACCTCACCTCAGCCAGAGGCCCCGCATGCTTTGTTCTGGTCAAATCATGACTAGTCTTTTGGCTGCTTTCTTTCTTTTTTTTTTAACATCTTTATTGGAGTATAATTGCTTTACAATGGTGTGTTAGTTTCTGCTTTATAACAAAGTTAATCAGTTATACATATACATATATCCCCATATCTCTTCCCTCTTGCGTCTCCCTCCCACCCTCCCTATCCCACCCCTCTTGGTGGTCACAAAGCACCGAGCTGATCTCCCTGTGCTATGCGGCTGCTTCCCACTAGCTATCTATTTTACATTTGGTAGTGTATATATGTCCATGCCACTCTCTCACTTTGTCCCAGCTTACCCTTCCCCCTCCCTGTATCCTCAAGTCCATTCTCTAGTAGGTCTGCGTCTTTATTCCTGTCTTGCCCCTAGGTTCTTCATGACCATTTTTTTTTTTTTTTTTTTTTTTTTTTAGATTTGGCTGCTTTCTTATTCTCATCTCCTGTCTCCTAAGTCCTCAAGGCATAGCTAAAACCATCGATCACATTAAATAAAACATTGCCAAAGATGTTGTGTGTCAGAGACTGCTTGTTTTCCCCAATATTTGTTCTTTCTTTCTCACTTAAATTATGAAATCACAAGTGTTGGCTGGATACATGCTTGAGGGTTAAACTCTACTTCCCAGCCTTCCTTTTGGTTTCATTCTGGCCAGGAGAATTTAAACAGGAGTAATAGAGTAGTGTATATAACTTCCAAGCTGTGTCCTTGAAAGAAAAGTAACAATTTCTCTTCTTTCTTTATCCGTTCCTGGCATGTGGATGAGTTGACTGCTGTTGGAGCTACCATCTTGGAGGACAAGATGGAAGCTGTATGTGAAGGACAGAAGGACAGAAGGATGTGAGGTCTCCAAAATCCTGGAGTCACTCTATAAGCCTTGGATACTTAAACTGGAAAGGAATGAGAGAGAAATAATTCTCAGTTGGGTTTCAGCTACAGGTCTTTTGGCCTTTGTTGCAAAAGGTGAACCATAAATGTTGGGATAATGAAAGGGAATAACAGAAGGAAATTTAAAGCTGGTGAGTAGATCTTTTAAAAGACAGAAAAGTAAGGAAAATGTGGGACCTTTACTAATAATCTTGAAAAGTGAAGAGTGTCAGAGTTAGGCATCAGGAATTCTGAGTTGCTTAGATCTTTGTGATTAACCCTAAAGGGAAGGGTTTCTGATATCCTTCTATATGTTTGCTCTTATTAGGGTCACGTACAGACTGTAATAGTAGGTAATGAAGCATTATTTTTAAGCCAACATTCCAGAATTTAAACTTCCAAATTGCTACAATATAGGCATTATTAAAAAGAAAGGTTTCGGAATCGCCTTAAGACCATATGTATAGGCCATACAATAAAATCCACCTTACTAATTAAAAGTCACACCTCATTTTGACATATATTGATATCACCCAACTTGATCCGCTTCCTAAATCATCAGGTTTAGTTCTGAATGACCCTTGGCTCTTTCTAAAAATCAAATCTACCCTCCAAGGATACAGCTGTTAAGTCTATTTGAATGATCGAGCCACAGTTCTGAAAATAATGTCAAAGAGAATTTCAGAAGTTGTAAAATTACAACCTCCCTAAAGGAAGTATCCCTCTTTCCAAGACAAGACAAAGGGGTCTTTGGGCAGTCTTAACTGATCATAAACTTGGTAAGTTTTAATCTGTTTGCCAATAACCCATTAATTGGCATAGCAGCTAGATCTCGTTGTAAATTCTACTTTGCTTACCATCCTGATATCATTGCTAAAACTCACGGTGATACAAATGGGCTTAGGTCTGGTTGCACTTGGAACTGAGGATTCAGCAGGTGGCCAACGGGCAGAGACATTTCACACTGAACCTGAATTAGTCTGTAACTCTGCCTTAGAAAGCAGCTTGCCTATAAATATTTCACTCTGCGTCAGACAAAAGCTGGATGGATGTGAGGCCACTTCAGACAAAAAGCAGATAAATTCCTGCTTAACGTGTACCTGATGCTTTATGATTTCTGCCCAGGTTCAGATTTCCTGGATCAAATGTTCCCAAGGCCCGTGAGGTCATGTGGTTTCAGAGACATAAGCTAAGCTTGGTGTATATTACAGAGAAGCCATCACATCCGGGTGTGACCATTCTGAAGGTAAGTGTTAATCCCAATCTGATTTCATGTGTGTGCAGCAGCTGTTGGGAACATTAGGTCTGCCATCTGTGTCCAATGGAGCGGTCCCCTACCACTCAGCCTCATCTGGCTCCAAAGTTAATTTAGCGCATATTGGGAAATTCCTGAAACAACATGAGACTTAACACTATTTTCCCATCAAATCCTTGGAGTTTTTGTTGATGTTGAGAGAGTCTTAGGAGGTGCGAAACCGTAGGACTGGGGAATGGAATGGTTTACTCATAAAATCTGGGACCCTTATTGGAGGGGTTCTTTCTTCAAGTTAAATGCATGTGTTTTTCCAAGAATAAACCCAGTGCCCTACTTGGAGTAAAATGGTCCTTGAACGTTATGAGCCAAATCCTGTGTTCTTTTTTTAAAGTTATTTTTTATTACTTATCTATTTTATACATATTAGTGTATATATGTCAATCCCAATCTCCCAGTTCATCCCACCCCCCCCTTCCCCCTTGGTGTCCATACGTTTGTTCTCTACATCTGTGTCTCCATTTCTGTCTTGCAAACCAGTTGATCAGTACCATTTTTTTAGATTCCTCACATATGCATTCGTATATGGTATTTGTTTTTCTCTGTCTGACTTACTTCACTCTGTATGACAGTCTCTATGTCCATCCACGTCGCTACAATGACCCAAATTCGTTCCTTTTTATGGCTGAGTAATATTCCATTGTATACATGTACCACATCTTCCTTATCCATTCATCTGTGGATGGGCATTTAGGTTGACTTCATGACCTGGCTATTGTAAATAGTGCTGCAGTGAACATTGGGGTGCATGTGTCTTTTTGAATTATGGTTTTCTCTGGGTATATGCCCAGGAGTGGCATTGCTAGGTCATATGGTAATTCTATTTTTAGTTTTTTAAGGAACCTCCATACTGTTCTCCATAGTGGCTGTATCAATTTACATTCCCACCAACAGTGCAAGAGGGTTCCCTTTTCTCCACACCCTCTCCAGCATTTGTTGTTTGTACAAATCCTGTGTTCTTGATGATTAGTCTCTGTACCAACTTGGTAATGCAGGGTACCTCTCAGACTCAGCTCTCCATCTGCAGATGAAAATTTCATGACTTGGATTTATGGTCAACGATGTTACTCATGGAAGGTAAAACTAAACATTCATGGAAATCTTGAATTAGAGTTAGCATTTTCTCACCTCTCCTAGGGCGTGGCCCATCCCTCCAAAATTGTTTTCTTTATTTTCCTCACTTCTTCATCCCGTTCGTTCCTTTAGCATAAGGAAAATATCTGCTTAAGCTGATTTATATCCACGTGTGAGTAAAGGAGAGTTGATCTTAGCTGTAAGCCACACTGAACATATGAATTTGCATTTTTTTAAAGTGATGTTTGGTACTCAATCTGAATTTAGCTAACTGACTTGACCCTGTCTTTCAAGCAGCTGCTGAAATACCCATTCTCTGAGTTTTTTCAGGATTAAGACAGGTTAGGGCTGGTGACGTCCTACATTTCAGCTTTCCTCTTTGATTGATCCAGTTGTCAGCTATCATATCTGTTTGAATTATAACCACTCTTTGAGGCATAATAACTTTTTAAAGATACAACTGCTAATAGAGCCCATTCGTGGGTGATTCAGCGCATTTGCAGCGTTTAAAGGAATTTAATAATCCAAACGTTTAATTGATCACCTACTATGCGCCAGTCAGGTGTGTGCCTGTATGTGTCTGGTTCTTTGGGCAGCTTTTTCACAGGACTGCATGATATTAAATATCCATTACAGGATTTTGGGTGATGGAGAACCCCTGGCCTTTGCCTAGCACCTGTCACTTTGCCTTCAGTTCTCATGTCTGTGGGTCCCACTCTGCCAGACCCTCCCCCTCTCATGGGTGTACACTCTCTGTAGCTCCCTGATTCATTTTCTGACTTCCAGATCAGGTCGTTCTGAATCAAGTTCACTTCGCTGGCACATATTCCCCCAAAGGTATGGTTTATACATGGACCAACTTGAACCTTTGGAAACAGAAGCAACAGCAGCAAGTCCAAGATGTAAGGGTCCCCTCACCTCATGTCCTTGTCTCCAAAGTCCAGTGTGGAGCCTGATGAAGATACCAGTGAGCATTCCTTGTCAATAAATTCATTTCTCCCCTTGACTCTCTCCTAGACTTTTTCTTAAATTTTTATTGGAGTATAGTTGATTTACAATGTTGTGTTAGTTTCAGGTTACAGCAAAATGAATCAGTTATACATCTACGTATATCCATTCTTTTTCAGATTCTTTCCCCATATAGGTTATTACAGAATACTGAGCAGAGATCATATACACACTACTGTGTGTAAAATAGATAACTAATAAGGACATACAGTGTAGCACCGGGAACTCTACTCTGGTAGATTTTTATTTAATTCAGCCCTCTTATAATTCAAGGCACCATCTGGGGTCTCATGGCCAATTTAACATACTAAAAAGAATTAAAATGTGACTGCTTAAAAAAATGAGTTTGTTCCTCACTTCAGTCTTCCTAAGCCAAGGGCACCCACAGATGGGGAAACTCATCAGTATGAGTTTCCAAAGTCGGCATGCCAGTGTATCCATTGGGCTCAGATGAAGAATGTGCTCCTGGATTATTTTCCAGATCAGAAGACTTTTTCATACTTGACAAAAATAGAGAACCTGGAGCGAGACCAGGTGCAGGATATCAGAGGACAGAGATATCTTTAGTTTCTTTCTTAAGCTTCTTGTGCCTCTGGAATCAGCATCATGCAGGAAAATGATGGGAAGGAACTGTCTCTTTTGTGCCCAGAGCACAGGCATCACATCAAAAGTCAAATGTACCAACGATCATTATAATGAAACCTCCTTCCCACGTCCTGGCACCGGCAGTGTTACTTGGAAGACAAAGCTTCTTGCTGCAAAGAGTCTGTGCTGCAAAGACCTTCATTCATTCATTCATTCATTCATTCAACTTATCTTTACTGAATGGCCACTAGGAACAGGTACTGTGCATCTTGGGAATCTTTGAATGTGAGCCACAAAAGCATGTATTTTTCTGGAACTTTGGCTGAACACAAATATTGTTGATGCCACCTCTGTCCATTGACGTTTATTTAATAACACTTGAGAGGCATTCTAGCATAGCGTTCAGGGCACAAACTCAGGTATAGAAGCCTGGCTCCCCCACTTTGTAAATATGTCACTTTGGGCAAGTTACATGGACCTACCTCAGTCTCCAACTACTAACTAGAATATTAATATTTACCTACCAGGGTTGTTGTGAGAATTAACGCTGTGAGCCCATATCATGTGCATAACCGTGCTGAATACATAGAAGGTGTTCGTAAATGCTGGCCATCATTATAACAGAATTTAATATCCAAACAGTCCTGGCATTAGGAATTTGAATAAATTGCCTAAACTTTCCAAACCCCCGTTTGTGCATCTACAGAATAAGGATAATAACACCTACCTACCTACGTTATAGAAGTGCTGTGGTTCCCATGAGACAAGATATATAGAAGTGTTTTATCAACAGTCATGTCTTACGTACTTCAAAGTTATTTTCATTATGCTGAGCTCTTAAAAGATCACCATAATGAAACTTGTTTGTTCAATTCCTCAGGTTATACCTTCTGAGTCGAAACATGGAAAAGAAAAGCAGGCTCAACTCCTTGGCAAAGGAGAGAGAAATTCTTGATCACAATCCCATCAACTCTATATAGAGGAAAAAACAGAGACTGGTGGTGGTATCAGAAAGAGACAGTATATGCTGGACCGCAAAACACAGTAAATCTTTACTAGGAGGGATGAGGGCAGGCATGTGACCCAGGCTAGGCCAATCGGATGCTCCCTTGCTAGAATTTAATTCTCGTGTAGAGAAACAAAGAAATTGAAAACAGTCGTGTTCCGTCCCACTGCAGCCTCCTGGGCACCGAGTCCCTGCGATGTGCAGAAATCGTGGTCTCTGGTCCCTGGTCTCCAGGGCTGCTGTCTTTTTCTTCATCTCCCAGACTGCTCTTCTGGCCTCTTGTCAATCTGGGGAGCTCTTGATCCTTTCCAATAAATTACCTTCAGCCTAAGTCAGGTTAATTTCTGTTGCTTGCAACACAGGAGCCCTAACTGATGTCTGCCCTAACCTGTCCTCTAAGGTTGGCACCAAAATCACACAGCTCTCTCCAGCATCCTCCATGCACTGTGTGTTCTGCCGCATGTGTGCACCTTCATGCACCTATAACGGCTCCTTTATCATATCATGCTCTTAGAAGCCACTTATTCATTCCTCCATCAGACAAATACTGAGTATCTAGGCGTCGTTTTGGTTGCTGGGGATGCATCAGTGAACAAAATAGACAAAATCCTGTGCCCTCGTGAGTTTATACCCTCATGGGGGAAGAGAGACAATGTATTGATAATAGGGAAGAACACATCTGACTCCATATTAGATCTGTTCCTTTTCCTGTGCTTAGTCATGCTGGCTCTGCACCTTTTGTAAAAAGCATGTTGCCTATAGCCTGAAATATACAGGCTAGTCTACTCCCAGGGCTCTGACCCTTAAGAGTCCATTCATATAGAGGTAAAAAGTTGCAGAACAGAGAATGACATTTGTCTTGTTGGAGGTTTACAGAAACATCACCACCTGACCTATATGGACACCTGCAAGAACAAAGGATTCCGACACCAAGAAGTTTGCAACAAGTAACCTCGCCCCTCCCTCACTTGGCCTTTAAAAGTGCTTTGCTGAAACCCTTTGAGGACTTCAGGGTGTTTGGGCACTACCTACCCCAGTTCTCCTTCATGGCCCTGAAATAAACCTTTTTCTGCTCCAAACGCCGACGTTTCGGTTTGTTCAGCCTCGCTGTGTGCCGGGCACACGAACTTGCGTTCAGTAACAACAATAAAGTATGTATATATATATATATATATATATAAGGTTATATATATATACATACACATATATAAGGTTAGATAATGAAATGCCTCGGGAAATAATGAACCTGAGAAAGAGGGCAGGAAGAACCCAAGGCAAGGGGCTGATGCAATTTTAAGTTTTTATCAGGGAAGGCTGACTGACAGAGGACACTTATGTGAAAGACATAGCGGAGAGATAGACAGCCATGTGGATATCAGCAGGAAGAGCATTTCTGGTGGAGGCAACAGACAATGCAAAATTGCCCTGGCGGAAAGTGGCTTCCAGTGTTGTAGGGATAAGAACGCTGGTGTAGGTAGAGCAGACTGAGCAAAGGAGAAAGCAGTAGGTGTTGAGATCAGGGAAGTAATAGGGAGTTGGGAGCAGACAAGGTAGGGACATTGTTAGGACTTTGTTTTTTTACTGGAAGTGAGTTGGGAAAACATTGGAGGGTACTGCCCAGCAAACGACACATGGTTACCTGTGCGTTTCTCTTCTGCACTAGCATCTCTTGGCTTTCAAGGACCTTCACCATCTGGGCATGACCCATGCGTTCCACACCTGGCTTCAGTGCCCTGCTCTGTTTCAGCCAGACCGCTCTATTCCCTCTAACCTGGACACTACACATGTCCATGTCTTGATCCACTGTCTACCCAAAACTCAGCATCGATCAACTGCTGTTTCCAATCCCATCTCCTTCCAGATGTTTTCTCCCACTTAACCAGGCCACAGCGGTCTCGCCCATTTCTGGACCTTTCATGAACTAACCTCTACACCCTCCAACTGAGATTTAGCGCATAGGCCCTTGTATTTTATAGAATGTTTCGTGTATGCCTGCCATGTCTATCCAAAAACTATAGACTGTAAACTTTTGGAACAAAGGTACCATGTCTTGCCCCTCTTTGTCGCCCCTCTTTGTCGCCCCTCGAGAGCGCGATGAAAAGGAGTTTCGTGTTACTGGAAACAATCTCCAAGGCTCTCAGCATGTCTGGGTTCTGTTTCAAAGGTTTACAATGGCCCCTTCTTTCCTAGGGGGTCTTGAAAAGTTACAAACGAATGTGTCACTACATGGTTTGCTCAAGTAACAGAACAGAGTTACGATGTAAGACCAATCATCATAGTTCATTAAATCTGGGTTGTTCAGGGAAAGGGATGCCACGGGCCTTGGTCGAGCAATCAAGGGACTCAAAGCCACGCAAGCCAGGTCCGGGGGCTTTGTCCGGCCTGAGAACAAGCCGCGATTGTCCACCCAGCACATGACGGCAGGGACTAGCATTCTTTAATTCTGCAGCTGAATAGCACACACAGCCTTGTGATCCCAGATCCCATGCAAGGTTAACTAGCCGTCTATAAACATTAACACCCATGGGAATGGTGCGCCGTAATTACCCTGGCCCCTAAGTACTTGGCAGTTTACAGAACTCACTCTACAGGCTGGAGTGCAAATGTAATTTGCGTGGCAATGTTTATAGCAGTCACAGCTCTGTAAACAGGCTGCCTGGGCCGAGGACACTGGGTTTGTGTCTTAATGGGGATGTACCTGCAAAACCAGGGTGTAGAAGCTTCCCCGGACAGACGCCTGGGCTCAGAACCCCTCCAAATCCTTCATATTAACTTTCCTCTATTCTCACATGAATGCCAGGGATGCAAATGAAAATGTCCTTATTCGGGTAAAAAACAAAACAAAACAAGAAAACCCTAACAAAATCACACTGCCCAGCTCTTACTCCCTGGGGATTTCTTCTGAACTCAGAGGCAGATTATATGCCTATTTCTCAAACTCTTGTATTAGTATTTACTAGAGTCAGATGACCTGGGTTGAGTCACATTTATGCCATTAAATATTTGTGCAATGTTGGTTAACTCTTGGTGTCTGAATTTGTGCGGGAGCGGGGTGAGAGATCTCCAATGTCCATTTTTGTTTTCACATTCTGTGACTACGTGTTTCTTTGAGCCCCAGGGAGGTGTCTGTCTTATAATAAAGAAATGGAGATGCTAGTCTTGGTCTATGGAGCAGAAAAAGAACTTTAAAGACAATCTAGTCATTTTTTCCTTATTGTAACAGTAAGACACTGATTCCTAGAGCCTGTGAATCACTTCT
Source organism: Balaenoptera ricei (assembly GCF_028023285.1). Classification (NCBI taxonomy): domain Eukaryota; kingdom Metazoa; phylum Chordata; class Mammalia; order Artiodactyla; family Balaenopteridae; genus Balaenoptera; species Balaenoptera ricei. The sequence continues at coordinate 60,627,592 of NC_082658.1, forward strand.
CAAAGTCACACAGCCACTTATAGGGCTGAGAATTACACCCTCATCCTCTGGTCCTCAATTCAGAATCTTCCCATTGTATCCAAGGCTTTTTAAAAGTGACTTGTCTAAAATAACCAGAATGATCATTCATCTGAATGATCGGTAAGAACATATAAAAAATGCTCAACATCGTTAGGCATCAGGGAAACACAACTTTAAAACCACAAAGACATCAGCTAAAAGGAAGAAAAGACGGATAATACCAAGAGTTTGGGTTGTTTTTGAATTTTATTTTATTTATTTTTTTAAACAGCAGGTTCTTATTCGTTATCTGTTTTATACTGATAATACCAAGTGTTGATGAACGTAAGGAGAAACTGGAATGCTCCTCCAGGGCTGGTGTGGGTGCAGTCACCTTGGAGAAGAGGCATCCATTTTTATAAAATCAAACGTGCCCTTAGCATATGACCCAGTAATTCCACTTACATGTTTACCCAAGAAACATGAAAATGTGTACACTATGACTTGCACACGAATGTTCAGAGCAGCTGTATTCAATACCAGCTCCAGACTGGAAACAACCCAAATGGACATCAACAGGCAAAAGTTCTGGTACATCCATGCCATGAAAAACTACTTAGGATTAAAAAAGGAAGCATGTACTGTTACAAGCAAGAACACAGATGAATATAATAATATATTAATAACATAATATAAGAGTATAATAAAAACAAAATAATGAATATAATAAGCTAAAGAAGTTAGACATTAAGGAGTACGTACTGAAGGATGTCTTTGCATGAATTTCTAGAAAAGGCAGATACGGTGCTTGCACGGAGCTGGAGCTGAGCTGAGGGGACAGCAAGGGCATAAGGAATGACCCGGGCCCTGGAAATGTTCTCTGCCTGGATTATGGGGCTGGTAACACAGGCATACATTTGTCAAAACTCACCCCAGTGTATACTTAACATGGGTATATTCAATTGTATGTAAATTGTCCCTCAAAAAAGTTGGCAAAATAAAATAGTGATTTCCTGTTGGCACTGGGGAGGCGACAGGGCGACGGGGCAGCAAGGCCTGCTCTCCTGGTGCCCTCTCAGGCCCGCACGCCCTCCAGACCCGGCCCGCCGACCACTTTTGCACACCCCTCAGAGCAGAGCTGGCTGCGAGCTCTGCAAGGCAGAGTGGGAAAAGGCAAGGTGGAAAAACCACTTTGCCACATTTATCTCTGATGGAAAGCCTTGTTCAGCTCGCCCGAGATGTGTTTATAAATCCACGCTCTGGTCTGATTTAGATTTGCCACCAGGAAGGGGACGTGGCTCTTTTTAAAGAAAGCAGGCTCTTCAGAGCGCAGATGCCCCCAGAGGAGGCTGAATGGACCCACAGCAGGCAGATTCGGGGTGTATCTCTGGTGGGGGAGAGACCCCGGTAAGGACTGAAAATCCCTGAGGCTGGGGTCTGAGGCAAGCATGAGGTGAAGGGAGAAAGCAGTTACCGTGGTCATTTCGATGCTGCAAATACTGCCTAGACCTCGAATCTCCTTCAGTTTCTGACTGTGGAAGAAAGAGGCTTTTTAATAAAATGTAATTGATATGCACTGTGGATCCAGGTTTGTGAATTGATGTGACAGATGCTCGGGGATGCAAAGGTTTCTTTGAAGAAGTGTTCGGTCTGGTCCAAAGAGAGGTATGTATGGAAATCATGACTCAGCCCTGCCCCAGGACCTTTATGTGGAGGTGGAGCCCTCAGGGGCTTCATAAACCCCGGGCACTAGCCTCCGACGTGCCTCAGCCCTCCTGGCTCGGATGCCCCATTTCTCCCAGGCATGGACCTGACCCTGCCCCAGCCCAGCGGGTCCCCTGCAAGACAGGCCAGCTCACAAGCTCCCCGTTCCCCTGGCAGGGACAGGAATGGACAGATGCTAAGTGTGGACTAGATACCTCTAGTCTCCAAACTGAAGTTCTAGAACACTGTGTATAGCGAATAGGACCCATTTTCAAATGTGGTCCCAGATCTATAAATAATTTGTGCTCAAAAATATGACCAAGGGATGGAAATTGGGTAAAGCAAACCCAAGTCATTCCTGACATCGACATTAGCGTCATACTGGGCATGTCTTTATGACAAATGAAAGGTACATAATGGAATATCAGGTGAGTCATATTTCTAAAGTACTATCTTGATCATTTACTCTCCTTCTCAAAAATCTTCAGTAGCTCCCTATTGCCTCCTAGAGATAAAGGACGTCTCTGCTCTGTCCCTGCACAGAGCATAAGGGATCCAGGGCAGCGTGGGCCTAAGACAGCCCGAGCCTTACAGGATTCACCCTGCGCGTTGTGAGAGCCGCACCTGTGATCTGGATACCGTGGTGACGTTGCCCTGTAAGAACCATCAGCCCCAAGGGAGACTTGTCAGTTCCCTCTGGCACCAAAGAGGACGTTTCAGAATCCTCTTTACATCTGAAAAGGAATAGATAATGTATATGTATAACTGAATCACTTTGCTGTACGCCTGAAACTAACACAACATTGTAAATCAACTACACTCCAATATAAAATACAAATTAAAAAAAGAATCCACTTTACCTATATCATCCCTCCCCACACATTCAAGGAGATTTACTGAATTTGACCCAAGTGATGTAGCTCCCCTTGCCTGGCAAGTGAATGGATTCAGCCTCAATATGCATTATATTTTGGTCTTCGGTTACGCAGCTACACTGATTTTCCAAAATTCCCTAACTTTACCCGACAAACCTGATAACCCAGTGTTGTCCTACACGTGTCTTTTTTTTTTTTTTTTTTTTTTAAGCTGACAATTACCAACACTCATAAATCCTTGTTGGTTGATCATGGACGTGCTTTTCATTTACAGGACATTGTTGGAATATTACTATTTCCTTGAGATCCTCCGACATTCTGCTCGTCAATTTTAATCACTGCTCGATGTGTCAAAAACACCCCGAGTGACGGGATTCGGTTACAGTTAATTCAGTTCTGCTTGTGTGTCAGTGTCTCCTCTGACACGTGGCGGGAGCTGCCCGTTGCTGGCTGGCTGGTGTACAAGCATGGGGACCACATTTTGGGGGGTGTTTTATGGTGAAGCCATTGTTGGTTGGCACTGCTTCCTGCTTCCATCGTCTGCCTTGTTTTCAGGCAATGGGATTGCTGTAAAAATTCACTGGGGTGAAAAAACGTCTGTATTTTTTTTCAAGTCCTGCTTTGGTGTTCGCATTTCCTGGAACTAGCTCATTAGCAAAATACCGAATCTTTGAGCCATGGTGCCCTTGACCCCTTATGCCCTGTACAGATGAATTAGACTCAGGAAGTCAGAGATTAGGGCTAGATCGCCATTTGAGAAACTGTACTAATCCCAGAGACATTTAAATGGAAAGGAAGCTTCTATCGCTTCTCGGCCTTTTGGCTAAGATCAAGTGTGGAAAGGAAGCTTCTAGAGAATGTAAATATATGTTAAGAATGCTAGATATACTTCTGATATTTGGAATTCCATATTGTATTAATTTATTGATTTGTCAGTTTGGTTTGGCCTCTCCCTTACAACAATCGTCACATGCTTACGCGTTGTCTTTTGAGAAGGGCACAGGCTCCAGGAAGACAGGGTTTCTGCCCTTCCATGTCTGTATCTGCAGAGATCTTGACTTCACAGCTGGACCAAAGCAACCACCCACCCAGTTGTTGGGAGAAAGAGCCAAGGTGATGCCTCTTGTTCCTCCTGGGTCTTACCATCAATTAAGGGGAACATTTGTTAAATCAATTTGTCCCCGTTTTTAAACACGTCAAACTCTCTCATGCCATTCTTCACACTTGTTAACCTGCAGATGGCAAAGAATAAATAATTTTCCTCCCTCATATTTAGCTCCTTATACTCTGATACACACAAGTGTAAAACCATGCAGGAAACAATTTATAGATGTAGGCAAGAGAGTGTTCATTGCAGTGTTATTTATACCAGCAAAAAAATTAGAAAGGCCCTTAGTGTCTGACAATAAAAAATAATGAATAAATTATAGACCATCCATGAGATGGAAAATAGACATTATGATATTGAAGAATTTCCAGGAATGATGAAATGCTAATATACCAATATATGACTAAGGCAAATAATAAAAACATATTTAATAGAATTCCAATTTTGGAAAAATATATCAAATCATATTAGTGATTATTACCAGTATTTGGCATTATACAGACTTACATTTTCCTTTCTATAATTCTTAGTGTTCAGTTTGCTTTCTAGTTTGTTAGATGTTGCTACTGCTGTAACAACTTCCTTTTCTTTGGCATCTTTCTGTCTGTTTTATTGTTGTTGTGGATGGTGGAGTTTTGCTGTTGTTGTTTGCTTTTTTAAATTTCTCTTTGTGTGGTATATTCTTTCATTCTTTTATTTGAGAACTTCAGGTATAGTTTTTTAATATGGGTGAGATATCTCTTTTTAAATTTTTATTTTATATTGCAGTATAGTTGATTTACAGTGTTGTGTTAGTTTCAGGTGTACAGCAAATTGATTTAGTTATACATATACACGTATCTATTCTTTTTCAGATACTTTTCCCATATAGGTTATTACAGAGTATTGAGTAGAGTTCCCTGTGCTATACAGTAGGTCCTTGTTGATTATCTGTTTTATATATAGTAGTGGAGCTGTCTCATAAATAGCATAATACCCATTTTTTCCTTTATCAGATCTGAGAATCTCTGACTAATGTGTGAATTAAATCTACTCACATTTATTTTGATGACTTATATTTTTATTTTGCATTTTTTATTAACATGCTTTTTCTTCGGTTTGTTTTTGATACTCTTTGCCTTCTACTGAATTAATAAAGTCTTTTATGATTCCCTTTTTTTCTTTCTTCTCATTTGGAAATCAGAGATGATATTTGTATGCCTTTAGCTTTCACCCTAACATTTCTAACACTTATACTGAACTTTATGTTTGGCTAACAAAGTCTAAACTTGGTATTGTAGAGACCACTTCCCCCCAACCCAGCACATTGAGAAATAAACATGCTTTGTTTCCAACTTTTATCCTCCCATCTTTCATATAATTTTTATCTAGTACTTTACTTCTGCTTTGTCTTACAACAAATAATTAACAGTAATAATCCATATAGTAATAACACATATCTCTATATATTTTACTGTCCATGGTTATTTAAATTTTCTAACATGATTTGTAATGTTTTTTGTTCACCGTTACTTCATATTTTGCTCCTTTCTTCCTTCCTTTTTTTTTAACTAGAAGACATAAATCCACTTATAGTATGTCAACATACTAAATTGTAAATTCTCAATATTTGTAGACCTGAAAATGTCTTTTTATTTTGCTCTTATTCTTTTAAAAGTTATTTTGTATTATGAAATATATTAAAGACCCCAAATCACAAACAATAATGTAACTGAGTTAAAGAGTTCACATTTGGCCATTTTTGCTTCATATATTTTAAAAGTCTGTAAAAATAGAGTGAAAATCTCACTTCCCAGTTCCTCCCTAAGGATAACCACTATCTTGAAGTGGATGTGTATCATTCTCATGCATGTTTTCATACATTTACTGCATAGGCCTGTTTCCTTAAACAAGGTATAGTATTGTTTTGTGTCATAATATGTCTAACCTAGTTGCATTTTTTCACTCATGTGTCTTTGAAATTTTCCCTGCTGGCACACACAGGCCTCGTTCATTTATTTTACTTGCTGTATAATAAAATCATGGTATAAATAAACCACCATTTAATTGTAGATTTCTTCATCAAAGGGCAGTTGGCCTGTTTGCACTTTTATTATTACAAATAAGGTGGCAACCAATGTTGTTGTGCTTCCTTGGACACGTATGTGAGAATTTGTCTAGGGTAGAAACTACAAGCAATTTTTCTGTGTGTTGCAGGGTACACATCTGTAGTCAGACTAGTTAATGTCAGAATTAATTGTTCCAAATTATACTCCTACCTGCAATGTATAAAAGTTGCCATTTTCCCACACTTGATGTTATCATTTGACATAATTATTCCCAATCTGATGAGTAAAATATAATCTCTAATTACTGTTTTCAACTGTGTTTTCTTGATTACTAATGGGCCTGAGCATTTTTCTATATGTTAATTAATCCTTTGGGTCTTTTTCAGCGAGTTGCTTCTTAGTAGTCTTTGCCTGTTTTTTTCTCTTTGCTTCTTTATCTTCTATTAATTTTTTAGGAGTTCTCTATACATTTTAAATACATGAAACTTACTGGAGAGCGTCTCTCTGAATATTGCCTCTGTCTCATTATTTCTCATTTGTCCTTCTGGAGTAAATGTACGCTGGATTATTTCTTTCTCTTGTCCAGTTCTCCTAACTCTTTTTCTTTCTTTTTTAGTGTCTTCTCTCTTTGTATGTTTTCTCTGTGATTTTTTTTTTTAGTTCTATCTTTCAATTCACTTATTTCCCTCTGCCATTTCTACTTTTCAGCCCACTCATTCCTTTATTCACTCATTTATGTACAAATATTTATGGATTGCCTATGTGTATGAGGTACTATTCTAAGTGCTAGGGCTGAAACAGTAAACAAAAAAACCCACACAAACTCTTCCTTCATGTACATTATATTCTATTAGGTAAAATTCTACTGAGCTTTAAATGATATTGGTTATCTTTTATTTGCAGGATTCCTACTTTGTTCATTACAACTCTTTCTCAAATAGTCATTTCTTATTATTGCATAGAACATTCACTTCTTTATCTCTATTTCTTTCATCAATTTTAACATATTGTTTCAATGTTCTGTTTAGATTGTTTCTAGTTCCTGGAGTGTAAGGTTTGCTTTCTCCTGTGCTGTCTCTCTTTTAGGATTGAGTGTTTCCTTGTGTGTTTTGTAGTTTTTGATCATGAGCTCATCTTCAGCAGAAATCTAGCCTGTGAACTAACTTACCAAGACCTTCTCAGGGGATTTTAGGACGTGTTGCAAAGTTGTCTCTGTCTCAGCCTTGGGGAGGTCACTAGGGCAACATTTAAGATGCTTTACAGTGCATAACGGGAGTTCAGATCCCAGCCTAAACACGGCATAGCTCAGGGGTCCAACTTCTCACAGGTAACTATTTCCACCCATGCTGTGGGGTATGGCTCATTTCCAGGTCCAGACCCTGGGCCAGTGGGTAGAGATTTACAGGTCTGCTTCTAGGATTGAGGAAGTTCTAACCTTTGCTCCACAGGAAAGTAAAACTCCTTCCCCTAAGGCATAGATCCAATCCAGGTCCCTCGGGGAACTAAGTAGCTGAGTGTGCTCTCTCTGATTCTGGACTCTGAAAATTTCCTATTTTTAAATGTAAATATGTATTTCTAATTAACCTCCCCCCCCTTTTTTTTTTTAAAGCAAATGCACGTGTTTTGAATGATGGCTGAAGGAGGAGAATGTCCAGCTTGCTCAGTATTGTATCTTGACTGGAAGCCCCCAAATTTTCTATAATTAACATGTGGTATTTTTATAGTTAAGAAAAAACCATCATGTAAAGTCCAATCATGCAGTAAATTTTTAAAATGTGAGTTTGGGGAAAGGAAATTTAATAATGAGTCAGAGATTGGTTGACTGGAATGACAAGCATAGGGGCCAGAGAAAGAATGAGGGGTCCAGGCTATCAAATGGTAAGCTACACCCCAAGTTCAACTCTAAAGGGGTTCTATATATTTCCATTCCTATAATTCTGCACCTATGTTCCCAACACATGCTTCTTCTCTGAGTTCTGGGCGTAGGTTTACAAAATGCCTCTAATATTTCTACCAGATAACTTCAAGCTCATCATGAAAAAAAAAAAAGATTTAAGACTCCCTCTTCTCTCCTCACCACTTCCAAAATTGTTCTTCCTCCTAAACTCCCTCATTTGGTGCCTCTGCCAGCCCATTGATCATATCCCAAGTTTGAAAGTCAACCTACCCTTTTCTGTGCTCCTCATTCTGAATATGACTCTGAGTTTGGGTACCAAGTCCCGGCAATGCATCGCCTACGTGTTTCTTGACCCCCTTTCCTCTCTTCCATCCTGACCACTACAGAGCTGTGGTTGTAGTAGGTGACCCCCATCGTTTGTCACCTGGATGGGAGCTACAGCCTCTCCTCTGGTCTCCCTCTCTCTCCTCTTCCTTGTCTTCAGTTCAGCCTCCAACCTACAACCAGAATGGCCTTATTAGCCCATGAAATTACCCACACTTATAAAAACTGACAACCCCATTCCCTGGTGCCTTTCTCACCTTCTGAGATGGCCAACACTCTGTGGAATGTGTTTCTCTCTAAATAAATCCACTTCTTACCTAAAAAAAGAAAAAAAAAAAAAAAAAGAAAATGCTAACCTAGTCATGGTACTTCTCTGCTCCTTTCAGAGAACTGACCATCAAAGATCAGTGTTTCCTTCTCACAGTACTGAGATCACAGTACTGAGCTGCCCATAGAGCCAGGGGCTACATATTCCAGGACTGCGCTTAAATTGAGCCCTATGATAAGTTCTTGCCAATGGAGTATGAGAGAAGTGATGTGTGTGTGTCTTTCTGGGCTGAAGTGGATAAATGCTGGGAAGTCTTCCCAGATAGTATGTTTCTCATCTACAGCAACCCGAGGAGCTCCTTGTGAGCAAGGTTTCTGGAGTCTGAGTTCCAGAATCGCTCTGGGAGGAAAGTCACCCAACCAGGAACACCCTCATTGGACTGGACCGGAAATAAGAAAGACAGTTTTGTTGTGTTAATCCACTGAAAATTCAGTGATTATTTGGTTCATCAGCTAGTGTAACCTTGACTAATATTTTGATTAAATCATAACAGTTCCCTTAAAATAACTTCAAAACTGTTCAGAATCATGCCCAAGGCTTAGAGTCATGACCTGGCCTCTTCGTACTTGTATCACAGAATCTCTGCTCCCTCCTCCTGGAATGCCCTTTCTTGCTTGCTTGTTAACTCTTGTTTCTTGCTTGTTAACTCTTCTTTTTCCCAAGACTTAGCTCAGATGTTTTCTCTCCTGAGAAGCTTTTCCTTACTATTCCTTCCCTGCAACTTCTTTCCACTTTTTCTTACCTTGTATCAAACTTCATAAGATGCCTGGCAGCTCATACACATACATTCGTCACACTTAAACCTTTGTGTGTGTGTCCTTGTAACTGACATATAACCTCCGTGAAGGAAGAGACATATGTTTCTCTCAAATATCCCAGCATCGAGCTCAGTGCCAGGCTGGCTGGTGCTCAAGACCTATTTGCTGAGTCAAATTGAGTATGAGGTCACGTGGATGAAGATTCGGGGATGAAGAGGGAACATGTGAAAGCTGGCTGAGGGAAGATGCCAAGGAGGATGGTCTGCTCCTCTGTTTGGGGTTTGGCAGGGTCAGAGCCATAAACTGTAAGTGGCCTCTGAGGAAAGCATTTGCAAGTGGTACCGGCTTGTGTTCCGCGTTCAGCTGAAGGATGGGGATCCAGACAGACTAGCTGGACTTAAGCAGGGTGGGAGTGAAAAGCCAGAGGGAGGGTAGGTTAAGCCCTGTGGCTTGGCTGTTTACCTGTAAATCTATCCTAGTAAAACACATTTAAACTCTAAGTTGCTGCTGACTTAGCAGGACGCACATGCCTATAGGAGAGCATGAACCCCTGCTGTGCTTTCACACTCACCCTCTAAGAGGAGAGGCTTAACCCTAGGGAGGCGGTGCTTGTGGTAGAACTGATGAGCAGTGAGTGAGCCGTTTCCTTCCACATGAAGGCATCTTTGCTCATGTCATCGGAAGGCTTGCACAGGGTCTAATCTCCATCTTTCACTGTTGGTAAAAGTAAGGAAATCCCAGATACACAACCAAAGCACCATGGTCAGTGAGTGACAGACTCCAGCCTACAGCTCAATGGCTGGACCCCCCACTGGTGGTCCCAGCAGGTCACAGAACCTAGAGTCGGCCAGTGGTCAGAGAAGCAGACACACTAATTTAACCCGTGTACAAAATGACATTTTCTAGATTCAGCTCCTAAATACTCAAAACACATCCCCAAGTTTCTGTCTACAATGTTGTCAAACTATTTAAGCAACTGACACTAGACTGTTTTGGTTCAATGGACAGGTTTTTCCTCCACTGAATAATCAGAAGTAACCATTTGTGTCGGCTTCGCGTAGTCAGGGGACTTTCAGTAGTAACAGAAAATGCCACTCGAATTGGCCTAAATAATACATTTATAGCTCACATGACTGGAAGTTTCACAATGGGGCATGTAATTTAGGGTTAGTAAATCCAGAAGTTCAACATCATCATCAAGAGCACAAGTTCTGAGGGTCCCTTTCCTTCCTTGTCCATAATTCTGGCTTCTGCCTCGGGCTGGCTCCCCTCACAATTGTAGGATCTAGGGGTAGAAGAAAAAAAGAGCCTATCCCTCAGTCATGAAATAAAATTCCTCCCTTCCAGCCGATGGTCATGTGTGGGCTCTGGACCAACAGCTGTTGCTAGGAGAATGTCATACAGTGGTTGGTTTCAGGGCAGGGTCCTCAAACTATCTGATGGGATTAACATGTTTGGCTTTGACTAATCAGTACTCATCTCATTCCAGGAGCTGAAGTTACTTCCTAAAGCACCATGGATGTCGGTGGAAAGAGTGGAAAACATGTTGGAGAACTGAACATGATGTCCACTATACTGTCTAAAATCATTCAGTTGAAGGGGCGGGAGGGGGAAGAGAGAGAGAAAGGAAAACCAAGTTTGACTGAGTAATATCTGTGGCACCAGGAACCACAGACTCAGGGATGCAATAGACAATATCTAGCCTGATGTTAATTGATAAGGAGACAACACCTTTTGTTTGATTCTTGGTTGAACACCAACCAGAATGAGAAAACTGAGTAGATTAATTTCAGCTCTGTTTTCTTTTCTTCTTCTTCTTCTTCCCTTCCCCCCACCCCTCCCCTCTACCTTCCTCCTTTTCTTCCCCTCCCCTTCCTCCACCTCTTTTCCCTTCTCACCCTCCTCCTTCTTTTTGGCTCTTTCTTTGCTTACTTCTTAAAGAGATCAGGACTCCTCCCTTCCCCCTTTGACTCCAAAGACCACCATTTTGGCCCTCAACGAGCAAAAAATTAAAATAAGAAAAAAAGCAAACAGTTTCTCAGGCAGGTCACGTGTTTGGAACCACATCAAACTGCTGCTTACTTGCTACCACGAGCCTCTCATCCCACTTTGAAAAATACATTCCTGCTAGAACCTAAGAGCTTAGGAAAGTGAGCAAGTTAAGTCCAAACACACACCAGAATAAATTAAATAACAGAGTTAACGAATTCAACTGTGGCATGGTTTTGCAGAAGTGGTAAATTGCGTTTTAAGGTAGAAGTGTTTGGTTCAAGGCTATTTGTTTGGAAGTAATCTTGGCAAGTGGACTGGAGTGAAGGAAGGCTTTTAAAGGCAGGGGAAAGGATGAATTTGGCACTTGTGGATTAGGTAGTACAGGAGGGCTATTAGCAAATGGATCATTTTTTAACCTGGAATGTTACACAGCGCGTGCTGCATAATTTACTTTACAATGATGTTCAGATAAGGGTTATTTAAATTACTCTATGGGGGACTTTCCTGGTGGCGTAGTGGTTAAGAATCCGCCTGCCAATGCAGGGGACCCAGGTTCGATCCCTGGACCGGGAAGATCCCACATGCCACGGAGCAACTAAGCCCATGCACCACAACTACTGAGCCTGCGCTCTAGAGCCCGTGCTCTGCAACAAGAAAAGCCACCGCAATGAGAAGCCCGTGCACCGCAGCGAAGAGTAGCCCCCGCTCGCCGCAACTAGAGAAAGCCCGCGCACAGCAACAAAGACCCAATGCAGCCAAAAATAAATAAATAAATAGGGCTTCCCTGGTGGCGCAGTGGTTGAGAGTCCGCCTGCCAATGCAGGAGACACGGGTTCGAGCCCTGGTCTGGGAAGATCCCACATGCCGCGGAGCAACTAGGCCCGTGAGCCACAACTACTGAGCCTGCGCGTCTGGCGCCTGTGCTCCGCAACAAGAGAGGCCGTGACAGTGAGAGGCCCGTGCACCGCGATGAAGAGTGGCCCCTGCTCGCCAGAACTAGAGAAAGCCCTTGCACAGAAACGAAGACCAAACACAGCCAAAAATAAATAAGTAAATAAATTAAAATGTATCTCAATAATGCCATGGCATTTAAAAAAACTAATTTTTAGGAACTCATATTTTTTAGTTCTCACCAGATATTTTAAGCTATATGCAACTATATTTTCTACTTAGTCATTGTTGATATGCAGTAAAATCATTACATTTTGTATACTGCTTTTTACCATTGTCCATCTTACTGAATTCTCTTCTAGTTTTCATGAATTTTCGTGTATTCTCTTAGATTTTCTGGGTGCTTACCGTTCACAAATAAGATTAGATTTCTTATAACTCGTTTTTTGTTTATTGCATTGACTGGTGCTTTAGAATTCTGTCAAGTGATGTTCCTATAACCATATTTCACCACAAAAGAATATTCTGACTGGAGATTTATGATGGGTATTCCTTTAGTAAGAAATGGACATTAAATCTGATCATATTTCTTGGGGGCACTTTCCGTGATGAACATTTTGGCTTCTTGGACCTATAGACATTATGAACTTTTACAGAGTTTCTAACAAAGGAGATCTATTGCATTCCTGAAGTCAATTTTACTTGGACAAGGAGCATCTTTTAAAATCTTTGGGAATGGGCTAAACTTCTCTATAAAATATGAAAATACTGCAACAAATTATTGTCCATTTTCTTCACAAGTATTTCCTGAGCTTCAAGAGTATATGATCTATTTCCTGTCACCTCGGTGTTTAAAGATTTGGCGATCACAATTTAAGATTGTAACCATATGATTAAACCTTGGGAGAGGAGGACAGAAGTGTTGGAAAGGGGTCTGCAGGGGAGGTCTGTGGTTTTGGTAACATTCTATTCTTCAGTTGGGTGCTGAGTCCAGGTGGGTTTATTTTGTGTGTGTGTTTTAAAAAATTTTTTACCCGAGGTTCCTTAAAAAACTAAAAATAGAGCTACCATATGATCCAGCAATCCCACTCCTGGGCATATAGCTAGAGAAAAACATGGTTTGAAAGGATACATTCACCCCAATGTTCACTGCAGCACTATTTACAATAGCCAGGACATGGAAGCAAGCTAAATGTCCATCGACAGAGGAATGGATAAAGAAGATGTGGTACATACATACAATGGAATATTACTCAGCCATAAAAAAAGAATGAAATAATGCCATTTGCAGCAACATGAATGGACCTGGAGATTATCATACTAAGTGAAGTAAATCAGAGAAGGATAAATATCATATGATATCACTTATATGTGGAATCTAAAAAAAAAAGTTACAAATGAACTTATTTACAAAGCAAAAACAGACTCACAGACTTAGAGAATGAGCTTATGGTTACGAGGGGAGAAGGCCTGGGGTTGGAGGGTTAGATTGGGAGTTTGGGGTTGACGTGCACACACTGATATATTTAAAATAAATAATCAACAAGGACCTCCTGTGAAAAAATAAATAAATAAATAAATAAATAAATAAATTTAATCTCTTTTAGATCTTTAAATTTATTACAAAATGTTAGAAAGTTGTTTTTCATATCACAGCTCCTCCCTTTTTTTTTTTTTTTTTGGAAAATGTGTCTTTTTTTTTAAAATTTATTTATTTATTTTTGGCTGTGTTGGGCCTTCACTTCCGTGTGAGAACCCTCTCTAGCCGTGGCGAGCGGGGGCCACTCTTCATCGCGGTGCGCGGGCCTCTCACTGTCGCAGCCTCTCTTGCTGCGGAGCACAGGCTCCAGACGCGCAGGCTCAGTAGTTGTGGCTCACGGGCCTAGTTGCTCCGCGGCATGTGGGATCTTCCCAGACCAGGGCTCGAACCCGTGTCCCCTGCATTGGCAGGCAGATTCTCAACCACTGCGCCACCAGGGAAGCCCCTCCTCCCTTTTTTGATAACCAGATTATTCTCATTGCAAAGATGCAGTATTCTCTCAAGTTTTATAGAGAATACAATTAAAAAAAAAAATTCTGCTTGATGGCCTAAATTGATTTCAGAGAAGAAGGGGTAGTTACACTGGATCCCTGGATTGTTTTCCTTATTTTGAATTAGTGAATGTGTGTTTTTTTTAACCATTTTAAAAAACTGAAGTATTGTTGATTTACAATTTTATGTTAGTTTCAGATGTACAGTAAAGGGATTCAGTTATACGTATATCTATTCTTAAGTGCAGGGATGTTTCTGCCTGCTCATCTTTACCTGGGAAGGTGTGTTGGCAGCGTGGACTACTGACATCCCAGCTCTGATGTCCACAAATTCAAATGGCAAAAGAAGAGTCTGTATTCCACCAGATTTTTGCCTTATGAAAAATTAATATCATTACAGGTATCCTTTTCTTTATAAACTTGAAAATTATCCTGTTTAATTTTCAAAATAAATTTCTACTATATTTCTTTTGCACTAATTTAAAAAATTAATTTAGTGATAGCTGATATCTTTGATTACTGATTTTCTAATCACGCTCAAAGTATATTTTCCACTTATTCATTTATTTTAAGTTCCTCAGTAGCCTTTCTTTCCCTCCTTCCTTCCTTCCTTCTTCCTTCCTTCCTTCTCTCTCTCTTTCTTTCTTTCTTTCTTTCTTTCTTTCCTTCACTGCACTGCACAGCTTGCAGGATCTTAGACCAGGGCCCTGGCAATGAAAGCGCCAAGTCCTAACTGCTGGACCGCTAGGGTCCAGGGAGTGCCAGGGAATTCCCTAGCATTTATTTTTTTGATGTATTTTTCCACATTTCCTATTAGCTTTTTTCCCTAGATATTTACTCTTTTTACTCCTATTTTCTAATTAATTGTTTGTATATAGGCAAACTCCTAATATTGTATATTAATTTTGTACCCCCCCCCCACTTCACTATATAACAGTGTTGGGGATATTCTCTAGAGTTTAGCTAGTACCATTTCATCAACAAATAATGACAGTTTTACCTTCTCCTTTCCAAGTTTTTAACTCATTTATTTTTTCTTTCTCAGGACTATTTATGTGCTATCATTCACAAGGACTCACAAGCTAAAATGTCATAATAACTTTGTGAGGTCATTTTTGCAATTTTTCATGAAAGAGTCGTATTTTAGAATGTTTTGAAGTGCTGATGAACAGAATAAATGAAAGTGTAACTATGAAAAAAAAAAAAAAGGAGAGTCTGTGTTCTGCCAGATGAGGTCTCCAGCCACTGGTGATGTGTTGGCAGAAAGTTTCCCCCAGTTGTACAGCCGGGAAGGTCACCGTCGTGGTGAGTGGTTCCTCTTGTGTGTTTGTTGTGGTCCCCAGAGAAAACTCTCCGGTAGCAGCCCTGGCTGCCCTCATCAGTGGGCCCTGGAGACGCAGCTCCTCTGATTAACGCCCCGTCTGTTCCAAATGAGGGTGGGCGGGCGGGCCAGGGAGCCCAGGGTAGCTTTGCTGTGGGCCAGCGCTGGCTCCATTCCCCGCGTCTCCCGTAAGGTCGGGCTGGGACCCTCACCTGCAGCTGTGCGGCTCACGCCCGCAGGTGTTTGAGTTCCCTGGGCTGCAGGAAGTGGGGAGGACCGCGCTGTGACAGACGCTTCCCTTCTGGGTGTGGTGTGGGCCCCTGAGCTGCTGGGTCACTAACCCCTTCCTCTGATGCGCAGGGCCCACCCTCCTTAGAAGTCTGTTTCGGCCACACCTCTGCACAGTGTCCTGACCACTCACCAAGGGCAGACTGGGAGGAGGCACCTGGTCTGGAGTTCTGTGTCCTTCCTGACATATGTATCTGTATATATAGCATAACATTTACTATTTAAGCCATTTTGAGTGTATAGTTTGGTAGTATTAAGTACCTTCACGTTGCTGTGCTATCTTCACCAGCATCCGTCTCCAGAACATTTTAATCCACCCAAACTGAAACTTCGTACCCATTCAAAAGTATCTCCCCATTCCCCTCTACCCTGGAAACCTACTCTATTCTCTGCCTCTGTGAACTTGACTCCTCTAGGGACCTCATGTAAGTGGAATCCTACAGCAGAGGTCCCCAGCCTTTTTGGACCAGGGACCAGTTTCGCGGAAGACAATTTTCCCACAGACGGGAGAGGGGGATGGCGGGGCAGGGGGATGGTTCAGGTGGTAATGGGAGCAATGGGGAGCGATGGGGAGCGATGGGGAGCGACACGGAGTGGCAGATGAAGCTTCGCTTGCTGCCCGCCACTTAACCTCCTGCTGTGCGGCCTGGCACTGGTCCCCAGGGTTGGGGACCCCTGTCCTACAGGATTTATCTTTTTGTGACTAGCTTATTTCACTTTGCATAATGTCTTCAAGGTTCATCCATGTTGTAGCTCACATCACAATTTCCTTCCTTTTAAAGGCTGAATCATATCCCACTGTATGTATACATCACATTTAATTTACCCATTCGCCCATCAAAATACATTAATCCATAGTCTTTTTTTTTTTGTCTGTTTGCTTATATCTTTCTGATTCTATGCTTTTACTTTCTCTTTTCTTTTTTTTAAATTGAAGTATAGTTGTGTTGGTTTCAGGTGGACAGAGAAGTGATTCAGTTATACATATATATACAATATATATATACATATATTTTTCAGATTCTTTTCCCATATAGGTTATTACAAAATATTGAGTATAGTTCCCTGTGCTATACCGTAGGTCTTTGTTGGGGATCTATTTTATATATAGTAGTGTGTATATGTTAATCCCATTCTCCTAATTTATCTGCCCCCCCCTTCTACTTTGGTAACCATAAGTTTTTTTCTGTCTGTGGGCCCATTCTTGTTTTGTAAATAAGTTCATTTGTAATTTTTTTCAGATTCCACATATAAGCGACATCATATTTGTCTTTCTCTGTCTGACATACTTCACTTAGTATGATCATCTCTAGGTCCATCCATGTTGCTGCAAATGGCATTATTTCATTCTTCTACAGTCTTTTTAAGGGAATAAAACTTGCCTTCCCCTTCAGTCTCTACAGCATGGAGCTTGAAGACATTTTGAGATTATTCTAGACAAGTGGTTCTCAAACTTCAACGTGCATCCCCAGGAGGGCTGGTTAAAACACAGATTACTGGGTCCCACCCCCTAAGTTTCTGATTCAGTAAGTCTGGGGGGGCCTGGGGATTTGCATTCCTACCAGTTTCCCAGTTGGTACAGATACTGCTGGTCCGGGGACCACACTTTGAATAATGACTGTTGTAGAGATTCAGTTACTTTCTTTTCCAACTGCTACTGACTACGCATTGTAGGGTAGCTACCCACCCACATACACTTCTGGGGGAACCTAATCATGCACAATCCTTGTTGTCCCAAAGGACCAGGTGTTGACCTAAAAGGTCATCCATCAGTAAGCTAGCCTCTGACCTTTGACTTGTGTGACCTCACTCAAAATGGTGAGCTGGACCAATCCGTCAGGAATTTGAATGAGGTGACGTAGAGGGCGGTTGACCAGCAGAGATGGGGCTGGTGTGACCATCACGGGCCTTGGTTGGCTGAAGCCCAGAAAGTTACCGGTTGAGGAAAAAGTAGACACTCACCCAGAAGCAGAGACCCGACTGCCTACCTTTTGTTAAGCTTTCCCCCTTCTCGCTGCTTGCTCCCTGCCCCCTGAGCCCATCCCCTCTGCCAGAAAGAATTGGCCCCTGGGCTTGAATTTCAGTGAAGCCATGAACAGAAAATGCACCATGAAATTACATGGCTCCTGCAAAAGAGGCGGCCATCTGCTTTTTCTTTAGGCCTTCCCCTACAGTCTGGTGTTATCTCCCCTTCCTGGTGATATTGTACATATTTAAGAAAAAGGAAGGCTTTATTTAAAAAAAAAAAAAAACAGAATGCAGGATATTCGGCACTAGTAAATTCCCCAAGGCATTTGTGGACACTCTACCATTTTCTAGATATTCGTACTAGTAATTTGTTAACTTAATTGTTTCTAGTTTCTCCCATCCCAGTTTTGGAATGGGAATATTGTCCTTTGCTGCGTTTCTATAAGTCGCTCTATATGTGTAAAGATTTATACACAATGATTTGCTTCAAATTCTACACAATTCTACCGTAGCTTTTTCTCACCTGAATCTTCTTTCCCACATTTCTGAGCCTTGGGGAAAATGTGATTTCCTCTTTTCTGGTGAATAATACAAAAAAAACCCAATTAATAGCAGGTGAGATAATAGGCAAAAACCAAACAAATTTTAAAAAAACCCTTCACTCTAAAATAAAGTCTATTTGAAACCGCACAGGTTTTACTTTAGACTCTAAGGGAGCCCAGCTGTGGTTAAGCACAGCGAAAACAAGAAGACATTTTGGTTCCATTTCTGAAGATGAACTTTGAAGATGTACTTTGAAAACGCCATGTTATGTCTAAACAAAAGGAAGCTGATGTTACAAGGCGCATTTTCATCCTGTCTTTTTTATTGTTTCCAGACACTAGCGCTGTCCCCTTGTACAGCGTGTCCTGTTTTCCCAAGAGAGGCCGGGACGCTCTCTCTAAACTTTCCTGGATAAGCTGAAATGTGAGACAGTCCAGGAGTGGACACCTGATATTTCGCAAATTATCAGCTTGGTGTTTTGACCTGGCAGGGCTTTCTCTGTGTGTTCCACACAGGCATTCCCTTATTCCCTCATTCTTTTTTAAAAAATTTTTATTGAAGTATAGTTGATTTACAATGTTGTGTTAGTTTCTGCTGTACAGCAAAGTGAATCAGTTTAATATATATATATATATCTCCACTCTTTTTTAGATTCTTTCCCCATATAGGTCATTACAGAGTATTGAGTAGAGTTCCCTGTGCTGTACAGTAGGTCCTTATTAGTTATCTATTTTATATACAGTAGTGTGTATATGTCACTCCCAATCTCCCAGTTTATCCCTCCCCCCTTTCCCCCTTGGTAACCATGTTTGATTTCCCCAATGAGATGTAAAACTCTCTCTTTTACTGACACACACAGCACATTTTGATGGAAACACAGCGGTGGGCAGAAGTGGTCAGGGAGGGGCCGTCAGGGGCGGGAAGCTGCAGCCCACTGCCAGGGTGGGCCAGGCTTGCATGGGGAGGGCAGAACCTTCTGCAGAGACCGGTCTGGAAAGACCTAGACTGTGCATCACGCAAGCAGCCCAAACGAAGAGGAAAAGAATACTTGACCTCCACACTTTTACAGGTTTGGAACAGAAAGAGGGTCAGCCTGCAATCAGGACCCACGTTTGCTGAAAATTTAGGTTCATGAAGCAAAGAACAGGCATCCTTGCATAGCTGGTACAAAAAGGGACACAGAAAAAATATAGAACCAGATTTTAGTTTCTTAGACACACTGGCAAAGGGTTATCACTCATTCGGTATTCAGAAGGAAAAAAGGATGCCTGTAAAAAGTCTGGGGCTATCTATTTATCATTTATCTATCTATCTATAAACTTTATTTCTTAGAACGGATTTATAGAAAAATTACAAATGTAATATGGAGCAGTCCCATTTACCCGATATCTAGTTTGCCCTATTTTTTGGAATTAATGATACATGATTATTGATACATTATTATTAATTAAAGACCATTATTATTATTAACTATCATTAGTACCTAAAGACCATACCTTACTCAGATTTCCTAGGTTTTTACCTGATGTCCTTATTTTCTATCCCAGGATCCACATTACGTCCGTTACACGTTACATTACATTTCATCATCATGTCTCCTTGGGCCCCTATTTTATACAAATTCATTAAACAATTAACACGTGGCAGGGAGGTCTCATGGAAGAATACCGGCACAAACATTGCGCCAGATCCCTGCATCACCCTCATCAAGCCCTGAAGTTACAAGAAGTCCCTTTGGGAGGATTATGATTTTTGGACTGGGTGACCCTCTGCTGCTCACTTGACTTCTCTGAAATTTTGCAAGAGTCGAGTTTTATGGGGGCGGCTCTACATCGGTGCCTGAGCCCAGAGCGTGTGATGCGAATGGCAGGGAGAGTTGTCCCCGTGTCTGTTCCCAAGGACAGCAGAGAGTCACATGGCATGTTCACCACATCAAACTCCCGCGCCCAAATAACAAGCAGCCTAAGTGCGCGTTTGGCAAGGGCTGGGCCAGGGCGGAGAAGGATTCCTTAATAGCTGCGCCAGATTCTTGCTAAAGGGGAGGATGGCCTGTTTTAGCCGCCAGCCCCAGCGGGGCAAGGTCTTCTCTCTGCTTCGATGTTTATGGCAGGTCTTTAGTGTAAGCTGGGGACCAGGGTAGGAACCAGGGCCACCAGCTATATCACCCACATGACCTCCAACAATTTATTAAATATCTCTGAGCCAGACTGATCATTTCCATCCCTCCCAGAAGTGGGAGAGAGAACTGAGAAACTAAGTCCTGGGGCAAGTTCTTTCCACGTGCGTGCAGCAGGTGTGTATTGAGCACTTACTGTATACTGGGCACGATGCTAGGTGCTGAGAACATGGGGGCGAAGAGGATGCATTTCTTGCCCTCATGGGATCCCCCAAGTTCTGATGCCACACGAGGATTTCAGTCTGAGCATCTTGGACAGTAGTATTGCCACATCATTACTCCATATATTTAAGGAAAATTGTAAATCTGGTTTGCATAGGATATTGAGCATTGAGTTGCTTTCTTCTAAAAACGCTGCCAGAATGATTAACTGAAAAATCCCCTAAAAACCTGAATGGACAGTAAATGTGGCTGGGGTAAATGTTTACCAGATTCCTGAGAACTGAATTTTTATTGACTTGTTTCTCCTGGCAGAAACCTGCTAACAAAAAATCAAAATATTCCTAATGATCATACTGTCTTTGACTTAAAGCGTCTTTCGTCTTTAGGAAGGTGGAGGTCACGAGCCTCCCTTTCTGCCCAACCAGGAAATCAGGAAGCCTGGGGCAGGAGCCTCTGGAATCAGAGCCTTTGGTTGACCCCAGGGCAAGTGACTTAAAAGAGTCTCGAAGATTCCATTTCTTCATTTTTAAAATGTGTGTAATGCTTGCTTTGGCTTCATGTGTCAGCTGCTGTGTAAAATCAATGAACCCATGCCTATAAATATCTCGGCCCAGGCTTGGCACACAGTAGGTGCTCAAAAAAACCGGGCGCTCCACTGCTTAGCCCTGGCTTCCCCCTTTGTGAAAATGGAAATACTGCCACCTACCTTGTAGGTGTTGTGAGCAAGCAAATGACTTGAAATAAGGTCTCTGCTGGGCTGAGTCCCGGGCTCTGCCCGAGAGGGACATTTGTGGATGACGGAGGGTCTCAGAAGGAGGCTGGACACGTCATCAAATACCCCTCCAGTGACCAGCTGAAGAACGTGCGTTCACCTGCCCCGGAGAGGCGGTAGGTTCTCCGCAGATGTATCCAATGAGCCGACAAAACTCAGTAGAAGGCAAAGAGTCTGTGTCAAGCCCTGCAGTGGCCGGAGGAAAGGGACAGGGGGTTAACCGGTGCCCATCAAGAAAGAGCTTCTCTTCTCTTCCTCCCCTGCTCCAAGCTCGGAGGAGAGGATAGCTTCGCAGAGGAAGGAATTAAGAGAATAGAGAAAAACCCAGCATGCCCTCCTTCTGCCGTTAGAGCCTGTAACTCGGCTGTAAAGCCCCCTCCCCCCCGACCCATCTGCAGACCGACAAGCCAGGGGAATAGCAGACCCCAGTGATAACATACATAAAGTGCTCAGTCCAGAGCCTGGCTCTTAGTAAGGACTGAGCAAAACAGTTTTCTTTTCACCTTGACCTTTCTCATCATTCTTCTAAGAGCTATAGCAGTTTCCAAGGGAAACATTCAAAAGAGGAAAGAGATGCTATTGCCCTGTTTGACCCCACTGACCGGGTGGACGCCATCAGTTTAGCAATAGCTCTCTAATCATCATCTCGTGTGTCCCTCCTTCCTTGCCGTGCTGTCTGGTCCATGGTAAATAAATATTTGCTGAATGTTATTTATTTATTTTTATTTTGGCTGCGCCAGGTCTTAGTTGCAGGATCTTTGTTGCGGCATGCGGACTCTTAGTTGCAACATGCATGCGGAATCTAGTTCCCCGACCAGGGATCGAACCCTGGCCCCCTACATTGGGAGCGTGGAGACTTGACCGCTGGACCACCAGGGAAGTCCCTTTGCTGAATGTTACTGATGCAGGTTCTGGAGGAGGTTCACAAGCTAAAATCTACATGGTTTTTTTTCTGTTCACTGGTGTTATATTACTGGGGATTGAACTCTTGATAGGTATTGCCGAATTGTCTCCCAGCGACTGTATCAATTTACATCCTTTGTGGTGTTGAATGATACCGTTAAAAAGAGTAGTCTCTCTAGCAGGTGAAACATGGTCTATCACTGTCTTATTTTGCAGTTCTTTGTTACTAGGAAGGATGAATACTTTCGTTTCCATCAAGAATAAGTAAACAGGGCTTCCCTGGTGGCGCAGTGGTTGAGAATCTGCCTGCCAATGCAGGGGACACGGGTTCGAGCCCTGGTCTGGGAAGATCTCACATGCTGTGGAGCGACTGGGCCCGTGAGCCACAACTACTGAGCCTGCGCGTCTGGAGCCTGTGCTCCGCAACAAGAGAGGCCGCGACAGTGAGAGGCCCGCGCACCGCGATGAAGTGGCCCCCACTTGCCGCAACTAGAGAAAGCCCTCGCACAGAAACGAAGACCCAACGCAGCCATAAATAAATAAATTTAAAAAAAAAAAGAGTAAGTAAACAAATTTGGGTCAGGCTATATAGCTCAGATCTTAGCAGGATGTAGGCTTAAGGCCGTCAGTTACAGGAATTGATAGTAGATTCTTTCTGGGTGAAACACCACCTCCTCTACAGTGACAGAAGTACTTGGAATGACATTGCAAATAGGATGCCGATTTTTCTAGGCAGAGCGTACTTTCCCATCCTTCCTTGACCTTGGCGAATGCCCAGTGATCGAGCTGGAACCTTACAGAACTCAGCTTCCTCCCATCTTTGCCCACCTCCCACTTCCTGGCCACGCCACCCCCGTTTTAGATGTTAATCGATTCAATCTTACAGATGCTAAGGCCGCTCGCCTTCCACGCACACATCTGGTGAGATGGGTGTTTCCCCGGCTGGCTTGCATGTTACCAGCATCTGTCAACCCTATTTAGTCTTTAATTGCTCTTGGGGCATTTGCAGGAAAAGCCTGCCTTGGGATCCACACACTCATATGAAAACAGTGCAAAGCACTCCCAGGCTGGAGTGCATTTGGAAAGAGTGGTGAAAGTTGATTTTTTATTATTTATTGCTGAGCCGCTGAGTCATCATAAAATCAGTGTCCAGCTGAGGCTCCCTTTGGTCCTGTTCAGCCAGCTGTCACCCTGGTGGAGCGGTGGTGCCGAGGCATCTGAAGAAATCAGAAAAAAAAAAAAGGGAGGCCACCAAGTCCCCTGACGCCATTGATTCATTTTATGATGCAAACACCTGTCTTGTTTTATATTAGCTGCCTTGTGACGGTTGCACCTAAAAACAAAAGCAGCATTTGCAGCACCTCCAGGTGCAAAGGCACTGGAAGGGTCTGAATACAACACCAGAGACAGAACAGCTATGAGTCACTGAAGATTGACTTTGATGCCCTGCAGGTGGAAAATAGGGATTCTTCCCAGAGACGGATGGGGTGTGGGCACCAGTCTTTAACTCCCTCCACCCACCCAATAAATGAGCCAGACAAACAGGCACCAGGAAATCTCTACATTGGCAGATGGCACAAAGTTCCCCAGCAAGTGCCTGGCCAGGCCGATGGGGATACACTGCAGGAAAAGCTTTGGAGTCTGCGTTAATGGGCAGGAATGTGGTGGATGAGTTTCAGTGAGGTGAAGTATCTGGTAATGAATCCACTCGGGGCAGGCATAATGCGCTCTGCGTATTGGTTAGAGCCTTAGAAAGAGGTCTGGCCGTGTCGGGCTGGGGTTTTAGGGGTGATCTGCTCTATGCTGTTAGGACTATCACGAAAATATTGGCCAGCACCAAAATGAGCGTTGGTGACAAGGTGGAGAATCTTATTCTCCCCTGGTCCTAAGATCTGCAACGCCATGGGCAGCTTTATTTGCCCCATTTCCACGAAGACCTCGTTTTTCAGTGATGTTAATAACCCTTCCTTTGAATCAGCAAGCAGTGACTCCACATCTGTGCCTCTGACCGTTTCTGGATTCCATTGTATCCAAACCTCCTCAACCAGCAGGGAGTAGAAGACAGGGCCTCTGCTTGGGCACAGAGCTGGCCTTCTCCCCTCTTTGCTTCCAGGGATTGTCTGGGTCTTGGCTAGAGGGTCTCCAGGTACCAGCTCCTTCCTGCCCCGTGCCTTTGGGAGCAATACTGTAGGAGGAGAAAACAAACATAACAGCAAAATGATGTCTCAGTGGACATTTGTTGGTTGCCTTCCTTCATCCACTGCCTTTTCTCCCCTTCCTAGTGGGACCTCAAATTTTAAAGCCATGTGACTTCGGGTGAGATTGATCCCACCCTCAGCACTAAGGTGGATCCTAATTGGCTTAATACAATGCCCTCATCCCGTTTCCCTGGCCACTGTATTTGGTTCATTGATGAGCATTTAATTTTAGGCCGAGGAACTGAGAGGAGACATTTGCTAGGGGCATCTGGGAAAGAAATTTCTTTTATTTTCCCAAAGGAGTTGCAAGCCACTCTTCTCCTAATGAGAGGGGAGCCAGCCTCTGAGGGAAGCTGACATGGTAAAAGGCAAAGAGGAGAGAGAGAAATAGAAACTGGGATCTAGGTGACATCATCAAGCTGCTGGATCAAGCCATACCTGAAGTCCACATACCTCTAGACTTTTAGTTTTTATGTTGAAGCATATAAAATTGCCAGTACTTATAATTATCCTAAGGCACACAGCAGCAAACACATCCCAAGGGATTCTTTGAGACGAGACTACCAAATTTTGTGTGCGTATCAGCTGTTCACTTTGCACTTTGACCTTTCCACCAGCTACAAGCTAGGTTTCCCAAGCTTAGCTTAGTCACCCTTTAGTTCATCCTACATACTCCCTTCATATTAATTTTGCTTCAACACTGCAGTTTCCACACTTGTGCTTCAAAGCCAACAATGGTGCTTTAGGGCTTTCTGCGTGAAGGATAAACACAGTTGCCTGGCCTTACTCCACTAAGCTTTTCTAACCTTATTTTCCATGACTCCCAAATAGAAGAACCCTCCATTCCACTCAAACTAGGCTTCATTCTGACCGTAGGCTGTGCCACCTCCACCACGACCCTATAATTAATTTTCTTTCTGCTTACACCTCTGTCTGTCTGTCTGTCTCTCTCTTTCATTGCCCCTCCTGGTATACTTAAGGCTATGTTGGGGCAACTTATATTTAACGAGTTCTTTAACCAGATCTTTCTCTCCAATGAATTCCTATCACTCTTGATATCTATGCCACGCAATCTTTAATTAATTACATATTAATGGCTTCACACCTACAAACCCAACCTCTTAAAGTTACATGGACCATATATTATATCTGTTTCATAAACTTCTTAACTAGCACAGTTTGGTGCACACAGCAGAAACAAAGGTATAAATGTTAAATAACTGACATTGTCCAGACTTAAACATTTAGGCCACTCAACTTAGCATTGGGTACAAATGAGCCCAGAAGCCAAACGATGAGGGTTTATCCAAGCTGATGTTCTGAACTTGAGACCTTCTGCATGTTTCCTAGGAAAGTTTCATCCAGCAAGATCATTTTTCCAACATCAATTCTAAAGGTTTTTTTTTGATGTGGACCATTTACAAAGTCTTTATTGAATTTGTTATAATATTGCTTCTGTTTTTTTTCATATTTTGGTTTTTTGGCTGTGAGTCCTGTGAGATCTTAGCTCCCCAACCAGGGATCGAACCTGCATTCCCTGCATTGGAAGGCAAAGTCCTAACCACTGGACTGCCAGGGAAGTCCCTGACAACAATTCTAACACACTTTCCCGTGTTCAGGCAAACCTGTGGGTTTCAGCCCAGACAATGAGAGGGAAACATTGATACTTTAACCCAAACACAGCTTAAGAACCCTTGGAGGGTTCAGACAGACAGAACTGAACCAAGGCTTTTTGCAGTCTGGCTTCTGTTTCTCAAGCTCTCGGTGGAGAGACAACTTCCTTCGAATCCCATAAGACACTGTGGATACTGAACAGACTTACAAACCCAATCGAATGAGCTAAGCGTCCACGGACCCAGAAACACCAAACCTATGTTTTTCTTAAAATAAACAAGCATAAAGCATTTAAACAAGAAGGTTCTCAGGGGCAAACCCTAGTTGGATTTTACCAGATCTGAAAACACTTGAAACATAGTCAAAAGACTTTTTGCTAATCCCAAGACATTTGCAAAAAGGTTCTACCTTTTTGTGGCCTCCTGGCTCTTCCAGACCCCCATGGATGCACCTGTCTACCCGCGGACAAACCCTCCAGCTGCTCAAGACAAGTAAACTCATCAAGGAACCATAGGAGTGGGCAGTGGACAGCACAGATGGGTACTGGGGGCGCTATTCATCATAAATGTCCTTGTTTATCCTTTTCCGCCATCAGGGATGACTGTGAGCAGATACTTTTCTGTCTTACACTTTGAATTCTCAAAAGAAAGAAGAGTAATACATGCATCGGTAGGCTACTTTAGTGTTCCATAAACCTTAAGCTGCCAGGACGTTTGCTTCTATCATGAAATCTCTTCAAATTCCATTGGCTCTTATTCTTTATCATAATTCTTTGAATATCTGAAACCCGTGATGTTTAAGCGAGTCTTCTCTGTTAGGGGTTAAGTCATCATATTTGTTTTTCTCCCAGTTCTAATTTTCTAACACTGTCATCTTCTTTCGAGTTTCCTCTATTTTTGTTTCCCTAGGGGCATCCTTTGGGACAGAAAGTGAGTTTAACCCTTAGACATTGACACCTATTTTCCTCTGAGTTTCAACTTCAGGGGGATTTCAGAGCAATACTTACCAAGGTAACTCTGTGAACTCACCCATTCTCTGCAGCTTGGGGAGAATTCCTAAATCTATTTCATTTATTCAGCCATACTTGGTAGGACTCAACTAAAAGAATCTTATTAATTGAAACATCTGACAGTAGGTTGGATTTTAGTTTAACTGGAAGATCCTGTATAACCCAGGGAAATAAGACAACTGGAAAGTTTGCATTTTATTTGGCAGTTTTTTATAGTTCCCAGATCTTGTAAAAAACATGGGGGAGGCGGGGTGGCAGGATAAAGCAATGCAGTTTTTAAATCAAATGAAAGCTGAATGTGGACGAGGCCAAGGTTTCTTGCCTATCGCTAACCTCCATGAATAAGAGAGAAGAAAATTTCCTTCACTCTGTTGAACAGAATATTACACTGGAAAACTATTAATTTTAGGTGCTGAAAATCAGCTATTTCCTGTAACATACACTGGTCCATACTTTTTTTTTTTTTCACAAAACTGTTATTGTTTCTATTACAAAAGTCATACAAGTTCATTCTGGAAAATTTTTTGAAAAAAAACCAGAAGCAAAATGAAGAAAATTTAAAATTGCTCAAAGCTCACTGCATGGAGAAATTCAATTAATAAAAAATTAGTGGTTTAATAATTAATAAAGTGTATAAATGTCTAGTACTTTAATCTCTATTTTCTCTCTTATATTCTTTCTATCTTTCTCTCTTGCAAAAACTAAAATTGAAATTATACTGGACATTCTGCTTCATAACTTACTTTTTTCATGATAGAAGTTATTCCTAAATAGGATTTTTTTTTTTCTGGCTGAGATATAAGGTTATATTCTAGTCCCCGTAATGCTTTTCTACCATAACAAACATCCTTGGATCTAAATCTTTATGCCCAGACAAGGTCTCTCCTTATGAGGCATTTCTGGACGAGAAATTGCTGGGTCAAAGGAGATGCAGAATTCTAGGGCTTTGGGGTAAGGGTTGCCTAGCTGCCTTCTAGAAAGATTAAATAATTTCGCACATCCACCAGCACGGTATAAATATTTCCTCATACAAATTCTGGATATTTTAATTGAAAATTCAAATTGATAGATACAAAATAATAGCTCATTATTTTATTTGATTATTAATGAGCTTGAATATTTTCATATAAAATACTGCCATTATATCCATACTGTTGTACATCCAAGTAAGACGTAATTTAAAATTAGTTAGTCATTTAATTTTTATATAGTAAGTATAGCAACTCTATGCTTTCTCTCATATATTGAAAATATTCCACATATAACAAGGTCCTACTGCATAGCACAGAGAACTATATTCAATATCCTATGATAAACCATAATGGAAAAGAATACAAAAAAAAGAATGTATATATATGTACAATTGAATCACTTTGCTGTATAGCAGAAATTAACACAACATTGTAAATCAACTATACTTTAATTTAAAAAAATTTTTTAATTAAAAAAAGAAGATATTCCTTTCAATCTAACAGCAGCTGGGCTAGTAAACAATGCACAGGTTACCAGGTAAGAACAGAGCATCTTATTCTGTTCAATCAGAGGCTGTTTACCCTTTAACAGTCTCCTGCACAGAGGTTCATGCCCAAGATGGGTTTAGACTAGGTTGCTTCTGAGTTCTTTCTTATACCTGACATTCTTCCTCCTTTCCTACACCTAGAAATAAAGCATCCTTGGTCCATTAGGAGAAGGAGCAGAGTGGAGAAGCATAGGGACCGGTGGCCTTGCCGGCTGGGCTGTGACAAAGTGGCTCCGAGTCTGCTCATTTCTCCTCTGTGGGGTCCCACGTGCCTGCCACACCCCTGCCACGCTGGCCATGACCGCCACCCTCCTTCCTACAACACTTGTACGACTTCCCTTTAATGCTTCTGTGGCGCTTTGGAACTTACAGCCAGAAACTGGATTCTTGCACCTACGTGTGCGAGTTTCCTCTGGCTGCTGTAACAAAGTGACACCAACTGGCTTCAAACAAGGGACCTTTATTCTCTCACAGTTCTGGAGGCCAGGAGTCCTAAATCAAGGTGTCAGCAGGGCCATGCCCCCTCTGAGACTCCGAGTAAGCTCCTTCCTTGCCTCTTCCCAGCTCCTGGTGGCGGCTGCCTGTCCTTGAAGCTCCTCGTTTGCAGCTGCATCACACGAGCCTCTGTCCTCGGCATCTCTCCCTGCATCTTCTCCTCCCCTGTTAGAGCTCTCGTGTCTCTTGTCCTGGACCATGAGCTCCCGATGTCAGGGCCCATCTCATACTCACTCCTCTACCTCAAGAAGCACCTGGTACCCGATATGCAGAGGGAGCTCTTTGGATGCATAGTGAACGAAGATGAATTAATTCTATGGCTTCTCTTTATAGCCCACGTCTTGAATTCTCCTGGATATTTTATCATCAGCTCTTCCTCTGAATACCCCTCATATACCAAATACACTCCCCAAAGTGGACCTTCTCCAGGGTTTTCTTCTCTACTTTCCTTCATTCTCGCTGTATTCCCTCCCCTGAGTTGTCCTGTTACCACCACTGTTGCGTGGGTCGACTCATAAACCTACCTGCCTTGTTTCAACCCTTCCCTTGAGCTCAGAGCTATATTTCTACCAGCCCGCTAGAGTGAATAGGAGCTTTGCTCAAATTCTAAAGCCAGCATGTCTAAAACGACACCGCCACCTCACCTGGTCCCCTGGTTCTTGGTTTCTGACGTCCCAGGCACGAATTAGAATCAACCCCTATTGGCCAGTAATTCTAGAGACGTGGGCCCTGGCACGAGGGCCATCCCCAACTTTTGTGGGTTCCGCGCTGGAGTGGCGTTTGTCACCCATTGTTTTCCCTTCAATTTTGCCACTGCTTCGCTCAAGATTTTGGTGTCTCTCACCCACTCTTGTGGTAGCATCCTGACAGGTCTCCCTCGCTTCCTGTCTCTTGCTCTGCTATCCATCCTTCAGCAGAATGATGTTGAGAGAAGGATTAGATGGCATGATTCTCGTGCTTGAAAGCCCCCGGGCTTGCATTCAGGGGGGTCCTCCTTTTGGGATGGGAACGGATGTTGGCTGTGAGCCTGGGAAGTGGAGTGACACTGCAGTTTGTTCAGCTTGATTTGCTGTGTTCGATGGACCCTGCTCGGCTTTGCTGGAGTTACCCTGTTTCACCCCGGTCCTCAGGCTCTGGGCCCCCAGGTTTTTCAGGAGGTGCCAGAGCTCCGCCAGTAACACCTACGAAAGGTCATCGCTTTGACCTCATGATTATTGTGTAAGCTCGTTAAGGGCAAAGATCAAATCTTTTGTCGAGCTACACTTACTTCTCAGCTGCATTTAATGTAAAACTGGGCAGCAGAGGCCTCTGAGGAAATCCTTCTGAAAGAGCCGGTGTGAGAAAGATAAATAAATAGCAGAGGCCCCTGGGCTGAAGCAGCAGGGCAGGGCAGCTCTCCGAGGCTGCAGACGCCGAGGTGAGCTTGGCTGCAGAAGTGCCGGGCCCGTGATTGATGGAGGCAGTTTGCATCCGGGCTTCTAACCAGACCCCCTCACCTTGCGGAATATAGAACTGAAGGCATCCACTGCTCCCTGAAGCCAGTGTTTTCCCGGGACGGGGCAGCATTGTGTTCTACTTACTGAATGGGAGGCTTTCTCTTCCCTTCCCCGTCACCAGGGCATCCGATCACCAGCCTGCGCCAGGCTACACCGGGCTCCCTCCTCCCTGTTCACTGTTCATGATTTTCATGTGTTTTGGGGCTGTTTTCAAGTGCCCCAACCCCCAGCCTCTGCTCAGTGGAGCTATAAAAGCAGAAAGCCTTTCATCTCTTCGCCAGCAACAGCCCTCCCTGCTCCCTTGATCGTTTGGCGAACTTGCCTCTGAACTCGGTCCAAACTGTCTGTCTCCTTGGGATTCCACGTCTCCTCGACCGAGATCAGCCTCCCAGGTGTGCTGGATGATTAGCACGGAGGAAGGAGTTATGTACACTGTGATTAGTGCAGTAATAACAGCGATATTAATAAGAGCAAGAGCCTGACGATGACAGAGCACCTGGGCTACGGTGATCTCGAGGAAGATGCACTTTTAGCCCCAGGGAGCCCAAGTTGTCCTCTTTTTATTGTAACACTTCCGGTTCTTTCTCTCATTCCAACAGTAATCTGTGTCCATTGTGCAAAGCGTGAAAAATTCAGAATGATAGAAATAATTCAGGATACGTTACCCATACTCCTGCCATGCAGAGGTAACCGCTGTTAATACGTTGGTGGTTTTTTGGTCCAGATTTAGTTGATGCACAAGCTCTCAGATTCACACATGTAAATACACTGGCAGAGGTGGGTTTCATGCTGTATATAAAACTGTGTGGCACCAAAGGGGAAACATGAGGGGAAGTGATAAATGAGGAGATTGGGATGAACATAAACACACTACTGTATATAAAATAGATAACTAACAAGGACCAACTGTATAGCACAGGGAACGCTACTCAATATTCTGTAATTACCTATAAGGGAAAAGAATCTGAAAAAGAATGAATATATATATACATATAACTGAATCACTTTGCTGTACACCTGAAACTAACACAACATTGTAAATCAACTATATTCCAATAAACATTAATTGAACAGCTAAAAAAAAATTTTTTTGGGGGGGGGGCTTCCCTGGTGGCACAGTGGTTGAGAATCTGCCTGCTAATGCAGGGGACACAGGTTCGAGCCCTGGTCTGAGAAGATCCCACATGCCGCAGAGCAACTAGGCCCGTGAGCCACAACTACTGAGCCTGCGCGTCTGGAGCCTGTGCTCCGCAACAAGAGAGGCCACGATAGTGAGAGGCCTGCGCACCGCGATGAAGAGTGGCCCCCGCTTGCCGCAACTAGAGAAAGCCCTCACACAGAAACGAAGACCCAACACAGCCAAAAATAAATAAATAAATTAATTAAAAAAAAATTTTTTTTTTAAATAAATAAAATTGTGTGTCCTCTTTTTCCTTCAGTGTGATATCACAGAGACGTTTCTAGGTCATGAGATAGTCTTCTACAGCATAATTTTAATGGTTCTATAGAAATATATATTCGATGATGTATTTGGCCATTTCCTTATGGTTGAGTTCATGGGTGGTTTCTGAGCTGTGTCGTTATGAAAATACTATAGGAAAGGAGCAGGGGACAGAGCACATAAAGTGACCTGTAGAAATAGCTTGCCATCCGGAGAATTGCTGGGGGAAACTCAATTCCCACTTTCTGCATTCCTACTCACCGGAAAATGGAGTAGTTTGGCATTGAGCCAGTCAGATGGGGCAAGGGGAGCAGCTCTTTGAGTGGGAAGGGGGTTTGGACCAATCTTCCATGTCTTTATACCTCACAGTGTCCTAGAGATGGGAAGACGGAAGGGACACAACCAGGAGAGTCAGCCGTCTTGCCCATGTAGCCTCAGGAAGGCGGGAAAGAGAAACTCACTCACATCTCGGAGTTCAAGTGGGAGTTACTATCCCAGTGAATATGAACCCATGACCCACCCTCTGGGAGATAAACCAACATGGTGAGCAGATTATCTTCATGGGCGCAAAATGTTCTTTGGAGGAAGAGAATGTAGCAGGTCAAAACTCTTGCAGTATAAAAAAAAAATTACCTGCTTCTGTTTTACTTTTCTTTTTTTAACTGGATAAGAAAAATCCAATCCCTCCTAAGTTGGGATGGGGATTAACTTGAAAGTGGGCATGAGGGATCTAATGGAGGGAAGAAAATGCCCTAAAACTGATTATAGTGACGGTTGCACCTCTCAGTAATGGTCCTAAAAAAATCATTAAATTGTACACTTGAAATGGGTAAATTTTATGATAGGTAAGATATGTTTCCAATAAAACTACTTAAAAAAGTAAAATTTAAACCCCTACCTAAAAAAAAAAAAAATAAAGTCTCGTGTAAAGCCAAGACAAGAGACTTTTTAAAGGGTTGACTAGGACTAGGTTGGGAAACCAGGGAGGCCTTGTGGGAAGCAAGATGGCGAGATGCACGGTGGACGTGGTCCCATGTGGCACCAGAGGCAGGAAGCTGTACCACAGCCAACTGAATGCAGCAGAGAGGCTCTCAGCCTTGCTTTCATCTGCTCTGTTGTCCCTGGCAACCTCTGCTAACTCTGCCCAGTGAGTCATTGTACCTTCAGGTACAAAGAACGGCTGTCTGGAACGAGAACAGGCTTTGACCTTTGCTGGCTGTGTGACTTCGGGTAAATCATTTCACCTTCCTGAGACTTGGATGCCACGTGCGGAGAATGAAGGATAATGTCTGGCTCTCGAAGGCCTGTTGAGTTGTAATATTTCTCTAATGCCATGATTCATGCTTTATAAATGGTTATAAACAAATCCTAGAGCCAATTTTCTAGTTTTCTTCTGTGCCCAAGGACAAACATAAATTATATTTAACTGGTGAGAACTCTAGCTAACTCACAGGTATATCATGAGATTAAATGAAATAATAGACCTGAAAGGAATGTGATGGAGAAAAAAATACCTAAAACCCTATGGGGATTTTTACCCTATTTTTAGGTAAAAATACCTAAAACCCTATTTAAAAAATTCCTAAAAAAACTCTAAAACCCTAAAAAAATACCCTAAACCCTAAAATATTAGCACAGGTATCATCCTGCTTTCCTCCTCAAATCAACCTTCTGTACTAGTCCAACAACGTTGGAGAAACGGTTGTCATTTGCTGGACTTGGGCTGAGTTTCTAATCTGTTGGTTTCACCTAATCTTTAAAAGGAAAATTCTATCCAAGTACAGTGGCATTTATAATATCCTCACTGCAAAATAGGAGGAGACAACAACAAATGGAGGCATCTTAGTAGGGTACCTAAAAAAAGGCAAGGGATTCTGGAAAGCGAATGGGTGGTGAAGACAAGTGCTCTTGCCGTGGTCAGTTTCTTGCCATGGTCAGTTTCTGCTCTTCCGTGAGCCTGCAAAACAGGTGGCAAGAGAACAGACCCCAGACATCTCAAGTGTTGTTCTTCACGAGGTCCTCCTAGAGTGGA
Source organism: Balaenoptera ricei (assembly GCF_028023285.1). NCBI lineage: Eukaryota > Metazoa > Chordata > Mammalia > Artiodactyla > Balaenopteridae > Balaenoptera > Balaenoptera ricei. Next base: position 60,661,485 of record NC_082658.1, read on the forward strand.
CAATGGCCAGCCGGGCACGTGGTTCTCGGGGTTGGTTCTCATGCTGACAATGTAGCCGTCACCTCCCCTGGGAGGGAGCACTGAGGGACGTCGGTAAAGACCGGGTCGGGATCTCACAGTCCAACGTGAGATGCAGTGAGACATCCATCAGAGCTCTGTAGATTCAGGTAAATATATTAGACTTTAATGCCACTCTGAAATATCAGTTGGATCCTCCAAAGTATGCTCTTGACAATCAGCCAGTTGCCAAGTGTTTGCTTTGTGCTACCTGGACAGAGCCTGAGAAGTCCTCTCCCCACGCCCCGCCTCCCCCCGTCCCCCTTGGTGAGCACTGGCTCATATTTGCACAATAAGCTCAACATCTCGCTGTCACAGCCTTTCTGGCTGCTTCCCCACAGGCCTTCCTTGGAGGAGAGCTGGCTGGGCAGCCCAGAACACACGTGAAAGGTTAAACTCACAATATGGAACTTTAGTTCCAGGTGGGGTGGGTTACTTTGGAGGACAGGTGAGTCTGAAAGGTGAAAATGAAATCAATGCATCCTCTCTCCCCACTCCTCTGCCACTTCCCCTAGGGGTTTGTGAGTGGAGATGTTTTTCAGATTCAAAATGATTCCATGCCAGAGTCAGCTGCTGCAACACATTGGTTCACTGTGGCTCATTCCTTTATTCACACTCTTACCCACACCTTCCTTCCTTTCTTCTTTCCTTCCTTCCTCCTTTCCCTCGTTCCCTCCTTCCTTTCCTCCTTCTTCTTTCCCTCCTTCCTTCCTCCCTTCCCTCCTTCCTTTCCCCCTTCCTTCCTTCTTTCCTTCCTCCATTTCCCGCCATATTCTCTGACACTTAGTGTCACAAACACTTGTTGATTGCCTTCTACGGGTCCAGATCTATTTTTGGTTCCAATTATGCAAAGATGAATGAGACACAGTCTCTTCTTCCAAGATACTCACTAAGGGGAGACAGAAATAAAACCCAGAACTGCAGCCTAGTGGGATAAGGGGTATCGTGGAGGCCTGTAGTGAGTGGATCAAAGCCTGGAGTGATTAGTCCTGCTCTGAGACCCTCGTAAGTGTCCATATCAGGCGAAAACTTTAATTTTCTTGTCCAATGAATGACGTGATTGCTTTAGTATGCTTACACACATAGCTTATCTTTCTCATAGATAAAACATTTGACTTTATTTTTTTTCTTTTTTAAATTTATTTATTTTACAGTAGGTCCTTGTTGGTTATCTGTCTTAAATATAGCAGTGTGTACATGTCAATCCCAAACTCTCAGTCTATCACTCCCCCCAACCCTTCCCCTTGGTAACCGTAAGTTCATTCTCTAAGTCTGTGGGTTTGTTTCTGTTTTGTAAATAAGTTCATTTGTGTCATTTTTTTTTAAGATTCTTCATATAAGTGAAATCATATGGTATTTGTCTTTCTCTGTCTGACTTCACTTAGTGTGATAATATCCAGGTCCATCCATGTTGCTGCAAATGGCATTATTTCATTCTTTTTTATGGCTGAGTAATATTCCATTGTATATATGTACCACATCTTCTTTATCCATTCATCTGCTGATGGACATTTAGGTTGCTTCCATGTCTTGGCTATTGTGAATAGTGTTGCAATGAACACTGGGGTGTATGGATCCTCTTGAACCAAAAGCATTTGACTTTAGAAGGAGAATGCACTCTTGATGAGTTCTAATCACACACTCACACACAGAGTTTATAAAGGGAGTTGATTTTCCAGGGCGCCTCTCAAGGTGTTCTACCTCTCTTCCTCAGAAGTTCAGAAGTCTCTCCAGGTAATTTTGATCACCTGGTGTGAAGGGCTGAGGGCCAGTGCATTCTGCAGGTAGAATCTGTGTTCTTAAGAGACTGGGACCAAAAGTGCATCTTGCCGGCAACACTGGAGTTTCATGCCACACTCAGCCTGGCTTTCCACTCTGAAGGCAGCGATCTCACAGTCCTGGTGGAAAAGATCCAAATTCTATGTCTTTGTGACTTTCATGTTTGTCAATCATTTAGGAGATATCTTCTGAAAAGCTCAGCAAAGGGATCCAGCTATGAGAGTTTTCTTTTCGGCAAGAAACCATTAGCATTGTCCATAAAAAAATGACAATGGATTCATTCTTAGGATCAGTTCCATTTATCCCATTCAGTCCATTAATAAACATTCTTTGGGTACTTGATACGTGCTGGTGCTGAGCTAAGCTGTGGGACACGCACGAGCACCTCCTGGCTGATGCAGAAAGAGGGACGCTGCTCCCTTGCCTTCAACTAGGGCTTTGCTTCCTCTATCCCACCCCCTTTCTCCCTGCCTTTCCTATTGCCATCGTTTTCATCAGCACTCCAGGCATACTAGGGGCTCCCCAAAGGCTTCTTCATCGATTGAGTCTCTGCTCTAATCGGATCAATCACTAATCACTCGCCTTCAGGAGGTTCCACGCAGGGGCCCTAAATAATGTAGGGACTTAGGTTGCTCTAAAAGCAGATTAGGAAATGAAAATCGGGCACCCAACTGTGCAGCTGCAGCATGTCCTGAAAATTTACAAAATACTTATGCTTTCAAGCCTGATTCTTCCCTGTCTCCAAGCGAGGTGAAGAAGATGTCAGTCCAGGGCCAGAGAAAAACAGGAAAGTTGAAGTTTTCCTTCTCCTCTGACAGTCAGGTATGAGCTGGCCCCCGACAGAATGTGATATTCAACTCACTCCTTGGTTCTTTTCCTGAATCACTGAATGCTAGAAGTGGAAGCAGCCTCAGGATTGTCCCAGACGAGGCCCCTGAAGACAGTTGGTCGGAGGGGACAAGGTGAATTATAATACATTATAATTCCAGATAGGCACAGAGTTAAACCAACATGATAGGATGGTGACAATGCCAAGGTATGTTATTTCAAGGACTTTCTCTTCAAGAAGGCGTGGTCAGTAGGGCGAGGAGTCCTGAACTCCAAGGGCAGACATCGACCTCCTGTCCCCGGCTTTCTGTGAACGTGAATAGCTGGGCCTCTCTCTCCTCTGCAGCAGGAAGGCTGCCGGCCTCACTGGGAGCCACGTTGAAATGTTGCTCCTGAGGCTGGACTAGGACCTTTGGAAGGTTTAAACACTGAAATGATTACGGAGCCTCCCTTTCCCTGCCCTTCTGCACCCTGGACCCATTCAAAATGCAAACTGTTCTAAACTATAAAACGATTGCAAGAAATTCCAACAATGTTATACTTTTTTTGATGAGGAATATTTGGAGCATATTATGAAATACTAAATTACTTCCACTATTATTATTTTTTGTTGTTGTTATTTGTGATCTCTCTCTTTCCTGGGGCCCTAAGCACACACTCAAGCTGCTCAATGGATACAATAGAATTGAGTTGCCATCCCTGCCCCAGAGGGGGGCTGCGGGAAGCCATCCCTAAACCAAGTAAACAAAGCCCAAAACCAAGGCCTGTTCCTCTGGGTGATCGGAGGCGATGGGCTCTGAAGGATTGACTCATTGGAACCAAAAAGCACACAAGACTCAGAAAGACACCAGAATGCAAATCTAGTAATTCACCGTGACGGACCATTGTCACAACGACTGGAAAACTCAAAGTCTGTGTGATCAGCACATTTTCTCCCTGTAGGAAAATCCAAATACAATCAGACCAAGTTATAATCAGAAGGCTGCTTGCCCAATGTGGAGCCCAAACCGGAGAAGCTGATGAATCAGATGGTTAAAGGCATCTGATTTCCCCGCACTGGCACGGGCAAGGCCAGTATATCCTTCCAGGCCTTTTGCTATGTTTTTAAGACTGACCAACTACACTGCAGACCGGGAGTTATTTACACTGTAAATATATTCAAACAAATTATGAATCGCTGGAAGTTATTCTCTCTGCCCAGTTGATTTTGTATCTGCGATTCAATCCATTGTGTGTTAATCTTAAAATGTGATCCCCATAGGCAACTTATTTCCTTCACTTCCTGATTGGTTTTTCTTTGTGGGGTGGCGGGCGGGGAGAGGCGGCAAAGTGGTGAAGAAGAGGGAATGATAATTCATTGTTGTTCCCTTATTTTCCAGATAAGAAAACAGGTATGATTACAGTTAGATAGTTTGAGACAAAGCTGAGAATAGAATCTAAATATTTTTGTATTCATTCAGTCATCACATATTACTTGAACACCTACTGTGTGATGGTATTGGTCTAGGCTCGGGAGAACAGGGCAGCAAGACTCCTGCCTTCATGGAGCTTATGTTCTAGTGCAGGGGACAATGTAGAAAGAAATACATTATAATTCCAGATAGGCACAGTGTTAAACCAACATGATATGACGGTGACAATGCCAAGGTGTGTTATTTCAAGGACTTTCTCTTCAAGAAGACGTTTGAGTGATGAGAAGGAACGAGTTGTTCTGATAGCCCAGGTAGAGCATCCCAAGGAAATGGAACCAGCTGGTGCAAAGACTTCGGGTGTTCAAATAACAGAAAGAGAGGCTAAGAGGAAGAGACTGGATTATAAGAGCAACCAGAAGTCCGTCAAGCATATGGGTGGTATCCTCAGACTTGTGATTGAAAGGGATCACGCTCATTGCTCTGCAGAATATGGATTGAAGGCAATTAACAGTGGAAGCTGGTTCAGGTCTTGATTTCCAACCGTGTGCCCTTTTCTCTATAACATCTCATGCATCCACCTTATCAGATCAGCTTTAGTCTAGCATGCATCAGAACCTGCTCTGAATGACCCCTATTTATTGGAAAAAATGGTCTGCCTTAAGATGGCTTAGCTGAGCCTGTTTGAGATTGAGTTTTCAATTTTAGGGACGAAGGAACACTGGACAAAGATTCCCTCCCATTTACTCCCTGAAGGTTTCTATATATGTTGTAACTTGTCTTCCTACATCTAGTTGATGTGTCTTCAAAAATTGTGATTGGTAACATTCTTCTTCTATATCCACTCTAGGACTTCTGGGCCAAAGGATTTTAGACAAAGCTTGAAGCAGAATGGGTGCCCTAAGCAGTCCCCAGCTGAGAGTTCTCTGCCTATTTTAGGAAGCATCAGAGTAAGAAGTCACAGACTGAATTTGATTATCTAGGTAGATTCCTATAGGTGTCCACAGATCTCAGGTGGAGATTAAAACATCTATTGACATCAGCCTCGACTGCTCAGAAGAATCTGTTTCCTCATGCCCCTTCAATATGGCCCTAAAACTGTATGTAGAAGGTTCATGATTTATACCCCCACCCCGCCACCCCGCTTGGGAATATCAAAGGTTCAGAGTGAATTTTGTTAATAATTTTTCCCCAGAAACTTTATTTACAGTGATTTTGGCTCTTCAATTTCTCATCCAATTGAACCAAGATTGATAAGAAGGTTCTCCTGGATTCAGACATTGCTGTTTATTCCTTGTGATGGTCTCCTTGGCTTGGGATTGTCTCACCACCTTTTCTACCTTAGGCCCCTGGAAGACCAATCGTTGTACAAACTAGAAGGACAGCATTTGAACTAGGTCATAGTTCATGGGAACATTGTTTCAGATGCACTCCTTTAGGGTTGGCAGGAAGATGTGTGGGACCAGAGCTGCAGTAATCTAATCTGGCCATTGGGGAAGAATAAATCACTGCTCTCCGTAGTGTACATGACCTTCACCCCAGTTATATTTTTGAAATAATTACAAGAGAGTCTGTCAGTGGTGTCTATGGGAGAGTTAAAACAGAATTTACAATTGAGTGGTCTGTTCACCCTTGGATGTAGTTCACTGTTTTGAGATAAATTTGCATTTCAAATAATAAAGAGTCTGAGATTCCTCCAAAGCAGCCAGCTCATTCAGAAAAGTCATTAAATGGTGTCTAAAATTGTATAGAACAACCGCCTAGCTGGGCTGCTGACTGAATTTTCATACAATGGCTAAATATTTTGATTTGATACATCTAGCCTGAATTGAATATTGTTTAATTTTATTCACGAAATGATATATCATTTCAGTTGAACAGTAGATTCTATAGTTTATTTCAATTCATGCTAGACATAGATGAATACAATTGATTATTATTTTGCTCAGATGTGGACCCAATCTTATATTACCTCTTTGTGCTGATGAAGTTTGTTGGCAGCTATTGACTGAGAGATACTAAGGTAGGAAAAAAAGGCCAACTTTCTTTGTTGGATTTTTAAAATGAAAATTTATGTTTGTTAATGTTCTTAGGGCCAATGAGATAAAATTGCCTCAAAATTGGATAACTACAGACCCAACTCTCTATAGTACTTACAAGAGACACACATTAAATATAACCCATGCAACCAATAATCATAAGAAAGCATGAGTCACTATATTAGCATCAGAAAAACTAAGCTTCAAGAAATTATCAGAAATAATTTCATAATGATATAAATAAAATATGATAGAATTAAAGTAAGAAACAGACAAGGGCACAATTACAGCTGGCAATTTTAACAATTCACTTTCAATAATTGATAGAACAAGTAGATGGTACAAGAAATGAATACAGAAGATTTGAACAGCACTGTCATTCAACTTAACCTAATTGACATTTATAGAACTACACACCCAACAAAGTAGAATACACATCCTTTTCTGGTGGACATGGAACTTTCACCGAGATAGACCATATGCTGGACCATAAAGTGAGTCTTAATAAATATCGAAGTATTTGATCATGCAGACTATCTTCTCCGACTACAATGGAATTAAATTAGAAATTAAAAATAAAAAGATATCTGGAAAATCCCCAGCTATTTAGAAAAATAACCATATACTCCTGAATAACCCTTGGTATAAAGAGAAATCATAAGAGAAATATTTCCAACTGAATGATAAAGGCTAACACAACATATTAAAATTTGAGGGATGTAGCAAAAGCAGAGTTTGCAGTGAAATTTATAGCTCTAAATGTTTATATGATGAAAGAAGAATGGTTTTAAATCAATCACCTAAGCTTCCATCTTAAGGTATTAGGAAAAAAAGAGAGCAAATTAAAACTGAAAAAAAGGGAATGAAGGAAATAATAAAGATAAGATCAGAAACCAGTGAAATACAAAATGAACAAACAATAGAGGAAGATCAGTAACACCAAAGGCTGGTTCTTTGAAAGATCAATAAAATTGAAAAACCTCCGGTTAAACAACTGATAAATTGATACTGATAAAGGTGAGAGAAAATACAAATGACTAACTCAGGAATTAACAAGGACATTAGTATTGATTCTACAGATATTAAAAAGATAATAAGGGAATATTGTGAGCAAGTTTATATCCTTAAGTTTAACAACTTAGATGCCATGGAAAAATTTCTAGAAAGACGCAAGTTGCCAAAACAGACACACAAAGAAACAGAAAATGTGAATAGCTCAAAATATGTTAAATTTAATTCATAATAAAATCTTTGCTTAAAGAAAACTCCATGAAAGATGGCTTGCCTAGGAAATTCTGTGAAACAGTTAAAGAAGAAATAAAGCCAATTTTACACAAACTCTGTCCAAAAACGTGAGGCCTGATTCCCAGACCAGACAAGAACATTACACAGACCACAGACAAATATCTCTCATGAACAAAGATGCCAATATCCTTAGCAAAATATTAGCAAATTGAATTCTGAAAAATATATAAAAATGATAAAACAACATGGGACAGGGAGGTTTTCTTTCCTTAAGAGTGCATGACTGGGACTTCACTGGTGGTGCAGTGGTTAAGAATCCGCCTGCCAACGCAGGGGACATGGGTTCAAGCCCTGTTCCGGGAAGATCCCACATGCCGTGGAGCAACCAAGTCTGTGCGCCACAACTACTGAGCCTGCGCTCTAGAGCCTGTGAGCCACAACTACTGAGCCCACATGCCACAACTACTGAAGCCTACACGCCTAGAGCCCATGCTCTGCAACAAGAGAAGCCACCACAATGAGAAGCCCGTGCACCGCAAGGAAGAGTAGCCCCCGGTCGCCGCAACTAGAGAAAGCCCATGCGCAGCAACAAAGACCCAACGCAGCCAAAAATAAATAAATAAAAAAAATTTTTTTTAAAGTGCATGACTGGTATAGCATTCAAAAATCAGTGTATTTCACTATGGTAAAGAAATAAAGGAAAACATTTCATGATCAACTCAATCTATGTGGAAAAAGTTTGCATAAAATGTAAAACACGTGCATGATAGAAACTCTCAGCAAACTAAGAATAGAAAGAAACTTACCCTGATAATGTGTAACCATGAACAATCTACAGCTAACATCATAGTAAATGGCGATTATAAAAAACTCGACACTTTGCCCTAAGATTTGGCACAAAAAAAGAAGTGCCCACTATCCTAGATTTTGAACTTGTTCCTATCCTTCTTCTTTATGCGTATGTGTGTTTTTAATTTTTGCTTATTGTCAAGCTTTATATCTCAGAGACCATGGGCAGTTCTGGGATTTGCTTCTTTTCACTCACTGGTATCCTTCTCAGATCACTTAGCCTTATTCATTCATTTTTCTCTGTGTTTGATTCCACTGTGTGAACATATCACAATATATTCAGTAGCCTCTAGATGTTTACTTTGTTTCTGGGGTCTTTTCTGGTTTTGTTTTGTTTTCCTCTCACTGCTCTTTGGAATAAAATAGGGAATATCTTGGTATAAGCAGGCAATTTAAACAATATATTAAAACAGAAAATCACAGAAGGTTATCAATGCTGAACTTTCCAGGGTTTTACAACTTTCTCCTTGACAGCCCCCCCTCGGTCTCAGGGGCTATAGAACCAAAATGGGCATGTTTTATTCTCTCCCAAACTTCTCGCCAGTCTAGGTGGGTGTCTGCTGATAACCTGTGTTAGGTGTAAACGCTCCATGTTGGGCCTGATGCTTGGGGGCCTTCATGTGGCCCCCGGTAGCCTAGAGTGACCAAAACCTTTCTGTGAAATCCCGACGTCCCTTTCAGGAAGGGGGTGCCAGAAATGGCTTAATCTGCTCAGGGTGGACAATAGAATTCTCCAATTTTAGACGTGCATGGAAACTTACACATCATGTAGCTTCTTTCTAACAAATGAAGAAACCGAGTCCCAGAGAGAGAAAATAATAACATCACGAGGGTTATCAGAGGCATAGCAAAGACCCCAGTGTCTTTGGGGTGAGTGATGGTCTCTGGATACCCAATTAGCATGCAAATAAGTGACATTAGAGAGAAGATGCCTGAACCTGCCAGAATCATCAATGGATTAGCAGAATTACCTTTATTAGATTGACTCACTGTTACCTAGCAGACAGCAGGCCTGAGGGAAAGGGTTACTGGAAGGGTCAGTTTTGACTATTTCTCTAGCAAGTTCTATTGTCTGGGGATGGTAGGGGGGGGGCGGGTAGAGTTCCTGGATTGTGCCTTAAGGGTGGGTCCCCAGGAGGTAAATAGAATTGCTGGCTCCTTTGGACACTGGGGCTGAAGAGGGAGCTTAGGGTAGGGAACAGAATCAACAAAGCAGAGATGATATTGAAAGGTGTGTGTGTGTTTCTGTGCGAAGGGAGAGAAATAGCTGTGTCATGCTTTTGTTTAGGACTAGCTGTGATTATCACCAAGCTGAATACCTAAAAATCCTTTGCGTTCTCTATTTCCTCATTCCCTGTCTCCCTTCTTCACTGTTGTTTGGCCTCACGTCTGTTCCTCCTCACTCCCAACGTCTCTGTCCTCTTCAAAGCCTCCACCCCGTCCACGCTGGATTTTGAGAATTTTCGTAACTAGTCTACTCGCCTTATCCTTCTCACCTATAGAAGCTGCCCGTTGCTGCAAATTCACTCCACCTGCTGGTCCAAATCCTTCCACGGCTCCTCATCATTACAGAACAATTCAAAATGCCCCTGCTTCTCAAGCAAAATATACGTCCATCTACTTCCAGCGAGAGCACTCAGCTTACCCACGCACGGCTTTATGGCTTTTGAAAGTGAGTTCCCATCAGACTCCCTCTAACCTACTAACCCTCTCCTCCCCTAATCAGCTCAAAACCACTGCTGCGGCCAGCTGGTGTCCTGAGGTCTTATCTCGTAACCCCGCCCTGCCCCGCTGACCACATCACCTCTCGGAGATGCTCTCCAGTTACGTTCCTAGCACAGCAGAGAGCAACGGGGACACCCCCTGCCCCAGCTGGCCCGGCTCAAGTCCTGTTTTGTCAGCTGGATCTTTGTTGACCTTTCCGATGATGATACACTTTCAGTTTTGCCTTCTAAAGGTCAATAATAACTAATTAAATAAAACAATACTACTATTTCTTGAGTGCCATGAAATGCAGGCACTATGCTGAGTGCTTTACAGGCCGCCTTGTCCCGTGTAAGCTCCCTAACAACCTGCTGAGTAAGTCCTATTATCATCCCATTTTACAGAGAAGAAAACTATAAATGCAGAGGGGCATGAGAGCCAATGTTATGATGGGCTGTCTCCCCTTTTATGAACTATGTTAATTTCAGCCCACCCCACTCATTTTCTGCACGATGCTTTGTTCCCTTCATGGGATCTAAAAACCAGCCTTAGCAGCTGTGTTCTTCCCTGTAGCCCTTCATAGATGATGTCAAAGCAATGAGAAAAAATATATATATAACTTTGTACATCACTGGTTTATATGCTCCTTTACTACCCCTGAAATAACCAAAGTATGAATCAACAAAAGATGCTTTATGAGGGCAGGAGATGTTGCTGTAATCTTGTCTTGAACACCCAGTGGAGTCTTCCAGGGCTCCACTTGTAGCGGAAAACTCGTTCACAGCGGGATGAGTGGGCGGCGCTGTAGCCACATGGCACACAGAATTCCCGTTGCTCACCTCGCACGCCCAGGTCAGTGTATGAAGAAGCTGCATTTGCCTGTGTGGATGCTCTAAGTGTAGGGCTGTTCCCCTAAGCCAGGGACTTGAAAGGACTGGAAAATAATAATGCACATCGAATGACGAGGCGATAATTCACAGTATCTTCATTTTGCATCCAATTTCCCTTCCAAAAGCCATTAGCATTCAGTGCTCATAATTGATTGGCTTTAAAAATACAAAACAAAGCCATAGTATTGTTTTGTTTTCCTGCTGTTGTTCATTGCGACACTTCTTAGTTGGATCAGAAAATGCCTTCGTCCCCTGCCTCCCCCCACTGGGATGGGAGCTCCTTATCTATATATTCCCTGCCGGACCCCCTGTTGCTAGAACACATCTGATTTTGTAGTAGGTGCTCAATAAACAGCTGCCAAAAGAATAAATGCATCACATTCGGACAGAACGAGAGAATGGGAAAGCCACCGAATTTAAGAATAAACAATGGGAATTCTATTACTGTCTCTGGCATTTACTTAGCTGTGTGGCCTTGAGAAAGTTTCTCAAATTCTTGAATCTTATGCAAAATGGCAAGAAGAATATGTCTTGCCCTCCTTACCTTAAGGGTTTCTGTGAGGTTTAGGCTGGCTAAAAGATGTGAAAATGCCCTACCAAGCAAAGTGGCGATGTATGTTACCAGTCCTAGAATAGCTGAATAACGTGGATTGCCCGCACCACAATCTCTCTGAAATCAAATAAAGCAGATGTCTCTGGTCTCTAAGTGAATCGCAGCCACGGAGCTGTTCAAAGATCCGCACGACCGTCAGTGCTACATTGAAGGTTGCAACTGTGAGTGGACCAGCTCTCCGAGGAAGAGGGTGCACAAGACAGGATGAAACACAAAAAGAAGACTCTCCTAATTTATCAGCATTAAGTACATGAGAACAATTCCCACTGAGGAAGGATGGCATCTTCTGGGAGCTCCTTCTCAGGATGGCACCATTTTGAAACACTGAATTACCCCAGAGGCTCAAACCGAGGCAGCATGGATTTCTTGTGTCTGACTTTGGATGGAAATGCCCTGCCAGGGAGACAGAATGGTGTGATCACCCCCAGCTGAGGGCTCTGGATCTGAACTAAGGAAAGATGCAGCGTACTCTCATTATTTGTTCATCAGTTCTTTTAGTGGCGTCAGACTGGCTGAAACTGGTTATACTTTCTTCTATTTATATTTTGCAAACCACCAACCATTCTTAACCAGTGAGCCCAGCAAACATTTGTGGCTGTTTGGGTCTTGGGATCCCTCTGGAAAATAAGTACATTGAGATGTTGCAGAAAATGGAAAAGAAGAAGAAAAGAAGCCAACTCTGTTGGATGGAGGGGATTGTTCATATAAAATAATAAACAGATGCCTGACTTATCCTAACTTCCAAGCAACCCTTTAAAGTCCTAACCCAGAAACTCTTTGTTTTTTCCTTCCCGTGTCCTCTGCAGTGTCTTGGACATGCTAGCCATTTATTAGTATTTTAATGAATGAATCAAAATACACATTCTATATTCTTCATACTCCTTTGCCAGCTATGGAGTCATTGGACGTAGGTAAAGACTGCTTGGATGTAGCTTCCTGAGTAACTGATTATTTTCTACTCAACTTATATTTCCTCTAATAAGTAACTTCCAATGAGGGAAGAGCATATTTGTCAATATTTTTAGACCGTTTTTTCAATTTCATAAAAATTTTATGAAATTTATAAAAATTTTCAATTTTTATAGCTTGATGAACACTGTTTTCATTGTTTTGGAAAAATCTGAAAAATGTTTTGGCACTTAGCTGTATGTTTTAATATTCATCTGCTATCTCACTACCTAGATATCTATCTAGATTTTAAACAGAACACTGGTTGTTTTCTGATTATGAAATTAATGTGCATTCAGTGGATATACGTTGGGGAAAGATTTAATGTATTTTCTTTAAGTTTTTGGTTTTTTAAGTTAGAACAGAATTATACTTAATATTTTATTTGAAACACTTTTTCACTTAACACTTCCTTGTGAACATTTCCTTTTTCTTTCATGTCTCCCAAGATACACTCTGGAATGGCTGGGTAGTATTGCTTTGGGTGTATGTATTGTAATTCTTTAACCATGCCTCAAATTTCATATATTTAGATCATTCCTAATTTAAGTTGTTATTAAATCCATCATATTAAACATCTCTGTACATACATTTTAGTACCAGTTTCTCACAATTTCCTTACAATTGTGAGTACCAATTTTTCTTCTAGAACAGAAAATTATAGGGGTGAAGTGTGTAAAAATTTTAAAACCCCTTTTACACATCTGTGAATTTTTTTTGGTGATTCCTTCTTTTTAAATTATGCTTATAAAGGTCCAGCATAATTAATAATTATAAAGTTTTCACCTACATTTTCTTCTAGTTATTTTATTACGTACATACTTTTTAATGTATGGCACGATATAGAGGTTGATTTTTCCCCCCAGTTATTCAGTTTTCATAGAAAGGAGTATTGCGTAATTCGGCCATTGTAAATTATTTTCATCAAGTAATAAATCATTTTATGTATCTGGATCTATTTCTTGGGTTTCTATTCTGTTCAGTGTGTAGTCTCTTACTGTTCCAGGGCCTCACTGCTGTAAGTATGGCAGCGTTAATACTTCAGTGAGTCAAACTGTCTTTCAAGCATGTGGCCCGTGCCCCTGCATTGCGCTGAAGGTTGGTACATAATGATAAACCCGACAGACATGGTCCCCGACCTCATGGCACTTACAGCTGAGGGAGATAGGCATTAACCAAGGAAACCAAGCAATAACTATATCATTACAAATAGTGATAACCGCAATGAACCAAAAGCATAGGATTCCATGGTTAAGGATACCATCGAAGAACTTTAGTTAGGAGAGCTCCATGGTCAGATTTCTTTTCTTTTTCTTTTAAAAACATTTTTTAATTGAAATATATTTGACAGACAACACTGGATAAATTTAAGGTGTACAACATGTTGGTTTAATCCATTTATATATTGTACTGTGATCGCCAGTGTCATGAGAATTAGCCCCTCTATCAGGAGGTTTCCTTTCTTTTCTGTTTTCTGTTTGTTTGCTTAAGGTCACCATGGCTGCTGAGTGGAGAGGAGATCAGAGGTGGCCAAGAGTGACAGGAGAAAGATCTACCTGCAGAGCAGCGATGATAGTATGATATGGGGTAAATGTTAACCGAAAGGAAAATAGGTTCATAAATTCATGAACTCTTTAGACGGTAGAACCTAGAAGACTTGGTGACTGATTAGACATGGAAATGAAGAGAAGGGAGGAGTGAAGAATGATTCCAAGTTTTCTAGCCTGAGGGTCAAGGATACTGCAGAGCCACATATGGAGAAAAAGTACACAAATGATGGAACCAAAGTGGGAGTAGGGTGGAAAGGAATTCTTTTTAGACAAGAGTAAACCAAGGTGGCTGTGAAACATTCTCGAGCTACCGTGGTCGATGGTGCTGGTCAAGTTCAGAAGAGAACTGTGGGCTGGGAGACACTGGTATACGGTCAGACTGGAACACAGCACAGTGATAAGATCACATAGAAAGAAAGTCTAGTGAGAAGAGATGCCAAAGCAGGACCAAGCCCTGAATAAGTAACTCTAGACTTTAGATATTAGAACGAGGAGCCTCAGAGGAGAATGGAAAAAATGGGACCAAGAAGTGAGAGGAAACCAGCAAAGCATGGGGTCCCTAGATGAAGGGGTGGGAGGTTACCCCCAGGAAAGCAGTGGGTAGATTGTTGCTGAGACCTCGGCAAAGATGAAGATGAAAGTGAATCCACTGAACCTGGAGTGAATATGTCCCTGGTAACGTCAAGTGATAGCAATGTTGGTGGCATGTTGAAGTGGAAATCAAATTGGGGTAAAAGTCAAATCTGAATTCAAGAACAAACAACATTCTCTTCTCTTTTGGAGAATTTTGGCCATGGAGAGAAGAAATAAGGTGACGTCTTAGGGGTGAGACATTATAGAATGTTTCTAAGTTGATGGCAATTATCCAGGAGGGAGAAGGGATTGGGTGGTGTGGGGAGAGAGAGAGAGAGAGAGAGAGAGAGAGAGAGAGAGGGAGAGAGAGGAGCTGCTGTACAATTCTGAATAAAGAATCATGGGTTTTTATATCTTCATAGGGAATAAATTTTCCATTGAATGCTTTCTGCCTTCAGTTCTACTTTGTGTGATACTAGCTTTGGGCCATCTGAATTATTTCCATTTGCATTTACCCGATAAATGTTTATCTTTTGTACCACCCGTGTTTGATTGTATCCTGTCTTCTTATTTCTTTCCTCACTCTATGTTGTGTTTTTTTATAAGTATTTTTGCTGAACTGTTTATGTCCATCCTGTTTCTATTTCTACTAGACAGTACTTTATGTTTAAAAAACCCTTCTTCAACTTATATTCCTCTAATGATCTGTATTAAGAATCCAATATTTCTTGTTTCCCTCTATGAAAAATGGACTTGTCGAATGCTTTCACCTCACCTTATCTTGCCTGCAATTCTTTCCTGACTTTTGTGGTCAGATTTTGTGACTTTCAGCACAGAGAATTAGTATTAAATCATTGTGTACTCTTACATAAGCCTTCTGCATTCATTTGTAAAATTTTTTTGTATTTGTAGTCTAGTGGAGTTTTTTTGGCTTTTTTGGTCGCACCGGCATGTGGGAGCTCAGTTCCCCAACCAGGGATGGAGCCTGAACCCCCTGCCCTGGAAGATCGGAGTCTTAACCACTGGACCACCAGGGAAGTCTCTGTAGTCTAGTTTTAATTCTCAGTTTTATTGGTGTCAATATTCTCCCACCAGGGCTGTAATACTACAGTGTTCCCATTCTTGAATTCTATATTTTGATGCATCAATGGATTATTAATTTATAATAATCTTGGTGGTTTTGTTTTTTTTTTTTTTTTAAATGGCCTGAACCACCACCTTAATTAATTAATTTATTTTTGGCTGTGTTGGGTCTTCGTTTCTGTGCGAGGGCTTTCCCTAGTTGCGGCAAGCGGGGGCCACTCTTCATCGCGGTGCGCGGGCCTCTCACTATCGTGGCCTCTCTCGTTGCGGAGCACAGGCTCCAGACGCACAGGCTCAGTAGTTGTGGCTCACAGGCCTAGTTGCTCCGCAGCATGTGGGATCTTCCCAGACCAGGGCTCGAACCCATGTCCCCTGCATTAGCAGGCAGATTCTCAACCACTGCGCCACCAGGGAAGCCTCTTGGTGGGTTTTTAAAGCAATAGTACATGGATGATACTTTTTCTCTATCCTTCGATAACTTACATTAACTTCTAGTCCAGATGATTAATTCTTGCTTCACAAGCTTTCCTCCAGATAAAGCTGAGAATGTTACCCTCATTTTCTTTTAGTGTTCAATATTATGGAGAAGAAATTTCAGATCATACATTTAAAAATTGAAGACTCTCAGTCGTGAACGTCTATTCTGATTTCAACTGAAACTAGAAGTTCCAAATTCACATTTCAAACGAATGTTATTAATAGCTGAGGCTTAGAATTCCTCCCACATCACTCAACCATCTTGAGGAACAGGTTCAGTGCCAGACTCTATTGGTTTCCAACCCAACAGCCCCCAATCTTCTCCACAACCCTCAATTTGGGGGGGGGGGAAGCATTTATTTTCCCAGACTTCCCTGAAGCTAGAATTGACCCAAATCTGGGCCATGAAATATTAGGGAAAACTTGTTAGGCTTTCTGGCAAAATTTTTTCTCTGTAATAAAAGGAGAGAAATATGGAGGGGAATTTCTGACCTCCTTCCCTCCATTTCTGTATTGGATGTTCTTTTTAAAAAAAAATAGTTAGTAGACTTTATATTTTTAGTATAGTTTTAGATTTACAGAAAAATCGAGCTCAGTACAAAGAATTCCATATACCCACCCAATCTCCAATTTTGGCATACACTTTCCCTTATTATTAATATCTTGCATTTGTGTGGGACCTATATTATGATTAATGAGCCAATATTGATAGATTTTTATTAACTAAAGTCCACAGTTTACATTAGAGTTCACTCTTGGTGTTGTACATTTTATGGGTTTTGACAAAGGCATAATGTCTTGTATCCACCACTGTAGAACCATGCAGAATAGTTTCACTGACCTAGGAGTCCTCTGTTTCCACCTTTTCATAACGCTTGACCACCACCAATCTTTTAACTGTCTCCGTAGTCTTGCCTTTTTCAGAATGTCATATAGTTAGAATTATACAGTATGTAGTCTTTACAAACTGACTCTTTTCACTTAACAATATGCATTCAAGTTCCTCGTCTTTTCTTAACTTGATAGCTCATTTTATCACTGAATGATATTCCATTGTATGGATACACCACAGTTCCTTTATCCATTTGCCTGTTGAAGGATACCTTGATTGCTTCCAGCTTTAGGTAACAATGAACAAAGCTACTATAAATATTCACTTGCAGGACTTGATGTTCTTTTGTGAGAAGATGATGCTTGGTGCAGTGGCAGCCATCTTTCCACCATGAAGTGACATGTAAGGAAGAAAGCAAAGATGCTGAAACAAAAGTGGAAGGAAAGGAAGAATTGGTACCCTGATGTTATGTTTGAGCCAGTGGGCCAATCCTAGGACTCCTTGGTAAGTCAGCACTAAGTGTCTCCATGAATTAAGCCACTATGAGTTGAATTTTCTGTGAGTTGTGTGTTGCCTAAGCACTAAAAGGGCTAACCCATGCCATGCTTTATTCAGTTGGGGTATTTTAGTTTCCATAGCACATTTTAATTTCTCTTTTTAGGTAGAAAGAAGACTTTAACATTGTGTATTTTTTTTTAAGTAAAAATTTCCTGGTGTTTCTGAGACAAGCTGGGACCTGGGACCTTTTGCTGGGACCTGGGACCCTTTGCTGCAGTGCTGCAGTGCTTGCCCCTGGACACACCTCTCCTAGAGCAACAAAATACAAAGAAACTGTATGGGACTAAAAATTAACTACTTATTTTTATGTAGTTAAAATACATAACTTGGACATGCTAAGGGCAAATTCATGCTTGGGGCAAATTCTAGACCCCAAAGATACAAAGAGACCAAAAAACCCAACTGCCACTTTCGAAGAGCCTGGAGCAAAAACAGGGTGTCGGGAGCAAAAGCAGGGTACTGCGCATGCCCCCTGCACACACCACCACCAGAGGGGTGGGCAAAACAGCTAAGCCACCCCTCTGGCCCGAGCCCTGGACACACGCCTACCCTCACCCCATATAAGGAATAAGCTCGCCCCCGCCTCAGGGAGCAAGCAAGCAAGGGAACCTGTTGTTTGTTCCTGCTTCCCCCGGCTGCAGCAGGGGCCCCAATAAAGCCTGGCCTGAATTTCTCATCTGGCCTCTGGTCAATTTCTATTGATTGGGGAAGGCCAGGAACCCCGGTCGGTAACATTTCTACAGAACGTGAGTCACATTTAATGTTTCACTCTAAATTTTCATAGGTAGTAACTCACGCGCAGTACACATTAAATGGCAGTGACTAATAAGGGATTCACGTTCCAAGCTCACAGTAGTTCTCGAGACGGCTGATCTTTAACGTGTCCGCATGCCTTTGTCTTTTCTTCCCTTTAAGCGCAGCCTTTTTATTCCATGCCTCTTGAAAGTGGGGTGATTATCTCACTCATCCCCACAAGTGGGAAGCTGCCAAACAGCCAGTACGCCCCCTGGGAAATGTTGGGACACAGAATTCATTAAAAGTTGCCATCCAGAAGGCTAAGGGACAGAGCCCTCCGTGACTAAGGAAGAAAATCAGACTTGTGACTGCCGCCTGATTAGCAATCTGATCTTAAAAACATCAACATTTTAAAAACCTTTATCTCAACACTAATCTCCACTCTGAATAGTCTAAATCTGTTAAAGGCCTTGGCTTTGTTAGCCTTTTTTTTTTTTTCCGTCTCCAAGCTGCGTCCATTTCCTAGGGCTGAGGCACCCGGTTTGCCCCTATATAGATGCCAAATCCCCACTGTCAATGGTCACCCTCTGGATCAACACACATCAAGCCATCCTCTCTTCCGCCTACCAGGATCTCAGACACTTCAAGATATTTGTGTTCCTTAAGTCTCTTCCTAAGGTTAAATGCCCCTTGTCTCTTTAATTGTTGCTATTAAGACATCATTTCCAGACCCTTTATTCTCTGGGTCTCTCCCATTGGTTGCAACCTCTCTCATCCATATCCTCCATTCACTGTGGTACCTGCAGTTCCACATGGCGGTGTCTTAAGGCTGGGCTCTCCCAGGAGCAGACCCTTGGATGAGGGTTGAAATGCAGGTGGAGTAGAGCACAGGGAAGGGAACTCTACTCAGTATCTTGCAATAACCTATAATGGAAAAGAACCTGAAAATATATGTATGTATTCAGTTCTATATATGTGTGTATATAACTGAATCACTTTGCTGTACACTTGAAACTAACACATTGTAAATGAACTATACTTCAATTTAAAAGAGGAATGTTAAAAAAAAAAAGAGAGAAAGAAATGCAGGTGGGAATGAGCGTGTTACTGGGTGGGTAACTGGGGGTCCTTTCTGCTTTTTTCCTCTGGGACACTGTCTAGAACTTACTCTCAGAGCTAACCCCACCTATGGGTGAAGAAGGCGGGGTGTCTGTCCAGACCCCCCATCCGTGATTAGTATTCTCGGTATGATCTGATAAGCATAAATGATCATAAACACTCACTGCCTTTGTTAAGAGTCTAGGGTTCCTTTTCTTTTTTAAGCAGCTGCATATATCCTTGAATCCTGTAAAATCTGTTACCCATCGAAACCCACGTCTTTACTTGCTGATAGCCAGGTCTCTGCCAACGTGTATATGAGTGGCCTATTTCTTTGTATTTGATGAGCTGGGGTGTCTACGTGCAGTGGTACGCTGCATGCATTGCCTTTCTCTTATTCGGTTGGTTTGGATGCAGGATGCCAACCTGTGAAGACCAGTCTTCTGCCTGGAGGTGCCGTGCTTCCAGACTGCTTCTTTGCTTTCCTCTGGCATGAGGCAGTTCTGCCCTGTCCGAACATCTTTTCCTGCCCAGTGACCCCTTGTCAGCTCTCAGATCCCACTCCTGCCACAAGACAAATAGTAGCTCACGTTACTCACCAGTGAAGACCTGCCCATTAAAAGAACATGAAGTTATGCAGCCATCACAGATGAAACCAGGAAAACAGTGCAGCTCTTTTGCCTTCTAGTTAAAGAACACAAGGGAACTGGGTTTTCTCTGTGAATGTGTATGACTAAATCTAAATTTTCCATGGAAAGTAATTCAATTAGAATGTGTGGCAAGGTCGCAAATTTATTTACACTGTACTTAGCTCTGCACAGAAATTTTAACTTTTCTATTTTCTATCATGCATCTGCTTTTTCTCAGAATCACCTCAGCAAACCGGGAAGGAGAGGAAAATTTTAACTTTCAATTTGCCAGTGTTTGGTATCATAGTGGCTTCCAATCTAAGGAGGCTTTCAGATGACTCAGTCTCTTTTGAGAAAACGCTTGGTCTTTCCTGTTTTTCTCCTTCTCGCTGACCCTCTTTTCCCTGACTGATGTCTCTGAGCGCGAAGAGAGCCATGCAGAGGTGAGCGTGGGGAGGTGGGCAGTGCAGCCCTCCCTCAGGACGAGAGATGATGGACGTTGTGTCTGCAGCTGCCTCTAGAATCGATGCATGGGACCACTGGCGTCTGGCTGCAAACACCCTGTACCCTGCAGCCTCTTTATCTTGATTCTGCATCTTGGTTGGTCCACCTGCCTTTCCACCATCTCTGCATCCCCTCAGTGGGGCATCTGAGCATCCAGACTGGCCACTTTCACAGCAGCAGCCCCAGGCTACGGCCAGGCTCTCCTGACATTCTTGGGTTTCCCCACACATGTCTAGGTGTTCCTATTGTTTCCTTTTTCGAGGCTCCATTATAAGAAGGGGAAACTGGAGTTCACACATCGTCTCTCTTCCCTTTTGTAGATTAAATATTCCATCCCACTCTCTCACACTTCTTTTGGACCGTGTGACTATTTGGGGCCGCTCACACCTTGGGGCTGATACAGCTGAGAGCAGATGTGCCTCCACCATCCCTCTCTTTTCATGTCCTGACAACCCACCAGAAGCCACAGAATTAAGGATGGCGGAGCTCCAAGTTGGAGGCATGATGCTCGCCCCCTGGTGGTGCAGTGGTTAAGAATCCGCCTGCCAATGCAGGGGACACAGGTTCGAGCCCTGGTCAGGGAAGATCCCACATGCCATGGAGCAACTAAGCCCGTGGGCCACAGCTATTGAGCCTGCGTTCTAGAGCCGGCGAGCCACAACTACTGAGCCCGCGTGCCACAACTACTGAAGCCTGTGCGCCTAGAGCCTGTGCTCCACAACAAGAGAAGCCACCACAATGAGAAGCCCGCGCACTGCAACGAAGAGAAGCCCGCGCACTGCAATGAAGAGTAGCCCCCGCTCGCTGCAACTAGAGAAAGCCCGTGCGCAACAACGAACACCCAACGCAGCCAAAACTCAATAAATAAAGTAAATTTGTATATATATAAAAAACAAACCAAGAAACAAACCTTTGTTGTGATAAGCCCCTGAGATGCGGTGGTTTGTTACTGCTGTACAGAGGTAATCACCCTGCAGAGCACACCCTTTCCCGGGCTGCCGGAGCAGGGCAGGGTAGGGTCTTTTGCCACCTTGAATGTACGTTCTTCTTTTGTGAAACTGAGCTGCAACAGGTCTGCGCTATAGATGGGAATTTTAAAAATCATCACCATCCCCTTTTTTTGTTGTTGGTTGTTAAAGAGAAAACTAAGTTCAGAAAGCTTACGTTTCTTGCTTTTGTTAAGTAACGCATTTGACCCCAGCCTGAGGATCTGCCCACATTCAGAATCCCTTCCTTGCCTTCTTAATTCTGAATAAATCTTACCCATAAGTTCCATCCCTTCCTCCCAGAATGAGTGTGATTCTGACTCGCCTTCACAAGAGCCATAAGCTGTCACTACCACGAGGCCAACTTTCACAGATCCCTAAGTCTTTAAGAAATGTCCAGATGTTCAGAGAAAAAAGAAGAAAAGCCCACTTCAACAGGCCTCGCTGAAGGCCACATAAATAGTGGTGAAGTTGCTAAATCTATTTGCATTTCACACCCAATAATTCCAGGCTCCACCTCTGAAACCTCTGCCTTAAATTAGGACGTGTGACTGTTTAGCCCAGCATTTTCCTAACCGCCATGCGTGCGAACACTGGAAAAATACAGATAACATACCATCTCTGGGCGGAGAGGAACAGCCATCTGTGTGTTTTGCTTCTGTTCTTCTCTTCAGATTAACTAAACACTCAAGGCCTCTTGGCATCACTCCGTTCTGGGCCCATCGACGCTGGCCTGATGGGCAAGGGATGGGGGGCTGAGCTTGCCAATTCTCGATGTCACATGGCACGTTCTCAGAACGTAACTTGTAAAGTTTCTCCAAGGAATGATGTTCAGGGTGCCCTCTGGTTGTAGGCAGGAGCTGACCGTCTTGCAGGAGCAGCAAATTATTTTGTGTTGCACAGCGATCGTATGGTAGTTTTGAACAGCAGGCTCATAAAGTCATGACTTATAATTAAATTAGACCTCAGAAAAATGTCCTGAGTTATATCTATTTGGCTTTCTCTGGCTTTTTTGAGGGTCCCACAGACAGACAGAATGGAAATTTCACTTAAGAAATTGTTGTCATAAAATTTTATGGGACCATCTCAGTGGCTAGGGGACTGTTAAACATCCCTGCAGGGGGAAAAACAAGCACAATTAGACACAGACTAGTGGCTCTGTTTGGAGGGTGAAAACCAAAGTCACGGTGGAAATGCCACGTCAGTAGAAGCAGAACATTCAGCCTCGACTGGATTTTCGGATGCAAGATTATCGTAAAAATTCTGTCGGTTTCTAACTTTCTAGTTTGTTTTTCTTGCCTCCTCTTTCCCCCCACCAGAGTGGTCCATCTGCTACCATTGATGAGTCTACATTGACACGTATGGCATCATCACCCAGAGTCCACGGTTTGCCTAAGGGTTCACTCCCCATGTTGCACACTCTATGGATTTTGACAAATAAATGATGGCATGTGTCCACCCTTCTAGTGCCACGCAGAGTAGTTTCACTGCCCTAAAAATCATCTGAGCTCTGCCTGTTCATCCCTCTTTCCCCATTAACCCCTGGCAACCATTGATCTTCTCAATGTCTGCATAGTTTTGCTTTCCCAGAACGCCATATAGTTGGAATTATACAATATGTAGCCTTTTCATGAAACAATGTTATACTCATAAGATTGCTCCAGATCTTTTCGTGACTTGATCACTCCTTTCTTTTCAGTGTGGAATAATCTTCCATTGTCCGGATGGACCACATTTTATTTATTCACTCACCCACTGAAGGACATCTTGGTTGTTTCCAAGTTTTGACAATTATACTATAAACAACCCTGTGCAGGGTTTGGTGTGGACATAAATTTTCAATTCCTATGGGTAAATACCCAAAAAGGGTGATTTCTACATGCTTTACATATATTACATTGTTTAAGCATAACAATGCCTTACTCTAGCTATTATTGTTATTTCTGTTATAGACAAAAGCCCTGAAACTCAGTAATATTCTGTGACTTGTCCACGGTCCCAGAGCCTGGCAGGAGAGGAACTGGGATTCAATTCCAGGCTGTATGATTCCAAGTCCTGTAGTTTTTTGAGTCACTACCGTAGAACACGCTCTGACACATCCGAAAGGGATCTTGGCTCAAAACGTCCTTCACGTTTGTAGCGGTAACAAAATGTACACACAATTTAATGTAGTTATTTTGGGGTGTTAGTTTCTATATCTATTTGGCTTTTATTTTCATATTGAATTTACTTTTTTTATTCTGACTCTGCTTCCCATTCACCATCTTTGTTTTCTTTTACTGTGGCAAGAACACTTAACATAAAATCTACCCTCTTAACAAATTTAAGTGCAAATTTTAACTATGGGTACAATGTTGTACAGCCAATGTCTAGAATTCATTCATCTTATTTAACTGCAACTTCATGACTGTTGATTAGTAACTGCCCATTTCCCCCTCCTCCTAGCCCCTGGCAACCACTATTCCACTCATGATACTATGAATTTGACAATTTTAGATATCTCATATGAGTGGAATCATGCACTATTTATTATTCTGTGACTGGTTTATTTCACTTAGCGTACTATTTTCAAAGTTCATTCATGTTCTCGCCCATTGCAGAATTTCCTTCTTTTTTAATGCTGAACAGGATTCCATTGAATGTATAGACCACATTTTCTTTGTCTATTAATTTGTTAATGGCCGCTTAAGTTGCTTCCATACCTTGGCTGTTGTGAATGCTGCAGCAATGAACGTGGAGTGCTAACATCTCTTGGAGATCCGTGCTTTGTGCGTGGCCCCCGGTCCCGCCACACGCCTGGCTGAGTGTCTACACCTCTCCTGTACCAACTCCACTCTGTAGGACCTCATCCCAACAGTGGGGTCTCTCCAGATCTCCCGACCTGCCCTCCTCCCCCACCACACCCCTCCTGGAGGGGCAGGAAACTCTCACGTCCCCTGAGGCCACGGGAGACTCAGAGGAGGGTATTTACCTGGGATGCTCTCTTCTTAAAGAAGCCACCGCTGCATCATTCCTGTTTCATGAGATTCGGCCTCATAAGCTCGGAGAAGAACCATTGGAAGGCTCCTGGCTTCTTGGACTCTGCCTGAAACGTAAGGAGTTGGCTGCTTTTGCTCTGTGGTTCCAGAACATTCTCTCAGGATTCCCAGTTCTCCTCTGGGGCTTGATTCAGCAGAGAGGTTTGTACACAGTTCTTTTCCAGGAGCTGAATAGCACTTAATTGCCCATCACACCCTTTCTAGTCTCCTCCTGCCTCTACCCTGTGTCTGCTTTAGGTATGGAAAAGTTCTCTTACATCATCGTGCACTGCGGTTTATGGAAGAAACTCTATCCTCCAAGTTTACCAGATCCTGAGTCTTTGGGAGCTCAAGAAGCACTCTCTTAAAAAGCCCAGCTCTTGCCACAGAAAGCCCCAGCTTCCACGACTGTGTCTCTACTACTGATTTTTATAAATATTCCGAAACTAAACAGACTTCTTTATTCTGGGATGTGTCTGCCTTTACCCAAGGGAAGGAGGCCTCTGACTCAAAAGCAGAGGGGCCCTGAGACAATGTGACAATTGCAGGAGGGAAGGGCCTCAGTTATCTTGTAGGGATTTTACATCCCAACACGTGTATCACTGAGAGTTGATTGATTGATTCAGGAACATGGGTTTCATATTCAGTTACCATCTTGCAACAAAATGTCACAGTTTGTGAGTGAGTGAGGGACTCGTTTAGGAGTCCTGGTGGGAAACATTCACACTACATGGTTCAGAGGAAGAGAGTCTAATGAGTCTAATCCCATCCCACGTCAGCATGGGATTCCCGGATGGATTGAGCCAGGTGGTGGCGGTGGGGAGACACCCCCTCCCATCAACACCTGACACCAGTCACTCTGGCCAGACTATTTTCCAGAAGAGATTATACACGATCTAGAAGCAACGGAGTTTACCTTGGAATGGAATGGTTCCATTTTTCTACCATCGTCAGAATGGGGGGTCTGATAGCATTGTCAAGTTCCATTGTAGAAAAATTAAGAGAGTTATTTTGTTTTTTTGCCTGAATTTATGACTGTGACATTGATACCTGCTACAACAGTTATCCATCTTTACCTGTGAAAGTGGCACAATGAATGATCCTCCCTCCTTTTCCTCTGGGCCTCTACCTCTCCGGGTAGATCAAGAAGGGGTACCACCAGAGCGTGTGCTCCACTCGGATGTCTTCAGTTTCATCTCAAACCAGCATCTCACCTATGGCTAAATTTTATATCATTTTTGCCTCACTTACCTTCGCTAGAGGCAAATCATCAAAATTTGATTGGCGATTTAAAGTCATGAATTCAAAAGTGCTGACAAAATAAGATTGCTCTCCTAATTAATTTTTTTTGGGCTACTTTAAGCAAAATAACGCATTTTGCAAATAGTGCTAATAGTTAAGCTTTTACTCCATGTTGTCAGATTATACTCAAATTATTTTATGTACTTCTCAGGCCACAGTGGAAGAGAGGTGTGGCCCAGCTGGACACCTTTCAGGGGATGGAAGGATCAAAGTTGGTGACGATTATGTGGGGCTTAAGATTGTGCAAAATGAGGAAATGTTGAAAAAGCCATATTATATAAAGAATAGCCTAAAGAAAGGCAGATTAGGAAGGACCATAAAGGCAGCTTTCAAGTTTCCAAAGGCTAGTGGAAGGCGAGATTAGACTTTGATATTCTCAAATCATAAAAGTAAACCCAAAATTCAGAGATAAGTGAGTCAGTTTCTAGTGAGTTGCATTCTTTATGAGACAGGAGTGGATAGAACTCTGTCCGGGAATGCTATTGAGGGTTGTCTAACCTTGACCGGAGGTCCTGTGGTTCCTTTCGTCATTGCCATCCTGTGGTTTGATGAAGGTTCCGTGCTGTGTAAACTTAAACGGGACCATGACCACTTTTTTCCTCCTTTTACCTTTTCTCCTGGCCTCTTAACAAAGGTTTAATGACCTACTAATGCTCGAGGCACCCTTGAAAAACCACAGTCAGATTAGCGCTTGGTTTTTTAAAAAATTAATCTTTCCCCAAGTTTGGGGGCATGGCAGTGCTTCTCTCCCCTCCTCTGTTTTGGGAACGGGGCCTAGGGTGGAGTCCCACCTGAAACGTGAACTCAGGTGAGGGTGGTGTACTTTGCACTTAGCATCAAGCTTACTCTTCTGACACCCCAGCGTCTCCCCGCCACCCCTCACTGCTCTTTGTTCCTGGTGAGGTTGCAGTGAGCTGTGGCTGCCAAGGTTTCCCTTCCTGTCTGCTTGGATGTCGAGGGAGGCCTCAATCATAACAACCAGGAGGGGAAAACTTAGAAGGAGTCTGTGGTTCTAATTTGCTACAACAAATTATTCCTAAATCCAGTCATCAACATGGGCACATTTCAGTGGTTCCTAAATGGAAAAAAAAAAAAAAAAAGTGAAATTCTTGTCTGGGTTTATGCAGTGATATTTGCCACATGATTTTGTAACTTCTGCAAAGACAGAAGACGCTCTAGCCTGGAACGTCCTCCCCATCTTTTCCAAACATCTAAATCCTGTTCATCCTAAACATTACAGCGGAGCTTTCCTCAACCTTCCAATCAGAGGAAACCTCATCCTTTTCAGAGTTTCCAAAGCCTGTTTGCTTCCATGACTGTTTAGCATAAATTTCATTCCGGCTGTGCTGTTTCCACCCTTGTCTTCCCCACGAGATGACAAATTTCTCAACAGCATTTTCATCTTTATATCCCTCCCAGGGTCCTGGTGCAATGCCTGTTGCTTGGCAGGTGGTGGATTATTTGAGGAGGAAACCGATGAACGAATCCACGCCATTCTTCTCCCTGTCAGACTGAAGCCAACTGTGGACCAGCCCCCAGAGCAGGAGGAAACTCTACAGAGAAGAAGTGAATTAGATACTTGACGCTTCAGAATCATTTTCACGTAAGTGAGTTTCAACACGATGAACTTGTTAGATAGTCTTCGTCCTAGGAAGTTTTTTTTTCCCCCACTAAAAGTGCCAATATCTGCTTTAAAATCAAAATTTAAGGTTTGAAAATGTTCAGAATGGAATCTCTAGATTTATACTACAAGCTCTTAGAGAACCAAAACTGTCTCTTTTTTTCCCCCTGATGCATTTGGCCTCATCCCAGGCAACTGTGGGTCTTCTGTAAATATTTGATGAATTTCCAAAAAAATAAAGGAAGGTAAGAATCCATCTTAATGAATATTTTACTCCATATGAGGCCAATATGTCAATGACTAAACGTTTTATTTCTTAACCATTAATATAGGTTCAACCTAAAGGATAAAAGACATGGGGCTGAAAAATGGTCAAACATTTTGGCCACTTTTAACTAGTAGGTTAGAATGATAACAGCAGCAGTAACGAAAAAATAAACAGGCTAACAAAATGTGGTTGATTCTGTGGCCTTATATAGACACAGACAAGTAGAATTGTTCTAGTGAATAATGGATGTGGGACGATGACCATCTACTGTTTGATGGTTTCCAAACTAATGTTTAAAAGGAAAAGAGTGGTTTATACCAGAATCCAAATCATACAGTTCTCGGCCAACAGTATATATGAGTGTTGATCTTGGATTAGTGATGCTAGTGTATTAACAAGAAGGCTGAAAGATTATATTATCTCTGTGGGTTACACAAATAGATTTACACAGCTAATCTTTTTTTTTTTTTAGAAGAATAAGAGTAATATTATATATGGACAGTGAAGAAGGTATTGTATTTGGAGGCTAGAGACCACGATCGTTTTCTTGGCCCTGTCACCAACTAGCTCACCCTTTGGGGATCTGCAGTTTTGTCCATCCTTCTATTGCTGTGTTTGCAACTATATTATAGTTAATCATATAAATATTTTTATTCCACTGTCTCTTCTAGGTCTGAGGCTGTCTTGTTTATCTTTGAATTCCCAGTGCTTAACAGAGTGCCTGGCAGTGTGGATACCCAGTACATATTCAGGGGATGCATTGAAATGAAGGGGGTGGATAAGATCATTAATTTCTGCTTCTAAGGTGCTGAGACCCTCAAGATCAGAGCACTTCAACTCCCACACAGTTTAAATTATGGGTTCCAATATTTTTCAGTGGGAAACCAGAGAGGGCATTTAGTCTAAGTTTTCTCCACGTAGCAATTCAGTCTATAAGCTTTACCACCAGGTAGGAACCCTTGTAGATTTCTAGTATGAAAAGTATCAGTCTCAGTACCATCAGTACTGTACCCATCTCATCCTCTTTTCCCTTAGTACCGTGGTTTCTGGTACCTCTTCCTGTGGGTTCCCTTTCCCCTCTCCCTGAGTCTCCTATTTCTCTGGTATATTAAGATTCTCCTTCTCAACTTGGGCTATCCCACCATCTTTGTTTTTGTTTTAAACAGTCTTAATATCGCTCTCACTTGAAAAAAAAAACAGACAACTTTTTGGGTCCCCTATCTCAGCCAAACTTCTTGAAAGCATGGGCCATACTCATCATCTCCATTTCCTCTCCTTCCCATCTTTACCCTCCTCCATCCACCACTTGACTCGATCACATCAGAGTAGCACCTTCTGAACTGATGGGGGACTTGATGCTGAAACTAACAGAATTCTGGTTGCTCTTTTCCAGTTTCCTTCCCAGGCTCACCCTCCTCAATAAAGTCTTTAAACTTGGGAATTCCTTAAAGCCCCAATTCTAAGCCCAATTTTCTTCCCACTCCGTACTCTCATTTTACAATATCACGCTCACATTTTCAATTGTTTCTTAAATATGACTCTTAAATGTGTAGCTCTAGCCCAGATCCCTCATCCTTCATGCCCTTTTGGTTTTCTCAAAGCCAGCAAGCCAGCCAGGCATGTCCCCAAACAACTCATTATGTTTCTCCTTTCTGTCAAAAATGTCAATCCTCTTTCAATATTTTCTATTTTTGTGATGGATCCTGACCATACGCCCATTTATAGTATTTATATCAACTCACTCTCATATGATCCTCAGTTCTGTTGATTTTTATCTCCCTAATATCTTTAATCTGTTATGTCTCTTCGTCCCCACAGTCTAGTCCAAGCTTTTATTTCCTGGACTACGGTACTGCCTTCTAATTGGTCATCCACATCTTCTCTTGCCTTCTCCCAATCCAATCTCCAAATTGCAGCCAGATGGAGCCTATCAAAACTACTATCTGCTTAAATTATTCATCCTGTTTATAAATACTTCAGTGGCTTCCCATTATCCTTAAAACGAAGGCTGAAATGCTTAACAAGGCTTCAGAACTGTGCATGGTCCAGCCCCTGCTTAACTGTCTGCTTCATTTCCCATAATCTTCCTCTTGTTCTTTGCTCTCTCGACACTGGACTTTCTTTTTGTCCACTATACCTGCTCACCTCTCGCCAACCACAGCATTTAACGATGGTGTGCTGGCAATTGTTTAAAGACTGGGTCTCATAAAAATAAAACCAAAAAAATCTACGCCCTCCAAAAAGCCCCCCTGATCTTGCAACATTTGCCAATGTCCATGGTATAAATATTCCCAACATGACATCAACTGGCTTGCAAAATTCCTGAAAATTCAACAGTCTGCTCTTGTGAACCAGTATGAGCTGGGTTCTGCACACAGCTGCTGCTGTTTCCTCTGCCTGCCTGGATTCTCTATCCTGCTTGCTTTAAAAATGTCTCCTTAATTTTGAGAGATCAACTAAATCATCACTTCCTCGGGGAAGCATTCCTTGATCTCCCTGACTAGGTTCAAGCCTCCTACCAGATGTTCTCAGAGCCCGTGTAATGCCTCTTTATAGCACATATCACATTCTACTGCTACATTTATTTCATCAGATTTATTAATGACTATCTCCATGAGTAGTCTTTTAAGCTTCATGAGTAAGAAGAACATTTCTGCTTCTGGTCGACACTGAATCCTCATGGCTCAACTTAGTATCAGGAATATAGCAAACATGCAATAAATATTTCTGAATGAGTGGTCAAAAGGGACTTTTGGCAAAGAGAGCATCTAGGTTTACTGATATCTATATCTGCCTACCTCTGGGTTGGAAATGTCTGGAGCAGGGTCACTAATTTATTCATAGTGCATCTTCAGACATGATGTTTTACAAATCTACATCTAAAATTTACCGGTTCTTCCTCAAGAACCCAATTACATTTGATGGAGGGGGAAAAAGCGTAACTGGGTTGAATCCGGTTCCTTGAGTGTGACTGATAAATTATCCTTAGTTTACTGCTTACTCTTTAGATAAATTACAATTCCTCAGATGTCTGTGCCCTCCCTTTTTCCCTAGATAGAAAATCTGGGTGCAAGGAGGAAGGGGCATGGCTGATGGGACCTCTTGAACCTGGAGATAAGCACTGCATCAGCCTGCCCTTTGGAAAGTCCATTTTTACCTTCCATTATGCCATTAGGCTCTAGGAAGCTTCCACGGTTCCCATGGAGGGTGGTATAAAATAGAAAACTTTCGTGGCTCCCCTCCCCAGGCTCTCATTAGGCCATTTCAAGAGTTTTCCCATCTCACACTGGAATGTCCTTAGTGTCCATGGAACACGTTTTGAACTTTCTCTATGCTTTTCCCATGATGTTCCCCTCACTTGTGGTGTTTCTGTCTGAATCCCATTCCAAGCTCACCTCCTCCTGA
Source organism: Balaenoptera ricei (assembly GCF_028023285.1). Taxonomy (NCBI): domain Eukaryota; kingdom Metazoa; phylum Chordata; class Mammalia; order Artiodactyla; family Balaenopteridae; genus Balaenoptera; species Balaenoptera ricei. The sequence goes on from NC_082658.1 coordinate 60,692,484, forward strand.
ATCTTTCCTTCAGCCAAAGGGGGCAGAACTCACAGCGAAGTGGCAGCTGTGCCATTTATTCCACATCAAAGTCTGTGTAGACTGAATTCTCAGCTGTGCCTCTAACTAGTTGGGTGACCTTGGACCAAGTGGCTTCCCCTCGCTGGGTTGGATCCCCTTGTCAAGACTGAGTAGAAAACTAAGATGGGGAGCAGATGTTTAAGTGGCCTCTAGGGTCTTCTTAAGACTATGCATTTAGGACATATTTTATAGCTCATAACCCAAAGATCATGCACTTTTTAAAAGCACTGAATTAGTAGCCAATGTGTAAAAATTGGGAGATTTCACATAAACATCTAAATTTCTGGGTTCTTTAAAAAGAGTTTTGACAATATCAGGCTGGCATCTCCACGTGGCAACAATAGGTTGGAGCTGTATGGCTGTGCCATGGGATGGGATCTGTGTCTTCAGGTGCACCACGCCCTCCTGCACTTTTGTTAAGCTGCTTGGCACCTGTAGATGCTGAGTATCTGGCCTTGGCTTTACATAGTTCCTTGTGCCATTTCTTACACTGAACTATGATTTTTGTATTGTTGTTTAATGGTTTATGAATTAATGGCTTGTTTCCCCAGGCACCCTATAATTGCCTTGAGGCCAAGGTTCGTATCTTATAATAATGCGAGTTAACACTTTTGAGCTCTTACCATATGCCAGGCACTATAATAAGCACTTTATGTGTATTAACTCATTTAGGTGAACTTCTTTATTCCCCACAGCAGCTAGGAAAGTGTATGGCATGTAGCTGCTGCCAAATGTACCTGGGGGTTATTTCATGAACTATTCGGCCAGGAGTCAGATTGGAGTCCGGCTCCCCGTGTTCAAATTGTGCTCAAATTTCACTGCTATTATAACCGTATAACCTTGAGCAAATGGCTAAACTCTTTTACTAATATGAAGCCCTACCCATCTATCTATCCATCTATTGTCTATCATCTATCTATATATACATGCATTTATCTATTATCTATCTATTATCTATGTATCTGTCTATCTATTATCTAGCTATACGTCTATCCATTTATCTATTATCTATCCATCTATTATCTATCATCTATCTATCTGTCTATTCATCCATTATCTATCTATCCATCTATCCATTTATCTATTATCTATTTATCTATTATCTAGCTATCCATCCATCTAGCTATCCATTTATCTATTATCTATCTATCCATCTTTCTATTATCTTTCATCTGTCTATCTATTATCTGTCCTTCTGTCCATCTATCATCTATCCATCTGTGTATCTATTCAGTTATCTATTATCTATCCATCTATTATCTAAGTATCTATCAATCTATCATCTCTCTATCATCTATTATCTATCCATCCATTTATCTATTATCTATTAATCTATTATCTATTTATCTATCTATCCATCTATTATCTATTTGTCTATCTATCAATCATCTATCTATCCACCTATCTTCATCATCTATTAATGACCTTTTTTAGAGATGTAATTTTCATAAAGTAAAATGCACAGTTCAGTGAGTTTTGACAAACATCTGATCCTCACACACACCCATGACACCAGCACCTTGATCAAGATGGTGGTGTCCATCTTGACCAAAATTTCCATCACTCCAGAACTTTCCCTCTTGTCCTTTTCCAATAAATATCTACCCTTTTTTGATTTCTATCACTATAGGTTAGTTTTACTTGTTCTAGAACTTTATATAAATAGATCATACACTATGATTTTTATATTTCATATTATATATTTTTGGCTGGGCTCTTTAATCAACATAATGTTTTTGAGATTCATCTATGTTGTAACACATATTAGTGGCTCATTCTTTCTTTTTATCATTGAGTAGTATTCCCTTGTATGAATATACCACTATTTGTCCATCTGTTGGTGGACATCTGGGTTATTTCGGTTTGGGGCTGCTATAAATAAAGCTCCTATGAACTATGAATATTCTTGTATAAATCCCTTTTTTTTTTTTTTGTGAACATATAATTTTGCCCTTAATAATATCTATCTCTTATCATCTTCTGAGGATTAAATGAAAACATGCATGTGTAGCCATAACATAAGCCTCAGCACATAATCAATTCTGACAATTAATTTTATCTATTATTGTTTTACAAGGTAACTAAATCATGACTTTACTACGTACATAGAAAGAGTTAAGGTATTAACTCTTTGCTTTGTCTGCAAACACAAAATAAAGTGCATGATTTCAGACTGTTCTTCACTTGAGACGATTTGAACTACACAGATACTTACCTTTGAATTATCTGGATAACGTCTGCAGCTCAAATTCAAAGGTATTCAAGTCTGACTTAAACTCAAGTCACGCAAACACATGCAGAGTTGAAGGGCATGCAAAACCAGTCGTTGAAAGAACTTGTTTATAAGAGGAGCTAATACCAGCCTCATACCAGAAGCTCAGATAATTTTCTGGACTTAAAATGAATCTCACAGGATAATGTTTTGATAAGTTGAGTAGAAGTGAATTAGGACCATGTGGGAGTATATTTTCCGTAAAAGGGATTTGAATGTTTAAATATAATGGAAAAAAGATGCTTGGGGCAAATGCATTGAAAGCTTTGAGATACTCACAACTTGTCACAGTTGCATAAACATAAAGGCCATTACTGCTCAATTTCTCCCCAGTGACTAGAATACCCTGTCCCACCTGCCACTTCACTCATGGAGACATGACAGAAACACACTTGCTGTGTTGGCAGAAGAACGAAGTGTGGCATATTTCACCCCGTAGGTAACTCATCAGCCACTTGCCTCTGTCATTGGATCCATTTACTTTCTTGCTGAACGTCTAGTATTTCCCACATGCCATTTATTCCAGCAGGTTCTCTGAGGTGGGCCAGTAGGTAACACAGGCCACCAGTCCTTTACCTACTTTTGGGATGACCCTGTTGAAAAGAATTACAGAGCCTTACATCGTTCAGTTTGCTATACATCCATTACCTTGTTCTTGACTATTATAATTACCTGAACTACCTGTTCTAAGTATATGTGGCTGGATGGGTTAAGTGGGGTCTAATACGAGTAAAATTCTTTTTTTAATAAGTAAACAAATCTGTTGTATACTTAATACAGAAATGCTGCTGTTTAAGATGGTTCTTTGCCCTCTCAGAACTTACTATTTGAAAGGGGAGCTAAGTCACGTATACATAAACACTATTTAACTTAAGACATGATAGATGTAATTATGTCTAAGATTGTCCTCTTTTCTACATTCTCATCACTATAAAAGTCATCCATAATCTCACCTTTCAGAAAAGTTCATATTAATGTTTTTGTAGCTTTCCTCAAATTCCTATTTTTCTGTGAAATTTTCACATATTTTAGATCAACCATACTATGCCTACTTTCACTGAATATACTTTCTGGTGCAATTAAAACTCTTTCAAAATATGATTTTTAATGGCTATTTGCTATTTAATTGTATATATCCACTATTTCTTCTTTAAATATTTCATTATTATTGAGTATTTAGGTTTGTTTTCTATATTTCATTATTATCAATAAGTATCTTCACCATAAAGAGTTTTTCTGTGTTCTGTATTACATCCTTAGTCTCATATCTCAGACATAGAATTAGGAGAGTCAAATTGTCTGAGCATGCCAAGGCTCTTGGTATATATTACCAACTTGCTGTAAAACGCTTACACTAATTTACACTCCCATAACCAGTGCACGATGGATACCACGCCCTCACAGGCAACAACTATTAGAGTAGAAAAGTCTTGGCTAATCTGATAACTGGAAAATGGTTTTACATTGTTTAGTGTTTCCAGTTCTCTGATAACTAATGAGGTTTAATAATTTATATATGTTCATTGGCCATCCCACATATGATATTAACATTTAGAAGTTCACCAAATAGTAGTAAAATCCTACTATGATAGACAAAAACTGTAACAATGCAAATGTCCATGAATGGATAAATGGATAAACAAAATGTGGTATATCCATACAGTAGAATATTATTATTCATTCACAAACAGGAAGGAAGTACTGATATACACTACAACATGGGTGAATATTGTAAACATTGTGCCGAGTGAAAGAAGCCAGTTACAAAATGTCACATGCATGATTCTATTTAACAGAGATATGCAGAATAGTAACATAGAAACAGACCGTGAACTAGCAGCTTCCATGGGCTAGGAGAAGAAGGGAATGGGGAGTTACAGGCTATGGGTATAGGGTTCTTTATGGGGTGATGAAAATGTTCTGGAATTGGATAGTGGTGATTGTTGCATAATTTGTGAATATATGTACACCACTGACTTGTACACGTTCAAAACATGAATTTCATAATGTGTGAATTATATATCAATTTAAAAAAAATTATTATGCACCAGGCATTAAGCTAGTTGTTGGGGATAACAGATAGATAAGATAGAGCCTATTGTGCAGTGGAAAAAGATACCTGATTGTCTAATTGCACAGAGGACATGCGTGCAACTGGGTCTTGCACTATTTTAAAAGCCAAACGACCTCCCCAGACTAGCATGTGGTAGAACCATTAGTGTAGAAATGTCCTCTGTGGATTTTTCATGGACTCTGTGATTTGGGTTATAATTTTGTCTCCTTTGTGAAATTGACTTTTCGATTTGTCTCCCTAGATTCACGTAACTGGAAGATGATCAAATCTCCACTTCATTGTAGGCTATGTACTACATATAGGGAATCTTCATGTCTGTGCCCCATTTTCTTAGCATTTACAGTGTGATATTTACTAGGGAGCATCACCATGAAAGCATCTTTGTACCCCAACACCTGACTCGGTGACAGATAGTAATTGTTCCATCAATGTTATTTAAACTTTACTCAAGAAATCAATAATTCATCGATCACGTAACTTGTATTCTCAATGAGTGTAAAATAATTTTGGCTAAGTTGGTCATTTGTTTGTTTGTTTGTTTGTTTGGGTTTTTTTGCTTCATTTTGTGCAGGTCTATTGTTTGCAAATCCTGCCTTAATGCTAATTACGTTCAATTTGTTCCACGATCTCTAACATGGGAAGGGATTAAGTCAAGTTGTATTTCTCAGGTAGCCAAAAACCTGGCTGCCCTAGGAGACTTCTAGATGGATGATCATCAGACCTGGACATACTCCCCCACCCTCTCCACTCTCCCAAATCTTCAAGAAGTACAACGCTAAGTAAGTCATATTTTGGGGGATTCAGGTATTCATCTGAAAAAATGTATAATTGACCTGTGTTATCTATTGCACAGAATTTCTCATTAAGATTAAATGAAAAATACATGTGATACCCTTTTGCAGAGCAGAATGCTTTCTATAAGCTGGGACATCACCATCCTTACCCGTGATCACCATCAATGATCATCATTCTCAATAGGTGTCTGTTTTTTTTTTCAGATCAAAATCCCTTTCAGTTGTTCAAGCAGCATGGTAGAGAATGAGGTTAGGATAGAAAATTATTTTCTCTTGTTTCTCAAACCAATATGGGTCACCTTCTTGGTTATGGCTAAAGAGGATTATTGCACTGACCTCATTTGCTTAAATTATACAGTAAAATATGTAGGAAAACAGAGTGATTTTTTACTTCTGGAGGGACTGATCATGTGTTGGGCTGATTTATCTGAGCGTACCACAGACAGGCTGTGCTGTAACCTCTAGGCAGTGCACATCTCATTATTTCATAGTGCCCCATGAAGGTTTTCTGGAAAATGAGGCTGAGTTATGGCTGGTCTTGGAAGGCTGTGTCATTTTCATTTGCTGTCAGTTGAGTGCTGGAGAGTGAAGAGTCACAAGGGCGCTATATTTTGTGTCGTACGAGATTGCCCTGTGATAGATGATCACCACATAGCCATGGGAGACTGAACTAATCAGTCACTGGAGGGTGGTATTGACAAGCGCCCATCACCCTGGCGGCAGTGAAGCAGGGGGAGGGCTAAAAGAACCTCGACTTTACAGCGCCTTCTAAGAGCAAACCGTTACCTTGTGATGGAGGTAGAGTAGGCAGCAGTCGTCAGCCACCACTTTGGAACCTTTGCTGCGTGACCTGACATCAAGGAATATCTCCTAAGCTGTTTGCGGAAAGCACATCTTTTGATGCTAGCACCGCCATACGGAGATGGTTAAATAAATTAGGAATAGGACTGAGAACATCTGGGTTCTTTGCCTGCCTGTGAGGAGGCGGGTTTATCAGAGAGAGCAAGGGTTCTGGGCTGCATGTTTAGAAAACATCTTCTCTACTTAGTTTCTCAAAATCATTAGGCAATACTCCCTGGAGGTAAGAGTTTTCTTAAAGGATGACGTCCCAATGGCAGCTAGCTCCATGGGTATTGTGTTTCCCACTTTTTTCTGCTGGGACTGTGGGTCCAGAATTGCAGATGTTTTAGGCTTTTCTGATCCACAACATCACCACCCTTTCTATAAGTTGTTGCTTGAGATTCTTCCATTAAAAAGTCATTTATTTGTTGAAAACAAACTTATGGCTACCAAAGGGGAAACGGGGGTGGGGGGGCAGAATAAATCAGGAGCTTGGGATGAACATACACACACTACTATACATAAGATAGATAAGCAACAAGGACCTGCTGTATAGCACAGGGAACTCTACTCAATATTCTGTGATAACCTATCTGAGAAAAGAATCTAAAAAACAGTGAATATATGTATATGTACAACTGAATCACTTTGCTGTATACCTGAAACTAACACGACATTGTAAATCAACTATACCCCAATAAAATTAAAATATTAAAAAAGTCATTTATTTGTGAACATTATTCCTCTGATCTTTCCTCAAAATGCAAATATTGACGATTTAATAAGAATGAGGTTTTTAGACCACTTTTCTTACAGCAGATGAGAGAATCTGAGGTCTGCAAAGCAATGAACAGGAAGGAAGAGGGAGGGATGATGTGGGAGGAAGGAGGGGTGGAGTGCCCCAAAGGTTCTAGGCATTGTTTCCATTTCTTTGAATGAACCTGCCTAGATTCCTTCCTTCTGGAAGAAGATGGATTGACAGGTGTGACCTTCTTGGGGTGGAAGGATAATTGGGTGGAGGCCTAGGCAGCTCCCACTTTCCCAGCCACACCTTGGAAAGGACAGCAGGCAGGTACCAGCTGGCCTCATTCTCTCTACAGGTTGGGTCCAGATCCACCCAGAGAAAGCTGAAAGGAATGGGCACCCGTGGATCAAAGGGACCCACCCTTGTTTGTTTTCACCTAAGGTAATGGAGTGGTTCCCACATCCTTTCCCAGAGCTGTTCTAAATTCTTCTTAATTCCTTAACCGGCATGGATAATAATCCACTTGACCCCCTTTCAAGGATTAGAGCTGACAAGATGAAAGGCCGTCCCCATTTGAGAGTGGGTACCATCATCAGAGAGAGTGGGGTTTTTTCTCACTTCTGTTGTATTACCCAAAAAATGTGTATTCATTTTACACACATTAGAAACAAAAAGAACATCAGTTAAATGGATGAAAATACCATCACCTTGAGAGAAATATGATAGACATTTTGAAGCACAACCTTTAAGACTTTTTCTCTGTCTGGGTACACATATTGTCTCAAGAGTAGAATATTTTATAGACCATTTTGCCCTCATTCTCTCAGCTTGTTATGGACATATTTGATGTGAAATTCATATCAACATCATCTTATTAAGAGATGTCTATTGTACCTTGATTTAAATGTATTTAACCAATTCCATACTGCTGAATAATTAAGTTTCCTTTCTCTCTGTCTCCCTCCCTCCCTTCCTTCCCTTTCTCCAATTATCTACTTATGTATCTGTGTATCTGTGTATCTATCTATCTATCTATCTATCTATCATCTATCACCTACCTATCACCTACCTATCTATCCATCTATCTATCATCTATCTATATCTATTGCTATTATAAATTGAGCTGCAAAAAGCATTCTTGAATATAAATTATATAGGCACATCATTATTATTTCCCTAAAAATGAGATTTCTACATAAAATGATGCATTGAAGGTCCTTAATGTATTATACATATTTTACATTCTCTTCATCAGAGTACTTAGTGGCCGCTTTCTCACAGTTTAGGACAGTGGTTTTTAATCCTCATTACTCATTGAAATCATCTGGGGAGATTTCAGAAGAATGACAATGCCTGGGCTGTAGCACAGATGAATTACACCGAAGTCTCCAGGTGAGGGGCCCAGGCATCAGTATTTTTAAAAGGCTCCCCATTTTCTGATTCTAATGCACAGCCAGGGTTAAGGAGGTTACTGGTCCAGGGGCAGCCTTCTTTCTCCTACTCCATGTCCATGGCGGAAATCACCCATGGAAGCACTCTTTCTTCTGAGCTCATGATTTCCATCCTTCTCAGCACGATGCCACCCATAGCAACTAACAAATGACAGGCTTTAAGCTGAGAGGGAGTTGTTCAGATTTTCTCTGACTTTACTGATTTTTGTCGAGTTATCCCAACAATTGCTGAGAGAGGATGTTAAAACTTCCTAGGCATTATCATGGAATTATGTATTTCTCCTTTAATTCTGTCACTGTTTGCTTTACGTGGTTTCAAGCTCAGTCTTGAGGGACATACCCATTAATGAGTCTTATGTCTTCCTGATGAATTTATTCTTTTATTATTATGAAATATTTCTCTCAATCGCTGGTAATACTCTGTTTAGAAGGCGTATTTCCAATTTAACAAGCCAATCCAGTCTTCTTTTTTTTTTTTAAGGAATTTCACTTATTTATTTATTTATTTCTTGTCTGTGTTGGGTCTTCGTTTCCGTGAGGGCCTTCTCTAGTTGCGGCAAGCGGGGGCCACTCTTCATCGCGGTGCGCGGGCCTCTCACCGTCGCGGCCTCTCTTGTCGCGGAGCAGAGGCTCCAGACGCGCAGGCTCAGTAGTTGTGGCACACGGGCCTAGTTGCTCCGCGGCATGTGGGATCCTCCCAGACCAGGGCTCGAACCCGTGTCCCCTGCATTGGCAGGCAGATTCTCAACCACTGCGCCACCAGGGAAGCCCCCAATCCAGTCTTCTTATGCTTACTGTTCGCACTGAAAATCAACTATCATCCATTTATTTTCAACCTAACCAGGTCTTGGTGTGACTCCTATAAATGCTATTTTGTCAGGTCTTGCTGTGTTAGCCCTTCTGACAAACTCTGACTTTTAATTGGAGTTGATTTCCATCTACCATTTTATTATTTGTTTTCTATTCATCCTCTCTGCTTTATGGTTTCTCTGTCCTTCATTCATGACTACCTTTGGATTATTTGAATACATTTTTATTATTCCATTTTGATTTATGTATCAGCTGTTTAGCTACACTCTTTGGCATTATAATTTTTAGTGGTTGTTTGAGGGATTACGATATACATCCTTAAATTTTCACAGTTTGTTTAGAGTGAGCATTGCACCATGTCATGTAAAATGTAGGAATTGTATAAATATCATTGATGGAAGGTTTGTTTTTTAATTCAACCTCAGCATATTTAAGGAACTTAAGCCCTTGTGTCTTCCCTCTCTTCTTCCTCTGCTTCTCCTCCTCCTCTTTCTTTTTTGTAATCATTGATATATCTTGGGCATTAAAAATGCCTCTTTGCGGTCTCCTTTTATTTCCTTTTCCCCTTTTCTTTCCGCTCTTCTTCCCCGCCCCACCCCCCACCCCCAGTTTTTTTCCTGTGCTACCTAAGCATCTGTAATGCACTGATTAAGGGCATCTGTGTTGAAGCTAGCCTGCTTGGTTTGAATTTCAACGTCTCCACTTGCTGGTGGCAGGATCTTGAGAACTCAACCTCCTTCGGTTTTCTTACCTGTAAAATAAGGATGATTGCAGAAGCTCCTACCTCATAGGATTGTGATGAGGAATGAGTTAACACACACGTTAACAGAGCACTTAGAACAGCAACTGTCACATCAAAGTATCAACACCTACGTGTATCCCCTAGTGATCTGGAAGTTACAGACCTTGTTTCATGTCCAGTGGTGACTACCTTAACTAAGAAAATAAAGGACTCTACTTCTGAAGTAGTCTCAAGAATAAAATCATGCCTGCTAAATCAACCAGTACAAGAAAAGAGGTTTGGCACACTCTTTTTTCACAAATCATCTGTTGTTGGTTTGAATAATTCTAAATCCAGATGATGATGATAATAAATATTCTTTTCGATAATTCTTTTGACATTTATATTGTTTCAGCATCATGTTAGCAAAAATTATTTCATCACTTGCTGTTTTCCCAATTTGATTTCTCTCTGTGATTTATTTTATGCCGTGTTTTCCCCAAATTGATTTGTTTGTTTTTATTCATTATTAATTTAGTTGGATATTTTTTCTCCAAAAATTTGGAGGATGGGTGGGTAGGGTAGGGAAGAGGGTAGAGCACCTTGGGTGCTTCCATTGTTGGAAATTTCTCTTTATTTCCTTCCAAATGGATGATAGTTAGATGAAACATAGAATTCTTTAGTTGTCATCCACTACTACCCCCTTAACCTCACTACTTTCTGGAATTTAGTACATTGGAGGAGAAGTCTTATAACAATCTTTTTTTCCTCTGTAGATTTTTTTCCCTCTCTAGATGCTGGAGACATTATCCTATCATTCTTGGAACAAGGAAGTTTACCATCGGGTCTCTGTGGCTGTCTTCTTATACATTTTGTTTGCTGCATTCTGAGACCTTGTTCTCTGAAGCTGCAAGGCTACTTCAGATGGGAACATTTGCTTCTATAATTTCTTTGATGACGTTTAAAAGGTAGTTTTAATTGAATGGACTATATATTTTTTGTCGACTCTTCCCATCTATATGTTGAAAATCCCAGTTGACACTAGATTGGGTTTTTATGGTGTTTACTGAAAAACCAATGATGATAATGATGACGAGTCCCCATGGAGACCATCTCTCCATGACGGTCTTTTTCCAGTGTTGCACATTGTTTCTGGGGCATTAAGGGTTTGCTGGATTCAACAGCACCCTAATCAAAGAGAGTGACACTAAATCAGGTGAGCTCAAGTTCTTCATCTGAGGACCTGCCGACAACAGGTACCAAGGAACCTTGTGTAAATGAGACACTTAAGATGTTTTGGCTTCTTCTCTGAGTCATTGCTGACTCCGTGCTAATCCTTTCACCTTCCTGTGGTTAGTTTCACGTCAGTTGGGGAGATGGGACCATATCGAAACTCTCCATTGAGTTTTGACAAATGTTTACGCTTATTAACCACTAACTCAACCAAGACAGAGATCGTCTCTATTATTCTAGAAAGTTTCCTTCATGGTCATTCCAAGTCAACATCCCGCCTACCCCTCACCCCCATCCAGACAAGCCATGATCTGCTTTATGTCATTGTAGTTGTGTTTTCCCTCTTCTAGAGCTTTGTTTAAGTGGACTGACACAGTATGTTTTCCCTTGAGCTTGTGTGGGTGTCTGACCCCTGGTTCTGTGTATTTTTGTCTTTGGTAATCATGCTGTTTTATTTATTGTTCCCCCCCTTTTGTTTCTGCCAGGTAATGTTCCATTGTGTGAATATGCCATTCATTTGTTTACATTATTTACTTATCTGAATCTCTTCTGTGTCTGTGAGCTCCTCAGGGGCAGCCACTGCATCTCGCATTGTGCTTGGCACAAAGTAGTTGCTCAGTAAGTGTGTTTTGGATAAATGAATGAATGGAAATGGGCACACTTTGGGGACAAACGTCTGGATCGCCAGTGTTCAGACCTATGGAGATGCATGTGCAAGATGGATCTAGAAAACAGCAGTACATGGAGACAACGCCAGAGGCATATAATTGTTGATGCTATTTCTCCTCCTCTTGGGCAGGGTCCTCATATGGACCCAGCCTTCTCATGGTCTGGAGTCTGGGGTGCAGAAAGGAAATATGGGAACAGATGAGACAAATTGGTAGAAATAAGGGAACGAGATAGAATCTAAAGGGAGCATCTGATGAAGGAAAGCATTCTAGACGTAGTCCCAAGTCTCAGATCCATTTCTTTGTACTCATGTCACCTTGAATGAGTGATTTAATCACCATGGAACTCCACTTACTCATACATAAAAGGAGAAAATTGGACAAGATGAGCTCTAGAGTCCTTCCAGCTCTAAGATGCTATAACATGTATTTTATATGGATGAACAAGAGAAAGAAACTGACCATGCACTCTCAAAGCTCTACCGATGAGACCGAGGATGACTGATCATTGTGAAAGGGTTTGGTTTTAGCGGGCTTGTCCCAGAGGGTGCCTGATCTTAGGTTCTCTGTCTGAGGTTCTGATCCTGGGCTGTTCATCTGGCATCAGATCAGGCTGGGGAGATGTCAGCACTTAGCGATGCTGGGTCAGAAGCCAGAGGTCAGAGTCCATAGGTCAGGGCACAGGCGGGTGGGCCGGGTAGGCAGGCTCCTATCTCGGATGAGGGGAAAGTTTGTTTCCACAGAGGTGCAGAGAGAGTGCAGTTGCAAGACACAGAACTGAGGCCCAAGGGCAATTACTTGACAAGCTCAGGTCCTTTTTAGTTCTCAAGGGGCTGAGCGTTCTACTTGATGAGACTTAGGTTTTTCCCTTAACAAACAAGCTGTGTCTGATCCCTAGTTCTCATTTCTTAGTTTCACAGAGCATTCATTATTGGAAGTGGATGCTAATAAAAGCCTCTGGGCAAATTTGGGTGTTTATTATGGGAATTGTATTTAAATATGATTTAAATTGAGACAATGGGACACGTTTTCCTCTGTGCCTTGTTTTCTCTTGGGTGTGGGCACAAGGGCAGGATCTTAGTACAGGGGTCAGTCCTGCCATTTCAATTAGCACTTAGCTAATTCCAGCCCTGGTTTCCTTCCCAGAAAAAAAAAAAAAAACTTGCTCTCAAAGAGTCTGTGGACTCCAAGCCTCACCGTTTGTTGCATCCCTGTGGACAGCGGAGTCTGCATTTCATGGGGCTTTGCTCCTTCTGGGGGTCCAAAGCACTCACTGTGGCTGCTGGAATTTCACCCAGTGTGTGGGCTATTCTTCAGTCTGTTTTTATGCCTCAAGAAATTTCATAGAAAGCTGTGTCTGTGGTATCTGCAGTTTTTCTAGCATTATTTTTTTTTTTGGACCATGGATAATACCCTTGAAAGCCAGGAAATATTAAAAAAAGAAACATGCACCTGCAGAATGGACTAAGTGAATTGCAGTCAAGCTTACTAATGTTTTTGCAATATTGAACTTGCTGTAATAATGGATTGAACACTAAGTGAATTCTAAGCATCACTGTTCATGTAGCTATTTGGTCTTCAGTGGGCTCCTGGGGCAGGAGGTGGCACTGACATCCACCACTAACAGACTGTGTGCCCGTCACTTAGCTTCTCTGTGCTTTTGGGTCCTTGTCTGTAAAATGAAGGGGTTGGAGGTAAGCATTCTGAGGTTTCAGTGCTGTGTCTAGCCAAGAGGCCGGGCTCAAACAACTGCAGCATCTCTGTGCCAAGAGTAATCTTGGAGAGAACAAAGAAGGAGAAGACAAAGAACAAGAGGAAGCTGTAACAGGAGGAGCTGAGGGGTGTGAGGGGTGTGTACGTGTGTGTGTGTGTGTGTGAGTGTGTGTAGCAAGTTGGCTGGGGAAGACTAAAACAGGAAATAATTACTAAATTCCTCCGCTTCTTCTTTGCCATTGCCTTGGGACAGACAAGTACCTTCTTCTCACATGCTGTATCTTGATCTCTGGTCCAGGAGTCCTCAGGAGTCAAATTAGGGCAACATTTAAGTCCAGTACTTGTGAAAGACCAAGAAGGACAGATGCACGCTAGTTAACGACAGCAGTAATTCAGCCAACCACCCCCATCAAAAAAAGCGTTAGGCAACCCCTCCTAGCTACGTGTTAGCAATAGAAAAAAGGAACTAGAGAACATAGAAAGGAGCTAAGAAGAAATATTTGATGTGAAAACGAAAATAGTTTAAATAAGGCAAACAACATATTAAACAAATTGCACAAAGGGCACAGAGGAGGAGTGATTCATGAATATGAAGACAGATTGAGGAAACCTCTCAAGGGGAAGAAGAAAAATAGAAAGAAGAATAAAAGATCAAGAAAAACCAAGGAGGAGGGAGGTGAAGTGCTAAAATCCAGATAATGAAAGTCCCAGAAATAGAGAGAAATATAAAAAAAAAAATAATGAGAGGAGAAAAGAATGATAGAGATACATTTTCCCTGAATGAAAAAGAGAAAGGAATCAATGAAGAGATGCAAGAAAAACCTCATGCCCAGATTTATTAGGGGGTGATTTAAGAATATCAATTAAAAAAATCCCAAATCCTACAGTAAGAGTTGGTTACTGTAAAAGGAATAAGACTGACATGAGACTTTTCAACAGCAACACTAGATACAAGAACACAGCAGAGGGGTGTTTAGAAAAAGTTAAAGAAAAAGAACATAGAACCTCTATTTTTATAGCCAGCCATGAGAGCATGATATAAAATACTGTCAGGCATAAAAGCCCTCAGAGATTTTGCCACACAAAGACCCACATCATAGACACTTTGGGATGAATTTCTTTCCCAAAGGAATGGACAGCAAGAAATATTGCAAGAAACGTAAGAAGACAGGCAAACACTTTGGTGAGTTTTCTTAATTTAAGAAAACTAGTACCAAGAAAAAAAAATATATATATATATAATAACTCAGTTATTAACTACTAATAAAAATTTAGATATTTGCATGATACCAGGAGATTCAGGAGAGAGACCAAAGAATATAAGAAAGTGTTGACGCCTTTGGATTATTAGGCTAGAGATATAAGTATCATTTGATTTTTCAAGTAAAAACAATTAAAAAGTAACAGGACAAAATAGGACACATTAATAGAATAAATTAAGTTGGAATAAATTGTTCCAAATATAACAGTAATTACTATTTAACAACTAAACTCATCAGTTAAAAACAACCCAAAACACAAAGATCTGCCTATTAGAAAAGCAAAAGCAAAAACAATACTCAGATTCAGGCCATTTAAAGGAGACATATCTAAAACCAGGGCACATTAAAGTAAAAGGATGGAAAAAATACATATATATAATAAAAATAGAAAACACTCCACTAGTTATTTCTTTTTTTTAAACATCTTTATTGAAGTATAATTGCTTTACAATGTGGTGTTAGTTTCTGCGGTATAACAAAGTGAATCAGCTATATGCATACGTATATCCCCATATCCCCTCCCTCTTGCGTCTCCCTCCCACCCTCCCTATCCCACCCCTCTAGGTGGTCGCAAAGCACTGAGCTGATCTCCTTGTGCTATGCTGCTGCTTCCCACTAGCTATCTATTTTACACTTGGTAGTGTATATATGTCAATGTTACTCTCTCACTTCGTCCTAGCTTACCCTTCTCCCTCCCCGTAGAGAATCAAGTCCATTCTCTACGTCAGAGTCTTTATTCCTGTCCTGCCCCTAGGTTCATCAGAACCTTTTTTTTTTTTAGATTCCATATATATGTGTTAGCATACGGTATTTGTTTTTCTCTTTCTGACTTACTTAACTCTGTGTGACCCACTCTAGGTCCGTCCACCTTACTACAAATAACTCAATTTCGTTTCTTTTTATGGCTGTGTAATATTCCATTGTATAAATGTGCCACATCTTCTTTATCCATTCATCTGTCAATGGACACTTAGGTTGCTTCCATGTCCTGGCTATTGTAAATAGTGCTGCAATGAACATTGTGGTACATGACTCTTCCTGAATTATGGTTTTCTCAGGGTATATGCCCAGTAGTGGGATTGCTGGGTCATATGGTAGTTTTATTTTTAGCTTTTTAAGGAACCTCAATACTGTTCTCCATAGTGGCTGTACCAATTTACATTCCCACCAACAGTGCAAGAGGCTTCTCTTTTCTCCACACCTTCTCCAGCATTTATTGTTTGTAGATTTTCTTTTAAATTTATTTATTTTATTTTATTTTTAAAAAATTTTGGCTGCGTTGAGTCTTCATTGCTGTGCATGGGCTTTCTCTGGTTGGGGCGAGCGGGGGCTACTCTTCGTTGCAGTGCATGGGCTTCTCATTGCAGCGGTATCTCTTGTTGCGGAGCATGGGCTCTAGGTGCACAGGCTTCAGTAGTCGTGGCACGTGGGCTCAGTAGTTGCGGCACGCAGGCTCTAGAGCGCAGGCTCAGTAGTTGTGGTGCACTGGCTTAGTTGCTCCACGGCACGTGGGATCTTCCCAGTCCAGGGCTCGAACCCATGTCCCTGGCATTGGCAGGTGGATTCTTAACCACTGCGCCACCAGGGAAACCCTGTTTGCAGATTTTTAATGATGGCCATTCTGACTGGTGTGAGGTGATACCTCGTTGTAGTTTTGATTTGCATTTCTCTATTGATTAGTGACGTTGAGCATCCTTTCATGTGTTTGTTGGCAATCTGTATACCTTCTTTGGAGAAATGTCTATTTAGGTCTTCTGCCCATTTTTGGATTGGGTTGTTTGTTTTTTGATATTGAGCTGCATGAGCTGCTTGCGCATTTTGGAGATTAATCCTTTGTCAGTTGCTTCATTTGCAAATATTTTCTCCCATTCTGAGTGTTTTCTTTTTGTCTTGTTTATGGTTTCCTTTGCTGTGCAAAAGCTTTTAAGTTTCATTAGGTCCCAGTTGTTTATTTTTGTTTTTATTTCCATTTCTCTAGGAGGTGGGTCAAAAAGGATCTTGATGTGATTTATGTCATAGACTGTTCTGCCTATGTTTTCCTCTAAGAGTTTTATAGTGTCTGGCCTTACATTTAGGTCTTTAAGCCATTTTCAGTTTATTTTTGTGTATGGTGTTAGGAAGTGTTCTAATTTCATTCTTTTACATGTAGCTGTCCAGTTTTCCCAGCACCACTTATTGAAGAGGCTGTCTTTTCTCCATTGTATACTCTTGCCTCCTTTGTCAAAGATAAGGTGACCATATGTACGTGGATTTATCTCTGGGCTTTCGATCCTGTTCCATGGATCTATATTTCTGTTCTTGTGCTAGTGTCATACTGTCTTGATTACTGTAGCTTTGTAGTATAGTCTAAAGTCAGGGAGCCTGATTCCTCCAGCTCCGTTTTTCTTTCTCAAGATTGCTTTGGCTCTTCGGGGTCTTTTGTGTTTCCATACAAATTGTGAAATTTTTGGTTCTAATTCTGTGAAAACTGTCATTGGTAGTTTGATAGGGATTGCATTGAATCTGTAGATTGCTTTGGGTAGTGTAGTTATTTTCACAATGTTGATTCTTCCAATCCAAGAACATGGTATATCTCTCCATCTGTTTGGATGATATTTCATTACTTTCATCAGTGTCATAGTTTTCTGCATACAGGTGTTTTGTCTCCTTAGGTCGGTTTATTCCTAGGAATAAATGGAATATCTTTTTCCATCCCCTCACTTTCAGTCTGTATGTGTCCCTAGGTCTGAAGTGGGTCTTTTGTAGACAGCATATGTACGGGTCTTGTTTTCGTATCCATTCAACCAGTGTATGTCTTTTGGTTGGAACATTTAATCTATTTACATTTAAGATAATTATCAAGATGTATGTTCCTATTACCATTTTCTTAATTGTTTTGGGTTTGTTTTTGTAGGTCTTTTCTTTCTCCTGTGTTTCCTGCCTAGAGAAATTCCTTTAGCATTTGTTGTAAAGCTGTTTTGGTGGTGCTGAATTCTCCTAACTTTTGATTATCTGTAAAAGTTTTAATTTCTCCATCAAATCTGAATGAGATCCTTGCTGGGTACAGTAATCTTGGTTGTAGGTTTTTCCCTTTCATCACTTTAAATATGTCCTGCCACTCCCTTCTGGCTTGCAAAGTTTCTTCTGAAAGATCAGCTGTTAACCTTATGGGGATTCCTTTGTATGTTATTTGTTGCTTTCCCCTTGCTGCTTTTAATATTTTTTCTTTGTATTTAATTTTTGATAGTTTGATTAATATGTGTCTCAGCATGTTTCTCTTTGGGTTTATCCTGTATGGTACTCTCTGTGCTTCCTGGACTTGATTGACTACTTCCTTTCCCATGTTAGGGAAGTTTTCAACTATAATCTCTTCAAATATTTTCTCAGACCCTTACTTTTTCTCTTCTTCTTCTGGGACCCCTATAATTCGAATGTTGGTGCATTTAATGTTGTCCCAGAGGTCTCTGAGACTGTCCTCAGTTTTTTTCATTCCTTTTTCTTTATTCTGCTCCCTGGCAGTTATTTCCATCATTTTATCTTCCAGCTCACTTATCCGTTCTTTTGCCTCAGTTATTCTGCTGTTGATTCCTTCTAGAGTATTTTTAATTTCAGTAATTGTGCTGTACATCACTATTTGTTTGCTCTTTAGTTCTTCTAGATCCTTGTTAAATGTTTCTCGTATTTTCTCCTTTCTGTTTCCGAGATTTTGGATCATCTTTACTATCATTACTCTGAATTCTTTTTCAGGTAGGTTGCCTATTTCGTTTTCATTTATTTGGTGTTGTAGGTTTTTACCTTGCTCCTTTGTCTGTAACATATTTTTTTGTCATTTCATTGTTTTGTGGTTTTTTTTTGACGTGTGGTGCTGTATTCCTGTCTTACTGGTTGTTTGGCCTGAGACGTCCAGCAATGGAGTTTGCCGGCAGTTGGATAGAGCCGAGTCTTGGTGCTGAGATGAGGACCTCCGGGAGGCCTCACTCCAATTGATATTCCCTGGGGTCTGAGGTTCTCCATTAGTCCAGTGGTTTGGACTCAGAGCTCCCATCACAGGAGCTCAGGCCTGACCTCCGGCCTGGGAACAAAGATCCCAGAAGCTTCATGTCACAGTAAAAAAAAAAAGAAAGAAAAAAAAAGAAAGAAAGAAAGAAAAAAAGGAGCAGTACAATATCAAAGAATAAAAAAACAAAATAAAATTAGAAAAATAAAAAATATATTAGGGGGCTTCCCTGGTGGCGCAGTGGTTGAGAATCTGCCTGCTAATGCAGGGGACGTGGGTTCGAGCCCTGGTCTGGGAAGATCCCACATGCCACGGAGCAACTAGGCCCGTAAGCCACAACTACTGAGCCTGCGCATCTGGAGCCTGTGCCCCACAACAAGAGAGGCCGCAACAGTGAAAGGCCCACGCACCGCGATGAAGAGTGCCCCTGCTTGCCACAACTAGAGAAAGCCCTCGCGCAGAAACGAAGACCCAACACAGCCAAAAATAAATAAACAAACAAATAAATAAATAGATAAATAAATAAATAAATAAATATATATATATTAGGAAAAATAAAACTATAATTGAAACAACTGCAACAAGGTAAAATAAAACCACAACAGAAAAAAAGGGGGGGAGGGGGAGGGGAGAACAAGCCAAAAGGAGAGAACAATAACAAATTATAAAGAATAAAATAAAATTAGAAAAATAAAAGATTTATTAGGAAAGATAAAAATATAAAAGAATCAACAACAATGAATCAACAAGGTAAAACAGAACTGCAATCTAAAAGAGGAAAAAAGAAAAAAAAAAAAGCCTTGGCTATGGGGGCGGAGTTTAGGCAGGGGGTGGAACTTAGGCGGGGGCGAGGTTTAGGGTGGGGTGGGACCTAGGCTGGTGGGGGGTGACGTTTGAGCATGGGGCGGGGCCTAGGCGGGGCGACGTTCAAGCGTGGGGCGGGGCCGCTGCTTAGGACCTGCATGGAAGGGGAGAGGCAGTACATGGAAAGGAGGGCCTCTGGAGTGTGGAGTTCTGGAGTTTGGAGGTAGGGCCCTGAGTGAGGGTGTGTGGGTGGGGTTTAGGCCCAGTGCGATGGAGGGGGTCTCAGAGGGGGTCTCCGAGAGTAGAGGTGGGCCCTGGGTGGGGGTGTAGGGGCGGGGCTTGAGCTCTGTACTGCAAGAGGGAGGCTCTGAGGGCAGAGCATTAGGCCCCGGAGCCCAACAGGCTCCCTGGTGCCTGAGTGGACTGACCCCGTTCCCTTCCGATCCTTCGCACCCCTCCCCCACCATCTCCCCCAGGGTCTCCCCCGTCGCTGCTGGACCCCTAACTGTGGGTGGGTCCCGCTGGGTGTAGGAACTCCTCCCCTCCCCCAGCCGCCCCTCAGGTGCGGCAGTCCCATCCCACCTCCACTTCTCCTCCACCATCACTTCCCCCACGCCCCACGTCCTACCCGGTCACTGGGGGTTCCTCCCGTCCCCTTAGGTGTCTGTGGTCTCCCACCGGTGCCTGGTAGGTGCCCTAGTTGTGAGGAGACGCGAATTCCATGTCCTCCTAGTATGCCATCTTGACTCTGCCCCCCTTCATCAGTTATTTTTTGAAGCTAGCATAATCGTGACACAAAAAGCAGACAAAAGCATTACAAGAAATGAAACAGAAAGTACAGGGCCATTTTACTGATGAATTAGAGGACATTAAGCATCTAGGAATAAAGCTAACAAAGATTTAGAAGATGTCTAAAAAAAATTATTAAAAATGTGTTGAAATAGTAAAAGGCCTAAATAAAAAAATAGACCATGCTTATTGATAAAAAAAACTCCATACAGTGAATGTGCATATAGTCCCCCAAAAACCTATGGATTCATTGCATTTACAAACAAAATTATCATCTTGGCGAGATAATTGTAAAATTTATTTTGAAGTGTAAAGGGGCAGGAATTATGAGGGTGTTTTGAAAAGACTTTTCTTAGTGAGAAGGGACTTGCCCTATGGTACAGTAGGACTTCTTATAAAGTTATAGTTATTGAGACAGTGTGATATTGGCCCTGGTGTAGAGAAATTGATCAGTGGAGTAGAAGAGTGAACCCAGAAACAGGCCCACATGTGCATGGTGTTTTGGTATTGAGAGAGGTGACAGATTACTGGGAAAAAGGAGAGACTTTAATAGGTAGAGCTGGAAAACACTGATTATCTATGTGGAGAAAAAAATTGTATCCCTACCTCACATCATATACAGAAATCAACCTGAAATGGATTAAGGGTTCAAATGTCCAAATCAAACTTTGAAATACTGAGTAGAAATTATAAATATCACTTACACCCTGGGATAAGGATAATATTCTTCCAGAAGGCCCAAAAAACATTCACTGTGTTAGACAAATTTCACTAATTAAAAATTTAAAAATTTTGTTCATTAAAAGACACTTCTAAAAGGGAAAGTAATTTACAAACTGGGAGAAAATATTTGCAAAACACAGAAATAAAGCATTAGTGTTAAGAACAAATAAGTAATAAGAGGACAAATAGAAAAATGAGCAAAAGTCATAAACAGGCAATTCACATATAGCCAATCAACATGTCGGAGATGTCTGATAGCATTAGTGATGATGGGAAGGCAATATGAGGTTACAATAAGATATCATTTTATATTCATCTGATTGGCAAAAATTTATAAGGCTGACAATACTTAGCGTTGGAGAAGATATGATCTGTAGGTATTCTGAGGTGTCAATTTTGAGACATTTGTTCCCAAAGTTGAACATTCATGTAACCAATTACTCAGCAATTCCACTCCTAGATGTACACCCAAGAGAAATAAGCATACAGGAGAAATGTGCAAGACTGCTGTAAGCAGCACTGTTCACAGCAAAAACCAGGGAACAGCTCAAATTCCCATTAACAGAGAGTAGATGAATACACAGCTGTGTTGATACAATGGAATATGGTATAGCTACCCAAATCAATACCTATAGTAACATGCAAAAACCTGGATACATCTTAACAATATACCATTAAGTGAAAACAGAGTCCATGAAGATTACATATCGCTGGATATCCTTTTTATAAACCTAAAGATAATATGTATTTGAAATTTTCTTAGAAATACATATGGATATAGTAAACGAATACAGGATTCAGGAGGACGGTTACCTCAGGTGGGGGAAAGCAAGGAACAGGAAGGGGAAATCACGTGGCCAGATGTAGGTTACTGCCAACATCCTACTGTTCGGGATGGTGGGGTCACGGATGCTTGTTACCTTATTATAACGGAAGAAAGAAAGGAAGGAAGGAAAAGTAAGAAAGAAAGAGACAGGGGGAGAGGGAGAAAAGAAGAAAATGAAGAAAAGTGGGGAGAAACGGAACAAAGGAAAGAAAAAAAGAAGTGAGCTCATGAAATGCTGCTCTATAGCCACTATGGAGAACAGTATGGAGGTTCCTTAAGAAACTAAAAATAGAGCTACCATATGATCCAGTATTCCCACTACTGGGCATATATCCGGAAAAGACCAAAACTCTAATTCTAAAAGATACATGCACCCCTATGTTCACTGCAGCACTATTTGCAAGAGCCAAGACATGGAAACAACCTTAAAGTCCATCAACTGATAAATGGATAAAGAAGATGTGGTACATATATACAATGGACTATTACTCAGCCATAAAAAAGAATGAAATAATGCCATTTGCAGCAACATGGACGGACCTAGAGATTATCATACTGAGTGAAGTAAGTCAGACAGAGAAGACAAATATCATACGATTTCACTTATATGTGGAATTTTAAAAAATGATGCAAATGAACTTATTTACAAAACAGAAACAGACTCACAGACATAGAAAACAAACTTATAGTTACCAAAGGGAAAAGGGTGGGGGAGGGATAAACTGGGAATTTGGGATTAACAGATACACACTACTATATATAAAATAGGTAAACAACCAGGACCTACTATATAGCACAGGGAACTGTATTCAATATCTTGTAATAACCTATAAAGGAAAAGAATCTGAAAAAGAACCTATATATATACTCACATATGTATAACTGAATCACTTTGCCGTATACCTGAAACATTGTAAATCAACTATACTTCCATTTAAAAAAAGAACTCATTTCCCCCCAACACACATAATTTAAATAACTGCTGCTCTGTGTCTTGGCGTCTCAACAAGACGAGGTCCTCAAAGCAGACGCTCAAAAATCCCTCTGCAGAACGTCACTGATTAACCTGTGGGCTCTTGTTAAGTCTGTCCTCATCAGGCATATTCAAGAAAGCACTGATGTCTCTGGGGCATTACGTACGTGAACAATCGCCAAGACAATGGTGCATCCCTGGCGTATATTTGGGAAACACACACACAAGAACAGATACTTCTTGTGTGCAGAAAAGACAAACCCTCTACAATCAGCATTCTTTCCTGCCTTTATCTTTTCCCTCTCTTCTTTTTCTTCTTTCCCTCTTTTCCTCCTCCCAAACCTCCAGACTTTGCTCACACTCTGCAGGTGCCATCGTGTAGAATTCCCTTAGGGAGAAGGAAAGTATTAAGTCTTTGTTCCAGGGGCATCAGAATACATTTTGTTTGGGTAATTTATACTTTAGGGCACACATGTGAGTTTTCTATGTGGAATTTAAGAACCCAATCGAGCACCTTCCCTTGGAGCCAAATTGGCATTTATTTCCTGATTTCTGAAGGAGGTTTCTGGGCTCGAGGATGGGGAACTTCTCACAGATGGGGGAACTTCTCACAGATGGCGGCACTTGGATTGAAAAGAATTTTCTGCCGAGAGATCAGTTCCAGACTTGCCCGACTATTAGAGCTCACAGGGAGAGAGGAACAGAAGGTGGTAATTTGCTAAGAAAGGAAGGAAAAACAATAATATTTATTTGATTACATTTTCTCATGTTCTAGTTGGGGGTAAATTACAGGCCTAATGACTTCAGTGTTGAGGGTTTGCCGTGAACAATGCTTCCTGAGGTGGTAAGGGCTTTGCAGTTAAAGGGGACTCAGCAGCGAGGAAATACTGTCACCACTAGGCTTTTATACACAAGATAAGCGTTTCCAATAGTACTGTTTGGCTCCAAGCACCCTTTTCCTGCTCTCCTAACATCGACTACAAATGAACAATGAAAGACAGGGGAAATTTTGTGGGTTATGAATGAGGGGAATAATAACACGTGTTTCAAAGGCCTTTCATTCTTGGTAAATTTTCATCCTTACTTCAGTTCTGTGCAGTATACTCTTACTCCCATTTTATACGTGGGTAAACTGAGACTTCTGTTCCTTGAATATGATTTACTAGTTCTTTTTGATTTGACCTTGGTACAAGTGTCTCCTATTATTTTCCAAAGACTGAATTCCCTAGCCTTTGCCAAAATAGTTACAGACCTCTCTTTAAAAAGGCTCTCCGGGCCCACAAAGGCAGGATGTGCCCCAAGGCCCAAGCTGGTCTGGGAATCTGGGAAGACTACTGGCCAAGAAGGCTGATGGGGTCCCAGGTGCTTGGTCCACCGCCACCAGCCCGTTTCTGCCCTGCCCTGCCTGTGCAGGGGTCTGCACATTGAATCAGCAGACTTTTCAGAAGTGGCCAATTTGGGTTTGAATCCAGATCTTCTCCCAGTGCGGTGATCTCAGGGGAATTATTTACCACTTCAAGTGTTACATTCCTCACCCTTCATTTAGGGCACATTATCTCTACCTGGCTGTGTTTGTGGGGCTACCCGAGCCCGCAGCCCACGGGGTAGCACGTGAATTTTTCTTAAGGAACGACTAGATTTCTCACTCTTCTTTTTTTTTTTTTTTTTCCGGAGAATAAAGGTGAGAGAGAGAAGAAAACAAACTCATCCAGATCCTTGCTCAGGATAGAATTGCTTGGAATTTCCTCTGAGGCGGAAGGGAGGTCTCTCCTCTTTCTGCCAAGTCAGATCCTTCCCTGTGTTACTAATTCTGGGAGGTAAATGCAATGGCAGAAAGAACACTGGATTAAAAAAAAAAAAAAAATCCTTGTGGTTCAAAATCCCAATTCTGCCACTTAATATCTGTGTGACCCTGAGCTGTTCACTTGGCCTCCCTGAGTCATATAAATAATACCTTTTCTGTCTCCTTCCTGGTGTTGCAGGAATTTAAAAGAGACCAGACATAAAAAAAAGATTTTAAAATTAGACAGCAGTCTCCAACTTCAAGCTGTATAATCTCTGCTGTTGTCAGTATTCAAATTCTATTCTGCAACATACATTTCTCTGTAAATTTCCTCAAGGAGACTAATACTTGAAAATCTTTCGAAAATCGACCAGAACCTTCTTTGTCAGTAGACGCTCCCACCTCCACGACCCCCTGAAACCCTCTGTGCTCAGGAATATCAGAGGGATCTTTATCACTGGGAGATTTGGGGGAATGTCTCATCTGTGGGACTAACCGAGCACAGGATCAGATGCCTTCTCCAGCTCAGCAGGAGCGATACGCTCTCCAAACCCAGCTAACAACCTCCAGATAAATCGGTCCCAGTGACCAGGTATTTGTGAAAGGTTAATTGAAGGTATATTCCACATTTTCATGGAATCTCAACCCGGGGATACGATTGCACTTGGCTCAGGCCTCCAAGTTTTCATCTCCTTTCTGCTTGTGCGCATCTGATGATAAAATGCCATCTCTCTATTACTGGCATTTGACCTTTAAATGGCAAAGAGCTGCTTTGTCATCAGACAGAGTCGTGAAGAGCCATAAAGGAGGAGACGGAGTTAGAATACTAACACGTCCAACGCCAGTGCAGTGCAAAGCCTTGTGGACCCAGGCATGGTTTCCTGATGGGAAATGGGGAAAACGGGCCATCAAAACTTCCCCTCTGGAGCCCCTTGCTGCAGCGCTGTATCACATATTGACAGCCGGCCGTGTGGCCACCCGTTCGCAGCCTTCCCTCTTTCAAATTTAGGCTTAAAACTTCCTTATCCTCATGATTTAAACAATGATCATTTGTAGCTGATTGCCGGTTGCATGCTAATGCATGGTGCTGTCTCCTTGGGTTATTCGAAGTGTCCCCAGTCGTGGACACTGAAAATTCTCTGGCACGTGAATGTTCTCTGTAAGATCCTGTCAGCCAGGAGTTAAAAATGCATCTCAGTCATCAAAGTGCTGGGCAACACTGCCAAGCCACTTAACCTTTCTGTGCCTCTGCTCCCAGAGCCATAAAGTAGAAGGAGTTTAATAGCATCACCTCACCGTGTAATCGGAGTGTTTTCAAGGAATAACTAATGCTACACCTTGTAAAACACATAGGAAACTATGAAGCATGATGTGAAACCTTGATCTTAACTTTTCCTTCAGGGCTGCGGGAAGGACGCAGGAGGGGCGGGAGAAAAAGAATGAAGTGGGGCTGTCGGGCAGGCCGGAGGGACTCAGCATTTCTGTGTTTGACTCCAAACAACCAAATGCCTTCTTACATTTGCACAACAGAAATCAATAGGTAACATCTCCGGCATGAAAGACAGCAGAAAAGGACAAAGAATCGCTTCATCTGGCAATTCCATCCTTCCTAACTCAAGCCGGGTTCCCTGAGATCTCAGGATTCAAGGTGACTCTGCCCCTCATTATTTGTCAGTCTGTCTTCTTATTCCTGGCCCATCACCACTCTCCTGCCACGCTTGCCACTAATCCTTCCACGAGGAGGTGTACTTACTAAATGCACACAAGTTAGGAATGCAGGAGATAAAAAATTGTAAGAAGTGGTACCTGTATAGAGGGATAAACAACAAGGTCCTACTGCGTAGCACAGGGAACTATAATATTCAATATCCTGTGATAAACCAGAATGAAAAAGAATGAAAAGAAATATATATATATATGTATAACTGAGTCACTTTGCTGTACAGCAGAAGTTAGCACAACATTATAAATCAACTATACTTCAATATTTTTTTTTTTTAAAGAAAAAGGAAGAACGCTACCAGGCAGGGAACAATTCAGACATTAGATGAAACTCTGTGTAAGCCAAGGCTGACTTTTATGGCACAGACTGTCAACCTGTAGACTTTTGGAGAAGATGTGGAGAGAGCTGTCAGGACAGCCTTTGCAAGTAACTGAGAATTGAACCCAGACCTCTAGATGGAAAAAATTGGGATGGGGGTAGGTGGGGGAGGGAACGAAGAGGCTGTTACAGGGAGGACAGAATGGACACAGGCGCAGAGAAGACAAGGGGCTGGCGTAAGTGGGGACACTGATGATGGGGGGAAAAAGGTGATGCTCGTTGGGCCGGACCCAAGATTACGGGAAACGTGAAAGCAATGCTGGCTGCCTTGTTTTGCATAAAATGTTTAGTCAAAGAGGTCAAAGGCAAGTGCCACCTCCTTTTCGGTGGACTCAAAATTTATGGACATAGTGACAGCTATTTACAACTCAAAATACTTTTTTTTCTAACTTCTTAACACAGTTTGGTGTTTCGGAAGGCTGAAAGTAACCAAAGTCGAACTTTTAGACCAGTGGGATTTTATTCCCATCCCTGCAGGATCTACTTCCATAGAATCATCATTTCAGGCAAATCATTGCGTCTGGAAGTACTGTTGAAAGGGCACAAAGATGTAAAATAGCAAGAGTGGAGGATGGGAGAACCCCCAAATTCTGCAGTTTTACGGGGTGAGCTTCACGTTTAGGCAGAACAGGCAAATGACTCTTCATGGTGTGATGTCTGGGATTTTGGAAAATGCCCCAAGTGTCGAAGAAGAAAATGTTCCCCCCACCCTCTGGCTGCCTGAAATTCCACCCACAGCACTTAATCCCTTTAGTTTAAGGCCTTGATCCCTGTTAAAAGGTCTATATCCAGGGAAGCGGTAAGAATTTAAGCTGCCCCCTCAAGCTACTGCCCCATTCTTTGCTTCCTTTCACTGTAAACTTCTTAATTAAGTGGTCTGCTCCCCAGAGCCCCTATTTCCTCACTACCCACTTTCTCCTTAATCTCATAAAATCTAGCCTCTATCCCCATCTCTCGACGGAAACCATTCTCCCCAAGGTCACCAAAGATCTACTGGTCACCAACATTTTCGCATCACTTTTAACCCGTGAGTGTCCTCTCTCTTGAAACTCTCCATCCTCAGCATCCAAGATACAATGTGCTGTGGTCCTAGTGTTCTGTCCCTGTAACCTTCAATGGTTCCTCGTCCTGCACTCAAATTCCCCATAACAGCTGATATTTGTAAATTGCTTTACTGGTCACGAAACAGGTTCATCTCTATTATTTCTGAGTTTCAAAGCTTTATGAGGGGACGACGTTATCAGCCTATTGAGGAGGAGAAAATTAAAGTGCAGCGAGTTGCTAATAAGTGGAGCTAAGTTAACCCAGGCTTCCTGACTCCAAGTCCATGCACGATACGTGGACACATTCTAACGGCCAGTTTTCAATCCCTTCCTCTTTCCTCTACATCCCCCTTACAACAAACCCATTGCCTTTATGGCTTCAACCTGCTCACTCAATTCTACACGAATTAAGCTGTGTTCCAGGATCTTAGAAATCTGAGCATAGAATGTGGTCAACACAACACTAATTGCAACCCAGCAGTTCAGGAAGGCAGGATGGGGAAGAGTTGAGTTCTGGGTTAGAACCCTGGTTGTCTACTTAGTGGTCTTATAATATTGGGCAAGTCACTCCATCCTTGTTATCCTTACTTTCCTTATTGTAAACTGGGAATAATAAGAGTAATTCTCAATGACTAGTTTTGTGAGGGTGAAAGGAGATAATCTGGGGAAAACATTGAACATGGGGTCGGAGGCATAGAGGGAGCTCAGATGTAAAGACTGTTATTAGCTCTAATAAAGAGACCCGAGCAGGTGCTCTTGGAGAGCTTTTGTTCACATCCCTTTTCTTCCTATCCACACGAATGCCCTTTTGGACCGCCATCTTTCTGTCCATGGGACCAACATAATCATTCCCTTCGTCACCTGGATTTGAAATCTTGCTCCTACTCTTTTCCTTATGCAATCAGCTACCAGGCTCAGTTGAATCTTCCTTCCCTCTGTCCTTCCCACCTGGATCCCCCCCCGATGAGCCATCCCCATAGTCTCCCAGTGCTTGACGGCTCTTATTCCAATCCAACCTACCTATGTTTATGAGTGATTTTTCCAAAATACAGCTTTTATCATTTTTTTTTTTCCTGGACTGAAAATCACCCAGTGGCTGGCCATCACCTCTAGGAGAAAGAACAAACTATTGCATTTGGGATTCAAAGTCATCCTGACCCCCACCTCCTTCTTCCCCTCTATTCTGCTCCCTTCATACACAACCCTTATTTCCTGTTCAAAGCTCTTGTTCCAGCCAGAAGTTCATCTCACAACCCCAGGCATTTGACTTGTATTTCTGCCTCTCCCACTGCTATGTCCTCCTCCTCTTCCAGGGAGTCTTCCAGGATGCCCTCTGTTTGCTTCTCTGTCTGAATCAACTCAGCCCTTGCTCAGCCTCCACACCCTTCCTCTCCAAATGCATCTGCCCCACCATCATCTCAACTGTATTTCAGCAACTACAGTAACGACAGCCACCATTTATTGATCACCTGCTGTATACTTTACCCACATTGTATGCCATCAGATACCCCTACCCTGCAAAGTGGGTACTGTTACCCACCATATTTCACAGATGAGGAAGCAAAGGCGTCACTTGTTAAGAAAGTTGACCCAAACTGCAAGGTTTCTAAGTGATAGAGGTAAGAGTTAAAAAATACACATCATTTATAACACCATTGCTGCCCGGCACTTACTCCCATTGTAAAATTAGCATCTGCTACGTTGAATAAATATTTTAAAAATATTTCATGGAGAATCTTCCTTTCTTAAATTCAACTGTAAGCTTCTACAGGCCATCTTCCCACAACTTGACCCTGCAGGCATCTCTGGCTGTGGGCAATGATGTCTAGAAGTTCCACAGACAATCAAAAGAACTGGAATGGTATACGTGATTGTAAGTGTACATTCCTATTGGCTTAAAGGAGCATCAGGGCTCATCAGCCAAGTTATCGTGCTTATCCAAAGAGAGAGGGAAGGTACTGATTTTGATGTAAGGGGCAGCCTATGAGTACATGCCTACCGTACTATTTAATGGTACTCTGGGAGGTGTATTAGATATTCGAGCAGCTGGGTGCACCTCAGAGATTTGGGATCATAGTGTATCGCCTTTTCTGGCATTCTGGAAAGGATCCACGTACCTCCTTTAGTATTTCTACCTCTAGAATCAATATTTTGGACCACAAGGGTTTTCTGAGGTTTTTATCTTTGTTTTTGTTTTTGCCACAATGCATCTCCCCTGTTAGTAAGGGCCTCGCCGTGTTTTCATATCGGGATACCCAATACGTGTTTGTATATTACAGGCAGCTCTAATTCCACTTCTGTTAAACCCTTGATACATAATTATAGGGGGAAGGTGAATGTAGGTCTTTAAGAATATTATCACAGATGGCTCTTCTTTTTCTCTTGTCATTCTTATGCTCATCCAAATTTTGGAAACAGCCCAGTCATTTAAATTTATGTTCTTGGGATGGGAATTTTCGGAGAGCTTTTCCAATAGGTAGGAAAAAAGAACATTCTTAAAAAGGCTAGTGATAAACACGAAAAGACATTGTCTTGAAAAAGACACATTCCTAGGCCTATCTTTGAGAAATGAGAACATCTACGTACAAACAGGGAGCTTTCTCCTTGATCTTTAAATTCTCTCAGGCCTCACACCTCTTGTGGCCGCTCTGGGTCCCTCTGGCTCTTTTCAATAAGAATCACCTATTGTTGTCTCTTTCTGGTTATCTTTTCCTCTCTGATTCCTCAGAAGCTTTTATCTGCTGCGCCTTTTAGACTCAACTTTTCTCTTTCATGCAAGTTGGCAGAGCCTCAAGACTGAAGATTATGGTCTTTTTCTGCATTGCTATGTGAATCTTCATAATTATATTCTCAATCAGAAAGGAGTGATTTTCTTTACACCTAAGCCCTGAAGCTCCCCTCTAAAATTTACAACTTGCTTCTGACTCAACTTGCTTTAAGTTACTAACTTACTAAACTCTAAGCCTACAAGAACATAATTACCTTTAAAGCATATTTAGCTCAAATATATATACAGGTACTAAAAAAAGAACTTGAAGTGTTTGTCCTCACAGTTTTATTTCATTCTATCAGTCAAAAGAATGAAAGTGAACTCCATGTATTTTCAACATCCCCGAATTACAAGTCTACCAAGAGAGTTTCTTGGATCAAAATTAAATTTCGAACTCAAAAAACGCAAACAGTGGTTTAAAAAGTAGTCATTGGGACCTACTCTGTCCTAGGCACCAGGAGGAATAGAAATGTGAATAAGATACAGCTCTTATTTTCAATAAGCTTATAGTCTACTAGGAGAGGGCAAAGTATACCCAAATCATGGAGCTACAAAGCAGAATTTTAAGGGAATAAATAAGAGAAAAGACTGCTGGGGACTCAGTAAAGAAAGCAGTACTTAGTCTGTACTTTAAACCACAAAGATGATGCCAATGAACAGAAATGAAGGATGGGCGTTCTGGCTGCAGCAGGCATGTGAGCGAAGATGATCAAGACCGAAAAAGCCCAGCCACGGTCTAAAAAAGTTAAAACATTATATTTTGCTAAAGCAAGACCAGAATGAAGTCCAGGAGAGAATAAGTCTAACAACCTAGCTTGGAGGCATTTAAAGGGGGGCTTCAATGATGTAAAGTAGTTTGAACTTTCTTCTCTGCCAATAAGAAGCCACTGAAATTTTCACAAATAATATGATATCAATCCCTTGGCAATAAAACAAATTCCATATCACCTTTGGTATAGAATCTTGTCAGACTTTGAATATTTCCTTCCCCTTGGGGAAGTATGAGGCCTTTTTATTTTTTAATTTAATTTAATTTTAGTATTTTATTTATTTATTTTTGGCTTCATCAGGTCTTAGTTGCAGCACGCAGGATCTTTGTTGAGACAGGCAGGATATTTCGCTGCGATGCGCGGGCTTTTCTCTAGATGTGGGGTTTGGGCTCCAGAGCACGTGGGCTCAGTAGTTGTGGCGCGCGGGCTTAGTTGCCCCAGGGCATGTGGGATCTCAGTTCCCCGGCCAGGGATCTAACCCGCGTCCCCTGCATTGGTAGGTGGATTCTTTACCCCTGGACCACCAGGGAGGTCCCTGGGAGGGCTTTTTAAAGCTTACAAACAAAGAAAGCAAGCATGAAGGGAAAGAGATGAATAGAACAGTGATGGTCCCTTATATGTGGAATCTAAAATACGACACAAAAGGACTTATCTACGAAACAGGAACAGAATCACGGACCTAGAGGACAGACTGGTGGTTGCCAAGGGGGAGGGGGTTGGGGGAGGGGATGGAGTGAGAGGTTGGGGTCAGCAGACGGAAGCTTTTATGTATAGGATGGATAAACGGCAAGGTCCTACTGTAGAGCACAGGGAACTATATTCAATATCCTATGATAAACCATAATGGAAAAGAACATTTTTAAAAAAGAATGTATGTATATGTATAACTGAATCATTTTGCTGTGCAGCAGTAATTAACACAACATTGTAAATCAAGTATACGTCAATAAAAAAAATAATGAATAAAAAAACAGAACAGTGATGCGGGAGAGAATGGAGCCAGGAATCCCTGGTGGATACGGATGTTCTGTCTCACGGTGCAGGATGCCAGCCGCCGCTAGCGTTGGCACGATGGATACTTAGAGCCCGATTTTGGATTGGGTGTTAGGTGACATATTCCAGAGACTTTTTGTTCTCTAAATGGCTTTGCCATCCATGGGGGGAATATGTGGCCTCTCCTAGAAATCTGAGCGTCGTCTTTACAGGCATTTTGTCGGCATAACAGCAGACGGTTACTGTACAAACAGTCGTTCACCACAGGCTGCGGGCAAAGCTAATCCTGAGTGTGTTGCAACCACTGGAACGAGGAAATCTGAGCTGCTGCTAATAGGGTTCCAGCAGCTGAGTCCTCTTTTGGCCCAGCTTCCCATCCATGATCACAGGGCTCGATTCTTGCTTGTGCCCTGTTGTTTGGTTTCTGTTAAAGGATTTTTCACTGGGTGAAAGACAAATCATGGACTGACATTTTCTTCCTTTTGAAGGTGCGGCGTCAGAGCTGGATAGGGATCTTAAAGAAAGATCTGAATGTTCAGCCATCATTCCTAGGTGGACCCTGCGGTCCAGAAGAGGGAAGGCTGCTGGGGCAAAGTTATGCAGTGGTTTCTGACCGTCTCCCCTTGGATGAACACCCCTCTTTTCGGCTTCGCGTGTTCAGTAGATCTCGAAGCAGCAGTTCTTTCGGTCTTTAATTCACATCCCCCCTTCTTACAGCCTCACTCACAGACATTTTAACCTTATAAAAGATTTCAATTGGTTCTTATCCTTCTCCGTAATATCTCCCAAACAAAGCCCTTCATGGATTGCTTGACAAAATGAGTATCGGAGGAAAGAAAAGAGCTGGTAGACCTGAGGGATGGGAATAGTTGGAACTTTTGGGGGATTGTGGGCACATGGCAGCACAGCCCACTTAGCCCAACGGATGTCAAGGACCAACTGCGGAATGTCTATCATTTCAAGGCCATAAGGAAAACACTGGACATCTGATTTCAACACACATTCTTCCACTGACTAAACAAAATATGAAGGCTCCTAACATGAGGTGCTGGGCTGGCTGCAGACATAGGTTGTCCTTTCTTTCGTCTAAGAAGGTCAGATTTCTATGCTATAGAACCTGGGTCCTGGACCCGAATCCAAGTTGCAAGCTACCTCTAACCAAGACTCATCTGGAGCAGAATTTTACAGATACAGGAATGAGGGTTCAGATGCTGGGTGGTCAAAGAGAATGATAACCATCCCACGCAGATGGGAGAATTTATTTTCATGAAAACGCCAAGGCTGGCATTGGATATGGACAGTGGCAGAGACCCCAGCACCCAGGAGATACATGAGAATCCTGCAGGTCAGAGGAGAGCAAGAGGAAACCTTCTGAGAACCACTCGTGTCCTCCCCGCCAAATTCACGGAAAAGAGAGGGACCTGGAACATCCAGATTGCACATCATGATCAGGTGAAACTATCATGACAGGACTAGCCCCTTGTAATGAGAAAAATGCACCATATGCAACATGTTGGAAGCTGTGGAACAGACCCAGGGACACACTTTTATGTGGAATTGTAGCTCACGTAATGGATCTTGGCATGAAGATAACGCAACTGATCATCATTACTTTGTGTGTTGGTGTGTGTGTTTTGGTGGTGGAGCAGAGCTGGATGCAGGGCCTTAAAAATTAGGGATAATTCTCCTCTCTGGGATTAAATCTCTTTTTTCAAAATTCTTTTCATCATTAAAAGATGGGGAAATTCAGAATTCTAAGAGAAAACTTAGACTAGTCTCTCCCTGGTCAAAAGGTTCCCTTTATTACTTATTAAAATTCCCTTTTTTAAAAAAAATTTTTATTTATTTATTTATGGCTGTGTTGGGTCTTTGTTTCTGTGCGAGGGCTTTCTCCAGTTGCGGTGAGTGGGGGCCACTCTTCATCGCGGTGCGCGGGCCTCTCACTATCGCGGCCTCTCTTGTTGCAGAGCACAGGCTCCAGATGCACAGGCTCAGTAGTTGTGGCTCACGGGCTTAGTTGCTCCGCGGCATGTGGGATCTTCCCAGACCAGGGCTCGAACCCGTGTCCCCTGCATTGGCAGGCAGATTCTTAACCACTGCACCACCAGGGAAGCCCTAAAATTCCCTTTGTCAAATCTAGTGGAATGCTACTCAACATTCAGTTCAGATATTAACTCTATATGTTTAACAGGAGGAATAGATGGGGCTTTGGCATTCTCAGTGATGGAGCTGGGGACACAAATTTCTCCTGCGACCACATAGCTGATCTTTTGCAGGGGCAACTGGGCAACTGTTCTGATAGTTGGGAGATGTTCTGACTCATTTGATTTTCTTCCCTGGGGCAGAAATTATGGTTATAAACAATTATATCTCTTAACTTATTTGGGAGCAGGGAAGGACAGCTTACTCCATAAACATTATCATGATATCATGCAAGCACAATTTCTAAACAAAGACTTTAAACAGGTAGGTTACAGGTCTGACCTATTCTCCTCCTTGGTGCGACGATGAAGCCCATTTTCTGTAAAGGGGACTTGCAGTTTGCCTAGATTGCTTAATAACAATATAAAAATTCATGTTCCACTTGTTTTCCAGAAGAAAGATAATTACATGGTGATGTTAACGACTCTTGATCTCCAAAAGGGCATTTTTTTTTTTTGGCTTGTCTTCTTTGTTTGTATATGAAAGTAGTGGGGAATAAGACAGACATTCAAACATCAAATGTGTGATTTCTAGCCCTCCTGTAACTCTTTCATTTTTGGAAATACGATCAACAGACTGGCAATCCTGAAGCTCTCTCAATACCAAACGCAAATGCTAGAGGAAATATTTATTAGAAACCTTTTAAATTCAAAGATGAAATTGTAAGAAAGCAAGGATATTCTTCTAAAAGCAGCAAAAATGTGGGCACATGGAACCAGGACACTAAGAAGGTCCTAGAGTCACCAGCATCTCTGGGGCATCTATTGATTGGAGAAGCCCAGGGCTTCAGCATTAACGGCTGTGTGTACATTGGGACAGAAGGCAGAGCCTTTGGCCTTTGCATGATGAGGATCAGATCAGAGAACCCAACGTACATCAGAGGCACACGATGGTGTATACCCTCAAGAAGAGGATGAATGGTATCATCTCAGGTAAATACCACTCAGTTTGGTAATAAATTTCATGGAACCCCCTCGTCCCCCACCTTCATAGCCCCCTGGATAAGTCTCTCTTCCCTGTTAAGGCCATCTACCCCCCCCCCCATTCTAGACAAATACAAAAGAGACCACCCAAATCGAAAACAATACATATTTCCCTTCTTTCCCTTTTGTCCAAGATTATGTAAATTTCCCACCTTTTTTTCATATATACATTTTCTAATATTTCACAAGGAACACAGATTTCTTTTTAAGAGAGAAAGAGTTCAGTTCTGTCACAAGAATCACTTTGTTTTCCTTCTTCCATGAGCCTCTCCCCCTCTGGACATGACAAAGGATGGTTTATGCTTGTTAAAATATAAAACTTGGCACCACTGAAGTTTCAAA
The DNA here is from genome assembly GCF_028023285.1 of Balaenoptera ricei. Lineage (NCBI taxonomy): Eukaryota > Metazoa > Chordata > Mammalia > Artiodactyla > Balaenopteridae > Balaenoptera > Balaenoptera ricei. The sequence continues at coordinate 60,728,205 of NC_082658.1, forward strand.
AGGACAGAATTTCATTTGTCCTTTGTAGTTCCTCTTTTCTATCCCTTTTGGTACCATTTCATTAACTCCATGCTTTTTCCAAAAGTCACAGAGTATTATTCTTTGTTTTTGAAAAAACCAAACAAAACAAAACAAAGTGAAACCCAAAGCTAACAGCCCTTCGACAAAGAACAATAGGAAATGAATAGCCAAGGCTCCCAGAGATGATTATTATTATGAATCTTTGTAAGAAAATGTCATTGGGACTCAGCCATGGACTTGAATTCCTCTTCCCAATTTTATTGGCACTTATTGGGTCTGACAGTTTGATGAGAGAATTGCAGATTATTTAGAAGCTCTTCCGTCTCTGATAGGATCCAGTTTGATAAAAAGCGTTTATTGAGTGTTAGTTACAACCTCAGTTACTGTGAGGAGGAAGGAGAAAAATTAATTCGCTGCTTTTCCTCCAGGACGGGAGGAAAAGGGGAAATTCATGGAAGACATTTATCTTTTTATTCATTTTAACCAAGATTTAGTCCTCATTTATTTCTTACACAGCCAAAGAAAGAGAGGCACCAATGATTGCTAGACAGAATTATTTAAACAGAGTTTCTCAGGCAGATGTGGGAAAACTGGGTGAAGATAATTGGGAAATTCTTCCTTGAGGATTAAACTGTGCCAGATCGTAAAGGAAGAAAGTGAAACTGTAGGTTAAAAGGGTCATCTCTATGGCTATGACATCAAAACCAAAAGTCAGAAGATGTACATTTATTTCCTTTCTTAAATGTCTCAATTTTTTAAAAAAACATTTTAATTCCCAGCTTAAAAAATAAAAGTACCTGTGGAAAAGTGCATGTGATCCATTGTCATTGCTTGTGTTTGAATTCCAGCTCCATCCCTTCCAAGCTATGTGGCTTTGGACATGTTAGTTAATCTTTCCAAGCACTTTTCAAAAAGGAGCCATGAAAGAGTATGTTTTATTCTAGGAGAGACAAGAAATTTAATGGATTAATGTAGATTTCCTTGGGTGGAGATGCGTCTGATGAAGCAGGTGGGGTTTAGGCCTTAAATGGTGCTTTTTGACCATGGGAAGCAGCACAGGGATTCTAGGTTAGGGAATCACTTGATCACATACATGATTTCGGAAAGATCATTTCTGCAAAACTGAGGAGAATTGACCAAAAGAGAGGTGATGCTAGAGAATGCTGTAGTTGGGAAGGTCTCATAGCAATTCAGCCAGAGGATGAGAGGATGATGGGAAATTCGGTACTTTCTCAATTGAATTCCATCCTCACTACCTTTCCCATCAAAGTCAATAAACAATGGGGTTGGGGAATGAGGGCTTATGTGGGGGGGTGAGAGGAACATTCAGACACATTATTGAAACGGTCCGATGATACTGGATTCGTTGTGCAAAAACACCCTTCTCTAGCTGGGATTCAAATTCATATTAAATTGGACAACAATCTAGATAATTTAGAGACCAGTCCTAGGCAAACGCATGCTAGCTGCTTTCATGCATTTCTTTTTCTTCCCCTGAAACACTTAGCAAACAAGCATTCATTGTGAATACGTTTCCAACTCTGATCAGTAATCAGTGAGAAGTTCTGAATCTTTCACTGCCAAGGGAATGTCAATGCATTATTAACAAACCAGAGCCAGAGCTTCAAGTCTGGGAGACAGTGGCGGGGGGGATGGTTGTTAGGGGTTAGGGAGGAGGAAGGAAGGAGTTTGCAATTAAAAAAGAGAGAGAGAAAGAGTCCCAGAAGGAGAACTGCGTGTAAGACCAACTTCAGAAGTCAACAGAGCACTTCCTGTGGCTCTCCATCCCACTGTAGTTTTCACACACAGAGAACAATATTCAGTAGTCGTTTTGATCAGTTGCTGAGGCTTCAAAATGTGCCTTTGAAACACGAGGCAGCATCTGGAGAAAATAACTTCCAGCGCACCCAAAGACCCCCCAGGCTGAAGGAACTCGGTTCTGGAGTCGGATGTCCTAACCTGCCACGTCACTGCCTTACTTGCTTCTCCGGGGTGAGCCTCCGTGAAGCATCTGACCTCGGATTCCCCAGAACACTGAGCCCATTTCAGCAGACTTGGTTGCACAGAGGGGAATTTGGTTTGTGTGTTTCTGCATCGGGCTTTCTGGATTTAATTAAGGGAAAATGAGGTGTCAGGTAAAAATTAAATTACTCTTTAGCACAACTCCAGTCTCCCTGTGTCCTCTCTTCCCCCCCCCCCCCCCACCTCACACTCACCTCCCGAATAACGCAGGGCTCCTTAGGGATCCCTTATGTAAATGAGGTAGGCAGCCCCAGGGCACTGAGGGAGAGCCATGGAGTCAATAGTAGCCCGTGTTCTTGGTCCATGATTTCTATGATGACATTACCACGCAGGGTCCTTGGTCTTCCTTAATCAATAGCAATTGATAAGAGGCCAGACAAGAAATTCAGACGAGGCTTTATTGGGGCCCCTGCTACAGCAGGAGGGAGTGAAAACAAGTAACAAGTTCCCTTGCTCACGTCCCGAGGGGGGGGTCCTTATATGGGGTGAGGGTAGGGATGGTCCAGGGGTCGGGCCGAGAGGTGGCTGAGGTGGTCTGCCCACCCCTTAGGTGGTGTTGTGTGCAGGGGGCATGCGTAGGACCCTGCTTTTGCTCCCGGCACCCTGTTTTTGCTCCCGGCACCCTGTTTTTGCTCCCAGTTCTTCAGAAGTGGCAGTTGAGTTTTTGGTCTTTTTGTGTCTTGTCCATAATTTGCCCCAACTGTGCATGCATGCAGTTATTTTTAGGCCCTCATAGTCTCTTTGTATTTTGTTGCTCAAGGAGACGTTTGCCCAGGTGCAAGCTCTGCAGTAAAGAGTCCCAGGTCCCAGGTCCCAGTCTGTCCCAATGAGACCGTGTTCTCATGATCAAAGATAAAGGCCCAAACTCCAACCATCGCATCTGAGCTCTAGGTATCAAGATGGAAGAAGAGAAAATCAACTATACTTCAATTAAAAAAATAAATAATTTTTTTAAAAAGTAGGCTAAGTCAAAAAAAAAAAAAAGAAATAAAAGAAAAAGAAAAATCTGCCGTACAAAGAAAGAAAAGACTATTAAAGCATAATTTAATAGGGGGAAAAGAAGATGGAAGAATAGACAAAAAAGAAAACGGGCAAAGGTCACATGCCAGCAATTGCTTAGAGACATTTCTTGGAAGTTGTTTCACTCACACATCATCGACCAGAATTTAAACATGTTATACAGAAATGTAAGGAAAAGTGGGAAGTGAAAGCCCAGCCAAAATCTGAGGTTTTCTTACTAAGGAAGAAAGAGAGAATAGAAACTGAGTTCTCTGCCATGGTTGAGCCTTTTGGCTGATCAACCAAAGTTATTTATTTGACCAAAATAATTGTGGAAACAGATATGATGCACAACACATTCACATCCCTCCCCAAGGGAGTAAAAGCAAAGTTTCAACTATTTGCTGCCTCCTAGCAAAGTGCAGAGTCTATAGCCCTCTACATCCATCTCCAGGTGCTGCTTCTGATAGTCTGGCAGTTAGGGGGAAAAGAAAAGGCAAGAAGAGCTAGACTTACCAGATATTAAGACCTATTATAATTCCAGCACAAGGATAGACGAACAGTTCAATAGGTCCAAAGAGAGCATGTAAAATAGACCTAAACATTTATGAGACTTTGTTATATGATTGAGGAGATGTTATAATTACGTGGGGGGAAAGGTGGACTAATCAATAAATGTTTTGTAGATATATATCCCCGCCTCAAAAGTACACCCAAGTTGCATGAAAACTCTAAAGGTGAAAATGTAAAACAATTTGATGAGAGAATGACATTGGTGGGGGGTGGTGAGGTGCTCAGAAAGGGTTTCTTCTTTTTATTATTAAAATTCATTGTTCAAGACTTGTGATTGCCAAGGGGGTGGGTGGGGGAGGGACAGAGTGGGAGGTTGGGATTAGCAGTTGCGAACTATTACCTATAGAATGGATAAACAACAAGGTCCTACTGTGTAAACCAGGGAACTATAGTCAATATCCTGTGATAAACCATAATGGAAAACAATAGGAAAGAGAATATGTATATATATATATATATATATATATATATATATATATATATACATAATTGAATCGCTTTGCTGTACAGCAGAAATTAACACAACACTGTAAATCAACTATATTTCAATAACATAAAATTTTAAAATTTCATTGTTCATTTATTGCAAGAATTATTATTCTTTGTGGCAAGTTGAGATATTTAAAAAATATTAACTATGGGTGTTTTCAAGCATACACAAAATTAGAGAGAATTGTATCATGAACTCCACTTACCATCACCTAATTTCAGTCTTTTAAAAACTTTGTTCTAGTTTTGTGTCCTCTATTCCTCCCTCCCCGCTTATTTTTTTTCCTTTTTGCTGGAGAATTTAAAACTAATTCTCAGACAATATATCATTTCACCTATAATGTGTTCAATGTGTTCCTAACAGAAAAGGGCTTTTTAAAAATAATTAACTATGGTACCACTTAGCACACCCAACAAAACTAATAACAATTCCTTAATGTCATCTAAAGCTCCATATATGTTGATTTTTCCCAAGTGTCTTTTTACAGTTTGTTCAGATCAGAATATAAAAAAAGCTCTAAATAATTACTGGGTATGTTTCTTAAGTCCCTTTTAATTTGTAACAGTTGCCTTTTCACACACCCTCTTTCTTTTTTTCCCCCTGCATGTTATTTGTTTTGAAGATGAAAACTAGGTCATTTGTCTTGCAGAATATTGCATCTTCTGGATTTGGCTGACTGCTTCTTGTCTCCCCCTTAGGTCTTGTAAACAGGTGGTTTGAGCTGGAATTTTGATGAGCTTCAGTTTTGGTTTTTGTTTGTTTTTTGTGTGTGTGCGTGTGAGTTTTGCAGAGGGCAAGAACAGTTCACAGGCTGTGCAGTGTGCTACACAATGCACCTTGGTCAATGCCCATTAGACATTTTGTGATGTTAAAATGGATTGTCCACCTTAATCCATCCATTAAGTTTTCACCGAATTTTGCCTAAAGATCGTCATGGCCATTGATGATAATCTCCTTAGACCCATTATTTTTCAGGTTCTGCAAAGTGACTATTTTCTAGTTCTATCATCCTTCTGCATTTATTAGCTTAATCCTTCTGTAAAGAAGAATTTCTTTATTGTCTATGTAGTTACTTTGAAGTTGGTTCTCACTGGAGAGGTAGAATGCGTGCATTGGTGCCTTATCAACCTCCAGAAGTGATCAATGAAATTTACTTGTTTGTATTATTGGGGACTCATGGATTTTTATGTATTTAACTGCTTTTTATTTTCTATAATCATTATTCATCTTGGTCCTCAAATTGTCCCCACTTTGACCAGAGAGCCCCTTCAAGTTGGTTCCTGTGTCCATTTCCCACTCTCCTTACACTTTGATAATTTCCTTGCTTTCAGGTCCAAGATGTTCCAAGATCATCTTTTACATTTTCAGCCCTGGATATGGAATCAGCAGTTTCTCAAGGGGGATATTTCCTGTTATTGAAAAATGATACTTGGAGAGAAGAATGAGTGTGCTAGGAAAGAAGGGATTTCTTAAACAGGAAATAAAAACTGACACAGGAAACTGTTGATACATTTGATTTTGTCAAATTTCATTATTTAAAATTTTTTCTTTTCTTTTTAAATAAAATAAATAAATTAACTTTAAGTTTAACAGCTTTCTGTGCTTCAGAAGATGCCAAAAGCAAAGGTAAAAATCAAGTCTCAGATTGGGAAAAGAATCTTTAACAAAGGAATAGTATTCAGGATGGACAAAGAACTCCTACAAATAAAAAGGGAGAAGGTAAACTCTCTATAAGAAAAAAGTCAAAGGACATTAACAAGGAATTAACAAAGATAAGGAGAACAAACTATCAGTAAACCTGTGAAAAAGTACTTTTCCTCACTGGTGATCAGGTAAATAAGTATTAAAACATCAATGATTTCATGCCCATCAGATTGGCAAAAATAATTTTAAGACTGACAAGGTCAAGTGTTTGGTAACATGTAAGGGGAAAATAAATCCAGGAATACAATTTTTAAAGTTCTAGAACAAATTCTTTGCAGTAGATCAGAAAACCAGGCAATCCAAACTTGGCTGAAAGTTCAAGGGCTCTGAGAATAATGTCAAAAAGAAACCGAATTCCCCCAAAAAATTAAAATAAAGAAGCTGGGTAAGATGCAGACATAGAGAATGGACTTGAGGACACAGGGAGGGGGAAGGGTAAGCTGGGACAAAGTGAGAGAGTGGCATGGACATATATACACTACCAAATGTAAAATAGATAGCTAGTGGGAAGTAGCTGCATAGCACAGGGAGATCAGCTGGGTGCTTTGTGACCACCTAGAGGAATGGGATAGGGAGGGTGGGAGGGAGATGCAAGAGGGAGGGGATATGGGGATATATGTATATGTATAGCTGATTCACTTTGTTATACAGCAGAAACTAACACCACATTGTAAAGCAACTATACTCCAATAAAGATGTGAAAAAAAAGAAAAGAAGAAGCTGGGTGATTTCACTTAAAAGGTGAAAAGATTATATTAGTAACTGTGAAAACATGCAATCACAGTCAGTTTCTTCGCTCAGTTTCTATATTCTTTAGGTGACACCCTGAATGACACTAGACTACCGTTTACTTCTTCATGAATTAAACCCACTACTTGATTCCACAGCAAATGATATTTAGACAGTCTTAATATGTTAAATGTGAATTATGGGTACTCAATTTTTAAAACCCATTTATAGGTAAAATAGTGATGACTTTTCAGTTACAGCATGAAATATGGATGCTTTAAACCATGACAATATAAAAGCAGTGACTAGGTGGTTGGAGGGTGGAAGTAAAGACAGGAGAGATGGCCAGCTGTAACATGGCGAAAGATTTATTTTACGTAATGATAAGAGGTCAAGAGATTGTGATTTGTTGTAAAGCTCAGATGATAATGAAGAGATGAATGAAAAATTAAAAATTTGTGGCTGGTAAGAATCAGAAGAGTAGGCAGCTGTTGCAAGGGGACTAAAATTTCATTTTCATAATAGGGAATTTGTAGGCACTTTCTAAAAACAATCAATCAAGAGAGAGAGGTTAAGACATTAGTTAGAGTTCAACAGAAATGGCAAAATTTGGTGATCTCTGGGCTTTGGCACTACAGGGGGAAAGGAGATTACTCATTTTCACTGTATACTCTCCAGTCCTAACTGAGTTTGTATAATCATGTCTGACTTGGGGGTAAGAAAATCTAGGTATATTTACTAAAAGAACTCAGAAGAAAAAGCATCAGAAACCTTTGTTCCTCAAAGGGCAGAGGAGGGCAAGAAGGTAGAGAATGTCAATGAAACTATGGGTAGAGGGGAGAGAGGGTTGTGACCTCATGTCAGTCAGTTAACCTCTATGTGCCATTTCTTCATCTCTACAATGAGATAATAATAGCAAATTTACAGCATTATTACAAAGATGAATAAATATACAAGGAGGCTGATTATGCCTAGCACATAGCAGATCGTCAGTAAATATTGGCTCTTTCACTGAAGAATTATGGCCCATGATTCCTATTGTTCTGTCTTTTGTATTTACTCATTCTCCTGCAGTTTGATTCTGTTCTCCCCAGCCCTGGACACTCACTAAGCAGGTAGCTTGAATGGAAGGTGGAGGGTTAATGACGTGTGTCCCACGCTAACTTGTGCTGACTTTTCTCTGATCCTAACTCCTTGTGGTGTATCCACCTCTCCTATTCTGCTGGACTCCGGGATCCAGTTCTCCTCTCTTGCCCTGCTCGCCAAATAAAACCTGCTGTTTCTACCCACAGAAAATTTCAGTTGTCCAGCACAAACAAGGACACATCATTTTCTTGATGCCTTTGTACTATCTTAACATTAAAGCATTTCATATTAAATTTTATATTTTATGACACCCTTTCTTGATCATTTACTTCTGCCTTATTCACACGTGGGATTGCTTTTGTTGGTCCTCAGCTGGTCCCTTACCTCTTCTATCTGCCACGTTGGACTTTATAGTCCCTTTTTTTGCTCTTTGTCTATCTGAGAACCCCCCACCTGGCAGGTGCCAGGAGAACCGAGCTCTTAGAGTGGCTGAATTAAAGACACCTAAGAAAGGCACGATGTGCACTTGAGGTGCTAGCTAGCTTTGCATTCCATTCCCCGTATCAGAGTAGAGCGAGACCTATCTGGGTGATTTCACACACCGTCTTTTTTCTCTTTTGTATCCTCAAGGGCAACTGAAGACTGGCTCTACCAGCCTGTAAATCAGCAGCAGCTATAAAACACCTCAGTCCTCAGCAACGACATTCCCCCTTGTGGGATACTTTACAACCATGGAACATGCCCAAAATATTAATGACACAAATTCATTACTCTAAATGCACATTCTGATGGACACATAGCAGAAGACGTGTGTGTGGACCAGGGTCTCTTTCCAGCTAACTTGGGGGAACAGACAGAGGAACAGATACGCCTCCACCACTAGATCTTTAATGAATGAGTTTGGTGAAGCCACCTCCCAGCATCCCAGCATCCCAAAAGGGCTTGAGTTACAGGGAGATTTGAAATCACAGAGACAGACTGGACCTCCCAGGTCAAGCCACTTGAATCACTTCACAAAAGAACACTGGCCAATTCATGCAAACCCTGTGCTGCTTCCATGTTTTATAAGTTTTCTGCTTCAACTGCTAAAACGTTTTAATTTTAACAATAATAGAGGATTTTAAAATTAAGGAATGGGCCATTCACAATCTCATTTTTGCATGCTTCTCTTCCCAGTTCTTGCTGAGTTATGGAAATCAGCTCACGTCGTAATAATAGTGTCACAGATTGCACTTTGTTCTCCAGATGTTTCAATGGCTTAAGATCCCTAGGGCTGTTATTTTCAACTGTGACTGTAAATACTCAGAGGAGACTAGCCATGCATTTCTTGGAGTGTGAGCCGCCAGCAGAGGAAAGAGCAACCACTCCAAAATGCAACCCATACCCCCTGCTGTTGACGTGCTCTCTAATGTTGACTTAATGTAGAACACTATAATCTATAAATATCCTTTTCCAACACCTTGGGACTCAATGTGTTGACCTTGATGCCTGGACGATAAGAAAATTCTCGCCCTGCTCCTCACCTCAGGTCTCAGCTGGAACCAGTCGGTTGGTCCTGCTTGTATGGGTGTAGGGATATGATAATTCGCTGGGGAAGACAGCTGGTGTGCAAGGATGCAGAATAAAGCAGGTTGGTTTTGCCAAGAGTCAATGTCACTAGAAGCGAACCAGACTGTCAGATTGCACAGTAAGATGCAAATGAGCCAAAAATGAGCATAGTTTTTTCATTAAAAGAAACAAGCTCTTGAAACCAGGCTGTGTATGTAGGTCTTTGGCATGTGCAAACCACAAGGTCATCCATCCTGGACACTCTGAGTTGATCTAGCCTTTTATTAAAATGATTACTTTTTAGAACCCTCCTATCCACACACACAGGAATTATGAATCCCGCATGACTAGGGCTGAAAGGTACCTGTTACCTATTGATTTGCCTAAGAGCAGGGATGAAAAATAAAGGTTATTCTCTCTCGGGCTACATGTCCAGTATGAGATGGCTGGGGACCCTACTCTATGTCATCACCCACAGTGGGTCCCCGGTCGATGGAGAGACATCAGGGGGACATCAGTGGTGGCCACAGAGGCAGAGGAGAGGGCACCGTGCTCCAGTGTGCACTGGCTCCTCACACTTCCCAATGGAGGTATCCTGCATCACATCCCCTGGTACATCACTGCTTAAACTGAGTGCCATGGCCATACCTGAGGTTGAGGGTCTGGACAAAAGAGAGAATCTACATTTTCAATAGACTTAGTGACTTCCACAGGGACTCTCCACCTTCAAGACCACCTAAGAAAGAAGTCTCGTGAAAGTATGGGAAGGGTTGTTTATATAGCTTGGGGAAAATGGAGGGGTGACACACCTAACTTCTCAGATTGACTTATCCCATCACCTCCATGCCATTGCTTCGTTATCAGCCCTGCCCCGGCCAAAGGGGTATTTGATATGACTGACCTCATCTTCCGGTTGCTGGGTCCTCCTCGGTCACAGCCTACGAAGTGGGCAGCATTCCTGGAACAAGATCTGCCTGCCACGCCAGCACCCACAGACCTGTCCCACCGTCCACTCTGTGCAGATCCTTGAGTCAAAATCAGAGAATAAACAAAAGGAGACAAAGGGTTACCTTTCGCTCACCAGTCCCAGTGCTTACCAAGGGATCCCTTTATCCTTTTAAATGAGTTAAAAATTAGAAAACTGCGTACCTCCTAATCAGTTAATTAACTCGTTGATTCTTGTGGCTAGAGCTAGGTGTAGGCTTTAATCTCCGCTTAAAGAGGCTCTGAAACTATCGGGGAATTAAGTCCTGGGCGCGTGCAGGGAGATGACGGCTCTGCATTTGCTTCATAGGTTTATGAGGATTTAAGACTCACAGTTCAACTCTCAACCCAACTGGTTTTGCCTGACTTCCACTCCACTCTTCTTGCCCACCCCTCCTCAAACATACAGCCTTCCCTGGTTGATTTTTTAATAAAAAGGTATTTTCACGTGGACCCTGGATGGACTGCACTTGAATTAATTGGCTACGTCAGGCTGTAGAGGTCAAGCCCAGCATCCAGGACGCTTGCCGTCTGTAATCAGCAGGAACACAAATGCCAATTCTTTCATGAACTGTCTGACTTCCCCACTTGTTTTGGCCTTACTGATGACAGTTTTGCATGGAAGAGGGACCTTGTGTAAATCTCACAGCATGCCTGCATAGTCTATGAACTCAGTCATGTTGACCAATGGAAGAATAACTGATCAAAGCAGTTCAACAATGTTACTTTGATCAATTGACTCATCTGAACGGTAACTCCAAGCTCAAGATCCAACTGGTTGGCTGTACAGACACAGTTTTGCTCTTCACAGCTAAAGTGAAGTGGAAGGTGAGGATAATAATACGGGTCATTTGTTCCCAATTATTCAGAAAACAGATTCCACTCCCTGCTTGGCCTTAGCTGAGGAGATGGTGTCAAACGTCTTCCAGGAAGACCCAAAGAATTCCACCAATGTCACTGGCTTGTGACCCCAGGAGATATTATTCAACTCTGAGCGGAGTCGTGCAAAACCTGGGCTGACGGAATGAACAGAATGTGTGTGATTAGTTTAAGAGAATGATTTCTTGCACAGAATATCATTATCCACAATTTTCAGACCTTTGCAAATAGCACTTATGGTCATTGTGAGCCCATTAAAATGCTTTTTAGGCATGAGGCTGAGCTAAAAAGTAGTCATTGCTGCAAATCCCAGTGACGAGCTGAAGGCATTACTACGCAAATTACAGGCTTTGGCAAACTATTTGCTCAGAATCCTTCTAACACTGGTGGTGGAACAGAACTTCAGGAGCTTTCGCTTAATTATGATTAAAGCAAATTCCTTCGTGAAATGAGGTTGTGATGGTGGAGAATGTGTTGTTTTTGTTTGAACAAGGAAAAAGAGCTCGAAAGCTTTATTGATTCAGTAAATAAAGGAAAGTAAATACAGAAGTCAGTGATACGACACTTCTAGTTAGAGAGCCGAAAGGATTCATTATGCTGCTGACTTATCTTTTCAAGTTCTCTCTTTAAGGATTACTGAGGAAGGAAGGGAAAAACCAAAAATTCCTCTTATTTAATGAATTAGGCAAAAGGTGACTATAAATTGAATTTTTATTAAGAGCAATTAATTTCATCCTGCTAAAAAGTCAATTGAGTCCAAATGTGTGACATCATTTATAAGCACATATTCTCAAACAATTGGGGGAAAATGTTACTTTTGGCATCATTTTAGACTTGGACATATTGAATTGTGCTATTAGTCACCATTCTAGAAGTCCAGCGACCGCTTGAGAACACTGACTTAGAAATGGAAAAAATAAAACACAGCACACCATGAACGGAAAGCGCTCAGCCCCAGGCAGGACAGCACATGGGGTTTGGGATTTGAAAATCTCTGGTGTGTTTCCTAACTAGTTCTCACTAACTTGTCCAAGGACATGGCAGTGACTTCCCACATTTGAAGTGTAAAGACCACATTAGCCTCTGGTCACGCTCATTTTGTGGAAAGCATAATAAATGCTTCTGATTCATCAAACGAGAAAGTAAGAATGAGATACACATTTTCCCCACATTTCCCGTAGTCACACAACCAAGATGGCATCTGAGCCACAAAGAAGCACAAGTGAGTGTCCATCACCATTTGGTTTAAACTCAGTCTTTCCCCTTGGCACTGTTTTGGTGCCACCTGGCCCAGCCCAGATCGTCTGTGATGGCTCCCGGTGCAGAAGAAGGTCGAACAGGGTGAGTGGGGTCTTCCTGAGATCAGGTCTTATCCAGGATGTAGGGATTCCTGGTCCCGGCACATCTGGTCCACCATGGAGCCTCAGGACCATCGTCCTGAGCAAATCTCACCTCATGTCCACTTTCCATTTCCTGGTCATGCCTCATGTGATGGGGTCCACAGAAGAAAAGGTGGTGCTCGCCTTGGTTGAGGCTTCATCTGGGCTTCAAAACCAGTCTACACCTTGGCTGATGGTCTCTGTGGCTCCAGACTCCTCATACTCCATACTCATCTTTACTTCTGATTTATTGGGATGCTCATGCATTCCCATCAGCTGGATATGTGGTTGGTGCCATCCTTCCATAATGTCTCTTCATTGTTCCAAGTGCCTGAGATCTTGTGGAAGAAGAAAGCCATCTTCTCTTGGACCCTCTCTCCATCACATTAGCTACTCTCAAGGGCCAGAGGCTCTCCCAATTCTTTTGAAAATCAACCCTCCTTTTAGCCTTGCCACCAAGCCCTGTTACCTGTTGGGGAAAAGTTCTGAGCTGAGTGTATTTGCAGAAGAAAGGTAACCAACAAAAGAGCAAAAAGACAAGTTCATCAGCTACTAAATTTCCACACGAACGTGAGTCTACTTCTGGACTTTCAACTCTCGTCTACTACTTGTCTGTCTATTCATGCACCAGTGTCACAGTATTTTAGAGGATTTGTAGTGTATTTTATTGCCTGGCAGAGATAATTCCCCTTCAAGTGCTTTTCTTTTTTTTTTTTTTTTAATTTATTTATATATTTATTTATGGCTGTGTTGGGTCGTTTCTGTGCGAGGGCCTTCTCTAGTCGCGGCAAGCGGGGGCCACTCTTCATCGCGGTGCACGGGCCTCTCACTATCGCGGCCTCTCCTGTTGCGGAGCACAGGCTCCAGACGCGCAGGCTCAGTAATTGTGGCTCACGGGCCCAGTTGCTCCGCTGCACGTGGGATCTTCCCAGACCAGGGCTCGAACACGTGTCCCCTGCATTGGCAGGCAGACTCTCAACCACTGCGCCACCAGGGAAGCCCTCAAGTGCTTTTCTTAGTTGTTGTTTTTTCTGGCTTTGGTTGCAAGATTGCTTTGCATAGGAACCTTAGAATCAGCTGTCCAGCTCCATTAAAAACAGCCTGTTGGCATTTTTATTTAGAGGATCTGACTCTTTATTGCATTCTATCCCAACATTTCCAGCCTTATTTCTCTCTCTGCTGTCAAATGTAAGACATGTATTCGTTTCTTAAGTCTGCAGTAACAAATTGTTACAGAAAGTGGGGTCCGGCAGCTCACTGCTCTAAGGCCAATAAAGAGGCACAGTTGGTGGAAAGTTTGCTTTATTTTGGAGGCTGGCAACTGGGGGTGGGTGGACTCATGTCCAAAGGCCAACTCTCCCAATGACAATCAGTGGGCAAGAGCTTTTAAAGGGGAGTTTCAGGGGTGTATAGCTGGAGGGAGGGGACTACATGTAGAACAGCACAGTCAGTTCCGACTGTCGTCTTGAAATCGGTCACACGGTGGTCTGATCAGCGTCATCTTGATTGTTTTAAGTACAGTTAGTCTGCAATTCCAGGGTCGATTCTTTCCCGTTTCCTTGAGGAAAATTCTCGGAATTGTGGCAGCTCATGTCATGGCTACAGCCTGGTCACCATATAGTTAACTTCTTCCACCTGGTGGGGTTTCAGTGTCTCTAAGTCAGCTCCCAGGAGATGGCTCAGAATATTACCTATAGCCCTTGAGGAGGAACTAAAGGTCCTTGACTTTGCTTAATGACTAACCTATTATTATTTTGTCCTGTTGGACTGCTTTCCTTTGCTTCTGCATTTTCTCACTTCTCTGATTCAATTTACTCTTTTGCTAAAGTTTTTCTACAGAGAAAAGGCAGGCGGAGGGCATGGAGGTGTGGGGAGGACCACAGGGTCCGGCTCCCTTTTAAAAGGACCACAAATTATGTGGCTAAAGACAACAGAAATTTCTTCTCTCCCAGTTCTGGAGTCTAGAAGTCTGGAATCAAGGGGTCAACAGGGCCATGCTCCCTCTGAAGGCTCCAGAAAAGAATCATTTTTTGCTTCCTCCTAGATTCTGGGGGTGGTTGGCCATCCTTGGCATTCCTTGGCTTGTGGCTACATCACTGCCATTTCCGCCCCCCCCCCCCCACCACTCCCCGGCCATATGGCACTCTCCTTGTGAGTATGGCTGTCTGTGTCCTTACCTGGCCTTCTTATAAGGACACTGGTCACGGTGTTTAGGGCCCACCTTAATCTGGTATGGCTTCATCTTAACTAATTACACCTGCAAGGTTCTGGGTGGGCATGATTCTGGGGGGGTACACTATACAACTCAGTAAAGGAATGTTTTTATACACAGGAAGATGTGTGTGGAGACCTAAATACTCCAGGCCAACAGGACCCACAAATGATAACTATTATCTTGGGAAAGCCTTCCCCATGGTTTTGTTCCTACCTGCAGCCATCCTTCTATGGCACTGGCTCTGTTCATAGTCAACTTCTATGGCAAACAACGCTCTCTCAACCTCTCTTTCCCTCAGTCACGCTCTTGTAACTCTCTTCCTTCTATATAATAGCTGTCTCCACAGTTCCCTGCATCTGTCCTCTTGAAAGTCACCTAAAAGCTCCTTTGACTCCGTTGAAGTCTTCTTGAGGGTAAAATGTGTAGTGCATGCTTTTACGTTTTGCACATTTAAGCAATCTGCCCTGGGACACCATTGGTATCTTTTGTTTCCTTCTTATTACTCATCCAGAAAATGTGTCATTCTATGCCCAAAGTACATTTTCCAGAGCTGCTTGGACCATTTTATTTTTAGCATCAACACACAAGTCACAACCTCATGGCCCACGGGCCAAATTAGAGAGGTACAACTTTAGAAAAGAACATTGATTTGGCTGTTCTTTGATAAGACTTTAACGTTCTAGTTTACCCAGCCCTCATCACTTCCCATTTCTTGGTACCCATGGTGTATCCTGCTTCACACATCTATATGCCCACTCTCGGAGACACTTGAGTTTGCAGACCCATTTTAGAGGCTCGGGCTGTGTGTTAGGCCCATCTTTGCCTAGGAGCTGTCTGTGGTGCACCAGGAGCCCAATACTTTCTTGGCTATGTTTTTGTAATTCTTAGATATGTATGTTAAAATCATTTGCCTTTATGGTGGGGTAGGGGTATTATTTTCTCTCACTGAT
The DNA here is from genome assembly GCF_028023285.1 of Balaenoptera ricei. Taxonomy (NCBI): domain Eukaryota; kingdom Metazoa; phylum Chordata; class Mammalia; order Artiodactyla; family Balaenopteridae; genus Balaenoptera; species Balaenoptera ricei. The sequence continues at coordinate 60,743,784 of NC_082658.1, forward strand.
TTATAAAAATTTGTTTTGTATGTTAATTTGCTCTTTGTATGGTAAAACTTTGCCCCTTGTTCAACATTTGCCATTCAATTACTTCTATACAGAAAAGTTACATAGTTTCCTTTAATTGTCAATTTTCTTTTATGGCTATTGATTTTAGTACCATAATAATAAACTAAAGATTTTTTTTAATGCCTCATTGAAATTGGGACTGAACATGCATAACATGTATAGATTAATTTTAAGAAAATTATGAGAACTCACTATATTCAAACTAGTCTATGTATTTTTTAAATTTTTGCCACACTTGTAAATGGAGTACTTTACATATACTGTAGTTTACAATCATCTTTCATTGTTACAAAAGCACATGTATACATTTAAGAAAATTATAAAATACAGAGAACAAAACAAAGAGTATGAAAACATTGTATCCCACTACTCACAGAATGCCCTTTTAACAATGTAGTAGTTCAGATCCTTTTATAATTTTTTTATAATTTTTATACCAAAGTGAGTTCACATGGTATATACTGCTTTGTAACTTTTTTTTGTTAATATTATTTATCTTTCCATTTCAATAATTTTTTTGTCTTATCTAATGGCTAGGCTACAATAAACTTCCCCTGACTGTTCACAAAAGCCTTTTTTTTTTTTTTAATAAATTTATTTATTTGTTTATTTATTTATTTTTGGCTGTGTTGGGGCTTCGTTTCTGTGCAAGGGCTTTCTCTAGTTGCGGCAAGCAGGGTCCACTCTTCATCGCGGTGCACGGGCCTCTCACTATCGTGGCCTCTCTTGTTGCAGAACACGGGCTCCAGACGCGCAGGCTCAGCAGTTGTGGCTCACGGGCCCAGTTGCTCCGCGGCATGTGGGATCTTCCCAGACCAGGGCTCGAACCCGTGTCCCCTGCATTGGCGGGCGGATTCTCAACCACTGCACCACCAGGGAAGCCCACAAAAGTCTTTTTAGCTGTTTTTTTTTTCCAAATCATATCCAATCCAGGACTACACTTCACATTTGCCTCATTTCTTTTTTTGTTTTGTTTTGTTTAATTCTGTTGATTGGTTGGTTGGCTGATTGATTGCCTGTTATTTCTTTTAAGTCTCTTTCAAATAGCACTGGCTTGGTTTGAAATATCAGGCCAATCATCCTCCAGAATGTCCTTCTTTCTGGAATCAGTTACTTATTCATTGTGTTTTTTAGCTTGTTCCTCTAGCCCATATATATCCTGTAAAATGGAGTAAAATCTAGTCTTGATGTATTCAAGTCAAATATTTTGTCATAGAATGTAATCATTCACATCGGGGATGTGTGACTCATGTTGAATTACATCAGAAGATACCTGTGTTATCTGGTTGTCCCCTCTTTTGTGATGCTAAGACAGGACAAGTTCATTCTTTGTCAGGCTATGCACCAAGGTGAAGCTGGCCTCATGAACTGAATTGGCAAACTTTCTGTCTTTTCCTAGGACAGTTTAAATGGTATGAGAATCCTCTCTTTCTTGAAGGCTCAAAAAACTCACCCCAAAACCACCTGGGCCTGGGGTTTTAATCACTGATTATCTAGAAGCTTTCCTAAATTATTTCACTATTAGTGGTCAACTCCAGCTTTCAATGTCTTTTTTAGTTCATTTTTGTCATTTATATATTTCAGATATATTCTTTCTACTGCTTGACACTATGCTGTATTCATAGATTTTTGCCTGTTTAATGTCTATATTTTAGAATTTATTAAATTTTTCTTTGCAGCCTAGTATATTAATTACTTTTATAAGTGTTTGATGGATTTTTGGAAAGAATTGTATTCTATTGGGTGAAATTTGATATATAAACATGTTTGATAAAATAACCTTATTAATTACATTATTCAAATCTTCTATGTCATTATGTATTTTTAATCCAATTGTTTAGTCTAATGATCACAGCTCTGCTTTTGATCATACATATTTATTTGTATATCTAATAATAATTTCTATTTTTATATTTCAATTTTAGGTCACTTGAACTATATAGGCTCATAACTATGATTGCCTTATTGTGGATTATTTCTGCCTTCCTTTTTTAAAAATATAATTTTGTTATAAATTCTGTTGTTCCTGATGTTAGTTTTGCCAACCTATTTTTCTCTGTTTCTTTTCTCCTTTCTTCTTTCCTTCCTTCCTTCCTTCCTTCCCTTCTCTCTTTTTTCAAATTTTTAATTTAAAATTTCTTTATAAAATATAAAGTTTAGTTTATACTATGAAGGCAATTCTTCTCATTTTTGTTCTTCTGACTTACTATTTTTCCCTTGTGCTTTTTGAAATTAAAATTTAATTTTTGCATCTAATATGAGAAATTTTTATGTTAATATGGATGTTTAATTCATCTACATTTAATGTTACAAATACCATAATTTCTTCTATTATTTTATTTTATGCTTTCCACTTTTTACATTCCTTTTTTCTATGTTGCTCATTTTCTTTCTTATGTACTTTTTTCCCCCCTAGTATAATGTTTTTCAAAGAAACTTGAGCAAAATAATAGTTTGAGGGGAGGTTAATGGATGCTCTGGGGAAGAAAGTACATAACACATTCCATGATTAAACAAGGCAGGGAAACATTTAGGGATTGTTTGGGGGGAACCACAATAAACATTTAAAATGTAGAGTTTCTAAGAATCTCAGCTATTTAAAACAATCTGTTTAACTATGTTTAATCGAATTTCACAACCTTATTTGAACTGAGAACATATTTATCATAATATATCTAGTGACATGCTAGGGAGCTGTAGTTTGTGGGTCATCAGTTTGGGAAATGCACTCCTAATGATGTGGAACCCATATCTCCTACTTTAGGAAATCATTGTTCACCTTTGAGTGTTTTAACACTACATATTGAACCTATTTTTCCAACCCTCCTTTTGAGCTGATCTTCTGCTTTGTGTGTCTTTTCATCTGGACTCTTCAACTGATTCTTTGAATTTACTGCTGCTCATGACCTGGTTTCATGGTGAAATTCTACCACCATTAGAGTTCGCCAACTGAGACATTTTATTATCCAATGATTAAATTGAGCTATTGCAAGAGAAATCTATAGTGACAACTATAGCTTGGCCTCCGGTAGATGTTCAGATCACTATGGGTAGGAAAGAACATCTAACAGATGGTAAGAGAAACACAGAGGATCTGAAACCCTCATGAAGATGGATGGGAAATTATCACCTAAGACGTGGAGCTCGGCTTTAAAGGGACCAACATCACCATATTAAGCTGGCACTTTTATTCCAAGGAGTTCAAAGAACTTTAAAGGCTCCATGACAAAAGTATTTTATTACAGCCAAAAATGAACATATTTGGCTTTGAAACAAACATCGATGTTTTGATGGTTTCCTAGTTTTCAAAGAAGCAGATGGTTTGTGAACGGAAACTGGTTGCAAGTAAGGAGAACAGGGTTCTTCCTGGTAACCCTCTTACACATCTCCTCATGCGTGTTTGAGAGCTTCTCTTGGCGAGTATTGGTTGCAGCCCATTAGAGGACTGTGAAATAAATCTAGCAAGTCACTACCAAAATTTTTTAAGAAACATGATAAAGTAATATAAAAAATGTAAAGGTGCCTCACATGTAATTAAGGGCAATGAATGTTGTATGAAATGATGTCTTACTTTATTTACAAATGTATATGTATATATGTACTGGGTTGTCCTGTAAAAGGTACTTTCTACTGTGGGTTCTTTAAAAAGCAGTTTGCAATACACTCCACTGACGGTAGTTACCTAGCGATGGATTTGATGAGTCATATATTGCGTTTGAATTTAACTTCACAAAGTGTAGCAAGCTTTTCTCTGCAGTGAGGGGATCAACTTACACTCTCATCAGCCCCATCTGAGAATCTGAATATTCATCAACACTTTTTTTTTTCAGAAGTGCTATTTTTTCCAAGCTAAGAGGCATAAAGCAGTTTGCCATGTTCACTTTTTGATTGCTTGAAAAGTTGAACTTTTCATGGAACTAGTGGCCATTTGAGCTTCCTATTCATTGATTTATTTGTTCACATCTTTTGTCTACTTTTGCATGTTTTTGTCCTTTCCTTCTTGGCTGATAGGAGTTTAAAAATATATCCTGGATGCTTCATGAGTTAGATACACTGCTAATATTTTTTTTTTCATTAGGAAATGCAATACTTGATGGTGTATGGAAATTCAGAGACCTTAATATTTAATATGGTCAAATTTATCAACCCTTTCCTTATGATCTGTGCTTTTTGGGTCTTGTTTAGGAAATTCTTCCCTCTTCCAAGTTCATAAAAGCATACTTCTATGTATTCTTCTCACAGTTTTCAGGTTTTGCTTTACAGATTTATGTCTTTATTCCATCTGGAGAGGGTTTCTGTGCTTTTGTGTGAGGCAGGGGTCTACTTTTTTTCAGTATGGATATAGCCAATTTTCTCAACAACACTTAGTAAGTCATTCATTCTTTTTAAAAAAATTTTTAATTTATTTATCTTTGGCTGCACTGGGTCTTCGTTGCTGTGCGTGGGCTTTCTCTAGTTGCGACGAGCGGGGGCTACTCTTCGTTGTGGTGCGCAGGCTTCTCATTGCTGTGGCTTCTCTTGCTGCGGAGCAAGGGCTCTAGGTGCATGGGCTTCAGTAGTTGTGGCACATGGGCTCAGTAGTTGTGGCTAGCGGGTTCTAGAGCGCAGGGTCAGTAGCTATGGTGCACGGGCTTAGTTGCTCCACGGTATGTGGGATCTTCCCGGACCAGGGCTTGAACACGTGTCCCCTGCATTGGCAAGCGGATTCTTAACCACTGTGCCACCAGGGAAGCCCAAGTCATTCATTCTTTACTCAGTCGTAAAGAGACCTTTCTCATACACCATGCTCCCAGATATACGTAGCTCTGTTTTTGTTATAAAAATGATTGATGCCTTACAAAGCTGATCTTATTTGCTGTTAGACACTCTCCGATAACTCCTTGAAACAGCTGAGAGGAAATGATTTTGTAGCCTTGTGTCAATGTTGGAAGGGTTTCCCATTAGCGAGAAACAGGAAATGCAGGTTACACACATGAAATAACATTAAACTATATTGGTGTCTTCTAGTGGGAAGCATTCTGTTATGAACCAGTGATAAAGATACAAATATGATTGTTCCCCTTGAATGACAGGAAGGTCTTCAAGGAAGTTATGGGCTGGTATAGTAGTTCTTACCTCTGTCAGACCCAGCACTTCCTTCTTTATAACATTTTATAATCACCCCTATTATTATCCTGAATTTTCTTTGATTTATACAGCTAATGGAATCTATCTGCTCACATATCAACAAATCAACAGAACACCTTTCTGTAATATAAATGAAAAATAAAAGTGCTGCATGAGAGACATGTATCTCAATATGCAAATACTCAGGCATGACCCACCGTAATAAAGTCACCAAATGCCTACCCTATGTGTAGAATCACCTTGACTTTGACAGTTGCAGGGGCAGGCTCATATTTTTTGTTGACTCAATTACCACGAGAACTATTGTCGCTGAAATAGTGAACAATTAACTAGGTCTTTTAAAGAAAACAAAGTACAGTCTTTCCTTGACTTACATAGTAGCTGCCTTCCTAGAGAATTCAGGATACATGAGGGTAGAAATCTACTTTGTATATAATGTGGAGTTAGATTCTAGGCTCAGAGGAGTATAAACTGGGTTTTCAGTGTACATAAATGTCCAGCTGAACATTCAAAACTCAAGAGAGATGAGGTTCATTCTTTTTGTTGGTTCATTCCTTGCATGGCAAGAAGGTACAATCTCCCTGGTTCTTGCCTGTGAAATGCTAGCAGTGCCCTCCAGGTCACTGTGACAACCAAAAAATACCTCCCCTCCACCCACAAATCCCCAAAGGCACCCCACATCCTGGGAAAGTAACACCCCAATGGAACCACTCTAGTCTAGAAGTTAAGAGCAAGAAATACCAAAACCGCTGCAGTAAATGCTTAGGCAGGGGGTATGGGGACCAACCGGGAAGGGGCTGGTGCCACTTCAGTGGGGTAAGGAGTGGTTAGCAGTCCTAGTGCTGACAGAGGACAGGAACTGAGACCTCAGTGATAAGTAGACCTTCCTAGTCTGGCCAAGTCTGAAGAGTAGGGTTGAAAGCATTTCTCATAAAGAAAGCCTCCCCTTCGGTGCTGTTAGGAAGTGATTATGATGTAAGTCACAAACAATGAAGTTATATCCACAAAAATGTCACCAAAGCCAGACCCGACACCCCTCTACCCCCAAAGGATTCAAAACATTCTTCATCTTGACGAGGTCACAGAGGCAGACAGAAAAGATTCATCATTTTCTGAAGTGAGGAAGCAGGTTGCTTTGGTTTTGGTTTTGGTTTTTTCCTGGTAAGACCCGTCCACCAAGATATCCCTAAATTTCTTTCATCTGAAACCCACACCTTGCTCCACTGCCTGCAGAACGGGCAGCTTCACCTCAACCTTATCTCTTACGAGTTTGTTTTGTTAACCTATCTCTCCTTTGAACTGAAAGAGGAAAAAAAATTGAGAGATCTTTAATCTTTGAAGGAGCTTACTCCTTATATGACCCTTTAAAGGTCATTTCTCCCCCAGTACGTTTATTCTAGCATCAGTAGGCAGATGATAGAAGAGAAGTAGAAGACTAGTTGAATTATCACGCAGAATGTTCTCTGTATACATTTATTGGTGTAGCCAGGATATTCACAGCTGGCATAGGCTGTATAAGATAATACATACCTCCTGCTCTAGAGAGGAATAGTTAAACCAAAACCTAATGTAAATGATCCCAGGTGAGATAAGTTCTACAGGGAGAAATTTTATCACTGAACAAGGCATTTCTTGCTGGTCGCATAATGTGGTTGATTATCACTCCATTTTCCTTTTTAAAAAAAATTTGCTGCTATTGCTGGATATGAATTATGGATTCTATTCAACCTGGGGCATGATTAAGAGCATCATGTCCTCAAAACTTTAATTAGAAAAGACACATGCACCCCTGTGTTCATAGCAGCACTATTCACAATAGCCAAGATATGGAAACAACCTAAATGTCCACTGACAGATGAATGGATAAAGAAGATGTGATACATATATACAATGGAATATTAGCCATAAAAAAGAACAAAATAATGCCGTTTTCAGCAACATGGATGGACCTAAAGATGATCATACTAAGTAAGTCAGAAAGAGAAAGACAAATACCATATGATATCACTTATACGTGGAATCTAAAATACGACACAAATGGACTTATCTACAAAACAGAAATGGACTCATAGACATAGAGAACAGACTTGTGGTTGCCAAGCGGGAAGGGGGCTGAGGGAAGGATGGATTGGGAGTTTGGGATTAGCAGATGCAAACTATTATATATAGAATGGGTAAAAAAGTCCTACTGTGTAGCACAGAGAACTATATTCAATATCCTATGATAAACCATAATGGAAAAGAATATAAAAAAGAATGCATATATACGTATAACTGAAACACGCTGTACAGTAGAAATTAACGTAACATTGTAAATCAACTATACTTCAATAAAAAAAGAATAATAAAAAAAGAACATCACGCCCTCAACGCCAGCCCCGTGCTTGCTATAATGAATAGTTTCTGAAATAAAGGCTGAAAAAATGAATGAAAGATTAACTCCAAGAAATCACATGAGCACATATACTCAGTTCATTCATTCTGCTATTGTCATTTCAGCACTCCATGTTATCTAGGCCCCTATATTTCACCATCTAAATCCATAACAAAGACCCAAAGGGACCTTCAAGCAAGGAGCTCTCAAGCTAAGAGGCACTGGGAAAGTCTGCCTAAAAGACAACAGATGATCAGTTGACCACAAGCCTCAGCCCTCAGTATTTCCATTCATTTTTCTCCAGCCTGCCCATGCCCATCCTGGGCTACAAGGCAAACTGGGAGAGAGAGGTAAAATACGGAGGCAGGTCAGTACCATTTAATACTCTTACCTACACGAAAGGACTCCTGTGATGATTACATCAACAAATGATGTTCAAAGTATTTCTTAAACTGTTAAGTTCAGCTATTTACTGAGCAGCCAGTATGTGCCAGACACAAGCTTATATGTTTAGAACATGAATATGATAGGACTTAGCATCTGTCCTAAAAGAGCCGACTACCTAGTGAAAATACTACCATTTAAAAATTTACTGTACCTTCAGGACAAAAATAAGACTCATTAAGAGATTCCTGTAAAGGGACTGTAGTCTACTCAGCTCCAGTATCCATGCGTCTAATAAGTGGAAGATGCAGTGTCTCAGGGATTTATGAGACAAATCCAAGGATCTGGTAATGACCACTGGAAATAAATTCTGGAAAGAACTGTTCATAGTTTACTATATATGATCTCTGAAGGATATACCATGGGTGCAGAAATCAAGCTCTGTTCTCACAAAGGAGTTGCTGGTAACCCACAGCCAGGTATGGAAGCCAATGGCTTGTGCAGGTCTGGTTTGGTCCCATTCTCTTTGTTCTTTTTCTTCTTGTCAGGGATACCCACTTCTTGCTAGAGGCTGTTACTGAAAAGCTTTAATCTTTCTTCAGGACTTACTAAAAACACGCAATCTTTCTTAATCAAATTCTCTCAAAGTCTTTGCTTCCCTCTAACACCTTCAGCAAATGTCAACTACAGATTTTCAATTCTTTCTAATCTGAATGTTGCCTGTTTGTATCTATGACCTTTTTGGGTAATGATGTTCTGATAAATGTATCTTTTAATAATTCCTTTGCTGATGGCGGGGGTGGGGGATGTTTAATTGATTTCAAATAGAGAAAATGCTAGCTCCGAGGCTGTGATTTCCACTTTAAGAGAAGGAAAATACCATACAGATGCTGAGAATTCCCTCTGAAAATGGTTTCTTTCTTACCCTCAGCGTCTTCTGGGAATAACCATTCATCTGGAGTTAGTCCAGCCATAACTCCATGGACCAAGCAACCTTCTCTCCTGGTAGAGGCAGGCACTGAGGTCAGCATTGGGCTGTGGAGCTGGAGGGCTGGATAAACTTGAGGTCAAGGCTGCTGTCTGGGGCATGGCCACCACGTACAGTCAGATGAGGGAGCAGGGGACCCAGTCTGCAAAGGGACAAGAAAAAGCAGGTGAGATGTAGATGAAAGAAGGAGTAGCTGCTCTGCGTCCATGAGGAAAAGTTCTGTGTCCACGTGGCACGTATTAGAGGCAAGGGGTGGTGGCTTTGACTACAAAGGAGATGGATTTCAGATTTACCTGCTCAGTCGTGGCACTGACTTGTCCCCATGGCCTCTGTAGCACTGCTGCCCCTGGTCTGCCTGTGACTTTCCATGTCTGCAGCTGGTGAAATTGTGACCTCTTCTCTCCCTGCTTGGTCAAGGCCACCTCCCAAACCAGGGGTCTGCCCCACACCTCTCAACAACAGGCTTACCTCACTTATTCATCTCCCTCTGGGGACTAGGAAGACCCTCTGCATGGCTTGCAGACCACACATCCAGAAGAAAGTCTCCCAGATGCTGGACTGTCTGTTGTCAGTCCCTTCTAAGGGAATCACTGTCACTCCCTTCTAAGGTTTAATCTGAAGATGGGTAAACTAGAAACGACACTTCCTAAAATCCCTTTTCCCATATGGTCCAGGGGAGAGTCTGCTAGTGAGACATAGTCACGGGATGTTTGGAAGGTGGATGAGAAGGAAAGGTATTTCTCTCCAGATGGAGCTGCAGTCAGATATCTGGACAGACAAGATACACGGTGCCCTCCTGGTCCGTTCTTGAGAAACCCCCTCGTTGGTGTTCCGGGACGAAATCACTGGGGGTATCTCGCATTGCATCCACACTTCCAGCCCTTCAGATGGTTGTCTAAGACCCTAAATCCCTGTACAAAAATCCTTCATACCCCAAATACAGAGAGTGGCTGCTTTCTTGTCCTAATCCTGACGAATTGATATGTGTAGGCTCTTCCTTCTGCTGAGGTCAGGTTATCAAACTTTCAACAGGTAGAGCAAGAACAAATGCTTTTTAAAGGACGCAATCTTTTGGATTAAAAAAAAATGAGGCAGCAATGGAATGAGTTTTATCTTGATATTATCTGACATTTATTTTAATTCTTACCTGACATTTTGGAATATAGGCTTTTGAGGGTCTCCTCTGCATTTCAATTTTTCAATAAGTCAGTTTTTTGCTTCCTCCCCTGGACAAAGTTGTATCTTATCTTGAAGGACCCTTCAGGAAGCTAAATCCATCTTGAGGGTCTTTGGTTTCAAACAATAGAAAAATATATCCAATCTTCCTTAAAAAGGGGAGCTATTATAAAGAAATGGGAATTTTACCTCTCCCAAGTGTGCAAAATGTTAGCCCAACCTCACTGGCCTGGGAAAAGTGTTGAGATCAAACTAGAAAGACACCCCTTCCTCACCTGCTCCCCAAGGACCACCACCAAGCTTGGACCCTATGTCACCACGGTATCCTCAAGGGGACCTCAAAAATAGTTACTCACAAGTATTTCACAAGCATGATTTCATTGAATTTCATGATTGCGGAAAATAGTAACTACCTCGCCAGATTGTTGCAGGGGCCGAGGAGCTGGCGCATCTGCTGGACCACTGAAAATGAGCCCATGTTTGAGAAAATACCAATTTTTTTTTTTTTTTTCTGAAGAAAGAGCACAAGATCAAGAAGATCTGAAAGCATGGGAAATTGCTCCTGAAGGCTTCTCCAATTAGTGATGAAATTGTAATTTTATCACTATCGATATATCGGGACCACCTGGCAGGCTGCCTGCAAATAGGTAAGGACATGCTGGAAAAAGGAAAAAGATAAGAAAGACCCCCCCCCCCGAGGAGTTTCCAAAGCTGTGTTCCTACTAAGTGGTTATTATAAACTGCACATTTCCATGGCAGGCTTCTGGACAGCAAGCAGTCTGGCTACAAGGAACTAACACTTTAAATGGGCACATCCTCCAACAGAATTTCAGATTTGTGAATTGATTCTAGAGAGACAAATAGAGAAGTGAGTAAGAATTTAGCTGAAAAAATCTACACTGCAGCATTCTTTATAAAAGTGAAAAATCGAAAGTAATTTTAATGAACATCCATGGAGAATATTCAATAAACCCATTTCATGAAAGCCCATACAGCCATTAAAATTGATGTCGGAGAAATATATTCTTCACAGGAACAGATATTCATAATGTATGTTAAGTGAAAAAATAGGCTATCAAATAATAAGTTGAATGTGATTTTATTCTGGTCCAAAATATATGTGTCATTGTATATGCAAAAGAAAAAAATATCAGGGAGGGGGTGATGTGTGCAGTGTTTATCTCTGAGAGGTGGGTTATGGGGTATTTATTCTACTTTAAAAAAAATTGGTATTTTCTACTTTTTTTCTATAATGCACAAGTTAAATTTTAAAAAAGGAATACAGTGAAACTGCCCATCAGTGGGGGAATCCTTTTGTAATGCAAATAATCATAACTTCTATTTTTTAAAGTGGGGCATATCCTCTCCCTATAGAGAGCCCTTTACTTACAGACGGAGAATTAGCAGTTTCTACCGTTTCTAGGAGAGGTTTTCAACAGTCTTTTTACTCAAGGGGAGTTAAATTTTAAGTAGATTTTTGTGTTTCTGCAGTAGAAAACCTTCCCCCAATCACCCAGCCTCCTTCCACTGATTTAGTTATTGGGACACAATTTGGAGTTTTCTCTTTTTCTATTTTGAGGAGTTGGAGCCCAGGTGAAGTGGGCCCAGGTTGCAACATGGGTCCTATGGGAAGGGGGCTGCAGCCGTCACGTGAGTGGGGCTCCTGGGAAGGGGGAGGATTCGACGGTCCTCCACTCCCCATCCATCAGTGTGCCCCTGCCCGGTTGTATTTCTTCAGAATACTCCCAGACCCTGAAAAGATTACATTGGAATAAATTCTTTATAGGTCAGTATTCTATTTTTGACAGGTGAACCTGGATTGACCTCCATGGAATTCTGCTTCTGGAAGCCAGGGCTACCTCTGCCTTCTGCAAAAAACCGAATACAAAGAATTGTTTCACTAACAGGGCTGAAAGAGGTATCACCCTAATTCTTGATGTGTTAATGAGTGCTGGTTCTTGAAGGTGTTAATTTTCAAACTCCAGTGTGGAAAATGTGTTCATTTCCCCCAGAGATTCAGCATTAGCCTTTTTTTTTTGTTTGCCTAATGCTGATCTCAGTACACGTTTGGACTTCAGTCTAAATAAATAAATTAGCAATATATACACTTAAAAATAAATACATGCTTGATATTTCCCCCAGACTTCATTACCAAGCACTTTTACACACAATAGATTTTGGAGCTTAAAAACAGCATCCCCTCTTTCATCTGAGAATAACAATGGAATGAGTAGCTTTTATCACGTGTCTAAAGGCCTCTCTATTTTAGGGAGAATTTGGCTTTTCTTTACAGAGTGGGCTGATCTTCGTTGTTGATGCTTCTGCATTTAAAAAACAATCTTTCGTTCTTTATTTGTTCTAATGCAAAGAAAAATAAAAGAGGATAAGTAAATATGGACTTTTTTCCCCTTTAATTCCTGGGCACATTGTGGATGCGTTGGGTTGAACTCAAGGAGGAATTGCTTGATATTACACCTCTATCCGCCGAGCATCTACTCTTCCAAAAGCAGCTGATTGCTTCCAGTTCTTTTTAGAAAAGCTACTTCTAAAATAAGGGGGATGATGGGTGCTAACGGTTGGGGTAGGTGGCGAGGAAGGTGATGGGATGAGGAATTTCAGAGCTTTTCCCCTAATGGTGCAGAAGGCAGAATTTTTGACAAGGGAGAGTAAAGAAGAATAAAGCTAGAAGGAATGCTGGCGGTCAGGTGTCCCCACCTCATTTTAGCATTTTGGAAACTGAGGATCAAAAAGTTGGAGTCACTTACTTACTCTAAGGCTCCAGCCATAGGTGAGGGTCCAGTCTGGAGTTCTTCCCCCCGTTCCAAAGTTTTGCTCCCCACCTTCACCCCGACCCAGTTTGGTTAGAATACGTAGCCAGATTCCACAGTTCACAGCTCAATCCTACCGCCAACTGTTGGATCTTGGCCACGTTATAACCTCGTGGTGAAGCCTCGGTCCACCTCTGGAATATGGGGATGGTTATCCTACCACCCTGAAGAACTGCAGTGAGAATTAGAATGGGCATAAGCCAAACGTTTAGCTCTCTGTGGCTGCTCAGTAAACAGTAGCTGTAACTACTATTACTTCCACTTCTAAGATAAAATAAAACATAGTCTCTGCCTTTCTAGTGCTCAGAGTCAAGTGAGAAACACTTTGGGCAATATGGCCCTAGAATGTCTGCAACTGGGTTACTGGATTAGTTACTGGATTCGTTTGCAACTGGATTAGTTACAGTAGTCTTCTTAACCTAAACTCTACTGTGGTGAGGAAATTACCTGCATTTCCTATCAGAGACCCCAGGAGAGAAGAGGAGAAGAAAGAAGAGCCTGGAAATGCGGTAAATTAGACCTAATGCACCCCAAATTTGTCTCATTAGCTTGTAATCTGGTAGCTGGGAAAACTCATCTATAAAACATGGAACATTTTTCCTCCTAATTCATGAGCAAACCTCAAAATGGCAGGAGATCAATCTGGAGCTTAGAGAGAATGTAACTACTTCCTCAAATCCTTTGTGCCTGTGTATGTATCTTCCTGCTATGCAAACAACCTGCTGAAAAAGCTAAACTGTAGTAATTGTTTCTTTTACATGACATACAGAACAATGCTTGATTGCTTTTTTTTTTTTTTTTTTTCCTTGCTTTGTCCACATTGGATAGAAATGACAGGGAACTAATTCACAGTGCTTGAACTGGTCCCGGGTGAACACATTTTCCTACCTACAGCATAAAGCAAAGAAAAATCATTTTTGTGTTCTTCACATTTTTAGTCTTACCAACCATTTTCTACTCTCTGAGTCTAAATATTACAGAAATATCTGTAGGTGGATCCATCTGTAGTTGGATTGAGAAGACCTCCACCCTGTCTGGGGTCTACTTCCAGATTTCAAGGACGTTAATCAGAAGCACAATTGTCACTAAAGTCTCCTAGTTTAGTAACTAGGAGTAACTTGACGAAGCAGCCACCTCGTCTCCCAAAGCAATGAACCCACTGAGTGCCCACGTTCTAAATACTTCACTGAAAGAAACCAGGGCACCTTGGAGGAAAGATCTGGCCTAGCGGTAGGACAAGAAATTTAAGATGACCCTGGAACATTGTGCCAGAGAGTCTGAAAGAGTCTGAAGAATCAGGGGCACAAATCTAAAGGGCACAGAAGTCTTCTTGAAGGATCCCACCAAACAAAGCAGGGACAATTTGAGCATCAAAATATTGGGTTGCTACCACATATCTGATGAGGGGTTAACATCCAAAATATTCAAGGAACTCATACAACTCAATAGCAAAATAACAAAAAACCCGATGAAAAATGGACAAAGGACCTGAACAGACGGTTTTTCAAAGACATGCAAATGGCCAACAGGTACATGAAAAGGGGCTCAACATCACTACTTATCAGGGAAATGAAAAGCAAAACCACAATGAGATATCCCCTCACTCCTGTTAAGTGGTTGTTATCAAAAAGACAGGAGATAAGGTTATCACACCAAGTGAAATAGGTCAGAAAGAGAAAGACAAATACCATATGATATTACTTACATGTGGAATCTAGAATATGACACAAATGAACCTATCTACAAAACAGAAACAGACTCATAGACATAGAGAACAGACTGGTGGTTGCCAAGGGGAGGGGGCTGGGGGAAGGATGGATTGGGAGTTTGGGGTTAGTAGATGCAAACTATTACATTTAGAATGGATAAACAACAAGGTCCTACTGTATAGCACAGGGAACTATATCCAATCTCCCGGGGTAAACCATAATGGAAAAGAATATAAAAAAGAATATATGTGTGTGTATAACTGAGTCACTTTGCTGTACAGCAGAAATTAACACAACATTGTAAACCAATTATAATTCAATTAAAAAAAAAAGACAGGAAATAAATGCTGGTGAGCATGTGGAGAAAAGGGAAACCTTGTACAGCGTAGGTGGAAATGTACACTGGTACAGCCACTGGAAAACAGCATGGAGGCTCCTCAAGAAATTAAAAATAAAACTACATACGATCCAGCAGTCCCTCTTCTGGGTATATATCCAAACGAATAGAAATCAGGATCTCTAAGAAATATCTGCACTCCCGTGTTCATTGCAGCAGGATTCGCAATAGCCAAGGCATGGAAACAACCTAAATGTCCACTGATGAATGAATGGATCAAGAAAATGTGGTATATTTACCCTATAAGATATTATTCAGCCTTTAAAAAGAAGCAAATACTATAATTTGTGAGAACAAGGATGGGCCTGGAGGGCATTATGCTCAGTGAAATAAGCCAAACAGAGAAAGACAAATACTGCATGGTATCACTTCTCTGTAGAGTCTAAAAAGAAAAAAAAAAAGTCAAGCTTATAGAAACAGAGAATAGAAAAGTGGTTGCAGGGGCTTGGTGGGGAAAATAGGAAGAGGTTGGCAGAAGGGTGCAAACTTTCAGCTGTAAGATGAATAGGTTTGAAGATCTACTGTAAATAACATGGTAACTATAGGAGACAACACTGTATTGCAGAATTGAAATCTGCTAAGAGAGTAGAACTTAAATGTTCTCATTTCAAAAAAGGTAAATATGCGAGGTGCTGGATTAACTTGGTGGGGAATCCTTTCACGATGGATGCATATATCAAATCATCACGTTGTACACTTCAAATATTTTACAATTTTATTTGTCAATTATACCCAAATAAGGTTGAAAAAATACTGTATTACCACCCATATACTGATTTAAGTAAATAAATAAATGGAGGGGAAGGGAACACTCTTTCTTTTTTTAAAATTTAATTCTAGTTATTTTTTTATATAGCAGGTTCTTACTAGTTATCTGTTTTATACATATTAGTGTATATATGTCAATCCCAAGGGAACACTCTTTCTTACAGTAGAAGAAAATGATGGACATTAAAAAATTCACTCTCGGGCACCCATCATAGTGGTTGATTCGGACTCTCTTCAAGAGAGAGGATCTCTTTACCCTTTCCAATCCCATTTAAGAACACACATCACTTTTATCTGTTGTGTCTCATTGTCTCTTTCAGTCTGAAATAGTTCCTTGGTCTTTCCCTGTCTATCATGTCTTTGTCTTAAAGAGTACAAGCCTTTCATTCTTTGGAGAACCCTCTGCCTGAGTTCTTTCCCTATTTCCTCGTGATCAGACTCTGGTCATATACTCTCGGCAAGAATTCCCCAGAAAGGATCCTGGCTCTTGTCTGCCTTCCCTCAGGGGGAGCATAATCTCCATTCACACCGTGTTATGAACTGAATGTTTGTGGCCCCCTAAAATTCCCATGTTGAAGTTCTAAACCACAGTGTGATGGTATTAGGAGGTGGTGCCTTTGGAAAGGAAGTTTCGATGAGGTCGTGAAAGCAGGTTCCTTATGAGGGTATTAGCGCCCTCACGAGAAGAGACAGAAGGGCTTTCTCTCTCTGCGTCTCTCTGTGTCTCACTCTCCTCTCCATGTGAGGACCCAGCAGAAAGGCAGCATCTGCAAACCTAGAAGACCTCTCTCACCAGACACTGAATCTGCTGGCACCTTGATCTTGGACTTCCAGCCACCAGAACTGTGAGAATAAATATCTGTTGTTTAAGCCCCCCAGTCTATGGTATTTTTGTTATGGCAGCCCAAACACCGAAGCATGCTGTCATCAGTAATCTTAGCCTCGATCACCTAACCACGTTGATGTCTTGCAGGTTTCTCCACCCTAAATTCACCATTCTTCCCATTAGAACTAGCCTGGTATTTTGTGGGGAGATCTGTCTCTAGCCATCTTCCTGCCTGGCTCGAATGTCCACGCGATGTTTATTACCCTGCCAGGTTGACATCCTGGGTTTCCTATGATCATTTTGAAGTTATGACCTGGTAGGTTTTAGGGACCACAGCAGCTGTCCTTTCGAACCTGAACATGGCTGAGACTCACTTTTTCATTAGGTTCCTGGGAAGAAAACTACCTAGTATTGAATTCGGTGGACTCACGCCCATTAATCACTTTGAAGTCATCTGTTAGCCTTCCAGGAGGAGGACATGACGAAATGGAGCCCGAGCTTAGAGGAGGATTGTTTCACTTCTCCCAGGACCCTTCCTGTTTTTCACACCGGGTGAACAGCCTCGGGCTACTGTCACTCATGGCTTCCCAGGGACTGCCTCTTGTCTGGAGATTGTTTTGCTTCTCCTGATTCCTGACCTTTCCAATTGACTTGAAGTTGTTTCCTTTCTCAACCTTGCAACCACCCTCAGCTGTCTGAGGAGCGCTCACCAGGAAATGTTTGCTTTTCATTAACTTGTTTCTCTCTATTAGTCCCATTGGAAAGCAGAAGAGCACAGGAGACAGGGGTCTCTGTTCAATTAGCCTAAGCAGACTTCCCACCGCAGGCTCTGGACGGCTCTGATCAATTCACCACTGCAGAGCCCGGAAAACCCATGTTATCTGTCAATGCCTGGTTGGTTCATCTACACCGGGCCTGTTCAGGATGTGCTAGGCGCTCTCACGTGGCATGTTTTAAAATGTTTATGGCAACACTGGAGGAGCTGGTTTATTAACCCCATTTAAAGGCCAGGAAATTGAAGTTTAAAGAAGCTAAGTGACTTGTCGAAGAGACCCCACCTGGGAAATGGTGGGCCCAGTTTTGACTCTTTGGAAATCAGTTGTTTTCCATTCTTATTGTCTATTTGAGGAAGTCGAATGGGCTTTGGTGTGTGGCTACACCTCCCTCGGGGACTATACAGGGCAGAGAAGAGAGGGGAATAGGGCTGGACCAAAACGTAGCTGTAAGCACGGGCACCACGTCATGTAAGTAAAATCCCATGTATATGCAGCTTCTAATTGATCCGAGAACTTGGAGAGGATGAGGAAAGCATGCCAGGTCCTTACAGAGCAGGAGGCAAAGCAAAGATCATGTAGCTCATGTCCCCCTTTTCAGCCCATGAGGACTTACCTGAGGCAGGAGGGGGAGAAGATATTCACCCCAATTCTCCAGCGAATGAATGTCAGAGCCAGGACAGGAATCCAGGTATCCTGACGCGCTGAACCTAAAGGTAAAACGAAACGTCGATCAACTGGGGACACAGCATGAGAAACAGGAAAATTGGGGCACACAAGGAATATTCTACAACATTGTTTTCAGATCCTCAATCCTTTCACTATCGAAGCAAATAAGAGATATTTAAGGGACTCAGAATTCTCAGGAAAAAATATAAAAGCATAAAATTAGCACGTGAAGTCAACTTATTGGCAGCATTGGCATGTAATGACGACAGACATTGATTTCAAAAACAAGTATATTGAGGAGCATTTCACATATCATAAAGTTCACCCATTTGATACAAATGGCCAATAGGCACATGAAAAGATGCTCAGCATTGCTAAATGTTAGTGCGAGCTGGTTGACAATGCCCAATTGCACCTTCAGAATTGTCATCCTCTTAAGCAAGGCATGGATGTTTGCAGAGCGGAAAAGAGGTGAACACGCAATGCCCCTAACTAACAATGAAGGTGGGAAGCTATGATTTTTCATACACTCCAAGGATTCAGCCTGTCATACAAAGGGGCAGAGAGTGTGTATTTTGGAGGATGCGGAGGAGATATGCTCACCTCAGTCGAAGAGTTGGCCCCCTATGAACACCTTCTAAGGGTGAGCATTGGGTTGGAGGATGCCCTGGAAAGGAGATGGGACCTACGTGGAACCCAGGTCCATCCACTTGTCTACACAGACCGTACCCTAAGTCTCAGAAGAGCAGACCTCTGAAAATAATCTTCCCCAGGAGCCAGAAAAAAAGTTTCTGGTAAATACTTGGTATCCTTAATAGAATACAAGTTAGCATAGCCCCAGTCAAACAGGAATGAAAAAGCATGAGGAGACAATTGTCAAAGGTGAACAGACAACAAGATGAAATATAAAGGTAGGTGATCGAACTAAGGAAAAATGGCAAGGAAACCAAAAGGTCAGCTGCAGAATTAAAATCCACATGGGATGATGTAGAGAGCCAGAGTCACCTTAAGGTAGTGACATCATCACCACCCTTACATCACACATCATGATGTAATGAACAGGATGTAAACGATGGGGAATATGAAGACAGAACAGAGGCCAACTCTTAAGAGTCAAATATATTTCTGAAGAATAAAACAAGTACAATAGAATGAGTAATCAAATGCACATACATAAAAATTTTATTTATATTTCATTTTTATTTTTCTACAAAAGCTCTGCAGATCAGAAGACTTCACCACATTACGCTGGACAAAAATATGAAAGGAAGTCCAACACCTAGAAATACCAGAGCA
The DNA here is from genome assembly GCF_028023285.1 of Balaenoptera ricei. Classification (NCBI taxonomy): domain Eukaryota; kingdom Metazoa; phylum Chordata; class Mammalia; order Artiodactyla; family Balaenopteridae; genus Balaenoptera; species Balaenoptera ricei. Next base: position 60,763,159 of record NC_082658.1, read on the forward strand.
AAACTTTTCCTAATAAAGACAGAGAAAAATTCTATAAATATCCATTAAAAATTGGGAGAAAAAAAACCACAAAGAAATACAAATCTAGTGGGTTTCAGATTTCTTCTGTGTTACATCAAACAGCAAAAAATAATGGAGTTGAAAAAAAATCACTTCGATAACCCAACATTGTAAATCAACTCACTTCAATTTAAAAAAAAACAGTTTGAGGTTTGAGGGAAAAGAATTGTGATTAAACAATGGTAAACTGTCATTTTTTTCTTTTATACATGAGGGTGATAGAAAGATCGCTGACTATCCAAAAACTTAATATATTCCCCGGGTATATTTCTTGAAAAACATTACTTGAAAAATCATTCCACATGAAACGTGGAACGAAATTAAGGACCCGAGACCAGGAAATCCCATATAAAAGAAATGGTTCTGAGCATTAAAACAGTTGAACATGGAATTAATTCAAAATATTTGTTGAAATAATAATTTTAAAGCCAACATTTATTTAGCTCTTACTATGTGCCAGGCACTGTGCTAAGTGTTTCCCATATATGTTTGTTTATAAAGCTTAACGCAGATATCAAAAATTACTCTTCTTTTTCCTTTAATTGAAGTATACTTGATTTACAAAGTCGTGTTAGTTTCAGGTGTACAGCAAAGTGATTCAGCTTTATATGTGTGTGTGTGTGTGTGTGTGTGTGTGTGTGTATTCTCCTTCAGATTCTTTTCCATTACAGGTTATTACAAGATGTTGAATATAGTTCCCTGTGCTACACAGTAGGTCCTTGTTGTTTAAAAAATTACTCTCCTAATAAAAGATGTTTAATATCAAAATAATAACATAATAATGTAATCTGGGTCTAAGTATTCAGATTTTATAACTAAAACCAGTCAGTGAACGGAGAGAGGAATAAAAGTGCTCAGTTCTTCGTCTTAATATGGGAAGGACAGAGGGATTCAAAAGATGCTGTTTTCTTTTTTTTATTGACTTTGAGCATCAGTGGTACATTAGACAAGATACAAAGTTAAAAATTTTTTAAGTTATAAAGAAAATGACAAATTGGAAACAGTGTTTGTGACAAAAATGGCAGAAAAAGACAGTTGGTATGTTAAATGGCTTTATAAATCAATGAAAGAAAACCAACAAACACGTGGAAATAAAACAGAGCAGGATCTGAACAGGCAATTGACCACAATCATGTAAAAAAGGTTAACTTCATAAGTAACTTTAAAAAGTGCAAATTAAAACAGCAGTGTCATGCCTACTATGTTAAACCCATCAAATTGGCAAAAACTCAAAAGAATGATAATCCCTGGTGTTAGCTAGGATTGAGGGAGAGGGCCTTTCATATACTGCCAGTGGAAGTGTAAATTGGTAAATTGGTGCTCTTGTGGAAGGGAAATTGACAGCAGAGATCAAAAGCTTTCTAAATGCAGACACCTTTGGATTCAAGAATTCCATTTCCAAAGGACGTACTCAGAGGCAGCCAGAAAGATTTAACTCCAAAGATGGGAGAAGCTGTACTCACGTAAGAGGCTACTCCTTTGAAATGGAGGTTGATACTCAAGCCAGAACTAGGAAGAGGGCAATAGCTAAAGGTGAAAAGGCTGAGACTTCCTGAGCGTCCCATCCTCTGTGGGGATGTAGCTCCCGGGAGCCCCTCACTTCTAAGCCTGGTCCCTTGGGTGTGGCAATTTCTCTGGTCTATTTCCTGTCATTATCTCTGAGGCTTTTCTAAAGCCCTGTTTAAACATTTCAGGTCATCTCCATGGCACTCCAGGCAACGAAGGGAAGGGTGGGGAGCTATGAAGAACCAAGCTAGAAATATAGTGGGTGCCTTCAGAGGCTGGCTAGGCCAGAACTAGAGACACAGCACAGCATCAAGGCACGCAGGTGAGCATGCCACTGGCGGGTGGCCCCTGGTCCCTGACACTGCGCGTTCCCCCTGACATGGCTGTTTCTAGACCTGAATATTGGCCAGAGCTGCCCCTGCGGCCTCTGCGGGAGAAAATCCCCCATGTTCCCTGCATGTTTGTGTCTTTGGCTCCTGGTCAAAGGACATGGAAAGGACACAGGTACCCCAAGTGTGTGGAAAGCGTCATCCACTCGTTGCCATGAACTGGGAACGTCTAGATTGTTCCTGGTTTTCTCAGCTTGTGCCTCACCATGACTCTTGTGGTGGGAAGGGGGCTTAGATGCCAGGAAGCTCCCTCCCCTTTCCCCCCAAAAACCAAACACCTTTATGCTGATACTATTAATAATAAAAACGTGCCTTGGGATGATGCGTCTCTCGTTGCCCGTTGATGCCAGCCTAATGCTCTCCCCGGGGGTCCTCACTTTATCTATCCCTCCCTCCCTCCCTCCCTCCCTGCCATTGAGGAAGAAGCCTTCCTCCCTCACTTCCCAAATAGCTCTTGGGAACTCGGAGAGAAAGCACAGGATATTTCTCAAACTTCAACATCCGTACAAGTCACCTGGAGATCCGGTTACAAGGCAGGTTCGGATTCAGGGCTGGGGGCTGGGCCTGGGACTCTGCATTTCTGGTGGCGTCCAAGTGACGCTCCTGGTCTCCACAAGGGCAGGAGGACAGCTTGGCGCTTTTGTTTGCACTGTCTTTCTCTCTGAAGACACTGCAAGTTTCTTGGCAGCTGGATCAGTGTTTATCTTCATATCCCTGAGTGTAAGGATTAGCTCAGGGGAGGAAAGAGGGAGGAGAGATGAAAACGTGGATCCTGTGGCATCCATCTTTTTGAGCAGAGAAGTGAAAAGATACGTTGTTCGCTTCCAGCGTCTTGACCCTCACTTCTAGCTCACCGTGCAAAAAAACCCCATAAAACAAAACAGAACAGAACATACCCCAAAGCTTCTTTGTAATTTTTCAAAGGCCAAGCAGAGATAGACTGGAGAGCTTGGTGGCTGCGGAAGCTCAGGCTTCTCTCTGGGACCTCGCTTCTCCATGTACAGATGACATGTGCGTGGACATCTTTTAAGCTGGAGAAAATGTCAGAATTGGGGCCTCTCGACCCCTGCATCACCTTTTCGAGAAGCCGCCCCGATGCCAAGGAATCGGGTTGGGTAGCTCTGGTACCTGCCTAGCTCTGGTACCTGCCTAACACTAGCATTGAGGAGATAATCTCCTTAACTCCATAAACACCACAGCTAAGTACTTTGGCAGGCAAAACTGCTATGATCTTGTAAAACACATCGTGGCCATCTAGCGGAGGCTACTGACGTGGTCAGAAGGAAAGGGGAGATGGTCAGTAACGGTCACGTCAGTTTTACAGTCCTCGCCACGCAGAGCCAAGTGTGTGGCTTGAGAGACGAGGAAACGGCAGCCAAGACCCTGTCACTGCTCGCAAATCCTGAAAGACGTACGGAGAGTCTGTCTCTTTTTGTGCAGGAGAGGACCAGAGCTGTGGTCATCTGAGTGGCAGCTGTAGGGAGACGGTACAGGTGGGTCTGAGAAAAGGGGTGACAGCCGGGAGAGGGGTTTCCAAGCTTCTCCAGGCCCGAGGACATGAGTTCCCTGGTCCCACCCCAAGCATTGGGAAATTCACCTTTCTACTTGGCCTCTTGGGTGACCACACATGCCATATACCTGCATCTCAGAAGCAATGGCTGGGTGACAACATCTGGGCCCACCTGCACCCCCTTCTCCTCGACCATTTGCTGGTCAGAACAAAACCTCTCCCCTCCAGCTGTTCTGCAGAATTCGCACAGCTGACCGTGCCCTGCTCTTGGTGTTTGGTGCCTTTGCACATGTTATTCTGTCTGCCTAAGTGCCCTTCCCTTTCTCTATCTGATAAGCTCCTATTTACCCTTCAAAACTCAGCTTGAGCTTTGCTAAAGAACCCTCTGTCTCCCCCCACCACCTAGGCTGTGCCGACTAAAACTGGGCACCTACAATCTAGAAGAATGAAGTCGCTGGCCACAGCAGTCTCTGACCTTCAACACCCGCTGAAAGGGCTTCAGGGCGGAGATCAGGAGTGAGACGCTCTGCGCTCTGGGAAAACTGTCAGAACAGGTCTCCAGATAGTAAGATGTTTTCAGGAGAAGATTTTATGAGCCCAGTTTCTTGCATCTTCTCGTATCTAGAAAAGCACTCAAATCACTAACAGAAACATCCGCTCCTTGTGACTAGAAGCGACCTTCACGAGGCCAGCAGCCAGCCTCTGCCAACACATGTGCCTGACTGCACTCCCTTCACCAAACCCACATACGTACTGACCTCCCCGCCTCCTCCGGGCAGGTCCTCAGGGCTCTCCGACAGGCTGCTCCCAGGCTACAGCCCTCACTTTGCCCCCAATAAAACTCAACTCACAACTCTCACGTTGTGCTTTTTTTTTTTCAGTTGACAGGTAGCACCCTGTGCCTCTCTACGTGCTTCATATTTTGATTTTATTTGTCTCGTCTACCAGGCTTACCTCCTCCTCTTTCAATTCTTGGTCTCATGGTCTCTAGTAGAGTGCCAGGCACATGGTAGATACTCGACAATTTTTAAGTACTTAAATGTGTCATAATGGATCTCTGTCTGTGATTATTATACGCAGTGAAAGACAAGGCCATTTCTCTCCAGAGGAAGGTAGAGTGCAAGCTCACCTCCTTCCCGGTTCTAGTGTTAACCTGTCTCAGGTCACGTGTACAGGGGTGACATAAGGGAGGGTTCCAAAGCCCTAGTTACAGTGGCAGATTTCCACTGGGGGCAAAGCTTGCTAACTCCTGCTCCCACGTGCCACCTGGCACTTCAGTCTTCACCGTGACCACAGCCATACACAGTGTGAAAAGCCATCGAGGAGTCCAACCCCAGATTTCCCGAAGGGGTAGTTACGGGGTGAAGAATGCTTTGAAAGCAAACCAGAGCTCCCAGTCAGCAGAACCGTCTTGGGCTGCATCACCGCAGATCCTGAGACAGGGGTGCAAGTGCAAGTGGTTTATTTGGGCATGATCCAGGACACGTGGCTGGGGGTAGGAAGCAAGAGTGACAAGGACGGCAAGGAAGCCAGTGCAGGGGGAGCTGATGCGCAGGCTCTTACGCAGGCAACCAGGACGTAGACCCACGAGGACCTCAGCGGGTGGATGCGGGCCACACCTCAGGCTCAGCCTACACTAAGGCAAGAAACCGGGCTCTCCATTCTCGCAAGTTTTTCATCCATTCACCAGTCGGTGGGCATGTGCTTGTTTCCAGCTTTGGGCTGTGATAAATGAAGCTGCTCTGAACATTCATGGGTTTGTGTAGACATGTGTTTTCATTTCTCCTGGGTAGATATGCCTAGGAGAGGAATGGCTGGGTGGAATGGTAAGTATATGTTTAACTTTATAAGAAACCGACTGTTTTCCAAAAAGCTGGCTCTCCCATTTTACATTCCTACCAGCAATGTCTGAGGGTTCAAATGTTACTAAAAAAGCAAGCCTGTGTTTGTCTTTTGATTTTCTTAACCATGTCTCTTGAAGAACAAAAGCTTTAAACTGTGAAGGCCAACATACACGTGAGTACATTTTCTTCTGTGATTTGTGCTTTTTGTGTCACAAAGATTTTCTCCCATTTTTTTCCTAAAGTTTTAGTTTTAGCTCTTTCATTGAGTTCTATGATCCAACTTGAGTTCATTTTTAAGTGTGGTTGAAATAAGGGTTGATTATCTATCTATCTATCTATCTATCTATCTATCTATCTATCTATCTATCTATCTATCTATCTACCTATCTACCTACCTACCTATCCATCCATCTCTATATCTATCTATCTATCTATCTATCTATCTATCCATCCATCCATCCATCTATCTATCTACCTACCTACCTACCTATCTATCCATCCATCTATCTCTATCTCTATCTATCTATCTATCCATCTAACCATCCATCAATCTACATATTTGTATATTCACAGATGGGTAGCTAATTGTTTCAGCACTATTTATTGAAAAGCCTGTTTTCCCCAATGAATTACCTTGGTGACTTGACTTAAAATCACTTGGCCTTGGGGTGGGGTCTATTTCTGGACCCTTCTCTGGTTCACTGATCTATAGTTCTACCCTTGCTCCACTACCATGCCGCCTTGGTTACTGTAGGTTTAGAGTGAATATTGAAATCTAGTAGTCTATGTCCTCCAGTTTTCTTATTTCATAAAATTCTCTGGGCTATGCTAAGTACTCTACATTTTAATAGAAAATTAAAATCAGCATGTCAGTTGCTACCAAAATTGCCTGATGTAATTTGGATTGGAATTGTGCAGAGTCTTTATATATCAGTTTGGGGGTCATTACTATCTTCATAATATTCAGTCTTCTAATCCATGTCTTCTTTATTTTCCCTCAGCAATGTTTTGTATTTTTTAACGTAGAAGTCTTGCATATAATTTGTTTTCTTTTAACAGTTTCACATCTTTAGGCTATTGCAAATGGCATTATTTTTCACTTCAATTTTAAATGTGACTAACATATTTTTAAATGTATCCTTCTTAGATTATCTGTATTTAGGTACATATACATATAATTATTATATGTCGTGCTCTGTTTACTTATTTATGTATTAATGTCTTGTTCTAGACAGGCTTTAAGGAAGCTTACAAGAATATATAAAATAAAACCGAAGAGTAGAAGAAGGAGAGACAGAAAAGGGAAAGCAAAAGGACAGGGACATCCAGTAGAGTCAGGCGTGAAGCTAATACACATAAATATTATACAGTCCTTGTACATTTGCTTTCTACATTTGCTAGTTCCAAAATGAAGAATGAAATAAGATTATTGCATAATTTAGAGCATCCTTAAGTGGCACTCCTAAATCAAATGCTCCCAGAAAGCACAGCTATTTCTTATACTTTTCTCCAACAGGTCCTCAAAAACAGGACAGAACACATGTACTAGAATGAATAAAATCCTCAACAATATCTTTATGGAAATTATGCTGAGTTTTGATGTGCCGTCCTTATGCCACTTAAAATATAGCCTAGCAGTGCTAAAAACGACCGTCTCCAAGGCAGTTCCATTTATCTGCAACCACACAGCTAAGCTCATCCTGGATTCCTTACCCTCAGAAGCCACCTGAGATCATAAATGTCTGCTGTTCTAAGTTTGGGCAATTTATTATGCAGCAACAGATAACAAATACAGGTTTTGGTCCCAAACTACCATTGATTTAGTGCTTACTTCATGCCAGACATTTTACGAGGTCCTGTGTAAGTATTATCTAACAATCTTCACATAACACTATGAGGAAGGTACCATCATTGGACCATTTTTACAAGTAAGGAAATTGGGGACCAGAAGTACTTGTGTCAAGTCAGCCCAGGATGTCTGATTCCAAACTTTGGGCTTGTATTAGCTCGTCTGCCTCCTCACATCTCTCTTCCAAGTGGATCCTACCAATGGGTCCTTTATGGGATGCTTTCTCAGTGGGGACCATATTGCCTCCAACTAACCAGGAAAACAGGTTCTTGGGAACTATGAAAAAAGAAATCTTAGGGACTTCCCTGGTGGCGCAGTGGTTAAGAATCCGCTTGCCAAGGCAGGGGACATGGGTTCGAGCCCTGGTCTGGGAAGATCCTACATGCCGCCGAGCAACTAAGCCCGTGTGCCACAACTACTGAGCCCATGTGCCACAACTACTGAGCCCACGTGCCTAGAGCCCGTGCTCTGCAACAAGAGAAGCCACCGCAATGAGAAGCCCATGCACCACACCGAAGAGTGGCCCCCACTCGCCGCAACTACAGAAGGCCCATGCGCAGCAACGAAGACCCAACGCAGCCAAAAATAAAGTAAATAAATAAAATAAAGAGTAATAATTAAAAAAAAAAATCTTAGCTAGCTGAATGGTCTGTGGTTCTTCAAACCTCCACCCTCCCGATGAAATCGTGTTCCTGATGACTTAATTCCTTTTGGTGCGGGAGAATTTAAATTAACATTTTTCTCCTTAAGAGATCAATAAGGACAAAAAGACTGAGAAATACTGCTTTATGACAAAGACCATCTTAGACATCTTCTCAACGGCCCATAGTCTCAGAACAAAAATCTTCCTTGCATACAGCAGATTCTTACTTAACAGTGTTTGACGAATGGATTTTCGTATACAAGGTTCAAATCTCTACTTTGAAAATAACTGCCTCGGAAATAAATAAATGACACAAGCCAAATGATGCTCTGGGCTCCACAGTAAGGAAAGTCCTCAGCAAAGACCAAAGACACAGACACCCCTGTAAGCAGCGCTCTTGGGAGTGAAGTGCAGAGCCGGCGACGCGAGTACCACGTGTCAGGAACCATGATGGATATTAGTCTACACTCTTCGGTTCCCTGGCAACTGACCTTATTATACCTGAACAACATGTTTGACTGCACTTGCTAATCTGTGGATTTCTAAAAGTAGATAAAGAGTCCAGACAGCTAGAGCTCAAAATGAAATGAGCTTACGGTTTCCATGAATTACAGCAGATGTCTGACAGATCCACAATGCAGACCTGGCCCCCTCCTGCCGGTGCCCGGGGGAGAGCCCTGTCCTCAGTGTGACTGGTCCATGGGCACATTCACCCATTTACTCCCAAATCGAGGGCTGTTTCCCCGGCAACCCTCTAGTCTGACGTAAGGCAGGAAGGTGATGGCTGAGGCTCAGGGGTCCCTCCCCATCCCTCCCTCCTAAGCATACGGATAAGTTCTGGGTTACAGAAATCTCCGAAGGATGTGAACAGAGGCTGAGCAAGGCTGACACCACTGCCCTGGGTGGCCCAGCTGGTCTGCAGCAGAGATGGGCCGGTATGCCCAGTGCCTGACACTCAGCCCAGGGTGCTTCCCATCAGACCGCGTCGTCTCCCCCGGAAGCTTGCTCTCGGCGGCTCAGCTCTGGGGCAACGAGTACGAAGGAAGATAGTTACTTTCTCCTGTAAAGTTCATGGCTTCCCCCTCTGCATTCTCTCTCCCCTCCCCACCCAACTTCTGTCTGGTTTGAGTTTATTGTCAAAACACACCCAGTCAAATTACTTGTCTGCAGACGCTTTTGCTGGCCTTCGTGTATCCACAGGAGAGCTGCTAATGATCGTCCTTCCTGCCTGTGCTGAGCTCATCCTCAGAAGGAGCTGCTCATTATCTTCCTCTGACGGCAGCCTGGACCGTCTGGAAACAGTCAGTCAGGATTCCAGCCACAGAGCTGAAGTCTCAGCGTCTGCTGTGGGGTCAGATCTCCCCCAGAGCAGTTCTCAGCTCTTGGGGGGCTGTGTACCTGTGGTCCTGCAGGCCAGGCTCCTCGGAGCTTGTGTTGGGGGTGGGTGGGCGAGTAGGTAGGGGGGCACTTCTGTCCATAGATGACTTCCCATCAGGGCCAGCTACGCAATTTTCAGGTGCCTGTACAAAATGAAAATTGGGGGCCCTTTGTTCAAAAAAGCAAGAAAAAAGTATTTTTCCTTTCTCCTGAAGTCTCTCTCTTGACTTGTCATAGTGTGACTGGCTATTTAATATTGTGCTAATTAAAGGAACTAAAATTTTAAATTGTTAGTGTACATTTGATCATTCATCTTTATACTGTGCATTGCCAGTTTTAACTGCAAACATAAGGGCATTTAACTCACGTGCAGAATCACCAGATTTGCACACACTGCATTTCGTAGCAATCTTACCAGAATAGCAGAAACACTGCCCAGTAGTAACTCAACTCTTTCTGCTTCACTTTTTGATACCTGCCCATTCTACCATCTCTCTCACCTTTGGCTTACTGAAGAGTGAGGAAGGACAAAAGGAAAAGAGCTTTTTCTTTCCTCCTAAGTCATCAGTGTCAGCATAAATGGTTGGTTGCTCCAGAGAAGTAACATAAATAAGAAACGATACAGCAAGGTTCCGTAGTCCATCATGATATTTACAAGGCCATTGCCACCTTTCTGCTTTTGAAGCAAGCTCTGGCTCACACGGAAAGCATGGCCTTTCGGCGGCCCAGTGCCCTTGATCGTTCAGTTGTGCTTCCCCTGTGCACACGTGGACTCTCGCTGAATCCCAGGCATCCCGGTTCTACCAGAGTTCTGTGCTCACGGGGCATCGTGAATGCCATGTGCCAGTGGGGCAACCTGTACCTCTTCTGCTCCTGGGCATGTCCCATTGTGCCATCAGACTTCACTTACCAATCAGAAGTTCATAGACCAAACTGTCAGAAAGTTCAAGACCACAGTGGTGGAGCCTTAAGCCAAGTGTGGGTTCCTCTGAGCATGGACCCTGGTGTGACAGCACACGTCACGGGTCCATGAAGCTGTCTCTGGTCCCAACTCTAACCCCTTAGACTTGGGCCTCCCTCTGCTACCGAGGGATAGAGCAGGAACTCCAGAAATGGATGGAATCAGGAAGTAAAATAGGGCAGTACAGCCAATTAAAAGTGCACTTGGATTCAGAGCTTCTCCATCCTGACTGCCCATTAGAATAACCTGGAGGAACTTTTTAAAAAGCCCAATGCCAAGGCCCCAGGCCTGGAAGTTCTGACGTAATTGATCCGGGTAGGGTCTAGGTAAGCTGTCCTGGCGATGCTTCGGTGTCAGCCCCCACCGAAGTCTCCCCCTTCAGCGCTGTACCCATCAAGCCAAAATGTTTATGTTTTCCCTCCTGACTTGTTAATGCCTTTGTTGCTGGAGCCATCCTATTAAATTGTTTCAGTTTACTGTATTTGACACAAAATAACAGATTTTTGTCTCACTGGGTTTTTTTTTTTAAAGCTAAAATCTAATGTTTTTTCATGGTGTTTAAAATTCAGTTTGGAGAACATAAAACCTTTTTCTGCACCTCTTGTGAATGGTCTGGCTCTTCATTTCAGATCATCCCAGATGCCAGGTGATGTGTCTCTTCCGTGTTAGGGATTCCAGCTGACTTGGAACTACTGTGTGATTCCAGTGGGTCTGGCTCTAGAGCTCAAGTTTCCAATATATTCCTGAAAAATAGGGACTAATCCATCCACATATTTCTGTAAACTTGAGAGTGACACTATTTAAAGAAATCTCACACTGAATCTCTTTGTAATGGGAATAGTCATCTCCTAATTTGACTTTCAGTCCAAACATTTAAGTTTCTTAGCTATTTTTATCATTTAGGGCAATTAATATTTACAAATTAAACCCTTCTTTGGCGAAATTTTTTTTTTTTTTGAAATAGGGAGCATTTTCTTTTTTTAATTTTATTTTTTATTTATTTATTTTATTTATGGCTGTGTTGGGTCTTCGTTTCTGTGCGAGGGCTTTCTCTAGTTGTGGCAAGCGGGGGCCACTCTTCATCGCGGTGTGTGGGCCTCTCACTATCGCGGCCTCTCTTGTTGTGGAGCACAGGCTCCAGACGTGCACGCTCAGTAATTGTGGCTCACGGGCCCAGTTGCTCTGCGGCATGTGGGATCTTCCCAGACCAGGGCTCGAACCCGTGCCCCCTGCATTGGCAGGCAGGTTCTCAACCACTGCGCCACCAGGGAAGCCCCTGGCCAAATGTTTTTTACATCCCATTCTCATACCAACACTCATGAAATGTGTAGAGTGGACATTAGAAAATATTTAGCCCAGAAATTACCCAGTCTCATCACCCATTAGTGACTTGGGATAACACTGGTGACTGAGTCACCTATACAGAGACCCAGACTCTGTACCTCTAGTGCAGGGCCTGAATAGTCATCGTACGAAAGTTCCTCAGCTGATTTTGATGATCAACTATGTTTTAGAATCATGAATCTAACCCCAAATCCTTATTTTTTAAATTTTATTGAACTCTAGTTGATTTACAATGTTGTGTTAATTTCTGCTGTACAGCAAAGTGACTCAGTTATACTATATACATATTCTTTTTCATATTCTTTTCCATTCTGGTTTATCACAGGATACTGAGTATAGTTCCCTGTGCTACACAGTAGGGTCTTGCTGTTTATCCATCCTACTTTTAATAGTTTGCATCTGCTAATCCCAAACTCCCAATCCATCTCTCTCTCCCCCCACCTCCCCCACCACCCCCCCCACCCCCCGTGCCAATCTCGCAAAATCCTTATTTTTTTAAACAGGGACACATCATCCTTACTACACTTACTAAAGTCAAATCCTAGAAACAAAGCACTAAAGACATGTTCTTAGACAAAAGTCTAGAAAATGTAAAGAAATAGAAAAAGAAAAAAGAGAAGTTATCCTTAATCCTATCAACTAGAGAGAACTACTGTTTGTCTTTCCAGTCTTTTTTACAAAAAGGTATAAACAAGCAATACTCAAAATACTGTTACAACGAGACTCCACACAAGGTTTGTTGACTGTTACACTATCGGGTATATAACCACTGCAAATCAACCCTGTGCATAAACATACGATTTTTTTATCCAAAAATATACAACATGGTATATACAGTTTGGTAACCTGATTTTTTTTGCTTAAATGTATTATTAATTTAAAGCTGAAATTCCATGGGGTTCAGCCGTGAATGTTTCATTCTTTTCACTCTGTGCTCTTTCCCTGGATCCTCCAACCTATATACTTCCATGGCTTCAGTGAACACCTATAAGTTCACTGCCAGATTTTACCTGCAGCCCAGGCTTCTTCCCTGGGGCTCTAGGCGTACACACCCAGTTGCTCATCAGCGATAAGCCCACGGATGTCTCTCCAGGCACCTCAACCTAACTGGGTCCAAAACTGAACTCACGATATTCTGAGTAAAATCAACTCTGTCTGAGAAGGCGGGACCACCATCCATTCAGAATCTCAAGCACCATCCACGACTCCTTCCTCAGCCTCAGTGCTCAAGTTTAATTGATTCGACTTCCCAAATATCCCTTGAACACAACCATTTCTCTCCACTGCTCTCTCTCCAGACCAAGCCACCTTCATTTGTCACCTGGACAATTTCAGTGCATTCCTACCTGGATCCCCCTCCTAGTTTTATCACCATTCAAGTCAGTGAAGAAATAGCAGTACAGTATTTTGAAAAAATTAACTATGTTTTGCCCTCAGTAATTCATTTTTGTTTTCTGGGCACTTAACGTTAGAAATATTGCATTTTGAGGTTGAGGTTTGCTGTCCCAACAGAGGACCAAACTCTGAAAACGAAAAGTCAAAGCCTTCACTTTTTACTTCTAAAATTGGCTCATAAAACTGTAAAATGGTATAATAATTTTTAAACTAAAATTTTGTTTGTAAGCATGGGCTTTTTGGGAAAGAGAAGCATTTTGAATCCTCAAAGTCCTGAAAGACTTCGAGCATAAAGCTAATAATTCAGACACTGAGATTTGGAAGAAGACATCATTATGTAAGAGTGAGTTGTCCTCCCAAGAGAATACAGCATTCAAAGGGTCCAGGTCTAGAATGGGGAGGGAAATGATAGAAATGCCAGATAATTTGGGAAGATCTCACTCTAGAGGAGTCATCATTTCCTAAGGTATATTCCAGGAAGATTTTAAGGTACATTTGGAAGTTTTATATTCTGTAAGAGCCTGGAGAGAAAATTAATAAAGGAGAGTTGATCTTATGATCATCTCAATAGAGACAGAACGAGCATATGATAAAATTCATCATCTATTCCAGATTAAAACAAAATCTTAGCAAACTAGGAAAAGAGACATCTTTAATAAAATAAGAGTATGTACAATAAAACTACAGTAAGAATTGTACTCAGTAACAAAATAATATAGGCTTTTCTCTTTGAGCTTGAGAACAGGGATACTCAAAATTACCACTTGTATATAACTTCACACAGTTAACTTGCAAAAAGGCAACGAGAAGAAATAAAAGATAAAGATCGTAAAAAAGAAAAAAAAAAACAACCTCATTTTTCACAGTATGATTGTGCAACTGGGAAATCCAAAAAAAAAAAAAAAAAGTCTAGGGACAAATTATTAACCAGACAGCTAGACAGAACCCTTTAGTTCCTGAGCCTAGGTATTCTACCTCTTGTGGACCAGGCACCGTTTATTTCAGGCAGAGAAAGCCCACAGGCTTGCGATGACCTACAAGACCCTCCATGGTCTGATGACCCTCACCCACCCCATGCCCTTTACCCCCTTGGCCCATCTCCTGCCAATCTCCTCCTTCACTTGGCTCTGGTCACACTGGCTGCCTTGCTGTCCATCAAATATGCCTGACACCCCCGCTCGAGGACCTTCACAGTGGCCACTTGCTCTGCATAAATCCCCCTTCCCCACTCCTCCCTCACATCTTTGCTCAAATAGCACCTTCTCAGTGAGAACTGGTCTTTTTCCTAAAATCGCAGACTGCCAACCCCCCTGCCCCCTGGGACTGTTCCTTTCCCCCCGACTATGCTCTACTATTTCCCACAGCCCCTGTCACCTCCAACATACTGTATAATTCACTTACTTATTATTTTTTACCCCTTATTATCTGTTTCCCTCCACTGGAGTGTCAGCTCCAGAGAAGCAGGGATTTTCCCAAACACCTGTGTGCCTGGCGCACAATCTATCTTTCATCATTCATAATGTGTCAGGAAACATTTGAAAGCCGCTGCTGTTAGAAAACTTTGCAAAGGAAGAGATGGTGGAGGGTTCCTGGGAGCGCGTGCCACTCTCTCTCTTGATCAGACTTGCCTTTGGGAAATCTGGCTGCTCCACAGTCAAGGATAATTGATACATCCCACTTCACTGCCCAAGGGTGCATCTTCAGATCGTATTTCTTGTGTGTCCAGAATATGACTCCCAGGGCTTATTCCACAAATTGAAAGAAGGGCTTTTTTTCTCTCCCTCCTGTGGTAAGTCCAAAAACCATGAGGAAATTTATCTGTCACAGGGGATTCTGTGTTGCTCACAATCGTGTCATCGGTAAGAAACCCCTTGTCTGGTAGGTCCGTGGAGGGTCCTGCCTTCAGCTGGTACATAGCTGTCGTTCTCAGGCTTTGAAGAAGGGCTACACTCACTATGGGTGAGCCTCACGATGCTGATCTGGGTTTCCTACACTGCAGCTCCTTTACAATACATGCACAAGTAAGTGCAAGTAAGTGCAAAAAATTGCATATGCTTCCCCAAAAGTATACTCATTATTCCTGGAAGTGTACTCATTATTCCTGGAAGCCTAGAGCAGAAGATATTTCACCCTGAGCCCAGAGCCATCGTCTTGGGATGATCTGGCTCCTTACTATTAAGCCAGGGGTCACCAGACAAGAGTGCCTTGACTCTTGACTATAATTTCCCCCCAGAGACCAGATGCTCATTTTCTGACAACTGGCCCCAAGTAGGCAACCTCAGCCCTCCAGACGTGTTGTAATAACTTTGGGCCTCACATCAAAGGAGCCCAGAGTTTCCTCTCTCCCCTCCCAAAAGGTCTTGTTACCAGGGTAGGGATAGCTCTATCCACCCTCAAGGATGGGACACCTACCTACACCTGGTCTAGCCAAAATATCCTGTAATTGATTATCTGGGTGTTCTGGGGACCTCGCCAGGACAAAAGGTACTAGTCAAGATGTCTTAATATCTCTGTACCCTTACAAAGAGGAAATATCCCATAAGAGGGAAAACTCATCAGCTCTGGATTCATAGCTAAGCCTATGACAAGAAAGGAAGCCCACATTATGTTGTCAGCAACTGGAAGATAATTCCCCTGTGTGGTGTGTTTCAGTGGCTTGTTCAATAACACAGCTATTTTCTATTTAGTTCCTTTTTTTTCAAAATAAATAAGAGCTCTCTCGGTCTCTACCAATTCTGAAAACACACCAATTACATCTAAAATACTATTTTCTATCCATTATTTGGTGCAGTTGCCAAACGGAAGATTTTCTTCCCCCTCAAAGCCATTTCTCTCAATCATCAGGATGGAAACAGGAAAGGGGAATGTTCCAGGGCGCAATCCTTAAATCCCTTGAGAGCATCTCAGAGTGTGCTATGCCAGCCTTTGCTGGGATCTGATGAGTTCCTTGCATGCAATGTTCAGGCGCTTTTAAACACCCAAGTTGAAATGATCTCATCCCAGTAGGCTGCTTGCATAATTTTTACAACATCGCATCTTCCAGGCCCTACTTCCACGGCTAACCTCAGCCCTGGAACAAAAAGAGACCACATACCCTTTTAGGAGTCCCCCAAATTTTTTTTCAGAACTCCAGTAAAGATGGATTTTTTAAAAAGTGATTTCTCACCGGTTTCTCTTTTCTCTAATTCTTCTTCATCCTCCAGGGGAAGAGGGACAAAGGGAAGGAGCAAGTCAGAGGGACCCAGGGATGCTCCGTTGGTCCCAAATGGCAACTTACCCACTTTAAAGCTCAGGAACAAAAGGGGTGGCTTGCCCCCCCAAAAAGGCCATTTCTCTTTGCTTCATCCAACATCAAGCCCTATATTGACATCCTTTCCTTCTGAACTAAAGTGAGGTCCATTCCTGGAGCAGGCTGGATAGACACAGCTTACACAGGTGTGCGTTCAAACCATCCTCTTCTCTTCAGAGAGCAAAGGAAGTAAATTCCACCTGTGGCTCATTCCTCACGACAGCGGACGCCAGTGTTCATAGTAGCACTGTTTACAACAGCCAGGACATGGAAGCAGCCTAAGTATCAACCGACAGATGAATGGATAAAGAAAATGCGGTACATATATACAATGGAATATTACTCAGCCATGAAAAAGAATGAAATAATGCTATTTGCAGCAACATGGATGGACCTAGAGATTATCATACTGAGTGAAGTAAGTCAGACAAAGACAGATATCATGTGGTATCACTTATATGTTGGAATCTAAAAAATGATACAAAAATGAACTTATTTACAAAACAGAAACAGACTCACAGACATAGAAAACAAACTTATGGTTACCAAAGGGGAAAGATGGGGGGGGAGGCGGATAAATTAGGAGTTTGGGATTAACATATAAATACTACTATATATAAAATAGATAACCAACAAGGACCTACTGTATAGCATAAGGAACTACTCAATATTTTGTAATAACCTATAAGGGAAAAGAATCTGAAAAAGAATAGATACATGTATATGTATAACTGAATCACTGTGCTGTACACCTGAAACTAACACCACATCGTAAATCAACTATTCTTCAATTTAAAAATAAATAAATTAATTTAAAAAAAGAATGAGGTGAAGTGATTGAAATCCAGGAATGGACGGCTACCTCTGTGGTGATAATACTCTACGTAGGCAGCTTTACATCCCAAGGAAGAGGTTTTTAGGCAATACTTTACATAGTTGCGCCACGTGTAGACACATAGTTGTTCCCTGAAACGAGTGAGGAGATTGGGTTCAAGTCTCAGCTATACCATCTCCTGCTGCAGACACTTTTTTTTTTTAATTAATTTTTATAGGAGTATAGTTGCTTTACAATGTTGTGTTAGCTTCTACTGTACAGCAAAGTGAATCAGCTATACATGTACATATATCCCCTCTTTTTTGGATTTCCTTCCCATTTAGGTCACCACAGAGCTTTGAGTAGATTTCCCTCTGCTATACAGTAGGGTCTCATTAGTTACCTATTTTATACATAGTATCAATAGTGTATATATGTCAATCCCAATCTCCCAATTCAGAGTCTGGAAAATAGAATTATCTCCCAGGGTTTTCTGAGAATTGATATGTACAAGGACTCTGTCAATTCAAACTCACTATACTATCTATACATTGTTGATAGTTTTTTAGAACACAGACACTGTGTGAAGATACTTATAAAATTTGAATCCCAATATAAGTCTATGAGGGGAAGACGATTCTTTTCCTATTTTGCAGATTAATAAACCAAGTCTTAGGACAAACATGCTGATGCTGTGTTCCATCCTCAGATATTTTGATTTAATTGATCTGAGATGCAATCTAGGCATTGGATCTTTCTACAGCTCCCAGATGGTTCCAACGGGCAACCAGGGCTAAGAATCCCTAGCTTAGGGGAGCTAACTCCTTGCCCTCCAAGTGAGGACCGGTAGCTTAGTTATCACCAGGAAATGCAGACCCCAGGACCCCCCAGCCCTGCTGAATCAGAATCTGCATCTTAACCTGGCCCCCAAGGGATCTGTGAGCACATGAAAGTTTGAGAAGCATGGGACTAAGTCACAACTCAACTGTAGAAACTAATTTTTTTTTAATTTTTATTCTTTTTACTGAAGTAAAGTTAATTTATAGTGTTCTGTTAGTTTCCGGTATACAGCAAAGTAATTCAGTTATATATACATATATTCTTTTTCATTTTCTTTTCCATTATGATTTATTACAGGATATTGTATACAGTTCCCTGTGCTATACAGGAAGACCTTGTTGTTTATCCACTTTATATATAGTAGTGTGTATCTGCTAATCCCAAACTCCTAATTTACCCCTCTCTCAACCCCCTTTCCCCTTTGGTAACCATAAGTTTGTTTTCTATGTCTGTGAGCTTGTTTCTGTTTTGTCAATAAGTTCATTTGTGTCATATTTTAGATTCTGCATGTAAGTGATATCATGGGATATTCTCTTTCTGACTTACTTCACTTAGTATGATAATCTCTAGGTCCATCCATGTTGCTGCAAATGGCATTATTTCATTCTTTTTTATGGCTGAGTAGTATTCTATTGTATATATACCCCATCTTCTTTATCTATTCATCTGTCGATGGACATTTAGGCTGTTTCCATGTCTTGGCTATTGTGAATAGGGCTACTATGAACATTGGGGCACATGTATCTTGCAGAAACTAAATTTGAATCCAGACCTGACTGCTTGCAAAGCCATGTTCCTACTATGGCCTCTTCCCCTGCAACTGTGAACACATTTGAAAGTACTTTCTAATAATTATAACCTTCTCATCTGATTCTCACAGTAGGCAAACAAAGATATTCATATCCATTTAATAGATGGCAAAACAGAAGCACAAAGATTGTGAGTCCCTGTCTAAGACATAGAGAGTAAGACATCAGGATTTGAACCCCAGTCTCCTGACAAATCATAGTGATTCAATGATGTATTTCCTTAAGAATTTTTTTTTTAACTTTTGAAAGATATTTTCCCCTTTAACCCTGGCGGACATACAATACCTTCTTCTCCTTTCTCCAAATTTTGACATTGTTCCATCCCATGCCGAGTTGCAACAGGAGTTTGCTGGGGCAAATTCAACTCTGGAACATCCTCTGTCACTAATCACAGCTGCCACCAGAACTGCCACTGCCAACTCCCCCGGACTGCCCTGAAACAACATTCCATCCGCAGGACGCTGCCAGGACAGTGCCAGTGAACAGTGGAAAGACGCACCGAGAAATATTGGAGACACAACAGGAAAACAGGTGTTCCCAAACATCGCCCTCGAGCCCGCGCTGAGGCGCAGCGAACAACCCAGGGCAAAACACGTGGGATAAAGAGTCATTTGTTAAAACCCGGTCACAGATCCCACAGAACAATGCCACATTGTCAGGCTGCCCTCTCATAACGTTGTCCCGCCAATAACACTGGTACGTGTGTGGCTTGAAGAAGCCCCAGCAGAAACAGAGAAGACAACCCTGGTTTGCTGGAATATTCGGCGAGCTCAGGCTTGCCAAGTCCATCCTACGAGGTGAGTCATAAAGCTCAACAGCTCTATTTTCTTCTCCCCGCAGTCGGGACTGCGTCAGCTCTGGTGTAAGCCTAGGAGCGTATGTTGTGGTCTGATCTGAGAGGACCATGAGCTTCGTCCCAGCCCTCTTACCCGTCTTCTCACGCTCTTCGCTTGCAGCAGAGGAATGACATAATTAAAACCAGAATCCTTTGAGAACATGAGTATTCGTGGAAGTTATCACCCCAAAATACTAGACTTAGAAAAGATCCTGGAAATTACCCAGCGTAAATATCGTTAAGCACAGATAAGCAAGCAGACCTGTGGCTGGTCTTTAATGACCCTCACCTCCCGTATCCATGCCCTTTGTAGACCCAAAGCTGACCTGTGTAACCTAGAGGATGCTGTAGAAGTAATGGCGTGTGACTTCTGAGGTCCAGTCACCTCGTTCCCTCAGATCACTCGCTCTGGAGGACACCAGCCCCCATGTCCTGAGGACACTCCAGCAGTCCCAGAGAGGGCTTCACACGGCCAGGATTGAGGCCTCTGACCACGAGCAGCACCGGACACGTAAGTTAGCCGCCTGGGGAGGACATCTTCCCACCCCCGTCGAACCTTCCGACGAGCAGAGCTGGAGACCCTGGGCTGGACTGCCCAGCCAGGGCCTCTGAATTCCTGAGCCACAGAGACTTTGAGATCATACGTGGCGATTGTTATTTTAGGGCACTAAGTCTTGAGCAAGTTGTAACACAGTCATAAGTGCTTAATAGAACAGCCAAAGCAGGGACAGGACAGATGCAAAATGACAACGGTACAGGATCGTCTTTCCAATTAAAGTGCATCCTTGTTTCTACGGTCTACAAGACTTTACGTTGATGCAGTAGGTCCCAACGAGATCTGACTGCCAGCTCGGCGTGCTCCAGCCGCATTGCCTCCTACTTACTTCCCAATCATCTCCCCTGCAAGGACGTTTATGATCCCACTTTACAGTCTGCCTGGCACTCTCTGTCCCCAGAGCTTCACATAGGTGAGTGCTTCTTGTTGGTCGACACTCAGCTCAAATGTCACTTTGGAGAGATTTCCATGTCACCAGTCCCAAGGAGGCTCCTCTCCCCACACCTCCTACCCCCACGGATACCCTGTAGCTGCAGGACATCACGCAGGTGATGCTCTTACAGCACCAGCCACGCTCTGAACTCACCTCACATACTCCCGCCTAGACCTGGTTCCTGTATTTCCCCAACAGACACAAGTTTCACAAAAGTACCTTGTTTGTCTTGGTTTCTTCTGTATCCCTTGAAGATCAAAATGCGCTTGCTATGTTTACATGCTCAACAATATTTGTAAAGAGAAGAATGGAGATTGGGAAGGAAGAAGGGAGGGAGGGAAGGAAAGAGGGAAGAATAGGAGGAAGGAGGGAAGAAGGAAAGGAAAGAAGGTTAAAGAATGAGCTACACCTTTGAAATCTTTTAGTGAAAACAGTAGCGCCTCTTTGAATTACCATACATCGAATAAGCACCTACTTTGCACAGACAAGTCTTGTGCAAGCTACTGAGGATGCAAACTAGCCATAGCCTTGTCCCTCAAGGGGAACTTGACTTTGAATTAATTTATCAGAATCCCTTCCGACGACTTGGAAGTCAAGAGTCAAGGAAGGAAAGAAGTCTAAAAGGGAAGTGCAGAGGTATGAGGGCGGTGGGCAGGGTTTGGGGGTCTCCAAGCCAGCTTGCCAGGAGTTGAGGAAAGTACTGAAAGAAAAGTCCAGAAAGAGTTCTGGCCAAATTTGCAAATGATTTCCCAACTTTCTGTAGAACCAATCAGAAGCACAGAGTTGAACAAAGTATCTACAGCCTGTGAACAAGCAAATACTCCATGGGCATCTTTGGAAAATGAGACTTTTGGGGGGTCTCTGAAGAGGGACTGAAAAAGCCACATCCTACGGGACCCCAGTGAGAATACTCTTCCCCTCCCAGCCCCCGAGAGCCTGTGATTCCCCCACTGCCATCTTTATCCCCAGATGGAAACAGGTGGTGTTGGTACAGAAGGATGTGGCTGGGAAACACAGCAAGCAAAAGGGATGTTTCTAATTGGTGTGCCTGGCCCTTCTGAATGCAACAGAACAATTTATATTGTTTGAATCATAAAAAATCTAGAGAAAAATTCCAATGGAATCTCTGACCCACGACACCCCAGGCTCTAGGTCAGTATCACCCACTCGTCTGTTTCTATAATCCTTTCCATTTGTACTGGGAAGGAAAGATTTGGTCCACTTGGACTTGTTTCCATCCCGGGCAGGCTGGGCTCATGTATCTCACTCACAGAACTGATGCTAAGAAATGCATCTTTAGGATCTAAACCCCAGAAGGGAGAGGGTGCAGTAAAAGGAGACCCAAAGAATGAAGTCATGAAATGAATTTCAAGAAAGGAAACTTTGGGCCAAAGATGAAAGGCCTTCTTAACTGTGAAAATCTATTAGAATATGTAATACTCTCTCAAGAATAGAAGCACCATTCCTTACATTATTTAGCACAAGGGGAACAAAGGGCTGGAGAACGTGCATTGATCCCACTTCAGCCCCTGAGAGGATAGGAAAAATGACCTAATGGTGATTTCCTATCGCTAATTGACATGATCATTTGAATCTGAAAACATTAGAAAGTAATGAACCGGACTCTCCCGTATCAGGAGTGCAAGCGGGCCGGCGCCTTTGGCATCTCTGCAGCTTTTGGTGGAGGGAAGTGAACGTCCGTGCAAGTCCACGCGCCGCACACATGCTGCTGCTGGATGGGCTCAAACTCGGGCACAGCCAAGGTGTCCAAAGAGGGTCACGGTGTCCCAGACCCAGTGCCAGAGCCAAGAGCCAGCCACGAGCCTCTTCTAACTGCAGTCAGACCCATAGTGTCTAAGAAACAAGTCTTCCCGGAGATAAGAAGGCATAGGGGAAAATGTTTAGTCTTCTCGTTCAAAAGGCATCAGCCTAAGCTCTGTTCCTGTCCTGGGGGTAAACCTAAGTGGCATCTGATACCAGACGTGCACGCTGCAGCATTATCGGAGAGCTTTGCACTGTCCCTGAGTCACGGAATCTCAGACCTGGAGGGAACCTCGGGGTTTACCTAATGCACCTCCTCCCGTGTTAAAGTGAGCTGTGTTCTAGAAAGTGGCACAAAATCCAGGGAAATTCTGGGAACAGAATCAAAGTGGGGTATTGGTACTTACCTGAGGCCAGAACAGTGATCACTGGAGTTTAGTGAAAGAAAGGGCCTCGTAAAGCGTCTGGAAAGAGGAAGAAAGAACAGGAAATACTGGCAGAACCTGAACAATGTAAGACTCTCTTGTAAACTTTCCTAATCTGTATGCAGGCTGCATCGCACTTTTTCTTGCGTAAAAACATATGCACTTTGAAGGTTGAGTTGCTCTGTGGGTTGAGAGAGGAGCTGGGAGGGGCAACTTCATTTTTACGGGGGGTCGGGGACCATGCATTTTCCATCTTTATCCTCTAGGTGCCCTAGCAGAGTGGTGACTTGCATAGTTTAAAGAGTGAACATGAAAGAGGGTTCTGAGACCTAAGGTGGGGACAGAAACCCTGGTCCCCTCGGCGGTGGTGACTTAACCTAAGCCTTGCAGACAGAAGCCACCTTCCTTCTGCTTTGGATCCTCGGAGGGGGCAGGGCTGTCTCAGTCACCAAGGGGAGAGTCACTGGCCCAAGCAGGGTAAGAGCTGGGGTTTTGCCTGGGTGGAATAAATCATAAATAAATGCATCTTGGAGGCCGACGGCCTGCACAGCCTAATCAGACCCCCGACAAGCCCCTTGCCCCCTCCAGGGCTTGCTTGTTTTCACCAAGAAGCAGGAACCCCTGAGGGTCCCCTCTCAGCCCCCAGAGCACAGGGCTGGGCCTCCCAGGGGTCCCAGCTGGAGCTGGGAGCTCCCTCTGGGTTGCACACTTTGAAGGTGCAGGAAGATCTCCGTCCTGTGGAGGCTTCGGCAGGGGGGAGGGGTGCAGACGAGGGCTCTCCCCCTCCCTCGCCTGGGGGGATTAAGGACGCTCCATTGTCCCCGGCCTAAGGGCCCCAGCATTTGCATACATCAAGTCCCCGAGCTGGGATGGGGGCACCGGACTGCACCTGCCGCCCGGGGTTCCCAGGGCTGACGCCAGTCAGACCTTGCAGGTAATCCATTTGGGTCCTTACAGATTGGGGTCCAGGGTTGGGGTGAAATAATAATGGAGAAGGGAACGCGAGGCACGGTACACACACGGCTGCAAGTGGTCAGGGGTCTGGGAAAGCCCGGGCTTTGAATCCGGGGCGCTCTTTTAAACAGGCCTTTATGTGGAGAGCCTTCCAACCTCCTAAGCCTCATTGAACTTGAAAAGCTACAAGCTCCCTTTCTTTCCGAAGACCCTCTGGCCTCTTCGCTTATCTGTTTCATCGAAGCCATTGTTAGGGGCTGCATTAGCGGGAACCGGGATCCTCCCGAGGAGGCGCGTATCATATCACAGATGTAAAAACGGTAGAACAAAGGTCTGAGCCGTCCAGGGAGCCCAGGTCACGGCTGAGGGGATTCAGGTCCCTGCCGGTGCTTCCCCGCACAAATAACATTTTCCAAATTACAAATCGCTTACAAATACAGACAGTGCATTATTGCTGAGAACGACGATTTCCATTTGACAGGTAGTGAAACTGAGGCTTCAGGAAGGGACGATGCCCATCAGTGATGCGTCCCGAACAGAAGCCCCGGAATTCGGATCCCCGGTCCCGCGTTCTCCCGCCACGTGGCACCGCGTGTGCGAAACACCAGGGGAAAGAACTTCAGGACGAGGCTGTATCCGGCTTTTCACTGAAGCAGGACTGAGCCAGTATACCTATGATGTATCATTTTGGTCTCGTAATATATTTCTGGCAAATCAAGGAAAATAATTTAATGAGCACCGGAGGTATGTGGGGCCGGGGGCTGGGGGTTGGGCACCAGGGCTCAGGGTAAGCTGCTCCCAAAGAGTCATTAGCAAATGAATGGCTTATTCAAGTGCCCCGAGGGACTGCAATGGGGCTGGCCTGGGTCTCCCGAGGAAGCTCCACCAGCTGGTCCCCTGCCTGTCCCCCACCCTCCCCCAGCCTTTCTTCCCTTCTCAAGCCCCGGGCGCTCCACCGTCCTTAACATTTGTTCTCCAAAATCAGGAAGGGTCAGAACACCAACCCCTGGCAGTTGTTGGCCAATTGACCTCATCTTAATGTCATTGGCTTTTAGTCCAGTGTTATCTCTCACAGAGATCTGCATTTGGAACTTAAAGGAAGATAAATCTCGTGGAATTTACATAGAGCAAATTCACTCTTTGAAGATGGGACAATTCTAGGAGTTTCCACAAATCACACCATTTTGTAACCAGCACCACAGTTAAGACATAGAACCGTTTCATCACCTCCTAAAATTCCCTCCTGCCCCTTAGTGGTCAACCCCCCCACCACCCACTGGGCCCATTGTTTTGCCTTTTCTAGAATGTCAAAAAATGGAGTCACACGTGTGTAGCCTTTTGAGTTGGGCTTCTTCTGCTTAGCATAATGCTTGTGAGATTTATCCATGCTGTTGTATGGCTCTGTACTGCATTCCTTTTCCTTGGTGAATAGAATTCTATTGTATGGAAGGACTATACGTGGTTTATTCATGCATCAGTTGAAGGACATTTGGGTTGTTTCCAGTTTGGGGAAGTTTGGAATCAAGTTACTATTAGACATCTGCATACAGGTTTTTGTGTGAACATGTTTTTATTTCTCTTGGGTGAATGCCCAGGCATGGAATTGCTCATCATATGGTTAGTTTATGTTTAACTTAAAAGAAACTGCCAAGTTCATTTCCAAAGTGCCTGTGTATCATTGTTGCATTCCTGCAGTGTCAGTGAGAGTTCTAGTTGCTCCTCCATCTAGTGTTGTCTTTTATTATTATTGTGTGCCCATCTAACAGGTATGTGGTAGTATCTCATTGTGGTTTTATTTTCTATTTCCCTAATGACTAATGATGTTGCTCTGTGTGTGTCTGTGTATTTTAAGACCTTACTTTTCAAAGAGTGTAGGTTCACAGCACAATTGAGAAGAAGTTCTAGAGATTTTGCTCCTACCCCCTGCTCCTACCCCCCTTCTATCAAAATCCCCCACCAGAGTGGTACATTTATTACAATTGATGAACCTACCATGACACACCATTATCTCCCAAAGTCTGCAGCTTACATTAGGGTTCACTCCTGGTGTTGTATATTATACAGGTTTGGAGAAATGCATAAGGACATGTATTCACCATTAAGTATCAGAGTATTTTCACTGCCCTAAAAATCCTCTGTGCTCTGTCTCCATAGCTTTGCCTTTTCCAGAGTGTCAAGTAATTGGAATTAAACATATATAGCCTTTTCAGATCGGCCTCTTACACTTAGTAATACGCATTTAAAGTTCCTCCATATCTTTTTATGGCTTGATAACTCCTTTTTTTTTTAGTGCTGAATAATATTTCATTGTCTGGATGGACCACTGCTTATGTATCTATTGGCTTACTTCACCTACTAAGGACATCTTGGTTGCTTCCAAGTTTTTCTTAAGCTTTTATTATGGAAAATTTCAAACATATCAAAAAGTGTTAATCGACAGAAGACTATAGTGAACTTACTGTATCTATCACCTAGCTTCAAAGATTATCAGTGCCTGCCCAGTCTTGTTTCGTCTATACCCCTATTCATTTCTCCCTGGCCCCTGAACAGTTTGAAGCAAATTCTAGCCATGAATCATTTATAAATATTTCAGTATCTACCTCCAGAGATAGGATTTTTAAAAGCTTAATCATAATATTACTCTCACTTTTTAAAATGTACAATAAATCCTTAATATATTACAAGTTTTGTAGTGTTCATATTTTTCTGATTGTCTTATACAATTTTTTTAACTTGGTTGAGATGTCTCCCCAGGTTCAAAGATTCTCCTTTCAAATCTTTCTTTCTTCTTGCAAATTTGTATTGAAGATACCAGGATATTTGACCCGTAGAATTTCCCATAGTCTGGACTTCGCAGTTTCAGGCACTGTGGAATCTTCCATAGTGTCTTTTAACATGAACCTTGTATTTTGTGTAAATGGGCAGTTAGATCCAGAGGGGGTGAATCTAACCTGAATCCAAATTAATTCATGAGTGTTTGCAAAATGGTGACTCAAATCTTAGTATTCTTCTTTCCTTCATTAGCTGAAATACTCCTTAAAATATCACTTTCCTCATTAATTACTTAGTTACCCAGTGCTACACATTATATAGAAAAGGCAATATAGATGCACGATTATTTTCTTTTGTTTACACATTTTCAAAATAATGGGGATAATTCTCAGAATATTCCAAAGGTGAGCAATTTCTTTAGTATCATTATGAGCTCATATGTCATGTATTGGTTTGATATGACTTCAATCCACTTGTTTATGACTTATGTGAGGATGTTTTATTCCACTTGCTTAGGGCAAAGACACACAAAAATTGTTTTTAGGATAAAGTTGTTTTGATAGCAGAATGAAGTAAGCTGTGTCAGGTGCCATCCCCCACCCCTGTTGGTGTTGATAAGTATTCAGTAGCTCAGCTATTGTGTATTGCTGGGCCCCCATCCCACAAGTTTCTGCTTCAGGAGATTGGGGGCAGGGATGGAGAATTTGCATTTCTAACAAGTGTCGAATTGATATTAATGCTGCTGGTCCAGGGACCGCATTGTGAGAAGCTCTATTCTAGAGAAAGCATCTGATTATAGTGCCAGCCATAGTTGAAAAGATGAACTTGTCTGTGATCAAAAGGACATATGCACCCCAATGTTCATTGCAGCATTATTTACAATAGCCAGGACATGGAAGCAACCTAAATGTCCATCATCAGAGGAATGGATAAAGAAGATGTGGTACGTATATACAATGGAATATTACTCAGTCATAAAGAGGAACAAAATTGGGTGATTTGTAGAGACATGGATGGACCTAGAGACTGTCATACAGAGTGAAGTAAGTCAGAAAGAGAAAAACAAATATCATATATTAACACATATATGTGGAATCTGAAAAAATTGGTATAGACAATCTTTTTTACAAAGCAGAAATAGAGACACAGATGTAGAGAACAGATGTATGGATACCAAAGAGGAAGGGGGGTGGGATGAATTGGGAGATTGGGATTGACACATATACACTATTGATACTATGTATAAAACAGATTACTAATGAGAACCTACTGTATAGCACAGGGAACTCTACTCAGTGCTCTGTGGTGACCTAAATGGGAAGGAAATCCAAAAACGAGGGGATATATGTATACGTATAGCTGATTCACTTTGCTGTACCGTATAAACTAACACAATATTGTAAAGCAACTATACTCCAATAAGAAAGTTTTTTTAAAAAAGGAAAAAAAAAAGAAAGTAAAGCTGAAAAAAAAATAGTGCAAACCCATAATCCTCATTAGTTAATCCAAGTTGCCTTGGTTTATTGCATACCCTTAACAAATTGTTCTCCTATTTTCTTTTAAAAACGAACTTTGACTAATTACTGAATATAGCAGGCATACATTTTTAGTAAATTCAGAAGTGTGTAAAAAAATAAAAAAGCGTGATGCCTCCTGGTGCAGATAGACAACGGCCTTTTCCTCTCTCCTGTCTGGTGTCCTGATGACACACCACAGATCACCTCTCATGGACCCCATCACCAAGAGTTCACAGCATTGTCAAAGCCAAGTTCATTTAAACTTAAATTTGGAAAGAAGCCTATACTTCCTATTACTTTGAGAAGTAGGAAGGAAGATTGAAAATGCAGCAATGCTTCAAAAACCAGAGAAGCAGCAAATGCATTATCACAGCCCTGAAAGTTATTAGGAGGGCTGCTCAAGATAGAAGAGCCTCTAATTATGGGGGCTTTTTCCTTCCTGATGTTTTAGTAACATTTGGTTGTGAAGGTTATAAAAATGAATAAGACATGACCCCAGTGCTCAAGGATGTGTACAGTCCAGCTGGAGGGCTGACCTAAGAAGGAAGCAGAAGGACATGGGTTGGACCAGAAACTCAGGAAGCACACTGTCAGGGCACACAGGAGGGAAGGGTTGACTCCAACCCAGGGATGCACGGAAGAAAGGACCCGCCTCCCAGGAGCATCTTCTTTGTTTACAGGTATGATCACAATTCATTTAATCCTCCAGACACCCTCCTGGGGTCAGTTATCTGTGAATCTTATCAGTGTCAGAGCTCTTCAAAGGATGAGTAGCCCTTTGAGATATGAGAATAATCAAAAGAAAGCAATGAACCACTGGGCTGTCTGAACTTGAACTTGAACTTTTATTATTCTTGTGAAGCCTTGGGCTCATACAAATATAAGGTGCATTATACATTAAACCTGCTTCAAAGCTTTAAGTATTTGACCATGACTTAACACGAACTAAAGACAGAACAAAACAGGACAGAAAACCTCGTAGCACACCTTCCTGCAGTCTCTCCCCTCTCTCCAATTCCAGCACCAGAAGCAAACCTCATCTTTGACTTTGGGAGCCTGCAGGCTCTCCTGTGAGTTCTTGGGGTGCTCTGATGCTCTGGCCACAAACACTAGGATCCCAGACTTTACTAGACCCCTCGGTCCCATGTACAGCATCAGAAGCTCAACAGACAGACCCCTCAAATGGCATTGCGTCTACAGGCAACCAGCAGAGAAGAGAGAGTTATGCTACGTCAGAGGGAGAGAGGTTATCACGCTGTGACCTGAACTAATAGGTGACCTAATAGAACAAATAGATGACTAATAATAGATGATCATTCCTGGAATGATCACGAGTTCACATTTCCTAGTCTTGGAAGAGGAGCTCAGAATACTCCCCCTTTCAGACTGAAGGTACCTCAACAGTTCTCATTTCACAGGTAAGAAAAATGAGGCACAGAGATGTTAAGTGATTTTTTCCCCCTGATCTCACAGCCTGTCTGACTCAGTCACTACAGCACGCTGCTTCCCAGGGAAACTGAGACCCCCCTCAGCAGACAGGGCCCAGAAAGCGGACAGGGTCTCAGCCCAGAAAGTGCCTTACTTGTTCATTCCTGTTTTCCTTCCCCAAAACCTCCAGAAAGCGCTACTGCTGTGCCCTTCAGCTCTCTGAAGGGATTGTGAAATGATGTGGCTTCCTGATGCCTGGTGGTCTCGGAAACAGCAGCATGGAGCTTAAGACTTACATTGCTGATGTGCACCTGTGCACACATCCACGTCACACTCAGGTGCATGCACACCTGTGTACTGGGTGAATTCTCACCTGTTTCCGAGTCCTGCATCAGGCCCTGGGCCCTGACATGCTGTCTATATTCCTTCACCTGGAATGTTCTTTTCAGCTCCTTTCAGGACAGCCTACTCAAAGCCTCCTGGGTCAGTTCATCGCAGCCCTGCCTTAGTGCCCCTCTTGCACCTGGAAGGTCCTCCCGGATACGTGCCTTCTTATCCTCTAGCCGCCGCTTTGAAGCGTCACCTCTTCCAGGAAGCCTTCCTCTCCTCATCACAGGGATGATGTGTGAGCCCTGGGCTTCACCCCTGCTGGGGCTTGTCCAAACTGGAAACTCCTATTCATTCCTTTAGTTTCGCCTCACTGGACTAGCCCAGACTTCATAAACTCCTATCACCAGTTAGAGAAATGAGGTGTCTCACGAATCCCTTTCAGCAAGAATTCAGGATTTGTCCACATCGGACCATTAAAATCAGGTCATTGAAAAAAAAATCTCAGGTGTTGAGGCAAACCATCCGGCCACAGAGTCAACTAGCTGCTCAGGTACAAATGATGCCAGATTCAGTTCAGATTCATGGAAATTTTTTATTCTGTAGGATTTTGTTTTAATCTTTTTTTTTTTTTTTGCAGTGGAGTTCGAAGGCAGTGGGGATGAGGGGAGAAGGAGAAAAACACAGTAAATGTACAGGATTCTGGAATTTGAAATGTATGGGGAAGACAAGTAAATTCCCTTGCAAAAATCAAAGCAAAAGGTAGTGGCTGGAAGTTCAATTAAATGGACCACCTGCAGAAAATGGGGACCAGAGGAAAAACACCCCGTTGGCACAAAGAGAAACCACACATTTCTAAAAGCTTCTGTCAGTGGATCGTTAAACCTGCAGTGCCGCTAAGTTTCAGGTTTGGATGTTTTGGCAATGGTGGCGGGAAAAATGCCAAGGCACATGCACCGGGCTGAACGCTCACTTTGCGATTCCTGGCAGACACCTCCACTCCCACGCAGAAGGTCTGGGGAGTGTTAAGGAAGAAAAGCACTTGTGTCAAAGCAAAGGAAGCCAGTGGCACTTCCACAGCGAAGCTGCACATACACTCTGGTTTACTTTCGGAGAGCCAAGAGCAATTTCTACACCAGTGAAAATATTCTCAAGATGAAAGAGAAACAAGACCACTCCGCTGGCCACATTCATCCGTGAACAAAAATTACTTATGCTTCCTAGTTTATGATATGGTTCCTGTCTTGTATTCACACTTTGGGGTTGATATTACCCTTATTTTACAAGGGATTCACTTGAACCTCTGCGAGTATAAATCATTTTCCAATTAACGATCATTAAAAATAATAATGCCTAGTATTTCTTCAACACTTTCTATACACCAGACACTCTGCTAAGAACTTAATCTACGTGATCTCATTTATTAGTCATGAAATCATCCTTGTTGGTCCCTGAATCTCCTTCCTCAGTTCCCTGGCATCATTTGACTCCTGTCTTACCCCTTGGATGGTTTCCACTCATGCTTAGAATAAAAGCCAAAGTCCAAAGTTTACCGTCATCATGATGTTAGGCTCTTACCTGTCTCGGGGACTTTGTATTTTGCTTCTCCCTCTCTCCCCAAACACCCTCACCCACACACCATGCTAATCGCTAATATCTACTCAACCTTTGTCTCTCAGAGTAAATATCGCTTCTTCCGAGAGGTCTTTCCTAACCCTCCTGTCTAAATTTGGTTTCCCTATCGTAAGCTCACCAAACACACTGTACTTTTCCTTTGGAACACTTACACGTTGGTCATCATTTATTTGCTTGGTTTTACCTTTTCTATCTTTTCATTTGAGGCCAGGACTGGGAGTCTTTGGGGCATCACTGTATTTTTATTACCTGGCGGCACCTGGCATATGGTGGGTATTTAACAACTGTTAACAAAACAAAAACAACACTTGATAGTAAATCCTAAGAGGTGAAAAACATACACAACGTGCACATTATTGGGATAGGTGTTTGTGGGTATAATTCCTCAACTTTTAGAATATAAAATTCTATATAGTATAGTTTTTTGACTTTCAGAATCGAATCATGGACAAAGTGTAGAAGGCTGTGCGGACACTGTAGGACAGAAGATAAATGTTAATGACCTTGACACAGTAAGAGCAAGGGTATAGTTGACCAAAGTCAGGTAATGGAAGTGGGGGATGGTGAAGGTGGTGGGTCCATCCTAATCTTATTAACTCGGGTGTCAGTGTATACTGTCTGAAGTTGATTTACTGAGAAACAGAGGTTTAAATAGATGATTTAAAATTAAGTGTAGCCAGTAACAAAACCAAATATAAAAATGTGTATGTCAAGCATTGAACATTGCGGGTGGACTCATAAAAGATTAAATATTCATCATTCCTAAGAGGGAATCTATAAATATCCCTAAAATGGTTAAATCAAAACACAGAGATATCAGCATTTTATCTCCAGTTATGAAGGCGCCTTAATAAAAACCAGAACTGAAGAAAAAAATAAAACTTGTCCTTGAGGAGTGAGATCCCTGGCTTTTATCACAGGCTATTCTGTGCTATTTAACTGTGATTGTCATAGTTTGGATTCTCCCAGAAGTAGACCTTGAATCAGGTCTTGGAGGCAAGTTGTCTACTGGGATGCAAAGACTACCTGCAAGAAAGTGGGGGAAATGTTATAGGGAAGCGAACCACTGAAGACTAGGTTATTAAACCAGCTATTGCAATGAGCGACTAAAGCTATTTCCACAGGAAAACTGGAAAATAACATAATCCAAGCATTTTATAATTATCTTTTATCTTTTTATAATTATCTGAGAAGCAAGGGACCTGGGGGTATTTATACACTGATCCCCAACAGTCATTGGCTGAAGGCTGCTCCCAGGGTGTTGCTAATTTCCCAGCACTTCCAGCCCACTGTACATGAGGGGGCAGAGCAGCCTGCCGTGGTTCTAGAAAACAAGCTCTCAGGCACAAAGATGCAGACACTGCCAGTCAGCAGTTATGGGGACCAGGCACAGGGTGAGGACCCAGGGATACAAATGAAGCACCCATAGCTTCTACTACAGTTGTCACGTGTGCATATTACTTTGGTACAAACATAAGTAAACGTGAACTAACGAAATGTGTTTTAAAATTTCTTATGTATCCACACAAGGAAATGAGCATTTATGAGGCATCAGCCATGGACCAGAAACTGTGTTAAAACAGATCCATTTATATAGTCTTATTTAATTCTTCCTATAACCTTGTTGTTGTGTATTATGGTCATCTCTTCCAGATAAGTTAAAGAGAGTTCAGAGCATCTTTGTAAATATTAGAGGGAACTCTAGTTTCTAAGGTAAGTCATTACATGTAAATGTAAACAAGTATTGAATAGGAGTGAGAACAAAGTTAACTCTAAGTTTTCTTATGCAGAAAATCCTATGAAGGATGAAAATCAGACAGTAAGGATGACAGGAGATATTGGTTCAAGATGGCAGAGTAGAAGGACGTGCACTCACTCCCCCTTGCGAGAGCACTGGAGTCACAACTAACTGCTGAACAATCATCGACGGATAGAAACTGGAACTCACCAAAAAATATACCCCACATCCAAAGACAAAGGAGAAGCCGCAGTGAGATGGTAGGAGGGGAACAGTCACAATAAAATCAAATCCCATAACCGCTGGGTGGGTGACCACAAACTGGAGAACAATTATACCACAGAGGTCCACCCACTGGAGTGAAGGTTCTGAGCCACACGTCAGGCTTCCCAACCTGGGGGTCTGGCACCGGAAGGAGGAATTCCCAGAGAATCAGACTTTGAAGGCTAGTGGGATTTGACTGCAGGACTTCGACAGGACTGGGGGAAAGAGAGACTCCACTCCTGGAGGGCACACACAAAGTAGTGTGTGCATCAGGACCCAGGGGGAAGGAGCAGTGACCCCAGGGAGACTGAACCAGACCTACCTGCTAGTGTTGGAGGGTCTTCTGCAGAGGCGGGGGGTGGCTGTGGCTCACCATGAGGACAAGGACACTGGCAGCAGAAGTTCTGGGAAGTACTCCTTGGCGTGAGCCCTCCCAGAGTCCACCATTAGCCCCACCAAAGAGCCTACAGGCTCCAGTGCTGGGTCGCCTCAGGCCAAACAACCAAAAGGGAGGGAACCCAGCCCCACCCATCAGCAGACAAGCGGATTAAAGTTTTACTGAGCTCTGCCCACCAGAGCAACACCCAGCTCTACCCACCACCAGTGCCTCCCATCAGGAAACTTGCACAAGCCTCTTAGATAGACTCAACCACCAGAGGGCAGACAGTAGAAGCAAGAAGAACTACAATCCTGCAGCCTGTGGAAGGAAAACCATATCACAGAAAGGTAGACAAAATGAAAAGGCAGAGGACTATGTAGCAGATGAAGGAACAAGATAAAAACCCCAGAAAAACAACTAAATGAAGTGGAGATAGGCAACCCTTCCAGAAAAAGAATTCAGAATAATGATAGTGAAAATGATCCAGGACCTCGGAAAAAGAATGGAGGCAAAGACTGAGAAGATGTAAGAAATGTTTAACAAAGACCTAGCAGAATTAAAGAACAAACACCTAGAAGAATTAAAGAACAAACAGAGATGAACAATATAATAACTGAAATGAAAAATACACTAGAAGGAATCAATAGCAGAATAACTGAGGCAGAAGAACGGATAAGTGACCTGGAAGACAGAATGGTGGAATTCACTGCTGCAGAACAGAATAAAGAAAAAAGAATGAAAAGAAATGAAGACAGCCTAAGCGACCTCTGGGACAACATTAAACACACCAACATTCACATTAGAGGGGTCCCAGAAGGAGAAGAGAGAGAGAAAGGACCCGAGAAAATATTGGAAGAGATTACAGTCGAAAACTTCCCTAACATGGGAAAGGAAACAGCCACCCAAGTCCAGGAAGCACAGAGAGTCCCAGGCAGGTTAAACCCAAGGAGAAACACGCCGAGACACATAGTAATCAAACTGACAAAAATTAAAGACAAAGAAAAATTATTGAAAGCAACAAGGGAAAAATGACAAATAACATACAAGGGAACTCCCATAAGGTTAACAGCTGATTTCTCAGCAGAAACTCTACAACCCAGAAAGGAGTGGCACGATATATTTAAAGTGATGAAAGGGAAGAACCTACAAACAAGATTACTCTACCCGGCAAGGATCTCGTTCAGATTCGACGGAGAAATCAAAAGCTTTACAGACAAGCAAAAGCTAAGAGAAATCAGCACCACCAAACCAGCTCTACAACAAATGCTAAAGGAACTTCTCTAAGGGAGAAACACAGGAGAAGAAAAGGACCTACAAAAGCAAACCCAAAAACAATTAAGAAAATGGTAAAAGGAACATACATATCAATAATTACCTTAAATGTGAATGAATTAAATGCTCCAACCAAAAGACACAGGCTCACTGAATGGATACAAAAACAAGGCCCATATATATGCTGATGTAGCCTGTACTAATCAGCCTCCTGGAACAGAAACTGGGGTGTGTAAGGGTAGAGGAAATGTACCTGGAAGGGTGTGGGGGACTCCTTGTAGGAATGGTCCCAACTCTCCACTCTCTGTGTTATCTCTACTCTTTTCAATGTGATTTTACAGCTCTGCTCATCAAAATGCTGAGTCTATTTTTTTATTCCTTGAGTCTGGGCTAGTTTTATTTCCTTTGACCCCTAGAATATGATGGAAGTGATGCGGTGTCATTTCCAAGCCTAAGAGACCTCACACACTCGCATGCTCTCTTGGACCACTGCCTGCCACTTGAGAACCAGACTTGATAACCAGCTGGAAGATGGGAGACTGTGCTTCCCATTGGAAGCTGTCAAAGACGAGCTGGTCCTAGCCCACACGGCAACTGAATGCACTTGCATGACTGACCCCTAGAAGAACTGCCCAGCCAGGTCCAGCTCAAACTGCTGCCCCTCAGAATCACGTGCTAAATACTATTTATTGCATTAAACGCTGGGTTTGGGGTAGTTTGTTATTTAGCAGGGTAGTACGAGATTCCTAATCGGCCACACTGGCAGAGTGATCAAAGAATATTTGTTAAATTCGTGAATGGCCTTTCTATGTTTCTTTATTTCCTATCTTGACGTAATTTTACAATATTTACTTTCACCAAAAAATACAAGCATGTTATGCTTCACCACAGATGTCACTTTTTGTGGGTGTTTGAAAATTATATCACATTTTTAATAATAGCAACGTGTTCCCCCACGGGGACACAAAGACAAGCTTCGGAGTCTGGATGGATTAGGTGTATTCCCATCCTCCCTCTACACTTACGATGAGACTATTACCGATTTATGACAATAGATGTATTTGTGAAGATGATAAATAAGAAGAACTCTAGATAAGGAAATGAGCTTTGAGTCATACCCACAGATAAGCATGTAGAGAGAGCAGAAAGAAGAATGACCACAGGAGAGAGATGGTTTTCAGATGTTCATTCCTTTTATCTGTTACTTTGACTCACGTGGTGGCTAGGCTGAAGGGAATCTGCCTGTTGATTTCATTAGTCGCTATATTTTCTAGGAGCCGACAGCATCTAGCGTCATGAATCTTACATTCAGACGGAGAGATTAAAGCAGAAGAACTGAAGGGGTGGAGTGAAACATCTTTGGCCCTCTTATCTGTAACAAGTCTCAGTTAGCTTTAATCTGTGCATGGAAAAAGGAGCTCAAAATCCATACTTTCCTCTTGGTCTTTACTTCAGGTCCTCACACGAGTGTAAAATTCTCTTCCAGGTCTGGAGAGAGGGGTTGCCTCTGAACAGAGACAAAAGGTCTGGATGAAAAACGAAGCAATTTAGTCAATCACTCACACACTAGGTCTCCATGCCAAACATCTGGACATTTGGGAGCATCTGGGCAATGAAGCATTGTTCAGTTTTCATCTAGAAATGTTGGCAGATGGAGCCCCAACCAAAGACATGGAGATGAATTTGCCGTTACAGTTTTGCGGAGTCCAGCCTCAGAAGGTCTGTGGTTCGACTTGAACGCTAGACTTGAAAAGGAACTCGTATGCAATCTAGTGTAAATCTTTTATTTTATAGATAAAGTGGAAGTCTAGAGAAGGGAGGTGTCTTGGCTAAGGGCACCAGCTACTTGATGAATCATCCAGGTGTAGACACTAGGCATCTTGATGTCTACTTACCCCTATTTCTCTACTTTATGCCTTGCTGAGAGACAAGAAAAACTTTTAACTTGTGTATAAACTGAAAATAAATGACTACTCCTCACCCCAAATAGGTGGGATAGAAATAATATTTATTCTCACTAACTTGAGTGGGTAAGCTTATTTGTGGAACGCTTTATAGCTTGTTCTGTGCTTTAACACTTTCATTCTGGAGCATCATAACAATACCAATGGCAAACAGAACAGCTTACTGTGTCCTTAATTTTACATAATTATACATTAATTATATAAATTAATTGATGGTCTCATAGCCTGCAGATGACAAAGCTGTCACTTTTCCCTGCATTTATTTGTTCAAACATTTATTGAGCACCACCTGCATGCCAGATATTATACTAGGAGCTCATGTGTACCCATGGGCGTTAATTCCAGCAATAAGTACATCTTCTCTGCATCAGTCAGCTTTGGCTAAGTCACGCTGCAATAACAAAACAACCACAAATAACCATGGCTTGGAGCACAAAGATTTCATTTTTACTCATGTTGCATATCCCAGCTCTGTTCTATGTCATCCTCCTCACTTCAGGATCCAGGCTAATAAAGTAACCAAGAGCAACGTGCCCTGGACATGATGTTTACGCTACAGCCACTGTAACCGGTCTTAAGAGACCTGAGTTCTTGGGGGAAAGTGGAGATAAGAGTAATAAGAACAGAGTAACCCAGAGATAGAAAGGGAAGCCATTGTTAAGAGCTCTGAAAAGATGATTTCATTAGTTACAACTGTAGGAACAGAAAAGTGACTGACCGGTTTGCATTTCAAACAAGGGAAAAAAGAACTATTGTTTTGTGTGCGCTGGGCTGGGTATGGGACTCTGAATTCTTTGTTATATCCTCTGGCAAGAATTCAGCTGGCCTCTTACATTTTCCTGTCAAACCCTGAAATGGACTACAGCCTTTGAACTAAAATGCCATCTACCCAACCCAAGACTCAGACGGCTCTGAAAACATTCACTGCTCAGCCGCCGATTTTAAATCGCTCTTGCCCTTGGCTACTTTAAATCATCTCTCCACCAACACCCTGGAATACATTAGACAACTTTATTGCCACATTCCTTGCCAATTTAATTTTTGTAAATCATATTCTAGCACTTAAATTTCCTCATGGAACTGAGCGATTTTTTTTCACGTGAGCTGTTGAGTCGAACAGCTGAGTCCGGGGCTTGTGGGGATCACTGCACTCCATCCTTAAAAGGGGACAGGAGTCATTGTTAGCTGACCTCCTTGAATTATTTTGGTGTCTTTGGACACAGCTCATAATTATCATGACTAGTATGATAACCTGACATGGGTGATTCTGTGGAATCTGAAATATTGCAAGCCCAGTGTCAGCCCAAATAAGAACAGAGGAGCTGGCAGAGAGGGATTGGTCAGAATAATTTTGCTCACTCTAATATGGTGTTAGAACCATTGGAACGGATTTATTTTTAACCTCCCAATGCAGAGTAAATGCTCAATGAAGATCTCTCCTCAGTTTATACTTTTACTTCAAAATGGCCTTTTAAAAATTATGAAAGTCATGGTAAACATGGTAAATGACGAATATGGAAAATGTTGTAAATATAGAAAGATCACAAAAAGAAAAAAAATTCAAAACCCTACTTTTCAGGAATAACTACTGTGGCTATTTGGTATAATTACCTTAAATTAGTCAGTTTCTCACTGTGTATGTGTGTATGTGCACTGATATATTTTTTAACACGATTAGAATTTTACTCATGCTAACAAGAATTCTTATTCAAAATGACTTTTTATGACTATCATATAGATCTAATGATCAGTCCTTTATTGTAATATATTTATTTTCAACTTAGTTTTTCCCTGTTATAAGCAATGGTGCAATAAGCATTTTTAGACAAATCTTT
Source organism: Balaenoptera ricei (assembly GCF_028023285.1). Classification (NCBI taxonomy): domain Eukaryota; kingdom Metazoa; phylum Chordata; class Mammalia; order Artiodactyla; family Balaenopteridae; genus Balaenoptera; species Balaenoptera ricei. The sequence goes on from NC_082658.1 coordinate 60,801,884, forward strand.
CCATTTACTCACGATGATTTTAACACGATTATTTTAAGACAAATGATTTTTGATACATAAGTCCAAATCAGCTATCAGAACAATAAAAGAAATGTTTGAGGACTCCTAGCCCACACTGCATATTACCTTCTTTTTTTTCCAATTTGTCAATCTGATCTTTGAAAAATAATATCTTTTTAATTACTTTCATTTGATGAGGCTGCACTTTTTTCCGTTTTTTTTTTTTAATATTTGCATTTTCTGGTTGTTTTGTAAACTTTCTATTTGTGTCCTTGCTCATTTTATTACTGGGGCACTTGTATTTTCATATTGATTTTTAAGGACTTTGAAAAATAAGTGGATGAGAAGCCACTTGACTGAGTAGAGAATTCTTAGGGCATATTCTATTTGTCAAAGCTTGGTCAACCTTGCTTCCCAGACCTTTGCTGAATAATCTTGTAAATGTCGTAAATGGCTCAATTTTGTCTTTTTAGTGACATGTTTACTTCAGCGGTTTTCAGCTGGGCTGATTTTGCCCTGCAGGAGACGTTTTTGGCTCTCACGACGGTGGGGCGGACGAGGTGGGTAGGAATTGCTGCTGGCATCCAGTGGGTAGAGGGCAGGGGTGCTGCTGAACACCCTACAAGGCACAGGGCAGCCCCCACAGTGAAGAATGATCTGGTCCAAAAGGCCAACACGGCTGAGGCTGAGAAACCCGGATCTAAGTGATTGGAGAATTCATTCTTAAAATTAAATACGTTCCCCAGGATATATCTCGGTTTCACTCATTTAAAAAGAAAATAAAGTTGCCTGTCATATGTTAAGACGTATCGATGACGATTCAGAAAATTTTCTGCTGTTTAATTGGCTTTGTGTCTTTTTTGCTTTCCTCTGATTAGCATCTCCACATGATCCCACCTTTTATGCTGTCTTAACATATGCTCTTTACTATTTCCTTATGTCCCATTGTGATTTTATTCATCTCACACAGTTACTGTCTTAGCACTATCAGATATTTGTACATCAATGTTCATGGCAGTATCGTTTACAACAGTGAAAAAGGTGCAAGCAGCCCAAGAGAGATAAATGGAAAAACAAAATGTGGCATATACATACAATGGAATATTATTCAACCTTAAAAAGGGAACAGTAACTTCTACAGAATACTTCCTCTTCTCAAATTTCATTCCTTGTTTCATAAAGCCTATCACTTATAATTATAATGAAAAGTAAAACATTGTCTCTTTTAATCATTCTTACTATTCCTGAAGTAAGTCTTCTCCAGGAGTATAGCCTTCATCTGTTTTTGCAGCTTATGTTCATTTCCTTCTCTCTCTCTCTCTCTTTTTTTTTTTTTTTTTTTTTTGTGAGAATTTTCCACTAGCTCTACGTTATGTTTTCCTTTTTGTTTTGGTTTGCTCATTTGAAATGGGTACTAGTCTACCCAGTCTTATATTTATCACAAAATAGTGTCAATAGACATACTCTGGATTCCTTTCTTGCTTACCTGGGCTTCATTTCAATATTCTTCATAGCAGACAGAGAGGGAAGGCTGGTATAAATGCAGAGAATTAGCCAGAATTTCAGTAGATGGAGGTGGGAGGTGGGTCATAGAAGCCGATTAACTTTGTCATTAAGCATTTTTTTCTTCTATGTTTTATGGAACAGTGTCACAAGGTACCCTCGCTGCCAAGTTGGGGGAATATGCTTTCCCTTTGAGAGGGTGTCCCTATGGTCCCAGACTGACCATCTACTTTTTTTTTATTAAACATTGTTTATTGGAGTATAGTTGATTTACAATGTTGTCGATCATCTACTTTAAAATAATATGGGTTTATTGCTTGCAGATTAATAGAAACCCAATTAGCAATATGTTTTTTAGAAAATATAGTCACATATTTGTTTCTTGTTTTTGAGGCTGCTGGTCTACCGAAACGACTACAAGTCAGTTTGGATCTCTGTGTATCCAAATGTCTACTCTTCCTATTCCAGATTTAAAGTTTTCCAGCTAAAATTATACTCTATACTGCTTTTAAGGAGACCCTGACATGCAGCCTCTGTGGAAAACAGTATGGCAGTTCCTCAAAAAATTCAAAATAGAACCAGCCTATGATCACGCATTTCTACTTCTAGGTATATACCCCAAAGAACTGAAATCATGGACTTGAACAGATGTTTGTACATAAATGTTCACGGCAATATTATTTGCAACAGCAAAAATGGTGGAAGCAGCCCAAGACAGATAAATGGAAGAACAAAATGTGGTATATACATACAATGGAATATTACTCACCCTTAAAAATAAAAAGGAAGGAAATTCTGATACATGCTACAACATGAATGAACCTTGAGGGAATTATGTTAAGTGAAATAAGCCAATCACAAAATCTGATATTATACGATTCCACGTATATGAGGTTAAGATCTGTACATTTTACTGTATTGTTGAAAAAGAGTCCTGAGTAAAGTGAGACACGGCAGCTTGTTTTTAATTTTTGTTTTTTCTCATCATATCACCGTGGCCTGACCCAATCTCCAGTCCTCATCCTTTTAGAGTAGTGTAGTAGCGTGGTTTTCTAGAATGCTTCTCACTTGCTTCCTACAACGTCACATTGTGTTTTGGGGAAGAGGGGAGGGGCATTTTCTCAGATTCTTTTATCTTCCTTAGCTTTGGTTCAAATTTTACTGTATTTGGCAGAATTTCCTTACAGCATATGCTAACTACCTTGCCGGGTTTCCCCCCTAATTTTGCTTTTTAAAAAAATCCTTTTGGTCGAGATAAGGGAAGATGTGCTAGTATCTTCACTTAAATTATCTACCAGCTTGTGTACCCCGGGATTATCCCTTAATCTACTCCAAGGGCAACTGCTTGGCCCTAGCTCATTTTTGTACCAGCAGTCTTATTTTCTTGCTCTGGTGAGAAATTTTAACCTATTCCTGTCCCCCACGTTGTCAACTCCATTAGTAAAGGAGTTCTTTGGAGACCACTATGAAACGCCAGTGGCCATTTCATTTGACACCTACAACAGTCTCAAAATGTTTGTTTGGAGAAGCATGTGATAAATACAGTAAATAGCAGAGGGTTGAAAGAAAAGGAACAGAGATAATTAAGTGACTTGATGTGAAGTACTGATTTATGAAGGACGATTGAAGATATTAATACAAACCACATTGCTTTCCTGAAGACCAAGTGAAAGAGGGGGATTGATGAGGCGATAACTGCTAATAGAATAAACAACCAAACGAGAAAGACATCTGTGGGTGGTATCAAGGGTATAATTCCAAATTTGCAGAAGGAATTTAATACAATAAGTCTCCTACATACGAACGAGTTCTGTTCTGAGAGCACGTCTGTAAGTCCAATTTGTTCCTAAGTCCAACAAAGTTAGCCTAGGTACCCAACTAACACAATCGGTTATATGGTACTGTACTATAATAGGTTTATAATACTTTTCTCACAAATAATACATAAAAAACCAAACAAACACAAAAAATAAAGAAAACATTTTTAATCTTACAGGACAGTACCTTGAAAAGTACAGTAGTACAGTACAACAGCTGGCATCCAGGGGCACGTTTGCATCTTTGAAAGTTCACAACTTGCAAGTTTGTATGTAGGGGACTTACTGTAAAGAAACATGTAGGCTGACTATCAGGAGAAAGTTCCAGTTAGTGGGAGGCCTGGAGCATGGCTCCTGAAGGCATGGGTTGGCTGCCACAGACCTGAAATTCTGGGAACAAATAAAGCCCAAGGATGCTTATGACAGAGCATCTCACAGAGACAAAGCACGTGTGAGGGGTTCTCTCTCGAAAGCTTTCTCTCGCCTTGCTTTTTACTCACAGTGGCTTTGAATAAAGAAAAAGGAAAAATGAATAATGGAAGAAGAAAGAAGTGATAATGGGATATTTCTGTCAGCCCTTCATTTCTGTCTTAAAAAATCCATTTCAGTCTAGAGGGATAAAAATCAACCAGTATTCTAGTTTATTAAAGACTAAACTGGGGTCAGGTAATAGGGAGATCCTTCTCAAAGGGTACAAACTTCCAGTTATAAGGTGAATCAGTTCTGAGGAGCTACTGTACAGCATGGTGATTATAGGTAATAATACTGCATGATATACTTGAAAGTTGCTGAGTACATCTTAAATGTTCCCACCACAAAAAAGAAATGGCAACTATGTGATGTGATAGAGGTAGTAGCTAATGCTGTGGTGGTGATCATTTTGCAATGTATAAGTGCATCAAATCATCACACTGTACATCTTAAACTCACAAAACTTACATGTCAAATATATCTCAATAAAGCTGGAGAAAAAAAAGGCTGAACTAGTGACCATCATATATCTATAGTACAATCTGTGTTATTGGTGAATATAGATAGTGAGAGTAGTGATAGGTAGTGACAAAGATAGCAGCTAGATCTGGAGAACTGGTAGCAATTTAAACACTGAATCAGCCTTACAGAGTCACAGAATCTTTAGTTCCTCCCTGAAAGACATAGATAACAGTGTCTGACACATATTCCTGAGTTGTTTATAGATACTAAAACCACCACCAAATGGTAAAAGCTAACTGCAGGATGACCGGACGGTAGCCATGACATAAGCTGCTCCATCTGACACAATTCTGAGAACCGCTTCAAGGAAATGGGAATAAACGGGCCCTGGAATTGAAGATTAACTGTGCTTAAAACCATCAAGATGATGCTGGTCAGACCACCGCATGACCAGTTCCAAGATGACTGTTGGAGCTGACTGTGATTTTTGCACATAGCACCCCCGCCTGTATACCCCTGAAAAGCCCCTTTAAAACCTTTTGTTCCCTGATGGACAACAGGGAGTTGGTTCTTTGGGACGTGAGTCCACCTTTTCCCCAGGATTGCCAGCTTCCTCAATAAAGCTATCTTTCCTTTTACCCACCACTTGTCTCTCAGTACCGGATTCTTGAGCAATGAGCAGCCGAACCTGAGTTCGGTAACATTTTCTCCATAGCATGACCAATTTATAACACACTCATTCATCTCCTCATTTGGTCAATTTATTTACGCATGCTTCACAAATGCAGAGTTTTGGTCCATTTTGTTTTTCACTGCTGTACAGCTGATGTCTGGATCCATGCCTGGCATGGGGCGAGCACTCAGTAAGACTTGTTCAATAGGTATACATTTGAAAATGCATGGTGGTGTCTGATAATTTTTTCTCCAAATTAGTCCATGAATTCAATGCAACTCAAGTCAAATTTCAAATACCACCTTTCACTGAAATTAAGAAGTGTATGCTAAGATGCATCTGGACGAGTAAAGCAACAACCAGCAGAGATCTGGGAGATGTAGGAGGGAGGATCTGCTCTTCCATTGATTAAAATTTATTACAAAACCATATTCATAAAGTCATGGTAGTAATCTAGGAACAGGTAAAACAGTGGGGTAGAGTAGAGATCACAGAAACAAGCCAACTACACACAAAAATGTGATAAAAGACAGAGAGTTTGCATGACAAATGGGTAAGAAAACGATGTAGTATTCAATAAACAGCACCAAAAAACTGGCCATTCATAAGCAAGAAAATGAAATTACTTCATGCCGTGTGCAAAATTAAATTCCAGCTGAACAGATGAATGAAACATGAAAATCTAAACGATAAAACTTTTTGAAGGAAATGAAAGAGAATATCATCATAAGTTAGGATAGGGCAGGATTCCTCAACTGAGAGGAAATAACACAAACCATGAAAGGAAATACTTTTATAAATTTCATTACATTTAAACATAAGTATTTCCATATGACATAAGGCAAAAATAATGTAATAAATCTATATTGTTTACAGATTGGGCAAATGTATTTCAACCCATGTAACTGACAAAGAAGTATCATCCAGAAAACATATTTTTTTAATTCTACAAATTAATTTAAAAATACCAAAAAATACAAAAACATAAATGAACACTTAACAGACGAGAAAATCTAAATGGTCAATAAACATATGGAAAAAAATGTCACTTATAACCAAGAGAATGAAAGCTAAAACAAGCAAAAATGATGCACTATTTCACTCCCAATAGAAGGGCACAAATTAGAACATGTGAAATTCTAATCGACAAGGACGTGGGAAAACACAGACCCTGTTACCTTGCTGATGGAAGTATGTCATAAATTTGTAAAACTACTTTGAAAAGCAATTTGACGACGTCTATTAAGACTAAAGCTGTATAATTCCCAAGACTCAGTAATTTCACTATCTAAGAAACTCTAGAGCAGATGTACATGGAGATAAAGAATATTCGTGGCACTGTTGTCTATGAAAGCAAACAAGTGAAAAGAGCTCAATATACATCAGTGGAAGCATTGATCAGTTGTGTTATATCCACAGAATACTTCAAAGCTGTAGAAATGAAATGAACTAGATCTTCATGTAGCAACCTGATTAAGTCCTATCAACATAGTATAAGATGGAAAAAGCACTTCTTCGGAGGATAAATACAAAATGACATTTTTACAGATAGTTTAACTTCACACACAACAATAGTGTATATTATTTACGGAAATTTATATGTACAGTAGCATGAAAGAGAAGGACAGTGGTTATGTCTGGTGGAGGAGGGATGGAAAATGGTCCAGGACAGAAGTACAGGGACGGCTCCAGCAGTACTTATAACATTTTATTTCTTAAAAGTAATAACACGAAACAAATGTGACAAAATGTTGACACATTAAATTTGGGTATTGGGTATCTATGTGTTTGTTGTTTTCCATATTGCATAATAAAAATATATTTGCCAAAAATGGTGTCACTATTTTCCATTTTCCCCTGAAGCATGCCAATTTAATACTCATATCTTCATAAAATTTAACACACCTAGAAGCTTTTTTTTTTTTTTTTTTTTTTTTGCCTATGCCTCATCACTTCTCTGTTCTCATTAAGATGTGGTTTGCCAAGTGAGTCGGTAAGGTTGGGAAAATCAAATGTTAATGTGGCATTGAAAAAACTTGCAGTTTTTTTTTTGGTGGTTTTCTGCTCCGCTAGCACGCACCTTTCACGAAAAGACTGGTTATTTCTAAGTGCTTTAATCAGTACGTAATTGAATAGATATGCTATTAAACAAAGTTTAAAGAAATAAAAGCACATGAGTGTAGATTAGCATCTTCTTCTATAGTATTTTAACTCTTAGTGGATTGTGCTTTGTCCCACTATTATTCTCTCTTTCTCCCCCACCCCTCCCCTTTTCCTTCTCTCTCAAATATAAAAGCAGGACTGTTCTTCCCTCACTTGGGTTTTATTTATTTATTTATTTATTTATTTTAAGTATACTTGATTTACAATGTTGTGTTAATTTCTGCTGTACAGCAAAGTGATTCAGTTATACATATATACACAATCTTTTTAATATATTTTTCCATTATGGTTTATTACAGGATATTGAATATAGCTCCCTGTGCTATACAGCAGGTCCTTGTTGTTTATTCATTCTATGTATAATAGTTTGCATCTGCTAATCCCAAACTCCCAGTCTATCCCTCCCTCAACCCCCTCCCCCTTGGCAACTACGAGTCTGTTCTCTATGTCTGTGTGTTTTGTAGGTAGGTTCATCTGTGTCATATTTTAGATTCCACATATAAGTGATATCATATGGTATTTGTCTATCTCCTCCTGACTTACTTCACTTAGTATGATAATCTCTAGGTCCATCCATGTTGCTACAAATGGCATTATTTCATTCTTTTTTTATGGCTGAGTAGTATTCCATTGTATATATGTACCACATCTTCTTTATCCATTCCTCTGTTGATGGACATTTAGTAGTTTCCATGTCTTGGCTGTTCCTCACTTGGGTTTTTAAACGCTTAAGTTCTCTGGCTGTCTGTCCTATCCACACCGTATCTCTGCCACCAAGCCCCTTGCCAGAGCTTTCCTTCCAGTCATTTCTGGTTTGAATCACAAAGGTTTAGCCTTCTATTACAGGTAACTGATGCTCTGCTCTCTTTTCTTTAGGTGTTCATGTATTTAATCACCATCAATATGAAGGCACGATACAGAAAACTCTAACATTGCTACCCCCTGAGGCTCAAACTGGAAAGATACTCCCCAAAGTAGATTTATGCTCCAGATTTTATTTCCGATGACTGCTTTCAGATCAGATTTTAAAAGGTTACTAACTCACTCAATGTATTTTCTCATCCATTCTGAAAAATGATTCCACAAACTGAAAAACAGTTTTCATTTGGTTTAATCACAGGAAGCCTTCAAGCCTTTAAGAATCTGATGGGGTTTTTTTTTTTTAACTATATCTGAAAGAGATTTTCCCAATTTTTATGCCTAGCATTGAAGTTTTTTTCTATTTAAAGCACAGTAATGCTCATCACAGAAAATTTGGAATACACAGAAAAGAAGAAAAATCTTCTCTAGGAAGAGCTATTTACTGTTAAAACTTTTTGATATATATATATATCCTTTCACTTTAATATGTATCTTGTATATATTTTTCAAATATAACTTAGATTATCTGGTATAGATCTCAATTATATCAATAATTTTAAAACTGTATTTTCTCTTTATAAAAGTAATATAAGCTAATTGTCAAAATATGAGAAAAGAAAAATACAAAGAAAAAATAATCACTCACATACCTTCCAAACAGAGATAATCACCTAACTAAAATGTTAAGTTTATGTGTAGTCTTTTTAAAAAAATTTTGCCAAGTGTGCATGTGTGTGCACGTGTGCGTGTGTGTGTTTGCTAGTTGAGATCCTGTTGCCTGTACTAATTTCTATGTATGGATAACAGGAGTGGTTACAGCTCCTAGACAGAAGACGTAAAGAATGCTTTAATAACAGATAATGTCTGCCTTTGAGAGGTTTCTGATGCATTCCTAACTTTAAAAAAACTTAATGACTCATTATTCAATATGGGTTTCTTTGATTAACTACTTTTAATTAATAATTAATATTGCATCTCGAAAAAAAACCAAAACACAAAATGTACACAAAGGAATGTAAGTCTCTTGTATGTGGAATTCCTTTCCCAGAAGTAACGAGAGTGGCCAACTGTCATTACTTCTGGGAAAGCCTCCAGAAGGCTTCCTGTGATTAAACCAACTTAAGCCTCCCAGAAATACTTTGTATACAGTGGAACAGATATATATGATTTTCCATATACTATATGGATATAGGCTATGAGTGTTAATAATATCCATATTATTATCCATTTTTCACAAATGGGATGATATTGTATATGCCGTGCTACACTGTGATTTTTTGTTGTTGTTTAATCATTTGAAGATTTTCTTTTTACATATCAGTTCATAAATATCAGTCTGCTTCCTTTGCATGGCTGCCTACAGGTGTAACATATTTATATGCTCACTCCCTTAATAATGGACACAAAGGTTGTCTCTTGTTTTTCGCAATAACAAGCCATGTGGCAACGAACACTGTAGTATAAATCTCTCTGAACCCAAGTGCAGGCTAAGTAAGTTATGAGATGTACAATCATTGGGTCAATCACCATTTTAAACTTATGTTTATCAGCAAACTGTTCTCCAAACTGGTTACAATTTCCTGGTTACAATTTACCAGCCACGTGGGAGAGGGACCATTTCTTTACACCAGCTCATACACTGCACATTACGAAGCTTTATATGTATTTGCCAACATCCTAGGTACAAAATAGTTTTTCATTTCTAAAATTGTGAATTTTTACATTATGTCTAATCAAAAATGATTTTCTCATCTGTTTCTCATCTATCAGTCTTTCTTTGTGAATTTCCTGTTTATATACTCCCAATTTTTTTTCTATTGAACACTTGATAACTTTGTGAGAATTGTTGATATATTCAGGAGATTTAGCCTTTGTAATATTTGTCACAAAAACTTTTACAGGAGTTGATTGCTTTCGACTTTGCCTATGACGGTTGTTTCATTCATAAACATTTCTTGTTATATATCCAGTTTTAGTAATCTTTTCTTTTAAAGCTTATGAACTTCACTTTGCTTTAAAAGGGACATCAGCTCTGTGCTTTGTGACCACCTAGAGGGGTGGGATAGGGAGGGTGGGAGGGAGTGAGATGCAAGAGGGAAGAGATATGGGAACATATGTATATGTATAACTGATTCACTTTATTATAAAGCAGAAACTAACACACCATTGTAAAGCAATTATACTCCAATAAAGATGTTAAAAAAAATAAAATAAAAAAAATAAAAGGCCTCCTTCATTACATCAAGATTATTTTTTTGAGTATCCCATTTTTTTCCTGCTCCTATAGTATTTTTTTTTTTACTTTTTATTTTATATTGGAGTATAGTTGATTAACAATGTTGTGTTAGTTTCAGGTGTACAGCAAAGTGATTCAGTTATATATATAAATGTATCTATTCTCGGGCTTCCCTGGTGGCTCAGTGGTTGAGAATCTACCTGCCAATGCAGGGGACACGGGTTCGAGCCCTGGCCTGGGAAGATCCCACATGCCGCGGAGCAACTAGGCCCGTGAGCCACAACTGCTGAGCCTGCGCGTCTGGAGCCTGTGCTCCGCAACAAGAGAGGCCGCGATAGTGAGAGGCCCGCGCACCGCGATGAAGAGTGGCCCCCGCTTGCCGCAAATGGAGAAAGCCCTCGCACAGAAACGAAGACCCAACACAGCCATAAATAATAAATAAATAAATAAATAAGAATTAAAAAAAAAAAAAAATGTATCTATTCCTTTTTCAAATTCTTTTCCCATTTAGGTTGTTACATAATACTGAGCAGAGTTCCCTGTGCTGTACAGTAGGTCCTTGTTGGTTGTCCATTTTAATAAATACAGTAGTGTGTACATGTCAATACCAAACTCCCTCCTCTTTAATCTTTAACACATTTGCAATTTATTTTGCTTTAAGGAGTGAAGTAATGCTCCCTATTCATTTTCTTTTTTTCCAAATGGCTAGCATATCCTTCCACCATTATTAGAACTATTCATCTTTTAGCCACTAGTATAAAACAATTTGAATGATTGTATTAGTTCCCTATGGCTACTGTAACAAATCATCACAAATTTAATGGCTTAAAGCAACATAAATTTATTCTCTCTCAGTTCTGGAGGTCAGAAGTCTAAACTGGACCATCAGGCCCACATTCCTTCCAGAGGCTCGAGGCGGGGAAAGCATTTCCTTGCATTTTCTGGCTTCTGGAGGCTGCCCACACGCCTTGGCTTGTGATCTTGCCTCATGCTGACCTCTGCCTCTGTGGGTACCTCTCCCGCTCTGATTCTGAGTCTCCTGCCTTCACAATCCCTTAGAAGAACCCTTGTCATTACAGTGGGCCCACCTAAACAACGGGGTGATCTCCCATCTCACGGTTCTTAACTCAGTCGCAGCTGCAAAGTCCCTTTTACCATCTAAGGTGACATATTCACCGGTTCCTGGGATTACAACAGGGGCGTCTTTGCGGCAGGGCGCGGGTGGAGGGTGCATTATACAGCCTACCACGATGATGAAATATTTTGCTTTCTCTGCCTGTCTTTGAGCTGGGACAACCGTCTTCTCCTGCCTTTGGGCTCAGATTCAGACCAGAGCCACACCATCAACTCCCCTAGGTTTCCAAGCTACTAAGTACAGATCTCGGACTTCTCAGCCTCCCTAATTGTATGAGCCAATTTTTTATAATAAATCTCTCTGTCTGTCTCTATCTATCGATAGATAGATAATAGATAGATAGAGAGATGCATGGATAGATAGGTAGGTAGATAGATAGATGAATAGATAGATACACAGATAGATAGATGTCCTGTTTCTCTGCAGAACCTTGACTAACACACTACTCTTACAGAAAGAGCGTTTGGAGAGTTTCTCATTTAATCCCTCTTCTTCCGTATCTTTGTGATGGCAGACAGCATTTAAGGGAAAAGTCCCGTATGCAGCCCATCTTCCCCAATCATAACATTTTGAGCAATGAGTCATTCTCTGCTACAACTTCCAGTGCCCGGGCCTCTGACATTTATTTCCCCCGGGTGGCCAATGCCGCGTTTTCAGATAGTGCTTACGAGTAGTTTGATTTGAGGAGGTAAAGTCGGGGTACTGTGTGTGGACTGTTTTAGAGAAAGGAGGACCATTGTTGTGTCCTTTTCTTTACGTTCTCATAATAAAAAATTAAAAGTCACTATGAATTGCATGCTTACCATTTTCCAGGATAGGAATGAACTTAACCAGAACTGAGTTGCCTAAGGGGTGATGCAAAGTCATGTTGATAAAGGTGTGGGCCTGGTCCATTTGTCAGGAAAAGGTCGTGGACGTAGACTCAGTATTAACGAATATTGAGTGATTAAACAAGGGACCACGGGGGAGGTGGTGGCAGTGAACAGTGGCCGCCTGGCTGGCTGTTCGTTTGTTTGCTTTGGTGTGTGCTTGTGTGCGCTGATTTATCTTTCTTCGGGGAGCGTGTGCCTGTGGCTGGACCGCAAAGAGGTTTCAGGGTACGTGATGCATCGACTTTCTCACAATCCACTTGTGCAAGCTGCATGTTGTATTGGGGGTGCCCCCAGCCGCCGGCTCAGGTCACTGAGCTAAACAGTGCACCAAAGGCTCAGGACAGAGCGGGAACGCCGAGTCTCAGGCTGCACACTCACCGTTCTTTACTTTCCTGCTCATAAAGTTAGCTTGTGTGATAGGCCTCCTGAGGTTCACATCGGACCTACTTCATACACACGTACTTGCCAGCCCTCCCACCAACACTGCTGATGGATTATGTGTCCCCCATTTTACGCAATGAGTCTTGAAGAGGTAAAGCGACTCCTTTCAAGCCACATGGCTGGTAAGTGGTGGAATTAATACCTAAACTCTGGTTTTAAACCACAAGCTTTCCACTGAAATATGTTACCCATAATTTAAGTAGCCCTGATTTCTACTCTTCCAGGCCGAATATGTAAGTAGCGCGGATTCCCTGGCAAGTTCACAGCCAGCTTCCTCCTCCTTGGGGACACTCTTTTAAGTCGAAACGAAATGACCTAGAATAAGGCGTTGCTCTTGCCGTGGAGCATTCACAGATGAAAGCCATCCTCTGACCCGTGAATCCAACCCGCGCAGACCACGCTGCCTGTGCTCAGGCCAGGGCTGGGCTGCGAATTCCTCTCTAAAATTCACTCACAGCTACAGCCCTTGTCCGTATTCAGCAGCACACCGCCTGTTCAGAAGATTAGGTCTGCCTGTGCTGTGTGTCCTGCATCTGGACCAATTAGCTCGAGCGTGTAGCTCATTGCGAAAAGGGGTCAAGTGTAGAGATTCAATACCTGAGAAGGCTGATAAGCACCGAGAGGAAAACGTGGCCCCTAAGCTTCAGAGCAGTGGTTCCCAAAGTGTGGTCCCTGGCCCAGTGGCATCAGCATCACGGGGGAACTTAGGCCAAATTTAGATTCTCAGGATGCAAACCAGACCTGCTAACCAGAAATTCTGGGGGTGGCATCCAGCAACCTGGGGTTTCATAAGCCCTCCAGCTGAGTCTGAAAGATGCTCAAGTTAGAGAACTACGGGTTTCAAATATATTTGTCACAGCATTTGGGTACTTACTCAAAGGGGCAAAAAGGAGGTGGGGTTGGTTATGTCAGCGCTTCTCTATGCTAGGGGAAAAAAAATCACACAAATATCCAGTCTTCTCAAGAAGCACCAGCCTTGCACAAAAATCAACACCATATTGCTGTTCATTTTTAAAAATCGTGTTTTTTAAAAATAAAAATTTTATTTTAGAAAATAAATTAAAATAAAAAATATTTAAATAAATGTGTTTAAATAAATACATTAATAATTAATTAATTAAATTTTAAAACTGTTTCCCAAAGGAAGGAAAATTTACTCACACTGATAGGGAGGTCATTTCAGCCCACCGTGGGATTCTGGAGAGGTGAGAAGTTTTATGATGACATTAAGTCACCCAAGAATGGAAAACCACTGCCTCATCTTGTTTCAAAAATTGCTGGAAGGTTCTGGGAACTTGACACCCATTGCTGTCTGGACCACAGGGTTAGACATAAGAATAGGTGGTAGGAGTGAGGGTGGGGTCCATTCTGATAGGAACCCCAGCCCCAAGGAGACTAGCGGATCCAGCACACAGCCCCGTATCTGGCCCATCAACCCCCGGAGACAGCCAGCCTGCGGGACATACACACATCTCCCCACACGAAGATGAAAAACTAGAGCGGTCCGCCTGGCTCTTGTCACTGGTGGACCTGACAGCTTTATATCCTCAGTGGAGGGAGGAGCTGGAAGGAGGTGCCATGAGTGTATCTGTGTGACAGGGAGGGAAGATGGATATTTTTATAGAGGAAGAAATACACTGAACAAGGGAAATTAGATGGGAAGACCATAAAGGTCTCAGGTTGGCAAAACCAATTAGTAGATGTTTACAGAAGATAACCCCTGAGGTCACATAGGATTTGCTTTGATGTCAATACTCTTGGGTTTGAAAAATGGATTAGCAACCTCCATACCACTGCGCCCTGGAGAGACCCAATCCCCCTCCTGCTGGAGCCTCTAGCCAGCTGTGCACCCTTAGGCAGGTGATTTAAAGTCTCAGGCATTTCTGTGAGAGGAGAGGATTATATGAGATCACCCTAAAGGTCCCTTCCAGCTCTGACATGCCAGGAAATCCTCTATGACTTCTGGAAATTTGGGGGGACATTTCAGGGCTCTATCATCCATAATTTGGCTCCTTGGGATTTTCTGTGCGGTCTATGAAATTCCTTTACCGAATTTGGAGGGAAAGAGAGAGCTGCTCATTTTTTCTACATATAGTCTGCCTCAGCCGCTTGGAAACAGAAATCATTTAAATCTAAATGAGAACAAGCTCCAAGAAATATCCTCCCTCGGGGGTGTTCTCAGCTATCTGATGAGGTATGCCTTAATGTTAGCCATTGGTTCAAAAGCCAAGATCCAGAAGCTATGGTGTCAGGTCCAAAGTAATGACTCATGGGTTTTTGAAACTTTTGAGTGTGTTCTCATGGACGCTATAGTTAAAAGTACAATAGGTGGGAATGTTTGGACATCCTGGGAGATTAAAAAGGGATTCTGGAAGGAGCAAAGAAGGACATGGATTTGGTATCTCACACCTCTCCAGAATAAAGTGGAGTCCAGGTAAAAAAGTGACACAAAAGTGGAGCTGGGGTCTGACCCT
Source organism: Balaenoptera ricei (assembly GCF_028023285.1). NCBI lineage: Eukaryota > Metazoa > Chordata > Mammalia > Artiodactyla > Balaenopteridae > Balaenoptera > Balaenoptera ricei. The sequence goes on from NC_082658.1 coordinate 60,816,992, forward strand.
AAGTCTGCCTGTAGACAAAGGAAGGGCTATTTCTATAACTTCTACTATTTCTGCTATGATGAAAATCAGCTGCTCCCATTAATTCAACCCCTCCTGTGTCCCAGCCACTATGCCAGCCAGTGATGTAACTTATTTCAATGAACGTTGTCAACAACTGTGGAAGGATGTCCTCAGTGTTTAACACCCGGCTCTCCATGTATATTTATATATCAATATGTAAACAGAAAAAAGGCTCTGCTCTGTAGCTTTCTGCTAATTTTCATGGTGTAAAGACTCCCACCAATGACCACTTTCAAGCTAGCAATATTACATCACTGAATGCTGAGTTGGGAGAAGATGTGAATGAGGGTCTCCCATAGGCAGGAGCAAGCTGGCTCCACATACCCCCTGGTCCTTATCTTCCCTGCAAAGACGAAGATCCACAGAGAGTGACTTGGCCAAGACACACAGCAAGTAAATGTCAGAGTCAGGTTTTGCACCAGGCAGTCTGATTCCAGAACTTGGGCTGTTCATCATGATGGTTCACTGCCTATCCCTAAAGGACAGCAGCCTGACATTTGGGAGCATGCCTAATGCAAACATTTCCCTCCACTCACTGACCACAACCTCCATTCTAAAGCGGTGCTTGATTCAGTCACTTTACTGTCGTTATTTCTACAGATTATGGGTACATGACCGAGAACTTGCTCTCCTCGAGGCTTCCCATCCTGCACCCCTATTTCCACCCTGATCCCCAATAGTTCTGTCTGTCTAGGGTTCTACTCTCTTCTCATATGAATCCCAAGAAGAATCAGGAAATGTTCTGAACCCTTTAAAACCGTCTCCGTGGCCTTTCACCAAGTTCCGGAGGTTCAATATCCTTCAGTATTTTTTAATCAGTGAGTCAAAGACCACTTGATCAATGTTCACATGTGGATAGAGAAGGTTACACAGAAGTTTGCAGCTAGCTCAGAAAAGTTTCTATTTCCCACTTGACTCTCTATGGATGGATACACTTTTTTGGTGGAGTCACCGCCATCTGTCCTGTGAAGTTATGTTTCATGAAGCATTAGGGAACTGCGTCTGATTTGGATGGAATATCTCCATGTAATAAGATTCATGGAAAGTAGAAACCCCTCTCTCAAGGTCAGAAGCCCCCAGCTGCAGACCCAGCTCTGAAGAAGAGTCAACTGTTTTTATCTCGGTCTCCTCACATGGGAAAGAGGGAGAGTAATACCCGCCCTGCCTTATCTCTGAAGAGTGTTCAGTGGGTCTACACGAAATGGCTTTGAAAACTATAAAACACTGCACAAATATAAAGTGGTATCCTCCATCACAGAGGAATACTGACTAAGGGTCTGCATCATTCTTCAAAATTCACAGAATCCTTTGGAAACAATGTTATGAAACTTTTACTTGTATAATTCTTCTCAGAACTCCAAAGAGATCAGTTTCTTGATAGGTGGAAAGTATCTTTCAAATTTAAGTGTCTGGGCTCACATGTATAGGAACTACACTGAACTACACTGAAATCTGTATTGATAGAAGCCACAAAACTAAAACCTGTAACTTATGTCAATCTAGATATTATTTGTATAAAATTTCATATTAACTAATTCTTTTTAAAGAAGGGTTAATTTTAATTAAATCTCAGAATTCATTAAGATCTTAGTACAATACATATGTCCTTTCATTTTCTCTAAGGAAATCATAATACCAAAACACTGCAGTGAGTATTAGAATTATAAACATAAGAATATAATTTAGTAGTTATTACTTCTTGATATTTTCCCAGAGATTTGTCTTTTATTGAAAAACAATGATGTAATTTACATTGTTTCATGCCTTAGAAACGGGAAATCATAGCACCTTGGAAAATACACTGTGTAAAGTGCATCGTTTTTATGACTATTTGATTTTATTTTGCCAAAAAATAGATCACTTTCAGGGGAAAAAAATCATAAAAATAAAAGTCAGTGCATTGGACATACTAACCAAATATATCTCACATTGTTTTTTTTAGTTATTAAGGATTTCTATCAGATAGGTAAAAAGTTACGTACAGTAGGCCACTTCAGATCTCTTACTCCAAACATAATTGAAACAAATCAAAAAAATATAACAACATTATGTTGATAAGAAAAAAAAATCACTCAGAAATAGTTAAAACAGCTAAAAGGGGGAAAGGACAAGTAAATAAACCACAGAAGTTCATAAGAGAAAGGAAATGCCTCTGGTGATGTAAATATACAATTTAGCCCTTTGGACCGACAGAGGCACTGACAATAAATTAACTGAACTCAATATTTTCAAAACATGTCAACCAAATGAATCATTGACTCATGCTTTTAATTACAGTTACAGTAGTTCTGGTTTATGGCACAGCTTTTTTTTTTTTTTAAATACATTCTTGAAGGTTAAAGATAAGAATTTGGTGGGAATTACTGTAAGAAGTTTCTCATTTTAATTTCCTGACAAAACAGAACTGTATCATTTTAGATTTGGAGAAAATGTACTAAAGTGTGGCTCTCAAATTTTAGCAGCACGAGAGTCAAACTCAGATAGCTGGGCCCCATCCAGGGAGGGTTTCTGATTCAGCAGGTCTGGGTGGGGTCCCCAATATGCATTTCTAGCAAGTTCCCAGGGGGTGAGGATGCTGCTGGCCCAGGGACCACACTCTGAGAACTACTGTTCTGGAGTCACTAACTTGCTCCTTCTGATTTGTAGGCTTTCTCCAGAGCTGGATTTGATGCGGGAACCTGATTCCCAGCCTGACTTCATCTTGCTGCTTCTACCAGCAGGATTGTCTGTGAGGATCACAGTCTTTGGAACGTAAGCCTTGCTAATAATAAGAAGCTTTTCTATACGCCCTTGTGCAAAAGAAGAATATACATTAGCTAATTAGCTGTAATTGGACAGAGCTGTTAGCAATAAAGTCTGTGCTAGGAGATGTAAAGAAAATCTGACATCCTTTTTTTTTTTTTTTTTTTTTTTTAAGCCGGCCAACACAGACAAACTGGAGAAAAAGTGTAGGGGGGGAATTTAGCCCAAGAAAGTCTTCAAAATTAGGATCAGAAAATAAGTTAAACTTGACACTTCACAAAATTTTTAAATCATTTAATCTAAGTAATTAGCCAAAACACCTTAAGATAATAATAATACACCTTTCTCATAAATCACATTGCTTTACTGTGTATAGAGCATATTTAATTATCAAAAGCTTGCACAGTGCTTACCATGGGCTAGACGTCATCCAAAGTGCTCTGCAGAGGAAACCTCACTGAATTCTCTATCAAGGAGGCATTATTCTTCCCCACCCTCCCCCCATCTTACAAGATGAAGAAACTGCGGCACAGAGAAGTTAAGTGAATTGCCAAGGCCACACAGCTGGTAAGGGGCAGCCCAGGGATTTGAACCCAGACAGTATGAGTCTAGCATTTATGCTCTTACCCACCAAGCTCTGATCCTTGATAATGAACTCAGGTTAAGACAATCTCATCATATAAAACCTGGCTACACATTAGACTCACCTCGGAGGCTTCTGAAATATACTAATACCTGGGCCTTCTCTGACCATTGAATCAAAATCTTTGCAGGTGGGGCCCAAGAACTGGTGTGTGTTAAAGGTGCCCCCAGATGATGCTAGCGACAGCCAGGATGGAGTGTACTTTGCGACGATGGCAGGTGGCTGCGCTGACCCCTCAGACCTGCTTTTTCTCTGCGAGCAGCTGGGAGAACGGCAATGCTGAAGGCTCTTCTATACGCGCCGGGGAGGGGAACCCAAAGAGGGGTGGTACCTGAGGCTTCTCTACAGGGACGTGGCTCCAAAAAGCCAGACCTAAGACAGAAGCAGGCAAGCACATGAGTTCTATCAAGACATTGGATTAGCCTCCCTGTGGCTTTGGGATACTGTTGATCAGACCTCTTTGCTTTGACAGGTGTACTCTTCCTGTGCTTTTAGTTCCTTCTCGTTTCTTACAGAAGAAAACTACTTATCACACACACCTTGATTTTTCACCTTGGAACGTCTGACCTGAACCCTCTGGCCTAAACTCTGTGCCTTGTGTGTTAGCCGGTGGGAGAGCATCAGGCCCCAGGCAGTGGATTTCAGGGAAAACTTAAGACGTCTGGTGGTACGACCAGCCAGCCTGGTGAGGATTGGAGACTCACATCTACAAAGAACTGTGGTTGAAACTGTTATGAGGAAATGGCTGGCCTCAGGGTTACACAGTTTCCCTTTGAAAAATCCTTCCTGTTTCCTTTAAGCATAGGATGGCACCAGAGCCGCATTAAAACAAAAGCTGCCACAGGGCTTTAATACACTTAAGTGAGATTAAAGAGGAGATGTTTACTAAGAATTAAATGGCCAAAAAAAAAAAAAAAAAAAAAGTAATACTAATAGCGTAGTATTGGCACAAATTAGCACTCCGTAATTGCTGGTACGGGCAGCAGGACCCTCCTGCCATCGCAGACAGACTGACGCGTCTCACCTCGCCCTCCCGGCCCCCGCCAGGCATCCTCTTTACCACCAAAGGAAAGGAGCCCGGGAGTTAAGGACCTTCCTCCAGCACGTGGCACGAATGGCGGGGGCAGAGTCATGATTTGAACCCAGCTCTGATGCTAAATCAGGAACCAGATACAGTACTTACGGGGTCCCTTGTATACAAATGAATTAAGAATTTCAGGGGCTTCCCTGGTGGCGCAGTGGTTGAGAATCTGCCTGCCAATGCAGGGGACACGGGTTCGAGCCCTGGTCTGGGAAGATCCCACATGCCGCGGAGCAAATGGGCCCGTGAGCCACAGCTACTGAGCCTGCACGTCTGGAGCCTGTGCTCCGCAACAAGAGAGGCCGCGATAGTGAGAGGCCCGCGCACCGCGATGAAGAGTGGCCCCCGCTCGCCGCAACTAGAGAAAGCCCTCGCACAGAAACGAAGACCCAACACAGCCATAAATAAATAAATAAATAGAAAAAGGTGCCAAATGTCTAAAAAAAAAAAAAGAAAGAGCTCTTTATACATTAAAAAAAAAAAAAAGAATTTCAAAATGGCAGCAGAAGAGCATTAAACCAAGGGGGGCGGTCCTTCAAAATGCCGGGGCCGTGTGACTGATCCTTGCTACTCACAGTGGGCTCAGAGCCAGCAACGTCAGTATCCAGAGAGCTAACTAGAAATCCAGAGTCTCGGGCCCCACCACAGACCCACTGAATCACAGTCTACATCTTGACAAGACTCCCCAGGGGGTCTGGGTGCCCCTTAACCTTGAAGAGTCATCGCTGAAGACCGAGCCCTCCCACCCCGTGCTCCCCTTCATCAGGCAGATTTCCAGAAGACCGAGCCCTCCCACCCAGTGCTCGCCTTCATCAGGCAGATTTCCAGAAGACCAAGCCCTCCCACCCCGTGCTCGCCTTCATCAGACAGATTTCCAGAAGACCGAGCCCTCCCACCCAGTGCTCGCCTTCATCAGGCAGATTTCCAGAGCGCTGGGCTGTGCTCCGGCACCTCCGCATCACCACCCTGGGGTGCACACATGACCACGTTTCTTATTTCTCCAGGTAGTTATACGTGTACCATCTGCACAGGAAGCCATGCCTCTCCTTCGTGCGTCCTTCCTTCCACCTCAGGAAAGTCTGAGCCACCTGGGCAGGCAGGTCATAAGCCCCCTGAGAGATGCAGGTCCACAGCTGCAGGGATGCCCTGGTTGGCTTGTGTCTGTAGTGAACCCCGAGTTGGGCTCGTTGAGTTGTTCTTTTTTTCTTTTCTTTTTTTTTTGTCTGCATCAGGTCTTAGTTGAGACATGCGGGATCTTTGTTGCAGCGCACGGGCTTCTCTCTAATTGTGGCACGCGGGTTCCAGAGCGTGTGGGCTCTGTAGTTTGCGGCACATGGGCTCTCTAGTTGAGGTGCGTGGGCTTAGTTGCCCCGTGGCATGTGGGATCTTAGTTCCCCGACCAGGGATTGAACCCAAGTCCCCTGCGTTGGAAGGCGGATTCTTTACCACTGGACCACCAGGGAAGTCCCTGTTATTACTTGTATACTGACTGTGTGTCTAGAAAAGGGAGCCACCACAAATGCTGAATTCTTAAGTCTAACTGTTGAGTTGGGTTTTTTTGTTCCTGCTCATTTCCCAGGATGTTGTTGCCAAGGCACAACCACATGCCGGGGTCTGAAGGTCCCTGATCCAGCCTTTGCCTAAGGTGCACCTCCAGGCCACCCATGCACACAATCCTTCTTCCCTGGAGCAATGCCCTGTGGGTCCCTGGCACGATTTGCTGGCTGTGGAATTATTTGGGACCATCACAATCCACGAGTGAGACTCTGGCAACATTGAATATCCAAATGTTTGGAACCCTGATCCGTTTCCTCCCAGTAAGTTCCTGTGACAAGCAGAACAAGGGCCCCCAAAGATGTCCACATGCTTGTCCCCAAAACCTGTGACTATGTTACCCCACATGGTGAAAAGGACTTCCCAGATGTGACGAAGTTAAAGATCTCAAGATGGGAAATTGTCCTGGATCATCCAGGTGGGTCCCAAGTCATCACAAGCGTTCTTAAACGGGGGAGGCTGTAGGGTCACAAGGGTCCTTATACGAGGGAGGCTGGAGGGTCAGAGTCCGAGAAGGAGATGTGGCAAGAGAAGCAGAAGTTGGAGTGATGTCGGGCCACTAGCCCAGGGGTGCTGGCAGCCTGCAGAATGTGGAAAAGGCAAGGACCAGGCTCTCCCAAGAGCTGCCCCAAGGAATGCAGAGCTGCCAACTCATCTTAGACACCTGGCCTCCAGAGCTGTGAGAAAATACATTTGTGTGGCTTTAAGCCAGTAAGTTTGTGGTCATTTGTTAGAGCAGCAACAGGAAACTAATACATCTCCTACGTAAATGTTTCTATCTCTTCCTGAAGCAACCGCTCAGTGTACGAAGGGATTTCGGGCAGGGCAGCCCTCAGCCGGCTTCCAGACCCCCTAACAACCCGTCTCCGGGTAGAAGAGGCGTTTATCGCATACCCGAGAGAGGGCACTCACGTGAATTTTCACCGCTTAGCAATGTGCTCCAATGAGTGACTTATTGCCCTAGGTCAGTTTACTTCTAGGAATTAATACTCCTAGAAATATTAATAGAAAATGCTGGCTTAATTTGAAAATTCCACCGCATCAGTCATGAGGCTACCCAAGACATTGCAGAGGAAGTGGGGATGTCCACTGAGCCACTCTTCCACTTACTCCAAAGCTTCCTTCCCCTCCCTCCCTGCTTATTCCAAACTGGGGGTCTTCCTGAGTTCAAGGCTCTCCCCACCCCACAGAGCCTGTTGACTTGTCCCATCCGAGGACACACGGAAATTTTCCACTTCCACTGCAAATTTCCCAGGACCTCTATGGTGACTCCCCTTACTTCTGATTTTGGTCACAAGTACAGGTGTTGTCCCCAGGTGATGGGAAGGAGAGTACAGGGTGACAGGTGTCCCCTCTGACCAAGGGGGGTGTCCCGGTACACCTGAAAAGCACTTCGATCCTGGCTGCATATTTGAATCCCTTGGAGAATTTACCAAAAATACCCCACGTGAATCAATTAAATCAGAGTCTCTTGTGGTATGGCTTGGACATTTAAACTTTAAACCCATCTTGCAAAATGTCGCCCGCCCCTGCCTTCAGGATGATCCTCTCAGGAGATGAATCCTTCAGGCGGGGGGTACCCTGCAGACCCCAGCACGAGCTTTTCACACCAGAGTCCTGCCCTAAACTGAGAGCGACCTGTGGGGACTGCGGCGTGGCAGGCACTCAGAATCTGCAGGTGCCTTTGATGCCATCCCCTTGGGCGCTCAGTGCTGACGCTGCCATTTATTAGCAAAGACATCTCAGCTCACTTCGCCTCAGCTTCCCCATCTGTAGAACAGAATGACAGTCCTTAATTCTTGGGGCGAGTGGGAGAATGGAGTCATACACCAGCGCTCCCTGTAAGCACCCACCATGAATGTCGTGGTTCCTCTCTGTGTTCCGCCTGGAGCCTGGGGCTTGGGCTGTGCAGGGAAGCAGCTCCCCACGTACCCAGCTGCTGGGCTGTCCTGCCCGAGGACAAGCCAAGAGGCACTTCACCCATGCCTGTTCTGCCCCATACCTGACCTGTACACCCTGCGGTCACTGCACGTTGACGGACTTCCTGAAGGCAGTGCAGTAACTGGGTGTTAAAACGCCCAAGGTCTAGGCTGGGTGCAGGGGGCAGACATCTGTTGCCTTGGAGTCTACAGGAGTGGCCAGCCCCTCACGCCTTCCACACAAGGACGATCGGTGATGCAGACACTGTACCTGGATTTGATAATTGATGATTGCAATGGTTACAGCGCTTGGCTTTAGATCTTGTTCCGAAGGCAATAAATCGTACCTGGCACACACCAGGTTGTCATAAACAGCCAAGGATGGAACCTTTCAGGGATACCTCCTCTTCAACCTTCCCCAGCGGGAGGACTTTTTGTGAGTGGGTATCATGCAGCGGAGTATGGATGAAAGCTCTTCTCCAGAGCAGCAAGCCTCCCATCTCTGATCTCAGAGTCTGCTCGCGGACCGTGTTCTGCTCGGAGGAGAAAAATGGTGACCTCTGTATTCAAAACACCCATGCAAGGAAGGGGCGGCGGCTGACAGGAATGTTTACAGTGTGAGGTGGACCTTCTCCAAGGCCTCTGGAGGATGACCCAGCTCCCAGATGGGCCTCACATCCTGCAGCCCCAGAGAGAAGACAGATTGTGGAGTGGGATGAAGAGAGACTAGGAACCAGACAAGGAGAGGAAGGGGTATGACGCGCTGCCTGTCTCTACAAAGCCCAGATTGCAGCCTGCAGGGGACAGGTGTGACACGATGCCAGGAGCTCTGCCATCTCCTTTCTGAAGCTGTGTGCTGCGCAGGAGAAATACCCTGGAAGAAATCAGCCAGAGTGATGTTCTCCCTGCAGGGGACGGTGTGTAAGATTCAGAGACGGGGGTGCTCCTTGAGGAGCCGCCAAAAAGAGCTTTTCCGCAAGTCTAGGACTACAAGATGTTTCTGCGGTCCTTCTGTACACGCCATGAGAACCTCAGCACCGTGTAAACTACGTACGCACAGTGGGAAAAGCTTAACTTTTGAAAACCACTGATTCTGTGGAACCTTCACAAAGGTACGAGAGATGATACAGGTGAGAGGTTGAAAAAACCCACAGGGCACATTTTCAGGCTGGAAAGGAGCTATGGAGGTTGAGATGGATGCTGCTGAACTCACTGCCAAGAATCCTGGTCCTCTTGACAGAAATGGGAAAATTGGGAAACCGGTGTAGGAAAAATCTCCCATCCCTAACAGGGTGAGTCGAGGTGAATTTACTGAGCTTTTCTCTCATGAAAGGCATCTGACACAGAGCAAACATAAGACACCTGTGGATGTCCAAAGGAGAAAACGTCTTTTGAGGTGAGAACATCGTCCATGGCATGCGGGACAGCTGTCTCCCACGAGGCTTTGTCAGGTGGCATTACTTGGTGACTTTCCACCTTCAAGGTTTGGCTCCCAGCCTTGCGGGGTCAGAAACTTGTTCTTTCAGCATCCTGGGGCTGAGGAACAGATGCGTGAATCAAGATCCAAAGACGAAGTTTTAAAACCAGTGTTCTAGCTTAATAATTTACACTGAGAGGTGTCGTCTACCAGAACTTCACCTCTCGGCGTGGACAGCTCATTCCTTCCTTATGGGCAAACCTACATATGAAGCCAATTCGTAATCACAAGTTTTCTTATTGGGAGAGAAATCAGAAGGAGAAGCAGCTAAGGTTACTTTTTAATGAGCAAGCTGAGAATGGCTGATGTCAGATGGCCCCGTGATGAAATGGGTTCCAATGGGCACGGAAGCCACATCCAACCTCCCACTCCCTCTCTCTCTCTGAGACTATGCCTGACACCATGAGGGACTTTCCATCTCTGCCCTTCACTGGGGGACCACCACACACGCCCTCTTCAGAATGATGCATTCTGCTCCAGACAATGGGCTACAGTAAAAGGCCTGGGGCCCTCCTGCTTCTCTTTCCTAGCATCTCTCTCACTGGGTCCATTATGTGCCGACATCACAACACGAACTGCAACCAATCTAATTTTCACTTTTGTGTTGGGGGTAATGCCTGAAGGTACTTCTGACCATATCCTATGAGAGCCACCTTAAAGATATGTGGACCGGAAAGTAGAAATGAGATTTCTGTAAGAGGCTGATTTCTAAGGCAAGGAAATGAAGGGGAGGGTCTAAGGATAGAAAGGGCGTGTCCAAGGGAAACCTGCACAGAGGCGTGTCAAAGCTTGAGGGTTTGGGAATGTCTAAAGTGTAAGAATCATAAAAGCAAGCCAGCGAGTACTGGGGGAACGGAGGCAATGAGATGACAAAAGACCAAAAAGAGAAAAATTCCAAAAGAGAGAAGCCAAGAATGGCACAGGTTACTGACACAGCCATAAGAGGGTCTGATAATACATTCTGTAGATTAAAACGTGTTTGTGCCCTTTTTGAGACAAGATTTTTTTTAAGCAACAGGTAAGAATGTCCATTGTAATGAGAGATACATTTAAAGACTATCCTGGGGACTGAAAACTAAGCACTTCACTATGATTTGTGTGTTTCACATTTATCGCCAATCCAACAAGATGATGATGTTTGGATCTAGAATTGATCTGGACGCTACCTCTTTCTGACTTACCCTGAATCTGCATTTTGAAGTCTCCTGGGATAGTATAAAATTTCAGAACAAACTTGTTAATAAAGCTCCTCCCAGAAGTTTGCTCTCAACTTCCAAAAGTGCATCTCTAGTTCATTTATCACTATTTCATTTGAATTAGGATGTGAAACTGTATGAAAGGTAGATTTTCCATTCTTTAGATATTAGAGTTCCATTGTTCTTTCCCCTAATCAGAAGTTTTCTTGACCATTTATGATACTAAAACAATTTATGACTGAAATAGCCTCCTTTCTCCTCTTCACGTTGGACTTTAGCCAGAAATTACATGACAGGAGAGGAGGGTAACAATCCTCTTAAGAACCTATCGGAAGACTTACTTCTGATGAAAAACTACATTTACACCAGAATATGTAGGGGGCAGTTGAACCTCTTGGAACACATACAAAAATTCCCATTGAAACACTAATTTAAGATACATTATTTTTAAACAAAATGACCAAGCACCGGGGACATCTACAATTTGAAGAAAGATCCCAGGTTTATCACAGAGTATGCAACAATCTTGAAGAAACAGTGTCAGTTAACAGTAAGAAAAGTCAGACCAAGGGGAGAGTTTTGAAAGGAAATATTGTTTTAAAAACTAATTGTGCCCTAGAAGAGATCGTCTCTCTAAAACGCTCTTAGATAATGGTCCCCTGCCATTTCCACTGAATTCTGTCCTCCCTAATTTGAAATATTATAGTTTGGAAGTATCCAATAATACACCCAACGTGGGCTTCAGGCCATGCATTTGATAATGACTTCAACATTCCTCTACTAGGTGCCCAATAATGAGAAGTGGACATTGCCTGTGACAAGCAATGTGCTGGAAAAAAAAAATAAGGAGGGAGGAGAGAGGAAAAGACCTAAATCTCACAATAAATTCTAGAACATTCTCTAAGCATTTTATTCCAAAGTCTTGAACTCTGTTGCCCCGAGCGTCACATGATCACCAGTACTTTGCTAAGGGCGACCTCTCCCGTAGAGAGGTAAAGGATTCAGCAAGACATGAAAATTTTAAAAATTAATAAATAAGTGATTCTCCCCTAGGAAATCAGAGTCTTGGTTGGAACATTCCTTTGGCTTAGCACATAAGCACTTATCCTTTTAGCCCTAAAATGAACACCAGTGAAATTAGGAAGTGTCTGAGTTCCACAGCAGACTAAACAGGATAGGAGATAAAAAAAAAAATTAAAGAAGAAAACACAGAAAGCCTGAAAAAGGGAAAGAAAAATTGACATGTAATCTCTCAAGTTGGCTGACACCTCATCATGGGAGCTACAGATAGCCATCCTGACCTTCATACGCCACACGGGACATAGAAGTGAGTGAGGCAATCGATTGTGAATTCCTTCATTTGCCTTTTAAAATTATTATTTTTAATTTAAAAAAGCAAATGGAAAATGTATATTTTGATGAGGCACGGTGTTATTTTTTGAAAGTCAGCTGAAGGACGACTGGATAGCACAGCAAAGTCTGCTAAATGGGCTGAGCACCTAGAATGTGAGTTTTGTTACTTCTTTTTTTCTGTGTGGGCTTTTTTTTCGTTGTTTTGGTTTTGGTAGACTTTGAATTTGGTTGTTTGGAGGAATGAACATCATTGTTTTATTCTGGAGGGAAGTTCTTGATGGTGTCTGATGATGTGTTTTTCCCCCCCAAAACTGACTTAGATATTAAAATTTGGTGCTTATAAGAAAGAGTTAAAAAAATAATGAATAGCAATGCTTTGATTAAAATTACAAGTGAGAAGAAAAGATGTTTCCTACACCAGTTTCCCAATTTTCCCATTTCTGCCAAGAGGACCAGGATTCTTGCTGTGAGCGAGCTCAAGGATCGGCGCATTAATCTCAACCTCCTTTCTCCCCTGAATATGTGTCCTGCTGATTTTTTTCAACCCCTTGCCTGTCTCATCTCCCTTTTTCCACCCTCGTGGACCTAATTCTGGACTTATCAGCTCATGCTGGAATAAACGCAGTGGCCCCTTTACCATCACCCTTGCCCCTCAAGTATTTTCTAAACTCCTCCATCAGGTATACCCCTTATTGCCAGTTAAATCACATCCAATCCCCTCATGAAAGTTGGCCATAATTTGGCAGACACCACCTACTCGTCTTGTTTTCACTGCTCAGATACACTCACTGTCATGTGGTCCATCTGTTATCGGTTACACTCACTGTCACGTGGTCCATCTGTTATCAGTTCAAGATGGCTATCGGTTCACATAGCTGGCAAATTTCTGCTCAGCCAGGACCGTGGGATGGGCGTCTCTTCATGACCACAGGCTGTTTGGGCTTCCTCACGGCATGGTAGCTGGGTTCCCAGGGTCAGCATCCCAAGAGAACCAGGAGGAAGTTGTATCACATGTCATGACCTAGCTTCAGCAGTCAAACAGTGTCACTTCCACTCTAGTCACGAGGCCACCCAGATTCAAGGGAAGGGAACATCGTCACCATCCCGCAGTGGAAGGAGTGTCAAATCACACAGTACAAAACATGTAGAACTGGAGATGCCTTTTTCGGCTACATGCAGCATAGGAATGGGTGACTCGTTTAGGAGAGCAGTCAAGGAACACTTCCTATCCAGTGGAGCAATGCATCATAGAATCACATTCTCAGATCCTGGAGTTTTCCATCTCATCTTAGAACTGAGACAGCTCAGACAAACAAAAATTGTGACTTTCCCAAGTCATGGTTAGTGGCAGATCTGGGATCAGCTGGCAGATTTTTATTCAGGAGGTTTCGATGGGGGTTTGAAAAGGTATATGTTTAATAAATGTCCAAGATGATTCGTATAAACAGGCAAATTCACGGAACACTGAGCTGAAACTTGCCTCTCACTGTGCCTGTAGTTACCGAACGACACATGGGCAGTTGGTTACCAGAAATCCAGGAGGGCGTGGTTGCATAGCCTGAATATTTAAGGTCCTCTCCAAATGGAAGGCATTATTATTAGTCCACAGCCCGGGTGCACACACTAATCTCCCTGGATAATTAGGAGAATGACTAGTCAAGTTCTCATCCTGCCCTGGAGAAACGGGAATCAAGCAGCAACTTGTTGGGGGAAATTGAATCCATGCTGGTGTGCTGGCTTGCTGCCTTCTCCCCTCGGATGATTCAAGAAGAAAGTAGCCTGTTGCCACAAGCAGAGGGTTCAGGTACCAGCTGCGACTGGGAACCGGCAGAGGCAAGAGTGCCCTTCGTTATGCAATTATCCATAATTAGGTGCTCATTACTATTTTATCATCGGGGAGCCAGCACCCACCTGCGCAGCGCTGTCGTGGGGACTGGCAAACAAGTGAAACAGAGCCTTGCTTTTTCTCTAAGAACGTGACATCTTAAACCAGGAGTTCCAACCTGCACAGGGGATGAGTTTGCACCGACACACAGACAGATGCAGGTGCATGGGGGCCAACTGTTTCAATTATGCAGATGCCATCATCCTTGTGTCGCTTTAGGTTGTGCTTGGGGTAGATGGATGATATAGATTGAGGACAGATGGAAGGAGGGATGCTACTTCATCCTCAGTGAATGGAAACGAGTGTCTATTGAGAACGAGCCTCCTCAAGTTAGAAATGAGGGCTTGGGTGGTGAGACTTCTGACGTTCAGACTTGCTCACTTTCTCTGTACAAGAATTCCTCATCTATGAAGTACCTCCTGGACCCATATTCAGAGTGAGGGCTCTCTCTGTCTTTACCATCCTTTTACCTCCTGGCACCCAGCACCTGGGAAACGTTGGGCATTCACCATCTATTTCAATAAGTGGGGATGTCGGGACAAACACAAATGTGAGCCACAGAAGACTTATAGGGAGGGTTGAACTTTAATTCACAGAGAAGATGCTTGTGATGAATTTGTTAAATAAGGGGACAGGAAAACAAAAGTCGAATGCTTAAACCAAGTATGTAGGGAGGGGGGCTACTTTTCATGGGTAAATAAACAAGAAAACTATGGACTTTGAATTAATAGAATCTGAATCAGTAAGGGTTAACAGGCGAAGTGAATCAAGCACCTTCAAAATCTGTTTTCACCAAAGTGAAAACGTTTGGGCACTTGTATCCCAGAAATGACTAATGCTTTGCAGAATAATTCAATCTTCCGTCTTCCAGAAAAGAGAACGTATAAGAGTTAATGTACTGATTTATCTATTAAAATGCATTGTAAAGTACCACTAGTCAAAAGATTCTGGTGCTAGCACACCAATAGACACAAGTACTTTTAAGTGAATACAAGTTCAGAATTAGTCTCAGCATATGTCGGGGTTCTGGAATTAGCGATGATGACTGCACAACTGTGAATATACCAAAAAACACTTCATTTTACACTAAATATACACCTAAAATATAAATTCTGAATATGATAAGGGTGCCACTTTTTAAACACTTCAGAGATAGCATTGGTTCAAGTGAATTGATATCGAAGGAAAAGAACAGAGCATCAGTTTACGTATTACACCAAATTGATTGAAAATCTAAATACTGAAAAAAAAAAAACCCATAAGTATTTTAGACAACAACCCAGGCAAACTATTTTTTATGATCTTGTTGTGGAAGGAACTTTTAAAGCTTTATAGAAGTGCTCCAAATCAAAATTGAGAAATTTAAAACATAATTTTAAACTTGCATAGTGCAGAGCCAAAAATTTTTTAAATATCACGTACAAAGTCAGCACAAAAATGTAAAGGAAAGAAAAAGTTGCAGCATGTGATGAAGGGCTAATTTTTGTGACATTCAGAACTCACACAAATCAATTTTTTTAAATCACCCAATGATCAGAGGTGATGTCTGTGCAGAGGTGGTGATGAAGCGGACCAAGGCAGTGGGAATAGGAAAGAGCAAACAGTCCCCGAGGTGGTTAGGCTTTAACACCCCAGAGTGTTCCATTTGCTCTTTGCCATAAAAATGACAGAACTGGGTGAAGGGTTTGCACCCCTTGTTAGCCATTAGCATTAACAACAAGGATGAAAGACCTCAAAGGCCATTTTTGTCACTGAGATCTGAATTTATCTCCCTTTGCTGAATCTTAAATTAATAGTTAAATGATGGCAAGGCCTGTACCAAGGAGGTCATGTTTCCAGCCAACATTTCCTAAAGCCATGAGACATCAGTGGTTTCCCCCCATAAATTTGGAAGCTAGAGTCTGACAAGTCTAATGGTGCGGGGGGATCCACACTCAGTCACATTATCTTAAGTTTATCTTTCAGCAGCAGATGTAGGCTGCTCGCCTACCTCTTGTAACTACCCAACAGGATGCAATATAAGAAGTGCTCATATATGGAAGCTTTAGTGGAGAAAATCCTTTTAGTTTTTGATCTTCTCCTTTTCCAGAAATTCTGACAGTTGCTGGAAACCATTATCTACTTACCAGGGTTTAAGTGTTGCTTAGATCTCCTTGATTACTTTTAAGCTAAGATCCAGTTGAAAAGAGAGAACAAAGGAAGTTTGTTTGTTTGTTCCAAAGAAATTGGTTGGAATAGTCCTAAAAGACCCTGTGTATTCCATTTTGGTCAAGGGAAGGCCTTTAATTCCACCTCCTGCTTTTAAGTCTCAGTGTAGATAATACTTTTCTAAATAGCCTGTTCATTATGCTGCCTTTTTAATAGCATAGCAGTAGTTTCCGGAGAGCAATAGGGACTGAGAAAGAATACTAACATTTATTGAGCACCAGTTGTTTACAGGGTGCTGTGCTTTTTCATGTATGTTGCAATTTAACTCTCTTAATAACCCAGTTTGGCAGAAATTATTCCCATTTTACAGATGAAACTATTGCGTACAAGTGATGGCACCAGCAGCATCATTATCAACTGATCTGGAGACCCCAACTTGAGAACCATTGATTAAGTAAGACCTTGCTCAAGTCTTTGATAGTTCTGCTTAGTATGCCATCATACCTTCATGCGATTTATTCATTCAAACCGATACTTATTGAGTCTCAACTCTATTTTGAGCACTGTGTTAAGTTCCAAACACAGAAGCTATCAAGAGGGCTTCCCTGGTGGCGCAGTGGTTAAGAATCCGCCTACCAATGCAGGGGACACGGGTTCGCGCCCTGGTCTGGGAAGAGCCCACATGCCACGGAGCGACTAAGCCCCAGCGCCACAACTACTGAGCCTGCGCTCTAGAGCCTGTGAGCCACAACTACTGAGCCTGTGAGCCACAACTACTGAAGCCCATGTATCTAGAGCCCGTGCTCCGCAACAAGAGAAGCCACCGCAATGAGAAGTCCGCGCACCTCAACGAAGAGTAGCCCCCGCTCGCCGCAACTAGAGAAAGCCCGTGCACAGCAACAAAGACCCAATGCAGACAAAAATAAATAAATAAAATAAAATTTAAAAAAAGAAGTTATCAAGAGATCCATTTCTTGCTTTTATAGAGCATTTCGTCTTTGGGGGAGAGACAAATATTAAACATATTTATGTGAATAAATGTATCATTTAAAAATTGTTATAAATGCTACGAAGGATTGCAGAGTGCAACGAAACTCAACGAGAGAGTTTTCATCTGGGCCCCCAAGGTTAAGAAGTGGGACGTGAGGAGGGATGCTAGAAATCAAAGAGATCTGGAAGAAACAGCATCCATAGAAAGAGCGCCTGTGATAACAGAGAAGGCCAGCGTGGCTGGAGGTTATCACCAGGCAGATGTCAGGAGGTGAAGCGTGAGAGGTTAGCGGAAGCCAAATCATGGAGCATGTAGTTGGTCATGGAAACAATTTTGGACTTGATCCTTAAATCATTCTGGAGCTGTCGGGCAGGTTTAGGCAGGGGAGTGACACAATTGCTTTGCATTACTTTAAGATCGCTTGGTTGTTACAAAACAGAGTGGAGAGGGCCTAGGGAGGCTGTAGGGAAACTAGTGAGGAAGTCAGGACTGTGGCCTAGGTGAGAGATGAGACGGGGTTGGCGAGAACTCATTGTGTGTGTGTGTGTGTGTGTGTGCGTGTGTGCGCGTGCGCACGCACATGCGTTCCCAGGCTTTGGAGAAACGATAACAGAAAATCTTTTGGAGAAGATAATAGAAATCTGGAATCAATGAATCCAGATTTGAGCAGCTGGAAGGATGGGGTGTTATCTACCAAGAGGGAGAAGTCAAGGCAGCAGCAGATTTAGAAGAGGTTTGGGGGGAGGATGAGGTTGAGAGTTCAGTCCTGAGAATGCAGAGGCAGAGATGTTTCAGTGAAGCAGGTGACGTATCAGCGGCTGACTATGTGATTCTGAAGTTCAGAAGACGGGTCTGGACTGGAAGTACGAACCTGGGCACTGTACGTACCACTTTACATACATTGTTTCGTTTAATACTCACCATCATGTGAGGAAGGCATGATTATTGTCATTTTAGAGATTATTTAAGACTTAGCTTAAGCACTCTGCCCAGGTTCACACCAACGTAAAGTGGTAGACCTGAGATTCTGACCCACGAAGTCTGATCCGGGTCAGCTCTACTGACCGCCCAGGGGATAGGCCCCTTGTAATGGTCCATGTGGTCACTGCATGTGTCCTACAGAGGCAGGTATCTGCTGTGAGGGAATGTCTGGGAGTCAAAGTCCTTGATATTATATCCTGCACAGCTTTGTTTCCCCAGGCTTGTACTTCACAGATCTTCTCCTACTTCCCATCAGGTTACATCCCAATAAGCCCATATCATTAAGTCACAAATGCACTGAATTCACCTAACCCACCACACACCACAGCTTAGCCTAGCCTCCCTTCAATGTGCTCAGAACACCTACATTAGCCTACAGTTGGGCAAAATCATCTACCACAAAGCGTGTCTGATAATGAAGTGTTGGATATCTCATGTAATGGATTGAATACTTTACCGAAAGTAAAAAACAGAATGGTTGTCTGGGTCCAGAATGGTTTTAAGTGTCAGTTTTTCATCCTGGGGATGGCAGGGCTGGCTGGGAGCTGTGGCTTCCCTGCCCAGAATCACGAGAGAGGACTGTACCACGCATCACTAGCCTGGGAAAAGCTCAGAGTTCAAAGCATGGCTTTCTACTGAATGAGTATCGCTTTTACACCATCTTAAAGTAGAAAATTGTAAGTTGAACCATTGCAAGTCGGGACTGTCTGTAAACACAGGCATAGGGGTCTACTTCAATAGAGACTCTATATTTTTATTTAAACTATCCCTTGTTTATGCAAATCTAGATGTCCCCCCTTCTATCCTACTACTGTTGTTTGCAATGAACCCTCTAGTAGGAGTGTTTGTAGGAGTGTACAGGTTCCATTAGTATGATCAACCCCAATGAGGGAGTTACTGAGTCAAAGGATTTTCACTCAGGGAGCAGTCACACTGCTGTCCAAAAATACATACTCCCGCCAGAATTAAAAGAACATATCTGTTTCCTTGCATCTTTGATAACACTGGGAATTATTAAGCTTATAAATTTGCACCAATCTGATAGGAAAAGTATGATGCCTCATTGTTCAATATTATATTTATTCCACTGAGTGGGCAGTGGAATACTGATCACTTTTTTCTATAAGCTGCTGCTTTTTGTATCTTGCCCATTTTCCCACAGAGTCATTATTCAGCTTCTGACTCACTTATAAGAGTATTTTATGCATTAAGGAAATTGGTTCTTTATCATGCATCTTTTACTTTCATATGCTTAGAAGTTTCCTGGTCCGTGTATGAGGAACTTAACATGAGTTACCAAAATGTAGGGAGAGAAGGTAACTAACTTTTCACTTCTCATCACTGGTACTATAATTTTTAACTTCTGTAACTGTATTGCTGTTGTAATTTAAAAGGCCACGCCCACTTCTCTCTCTCGGGATATTTTACACCAATGAACTGAAAACATGCATTTTTTAACCAGAGATACAGGGGTCTCCTCTATTTTTCTTTTTTTCCCCCATCTCTCTTCTTGTTGCTTTAAGCTCCCAAGTTGCGAGTTGAGAGCTCTTTTGAGTCTGGGGAACCAGAGTAAAATTCTTTTGGGGGCCACGCCAGTGTTAATGGGTAACATTCAGTGCAAATGCCTCCCCCGTTTCCACATCTGCAGCTTTGTACAGGCCTCACCTCCGAGATGCCTGAAAGTGTGAAGCCAGCCAAGGCGTAATGTGTATTAGCAACACAAAGAGTGCACAAGGGGAGACGCGGGGACAAGCGTAATTTACTAAAGATTTATTAGACCTCATGAAATCTGCCCGAACCTCCCATTTTTCTATCTCATCAGCCCACGTCTAAATAGGATGGCTTTGTTAGCGGGCGATGGTCATTTAGAATCATCCAGCAACAAATCTCGCTGCTTAAAAAGGCGTACCGACGGGAAGCAGCACGTTGGCGAGAGTTCATGCTCAGAACAGAGAACCCCAAATCTGGAAACATGGAAATGAGGGGATGTTCCAGTCTCTCCAGGGACCTCCGCTTGACTTTTGATTCTGGTCTAAGCCCTTTGGTGTGGCTTGTTTACTGCAGGATGTGAATAAAGCTCTGGGGAAGGTGAGGTGAGGTGCTTTCACAGAGCAGCCTGGAGCGTGCGAGGGTGGTTTTCAGGGTGCCGCATGTGCCGCGTTTTGGGAAAACGTTGCCCAAACCTTAAGACTCAATGGAGCACATTCGATAGTACTTTAAATCTCAGCTCAGGAGAACAAGACCTCTCTGGGGCTACACAAACGTCAAAATAGCTTCTCCCTAATGTGAATGAAAGGTAAAAGTTATCGGGGCTTGGTTTTCATTTAGCCTCAGGCTTGCAGCTCATTAATAGATGTTAGAAAACTCTCCTGGATTTTACAACTAGGAACGTCCCTCTGGACTGCCTTACGTTGCCGGTGTCCCGAGTCTCTGTTTGCCCATCTGTGTGGTGGCTTGATGTTGAAAGCTCAGGACAAAGTAAGGCGTCAGGGAAAAAGGTGAAGGCTTACTGATTTCTCCCCCTGGAAAATGATCTCACTACCCTCAACTCAGCTTTGGAACTTAAAGGATAAAGGGAGGGCTTTGTCCACCTTCATAAAATTCTCATCGTGCTTATTGCTGAGGTGATTAAAAAAAAAAACCACATTCTCAAACTTAACAAGAAGAGGGATGAATTGTGCCTTCTGTTGGTCTTAAAAGTAGTTAAGTAGGAGTAATGGGATACAGTCAGATGAGAAAGGCCACAGCGGGAACATCCACGATCGGGCCCCTTGAAATCAGCGCCAGGGCAGAAGAGGAATATATGCAGAGTGAATAGCATATCATCCAAAGGGCAACGCGTTCTTGGCTTTTGATAAAGAATTTGGAGGAAGCAGGAAGACAGGCAAAACACTCTGCTTTAAGCCATGCCTGGTGGTTCTGGTGAATGTCTAGGGCCAGCAGCGAATAGCTTTAAAACAACATTTATGTCCTCATCATCATGTGTTTGACTGTGGGTTATAGATGCACACCGGCCTTCATCTGTCATTGCCAAAATCTCTTCCTACACAATGGGACAGTCCTCCATGAATGCAAATTAAACCACAATTGTCTTGTCCGTAATTGTCTCAACTAGCAAAGTGCCTTTCTTTGGTGAAAAGAGCCCTCCCGAACTCCTTGCTTGTCTACCCCTAAGGGCCCGGTACATGCGCCATGCTTTCTCTCTTTCTTGTGGCTTTTATCCAGACAACATTAAAGGGACTCTCTCCCCTTTATGCAGGCAAATAAAAAGTAGATTTAGAGAACAAAGATGAAAAGCACACATTCCCCTGATGGCATACTTCAGAATCCAGCGGCCTGGTTGTCAGACGCTGGCCAAGTTAAAAGTTGCACGGGGTCCCCTGACATCAGAAATTCAGATGAAAAAATGAAATCAAGTGTGTGCCCGTGAGGACTTGTAGTACATTAACATGAAGTTGTGTCATTGGCAGCTCTTGAAAAGGGATTTCCAGGCCTGCCTTTTAGCCTTGGTTAATGGGGAAGAAGAGCACCAGAGCTACAGGCTTGCCATTTGCCCTCTTAATCTGTTTCCATTTGAAGAATATTTTCTCTACAGCTAAAAGCAGGTAACAGAGCCTCGGCTGCACCATCACTTCTGAAAGAGGAGCTCTCCCCCCCACTCCCAGTCCAGCCGTTCTCAGGAGGTGTGTTCCACAGGAAACTTCAGGGGCTCGTGCAGCTTCTCCCACGCAGACAACCATCAGACAGATCACAATTAAAACCCACTGAGCTCTCCACGTGAGAAACCTCCTAAGAGAGGGATGGAGTGCCTTCCGGAACAAGCCTAACTTCAGAAGAGTCCAGACGTGGAAGGGAGGTAGTGCGTCTGTTTCAAGGTTCTTCCAGGTGCAAAAGCTTTGCCTCAGAGGGGGCCCTTCGAGACCTAATCTCTGTCACACCCCGGACAGCGCAGAAGTGGCTCCTCCGATTGTTATCAGGGAAGCCGACACACCTGCAGTCAGGGGCTACGCCAACCGTAGCCTTACTCTAGTGTTACACGTGACTTCACTGAAACTCTCTCCCTCATCACTGCCACATACCCTCCTAGTCTCCCTAACCACAGGCCCTACATCCCCTTAACGTGGCCACCGCCTGGCTCAAGCAGAGCCCTCTGGCCTTGGTTCCAACACATTTACTCCTTTCTGCTCTCATGCTTGTCACCCCTTTCCTGCCCTCCTGCCTGTCACCCCTTTCCTGCCCTCCTGCCTGTCACCCCTTTCCTGCCCTCCTGCCTGTCACCCCTTTCCTGCCCTCCTGCCTGTCACCCCTTTCCTGCCCATCCAACATGCGGCTCGTTTCCAAGCCCGTCCACTCACATCGTCTCATTTCCTCCCTTCCTATATTCCCTGTGAGCTCAAACTACCAGTGGAACTTAGCTAGTCTTGGGAGTAAACCCCTATTCAGGCATTTACTAGTCCTGCAAAGCCAAGTCCATTGGCTCTCCTGACGCCTCGTGTCTTTCCTCCAAAGTCCCAGGTGATGTAAACAGAGCTACCTGCCCGGAAGCTCGCTGTGCAGTGGGCATAGCATGGACTTTGGAGAAGAAAGCCCTCAGTTTAAACCCTAGCTCTGTCACTTAGCAGCTTCTGGGCTTTATCTTTCCCTTATGTCACCACAAGGTAGGTGAGAATGAAAAGACATAATGCAGAGGACCTGGCCTATTTTGGTAGCAGTCACCAAGGGGGTCCCCAGTCATCTTCACCAGCCGGTACCCATGTGTAACCTTCTCCTGCACTGAATCAGGGCTAGTCTTCTGTGACCAAGAGAGTATGAAGAAGGTGATGGTATGTGACTTCCGAGGGTAGTTAAGAAAGGGCATTGCAGTTTCCGCTCCACACTTTACGCCAGGCTGCCCGCCCAGGACGCCTTAACTTCCTCCCCCTCTCCTCTCTCTCCCCTGCTCTTTGCAGAGGTCCTGGCTGGCTCGAAGAGGCAGCCAATGACACGTCCATCACCAGGAAGCCTCTCCCATCCTGACCTGGCACCTCCTACTTTTGTTTGCTTCCATGCATTGTTCAGGATTGATTTGACTGCAGTCCAAACAACGGGCACCACAGTAAAAGGCAACAGACTCGAGTCACTAAGCATTTGAGCAAGCAGGGCATTATCCAAAGACTGCCCTTCCTATTTTGAGTTCAAGCTTGAAGAGCCACTTAGAAAGAGAATAAGTAGATCTCTTGACACAGTGAATGAAGTCCAAACCAAACAAATTCCTCCCTTGGTGAAGTCTGGACACTGACACTTTTTCTTTGACTGGGGCAAATTGTGATGGATCCTTGGGACCAGCCCCACAAAAATAGCTGGTTTCCATTTCAAGTGGCCCACCTTCTCCTAAACGATACTTGTTCCATTTTTATTTACAAACTTTTATTCCTTTTGCTCCTAAGAAAAATGAAATAAAAATGCAATACCAAGAGAAAAACTCTGTTAGCACTGCTGGACTTGCATGTGTATGTCTGTCCATAAAACCATGTTTTAAGATGGATTTTGAATTTATCAAGAACCTCTTCTTTGAACATCAAATATTCATCTGCCATAGTTTAATAGCTCCTTGGTATTTATACGGGAGTTCTCTAACCTTCTAAACCAGTTCATACTGTTGGGAATGTACATGGTTTCCAAATTTTCACCGTGCAAACCACACTATGGTGAACATTCCTAAACTAAATCTATGCTGTGTAGTGACAGTTGCAATTTCCTGAAGTAGAATTACTGGGTCAGGGAAAGGACATTTGAACGACTTTTGGAATATCTGTCAAACTGCCCTCTGGGTAAGTTGTTGCAATTTTCACCCCACCAGTCATATATGTACTCTTTTCAGTATTACAGCATTTAAATCATTTAAATTATGTGTCAAATGACAGACTCAATGAATCCTCAGTGTTTACACAACTGTCTTTGACGATGAATGAAAAGCAGCATCTTTTCATGTCTTGGTCCCTCTGCCTATGCGTGTGTGTGTGTTCACTGCTTGTCTACTTATATAGACTCATGCGTTTTTTACTGGGTGATTTTTAAACTCATTTGTAAGGGGTCCTTGCATATTAATGTTAACAATATTAGCTCTACCTCTAATCCTGTTGCAAATGTATTCAATACATCATTTGTTTTGGTTTTGTTTATGGTTACTTTGTTTAGGTGATCAAATAAATGTCTTTTTTGGTTATGAGTTCTGTTGACTGAGGGCCAAAGCCTCTGTTTTGGAGAAAGTGCCAGACGTCCAAGGAAGCGATGGGCCACTTGGGGAGAGTCCCGCCGTTGACATGAGGTCCCATCACCTCTGCTCTCAGGTCTGCAGTGCAGCTGTCTCTGAACGTATTGTTCTCCAAAGGGAAGGGGGTCTCTAGACAAAGTTATCCCACCGTCCCACTTTGCGCCTCCAAATTAGAAGGTGTTAGTGGCCTCCCACCAAGATTTTCTCTGCTTATTTGCCAAGGTGCTAAATTCTTTTGCATGAAGAAGAATGATCATTTGGCTTTTGTGAAGTCATTAAATCTGGTCTTATCTGTACTATATGTTTATGGCAAACTCCTCAAAGTTTGGGGCATGAGACATACTTCCCTACTTTCAAGGCCTATTAAGGTTTTGTGCTATTTAGCTTACCTTGGACCATTTCAGACAGGTATTAGTACTTCTGGTGTCTCCATCTTTCCAGGAACATTATTTTATTTGTCATGTTACCCATTATAAATGCATTTTCCCATTGTTGTCTCCCTTTTATATGGCTAATATATGGGAGAAGTATTGACATTTTGTTTTTTTAACAGGAAATCTCACTCTAGCAGTTTCCCAGTTGGCCCTTGGATTACCTGGGTATACAATTAAGTCATGTGAAAATAATACTTTTGTCTCCTTTTCCAATATTTATACATTTTTGCTTTCAAGCGTTGGGACTGTAAGAACAATATTGAGTAATGCTTATAAATAATGAAAATAATGAGACCCAAATTTTAATAGATATGTTTCAAGTATTTCAGTGCTAAGTGAAATGCTTGTTATACATTCTCTGTGTCAACTTAGGGGTGCAACGTTACATTAGCCGATAGAAGCCAGAGTTGTTTTCACTACTGCAACGTATTGAATTATCATAAATGTAAATTTTGCCAAATGTTTTTTAAATCATCAATAGACAATCATAAGTATTTGGGATTTCCTCTTTTGACTTATAAAAGTAAAAGATAATGCCAGTAGATTTTCTTATATTGAGCTATCTATCTCAGAATTCTTAGTCATAGTGTACTATTCTTTTAAAACACTACTGTGTCTGACCTTTCAGATGCTTTGTGAATATTTTTCACACTCTGCCACATGAAAATTTGGTTACTGTAGTTTTTCATTCATTCCAGAATCTTCACCCTACCTGCAGCATGCATCAGTCTGGACTGAGGTCATCATGTCATTTCAACAAATCTCTCAGATTTTGGCAAACATTAAATTAAAAACTTCAAAACATATCTCATTAATCACAGAAAAAGCATTTGACATAATGTTTTTTTCATGATAAAAATACTAAGCAGGGCTTCCCTGGTGGCACAGTGGTTGAGAATCTGCCTGCCAATGCAGGGGACACGGGTTCGAGCCCTGGTCTGGGAAGATCCCACATGCTGCGGAGCAACTAAGCCCATGCGCCACAACTACTGAGCCTGCGCGTCTGGAGCCTGTGAGTTACAACTACTGAGCCTGCGTGCCACAACTACTTAAGTCTGCCTGCCTAGAGCCCATGCTCCACAACAAGAGAAGCCACCGCAGTGAGAAGCCCGCACACCGCAACGAAGAGTAGCCCCCGCTCGCCACAACTAGAGAAAGCCTGCGCACAGCAACGAAGACCCAACACAGCCATAAATAAATAAATAAATAAATTTATTTTTTAAAAAAAACAGCTATGAAGTTGGTCCCTAGCCTTATACCATATACAAAAATTAACTCAAAATGGATTAAAGACCTATATGTAAGAGCTAAGGCTATAAAACTCTTAAAAGAAACATGTGTATATCTGTATGACCTTGAATTCGGCATTAGATAAGAAACTGTAAGCAAAAGCAACAGAAGAAAAGTAAATTGGAGATCAAAATTGAACACTTTTGTGCTTCAAAGGACATCATCAAGAAAGTAAAAAAGTCAACCCTCTGAAAGGGAGAAAATATTTTCAAATCATATGTGTGATAAAGAGCTCGTACCTAGAATATATAAAGAGCCCCTATGACTCAATGGTAAAAAGACAACCCATGGACTTCCCTGGTGGTCCAGTGGTTAAGACTTCGCCTTCCAATGCAGGGGGTGCGGGTCCAATCCCTGGTCAGGGAGCTAAGATCCCACATGCCTTGCGGCCAAAAAACCAAAACATAAAACAGAAGCAATATTGTAACAAATTCAATAAAGACTTTAAAAAAATGGTCCACATCAAAAAAAAAATTGTTTAAAAAAAAGACAGCCCAATTTAAAAATAGTAAAGTATCTGAATAGACATTTCTCCAAAAAAATATACAAATTGCCAATATACACAGGAAACATTGTTCCCTCTCTCTCTCTCTCTCTCTCTCTCTCTCTCTCTCTCACTTTCTTTGGAATTAACTGTACTGAATTTATATAGATTTTGGTCCAGGCTCTTGACAACTCCTCTAAACTTACAAAATTCTGTGCAGGTTTGTCAACTGTTACTGAAATCCAGGACTGAATGTACTAAAAAGGATTGGGATCATTCCAAAGTAAGAAATCTATGAAATAGAAACTGTAATGATTTGTCCATTTGAGGAAGAATGACTCATAGCTTATGCAATGCACTTTTAAATAATTTCTTTGTCTCTGTCCTACCAACTGGATCCATAAAACTTAGAGGAGAATGAATAAATAGTTTCAAGTTAAGTCCTATGCTGCTTTGAATTGGGGGAAATTTAAAATTAACTTTATAACTGGAAATATTTGCCCACTCAACCTCTCTAAACTTATTTAAATGTCTCCTAGGCTTTCGACAAAGGCAAAAAATATTAATGCAATCCACAAAACCTTACCCGACTGAATTCGCCTTTCTTGCCTTGTCTTGATCCATGCTTTCTTCCACTCTATCACTGCAACCCAGCCCAGTGGATTCTTCTACTTGCAAAAACACGACATGTTTCTTCTAAACGTGGGATGTGTACATGCCAGTCCTTCTGCCTGGACCTCCCCGTCCTCCTTCCCAAACCCTTTCTCTGGTAACTCCTCTTCCTTGAGGTCTGTTTAAGCAGCACTTTGCTTTAGACCAAATGTTTGTGTCCCCATAAAAAATCATATGTTAAATCCTAACCCCCAATGGGATGTTAGGAGGTGGGGCCTTTGGAAGGTGATGAGGTCATGAGGGTGGAGCCCTTGTGAATGGGATTAGTGCCCTTATAAGCAGACCCCAGGGACCTCCCTCACCCCTTTCATCATGTGAGGACACAGTGAGAAGACAGTCATCTGTGAATCAGAAGGCAGGTCCTCCCCAGACACCAAATCTTCTGGCACCTTGATCATAGGGTTCCCAGCCTCCAGCGCTGTGAGAAGCAAAGTTCTGTTGCTTATAAAGCATCCAGTCCATGGGATTCTGTTACAGCAGCCTGAACGGACTAAGACATGCATTTTCACGCTGGTCTTCTCCGATGTGCTTGATATTGCCCACTCTCCATCCTTTGTATCCTCACAACATTGCACTGCGGATGCAGGGAGCTCATCCTGCTGTAATTTATTCGTGTGATTGCTGTTTAGTATCAAGATCATATCTGATTCTGTATCCCCAATACTCAGAAAATTCCTAGTTCATGTGGGTACTCAAATATTTGTTGAAAGAAAGAATAAACCCAGATCATTTTACAACATAAGAAACAGACTCGATCCTTTGCATTTCAAAATTTGTGGTGTCTGGAATTGCGGAGATAAAACACATTTGACTATTTTCAAATAATTCTGCTGTTCATGGTTTTATTTTGATTCTGCTGTTCATGGTTTTATTTTGTTCTTATTGCTTTTACCTATATAAAGGTAAATATCTGCCATGAGCAATATTTCCTTACATGTACAGATACCTTCATGAATATTTTGCCCATGAATCTTTTACTCATTGACCAGATATTGTGATATCTTACGGCCCTCAATTATTATTTTTCAAATCTTCATTTGAGTTCCAGAAGGTAATAAAAGCTTCCCATTTTTCTTTTTGACCCTTGGAGTCTCAGAAATTTTTAGTCCTCTTGATTTTGCATCTTTACAAGTGCCTATTTATCCATCAAAAAAGATACACATTACTGTCTTTCATCTCAGAGACAAAACTACCTATTGGTAGAACCCAAATGAAAAGGGAAGTGACATGGAGTTACTTAGAGGAAAGTTCAGATGCAGCTGTAATATCCATAAGCCAAAAGTCAAAATCTTTCAGTTGATTCTTGGAAACTCCAGTGTAAGTAACATTTAAGCCCCACTTAAAATGACTACATGTAGCATTTATTTTTGTTTGGCACTCTGTGGACACTTATAGTAGAGAGTTGTCATAAGATTCTATGAAAAGATAGATAAAGAAGGTCTCTTCCTCTTTGCCAGCTCTACAGTAAGTAATAATATGCCAGCCAAAGCCACCAGACAGGAAAAAACCACACACCATCACTCCAGGTTCATCTACCATAAATGAGAAAATACATGTGACAGCACGTGCCTGGTGCTGGCCCAGAGTTGGCTCTCTGGGTTTACTTGTTCACTCCTTCAACTCTGGGGGGTGGGAGTTGAAGCCAATTTACCTCCTTACATAGAGCCACAGCTGGATTCTTTCCCAGGAGTTACATCTGTGCATCCTCACCTCCCCCATGTTCTGACCCATGTCTGCATTCACATCATGACATGCTTTGCTTTCTCCTCATGCCCATTGGATACACTTTGGATACAACAATATCCTCCCATCAATCATCCCTAAATCAAATATTAGCCTTTAGTCTTCAAGAGGCACACTGTCCTAAGATAAACTCTGAGAGAAGGGCTTTTTAAGAGATGTGTCTGCTGAGCTGTCAGCATAAACCTTGACCTGGGTCTCGAGCTGTTCTGGCCAAATGGCAGGCAGGACCTGAGATCTGGCTATTTCAGTTCTCCCATAAAAAAGGGATAATAAAATGAATGTTTGGTGAGAAAAAATGCTTTTATGGAAACTTGTGTAATTCAAACTTTTTGCTGGTGGTTTAACGTCAGATTTTACAACAGGGTAGTTAAATAGTTGGCTGAATTTTTTAAAGGTCTGGGGAATTTCAAAGCAGAAAGTATACTCTTTGTAGTTTGTCAGTCCGGAGAACGAGGCGGGCAGCTAGGATACCTCCATTTCAGGTTGTCTGCTGCAGGGCTTGTGGGCTTTTTTCTCTGGATAATCCTCCCTTTTGTCATCTACTGCACATTAAACAAAAGAGGAGGAACACAGCACATGGTTTGGAGGAGCTATTGGTTCCCCAGGAGAGGTGTAAGTTAACCCTGAGTTCTCCACACCCTGGCAAGGTCATTTGTAGTCATAAATTTGAGACAAAGTCGTTGTCTGTGAACAGAATGAAGCTCATCTGGAGGCTCGCACCCACAATCCTCATTGTTTGATGTAATGACCGACTGAGCTCCCTCCGACAACCGTTCCTTTATGAATGACGCTCAGATGGTCATGTCCTTGGTTCCTGCTAGGACCTTTGAGACAATGGAAAAGAGAGACTTCAAGGACGTTTTAGGCACTGCCCTCAGAAAGGTAAAAGTATGCATGAGAAAAAATGTAAGGGCCCCATCCATCCCGTGCCCTAGGAATCATCATTACCCAGAGCATCAATTCTGGATTAAAGAAAAAAATTAACAGACTAACAGAATAATGGTCCTTTTAAAAAATAAGATATTTTATATATGTTACAGCATTCTACAACCAACACTTTTCATTGTCCTGTCTCTCATTTCAGTAAATTTGTGCAAATGTAGGATTATTGTTTGCAAATTTGTGGACTAGGTGATTCCAGATTAGAACACAGAGAATCGCACACCATTGTTTTTAGAGGTAATTCCACTGTCCACTCTTAGGAAAGTGGGACTGATGCTTTAAGTTAACTATCTCGAAGTGAAAGGATTGATGCTTCCACGTGGACCATGGACAAGCATTTGCAATATGCCTGGTTTGGGTTAGGAGTAAAGCAGGAGCCTAGGGTCCCAGGAAGAGCTGAGAAAAAGGGAAATAAGACACAGACCCCCTGAGCATTTGCATATTGCATCCTAATTGGTCAAACACCAACGCTTGTCCTCATTTTTGTGTTTAGGATAGAAACCTCTGGATGAAGAGAAAACCAAGAGGATACCATTCTACTAGGCTTTTCATTTAATTATATGTATTTTTTCACATTTGTAATGGCGATGTGGATAAATCACACAATTGTAATTACTACACCAAGCATATGTGCCTTTTCAAGTTTTGGGTATATTTCCAAATGGTTGTACAACCATGGTGCAAGTTATTCTCATCCCTGGCTGAAAAAAACTGAACTTGCTTCTCTCACCATTATAAACTTGCTTCTCTCACCACCATATATATATATATATATATATATATATATATATGAATTTGCATTTCTTTACTAAGTAGTGAAGTTAATTAATATATTTCGTACATTTGGCCATTGTAAGTTACCTTTTTTTTATTGAAGAGTACCTCCTTTGTTGTTTTATTTTTAGTCGTATAAGAAAATAAATACTTTGCATGTCATAAGAAACACCTATTTTCCCCAGTTGGGTCTCAGTGCTTTTAATCAGGGAGAAACATTTATGTTTTCATTTAAAAATTTAGAGTGTGAAGAGTTCTGGGTTGCTGAGAAGAGGAAAGGGGGCAGTTCAATATTTTTTGAATGTCTCTGAATACCTACATAAAAACAGGGCAGTCAGATAGCCAGAGCAAAAATCCATGGAAAGCATTTCATAAAACTAAGTGACAGGGACTTCCCTGGTGGCGCAGTGATTAAGAATCCACCTGCCAACGCAGGGGACACGGGTTCGAGCCCTGGTCCGGGAAGATCCCACATGCCGCAGAGCAACTAAGCCCATGCGCCACAACTACTGAGCCTGTGAGCCACAACTACTGAAACCCACGCGCCTAGACCCCATGCTCCGCAACAAGAAAAGCCACTGCAATGAGAAGCCCGCACACTGCAACAAAGAGTAGTCCCTGCTCGCCTCAACTAGAGAAAGCCCGCACACAGCAACGAAGACCCAACCCAGCCAAAAAAAAAAAAAAAAAAAACCTAAGTGACAAGTTACCCCCACAAAGACCAAAACCTGTCTAAGTACCAACCATGACAAACATTAAGACTGCACAGTACCTGGGTCCATACACGGAAGAGGAAGCATCAGGGCAGTATCTGAGGGACTTGGGACAGGAAAGCCTGAAATATCCAACAGAGACTGTGTGAGTCTGCTAGGGCTGCCGTATCAAAGTACCACCCACTGCGGGGCTTAAACACCAGACATCTCTTTTTTCACAATTCCGGACCCCAGACATCTAAGCTGGCAGGGTTGGCTTCTTCTGAGGTCTCTCTACTGGGCTTGTAGATGGCCGTCTTCTCCCTGTGTCCTCATGTGTTTTTCCCTCTGTGTGTGTCTGTGTCCTAATCTCCTCTTCTTATAAAGACACCAGTCAGATTGGATTGGGGCCCCACCCACATGACCTCATTTTACCTCAATGACTTCTTTAAAGGCTCTATCTCCAAATTCAGTTACATGATGAGTACTGGGGGTTAGGACTTCAACATATGAATTTTGTGGAGACACAATTCAGCCCATAACAGGAACTCCTTGGAAAGCAGGCTGGCCAATCTGAGAGCAGCAGATGAAACTGGGAGAGGTAGGTAATACCCACTACAGCAGCAGGTGAGTTCAAGGGGGCTGAGGTCAGAAGGAGCTGGAGTGGTCAGGTTGCTGTGACCCCTCAGAACTGACCTGCCAGGGCACCCTTCTAGGACAGGGCCCTGTACTGAGAAGAAACTACTAGAATTTGGATCAAAAGTGAGCAGAACAAAGGGCAAGAGAGAAAAAGGAAAGAGAAGGTAAATAAAAGAGAGGAAGTAGAGGAGAGAGGAGACATTTCATGCCACCATGTTTTTCAACAATTTAATTTAAATTGTTACACAGAAACAGGAGAAAATGGAGTAGTGTAAAGTTAGAAAACCTACTTGGAACTACACGTCTTTCAAACTTTTAGACGAACTAAGTTCATCTAATGATGAACAAGAGAAAATATATACATCAAATTCCACAAAAATGTATTCAGCTTTATTGATATGTACTTTACATACAATGAAATTCACATATTTTAAGCACACAGTCTAACCATGTACATCTTACTGGTTCTATTTCTCTAGAGAACCCTGACTAATACAGATTTGTGTACCAAGAGTGGTTCTACAGAAACAGAATTTTAAGGATGAGTTTCCTGAATTGTTTCTGGAGTTTCAGGAATTGGAGCTCTAATCTGATTAGATTTAAAGACACTAATGGCTTGATTTCCAGTACTAAACAAAGCACTGGTATGTTTACAGTTCGTGGCATGATCTGACAATCAACATACATAAAATATCTCCACCGGATGCTCCTTATCAACCACTTATAAAAGGCAAGGAACTGGGTGACTGTGTATATGATACCTTCAAACATTTCTGGAAAACTAATAAATGCAATGAGATTGGCTGGTTATACCTCATGTCACTGGACATAGTGGTGAACAAAAAAAGGATGAGCTCAGGGATTTGAATCCCAGCTCAAGTGCCACATACATGACCTAAAAGCTTCTACGTGTGCCCTAAAGGGGACCCTTATCTCATTCAGCTGTGAGGCTAAGATGGCTGGAAATCAAACACACAATCTCAACATGCAACTGGATGCATTACAAAGCAGGCTGAACTTCCAGCCTCCCAAGGTGTCTGCGGTGAAGGTGAGGGCGTTGACCGAGAAAAAATGGGGTCCTGTAAGTTGAGATGGGGACGTGTTGGAAGATCCTGATGAGGCTGGGGGTGCTAAGCCCCGAGATGCTGATGAGCCTTTCTTCTTCGCTGGTAGAAGCTGCCTCCTCACCCCCAGTGGAAGCAGCTGCTCCACTGCTGAGCGGGTTCACCCGTATTACCTGACGAAACCGTAATGACCTCCCCTACAACAGCTGCCACTCAAGACAATCCTGGTCCTCCTCAGGACCCACTCCCACACCCACCCTCCTTGCTTCTAGATCCATAACCAGACTCAAGTCCCAGCGAGCCCCTAAAGGTGAGCTCCAGAGTACAGCCCACCAGGAAGTGCGCTGCGCTCCAAGAGAACTGCTTGAGTTTGCTCATTTATACAGAAGAAATCTGGACAACACGTGTGGGAAGGACAATGGTGAAAGGAACATAAAGTTGGATCAGGCTGAATTCACTGATACTGGCTCACTGAGCAGAGATTCTACATTTATGGCTGCAACTCCGGGAGCTACAAAAGACTCTGTTTGGTTAGTTGGCTGAAACATGGACCAAAGCTGGCCCCCAGTGACCTAATTGGAAATGCAGGCCGTGCCTTGGCTCAGTGTTGAGGAGGGGCCTCAAGCCTTAGGGAGGCTGGAATGGAGAGTGGACCTGTCATTGAAGACCTACTCACCCACACTGAGAAGGTCCAGAAGACATTTTTTTTTTAAACCAACTTTAAGAAATACATTTGTGGAGGGAGCCCCAGCATCCCCAAGAGCTGGGTGACTGCTCTTCTCTGTAGGCCAAACCTTAGAGTCACTGCAGTCACTGAACTGGCCTCACTAAAGCCATGGGTGTGCCCTGCCCTAGCATTCTTCCTCTGCCTCAGTAAAGCTGTAGGCATACCTGCCCCCGCACCCAGCAATATTCTCCTGGCTCTCTAAAGCCACCGACGTGCTCCCCACCCCAGTACCCTCTCCCAGCCTCACTACAGCAGCAGGCATGTCCCATCCCCAGGGCGCCTCACCTACATCACTGAATCCACAGGTACGCCCTGCCCTCAGCAATCTCCTGCAACCGCAATAAAGCCAGCAGGCAAGTGCAGGACACGTGGGGGATCTAGAGTTAGTTTTATTTTAAAGGTTAGTTTTTATTCTCAAGGCGTAGGCTTTGTGGCATTTCAGCTAGATGCCAAGGTATTAATGAATTGTTAAGAAGATCTCTCTGCTCTGTTAGAGCCATAAACCTCATATCCCTCTGGCACTGCTCTTCCCCCAGCACTGCTTGACCTCTAGTATCTTTTCTATCTTAGCCCCCAAAGCAGCTGCTATTTGTTAAGCCCTGGACAGACTCACCGTCCTATGTGCTGTATATTCCGCAGCAAGACTCACGGGAGATCCTGCTGCACAGTCTTCCAGAGCTGCGTCTCTATAGAGCTTCATCCCCTCCCTTACTCTGTGCCACAGATTCCATCCACTTCAGCTGCTCTGAATTCTACTGTCTTCTTCCTGAGCTCAGCAAAACTACCAGATTCTGCTCAGAGGCCGGTTTTCTGTGCTTTACTCAGGAAAGTGTCCTAAGGAAAAAAAGCTAGGCAATTAGAGGGCTCATCCTATGGGTCTCCCTTTTCTCAGCAACTGCCTCATTTACTTTTAGCAATTTTATAGTTGTTTACTTGTAGGAGGACTAGTCCAGTACTAGTTACAAAATTCTGTCTGGAAGCAGAAACCATCCCACAAAAATTTATTATTAAGATGAAAGATAGCAAGGAGCCTAATAATATCGCTACATCAGCAATGAGAGCGTGCCAAGAGACATGCCTCAAAACATATCAAAATGGTAACAGCTCATTTAAAAACAAGATAAAAGGCATTAAGTATATCATGCAAGATAAATCAGAATTAGGAATATTCAGAAATGAGGTGCCAAAACTCAGACAAGATTTATAAACCAAAAAAGAAAAAAGAAATAAAAACTTAAAATAGTGAGAACACAGAGAGAATAAACAAACAAAAGTACTGCCCTAAGGGAAAGAGAAGGTGAAAAGAAGGGAAATTTTAATAATTGAAAACTTAATGAAAGAACAGAAATAGTAAATATTTGTAAATATAACAGGCTATTTTTCTCCTCTTGAGTTCTTTAAGATATCTTTGACAACTAATAGTAAAAATTATAACATTGTCAGGTGGAGTTTTCAATAAATGATATAATATATAAGGTGAGGAGAGCAAAGGGACCTACATGGTGGTAAAATTTCTACATTACACTTGAAGTGGTAAAATACTGATTCTAAATAAGCTGTGAAATGTATCTTTTAATCTCTAGAGCAACTGCAAAAAAAGGTAGATAGATAGATAGGTAGATAGATAGATAATAGACAGATACAGAGATGACAGATGATAGAGAGATACACACACATAAAACACAAGTTTTTTTTAAAAAAAAAAAACAATCCTGTAGACACAAATTTGAATTGTAAATTTTAATACAAGCTTATGAGGTTTTTCATGTTACATATAATATACACATTTTTTCCCCTGCTTTTGTCTACTGAAGAGAACCATGACCAGTCCAGTAACAGAGAGCATCCTTAGTGCCCAGATATGGGACTTGAAATATCATTTCCTACCAAAATAAATGTTCTGTTTTGTTTGTAGAAATGGATAATTCTACATCTATATTGATTCCCTTTTACTCAGGGTTAATTTGAGAGGTATTTGTGGGTTTTTTCCCAAGTGGTTTGAAGTTTAAAAACAAACTTATACGTATTTAAAAATGCAACAAATATCACTTTTGAATTATATTAGGCTGTCAGAAAATATGGCCTACACAAATTTCCTTCTTTGCAAATTAATAGATTCATATAGACTCAAATTTCATAACTGTTTCATTAAAAGCTAAAAAGGAATAAGCTGAGTATGGTATAAAGGTCCCTGCAATTAGAAGCTTGGTAATGGGATTTTTAAAAATTTCCAGAATGGCATCCATATGGGGAAATAATCTGTTTATGAGATTCAAGTGGGTCACACCCCACACACGTAAGTCCCCTGTACTCTCCTTTCCACCCCCTGCCCAGGGGTGACACAGGCCTAAAGTGAGCCAATCAACCGTGCAACTCTTGCTGGGGGTGCTGGAGGTACATTCTCTCTCCACGAGGACTGCCAAACTGGCAACTTGTCAGCCACAGCTGCCTGTGGTCACCTTCGTGGCCGTACTGTGAGTGAGTGAAGTCAACACAGGGCAGGGCAGAGAGGCGGTGTTCTACGAAAGTAGTTGGCGCCCTGGTTCCAGCCTTGCCTGAAGCTTGCTGCACTTCTACACATCCGTTTCCTTGACCCAATAAATTCCCTTCTCTGCTTAAACAAGCTTGATCTGGATTTTCTCTTCAGCCCAGAAAGTCTTGATCGATATAGAAACGAATTTAGCCACTCCCCCAAAATGAATAAAGATACTCAGCGGGGGGGAAGTTTAGTGCTCTGATTTGTATGCTGGAGACACAGGTGGTGTACACAGAAGAATAAAGTTCACCACCGGAGTGTTTTCTCTCTTAGCCTGTTGAGGTTGTGTTGCCAGAAGTGAGAAGACTCTTGCTGATTTCGGGTATTGTTAGAACATACATTTTTGACATGGCACATATTTGCAACATGAACCCAATTCACAGCAAAATCAATGGCGCCAGAATTATCATTGTCCCAATACCACTGGACCTCAGAAATTTCACAGGGGCCCCAGTGCTTTCAGAGTGAAAACATCAATCATCCATGCAGTAATGCAGGGTTAATTCCCACGTTCAAAAGCATTTGGTCATGACAAACCGTGCGCCTTCCGAGGACGACTTCTTGTTTGAAGCTCATCCTCCAGCAAGGCTTAGTGATAAATGTCCCAAAGCACTGAGGACTCACTTGTCTCTTTTATGTTTTCCTTTGCATAATGACAAAAACAAATCTAGGGGCATTTGGAGCAGTTGTCTCTACACAGAAGCAATCTTTGGGGACCCTGTCGGCCAAGGCCTTAAAGAGGTAAGATTTAAATGTCCAGAAGAGGAGATAACTTTCATTTTGAGGATAAGACACTAAAAAAGAAACCAGAGAAAGAAAAATCCATTGATTTAAAAACCCTTAAACGAAAATTTGGGGAAGAAAGAAAATCTGAGATTATGGAATGGAACGGGGCATGAATATATATCATTTTTCTCAAAATAACGCCCTTAAGAATTTTTATTAATCATTCAGAATACAAAACCAGTCAAGCTATTTTTTCAAATGACTTCTTCTTTAAATTGACCGTTTTAGTCAACCAGGTACACACTTATTGTGTGTGTGCGTGCGTGCACGGACATGCACATGGGCACACGCTTGCACATGTTTGTAGAACAACACTCTGAAGACAGTTTG
Organism: Balaenoptera ricei; assembly: GCF_028023285.1. NCBI lineage: Eukaryota > Metazoa > Chordata > Mammalia > Artiodactyla > Balaenopteridae > Balaenoptera > Balaenoptera ricei. The sequence continues at coordinate 60,854,388 of NC_082658.1, forward strand.
CAAAACCTTAAAAGTTTTGTGAAATCCATTTGAAACATCAAGTAAATCTTTCTTTAATTTTGGAGTCATTTGGGGACATATTCCACTTCATCCACATCAGACTTTTGATTTAGCAACTACAGATGGAGAATTTTTCTACCAAAAGAAATAAAATGGATTTAAAAAATTTTTTTGCTCCTTTACTCATGGTAGTTCAACAGGACCAGGAAAAAAAAATATGTGCTCCTAGAAGTAAGTCTATGTGCAAGGTATTAGAAAATCATTTCCTCTTAACCTTCAGCCTCTATGCTGTCAAGTTAACCCTCTATAATAAGGTTAGAAAGGTGAAAAATTAATGCAAGTCCACAAAAATAACCTACAGCTACAGGAAAGACTGGGTGTTTGCATAAGTTAAACCGAGTAAACCAGAATTAGATGTGTAGACACACAAATTCCTGTTCAGTTCTGCTAAAATTCTAGAGTCTGTCTATGATGATATGCAGTTAAAGTCTTTAGAGAGTCTAGATATTAAGCTAATGGTGAGAAGAGGGGAAAAAAGTAGTTGACTCAGACGAACTTCAGTGTTGGGAATGAACTAGTAACTGTATTTAGTCTTTTGAGGATTTAATTTTTCAAGGACGACTTAGACTCTGAGCTCAATCCTTTCAATTCTTCAAGGACTATCTTTCTCGTTCAGACTCCACTATTCCATGCCCTTCGTTACATAGAAAAAAGTGTCTGAACTCTGATGTAAGCTACATTTGATAAGAAAGGACTAGAGAGCTATCACAACTTTCCCTAAATTCAGATAGAACTGGGACTAAAGGAGAGAGTATTTTTTTGTTTGGTTCGTTGGGTTTTTTTGCAAGGTGGTGGTGGTGTTGTTTAGGTGTCTGAGTTTTTGGGAATTCCAGACCTCTTCCTGACCCATGACTGGCAGTGAGCCTCAGAAATTTGCTCATTACGCGCCATGAATAGCAGCTTCCCCTGGTTATTGCAATCAGTGTGTCCATCAGTTGGAGAACCAAGCAGATATAATGGCTGATGAATTACATTTTATGATGCAAATGGCCCTGGGAGGAATTGTGTTTCGTGTATCCCAGATCCTTTCTCCTTTTAAAAACCTCATTTTCAATGTCTTGCATGTAACATTTAAAAAGTTATTTTTATTGTTTTTGTTTCCTTAGAGAAAAGCCTTATTGTCGGAGTAAAGAAGCTTGCATGACCAAATCACAAAAGAAATTTAGTGCTAAGAAGTAACAAAAGAAAATGAAGGAATCTTTTTTTTTTACGTTTACCATTGGTTTGGAGGAGAAAAAAAATACAAAAGATTTCATTAGACTACTTGATCCAAAGAGTCTTCAAAGAGGAAAAAAAAATTCTTTGAATACAGCCCTAGTAACTAAATTAATATTTTAAAAGCACTGAATGTCTATAACCTCCAGCTATTATGAGAAACAACGTACTGTGAGCCTGTCAGGTGTGAAGGAAAACTGATGAAGTGACAATATGGGAAAGATAGAGCAGACTGACTTTCCTTTTCACGTAAAATAACACAAAGAAAAGACTGTTCCTTTTCCATTTTGTCGAATTATCTCAACGTTATTGATTCTGATAAAAAATCTAGTTGTTTTTTTTTTTTTCATGACACAAAATGCATGATGGCTGTGTTGTCTTACTCAGGGTCATCTCTACACATCCTCCCACAAACCGTATACCTCTCACTGCACAATTTAGGGTGAACACCCCTGAGCGACAAGCATCTTACATTGTCCCCAAATGCACAGATACTCAACAGGTCCTCAAAGAACTCTCTCTCTCTCTCCCTCTCTCTCTCATTCCCAGTGGATGAAAAACAGCTTCTAGAAGGTTTCCTTCTCTACCCCTCATTCTCCTGTATTTATCATCTTATAGACACGTATTTGTAAGCAGCTCCTTGCTATTAAACATCCCTTCCTCAGCCTCCTTTTCTCATTTGATAAACCATCCGTTCACCTGTCTCATGTACCTTCTCTGTCGTAGAACAGGTTACACTAAAACAAAAGCATATGCCCATCTGTGTTTTTACTAGAAGAGCAGCAGTTTCACCATCTGGCCCCTCTACTTTTCCAGAATTTGCTGTCCTACAGTTATTTCTATCGGTTCTCTCCTTTAACCGTAGATAACAGAGTTGCTCTGTGTTGGTTACATCTGAGATTTTCTGTGTCACTAACACATGCGCTGTCTGCCCCTTAGAGTCTCCTGTCCCTCGCCTGACATATGCCTTCAATATCCAGCACCTCCCAGGATGAGCTGCACATTTTCATAACCCCTTTCACATCCTGGACATAATCGAGTTAATAGAGAACTGAGATTGGATCATGCCAACCGCTTTTATAACTAAAAATCTCTCTCTTGATTTCACTGTCGATACTGTGAGCTCATTCAATCCCAGACTCTCTATACTTTGGACTCTGTTGATAGTCTAGCCACAAAGGAACCTGACCACACCCACCCCACTTGTTAGCAAGTGGAGGAGCAGTGCATGATATCTAAGAAACTGTGAAGTCATTTGATGCCAGACTTTCCTCGGTGTCGCCAGGTTGAGGCTTTATGTGCATATTTGACCGAACTTATAGGGCAGATCTGGCCGCCCTCGCCGGCTACCTTCTGGAGCTCCGGCCTTTCTTCTTCATTCACTTTCAGTCAGTGTGCATCCAAGTTATCTATTTAATTTTTTTTCTTTTAAAGGATTCAGTTATTTACATTCTCCTTGAGCAGCTTCCATTCTTTTAGTAAGCGGACCTTACTTTTCTAGTCCTACACATTTCAAATATTAGATAATCACAATCATGGGATTGAATCTAAAGTGTTTTCCTCCATAAATATCTCCTCAATTGAGCATACATGTCCCAAAGGGAGATATTAAGTCTTTTACAGCTTTTTATATGCCTTTAGTCCCTAGACAGAGCTTTGTACACAGTAGACAACGATGTGTTGCCTAATTTTCAATCCAGGGCACTAGTTTCTCTTAATTATTGGTTTATTCCACCCTCAGTCCAAAGACCAAGGTCCTATTTGGCCTGAATAAAAATAGCTACTCCCATTTGGTGAATATTGAGGCAAAACTGACCTGTACACAGAGATGGAGGATGCCGCTTATGGGATGTAATGGGCCGAGCCTTTGAAGTACCCCTCCTCCACTCTACTTTTCCCCATTATTCTTCTATAGTTTGGTTCCCTACAAGATCTACTACCATGCAGCCCCTCCTGAACCGGGGAGGGGAGGAAAGCCTAGCTAACAGCGTCCCACCGTTTATATACCAGCCATCATTAAGATCTGCACAGTCTGGGTATTACTGTGGGTAACAGCGGAAACCTATGTTGTTTTAAATATAAACTGATATGGAGTCATCCTGTAGCTGGACAACAGAGAAACTCATCCTGTAGATGGCTAAACACTAACGGATACTCTGGATGAGACCCAGCACAAAGTGGACATAAGTTTGAAGAGCAGAAACAGACAAGGGCAGCACTAAGGTGGGAAAAGAAGCCAAAGAAAGAGTGAGTTTTGTAAAATCTGAGCCAGGAGGGAAAAGGACAGAAAGAGCAGAGAGTTGGGGATAAGCACTGACCTGGTGGACATCCCTGGGACCAAGGACCGCACAAGGAGAAAAGAGATCCCAGGTGAGAAAACCTGGAAGGTTAAAACAGCCAAAACGGAGCCTCAGATGGCTTCAGAAAATCTGTTTTTAAATTAAATCCAGCCTAAGTCCAGTCATAAAGTTTCCCTTTTTTTCCTCTTAAGGACCAAGAGCTGATGGGAAAAGAATAGCCAATCCAGAGGTAAAGGTATGAAGCAAGTTCTGACTGAGAAATAATCTTAGGTATTGAGTTGAGCAAAGAAAGACTAGGCATGGTACCTATCATTTTTGCACCCGGATGTGAATTATAACTTGAGTTGAGTCTCCCTAGGTATAATAAAACAGTCTCTGCCCTCTAAATGGTAAGTGCCATCAGAAATGGATGAGTAAACAGGTTTTCAAGAGTTTGAAAATCCAGACCATGATTTCACAGTCTTAAAACTCTCTTTTTTATGACTTGGACTGGCCACAAATGCTATGGAGGTCTTGCTGGCCAACATGGATTAGTCGATCATGTTAGCAATTTTTCACTCAAAAACTAATAGCAAGGCACAGGTGTATCTTGATGTGTGTTGATCAGGATGGACATGAAAAAGTTAGACACATAAATGAGCTGAAAATAACAGACCTAGGAGGTGTCCACTGGGGATGAGGCTGAGGATTTGAGGGTAAATCAAGGACACGAAGTTCAGGGGAAGATGACCCCATGAGAAAGTCTCCTGAAGTCACTGTCACAAGAACTATGTGAAATTATGGTTACAAATAAATGGACTCTCTCCTTGACTTTATTTTGTAAGGACAAATACTTCTCATCTGTGGCACATTTTTGAGAAGACAAACTCTGATCGTCGCCAAATACGTAGCCAAAGGGAAGTAGAAGGAGATTCACCAAAAGCATTTCTTTAGCAAACAGCATGTCTATTGTATGTGGGTCTTTTAATTGGCTGTGAACTGAATTTCACCTTTGGCATTAAGTAGAAGTGTTTTTTCACTATCCCCATTGCTTTAGTGTTTACATGACATATAACTACTGAGGTGACCTCTATTATGAAACCAGCGAAATAGCAACGTAGATTGATCCAGAGAGAAGCCAATCCCAGTGGGTAGGGGCTACGTGTTTCAGAGTCTCATCATAGAGTTATCCGGATCTATAGATGGATGTGAATATGTAAGCGGGGCTTCCTGGGGGTGGGGGGGGTGGGATAATTCTGTTGCGCTGATGTCTTCACCGCTGCCCTTGTACCTTCAAGAAGGGATTGCTGGTGTATGTTTCTTTGACTTCTGTCACCAGTATTAGGAAAGGACCACATGGAAAGCCATATTTATGTACATCCTGTCCAAACAGAATTTCCTGTGATAGAGACTCTTAGAATCTCAGAAGAAAGCCTATTTTGGGAGATGTGAGAACTAATTACTGAAAGCAAAAGGGTTCAGTGCTCTTGAGGAGAACAGAACTGTCACAAGTGATATAAAGCACCACCAACCCCACCCCCAGAAATTTGAAAGCTACCAAATTCTAGAGTTTAAACAAAGAGAACGATTACTGTGAATGAAAGAGTTGTGGGACAGATTTCAGGGAGAGATGGCAATTGGACACATATATTTAATTCCTCCCAAGCTGGATTCTTGCCGAAATGATGAATAAGAATCATTCATGAAAAGTATTTGTGCCATGAAAAGTATTTGTGAAAGGTCTATACGTAGTGACGTGGAAAAATATACAGGATATATCAAATGGATAACGCAAGCTGTAGATTAATATCCCATTTTTGTAAAGTAAACAAAAATATGCAAGTATAATAAGCATGTAAGTTAATAAATATGTAAAATTCCAAGATCACTAAAGGAAACACACCAAGAAAATGTGATCCATGTAACAAAGACAGGGAAAGTTATTTCCAAGAAAAGTAAATGAATAAATCCAAATCCAAATCCAAAACAGGTTGGAAGAAGACCTAAAAAATCTGTTATAACAAAAGAGAATCGGTTAAGCTCTTTTTTTAAAAAAAAATCAGCTTTATCAAGATATAATTACATACCATAAAACATAAAAGTCAAAGATTTTTAGTAAATCTACAGAGCGGTGCAATTTTAGAACATTTCCATCACTCCCACAGACCCTCATGCCCATTTTCAGTCACTCTCCATGCCATACCAGCCCTGGCAATCATGAATCTACTTTGTCTCTACATATTTGCCTTTTCTGGACATTTCAGTTAAATTCCTTAATGGAAGAATAGCATATTGTTTTTAGAAAGAATACTCTAGGTTTAACACAGCTAAAACAAAACGACTGTTTGAAAATAAAGGTATCCTGATGCCAGAAAAGTGTAAACTAAAAAAAAAAAAAATCTGATGAGACCTGGAGGGATCTTACATTCAGATTAGTAAGTGAAAGAAGCCACTCTGAAAAGGCTACCTCCTGTATGACTCCAGCTGTATGACATTCAGGACGAGGCAGAACTAAGGGGACAGTAAAAAGATCAGTGGTTGCCAGGGGCTTGGGGGTGGGGAGGCAATGAATAGGTGGAGCACAGAAAATTTTTAAGGCAGTGAAAATACTCAGTATGATACCATAATAATGGATACATGTCATTATACACATGTCCGAAGCCATTACATGAACACCGGGAGTGAAGCATAATGTAAACTATGGACTTTGGATGATTATAATGTGCCCGTGGAAGTTCACCAGTTTTTAAGAAAGACACCACTCTGGCAGGGGACGTTGGTAATGGGGGAGGCTGTGCATGGAGGCTATGTGGGAGACGTCTGTACCTTCCCTCAATATTTCTGTGAACTTAAAACCACTCTGAAAAAAGTCTGAGAAAAAGAAATCAAAGGTAGAAATACTATTGTAACACAAAATAGAATTCAAGGCTATTTTATGGCTTAGGGGTTAAACATGATCTACTTCTCACTTGAAGCAAATACTTTTGGGTGTCTTCTGGAATTTTCCTCACTGATAAAAAAAAACACACACAGGAAAAGACATGAACATCACACCTCCCTTCTTTCTCTGACATGTGACCCTCGGAACTGTGGACAGCTATATTGAGAACATGAGGGATTTTGAATCCTAGAGTCACCACATTATAATATTCAAAATGCTCAATTTTCAACAAAAAATGACAAGGTATACAAAGAAGCAGGAAACTATGGCCCATGCACAAGAAAAAAACCAACAGAAACTGTCCCTGAGGAAGCTCAGACATTGCACTCACTACACAAAGACTTTAAGTCAACGATGATAAATATGCTCAAGTAGCTAAAGAAAACAATGAAGAAAGTGCTAGAGAAAACTGGGAGGAAAAAATATGAAAATAATAGAGAGTAGCAGTAAAGAGATAAAGAAAAGACAAAGAGAAAAAGAGAAAAGACATAAAGAGATAAATGTAATAAACAGATAGAAATTATAAGAATGAATCTGGAACTGAAAAGTACAATAACAGAAATGAAAAATTCATTAGAGGGGTTCTACAGCAGATATGAGCAGGCTGGAGAAAGAATCAGCAAACTTGAAGATAGGACAGTTGGATTTATGCTGAGGAGCAGAAAGAAAAAACAATGAAGAAAAATGAACACAGCCTAAGGAACCTATAGGAGACCAGCAAGCATACTAACATGCATTACAGGAGTCCCAGGGGAGAAGACAAAAAAAGGGAAAATTTTTTAAAAAAATAATTACCAAAAACTTCCCAAATTTGATGCGATTTATGAACCTACACATCCAAGAACAACACTCCAAGAGGGATAAATTGAAAGAGATCTAAACCAAGACATCAAACTGTCAACAAAGACAAAAAGATAATCTTTAAATTAGCAAGAAAGAAGTGATTCATTATATATAAAGAATCTTCAATAGGATCAATAGCCAGGTTCACATCAGAAACCACCACCAGAAGGCAACGGGATGGAATACTGAAAGTGCTGGAAAAAAAATAATCATCACCCAAGAATTTTATATTCAGCAAAACTACCCTTTAAAAATGAAATGAAGGAGAAATTAAGACCTTACCAGATAAACAACAGCTGAGGGAGTTTGTCACTAGCAGGCTTGCCTTACAAGAAATGCTAAAGGGATTTCTTCAGACCAAAATAAAAAGGACACTAGACAGTAACTCAAAGTCATATGAAGAAATAAAGAACTCCAGGAAAGGTAACTACATAGGTAAATATAAAAATCAGTACTATTAAATTTTTAGTTTCTAATTCAAAGGATTATATGCCATGAAAAAGAGGTACTTAGGACTAGGAATGCAAGGGTGGTTCTACAAAAGAAAATCAATCAATGGAATACACCACGTTAATATTAACAAAGGAAAAGAAACCAGTGGAACTGAACCCACAATATCTCTGAGGTATGCCTGTACACTGAAAACTATAGCTGTTGCTAAAAGACATTAAAGAAGACCTCAATAAATGGAAATGCAAATAAATGTTCACAGATTGGAAAACTTAATATCATTATGAAGACAATTATTATCCAAAGGAATCTACAGACTTAACACAATTCCTATCAAAATTCCAATGGTCTTTTTTGCATAAACGGAAAAGCCCATCCTCAAATTCATGTGTTATTGCAAAGGGCCCTAAATAGCCAAAGCAATCTTGGAAAAAAAAAAAAAAAAGAACAAAATTAGAAAACTCACATTTCCTGATTCAAAACTTAACACACAACTACAGCAATCAAAACAGTGCAGTACTGACATAAGGACAGACATATAAACCAATGGAATACAACTGAGAGTCCAGAAATAAACCCATACATCCATGGCTAATTGATATTCAGCAAAGATGCCAAGACCTAGCAACAAAAGAAAAGAGAATTTAGACTTTATTAAAGTTAAGAACTTTTGTACAACAGAGGACCTTATCAAGAAAGTGAAAGACAACCTACAGAATGAGAGAAATACTTGCAATCAGATGTCTGATAAGAGTCTAGTATCCAGAATTTATATGCAACTCTTACAATTCAACAACAAAAAGACAAGCAACCCAATTAAGTAATGGACAAATGACTTGGAACAGGCATTTCTCCATAGAAAACATACAAATGACCAACAAGCACAAGAGAAGATGCTCAACAGCACTGGTCACTAGAGAGATGCAAATCAAAACCACAATGAGGTACCACTTGCAAACACTAGGATGTCTATAACAAAAAGCAAAAAAAACAAGTGTTGGTGAGGGTGCAGACAAATAAGACTCTCTTACAATGCTGACAGAAACATAAAATGGTGCAGCCACCGTGGAAAACATGGTGGTTCCTCAGAAAGGTAAACATAGAGTTACCATATGACCCGACAATTCCACTCCTAGGTATATACCCCGAAGAACTGAAAATAGGTACTCAAAAAAATACTCGTGCAGAAATGTTGATAGCACCACTGCTTACGACAGTGAAAAACAATACCCCAAAAGTCAAACCAATCCAACAGTCAAAAGGTAGAACCAACCCAAATATCCATTAGCAGATGAATAGATACACAAATTACGGAATATTATTTGGCCATAAAAATTAATGAAATACTGATACATTCTACAATATGGATGAGTCTTGAAAACATTACGTTAAGTGCAAGAAGCCAGACACTAATGGTCACATATTATATGACTTCATTTATATGAAATATTCATAATAGACAGATTCATAGAAATAGACATCAGATTGGAAACTGCCTGGATCTTGGGGTGAGGGCAGACAGTGGGGATTAACTGCTTAATGCATACGGGATTTTATTTTGGGGTGATGATAGAAACATAAAGTGGTTTCTATTTTGGAACTAGAGAGAGGTGGTGAGGTTAGATAGAGGTTGCACAATATTGAGAATGTACTAAATGCCACCGAATTGTTCTCTTTAATCAGTTAAATTTATACTATGTGACTTTCCCCTTGATTAAAACGCCTCCTTCAATCTATAATTCGTATCTTCCACAAGTTCTCCCAAATATCACAAATTCTCACCACTGTCATTACGTGTCTTCAGAGGCGACTCCTACAGTCTAAAGGCTGCAGAGGTTAACATGTGAGATTCACGCGAGTCCACTGAGGTTCACATACAAATGCAAATAAAATAATGCGTTTGTTGAGCTAATTTTTTCCCCTCAATGGACATGTGGAAAAACACCAACGCACCCTCAGAGTTCTTTATCTGCTTTTCTCACTCTCAGGGGAACGCCCTCATTACCCTGGGTTTGAAGAGAGAAAACTCGTGACAGAAAGAAAAACAAGAGGCTGACTAGCACAGGCTCCTTTTCTGAAATAACTCAATTCATCCCGAATTCTCAGGCCATTTCCATTCCTGCGGGGCGTGAGTGGCAGGGAAGCATTTGATCATGAAAAGCTGAGGAGAAGCATAACACAGAATATTTTTTCACAGCCAGTGATGTCATCCTTCCTTGAACTCCTGCCTCAGCAGATCAAAGATAAACAAATGGGGGGGAGGGGGGTGGGCAGGACAAGGAGTGGGGAGACCCCACGAATAAAATGCCCTCTGGAAAGACAGCCGTGTCCTTTCTCCCGCCTTCCAGAGCCTTCCATGTGGAATATAAATGTTTAAGACTTTCGATAATGACGCATGTAAGGAAGAGAAAAGAGCTTTCTTCACAGTGGGGTTTCTTATCTGCGCTGACCTATCAGCTCCTTCGGATGGAGATGTGGGCCCCAATTCTCAGGATTTTAGAAAAGAATGTGTTAAGATGGGGGTGGGGGTGGGCGAGAGGAAGCTGACATGTGTGCGAATGGTTTAACATGCAAATGCCCGCACTTTCTTTTAGGTGGAGAATCAAGGTTTGGCTATTTTCAACGTCTTTCCACTCCCCTTCCCTTCCCATCCCAGTTTAGCTTCAAGAGGCCTGTAGATGTGACAAGGGCTTTGTGTAGGGAATTCAGGCGCATGAAAGGGCCAAGGAGACCCAGTTGAGGGAACAAACTTTTGGGGGTCAGTGGGGTCAGGGTAGAATAAATGTGTGGCTTTGTTGTCATTAAGGACATGCTCTCAGCAGGGTGTCCTGAGCCGGGCACACAACGCACAGGCCTGTTTATTCAACACTGAAATACCTACGGACGGGTCTTGGGGAGAAAAAGGAAACTTGAGCAGCAAAGGGCTGCACCTTCCAGGATTGGAACATTCTCCAGAAGCACAAAGACCTGCTTTTTTCTAATTACAGACTCACAAGAGCCTGTGCATAACCCAAAATTAATTGATTAATTAACCAATGCATTAAAAGAAGAGCTTCTCCTAGAATTTTTTTTTTTCCGCCTTTTTTTTTTTTTTTCCCCTCTCTCTCTCACTTTTTTTTCCCTCCACACATGGACAATCCAGGTCATTGAAAGCCTAAGATAGAAACAGTCTCTTAACAGTGTTTGAAAACAGCCTTTGTTTCCATGGAAGTGGCACAGGCCTGCTGTGGTTTCCTTCCAGAAAACATTTACCTACCTCGGAGGGGTTTTTTTGTGAGGATTAAATGGGAGAAAGTGCTTAACACAGTCTGAGCACATAGTTAGAGCTAAATAAATATTAGCTGTTGCTCGTGTGCGTGGCTCTTATGGGCCTCAGTCATGAAGAGGTCGTAGAGGAAGATGGGGGGGGGGGGGGTGCGACCGTCCCAGCTGAGCTGGAAATCAGATGAGCAGCGAGAAGGGGTGGCGGTGGGCTGAGACCACGAGGAGAATGGAATCCTTTAGGCAGTGGAAAGGTAAACAGGGGGCATTTCCCAAAGCAGAGCTCAGGAGTGGCTCGAAAGATTAAAATAAGGAATAAATTTCCGTACAGAATCTCCCGTTCTGAATTTTTACAAAGTCACGTGCATCTGCCCATATCTGTCTTGGGGCAACGAGACAGATGAAATTTTGAAGAACGTGAGTGCCAGATTATGTTTTACACACTGTCAGAGTTTTAGGGCATCAGAGGAGAAGATGGGCCAGTTGACACACAAACACGCTTCCAAGACAAGTAAGAGCAAAGGCAGGCCATAATGTCAACAGGAGTTCAAGGAAAGGAGAAATTAGCATAGGCGACATGGTCAGGAAGTAGCAACTGAGAGAAGCTTCCTGATGGAGGTGCTCAGTGGGCAAGAAGGAGTGGAGCGATGCTGTTGGAGACTTAGTGTTGACTAGGAGTTTGAGAAGGCAAGGTTTCTGGAAGTTGAATTTGAGGGCAGAGTATATTATGGTTTAGCAAGTGAAGAGTGTGCAGGAATGAAAGTTAGCTAACCCTCGCATAAGGTGGTTGTGATGGTGGTGGTGTCGTGTGTGTCCATGTGTATATGTGTTCGTCAACCAGAGAAATCAGGGTAGTGTTGGAGAAAGGGTAAACCCATGAAATTTCAAGAAAATGTATGACAGCCGAGTGGCTGCCTGGAACTGGGGGTTAGAGAAAAAGGAAGAAACAGGAAAACTAAGTTTTCTATCATAGGAAACTGTAGAGTGGCGGCATCATTGGAAGAAAAGTCACATTTGGGGAAAGTTCTTGTTCTGAGGGTGAAGAAAATTGCAATTTAACTCATGCGGAATTAGAGGTAATAAATGTTGGACGGCTCGAACTGTGCAGAAGATGAACCTAGTAAATCAGAGGAGGGAAAAAATAATCAAGGTTTGGGCGATGGGTATAAAACGGATTGTTGGTAAACTTAGGAGATCAGACTAGGTTATTAACAAGACTTCTTGGAAAAGGAAAATAAAGAGGAAGCTGCAAAACATTTCCTGTCTCGTGGGCATGGGAATACCCAAGAACAGAGTCGGAGTGTAAACACTTGGCCCTACGTCTTTGGCCAAAAGCCCACTATGTGTGCATCACCCTGGGCTACCTTTCAATGTCCCTTCCTCTTTATGGTGGTGAGAAGAGTCACATGCAAATGTGATAAAGAGTCATGAGAGCCATCATGGTCCAGCTTGCTGCACCTCAGGCGGTGGTGGGGGAAGATCTTGGGGGGGATTAGAGGAGAGACTTGCACCACAGACTAAAGATGAGATTAGGAAGGGGAGAATTTGAGTTCTGTTACATACAAGGGGATAAACTGGTCCTGCTTGGATATATCTCATATGATGTGCTTTTACTGACCTACTATATTTCCTGTTGACTTCGGCTATGACCACTCTAAATAATAAACTCATACTTTTTTCTATCCATTTTGCCTCATTGGATGCCATCACTACATGGAAAAAACCCAAGTAAGGAGGGTGAGCTAGTCAACCCAAAGGACCAGGCGATGAGTAGCTAGAAGAACCACAAGGGAGCCGAGTCAGAGGTCAGAATGATGTCCCCTGAGGACAGAAGCTGAGTCTGATCCAGAGTGTGCTCTGTAAGTGAGCCAGTGGAAATTTAAGATTGGGACGCTGGCTCTAAAGGGAGCGATATAAACGGGAAGCATGTTGCCGGGCTGCCACTTTGAGGGTGACGTGTGCAGTTGCACCGGGGGTTTGGCTTTAGGGTATCAAGGAGGCTGAGTCAGAAGCCAGAGTCACAAACAGACTGTTTCCGATCCCTAGGAAACCTGCGGGGAGTGGGCTTCATCCATTCCCTTGGCTGGCGGGGGTTGAGGGAGTGTGGGGAGGCTCGGAGGTTTAAGACAGAGGTGAGCTAGGATCCGACACTGGGTGTGCCCCTTGTAGCCACCTCCGTCACGTATACGGGGTCAAACAAATGAGGTACCAGCATCAAGGAATCAAGAAGTCCCCCATCACCTACATTTCTTACCTCCAACTCTCCCCCTGTAATTGCCTTGCCTTGGCCTCAATTCACTCAGCTATCTAGCAAACATTAATTGTACTCCTATGGGTCAGGAATGCAGTGCTAGAGATGCAATACAAATAAGATGCAGAACTTTGCCTACTGTCCACACATAAGTAGACAGGCAGTGTAAGTGCTCTGATTTAAAGAACCATAGGATGCTATGGGAGCCCCAAGAGTAGGCAGCTATGTCAAAACCCCCTCTCACATCCTTCCTCTCACCATTTTTATCTCTATATCTTGGAAGCAAGGTGCTGCTGCCATGGTGGTGATGGCTCTTCTCTCTTCAGTGTGATAGGAGATCCAGGGAGTGACGGATCTGGCATGTGTCCTCTTCAGAGGAAAGGTGGAGGAAAAGGACCATGGAGAGAAAAAGCCCTCGCTCTGAGTGACCTCCCTCTGCTGAAAACCCACAAAGGAGAAGCAACATCACAATTTGCAGGATAACCTTCTGCTAGCAATATAGCTGCTGGGGCTCAGCAAGTCCCGGCACGGCTGCCCGGCCAAGTCCATGATTAACGACGTCATTGCCAGCAAGATGAGCCCTCAACTGAATAAGCCTTGGCTTTTAACAAAAGCTTTGCCTAAGCAGTAGACTGCCCAGACGGATGACCAACTGTGGAGTGTCCCAAACATCGCTAACAGGGAGAGAATCAAAAAAGAGCACCAATCCAGGGTGATGGGCAGAAGTAGAATCTGATGGGGAAGAGAAATGGCACGACCATTTGGGGATGTTAAGGTCATTTCCTTCCCTGAATATGGAAAGTACAGAGCTGGAGGGGTCTCATTTTTCAAATGCAGAAACTAAGGCCCAGAGGTTAAGGAACACACTCCTGGACGCAGGTACGTTGGCGGTAGAATCAGGACTGGGTCTAGGGTCATCCCTACTCTGCCACACAATCTTCATAAAACTTGGCAAGGTCTTATAACCAGGCAACGGCAAGCATTTTCTAGGTCTGGAAACTTACCAGAGGTATAGGTAGCTATCCGCTTTTCCATTCATCACTGGTGGCTGAATTTCATCAAGGAAGATTTTTTATTTTTTCAAGGGGGAGTCAAGTTCTTTCATGCTGGAGGAAGACTGCTTCTCACCTTTATTCTTGAACCACCTACTTGGGTATAATATTGTTGGATCATACTTCTTTCTCTTAGATTTGTAGACATTGCTCCATTTTCTTACGGTGTTGAGTGTTATTTGTGGAGAATCCTGAGGTCAGCCTAACGATTTTCTGATTTGCAGATGGCATAATATTTTTTCCTAGATACATCTTTTTTCTAGATTGTTTTTTTCCTTTAGCATCGAGTTCTGTCAGCATAACCTGAATATGTCTACTGTTGGTTGCATATGTCAAATTTTTCCTTAAAGTGATTTCTTCGACTGCAGATTCAATTCTTTATTTCAATAAAACATCCATTTATATTGTTCTTACATATATTTTCCATTCCATTACTTCAGAAACAGCAATTATCCCTTTTCACTCATGTAAGTGGGATAGGTACTTTTCAGTTTTCAAGTACCTTCCCACCTTATCAAGGAGCTCCTTCACAGCGAGTCAAGAATTAAAACGATCTCTCTTAAGAACTCTCCAGAAGCTAGCACAAAGTTCACGGGGTGATTAACTCTGCCTGGAGTAGTATAGGAAGCAGACTTATATTCTATATAAGGAGCGATAAGCATTAGCTAGCAATGAAAGAGACTGCTTTATCACGTGTAAACCCCTCGTCACAGGAAACAGTCAAGAATAGACAGGCTGACCACCTCTCTATGATCTTACAGTAAGGAGCTGAACTAAGTGATTGCAATGATCCCCCCACCCTGAGTTACTTATAGTGAGGTGGATGGACCTAGAGTCTGTCATACAGAGTGAAGTAAGTCAGAAAGAGAAAAACAAATACCGTATGCTAACACATATATATGGAATCTAAAAAAAAAAAAAAAAAAAAGGTTCTGAAGAACCTAGGGTCAGGACAGGAATAAAGACACAGACGTAGAGAATGGACTTGAGGACAGGGGGATGGGGAAGGGTAAGCTGGGACGAAGTGAGAGAGTGGCATGGACATTGTATACACTACCAGATATAAAATAGATAGCTAGTGGGAAGCAGCCGCATAGCACAGGGAGATCAGCTCAGTGCTTTGTGACCACCTAAGGGGGTGGGATAGGGAGGGTGGGAGGGAGACCCAAGATGGAGGGCATATGGGGATATATGTATATGTATAGCTGATTCACTTTGTTATAAAGCAGCAACTAACACACCATTGTAAAGCAATTATACTCCAATAAAGATGCTAAAAAAAAAAATGATACCCACCCCCAGCTCTGTGGCCCTATGAAGAGTAGCGTCAAGTGGGGGCCTTGTCATCAGAGTCTTTGGTCAAGGGTGGACTTCAGGGCTGGTGGGTAAGTCATCCATCTGCCTTCCTCTCTGTCAAAGGTCCCCCATCCCCGAGGACAACCTTTTATTCTGAATCTGGTGATTGATACCAGAAAAAGTCGGAGAACAGAAAGTCCAGGGCCGATCTGACAGCAGAAGCCATTTTTTAGTTACTTCTGCTAAGGATGAGATAGTTTTGTGGCCAGCCAAAAAAAAAAAAAAAAAAAAAAAAGGCGATGTAATTATGGCATGTATTCCCTTTATTTATTTCCCTCCAATGAGAATTCTAAACTGTGAGCTCCCTAAGAGCATGAAACAGTACTGACCTTCTCTACTAATCTACTGGCAGTGTCCAGCATTGGGCTTGACACCCAGCCTAAACACCTGATATTTGCTAAATAAACAAACAAATAAAAGAAGTCATAAACTTGAACTAATGCGTTTTCAAGCTTGAAAATAAAGAAATGCGGTATCCCCTATCACCACAAAGCCTGTATCGCCAACATTTTAAGCAGCATGCAGACTTTAGTCTGGATGACGCACGTGTTTTTGTTTGTTTAAGTGTGAGAGCACTAATAACCCCTTAAGATTCTAGGGTTTCATAAAAGTCCATAGAAAAAGGCATTCTGGGGGTTCCACGGCTGGTGGAAGAGGACGGAGCATCGGAGTGTATGAGGTCCAAGTTTGAATCATGGCTTCGCCACCTCACGGACATTGGATATGTACCTGAAATTTCTCTGAGGCTCTGTTCTCACCTGCAAAGTGCTAAACTAACACTTCATAGAACTGTTGTGAGAATTAGGTAAAACCAGTTACAGGAAGCACTTAGGAGGGCCCCCAGCACAAGTTATTGGTGAACTTAGCATGCCAATTTCTGCAGCCCTCGCCGTACCCAGAGACTCCAGTTTTCTCTCTGCCCCTTGGTATAGAACGGGGAGGGGAGAAGTGATCTTGATGACTAGACATTCATGTGCAATAGAATTTCTTCCTATTTCACCCACGCCCGACAGCTCCCTGACACCTAGTTTAGCCGCACCTGCTGTCCCATTAAGTATTAGACATGAAGCAGACAGAAGGAAACTGCTCACTTTTCCAAATGATACAACATTAGGTTTTATTTTAAGAGGGATGAAGGAGTTTATTCAACTTGCCCTCCCAAAGGAGCTCATTTAGATCCCGACTGCATTGGCTTTAACCAGTGGGCAGACCTCATCACATACCTTGGATGCCCCAAGACGGTCCACAGTCCCATGAGACTAATTCATTAAGCTGCCTTTACTCATTCCCTTAAAACCAGTTCCCAGATTCCAACATTTCTGAAGTCTAATGTCCCCATGCATCACCCACAACTTCTCTATGCTCCCCTATGACTCTGCCCAATAAAGAGCTGTATGATGGAGTCAACTTTAATGAGGGAATCGTTGAGTCCTGAGAAAGAGGCAACGAAGGCAAGTCATCCCCAGATGGTCCAGCTCACAGCCATCCAGACCTTAGGGTTGGCACCGACTGCAACCTCAAGTTTGCTCAAAGAAAAGAAGCCTCCAAAGACCATGAGGATATTTAACTCCCTCTGCGAAGAAAGTGGCTCTGGGGTGCCGTCTGACAGGCTGGAGGATAGCTTCCTGCACACAACTCTGATTGGCATTTCCCTGCCGTTTCCCTCGAGTGCCCGTCATGGGTCAGAGAGACTGTCCAAAAGGCTGGGGATGAAAGACAGAACATGGCAGACAAGGTCCCTGCCTTCATGGAACGTGAATTCTAGTGACAGGAGTGGGCGGGAGACAAAAAAAAAAAAAGTGCAAAATTGAGAACTTTACCAGTGGGTTATAAAGGTGATGCAAATAATCTCCACAAGGTGATGGGTTAAGAGTGATTAGGCGACTACTTAGATCCACTGGTCAAGGATGGCTTCGTGGAGAAAGACCCAGCCACGTGAGAAGGGAACTGCAGGCAAAGGGAACGGATAATGCAAAAGCCTATGGCAGGGGTGGGTGTGTGGGAGAGTCGTATCCAAGAGGTAAAGAGGCAAGGAAGAGGGCAGGGCAGATCGGTTCATCGCTAGTGGCCAGCTCACATAGGATTTGGTGAATCTTGGGAAGAACTGTGAATATGCCTTTTAAAATCTTGTCTCCTGGAGGTGGCCTGGGGTAGAGAAGAGTAGAAAATGATAACCCAGAAGAAGGACAAAGGCACATATGGGAATCCAGAAGGGTCAAATGTCTATGTAAACTGGAGCCAACCTAAACCCCAGTTCTGAATTTACCCCAGGTCTAAGCACGTGAGTCCTACTGCACTTTCTGAAAACCTTCCTAAATTAATTTCGTTGCCCCAGTGGCTCTCTCTTTAAGATCTGGGTTCACTCAGGTACTGGCTACAGGTGAATTCGGCATCAGAAGTGTTAAAGGAAGGTCTTGAGGGGTGTAGTCAGCAGCTGGGTTTCCATACCTGTTCTTCTCTAAACTAATTGGAGGACCATGGCCAAGCCTTTGCCTCTTCAGCACCAGTCTTCTCATCTATATACTGACTATTGCGCTAAATAATCTTTAAGAATCTCTGCTAACAGTCTGGGGTTATATGATTCCATGACATCTGGTGTAAGCCCTATAGACATGGTAAAGAAAATTAAACACAAACACGTTTGATCTTTTCACATACAAGACCTTATAAATAGCTCAGAAAGCCACATGCCAGTGGCTGAACTGTTAGAGATGAACCAGGTAAACACCAAGCCAAGAGGAACAACATCCTGCATAGAATTCATTCCAGTCCTTGGGATACAGGGAAAGCCCTATTTTCCTCTCTCCTGAACCTCTCCCCACCTCCCACCCCCGCCCCAGATCCCTGCCACTACTTGTAACTCTGGCAGGGAGGCATTCTCGTTTACACAATGCAAGACAATTGTGAAATGAAGCGAAAATGGCTTTGCACATTCTGCTACTAATTGGCAGCTCAGAAGTAAAAGGTAATAAAACCCCAAACCCATTAGGAAAGTTTCTGCAACTATTACTGATGGTCAGGCGCCCTCTGCTGGTGGACTCGACCGCGAGCTGCCGGAGGCTGAGGGCTGTTTTCATTCTGGGATGCCTGCTTCCCAGGACGACCTAGAATGCAGGTGTTTGTCTTCAGGGATTTCCTAACGGAAAACAAGATTAAACTGGGCCATACCTCATTGGAGAGAAAACCTTCCATGCCTTTATAAATCCAGTAAGTTGTCTTAGGAAATCTGTAATAGAAGTGAACACAGAGCACCCTATGCTCAGAGACAGAAAATACTGTTTTTGAAACTTCTGGATGGAATATGAACATCCATTCAAAATGAAATCTGATTAGAATTCAAGAATATTCATTTTTCAACATTATAGACTTTGAAGTTGTATGGAAGAAAAGAGGGCTGGCATTCCTGGGATAGAAAAATGGAAAATGTCTTCGTGACCAAGGAACACATACACGATTAAGGAGTGACCACGTGCTTTGTGACATGGAACTGAGCCCGGAATGTGGTATTGGGTGGTGGGTAGGGTCCAGGATCTAATCAGACCTGGCTTTCGAGCCCACTTCTTCCACTCATTAAAGAAGTTACTGAAAGCCCCTGACTTTCCTTTATATGATATTCTCTTAAGTGTGTTCACACAGTGTACAGCTAACTCCACTAAATTCAATCTCACTCCATCAGAACCAATGTACTCATTCAATAGGGGCACAGAAGAAATGTAAAAATACTACAGAGTGGATGACAGAGTTCATTCATTCACTCCCTCATTTAGATTTATCGTACTGCAGTGAATACTAAAGACAATGAATCAGACATAGACCCTGCCCTCAAGGGGAAAAAAGTCCAGGAGAAAAGATAAGATGCATAGACAAATAACTATGATAAGGCAGAAAGGTCCCCGTGATGTGAGAGATACATATGATCAATGGGAATCTCAAAAGATCAATTCTTTCCGGTTCTGAGGAACCCGGAAAGGCTTTCCTTTCAGAATTACATCATTTCTATGATTTCTGAGCTTTCCTGAGCACCAATCCTTGACCATGTGGAAAGGTAAGATTCAGAGTGTTTTAATCATCTGTTAGCTTGGGAAGTATTAGTAATAAAGATATATTTTAAAAATAAAGAAATGAAAAAATAAGGTAATTATGAACTTAGAGGGAGAAAACATTGTATAAGAAGAAAATATATTCATAGTACATTACTTGGCTCAGCAATGAATAATACTTACATTTTTACAATAACGTAAGTTCAAACTATGGAATTAACCAAAAAGTATGATTGAACTTTGCTGGGAGTAGACAAAGGAAAATATGTGTATGTAAGTGTGTAAGAGAATTGAATGCTCATTTTCAACAAAAAAGTTAACAGATAATGTCTACAATTATGATAGTGTGAAATGTAATGGTATAAAGATAATATTTGGTAATACGGAGGTTTAGACTAGAGGAATCAGTTAAAAGTTGAAAGTTGTTGTCATGAGGGGCAGGGCTCTGGGCAGGGATAGGATTGGGAATGGGCTACTGATTTTTATTATGACCAACACAAGCTATCTAACTTTTTAAAGCACGTACATCTGTTTCATTAAGTAAGTTTTCAATGAAAAGGGGGAGGGGATGATGTCGTGGAGACATGTTTTGTCTGTTCATCTTCTTCCCACACTTATTCTGGGAAGGTAAACTTTGTTTTGTCAAAACTGTTTATTCCACTTTTAAATACATGGTTCCCATGGAAGATTACATTTTCTCAGTTATCCCTTTTTCCTGGCTGTGACTGATTGGTCCAGATTTGAGAGGGAAAAAGGAGATGAGAGAGACAGAGAGAGAGAAACAACAGCATCTGAAGACAGAGAAAGAAGACAAAGTTCTAGCAGTGGTAAATCCCTAGTTCCATGTATTTCTCAGGACCAACCTTATCTTTGCTTTTCCAGTAATTTGGTTGTAAATTTTACTTCAACTGGGAAAACTCCTACACCCTATATGCATTTTTTCACGGCTAGTTTGAGATTTCATTTTCTTTTCTACAAAAGACAGTGACCACACTCCTCGTCTAAAATGGCATTTGAGCAACAGTCCCTGTGCAGTCTTCCAAAAAGTCTCGGGAGGCAACTATGTTGGCACAGTGGGTGGTTTTGGTTTTTAAATGAAGTCTTTCCCATGACTGGGAAGCAACCTCACGCTTGAGCTGGGAGGAATCCTTGAGTTACAAGGCAGCCATCAGTGGTCCAGGATCAGGGCAAACTCTGAGCAGGGTGGGGTTGGTACACAAGAGGCTCTTTTTGAGGCATCAAGAGTACAGCTGTCCCAGGGCTTCCCTGGTGGCACAGTGGTTAAGAACCCGCCTGCCGATGCAGGGGACACGGGTTCGAGCCCTGGTCCGGGAAGATCTCACATGCCACGGAGCAACTAAGCCTGTGCGCCACAACTACTGAGCCCATGCGCCACAACTACTGAAGCCCACATGCACAACTACTGAAGCCCGCATGCCACAACTAGAGAAAGCCTGTGCACAGCAACGAAGACCCTACGCAGCCCAAAAAAAAAAAAAAAGAGTACAGCTGTCCCCAGCCCTAAATAGACATTTCTCCAAAGAAGACATATTGATGGCCAAGAGGCATGTGAAAAGATGCTCAACATCGCTAATTATTAAAAAAATGCAAATCAAAACTACAATGAGGTATCATCTCACACCGGTCAGAATGGCCATCATCAAAAAGTCTACAAATAATAAATGCTGGAGAGGGTGTGGAGAAAAGGGAACCCTCCTGCACTGTTGGTGGGAATGTAAATTGGAGCAGCCACTATGGAGAACAGTATGGAGGGCCTTAAAAAACTAAAAATAGAACTACCATATGATCCAGCAATCCCACTCCTGGGCATGTATCCAGAGAAAACCATGGTTCGAAAGGATACGTGCACCCTGATGTTCACTGCAGCACTATTTACAATAGCCAAGACAGGAAAGCAACCTAAATGTCCATCGACAGTTGAATGGATGAAGAAGATGGGGCACATACAAATACAGTGGAATATTACTCATCCATAAAAAAAATGAAATAATGCCATTTGCAGCAACATGGATGGACCTGGAGATTATCATACTAAGTGAAGTATGTCAGAAAAAAACAAATATCATATGATATTGCCTATATGTGGAATATCTTTAAAAAATGATACAAATGAACTTATTTACAAAACAGAAACAGCCTCACAGACACAGAAAACACACTTATGGTTACCAAAGGGGAAAGGTGGGGGAAGGGATACACTGGGAGCTTGGGACTGACATATACACACTACTATATTTAAAATATAGGACCCACAAGGACCTACTGTACAGCACAGGGAACTCTGCTCAATATTCTGTAATAACCTAAATGGGAAAAGAATTTGAAAAAGAATAGATATATGTATATGTATAACTGAATCACTTTGCTGTACACCTGAAACTAACACAATATTATAAATCAACTGTAATCCAATATAAACTAAATAAAAAAATTGTTTAAAGAATACAGCTGTCCCCTTCCCCACTTCCTCACCCCCTGTCTTTCTAAAACCTACCTGGACATTAAATCTCCACAAGCATTGGGCAGAAAATGGTAGGGATGACTGGTTATATGCAACGTATTCTAAGAAGAAGAGTCTGGCTAAGAAAAGGATTGGAGGAGGACACAGAGATGGGAAGAGCCCGGGGCTGGAGTGGCTGCAATTTCTATTTCTTCATGAGGCTCAAAGATCAAGACAGCAGCAGAGGGAAAAGCTGTCAAATTTGTATAGTAGAGCAGAACTGGAAAAAAAAGCCTGCTAGAAATTACACTTTGGGGAGTTAAAAAAAAAAAAAAAAAAAAGGAGACATAATCGATGCTGCAAAAGGAATTAAATCCATGCAGAGGATGTAGAGGGAACAGTCCAAAAGGAAATGATGAGAAAGGAAGTGACAGATATAGAGGACCACGAGAGACGATCAAAGGGAGAAAAGGCTGGAAGAAATGAAGCACAAGCAATTATCAAAGAAAAAATACAAATCCATCTTTAACGCTCTAAAGTTTAAAAAAATCTATATATAGAATGCAAGCTTCTGTGTTGTTCTAAGCAAAACAGTATGAAAATGTTCACTTAATTCCAGAGTACCGTCTACAGTAAAAGGATTCATACACCTTGAAAGTATCTCAGCAAAAAGAAAAGGTTATGTATAAAAGAAAAAAAATAACCAGGCTGGCCACTAACTTTTCATCTGCAGCATTAATGCTACAAGACAATGAAGAAGCACCTACAGAGCTTTGGGCGAAAACTATTGAGATGCAAGCTGTCTTTTATAAATGGAGACAATTAAAAGATATTTTTATTAAACAAGAGCTTGAAAAAGATCCACGGAAAACAATTACTTGAAAATTGTCTCCAACTACTGGGGGATACTAAAATATTTCAAGCTCAAAAATGGGAGCGCCATCCCCATAAATGTGATGGGTTCAGCACTAAAAACTACGGAGAACTCTGGCCCTTTTATACCTAGTTCTCTCCAGGATAAATGTAAATCTAGTCGTAAAAATAAATCTAATACCTAAACATCTGTTCCTTTAAAAATAATGTAAAATTCATGATTTCATGGGGAAAAAAAACTGTTTAAAACATCAGCTAATATTAACAGAGGCCGAGAAATATGAGGAGAAGGAAGAAGGGAGGGTTGTGTACTCAAGAGTTGGGTACCCTCTGAGAATGTACACTCTGACTCTGAGAATGAGCTCACATAAGGACAAAGAGGGTTTTTAAATATTAAAAGATAAACATCAAAGAAAGTAAAAGCAAAGAAAACATGTTCCATAGGGCAAATAGGAGTAACAAATGAAACAGCACAAAACAATATTTTAAAAGTATGAAACTATATGTCAGAACATGAAAGAGGCCTTTTGTGCTAATAAACATTGATGTAAAGTGCCTCTCTTAAAAGGCAAAGACTCTTGGGTTGTTTTTCCAGAACCCAGCCAATCGCCGTCTGTGAGAGAATACCCCAAACAAAGGTAGGGGGAATGCTGAAGGTAAAATATTGGACAGAGGTACTTTGGGCAAATTCAAACAAAAGCAAGGAGGGCTACAAGCCTAAATATCAGACACCAACTTTCAGACAAAATCACTGAAGGGA
Organism: Balaenoptera ricei; assembly: GCF_028023285.1. Taxonomy (NCBI): domain Eukaryota; kingdom Metazoa; phylum Chordata; class Mammalia; order Artiodactyla; family Balaenopteridae; genus Balaenoptera; species Balaenoptera ricei. The sequence continues at coordinate 60,878,230 of NC_082658.1, forward strand.
GAACAATCCCTTCTTTTTGATGACTGGGACAAACATTTATGAGGTTAATAAAATAGCAAGACAAATTTAACAAAAACCCCTAAAAAACAGGCACATAATAATAGTTGGAGATATTAACATGTTTCTCTATTCATGACAGATCAACAAGCAGAAATTAACTGCATGCACAGAAATAACAAAGTTCATTCAATAAGACACCACTGATGGCTCTTACGAATGAATAACAAAAATTAACATTCAGCATTCATAAAATATAGACTTTTTTAAAAATTAGAACATTTCAGGTCACAAAAAAGTCTCCAATTCGTAAAAAAAAAAAAAAAAAAAAAAAAAGTAGTACAGTGTTCCCTCCTATGCCCTTTTCTGACCAGAATAAAATAAAACTAAAAATGATCAAAGTATTAAGCCACAGAAACAGAACATTTTAAAGTATTTCTCTAAATAACTTATGGGCAAAAAATAATTCATTCCACAATTTGAAAATATAAATAATAAAAAGGGACTACTACATATTACCTCTCCGAGATTTTTTTAGAATATGTCAGTTCTGATGTGTGTGTCTTCTGTAGAAAAAGATTAGTAGGAAAGATCAGTGTGTTATGGGTAGTGTTTATTTTGTTTGTGTATGTGAATTTGCTTATATGCATACTTTGCTTTTCTACATAGAATGGGTACATATGGCCATATGTTTGCCTTTTTGAAGCTGAAAAACAGTTTTGGGGGCGGGTGGCAAGCTCTTATCATCTTTAAGGCAGGAGGTAAAAGTTATCTTTAGAGAAGATACATCCTTCTAGCAGTACAGATTTGAAGCAAATATATAACCAATGTTCTCCTAGAATCAGTGAGCTAATTGCACTGAGCAATGTTGAAGGTCCTGTTTAAATAAGCAAACTAAATCTTTTTTAGGGACAAGATTAACCTAGAATTGGAAATTTATTTTTCCTAAATTAGATGTAAACTGCTCTGTGCCTAAAATGTCTTGTTTGTTCTTGATTGACGGATGCATGTTCTTATTCAGACTTTTACTGGAAAACCAGGCTACAGCTGGAAGGTTCAGGGTTGCTCAACCTCTGCCCTACTGACATTTGGGGCCAGATAATTCTTTACTGGGAGCAGGGGTGGCGGTGTCCTATGCAGTGAGGGATGTTCAGCAGGATCCTTGGTCCTCTACCCACTAGATTCCAGGAGCACCTTCCTCTCCAGTGGTGACAACCGAAAACGTGCTCAGACGTTGCAAATGTCCACCTCAGGGCAGGGGTCGGGGGCAAAACCACTCCTGGTTGAGAATCACTGTGCTGTGACCTCACAGTAGTTGAACTGAAGTTGATGCTGGGCCACCTGGGTGAATAGTGTCCCTATGGGGCTGACTATACCACACTTTTTGAGAACATGTTGAAGACAGAGTTGGAATTCCTTGGGGTCTGGAAAACAAGACGACTTCCAGGGGATGAGAAAGGACATTTTCCCAGACATAAACTGAAGTTTGGGTGACAGTCACAGCCTGGTGTGGCTGTGCTCAGAGAGGCCAAGGAGAGCTAGGTCCCTTTCCAAACCCTAAGGAAGGGTCAACAGTGGAGGACAGTGGTCCCCACCGAAGTGGCAATCACATTACGGGTAGCAGCTACGTGGGAGCAAGAAGGGGAGGAAGGTGGGGGAGGCACAGGTGTGAACCGCCAGCCACAGGCACTGACAGCTGCTGATGAACGAGCCCACAGAGCAGTAAAGGGAATCTGGGTCGGGCACCAATAGCGACCACTACAGTCCACCCACCCCTTCCACCACTAGCTCTATGTGCTTCTGATTCTAAGTTCTCTCCGTCTGGATACAGCTTCTCCAGGATCCTGATTGGTCACAGTTTCTGGGGAAACTTACAAGAACAGCATGAATTACACCCCTGCAGCTGTAATTGATCTCAAGGCTTTAACTGATCTGATCTGCCTCTTCACGCCTCCCATCTACAGGTATAACCGGGCTGGGAGTACCAAGAGGAACCCCAACGATCACCCCCATGACTGCCTTATTTAGCAGGAATTCTACCTCCTCTTGATGATCAGGCTACACCCCTCTCATGCGTAACTTTCTTCTCTGGCTGCTGATCTACTGGCACAAAGAGCCCCCAGTGGCCATATGGCAGCGGTAGCTTTAAGCTTAGTGGGACTTACTGTGTCCTCTGACGGAAGCACCAGTCTTTCAGGAACCACGACCCGGAGACTCACAGATTCAGAAGCAGGAAGCACAGATTCTTCAAGGTCACTGGGAATAACAGTTGTAGGAGGTACTCCAACTTCCACTGCTTGTTCTTGGACCCATGTGGTCTGTCGACTGGCGACCCAGCACCAAAGGAAACGCCCCATCTTTAGAGGGTGTCATCTCAAAAGAGATGCCTCAGCGGCACTTTGAAGAGGCCATTCCACTGTCCTATCTAGCCGGCAGCTTCTGGATGGTAGAGTACATGGTAAGACCAGTGGATCCCCTGTTCATGTGCCCACTGCCATGCTCCCTCTGCCCACGCTTGGACTGACAAGATGCTATGCAAGATTGCATGTTGGAAGATCAAGCCCTCTGTAAGCCTTGGGAGGAACGGTGCTGGCTGAGTAATGATGCAGACAGAAAAGGCAAACTGTTACCCAATGTCAATCCTAGTGAAGATGAATTGTCTTTTCCAAAGTAGAAGGGGTCCAGGGCAAATGAACAGTCAATAGCAGCTGGCTGGCCTTACTGATGGGATGGTGTCATAGACTTACTCAGCTTTGGTCTCTTCTACTGGCAGATTGGATGTTCAGCAGTAGAAGTCCGACTGTTACCGAACGCAGGTCCATGCGCCCAACGCACAGTGAGGCCAAACAATACCAAACTGTCGGAGTTTCGAGCAGAGAAAGGTTTATTGCGGGGCGCTGCAAGGAGGGGGTGGCTCATGCCTTTAAAACCCCAAACTCTCCGAAATATTTCAGCAAAGCCCTTTTCTAGGAAAGGTGAGGGAGGGGCGTGGTTAGTTGCTGCAAATTTCCTTGCGGCAGATCCTTTGTTCTGGAGGTCAGGTCATGGCCAGGTCACAATGTTCTTCTAAATCTCCACCAAACAAATGCTAGTCTCTGTTCTGACAAGAAAGGGCAAGGTCCCAAGGCACAACTTTCACTCTCCGAGGTCCAGGCCCCGGCTAAGAGGACGGGGTCCCTGCGCGGGCCGGTCACCCTGACTGGGTCCTCCCGCCAGCGCCCAGGCACGGCTGAAGAGGCAGCTCTCAGCTGCTGGCGCCCTCAGGCCAGGTCCCCAGACGGTACCCAGCCGTCATTACCGAGGGAGTCCGGCGCCCAGGACTCAGCCGGCCCGCAGGCTCCTCAGGCCACCCAAACGGGACCAGAGTGGGGGGGGGGGGGGGCGGTCTGTGCACCGAGACCCAGGGTGACTGCCGCCACCGGCAGGTCGCCGAGGCCGGGATGGGGAGAGGTTCGCCGCTGCTTCAAGCCTAGGCCTGGCCCGTGGGCGGCCATGGGAGGGCTCTGGAGCTCTGGCAGGACACAGTCGCCAGCCTGTGCCCGGGGGGGGGGGCCCAGCTCACCCGCCCGCTCCAAGGCCGGAGGGCCTGGAGGCCCCGGCGAGAAGACCTCAAGGCACCTCTCACCGCAACCTCCACCGCGAGAACCCCTCCAAGGCCGACCATGGGCGGAGCTCCACCTTTCTCCGCCGCGCTCCAGGTCTCGCGCTAAAAGGTCTCGCGCTAAAAGGTCTCGCGATAACAGCCGCGCGCCCGCCCCGCCCCTATTACACAACCTGGCAAGTCTCGATCTCGGTGACCACGAGCCAAGGTTCTGGATTCCGTGGGCAGCTTCCGTTTCGGCTGTCATGGCAACCCCATTCCTGAGCTCAGGATCTAAGCAACCGAGTGGCCGAGGGCAGGGGTTGCCTGTCATTAACTGGCTGAGTCAACACAGCCAGCTGAGCGTTTAGTGCCTCTTCCGTGGATGTTTAGTAGTAGAATAAAATAACACAAAAGCATTACACTTGGTGCCCAATCACATACATCCAACCTCATGTCTCTTCCCCAGATCTCCTCGTCTCCTCCTCCAGTCTTGCTTCTTCCAGGCACTGACCCATCCAGCTAAGCTCTTTGCCATTGACCATGCGTCCATATACAGTCCAACCACAGGCCAATGATCTCTCCACACAGAGCGGACAGCCACGAGCGCCACCTGAAGCTCTGTCCACTGGGAGGATTTCTTCTCATTTCTGTTTTCCAGGGCCACCCCAAGGGGGCTTTAGTGCAGAACTTCAGTTCAAACCTACTGAGCTGACCTCCTTCGTATATTAAGAACAGGAGTTTTCCTCCTCTGCCAGCTAGACTTAGAGAATGATCCATGAGGCCAAAGGTGAGGGAGAGGCATCAGTATAATAGAGGAAGGTGACGGGGTTCTGGAACCTGGCCCACCTGTGCTGTTTGAACCTGCCCCACCTCAACGCAGAAAGTACCATTTCTATCTTGCAATAACCTTCCGAACCTTATGAGCTGGTTGGGTCTGACAGCATCCCGTTTATTATGTGCAGTTCTGGCTCCATGGCCAATCCGAGGTCCCGTGGATAGATGTTCTGTCTCTATCAGGGGTCAGTAGCAGATCAGTTGTTGTGTGTGTGCATGTGGTTTTAATGGTGTCTAGTTGCAGATGGCCTGGCTTTGCTCAAGAACACAATTCAGAGAAAACCCTGTTGGTTTACTATTGGGGCTTGCTAGAGACACAAGATATTCCAAGGGGCAGGGCTGTTTACACTGCAGCCTGAATCTGCTTTGGACCCCTATCGTGCTCTGGCACCTCTTAGAACTGTCAGCCTTCACACTACTAAATAAATGGGTCAGAGCAGTATTCCCAAGGGTGCAGTATGCTGTGTCTAAAACCCGAAGAGGTTTTAGTAAACCTTCAGCTAAGCCCTGTCTGCTTTCTTAGTAGTAGGAGGTGCACGGAGCAATAATATGCCCTTTACTTTGGAAAGACGACCCAGTTTCCCCAGAACACAGAACCCCTGGATATTAAAGTGATGTATCAGGCCTCTAAATCTTTGTAGGGTTTACTTCCCTCCTTCTAAGGTGCATGTATGTGTCTTACTGCTTCTTTCTCATCCGTCCAGCTTACGTGATGTTAGCAAGATGGGCTAATGTGTCTTTTACAGAATGCCCAGATGGCCCAGATCCTTTCAATAATATAGCGACAGAGAGAAAGAGAATTAACATATCTCTGGGGCAAGAGCATGAATGTCCACTGCTATTCATCCCATATGAATGCAAATTGCTTCTGTCCTCCTATTTGATGGGCATTTACCAGATCAATAGCTCCATGCCACTTACCAGAGTCCCTAATAAAGGTACCACTTTCAAATACGGCAGCTGCAATTGGTTGTACTATTTGGTAAAGTTTGCAGTAATACACTGTTATTTTCCATGATTCTTTTGGTTTGTGTAGGACCACCAGCCCTGCAAACTTTAAATCTTTGAGGGTGACACAAATCTGCCCTTTCCCCCAAAGATGTGAAAACTGTTTTACATTGACTATTTTGGCCAGGGTGGGGGAGTTTCAAGGGCTTCTATTTGGCTTTCTAACCATAATAACTGAGTTTATAGGACAAGGAACCAATGTAAGGGTTTTGCCAACAGCTTAATATGCCCATTTCCATTATATATTCAGGAACTGGGAAAATGACCCCTGGGTGTATCTGGATCCAGTGAATACTGTGAGATGGACCTGGATCAGTATTTGATTTATTACGTGACTCTCTTTTATTCTATTGGGGGTCAGGATGGTGCTCTGGGTACCTGGGTATCGGTGTCAACTTGAGTCCTGTATCTAACAGCCCTCAGTGGTGTGGATAGTCCCTTTTCCCCAGGTGCTATTACCTGCGTAAATGGCCAATGATCCCTTTAAGAAAGAACTGAACCAATACCATATACATTTACCATGATGCTGGACGGGCTTTGCTTGTGAGCGTCTGGCCTCTCCTTCAGCTTTCCTTTGGAGTAACTGACACAGGTCTTCTGTTCATCCGTTCTTAATGTCTTTTGATGATATTTATTGCATACCTTTATCTCTCCCATCCCTCATTTCCTTAGGAGCACCATGATCTCCAAACTATCTCCTGGACCGATATTCTGATCTTGCTACCTTTTTGCTGATCGTGTCCAAGTTTTCCTGATGGTTCATAGCTAGCTCCTGCTGTCTGCTATTCTGGGACCCTGTCATCTCCATGGTTACCAGGGATCCTGGGTCTGGAACAGCATCACCTGCTCTTGTCTCCAGAGCTCCACTGGGCTCCACAACCACGCTGGTGCCCTCAGACTAGTGCATCCCAAGAGAATAGGTGATACACCTCAGGAAATGGCTTGGCCTTCTGAGTAGTGTAAGAGTCAGCCAGTGTATTTTTGGTCTTATAGTGTCACTCTAACGTGCTACTTCTCGGAGCTTTTGATCACTTCCTGCATAGTCTACGATGGCAAACTATTTTATTTCACGAGAGCCATCACTTTTTCCAAGCTTGCAAGAGTTATCCAGGCAGTGTATTAATATTTTCCCCCAGTGCAAACTCTCCCTTATTTAGCTTTATATTCTTCCTCTCTTAATCCAACACTCTCAAGATTTACTACCAGGTGTATCTCCCAGTTCCCGCCAATAACTGTTAGCCAGGTCCTGCAGCGACTTTGACCTCTAAGCCTTTTACCACTTCCTCAACTGGGTTCTATTGAGAACGGATCTTAGTTGCTGGTCTGGTTGGCAGGACAGCATGATCCCATTTATAAACATTTTTTTTTTAAATAGGCAAATGGAAGTATATTGTTTGAAGGTGTTGTCATAGGTGACAAAGAACAAGAAAATGATTATTACAAAAGTCAGGATCATCCTGGGTACCTCTGGGGGCAGGGGTTGGGGTCATGGAGAAGAATGAGCTGATGGAGGAGGCCATGGGATCATAAGATATGAGTAGTGTTTGACTTCTTTCCTGGCAGGGGGCGTTCCATGGGTTTTTGCTTTCAACATAAAAATGTGTTCTACACTCTTTTGCTTATGATACATTTGACAATAAAACAACAAAAAGATGTCATTTACTAAACTGCACGTATAGTCTGATCTTCCTTGTACAAGAGAAAAATACGTACAAATAGAAAAAACTCTTCAAGGCTGGGTTTCAAAATATTAATCATGGGTGGTTTTAAAAAATATTTCCCTATTTTTCCAGGTTTTTCTCAATAAAATTGAGTTATTTTTTATAATTTCTTAAAGCAATATATTTTAAGGCACCATCACTAAGACCTGTAAGTTTTCTGATTTGTATGGGTTAGTCCCAAAGAAGACACGAAGTTTCTAGAAGCCAAGTCTTTCCAGGTGAAACCCAATTCTGTGCCTGCAAGTGTCATTCATTAGCCCTAAGGACCCCCAGCAGGGTCTTCAGAGGCACTGAGAGGAAGATCCCACCTTCCCAGCGATCTCTGATGAAAGACCAGCAGAAAGCTGACCCATTTCAGAGGCACGTGTCTGGGTAGGTCTGATCACTCCGTGTGGAAATATTTGGCAGGCTATTTTCTGAAGACTGTTGATGTAGAGAGAAATCTTTTCCTTTGCAAACAGAGAAGAACAAATATTGTCTAGGAGAAAGTTCTTTGTAGAGCCCGTGTCCCCTGTGCACAGGCTGAAGGACACAGCAGAGGAAGACCAGTACCATGGGGATCACATCAGCGCTTTCTTGTGCAAACAACTCAAAGTAGGGCTTGTGGTGCCAATAAACTCCAGGTCCACCACTTGTTAGCTGTGTGACCTTGGGTAAATTATTTAACTTCTCTGAGCTTCAGTTTCATCAGCTGAAAAGTTACGGATGAGAAAAATACCTACCTCATGGGATTGCTGTGCAATTTCATAAACTAACACGTGACATGCTTGCTGGTAAGCTCCTGGTAATGATTAAGCATTTCCAGCACATTATAACCATCACTATTTTTAAGGTTGATTTGGGAATGAAAGATATTTTCTCTAAGAAGACATGAAAAAAAGGCCTTTCTGCATAATCCTTTGTACATGAGAAGATTCCCAAAGAAGGTAGACAAAGGAGATGGGTCTGTTGGATCCAAATCATCTAGTTCAGCTCGTGACCTCTTTTTGACTTATTCACGTGAAAACCAAGTCCCTAATACTCTCAGATCTTTCTGGAAGCTTGGTTATGGAATCTTATAGAAAATGAGTATCTGAGTGCTGACTATGAATTTCGATCATCTTTACTTTTGCTTAAAGTGTAAATTAAAGAAAACGAGCTTCATAGTCTCTGGGACAACATATCCAGCACCTAAGTGGGAGGGGGATTTTGATAACTCTTACTTAATCATGTCAAGAGTTTCGGAAAGAGTGGACATGGATATGGGTGGCTGGAAAACCAGGGATCAGGAATTTGGGGGGGCTCTGGGATCTAGGCTCCAACTTAGCCACACGGAGGCTGTACGGTGTGTGCACTGAATATATTGGGAAAAAAGGGGGAGAAAATGAAGTTTGAAATACCTGGGGTGGAATCTCAGTCCCCCCACTTTTCAGCTGCATGACTTTGGAAAAGTGTTTAATAATTTTTCTGAGCTTCATGGTCCTCATCTTGAAAAGGAAGAAGATAAAATAATTCTCAATCTTGACTATACAGTAGAATCACCAAGTTCGTTTTTTTTTTTAAATAGAAATGCTGGGCCCACCCTAGACCCATTGAAGTAGAATTTCTGGAGTAGAGCCTGGATATCAGTACTTTTTAAATTTAGATGCCCAGGGAAGGCTGAGAATTGCTGGCAGGATAATCTCTAAGTGCTGACATTGACGCACTCCAACATGGCAGACAGTCCAAACATACCTACGGGGAGCTTTGAAATGTATGCTGTGGGCTCCATTGCAAAAATGGGGACAAAAAAAGTTCGCTTTCTGAGTTTGTCTTATGCCTTCAATGGCATGTTTGTAGCCCTAAACCTTTGCAGCAGAAAGGAAAGAAAGAAAGAAGTCTTTGCAGCAGAATTCCTTTCTGGGCTGCAAGCTGGTGCAGCCGGTGCAACTTTCTTACCATCTTAGCCATGGGTACTTTATAGAAAGGTGCTTGTTAACATCAAAGCTGAAAATCTTACTTAAAATCATATTTCAGAATGATGATCAATCACTGCTCGTTCTCCATGATACTGGAATGTCTGATCTTTATTTTTTTAGTTCTCCGATACCCATTTTCCTCCTAATTACTATCTGTTATTTGTCTGTGTGGCTCTTAAAAAAAACTAGAGCCATATGTTATTTAGACATCATCCTGACTTCCCACCAATCCAGTGTTTGAGCATTTTCTGAGTGACAACCAAGAAGACTGGGGTCAGGAGATGCCCGTCTACTCACTGCGTATGGAATCGGTGCCCCACTCGGTTTAGCTGAATAGATCAGGGTTTTAAGCCAACAACACAAGCTATCACAGCCATTTAAGGCAAAGTACTGCTAATAACAGCAGAATTAGAAATCTTCATCAATTCGTTTTCTGGGAATCCTCTACTTTGTGAGTAAACTCTATGAGTATTTTCATTGAAAAAATAATCTCAAATTACTCTTTTCTTTTTATCAAAATAAAAAGACTATAGGTTAAAAATTCTACTGTGAAGGATCATGGTTTGTATGAAAGCCTCACGGTGGTTCTGTAGTTCCAATATTTTTATTTGGATCAGTCAAGTTGCATAAGTGTTTTGGTCTTGCCTCCAGGTACTGACTTGGCCTCTCTCTGTACAAAAAGTTTCTCGTAAAGGGCCAAAAGGCAGGCAAAGTGCTTTAGGAAGAGAAAGCGTAAGCAGAACAGAAAGTCAAAAATAGCCCAATTTAGTTAATATTTAACACTTTACATTTTCATGCAGCAGGTTGAAAATTTAAGATCCATCAGTGGTCAGGAAAACCAACAATATTTCTTCAATATTTTAGTACCTGAAGCCACTTAGCAGTAAGGGAAAGGTGGCCTGTTATGAAATATGTTTAATCATGGAAGATTAAATTTCCAAAAACGGCCAAATTTCCAGTGTTAGGAAAACCAGCCACCCACCTGCTATTCACAGGGACACAAGCCAAAACCACCAGGCTCAGAATTCAGCTCTGAAGCTTACAGGGGTGATGACTCCCCCCTCCCTTTTCTTTCCTGATCTTATTTATCAGTCAAGGAGTGTCCCAGTCCCTAAAGACTGTTCCCTTATGATGCCTGGATCTCACTCCTGGGGCCCTAGTCGCTGCGGATGGATTTTCAGGAGCCCGAGGAGGAGTCCTTACCCTGCAGGTGTAGGTTCTCACCCTCCTGGCCGCTCTGAGCTCTCTCACACCCCACATCTCCTAGCTCTGGCACTTGCCCTGCTGCTTCCCAATCTTCCACCTGACACCAAATTCCATGCCCTTGTGAACTTAGATGCTTCGGTGGATCTGAATTAGTGAGCTCTTGATTCCTCCAAAATGGTAGACTTTAAGCCAGAAATACCAAGATTCAGAACCCATATTCAAGCTACATTCTGTCTCATCCTGTCTCCCTGGCACATTGGTCATGAGGATTTACCAGCTGTAGTATAAAATATATATATATATTCGGTCTTTATCCCTGATTCCTGACACAGAAACCCTTGTGATTTCCTAAGGAATAAGAGCATCTTTTGCAATTGATAAAAAGCCCCTTTGGACCACACCTGAATTTATGCTAATGAGGCGAGTCAAGGTGGGCTCCTAGATGGCTTCAGAATGGGAGCTGGTCACTAGAGGAACCAACCACATCATTAAAGGATTAGAACTATCACTTCATACCTACCTCCAGGGAGGGGAGACGGCTGGAGATCGAATTCAATCACCGATAACCAGTGACTTAATCAATCATGCCTATGTGATGAAACCCCCATAAAAAAACTCAGAAAGACAAGGTTTAGGGGAGCTTCCAGGTTGGTGAACAGGTCAAAGTGCTGGCACAATGACGTGCCCAGAGAGGGCACCACGTCCCTCCCTATAATTCACCTTTTGCATCTCTTCCATCGGGCTGTTCTTGAGTTGCATCCTTTAGAATGAACTGGTTAATGTAAGTAAAGCACTTTTCTGAGTCTACAAGCCATCCCAGCAAATTGTCGAACCTGGGGGGGATTTGTAGGAACCCCTGATTTATAGTTGGCTGGACAGAAGTGCAGGTAGCCTGGGGACCACTTTTGTGGCTGGCAGCTGAAGTAGGGGCAGTCTTGTGGGACCGCCCCCCGCCGAACTTGTGGGGTCTGCACTAACTCAGTGAATTGAATTGAACTGTAGGCTACCCAGCTGGTGTTGGAGAATTGGAGAATCCATGATGGAACAAGGTATTTGCATTGGTTGGGAAAAAACCACACACCAACTGAGAAGGAATCCTCGTCTCTGTCTGAGAAGTCTGAGGGCTGGGAAGGTCTTTCCTACTCACTGGCTTTCAAGTCTATGTCACTGCTCAGTTAGAGAAGAGAGGAATAGGGCTGTCAACTAACAACGCAAGCTATTTTGGCATTCTAAGGGAAATCACACTCAAAATTGGTTACTTGACCAAGTCATTGACTTGGAATATCTACTTTGTGGGAAACCAATATAAGTACCAAGTTACTGCCACTCTGCCCACATTCTTGGCTTTTTTTCAAAGAACAATTAGGTCTTGGAACAATGTTAGAGTGTTCGGGCTGAGGTTAACTGAGGTTTGGTTATGCCTTGGGGGCTCTGTCACTGCTTTGATGCTGTGATTCATTCATTGATCTTAGTCTGTTTGACTACTTATACGCCAGTGTCAAAGTCTTACCCAGCATAACCACAAGAAGCCGCTGACCCTCATCCACAGAGCAGACATGGGGTGGCGGGGGCGAGGGGCGGGAGTCAAGCAAGCCTTGCTGGTGTTTTTATACAGGGGAGAAAGATACAGCAACATATGGAGAATTTATTGGTCTGACCCATACATTGGATGCCCCTTTCACTTAACAATATTCCTTTGAGATTACATCATAGCAGTATATATGGATACATACCCCTTATCCTGCAGAGAGAAGGTGTGTTTGTCTAGGAATGCTGAAAATCCTGTGGTCTACAAAAGCCTACAATGCTTCCTAGTTCTTCTAATTCCCAGGGACTTCCATACTTATGGTCCTCTTGGCTTTTAGCTCCGGACACATTCTCTGTTTCACTCCTCACCTCCAGACCCAGAATTTAGCCTCATTTTCTTTATGAGACAGAGAGAGAGAGAAAGAAAGAAAAGGAGGGGAGGGTGGGGCGGAGAATAAGGGGAGGAAGAGGAAAGGGAGGGAGGGGTGAGGGGAGAAGCAAAGCCGGTTAAAAAACGTTTTCTCAAGTTTAATATTTTACCAAAAGCATGGTGGTCATGGGAATGGTTACGTTATTGACTATATTCTTCTTCCGTCTTTTTGGCCCTTTTCTGTCCCCTGACCTCTGCCCTCTCCCCTCCATATTCCTCCCCAGTTGGACCTCGGAGACCATTCATATACACTGCTATGATATAATCTCAAAGGAATATTGTTAAGTGAAAGAAATTAAAAAAGAGAAACATGTGTATATTATTCTACAGTTTATCTTTTTCTTTAAAAAAAAGACATTTGCTTATTTTTTTAAAAAAGAACAATAGAAAGACAAACCACAAAAAAAATTTTTTTTTTAATGATTACCTGTGGGAGAGGGAGAGAACAGGGTGGAAGAGGTAAGATTTATTTGAATATATCTGGTGTTTCAGACGTGACTCTAGAATAAAGTAAATATTTTACATAATTATAGGACAAAACTAAATTGAAAAGCATTCCCTAGATATCAAGAGTAAAATGAAATAAATGAGCCTCACTCTGTATACAATTAGTGGCAGCACCACTCAGTGAGAAACTATTCTAAGTGAGTTTGACAGATAGTAATTTGTGAAATTTTGTGTTAGATAGCCCAAGGACTAAAAGAACTGGAAAAAAAAAAAAAACTTTTTAGGAATCAGTCAATTGGTGGTAAAGTTAGTACTGCCAGGCTGGGGCTGCCATAGCGTGGAATACATCAAATGTATGGTTGTGTTGGTGTCATTGAGAATTGACAGTATCAGTGTGGTTGGAAGGATATATAAATGTAAGATTGACAAGGTTAAGTAAAAACCCTGTCGTTTTGAGTCTAAATTGGAAGTATGCTTCTGAACTCATGATGTATTTTTACTTAAAGAATACATATTTTCTACCTCTGTCCTCTGGAAAGGCCTAGAAACAATGACCAACCCACAGCAATGAGCACCCAGGTTGAGGTCTCTGAATAGCATTTCCACTAAATGATTCTTAGAGAAATGGCTAATTTCAGGACTGAGGCAGGAAAAATACGAGTCAGGAATAGTTGTCATTCCAGAAAGCAAGAAAATTACCCAAGACTACTAAGGCTGTATCACAAGGACCCAGTCTATGGTCTAGGCTCCCAATGGCTAAAAAGAAGAGAACTTGAATATCAAAAAGAGTAATCATAATTAGGATGACCTAAAACACATCAAATATGTTTAAATTCATGAGTTTGTAACAATTCTCAAACAAGACAAAACGAATAAACATTAGCCCTACCAGTCACCTTTAGAGAATGCTACGAAACGACCTCATTATTTTTTAAAAGTAAAAAAAGGAAAGAATCAAATATGTATACTATCTTTCCTATACAGTCTGTCATACCCAACAGTTACAAAGGGACTTTTTAAAAAACAGAAGTATTGTAGCTACTAAGTGAGAAATGAATGATAAATTTTGAATGTCACCAACCCCCCCCCCCAATAAATTAATGGATCTAGATCAGGGGTCGGCAAATATTTTCGGTAAAGAAACAGAAAGTAAATATTTCAGGTTTTGTGGGGCATAGGGTCTCTGTCACAACTATTCAACTCTGCTGTTACAGAGCAATAGCAACCAAAGACAATACATAAACCAGTGGATGTTCCAATAAAACTTTACCTGCAAATACAGGCAGTGGACCAGATTTGCCTCTTGGGTTTGCCAACACTTGATCTAGATAATGATTATCATGGCTGCTAACATCGCCAAAAGAGGGACAAGACATTACCTACCTCCTGATGAAAGTATACACCACCTCCTATGCGGAGAGGAGGGGAGTGGAGGGGGAAATCAAACCTGAAACTGACCGGCCTCTAGACCTAATTACAAAGTTACAGGGAATTTGAGTTATCCTTCCATATCACAAGGATGCAATCAGGAAAAATAAGATGGGAAGTTCTGTAGGAAAAGGACCCAGTATCCTCAACACATAACTGCAAGGGAATAAAAAGATACAGAAGGATAATTTATAGCTTAAATGAGACTTAAGGGACATAACAGCCAATTATAATATAAATAAAAAGAATTGCCCTCAGAATTCCAAATTCTTGCCTAACACATGTAGAGCAATTTAACTAACTTCACCACTAGTCTTGAATTCCCAAGCCCATCAAGGTTTTCCCACATAAGATTCCATCTTCTGTAGAAAGTAATTGGAAGCAATGTTTTATCCAGTTTCTCCAAGAAGTGAAAATTCTCAAGGACGCAGCAAAGAGGTAATGCCAGGTAAAGAAGGGTCAGCCCTGATCCTATTTTTTCAGTAACAGTTCCCTGTTTGTTTTATTTAAGGCAGAGTTCTCTATTAGGAAGTACCAAAAATAGCTTTACAGTTAGAGAAAATGTGCATATTTTAACAGTCTCTCACTGAACTAATGAGAACCCTGGAAATCATCTGAAGAGGCTTTATTTTGTGTACAGCATTTGGTAAATTGGTTACTTAACTATTACTTTCTCTTTGGCTTTATTTTCTCATATCCAGCATGTCTGGCAAAGTGCTGGCATTCAGGATCCTCCGCAAAGTTAGGGTAGAATTCTTCCTCAAACTGGGAGCTGTAATGGCCCAATAAAAACGGCAGCATCATAGGGGGTGTTCTCTAGAATGAGCAGCACAGGCAAACTTTCACTTCTGTCAATGAGCTGTCCCCAGAAAGACCCTGCTATCAGGGGCTGACCACCACGCCCTCTGAGACTGCCACCTCAGACCACCCACAGAGAATACTGATCTCTTTCTCGCCCATCAAAATATCTGGTCCCCAAGGAAGCTCAGGACAATTTCTGAAGCCCTATTATGACAACACAATGTATGAAAACTATGCCATACAATGAACCCGGAACCCTGATCCCATAGTGAAAGTCAGAAAAGAAAATACATTTCCCCCTCACACGGGAAATGATGGTTGGATTAGAGGCTTATTGTCGGGACAAAGTGGCTGTTACCAAGGTTATAGCATTGCACCTTCTGACACACACACAAGCCTCCAACTCTGTTGCATAAAAGGATGCTGAATCCCCAAAAACACACTTCCCTGTGTTTTTTGAAGGAGGGAAAGCCAAAATGTCTGGGGTCCTCTCCCCAGTGTATCTAACGTAATGGGCCCTACCCTCCTTCCCACTTAGCAAATGCTACACAGAGAAACTCAGGCCATCCAGGAAATAAGACAACGTATGTCAATGAAGCTTAGGGGATACAATGTGGTGTGTGTGTGTGTGTGACTACTAAGCCTTTTCTGGTAGTTTTCTCCAAGAGAAGACAGTGGGGGAGGAGAGACTTAATTTCCTGCTATACTGTCTGCCCATCACCTACCACTAAATAGCTTAGCAGGCTGCTTCAGGTGTCCTGGGTGAAGGAGGAAGTCTTCAGTTTATGGAGATCTTGGGCCGTTAGTACCAGTAATGCCATAGCCTGATAATCATGGTGGAGGTGGGACGAAGAATAAGAAAATAGGAAAAGAAAAGAGAAATAAGGAGAACAGCAGAGGTGGATTCTGAATTCCCAACCGTCACTGTTAGGCTTTGGGAGACATGTTTAAGGATGGAAAGAGAGACTTTCCGAAGAGTCAAGGTTGAGGGACAGCCTTCAGGCAGGTGGTACAGTTTCTAGGATCTGGATTTGTGGCAGGAGGGACCAACATGTGCCACCCAGGTGATCACGCTATTGTTCAAAACAGAGGGCAAACCCAAGCTCTGGGCATCATTCAACAACTATCCGCTGAGTGCACGCAATGTGCCAGACCCTGCTCTGGACTCTGGGAATGAAGAAGTGAGTGAGATGAGCCATGTCCCTGCTCTCAAGGACTTTGCATTCCACTGGGGAACAGAGACAAATTAGCCCGAGGCAAATGAGTGCACAAGATTGTTTCAGACATCAGTGTGTGCTATGAAGACATCAGAATAAAGTAACATGATGGAGAATGACTGGAGGAGAGAGAGAGGCTGCTATCCTGAGTAATGATGCCATTTAGCAACGAGGTAACCTTGACGAATTACTTAACTATGTGAATCCATGTCCCCATCTGTAAAATCATGTTAATTAATCATATGTGTCTCAAAGGATGGATACAAAAGATTAGCTGAGATAATACACGTGCACAACACAATGCCTGACCAAGCTTCTTCAGCCTGTGCTATTGCAGCTGCAGACACGCCTGACAGCAGCCATGCGAGGGACCTGAAGCCAGGACTGTCCATCCGAATCCTGCTTAGGTTCCTGACCCGCAGAAACCATTAAGAGAATAAAATAATCATTGTTTTAAGCCACTAAGTCTTTACGTAATTTCTTGTGCAGCAATAGGTAATTAGGATAAATCCTTTTATATAGAAAGAAAGAAGCTCCCTTCCATTATTTTCCCCTAGAAGAGAAAAACTCTTGCAGAAGGGTTTGATGTCAGCAAAGCCTGTTCTAAAATATAGTGTATTCATAGAAAATGTGAGGTTCAGTAAGGCCAACAGATCGGGAAAACCCTGCCATTGAAAAGAGGATTTGTTACTCTCAGTTTCCGAGAGGAGGGGCCCCTCAGGGAGGGCCACACGGCGGCGATGCACCAAAGCTGGTCAGGAGTCAGAGGGAGAAGGAGGGACTGTCGGCATGAGCCTTGATTGTGGTTTCTATGGGAAGGAACTGCCGAGGCAGGGTAAGCAGATTTTGGACTGGCTAGTTTGAATAGTTTCGATGGGCTCTGGGGCATAGGGGCTGTCCTTAGTTGTCCGGTACCTGGCCCTGGGATGATCAGCGTAGAGGAATAGTAGCCTGAATATGAGATCCCTGTAAAGGAGGTGGTCGGTCGGTGGGTCCTGGATTGGTTGGTTTGCATCTGAAAAGTGCGTGAGCCATTTACTCTCTCTAGTTGTTGGCTAACCCTGGGACAGGCAGTGCTTCCAGGGTCAGTAAGACCCCAGGTGTCAAAGCATCAGAATACAGATAGTAAAAGACATGGCTAATACAGAGCTTTCTTCCCACTACAGAAGACAATGTCTGAGTCTCACATCCCCAAGCTCCCTTGTGGCTGGGGTGTGGATTTATGATCCATTTGTGACCTCTGGGACCTGATAGGAAAATCTGCTAGGAAAAGGAGGGAGCTTCGGTTATGAGAAAGATTTTTTGCTCTGATAAATGAGAGAGAGACTTGCTTACGGAGAAGCCCTCTCCCCCATCCCCACTTTGAACATTGCTCTATGACGACTCTGAATTTGGAGCTGACACATTACCTTGGGACCACAAGTGGATGACCAAGAGAGAAGACCAAGGGAATCACAGAGAAAGCAACCTGGGGTGCCATACCCATGAGACCCCCATCGGCTCTGGAGTCCTATTGTTCAAGCAACATTTCTTCTGGTGTTTGGTTACTTGAAGCCAGAGCATAATTGATACTGTTTTGGCAAACGATGAATGGCATCATGACAAAATCAGTTGCTTCTAATTCCTAGATGCCCCTTCTAACCGCCACGCTTGGAAGACAAAGTCTGGTTACCTTGCCAAAATAGTACAAAGTTGCTTGAGATCTCAGGGTTGAGAACTGCCAATTTGCAAAGCATGAGGTAGAGCTTGGTCACGTGGGGGCTTACCTAAGTAGGGAGAAGAGAGACAGATGGGGAACAAAAGCAAGTACTGGGAGCGCTGAAGACAAGGGTCCACTTCAAGATGCTAAGGCGGGGCCGCCTGGTGTTCGCTGCGCTGGGACACATGGAAACTGTGAGGTGTTTCATGTGGTCCATGGATGCGTTTCACACAGCTAAGTGGGAACATAGAGGATTCATGTGGGCCTGCTTCAGATGGTCCCGGCAGCATCCGCCAGAGGATTGGGGAGGAGTTGGGGTAACATGAAATAAGAACAAAAAGAAGGAAGATGATTAATGTGTCATTTTAATTGCTGAAATCAGGATGTGGGATGTATGACTTCAGTCTACTGAAAAGAGGTGGGATACATGTTGTCTCAACCCTCTAGGCTTTGCTGAGCGTGATTTTTTAATAGAACATCTCCATCATTTGGATGTATTGAAAACTGGTGTTTTATCTTAAGTGAAATATTGTTATCTTAAGTCTGCAATCTGTTGGCCAGCGGGGGGAAAAAGGTCATAAAAGAAGGGGAAATAAAAGTAGAACTAGTAAAAATCCAGGGTGCTTAGGATTCCCTTGACTGGATCGTTATCAGAATTCTTCAGAAGTCTGTTGATTATCTTCAGGGGAAGTGGTTGGGTGGTGCGATGTATTTCCTCCCCCCACCCCCATGCTGGAGGGTTCCCTTCCCATCTGTGCTGTTACAGCTGTTTGGTTATTTCACTCATTTCTGTGTCTGTCCTGCTCTCTCTCTCTCTCTCTCTCTGCACGTTGGCCTCATGCATCCTTCATTCCACACACTTACTGCTGCTATTGTCGCCCACAGGTGCTGGGGATATAGAAGTAGATAAAACAGGCATTGTCCCCAGCATGAAACTATGTTTTGGGTCCCAAGTGACCAGCTGTTTATTGCTGCTGTGTCGATAAACTCAAAGGCTATCATAATCACGATCACCAGTTCTAATTGCTTTGGCAGTGTTCATGCAGCCCCAGCTCCCTACCCCTCTCTCTTTGGTAGGTACCATATTTTCCATTTCTACTTTGGCTCAGAAGTCCTCGGAATAGAGGGGCTCAGGTGAGACTGGAGCTCCATTGTATCCTATACCCGTAAAGCAAATATAATCGAGAGAAGACTCGGAATTTAAGTTCCCTCATCCCATTATACACTGCATTTCCCTGCATTCATTTTGCCATGTGGCCTAGTAATTGGGGTTGGGTAAATGCCAGCTCAAGAAGGTGTCATAGACCCCCCCATGGAGAGGTAAAGAAAGTCCTTGGAAGGAGCAGAGATGGGGACCACCGTGAGGGGGGCAAAGATGTGAGATGCCAGTGCTTTTGGTCTCCTTCCCTCCTGGGATGAAACCTGAGGGGAGAGGCGGGAAATGTGGATGAAATATCCCAATAAGCAGTGTGAGTAAAAGGCATTGAGGGCAGAGCCAGGGGGCAGCCAGAGACCTGCCCCCCGACCCCAGAGGAACCACACACACTGCTACATGCCACATCCCACAGTGTGGCCAGACAGTGGCTAAGAGGAGGTGAGTGTGGAGTGTAGAAGAGAGACAGCCGAGGTGGTACTCACTACATCTCTACAGACCTATCAGGAGTTATCCAGAAGCTCCTCTATGCAGCTGAAGGGGAACAGAATACGCCACCCCAAATTATGCCTCTTTGACATAAGGGTTATTTGGAGCTGATCGTTTTTAAGAAACAGCAGACACAAAAGCAGCTCTGAAAACAGAGTAGAAGTTACTCTCTTGTAAGGGAAATTTACATTTATAAGGGAACTCTCTGTTGGAAAGTGTGTCTCCCTCTCTACTCCAGGAAGAGAAGTTTGACTCTAAATCACAAGAAACTCTTATCAGTGGAAAAGACAAGGCTTACCCTTGTTTCTTGTGTTTTCCCTGATAATTCCCCCCATCTAAACACCCACTGCCCCCATGCTCTCCAACATCCTGACCAGAAAACTGCTCAGGAACCCACTTTTGCCCAGCAGTTAGGAAAGAGAATCACTACCATTGCACCTTCAGAACTGAATCGTCTTGCTCTTACAAAATGTGATGGTTGATTTTATGTGTCAACTTGACTGGGCTTAGGGAGACCCACAGAGTTGATAAAATACTATCTCTGGGAGTATCTGTGCGGGTGTTTGCAAAGAGATTAGCATCTGAATCAGTAGACTGAGGAAGGAAGATGGTGCAATTGGCATCATCCAATCCATTAAGGGCTTGAATAGAACAAAAAGGCGGAAGAAGGGCAAACTTGCTCTTGCTTGGGTTGGGATATCCACATTCTGCTGCCCTCAGACATCGGTGTTCCTGGTTCTCAGACCTTCAGACTCAAACTGGGACTTACACCATCGGCTCCCTCTGTTCTCAAGCCTTTGGACTCAGACTTAATTATGCCACTGCTTTCCTGGTCTCCAGCTTTCAGATGGCACATCTTGGAACTTCTCTGCCTCCGTAATAATCATGTGAGTCAGTTCCTATAGTAAAGCTCTCCTCTTCTGTGTATCTATATATACCCTATCGGTTCTTTTTCTCCGGAGAACCCTATTACAAAAAGTGTTTTGTGTTTGTTCACTAGCAACTTTCCAACCAAGCACATTAAACCGAGTGAGAGTGAGGGAAGCTAAGGATGGAAAAATACACATTTCATTTGTCTAGACCTGTAATTTGGCATGTCTCTATTTAAATTGAAGAATAACTAAGTCACTTAGAATTAATGAGGAAAGAAAGCCTTTGGGAGCCTGATGATAAAGATGTTCACAGTTTTCTGGATGTACAAGAAGGAATGGTTTACTCTGGAAGGATTAATTAGAAAAGACTGTGTTAATTTCAGGCTTCCTTAGAAACCCCAGGGGTGAAGTGCCCCAGTGAGTTGAGTCAGTAGAAAATGAACCCATTGGTGGAGGGAATGAGCGCTACAGAGGAATGTAGTTAATGTTTCCTAAGGGCAACAGAAAGAGAAAATTTCAAACACGAGGCAATTTGATAGAAGGTGAAGCCAGCTGCAATGGGTGACATTTTTCTCTCTAATATGAATAAACTATTGTGTCCTTGAAGGCAGAAATTGAGGATTCATTTCAAAGATGATACCCTGATTGTTTAAAAATATACAAAGCATCGAGCACTGCTCCGGATCTGTCAACGTGGGTCTACCATCCAAATAAAACAAAATTACTTTCTACATATACGATGGGAAGAATGAGTTAACCATTTAGATAATGGCTTTGATTTTGTGTTGTCACTGAGAGTATGGTTAAATATGAAGGCAATGGAGCCAATTGTTGATCAGTTAACCTGGTCTAATCAATTCAAACAGGAGAAATAACCAATTGGTCATTAGCTATGTGGTGTACTTGTCACCTTAATATCCAATTGGATCAATGTTTATTAATCCAATTCATTGCTCAGGACTCTACAAATAAAGAATGAAATGGGCACCCCATCTCTCTCTGCACTCCAATTTTTTCATCTCCATAAAAGACTGTGAGTCTAACAAAATCCATAGAGTTGTAGTATATATATAAGGCATATTTGGTAAAAATTTTTACCTCATTTGCCTGGATTGTGGTGTCAAGTAATTCACCATAATTGTTATCTTTAGCCCAAAAAAATTAGTTTCAAGGTTAGGACTATCCATTAGGCTAAGAAAAAGTAATTTATCTAGTGAGCCTTTACTTGTAAGAAAGAAAAAAGCTGTCTGTGGCATCTGGGATCAGGCTGGACTCTCCAGGTATTGGTGTCATTAAGAACTGCCCCAGCAACAAGAAAGAACCCAACTAATTTGTCTACAATATGTTTCTGATGGGTCTCTAGCTCATGGTATTGACCCTATTTAGATAGCAAATACCTGAAAAATTCAAAGTGCCAAATGTTTCTAAATCAGTGTTTAGGACCTTATTAGGAAAAAAAAATCTGGATTTGGGACAGAAAGTTTGCTTCAGCATCAGGTTAATGAGGAATGGCTGTCCTCGCTTACTCTTTCAGATTTTATAGCCAGTTTTGTAGAAGCCTCCACTCCTGACCAGATTTTCATGGCCTTTCCCCAATGGAATTCTTGTGCAGCCATTCACCAGTACTCTACAGGTCAATGGAAATGGTTGATGTGATTCTATCCTAAATGTTGACTCACCAAACACCCTGCTGAACTAATTCCTTCATCATGACATCCTTAAGGGTCCTAAAAAATCATCTCATTCAACCATGTTATTCTATTCAAGATGGAGTGGAAGGTAGATAACAGGTGAAATGTATTATCTGAAGTTAACCAACTAGATAGCAACAGTTCAGGGTCTATAACCTGGTTCTCCTGGCTCCTAATTCAGTACTCTCTCCATTGTCATTCAGTGGGTCAACTTTGTTAGGTTATGAGGTCCATTTGATCAGCATTACTGGATATATTGCATAAAGCTAAATTTCAGAGAGTCACATGTTGAGGGGTTTCATTCATATTCTAAACATATGATTTATTCGTTGTTCAACAAAATTTTTGGTTGCCTCCTATATTTGTTTTATTCCCTCCTAAACTTTTTGACCTCCCGTACACTTATTCAAGAAATATTAAAGAGATAGCAGTCTGGAAGGGAGCTCAGATGTGTACATAAAGAATGATGCTAAATAAAAATTTCAAGAAGTTAGCCAGTATCTTTAAATGGTACATTCTAAGCAGAGTGGGTGTCAGGGGCAGGTAGGAAAGGAAAGGTTACCTCCAGCTGTGAAAATACGGGAAACCTCAAATGGAAGAGATGGTAAGGGTTTGGATACTAGGAAGAGAAAAGAGCGGTTCAGCTGGGGAAGAACGTGAGTAGATACAAATTGTTCTAAAACACAGTAGTATTGGCTGTCAGTCTATAAACACGCCGGAAACAGGAAATGGTGGAATAGAGTCTGCCATCCGCACACTCTGACCCCCTCCCCTCCTTTACCTGGTGAATTTGCAGGTATTTTGTTTCACCAAATAATATTCCTAATCAATACATTGCCCTTTCTTAAAATCCTAGGGAATAGTTGAAATATTTACCTCGGGATTGTTATGAATTTTAACTTACATACAATGTCAACACCCTTAAGTAATCCAATTATAGAAATACTGAGAATTCAATTACAGAATACTGCCCAACCTCAACCTCAAGAAAAAGGAAAGAAATCCCCACTCACCTCACGTAGGACCCCTTCCCTGGGGGCAATGGAGGACCCTTGAGGACCAGAAGTGCCCTAGTTTCCTTGATGAGTCGTCCATCTTTCCCAGAATGATGCCTGAATTCTACTCCCTGACGGGGCTCATGTGGGTGCTTCCTCTAAGCCAGGTGCCTCCCCTCTTCCCAGAGTGAACCTACCCGGGGGACAGCCTCGGGCTCTGCCCACCTCAGTGGTCCCCAGCATGTGTCTCTCAGAAGCCTGCCTGCCCGGCCACTTCTTTCCAAGCCCCCCTTTCCACCCAGTTACAAATTGCTGGATCCTCTTCAGTCTCAGTGAGAGGAACAAGGGTAGTCATTGCCTTCTTGTGTTTCCTGGAACTTGAGGCTGACCTGTTTTCTCCCTGGGGTTACATCTGCCGTAGGTCACCACCATCTTCCTCGGTTGATTTTGATCTCCTAATGCGCCTCTTATCTTGGCCCCAGCTCTCTCTCCATGGCCTTTGCAACAGTCCAGTATGATGATCAATACAAAGCAGCTTTCATTTCTAGTTCTTCTCTGTTTGCTCCTCAATCTTAGCCTTTACACTGGGAGTCCTCCAAGCCCCTTTCCCACCTTACAAGGGAAATGTGAAGGGCGAGGGCCTTTTCTACAAATTGGAAATGTGCAGGGTAGCTCTGCAGGGTCCAGCCCAGCCTCCTTGTTCTGGGATCCTCTGTAAATGTTCATCAAATAAGGTCTCTGCAATTGAGCTTCTCCTTCTGACTGTTTGGTCCATTTTTCCCAACTCTCTGAGCAATTACACCTGAACCTTCTTACTTTTACAGTTTTGTCCATTTTTTGAAAAATTTATTTTATTGAAGTATAGTTGATATACAATGTTGTATTAATTCCTGCTGTACAGCAAAGTGATTCACTTATACATATATATACATTCTTTTTCATATTCTTTTCCGTTGTGGTTTATCACAGGATATTGAATATAGTTCCCTGTGCTCTACAATAGGACCTTGTTGTTCACCTCCATTTTATTAAATCAGAAGAAATGTGTGAACTTTTGCACAGATCATAGGCCTGTACCAAATTTAGGGGGGAGGAAAGATTTTAAAACCTTTAGAGGTTCAGAAGTATAAATTTCCACTTAACTGGAGTTGGTCTCTTAGGAGCACAGACAATAAGGAGAGTGGGGAGGAGAGGATTGGGATTATTTCTCCTAAATTGTTTCTAGGTCAGCATCTAGACTTTGCAGACGTAGATTGAGATTGTTACATCTAGTTCTTTCTTTCCCTTTCTGGTTTTATAAGATAAAGCACATAAGCATTTAAAATAGTGTCTGACGCAGACGTAGAGAATGGACTTGAGAACACTGGGAGGGGGAAGGGTAAGCTGGGACGAAGTGAGAGAGTGGCATGGACATATATACACTACCAAATGTAAAATAGATAGCTAGTGGGAAGCAGCCACATAGCACAGGGAGATCAGCTCGGTGCTTTGTGACCACCTAAAGGAGTGGGATAGGGAGGGTGGGAGGGAGACGCAAGAGGGAGGAGATATGGGGATGTATGTATATGCATAGCTGATTCACTTTGATATAAAGCAGAAACTAACACACCATTGTAGAGCAATTGTACTCCAATAAAGATGTTAAAAATAAATAAATAAAAATAAAATAGTGTCTGACATGTACTCAGTGGGCAATAAATGTTAGCGATTAAGGCATTTTGCAATGCTGCTTAGATGGTGAAGCAGGGGTGACAAGGCTTAAGAAAGGCCCCTTTCTTGTGTTTGCGTTGTCTCTAGAAGAAATTAAACATGGTCCCGAGTCACCTCAGCAAGGAAGAGGATCATCACCCGGAGGGCAGTGTCTGTTAGTGGCTCAGGCTCAGGAGGCCATGAGGTCCCCTCCCCTGGGGTAGGACCCCTCCTTCTCTGAAGTATGAAAGGACCCGTGATTCAGAGCTGCAACACTCCATGGTCAATGGTGAGGAAACTGGGACAAAGACCAGAAATTTTAATACCAGAGCTTCAAGAGCTGTCAATGCCCATCCTGTGAACTCCTGGCCGGCGGCAGCCTAACCACAAAAGAAAGCCCTCAAAACCCTACTTTTTGGTCTGACACTGCCCATCCTCTGGACAATGGAGAGCTGCCTCATTGAATAATCCAAAGAAAATACTGTTAGCTAATTTTCTGTGTGTTCTTGTCAGCGGGATTATTTGCTCCCACCTTTTATGGAGGAATTGGTCACTTGACTGCATTTCTTTTTGTTTTTTGTTTTTTTTTAATTAACTTTTATTGGAGTATAGTTGATTTATGCATTTCTTATTTTAGAAGCCTCTTGTCCCCATCACCCCATCGTCTTTCTGGCCTTAGTTAGAGGAAAGAGGTACCTGTGGACATGTGTCCCAGAGGCCAGTGAAGCAGGCAGAGGCCATTGGAAGCACTGCACCAGACACTGGAATTCACATGGTTAAAAATTAAATCAGTGGTAATATACTATCTGTCTAAGATCACACTCATTTCCATTTTCTTTCTTTTTTGTGGCTATAAAGATGGAGTACCATGCGCTAAGGCAGTGCAGGTAGATTCTGCCCCTTCGCTCTGGTGCAGAATGGCTCTGTGCTCCCAGGGGTCCCAGGTAACCCCCTGGATCCTTCCGAGAGTAACCTGTGGTCCCAGACCACGGTGTGTGCGCCTCCCAGAAGACAAGAATTTCCCTTAGGTCTCGAGTGTTAACAGGAGAGGCCACAGGAGGCAGGTCGAAGTTTCTTCTCCCATATTCACACCTAAGGGATCCCCAGAAAGAGGACTTAGTGTTCCCTGAAATTCTAGCAACAGCAAACAGGATCAGGGAGAAAGGGTTGCAGTGACTTCTGCCAGGCTATTTTGGTTCTTGGCCACTGTCAAGTTCTGAAATGCTGCATTTCTAGCCCTGGCCCAGAGCATTTTTAGCTCAGTTTCACAATTTCTTTAAAAACAATAAAACAAAAATCTACTCTTATGCCCCCACCGCCCCCCCTTCCCTTTGGGCTCAAGACTCTTTCCCCCCTTGGCTGCTGCTGCACTGAGATAAGGCTGTGGTATTTTCCCCATCATCCCCCAATCATACATTATCATAAGATAATCTGGTGGTTTTCCCCATCATCCCCCAATCATACATTATCATAAGATAATCTGGTGGTTTTCCCCATCATCCCCCAATCATACATTATCATAAAATAATCTGGTGGTTTTCCCCATCATCCCCCAATCATACATTATCATAAGATAATCTGGTGGTTTTCCCCATCATCCCCCAATCATACATTATCATAAGATAATCTGGTATTTTCCCCATCATCCCCCAATCATACATTATCATAAGATAATCTGGTGGTTTTCCCCATCATCCCCCAATCATACATTATCATAAGATAATCCGGTGGTTTTCCCCATCATCCCCCAATCATACATTATCATAAGATAATCCGGTGGTTTTCCCCATCATCCCCCAATCATACATTATCATAAGATAATCCGGTGGTTTTCCCCATCATCCCCCAATCATACATTATCATAAGATAATCTGGTATTTTCCCCATCATCCCCCAATCATACATTATCATAAGATAATCTGGTATTTTCCCCATCATCCCCCAATCATACATTATCATAAGAAAGTGCCAGGCATCCAGCAACCCACAGCCCCTGATTTATGCTCAAAGTTGGGATTATCTCTTCTGCTCCAAATCCCTTCAAACGGCCAACCTGATCAAAGAGAATCACATCCACCAGATAAAATTCGAATATAGCTCCGTGCCATAGAATGACAGGCAGTATTTTTTTTTAATCTCCAAACGGCTTCAACCTCCTCATTTTGTCAGGAATTGTTCTTTATCCACAACGCAGAACCCACTGAGCAACCCGATTGCCATTCTTGCATCTTTCCTGCTGGGTTCTGCATAGGGAACCATGTATGGAGTTTGCTCCTGGGGTCGGCGTCTTTGTCCTGCAGCAATGGCCTGCCTGCAGCCTGTGGTGACAAAGTCTAGCTCAGCCCAGGGCCAGGTAGATGCAAAACATCACAGTCCAAGGGTGAGTCTTCCTTTACAACCAGTGACTAACTTTGACAGGGTGTCACCAGGAGAAAGCCAAGATTGAAAAGCAGCATCTTCAACACTGGGGGCCATCTAGGTGATGAAATTAAAGTGAATACCCTCTAAAGCCCATCGTTCAGTTCACTCACTCAGCAAATATTTACTGAATGTCTTATATGCTCAAGGCTCTGATGAACCAAAGAAATATATCATCAAGGAGCTTAGTATCTAAGAAGAAAAGATGTACCCGGGAATTAAATAAAAACTTAGCAGATGGGACTTCCCTGGTGGCACAGTGGTTAAGAATCCACCTGCCAATGCAGGGGACACAGATTCCAGCCCTGGTCCAGGAAGATCCCACATTCCACAGAGCAACTAAGCCCGTGCGCCACAACTACTGAGTCTGCTTTCTAGAGCCCACAAGCCACAACTACTGAGCCTGTGTGCCTAGAGCCCATGCTCCGCAACAAGAGAAGGCACTGCAATGAGAAGGCCACGCACCGCAACGAAGAGTAGCCCCCGCTCGCCGCAACTAGAGAAAGCCTGCGTGCAGCAACGAAGACCCAACACAGCCATAAATAAATAAATAAATATTTATTTATTAAAAAAAAAAAAAAAACTTAGCAGAGATTTCCAGTCCTAGAAGGGAATCTGAGCCCAAAGAATTCAACTACTCCCTCCTCCCATTCCCAATTCCTCTTGAGTTGACCAAAGACTCTAGCCTAGACGTTAGGGGAAAATGCACAGCACTACTGGAAACTGAGGGAGCATTGTATCCACTGCCAGAAACGTTGTGGAATTTCTGGAAAATATAAAGCAGGTTCATGCTAGTGGAGGTAAGAGCTTATTCACATGTAGGTCACCAGCCTCAAAGGGAAAATGCACTAAAAGAGAAGAGGAAACCCCACTATTTTGAAGCAGCAGGAACTGAAGGCAAATATAAGCCGCAGAGAAACTGGCTGGAGGTGTCGAGGAATGCAGGATCCTCTGACGCCTCTGCAAGCATGCTGCCATCAGATGTCTGTGTGGGGCTGGGATCCCAGCTCAGGGATTTGGCTGCTGGAGCCATGGTGGTTTACAAAGTAAAGAAAGGGCACTGGTGAGTCTGGCTCCCTCCCTCCACCCCACCCCCGGCCGCCAGCTGCTACAGCTAATAATGAAGAGCTGGCATTTTCTACTCTGGCTGTTTCCAGAGGCAGCTCCCTGTTTCCTGCTTTCCATCTATAATCTGATGAAGTAAACCTGGAGAAAATCCACTTACCTTACCCCCATTTCTCTGGGCTTGGGGATCTGAACAGCAGCCCAAACACACTTCTTCACTTCTTCCATCCCCTGATACGTAAGAGGTCTTAGGTTGCCTGGAGGAAAATTACCAGGTGACAAGAGACACACAGCGGGATGTCAAAAGCGGGGCCGGGTCGTGAGCTGAAGGCGTGGGATCTAGTGCTTCCTTTGAATAGACTTCCTAAAAGAAATCCAGGGCTTCCCTGGTGGCGCAGTGGTTGAGAATCCGCCTGCCAATGCAGGGGACACGGGTTCAAGCCCTGGTCCGGGAAGATCCCACATGCCGCGGAGCAACTAAGCCCGTGCTCCACAACTGCTGAGCCTGTGCTCTAGAGCCCATGAGCCACAACTACTGAGCCCACGTGCCACAACTTATGAAGCCCGCACACCTAGAGCCTGTACTCCGCAGCAAGAAGCCACTGCAATGAGAAGCCCGTGCATCGCAACGAAGAGTAGCCCCAGCTCCCCGCAACTAGAGAAAGCCCACGCGCAGCAACAAAGACCCAACGCAGCCAAAAAAAAAAAAGAAAAAGAAATCCAGTAAAACTTGACAATTAAAAAAAACAGTAAACTCTCGGGCTTCCCTGGTGGCGCAGTGGTTGAGAATCTGCCTGCTAATGCAGGGGACACGGGTTCGAGCCCTGGTCTGGGAGGATCCCACATGCCACGGAGCAACTGGCCCCGTGAGCCACAACTACTGAGCCTGCGCGTCTGGAGCCTGTGCTCCGCAACAAGAGAGGCCGCGATAGTGAGAGGCCCGCGCACTGCGATGAAGAGTGGCCCCCACTCGCCGCAACTGGAGAAAGCCCTCGCACAGAAACGAAGACCCAACACAGCCAAAAATAAATAATAAATTAATTAATTAATTTTTTTTTAAAAAGTAAACTCCCAATAGGATTTCAGGAGAAATTATATCTCTGAAAGAGAAGTAAGAGTCCATCTTATCTCATCTCATTATGCATTACATCTTCCGTCCTGGAGACAATAGAATGTTACTTATTCTTGACACTGATACAAAAATATAAGTTCGATGTGTTTGGAAGCTTTTTTGCAAGCAGAGGAGTGATAAGATCTAGGGAGTATTAACTTTCTGGCTTCTGTGCAGGGAATGGGACATTCTGGAGATTATTGACATAGTTCAGGAGAGACTCATGGGCCAGCAGCGGAGGTGGTGAGAGCTCGCCATATGTGTGATATACTCTTAAGACAAAGCTGACAGAATTTGCCAGTGGGTTGGATGCTGAGTCTATAAAAAGAAAGATGTCAAGGATGACTCTAAGGTTCAGGGTCTGAGCCACTGAAAGACTCATGCCGCCATTTTTAAGATCCTGAAGACCAGGAAAGTAATAGGTGGTGTGTATTCATTTGCTTTTGGTTTCATTTGAGGAGGAGGAGAGGTAGGCAGAAATCAAAAGCAAAGTTTTAGGCATGTAAAGTTTGAGATGTCTACGATTCATCCAAACAGAAATGTCCAAGAGACCACTGGATATGCCAAGTTCAAGTTGAGAGAAGAAGTTAAGATTGAGATATAAATTTAGGAGTTATCAGCCTATAGACAGAAAACCATGGGAATGGGTAAAGGCGCCCAGGGATGGGTGAGACAAGAGAAGAGGTCCAAGGGCAAAGCCCTGGAGAACTACCCCATGTAGATAGGGAAGAGGAGGTGGCACCATCGGAAGAGACCAAAAGGAAGGGTTCCAGGAGCCTCTGGTGTGTGTCCTGGGAGCAAAGTGAAGGAGGGAACGCTCTCACAGGAGGGAGTGGGTAACTACATCAAATGCTGCTGATATATTTAGTAAGATGAAGACAGAAAAATGACCACTGAATTTGGCGACATGAAGGTCGTTGGTGACTTGACAAAAGAAATTGTCAGTGAAGTGGTCTGATTGGAGTGGGTCAGAGAGAGAATGGGAAGAGAGGCTGTGGATACAGCAACTACAGAAAACTCCCCAGAGTCGTTCTGCTGTAGGGGCTTGTAGAGACACAGGACATTAACTGAAGAGAGCTACGTGGTCCAGGGAGGCTTTTACAAGATAGGAGATGTAGCATCTTTATATGCTGAATGGAATGAGCCAGTAGACGGGAAAAGTTGATGATAAAGGAGAGGGAAGAGGAACCGTTGCGGAAGCAATGCTCGTAAAGAGGGAAGAGGACCTGAAACCCAGTGGATTAATGGAGGGGAAGACCTTTGATCAGAAGACAGATAGTTAGTGCATCATCAGGAAGAACATGATGCCTCAACATCACGTCAGGAAGAAGGCAGAGCGTTTGGGTCCCGGTGCAGTTAGGTGGGCAGATTAGGTGGGAGAGCCATGAGGGGGGTTGCATTTGGTTGCTTCTGTTCTCTGAGAAAAAGGAGGAAACATTGGTGCCTGAGGAAGGAAACGTGAAACAGTCATGTTGGAGGTTGGGAGCTAGAACACGCTCCCAGCTAGGGAACATAGGGCTGTCTACCCACTTGACACTTATGGTTGCACATTTAAGATGAAAAGAGTCGGCATTACTCCCCACTTGTCACCATCCTTGCGGGTCTGCACAGGGACAGGCTTGACATCGTGTCATAACCAAGGGGAGAGGTTAATAGGCTTATCCAAGTCCCATGTGTGGTTAGTGGCAGAACCTGGGTTTTCTAATTCCTATTAGGTTATGCTTTGCATAAATAGTTAAAAGCCATAGCAATGCTGTCTACATACTCCTTCCATTTGTGTTTCATTTCTTTTACTGCTTTAATCCTACCCAATTTTCTTACCCTGAGAGTAGACTGACGGTTCAGAGTAACGGTCCTCTCTGTACCACAACCACTATTTCCAACTTTCTTTGGGGTTACTCTGTGCAGGGCAACTGTAATATGTAGCACAAGCAGAAAGAGTCTAGGCATCATTTATAGCATGACTCTAAATTCCAAGTTCCAAATCACTGGCTTTAAATAAACTGTTGGCATGAAATTGGTGGATAAGAAATCATCTCCATATATGGAAATTCAGTTAAGCCCGAGTGCCCACTACATCATGGGTCTGGCTCCTACGGTATCACCTTCATGCATTCCAACTGGTTCATCTCTTTCCACATCTCCAAATTGTCCAGACTTAGCCTCGGACCCAGACATGCTGTGTAAGATTCTTCTGTATGATCCCTTCAGGAAAAAAAAAAAAAAAACCCTTACTAACTGGTGCTGAACAGACAATATTCACACGAAAGTCATTAGTCATATTTGCATTGAACTTTATTCTTTCATTTTGAAAGAACTTCTCATTTGTTTTTTTTCCCCCCCTATGGCTTAAATGCAAAAAAAAAAAAAAAAAAGATAACAACTGCGCATCTGTGTGTGTACGTTTTGCATCATGAAGAATGTCAGTTTAGGTTCTGGTTTATGATGAGGAGGAGGAAGATGATCTGAAGTACTAGACTTGATCTTTTAATTATTGAAAAAACATGGGCTTCAGGGTAAACAGACAGGATAAATGACAGGCTTCCAAATAAAAATGTGCAGGATAACTCATAGGCTTTAGGATAAAATGTAGAGGATGAAGGAGCAACTATAGGTAACAATGTCTTACTTCCACTGTTTAACATCCCAAGCCTTGCAATTTAACCAGCCAAACCCAATATGGGCAGCAATCTGACCTCCAGAAAGTGTTTACCAACTGAACAGTGCACCCTTAATAATGTCCTTTTAATTTCTGATATATCACGTTTATTTTCCTCTCCACCTCCAGTAGAAAAAGACTAAGAGGCCAGTGATTGTAAAGAGAAGTAAAAGAGCTGGGGTGATTGGGAGTGAGCCCAGGTGACAGGTAATAGCTAATCAGACTTTGAGGAGACCATGCTTTTTCATCTCACGAATACGAGTTCACTCCATCCCCCAGGATGTGCCTACGAGTGGTTTTCAGAATTTTTCTTTTAGCAGCAAGAGCCCTATAAAATTAAATTTTACACAGATCCTCAGTATATTAAATAGAAAAAGGCAGTATTCACCATTAGCTATTTGTAAGTTCAAAAGTACACCACAAACTAATGATAAAGAAGGCAATTTTGATAAATAGAAATACCTCAAATCAGAGCTGAAGGTCAAGAGTTGCAGTCATATATCAGCTTTAGCGATCGATTTGTTCTCCATGTTTTGGTTGGTTGTGCAGAAAACCCAAAATTCCATGAGTAAATCACTGTAAATGATAGATTTGTCTATTGTTTGCTTTTGACATCTTGGGTCAACAATCTCAAGACAGTTTTCAGGGAAACCGTCCAGAAGGCTGCACGAGGGGCAGCAGAAAGTTGGATCACTAACAGTATCTAAAATTTTTTTAACTAAGAAAGTCGGATGACAAGCACCCAAAACCTACCCCCAAAAAACCAATCATACAGTTTTATCCTCATAGGACCTGTCATCTCACAGTTCATTAGGGTGACATGATTAAAACAGGCAGGTATCACATGCATGGTGCAGACATGCATTGTCTTTTGCAATCTCACCTGAGTGGGCATGTGTGGGTTTGACTCTTTTCCAGTTCCAAGACTCGAGGTATTTTATCAAAGACACAACGTATCTTATCAAAGACATATCTATAGCATGTTCACAAGTAAGCAGAACAATGGTAGGAGTGGCCTCAGGCAGAGTCATGAGAGACAAAAATAATGCACTGATCTCCATGTTGTTGGATTTGACATAAGATAGTTTTGAGCTGGTGAGTGGCTTTTTTTCCAATTAATTTGAAATAGTTCAATCGTTGAAAAATGAAACTCAAGTCATACACTTACACAGGTGCCCTAAAGCCCAGTTGGAAGGACCCTCCGGTAGGAGGGTTTTGGCGGTAGAGTTGACACGCCAAGGCCAGGCTCACCTCAGGTGCTGTCAGCCAGGGAGTGGAGGCCCTGTCTGGCCTCCGAGCGGCTGCTTTATGTACCTCCCACCTGTGTGCTCTGTCTGAGCTGTGCACCTGTGAATGAGAGCAACTCCGAGTTCACCAGAAACAGGAGGGAGGAGAAACGCACTGGACTTGCCAACTCCAAAGTGTTCCCATTCACAGGAAAATGAGAAGTCTTAAGTCAGACGCACAGAGAAACGTGCATCGAGAATTGAGGTGGGGCTTCCCTGGTGGCGCAGTGGTTGAGAATCTGCCTGCCAATGCAGGGGACATGGGTTCGAGCCCTGGTCTGGGAAGATCCCACATGCCGCAGAGCGACTAGGCCCGTGAGCCACAACTACTGAGCCTGCGCACCTGGAGTCTGTGCTCTGCAACAAGAGAGGCCGGGATAGTGAAAGGCCCGCACACCGCGATGAAGAGTGGCCCCCACTTGCTGCAACTAGAGAAAGCCCTCGCACAGAAACGAAGACCCAACACAGCCAAAAATAAATTAATTAATTAATTAATTTAAAAAAAAAAAAAGAATTGAGGTGGCTTTTCCAAAAAGTGTGACTTTCAGGATGGGGCCTTAAGTGCATTTGATAGCATTGGCACTGCCCAGTGAGTCAAAAGCTTTCATACAGCCGGCAGGAGCATCTCAGTTCTGACTCCCAATCTAATGCTAACACAATAATTTTGGAGAGGTGGGCCGGCTGGAGTTTGAGTTCGTAACTCTTCCTTTGGCAAATCTAAACTCCCTACTGTTTCAGTTAGAGTTTCCCTAAAAGCAAACCCTGAGACAAGGTAGTTTGTATGGGACGTGCCCCAGGAAGCAAGAAGAAGGGAGGAAGAAGAGTGATTCAGAGAAGGAGGAAAAAAACTATATAGCGCCAGAAAGACCTTCTGCGATGCATACGGAGCGCTTCTAGAATGGCCCACCAACAACACAATTCTGGAGCCTTTATCCACCAGCTCATAGGGGGAGGGTTGCCTCAAGGGTTGTTTGCTTAGGTGCGTTGAGGCTGCCCCTGACCAGGCCCACCAGGTTCCTATGCATCAGAGGAGGCTCCAGGGAAGAGAGGGAAAGGCCCTTCCCATCGCACATGAGAGAGGTCAAGCTGAGCTTGCCCAGAATTCCGGGTGCTGCAGCTGGGCTGAAATCAGAGCTGAGCCCAGGAGTTGCGCTGGGGGCACCAGGAGTGCTTGCTATATCACCCACTTCCACATGGTGCTGGAGAGAACCATAAGCAGACTACTGGGCTCACCCACTGTGTGTCAACCACTCATCACCAAGTCTTTGCTGGTTCTTGACAGAGGCACTCATTCATTCGTGCACCCACTCACTCATGAATCCATTCATTCATTCATTCATTCATGCATGCATCATTTCATTCATTCGTGCATTCATTCACTCATGCATCCATTCATTCAGTGCCTGGCACTGTTCCAGGCACTAAGGACACAGCTGTGAATGAAACACAAATTCCTGTTGTCATGGAAGAAGACAAAGAAATGAACAAATGAAATATACAGTTTGCCATATAATGATAAGTGCTAGGGAGAGAGATAAAGCAAAGAGGGGGTCAGGGCATGCTCAAAGGGTGCCCCAGGAAGGAGGGAAGATGGTATTCCATCAATATCTAATCTATTTAAGCTGGCAAATTACCCCCATCTGGCCACCTCTCAGAAAACCAATAAACAAGTTTATAGAAAAGTATAACTCTTTCTGGGTTGTCTCACTTAAAGATACTGGCTTATATTCAGGCAGATTCTGCCCATGGGAACTGACAATCCACCGCGTGACCCTAAGGTACAGATTCTCCAAGGAGAGGCAAGAGGGCCGACGCAGCCCCACATCTTCAGGCACCAGAGCCTTTTCTGCAGTTTTCAAATCAAGGATTTCAGCTTCGTGCATGGTTTTCTGGTGTCAAAGGCCACCCTGCAAAAACTAAAGATGTCACACATTAATCAGTTACCAGTAAACACTGGGCTTTCACGCTGTGCTCAGGCCCAGCCTGGTCACTGGTCTCATGAAAGTCGTGATTCAGTTGGGATTTCAGTCATGACCAACACTTCCAAAACAACAGTAAGTGATGCAAAAGAGAGCACAGTGCTTTTTTTATCTGGCGCCAGTTAAACGTAGGTGCTAAAAATTTCGAAGAAAGGCAGATGATATAACTGTTGGCTTGAAACCTCGAGAGCTTCCTGGGTGAAATCTGAGACTGGTCCCTGTACACAGAGGACAAGGAGAGAGAAGAAAGAGGCAAAGCACACTCCAGGGTGGTAGGTGGCAGGATGAATAAGCAAGGGCACTTAGATACCAGGCTTGTGTTTAAATCTGAAAGTTTATACAGAGGCCTTACCTGGGTTCAGTCACGTACACAGTGCAGATGGTTTTACGCACACCCTGCTCTCTCAAGGCTGCGTCCTTGAAAACAGCTCCCAGCGTGGGAACCATGGGCAGAACGCACATTCCGAGGATGCGGGAGGGGAGAGGAGCCTTCGATTGCGGGGGTCCAGCTCAAGGCCCACCAGCAGTCACATCCTCGCAATGACCTCCTCCAGCAATGACAAAGATTCCTCAGTAGAGCTGAGAAGGATCTTAAAGAATAAGTACATTTTAGCCGAGGAGTTTGCTGATGTTATATTCTGCTGTGCGGAGCAGTGAATTGGGCCTGGCATAGATGGAGGATGGGGGGATGGCCACCCGATGGAGATGGTTTCTACTGGGGAAAGTGGCATACTCTGGACAGGGTTGTGTTGTGATAGGTCTTGAGAAGACATCCAATATTTGTTTGCCAAACAGTGGTGGACCCCCCGGCATGCACCAGGCTCTGGGCTGGGACGTGGGGAAATACATGTAGCCAAGGAGTAGGGGCTGAGAGAGGCGGGTGTGTAGAACACCAAGATGGCAACCCCCCAACCTTCTGCCAGGGCCTTCCACTGGCAAACCCAGCCAAGGGCCAGCCCGAGGAAATGAAGATGATACAGCCAGTGAGGGGAAAGCCCCAGGGTGCAGAACAGGGCAAAGGATGGACTGAGGGAGCAAAGAGAGAATCAGGAATACACCATGACCCTAGACAAGGTTTTCACGCCTGCCTGCTTCACCTCGAAGTGCCACATCGATGGTACAGTCACTTTGGAAATTGGTTCGGTTTCCTATAAATATAAATGCAAATTTCCCACGTGACCCACTGGTCCTAGTCTCAAGTATTGGGTTGGCCAAATATTTACTCAAGAAAGGTGGCAATATATGTTCACGCAAAACCTGTATGTGACCATTTAGAGTGACTTTCTTCAGAACCCTGCCAAACTGGCAATTACCCAAATCCAAACAATGGCATTCCATGAGCAATAAAAAGGAATGAGCTACTGATACATGTAAAATACAGATGAATTCCAAATGCACTATGTTCAGTGAAAAAAAAACCAGACTCAAAAGGCTATACACTTATATGATTCCGTTCTTTTGACATTCTGGGAAAGGCAGAACTATAAGGGCAGAAATCAGATCGGGATTGGCAGGGTCGGGGGTGGGGAGAGGGGCTGACTACAAAGGGGCACCAAGGAATTTGGGGGGTGATGGAACTGTGCTATATAGCGATTGTGGTGGTGACCGTATATATTTGTCAGAACTTACAGAACTCTATGCTGAAAGGGGTGAATATATAGATATATATATATTCAGGTATATTAGCCTGCTTTGTTTTGGGTTTCTTTTTTTTTTTCTGGCTGCACCACGTGGCATGTGGGATCTTCTTAACTCCCTGACCAGGGATCAAACCCGCACCCCCTGCACTGGAAGCACGGAGTCTTAACCACTGGACCACCAGGGAAGTCCCCAGAGCTCTTTGATTTAAAGTCAAGAATGTAAATTAATTCTATAAAATGTCTTTTGGAATTTATTGAAATGAAATTTTTCTCTTTCAGTTATTTACATGTTAAAATCTATTCCCTGTAAATCTAGAGAGAAAAACCTACCTGGTCAAGTGGTATATTTTATTTACTGATATGAGAGGATTTTTTTTTTCTATTCATATTAATAAGAAAAGCTGATAAACAGTTTTCTTTTGAAAGATACTCTCTCTCCAGTTTCACATTTAAGGTTATCTTAACTATTTTAAAGCGGATTAGGTAACTTTCCTTTTTTCTCTCTGCCCAGAAGTGATTTAAACAATAAAGATGTTTTGTAGAGTCTTGGAAAGAACTTATCCATAAAACTTCCTAGGCCTAGATACTTTGTGGAGAAATGGTTCTTTGACAACTTTTCAATTTTTTTTCTTCGTTATTTACCTAATTTTCCTTAGGGAAGTTTTGTATTCTTTGTAAGTTGCCCATTTCATCCAGGTTTTAAAGACTATTAACATGGGCTGGAATGTAAACTTCTCTCATTTCTCAGTCTCCGCTATATATGTAAATTTCTTCGCCCACCCTTATTTTGTTCTTTTCTTCCCCTTGACTAATCTTTCCAGAGAAATGTCCATCTCATTAGTGTTTTCAAAGAAATCAGTTCTTATAATTATTTATCAACTCTGGGGATTTTTTTTTTGTCTTGAGGTAGTAATTTCTGCTTACCTTCCTCTAATTTTCTCATTTATTTTAAGTTATTTTCCACCTCCTTGAGTTGAATATTTAATTACATTCATTCTCCTTATCTAAATAATTCATTTAAACTATGCATTTTCTTGTGATTACAGCCTTGACCACATCACACATTTTGATATACAATGTATTTAATAGCCTCTTAAAGTCCAAAAGTGCTTGCTGCTTGTTTTGTGTTTTTTTTTTTTTTAATGGTGGAAAGTATCAATTTTATAACTGATTTATTTCTTGATTTGTAATCCCCAAACTTTTGATACAGACTTAAAATATCATATATTATAAGGCCCTTAGCTTGTCTGCCTTGAGAGTGAAGCAGAGTATACCTTTCTTCTTCTTCTTTCCTTTATCTTCATCACATCATGCAGATCACATCTCGGTGTCCACTTCACAAGATATTGGTTAGGAATCATCCTACCCTCATCTTCCCAGCTCTTCCCCCGTAGAATAATACCCAGAAACACACCTTTTTTCTCATCAGTTGCTCTTAAAATGTGCTGAAACCCATGATTAAAATAGGTACTTTTTTTTTTAGGTTTCAATACTCAATATTCTAAGAATGAAGTGACATCAGAGAAGTAATTGCTATAGTGCAAGATGTTGAAAAGGTGAATAATAAAAATCAGATGGATTTCTTGGAAAGGAAACCAGTCTACAGTTCAAACACAAGGGCTGGGTGGAGACACAGAACCAGGGGAAGAAATTAAAGCACATGAGAGTTAAGGGTAATGGGCAGAACAGCTTCAGAAAATGAGACTGAAGGAGCAGAGGCACGGGGGTCCAGCAAGGCAGAATGACCCTAAGGACAGAATTTCACATTGTGATAGGCCCATTAAAGGTCTGAAGCTATTAAAAGAACTGGGCTGGCATGATGTGTCCAATTACATATGTTTGTTTTTTGATGTGTTTTCTCATATTTTTATTACCACTTGGTAGCCTTAGTCTTTATTATGCTTCCCTTGCAGCTGGATGAACCTGGAATCTATAAAACTAAAAGTTTCTCAAAAGAACAAGGTAGTGACCACCTACTGGAATAGGTAGCCATGTCCCTGAGCCAGAGCACACTGTCCCTTGGATGGAACGTCTTTTACTTTGCACCTCTGTGGTAGCTCTCGTCAAGATGCCTCCATCCACCCATCCCGTTCCTGTGCATGCGTGCTGCTTCTTCAATCAAGGGGTGGATTCCAATTCCATTCTCCTTGAACCTCGGTTGGCCTTAGTGACTCGCTTAACGAATAGAATGCAGCAGAAGTGACGTTACTTCTATGACTCCCCAGGCTAAGTCATAAGAAGCCTTGCAGTTTCCACTATGTTTTCTCTTTTTGCAGGGGGGAGGAAATCTCTTTTTTGGTCCACTTTTGGTCTCGGATTGCTCATTCTTAGAAACCGTCCACAGTGCTGTAAGACTCCGGTGCAACATGGAAAAGCCACGTGTAGGTGTGTCTCAGCTGAGTTCCCAGCTGGCATCAACTGCCAGCCCCTGAGTGAGGCTTTTTACCCATTCAATGCAACTGGACCTTCAGTTGACTGCAGCCTCCTCTGGTATCTGTCTGCAGCTGAGTCCCCAAATGAGAATCCAGCTGATCCCACTCAACCCACAGAACCATGAGAAATAATAACACACCGTTATACACCACAAAGTTTTGGAGAGGTTTCTTAAACAGCAGTAGATAACTAGAATAATCTTCTATGTTTCAATGACCCGAATATATGCCCTTCTGAGGATTACATGCCTACTTTACTATTTTAGATGTACAATTCCTTTTTCAGGCTAAAATCAAACCATGCTTACCAGAAGCGAGTATACCTTTGATCCATTATTATGTCATTTATGGGTCAAAGAGCAGTCACATTTCCAGCTTCTTATTGAGACACCTCATTTTTGACCCCATTAATCACCTAATGGTAATCACGGTAAGTTTCCAGACTCTGATCTTAATAATCTGCTAAGTTTATTCAACTCAACAGATATTTATCAGCTGCCTTTTATGTATTGTGATAAAGACCGTGGGGGTGACAGAATACATGGATTTCTGCCGTCAAGAATCCTTTAGTTGAAGAGCTAAGATAACTAAAATATAAAGACATTATAACTCAAGGAAGAATGTGATGTTTCCCCCCACAATAATCACAGATAAAGACACACTCGGGCTCAGAAGAAGGTGAGTATCATTCAGGAGACAGTGTAGGGCAGGTGAAAGCAGAGGCACAGCTACTTTGAATGCTGGATCTGCCACTAACATGGACGAGTTACTTAAACGTCTGCCTTTATAACATAAGGATAAACACACTTCATTAACCAACACTTCTGTTAAGAAGTAGTTTTTAGCAACTACTTGTACAAGATTGTGAGAACTGAATAAAATGAGGAAAAGAAACTACTGGTTTATTGATGGTAACTAGTGTCATTTTCACCATCATCACTGTCATCATCATTTAATTAGTGGGATCAGAAAAGACTTACTGGAGATAACAGCATTTGAGCTGGGACTTAAGGAAATAATGTTCTTACTCAACACCATGTACAAAAATTAACTTAAAAGAGACCAAAAGCTTAAACATAAGGCTAAAACTATAACTTTTTTAGAAGAAAGGATAGGTGTAAATATTTGTGACTTTGGATTTGGCAATGAATTCTTAGATATGACGCCAAAAGCACAAGCAACAAAAGAAAAACTAGATACGTATATTGAATTTCTTCAAAATTCAAAACTTTTGTGCTTCAAAGGACACTATTAAGAAAGTGGGGAAAAAACCCAAATAATGGGAGAAAATATTTGCAAATCACACCTATGATAATGGACTTGTATCTAGAATATATTTTTAAAAAATCCTTACTACTCAATAATAAAAAGATAAATAAACCAATTAAAAATAGGCAAAGAATCTGAATAGACATCCCTCCAAAAGAGATATACAAATAATCAACAAGCACGTGAAAAGATAATCAATATCATTAGTCTTCAGGGAAATGTAAATCAAAACCACAGTGAGATACTACTTCAGACACACCAGGACAACTGTAATCAAAATGTCATATAGTAACAAGTTTTGGTGAGGATGTAAAGAAATTAGAACCGTCATACTGCTGGTAGGAACGTACAATGTTGCAGACATTTTGGAAACGAGTCCAGCAGGTTCTCAAATGGTTAAACAGAGTTACTATATGACTCAACAATTTCACTCTTAGGGATATACCCCCCAAAATTGAAAACCTATTCAAATAGGTACTTGTACATGAAGGTTCATAGATGCACCATTCACAATAGCCAAAAGGTGGAAATAAGGAAAATGTGCATCGACTGATGAATGGATAAGCAAAATGTGGTATATCCATACAATGGAATATTATTCAGTCATCAAAAGGAATGAAGTACTGATACAGGCTTAAATATGGATGAACCTTAAAAACATTATGCTAAATTAAAGAAGCCAATCAAAAGACCACATATTATGTAATTCTTTTCATATGAAATGTCCAGAATAGGCACATCTATAGACACAGATTAGTGGTTGCCTATAACTAGGGGAATGGGAAGTTGGGTGATAACTAAAGAGTACAGGGTTTCTTTTCAAGGTGATTGAAAATGTTCTATAATTGATTATAGAGATGGTTGCACAACTCTGAATATACCTAAAAACACTGAATTCTATACTTTAGATGAGTGAATCATATTGTATGTGACTTATATCTCAATAAGACTGTAACCAAAAAATTGATATTCGCTATCTCAACACTCGGGAGTGAAGAGCAGTGAGAGGAGATGGAACCCAGAGGTCCAGGCAGAGAACAGCATGAGTAATGATGCAGAGGTGGGATAAGGTGTGTGTAGGTGATAGAGTTGGAGAGTAGCCTCAGGTGAGGCAATATGGTGGAGGCTACAGGAGCCGAACTGTCATTAAAGACTGCGCCTACAATCGGTCCAGCAAAAATAGGCCAGGGACATGAGCTAGCGTAGTGACAATGGAAAGAGGAGACGCACCCAAGAAATACTATGGTGGTTGAATTAATAGGACATTAGTTTTGCCTGTTGAATGGGGGCTTAAGTGTACGAGGGACTCAAGCATGACTATACAGTTTTGAGTCAGAGAACAGAAAAAATGATGTTTAGCTGCTAGAAATTAAAAGTCAGGAAAAGGAGCTGATTGGGCAGAGCAAGATGGAGAAAGTACAGAGACATGGGCAAAGGCAGAACCCTGGAAAACACTTACCTTTCCTGTCTGTGAAATGGGCCAAATGATGATGACCTCTTTCTAGTAGGGTTTTAATTTTATTGTTATGGGTTTTGTGGGTGGTTTGGGGGTAGATGGGGATGAGGGAGACTGACATTTATTGAGTGTTTACTATGCATCAGTCACTCTGCATAGTTTTTTGAATATATGTCATCTTATTTTCTCACAACAACCCCATAAAGTACATATTACTTTTATTATCTTCGGGGTTTGAAACCAGATCTATTTGGTTAATGATGATGTCTACTTCCCGTAGTTGTAAACCATAAATGAGGCAGCGTGTCTGAGAGCCTAACCCCGGGTCTGGCACTCAGAGGCGATCAACAAATATTCATTTTCTTCTCCTAGACCTGCAGCCACCTGCCCTCCATGGCTGCTGACCCCGTCTCAAAGCCAGGATTTGAATTTATGGACCAGCCTCTCCCTCTCTCACCCAAGTTCTTTGGTATAGTGCAGTTAAAGCTCCATCCCTCTGCCCCGGGTCCCTTCCATATCTGGAATGACTCACTCCCTGTACATCTGTATTCCCCCTGCTTCTCTCTTCCAACCCACCCTCCCACCCCCCGCCCGCCATCCCACCGATATCCCTTTGGGCATTGCTGAACCAGTGGGGCTTGAATAATGATGAATGTGTGTTGGATTTGGGGCTAAGGTTAAATGCTCGTTGGGAATTTGATGGAGGCCACACACCCATCCCATGTGTAACTGACATCACTAGAATCGAGACTGCTGAAAACAAACACCATGCCCCTGCTCCATCCTCTCCAACGAATCTCAAACACAAGAGAAGAAAACTGCAGAAGACTCATCTCTGTGAACTTTTATAACAGTAAATTGTAGCTCATCAGAGCCAATTCTTCAAGCCATTTGCTTTAATCTAAACCAGAGTTTCTCATCTCCCCTTTTACGATCCCATTTCAGGGCTCCCTGAAGTGGTTGGACAATGTGTCCATATGTTATCATTCTAATGAAAACAATCAGACCCTAGTGGTTAGGAATCACCTGGCCTTATCATGCATTAAAGGAAAATCTTATTAACCAAAAGGCCTATGTTTTGTTTCTGAATTCCAGAGATAAAAACCCAAAGGAGCTGAGAGATGTGAACTAAAAAATTCAGTTGCCTTGGGATTTTGAAAACAAATTCTATCTCGTCGGAAGCGTCTTTAATTAAGCACTCGTATGGAGTTGGAAGCAAAATATTCAGTCCTAGATGGGTGATCTGAGCATGTTTCTCTCTTTGTGATTGTAATTCTCATAGTTGAACATGAGATTTAGAATTTCCGGAAAACCAGAGTAGCTTTAATCAGCTTTTTAACTAGTGTTCAGAAATCATTAGGCCTCCTAAGTGGTATTCGATGACCACATTTGAACGTTGTCAAATCAACACAAATGTTCTCCTGAAGGAAACTGCTAAGTCTGACAATGATCGCCATGTGATTGGAAAAGTTGTTTCAGAAAAGTGTCATGAATTTCAGCGCAGGCAAAGTCTGAAGTCTGAGAATTGTATGGAAATTGGGAGGGTTCTTTAGACTCCAAAGAAGAAATTCCTAAAATACGTGCTTTTGCTGCCCTTGCCTTCTCTAGAGTTCAGAGGTGAATGCAGGAAAGGGTGGAAAAGCTAAACGGAATGGGTGTGCCACCCAAGAGAGCCACGGCACACACGGGGCTGTGTCTGCCTGGCCTATGGCTGACTCACCAGCTCTCTCCCAGTCTCCGTCTGTGGGGCTTATGGGGCGGAGCCTACATTGCAGCTCCAGGCTTATACCTGCTACCCATCCAGAATCCCCGAGTCGTCTACAGAGTCCCCAGAGAAGGTGTGCTCTTCTCGTCAGGGTGGTGAGCCACTTGGAAGGGAAGCTCTATTTACCTGGGCCTTTTTGGGTACCAGGTGACGAAGGGCAACTTGAGGTCAAAGGCAACACCAAGCACAGCAGAGCTGACAGCACCCCAGTCTGAAAGCTCAGTTTGA
The DNA here is from genome assembly GCF_028023285.1 of Balaenoptera ricei. NCBI lineage: Eukaryota > Metazoa > Chordata > Mammalia > Artiodactyla > Balaenopteridae > Balaenoptera > Balaenoptera ricei. The sequence goes on from NC_082658.1 coordinate 60,922,262, forward strand.
GTTCCTGGTCCTTGCCGTGCCTGAAGATTCAGCCCTGATTTAATCTACATGAGCCCATGGATTCCCTTCTTTGCATATGGCATCGTTTGTGAACACAAGATGCAGATGCAGACTTCACCAGACAAAAATGTCATGGTAACTCGTTAAAAATAGCACATCCATGGGTTGTAGAAAGAAGCTGGGGAATCTAGGATGGAAACCTGGCTTTTTGACATCTGTGGCACGCTTGGAAAATTCTATTTTGAATGCATCAGGTTTTCTCATTTATCAAATCAGAGGGTGGACCATGGTCAATTCTCAGTACCTCAACCCCATTATCTTATTACGAACTCGATGATTTTATAACCTAACACCATCTTTAAATTCATGCAAATGTAATCTCTTCTTTACATCTAACTGCCTGATTCTATTAGCCACTCTGAATGTCTTCATCTACAGAAGAAGGAATAAAAAATTTGACCTCATAAGTGTTAGCAGGCATCACTTTTTACCTATGATTAATTCTGTTTCCTGATGGTCAATAGGAGAAAGACAAGTACGATTACAATGAGACCCATCACTGGAAATAGTCATATTGTCAAAAAGCAAGTGGAGTATATTTGGAGACATTTACTGGGCTTCCTTCCTCTGTACCTACGTCTAGATCTTCTCTCTCAGAACCTAGGCTTCCATCTTAGCCTTGTCCTTCATGTGTCTTGGAGCCAAGTTGGGACAAGAATTCTCTGCAAATACAGTAGTTCTCGGGAACTTTCCTGGCTGCCTCTCACTTGGCTTCTGTGTTCATAGCAAAAAGATACCTTGTCTGCCCATGGTTTTCAAAGGATTAATGTGTGCATGTTTCTCCAACTACTGTCTCAAACCCTAGAATCCTGGAAGTATTATTGGATTAGTTGCAGCTAAAAGTCTCCAGATTAATTCAGTTATCCTAATAGGAATGGTTCATATGTAATTTGTGAAATGAAGATGCCCTGACATCAAATCCCTTGTAATCAGACATCCAGAGAGACAGAGCCTGGCTTTTGTTTTAATAACAATCAGGCTCTGCTCAGTTCCTCTTCGCACGCTCACAAGAGGAACTCATGGAGCCTGTAGACGAACCATCCATGTGGACTCACCTTTTTCCACCTATAAATCAGAGATAATGACATTTGCCAGGTCTCTGCTTTAAGCCCCGAATGAGGTAGAGTTGAGGGTCAGAGAGTAAACTGCTGTACGAATGCAATACATCGACTTGGGAGCCTTTCACATTTGGTTTGGGGAAGAAAAAGAGGGTTCATTCAATTGTGTACTAAGTGTTTTCTTTCTCCTCCATGTTGGTCATTGGAAATGTTGGCAGTTGCTAAGCAAACTTTGGTTGCTCTGAAAAAGGCACTGGGAACCTAAGGTCCAGATGGAGTTATGTCTGATGACTGAATGCAGCAAAGACACTCAAGGTCAGGGTATTTATTCCTCCAGATCCTCCATGTCAGGCTGTGGTTTGGCAATGGCCGTGTCCCTCTACTTATGGCCATGTATCCTATGGACTGGCCCCCTTCCCACTGCAACAGCTCCCTAACTTTTCCCCTTTGAGCCTGGGGGTGTTAATGGCTTTCTGTCCATCAGAGTCCCTGACACACTGCTCTCCTTGGTTGGTTCACTGTGCTCACACAGACCCTTCATTAAACTCTTTCTGGACGTTTGGACCTCCACGTGAACACAGTTAATGACACATAATCATTTGTGATACATGCTAAGGTGTAAGAAGTCAAAGAGTTATCAATGGTACTTTCCCTACTATCGAAGCAAGTCATAAATGTATCTCTTCTGTATCTGTAGTCAAGGTTATCAAAGATGGTTTTTCTCCACCCCACGTGGTTCCATTCCCAATACACCTGTGAGCACATGTGCCCATACCTGCACATTTCTCATTGAGAGCTGACTCTGGGGCTCTGCCCACCTCTTCTTCTCCCCAAAACCCCACTAACATCAAAGAGCAAAGGCTCTGTCTACTCCTAATCTTCCCAAACTTTACTTTAGGTATTTCTGAGGACCCACCCAAGGTGCTCCACGCTCCATCCTTTGCCTAAAAGACCAAGCCTAAAGGTCTCAGGACCCAAAGGACCCAAGGCAGCAGACACTGCTGTGCCAGGGAGCATGAAAAGTGCAGTGTTGGGACAAGCAGGGAGGAAGGTGAGGCAGGAGCTAGAGATGGATTAAAATGAGGTCAGTGGCCAGAGGAACGGGCTCTAGCACTGTTGTCTCTAAGGGTCTTAGAATGGCATCTCGGAGTCTTGGAGCAGACGGAAGGGTGAAGACAATGTCTTATTACAAAATGCAATGTCCAGGTAGACTTGCTGTTGGAGTTCAGGAGATCAGAAGCCATGGTCTGCAAAGAATAGAATAAGAAAGGGCGAGGAAAAGTGCCTGCAGAGACCTATCAGAATGAGGATACAGGATTTTGCTGCACGTCGGAATCATCCCAGATTTTAAAATACTAATACCTGGGTCTTATCCCGCCTATCCCCAATTTTTAATTTCATTTGTCTAGAAATGTAGCTTTGGGCATCTGGAGTGTTCAAATCTTCCCCCAGATGATTGCAATATGCAGCCAAAGTTGAGAATCGCTGCTTTAGAAAATGTCAGCCAGAATTCTTTGGACTTGGGGAATTAAGGGTTTCTTAGCCATGTTTGAGTACACGTGAACGAGAACAGATACTACCGTTAACCCTGGAGCAGGACATAGTGGCAAAGGGATCAGACTGAGGCTGTACCACAGAGGAAATACAAAAGTAGTATCTGAAGAACATCTGGTGATGCTCTATCCAGCTGGCCAGATTGTTGGGTTGGGTTTTTTTCTTTGTTTGTTTGTTTGCTTTGAGCAGTGGTCCTCAAACTCTAGCAGTGTCAGAATCATTGGCGTCTAGAGCTTGTTAAAACACAGACTGTTGGTCCCAACCCCAGGAGTTTCTGATTCACTAGGTTTGGTGGGGCCCTAGAATTTGCGTTTCTGACGCATTACCAGATGACACTAATGTTGCTGGCCCAGGGACTACACTTGGAGAAGCATTGCTCTAGAGAAAGTTCCTCTCCATTCATCTCTTAGTCTCCCTTGTTGTATGCGATAGAGTGGTCTCTTTACAGTCCCACGGGAAGCCTTTCCACTCTGTGACCACACACAGGGAAACATCAATCATCCCAAGCCAGAAAAGGCAGCAAAATGTTACCTCTTCCCCACCAGGTGCTTGCAGCTTACGCTCATTGGGAACGCAGGTTTTAGCTGCTGTCATGACAAAGCTCGGAACCTATGCAGCAAGGAACGCCCATTTGTCAGCAAGAGCATTTCCTCCTATGATCACAAATGGTTTCCAGTCGTGAAGAAAAACCAGGAGACACGTGAAAAGAAAATTTGCCAAGTCTATGGCTGTAGTCTCAGTTCATCCCAAAAATCAAATTGGAAAGAAAACGAGAGGAATAGTTTGTCTTCTCTCTACCCATGCTTGCACCGCTCTTCGGAATAAACAGATTTTTTCTATATTTCCAATTTTCAATATTTGCAAAGAAATTATCCCTTGAGACATAAGTAGGGTCTCCAGAGAGGTTTCAGGCACTTTTATTAATACCGGAGGAGTCCATTTTTTTTCTTCTTTTCTCACAAACACAAGCATCTCATTATTCATTTTTAATTATTGTCTTTTCTTTTTTAGGTTGAAACATATTTTGGAAATGGAAAACTCAGTGTTGCCAAGTTTCTCCAGCCTCAGCGGAAAGAAAACATAACAGCTGGCACAAAGATCTGAACTCTGATGGATTCTTCTAAAGTCACCTCTTTGTGAAGGCTCAGCTGAGGCACTCCGATACCTCAGTCCAGGCGAGGACCACAGTCTTCTGTTTGTGTGTATCCCACGTCCACGCTGAAGCTGTGAGACCAGAGGGGTCTGAATCTCAAAGTTGTGTCTTGCAAATGGCATCCCTGATTCCCTGGGATATTCTGATCCCTGCAACATATGCAGACATGCCTAGGCTGCCGAGAGCAGGGATAAGGGACACGGGACCACAGAGGACAGGTCCCTACCACCACTTAAACTGACACCAGTAGGCGTGATGAACTAGCCTGGTGTACCCTGAAACCTACTGCATGGGACACTAATTCCACGAAGTAGTCATGGACACACAATTGGGGGAAACATTGAGTTAAAGAAAGTCAATCATATCAATTTCTTTATATCAGGACTTCTGAGAACTCAATATACTAATATGCATGGTGAATTTTCAAGAAGAGGTTTTATGGGACCTTAGGAAAAGTATTAGATCATAGGGAAAACGTAGGGGAGCTTCTCTTGGGACATTCCTGAGGAATTGCTTTGGGAAACGGTAGTTAGAAAACGTCTAGTCTCTTCTCATATAAATTCTCCCTTCCAAGTCTCAGGTCTCTACTGTGTGGGAATGAGTCTTAACTAACCGACAAGACTCAGAAGTGAGGTTTGAGCCATCCGTGCGCCTATGACCTAAGAAGCAAATTTCTGTGAAGCCTTTGAATGTCCCTCCTGTTCCCTCTCCACCACCTCGCTGGAGTAAGAAAGTGATTCTGGTGCAAAAGGAAAACCAAGAGAGGACTCTAAAATACTAAGTTTCAACTTTCATAGGCATATTGTAGACATATTCCTTCACTACTTTACATATAAAATATCTGGGTTCGAATATTCTTGCCAACAGAGGTCTGCTTTGTCTAGAGATCCTTTCAAGAGACCAAAGCATCTTGGTGGAAACCACTTTTTCCTAAAGAACACCAGCCATTAAATATTGGAAATGGATATTCAAACAGTAAGCCCAGAATCGGAAATGGTGTAACCTCTTCTCCTCTACTCATGTCTCTCTCTTGCTTCTTAAGCTATGATACATGACTTAGTTTGACATATGACCAAATCCAACAGTATTCAATGTTTTGGCTATGAGTGATGCTGTTTTCTAACATTTTAAATGTTTTATGTTCCCAATGTATTATATGTTACATTAGTTATATATTACCATGTATTGTATGATTTAATTACATCATTTGATATTCACAATAGTGATATACTGATGAAGTAAACATTGTCAATATTCCCCTTTTATAGGTGAGAAACCAAATCTGAATGAAGTTAGCTAATTAACCTTGGTCACACAATTAGTTACAACCAGAGCCAAGATTTGAGCCCAAACCTTCTGAAACCAAAGACTTTGTTCTTCTCCAACACCTCAAGTTACCTTCCATAATTATTGGAATAAGATTGAGAAAGAAGAAAAATTGAATGTTTAAGATAATTTCTTATTAAAAAAAAAAAAAACCTCAAAATGCTTTTAAAGTAACCCATTATTAAAAACTGGAAAGGGATGGATTCCCCTAACACCAAAACATGCGGTTAACACAAAAGAACAGATGAAAAAGATCCAGAGTTTTCATAATCTGCAAATAATCACATCTCACTGATAATAGATTTTACAGCAAATAAATAGACAGCTCTATAGATAAAAGCTCACAGACCATGGGGGCTACAACTCCTCAAAAATACATTTTTAAAGATGCACTCCAAACTCTCCAAACCAAGGGATTTGTTTTTTAAAAAACTGCAAAGGATCTTCAGCGATGTTTATTTCTGGACCACCAAATTGATAAAAAAAAAAAAAAGAGAGAGAGAGAGAGAGAGAACTTTACAGTTAGGAAAATGCAGTTAATCTTCAAGTGTGATTTGTAAAACTCAATTGTACCAGTTAACTTCATTATTCTATTTGGAAGATTTCTCTCTCTCTCTCTCTCTCTCTCTCTCTCTCTCTCTCTCTCTCTCTCTCTCTCTCTCTCTATATATATATATATATATATATATATATATATATATTCCAACCTTCTTTTAAGTTTTAAATCTAAGCCATTTTTACTGCTTTATTTCTTGTTAAGATTGCAATAATTTGTCATTGGTGTGCAGACACTTTCTTAACTCTTCCTGTGTTACAAATAAAAGAATCAGTATTGCTCGCAGGTTATCTCTAGGGTCCTGCAAAGCCAAGCACTATAAAATGGTTAGACATTAAGATGTGGAGAAAACCCCATAAAACAACACATAAAAATGTGTCTTGCTTTGCCATTTATATGGAAAGATGTTGCAGTTCTATCTTTCAAGCCAAAGACTATTTTAGAATTAAAGTTTCAATCAGAACAGGAATGGGCAGAGGTATCACTCTTTCTCTTTGACCCTCTTTTTTCCCTTGTAAAACTGCCAAAGTAAAAATCATGTGCTGTGTTGGCTTTCCCACTGGCCTTTTGATACCTCTCTCCCCCCTCTCTCTCTCTCTCACACACACACTGCAAGTGAAATCTGCTTCCTCTAGCTCAGAAAAACTTTGCTAAATCAGACCTCTAACTCTTGCAGAAACAACTTTGATTTGTTTGTTTAGGCAGATTTATAATTAGAAAAAAAAAAGCTTGAGAAATGCAGTTCTGTTCGTACTCATTGGAAGAGTTGTTCGTTTAACCATTCAAGGGAGTTGATCCTTTTCGAAAGGACCGCTTTTCACAATTCGTGCAATCACTCTGGCCAAGAGTATGACCTGAGCTCCGCAGGGCAGTCATTGGTATGACCACCAAAAGAACAGTAAGGATGGCATAACACGGAGTAAGACATCAAATTCCAGGCATCAGAGTTTTAATCTCACCATCGTCAAGGATAATGGTGTCATAGGAAGTCAGATAGGGCATCCAGGAAGAGCAAAGACCATCAGAGGTGAGCTCTGGTTCGAGGGCAGAGGACATCTGTTTTCTGTCGGAGTTTATACCACATTTCCTCTTGGTTATGGATACAGATGTTGATAACAGCCAGAAAGAGGGCAATGATTTGCTGGTTGCTGTAGCAGATGGTCTCAGTGAACTTCTGTTCGTATTCCCTTAGCTGTTGCTATCTCTGCATGCACCAGTCTGACGGCTTCCAGCTATAAACAACTATGACTGTTTGATCGAAGTCTCCCTCTAGTTATTTGAACCTTCCCGGAAAGCTGATGGTTACGGGGAGTTACCATCACTTCCAGGAACCCCCAAACAATAACTCATTGGAGTTAGTAAGGACCTTGGGTGGAATCTTCTACACTGTGTCCCAGAGTTCCCAGTGGGGATGAGTCTCAGGTGTGCCAGTGGTAAACTACTCAGTAGGACACCCTTTATTTGATTCCTGTTCTTCCTTGCTCATGTCTCTACCTTTCACTGAGGTTTCTTGGGATCACCTCCCAAATAAACTTTTGTACTTGAACCCTGCATCGCCAGAAACCCAGCCAAAGACAGGTGCCCATGCTGATAGAGAAAAGGTAAACATCAGAAATTCTAGACTCATCACACGAAACTAAAGTTGCCCCACTGCCAAAGACCCTATCTTTATGGCCCAAACTTGTCAGGACAGATGCCGTGAAACATATGAAGTTCTGCAGGAACTAAGTTCTATTCTGTGGATTCCCAAGACCAGTTTTCTGAGCCATGGCCCATCCAGGAAATCAGATGGAAAGCAGACCTCTCTGTCCTTTAGGAAAAACCTAAATGACATTAGCCATGGAAGTCAGCCAAGGTGTGGCAAGTGATCAAGATGGCTGGCCAGGAAGACATCATTTATGCCAGGTAAATGTTTTGACTGTGGGATCTGTGAAGGGCTCTACATGGGGAAGAGTGGAGTGCATTCAAGAGTGAAAACTGTCAAGTATTCAGAAGGGGGTGGCTGGTGGAGCTCTTTGTGAGCCCGGATTCAGGAGCCAGAGCTTCTCATCCTACATCTGGTTTGCTTCTCCATCTGAATAAAACCAGCCGTGGGTAGCTGGACAAGGTAAGTGCCTAGGAGACTCAGGATCAGGACACGAATCGAGGTCAATAGTTTCAGAGGAAATTCTGTGGAAACCTTCAGAAAGAAAAAAAAAAAAACATGGTCTAATGGTAAGTGAATGGCTGGGGCTGGGTAGAGCGCCAGCAAACAGAAACCCATGGGAACAGTGATGTCTTGAACCATCTCCAAGATGGCACGTGATGGAGGAAGGTGGAACATGAGATCCCATGGGAAAGTCTTGGGGGCGTTTACGTGGCTTCAGACACTTCTTGGAGGTTGGTGAAATCTAAAGAAGAGTCGATGTAGCAAGAAAAATGAATGAGGGAGAAATTGGTAAACAATGAGCTCGCAAAGTAAACCAAGAACCAGATCCTTGAAGGACTTGTAAGCCACGGTGAGGAGTTCTGATGTCATCCTACTTGCAATGGGCTGCCCTGGGAGGATTTTAAGTAGGAGAACAATATGCTCCGATTTGAATTTTAGGAGATCACTTTGGTTGCCAGCAAGAGAATGGGATCATATTTACTGACTACAGTAGAAACTATGCTTTCTCTATGCTTATCTCACACAATCCTCACCACATCTCCATGAAGCAGCTCTTTTTATTATCCCTGTGGCTCAGAGAAGATGTGTTAGCCCCAGGTCACCTCTGGCAGGTGATGGAGTTAGCATTCGAATCCAGCTATAGCTAATCTCAAAGACTGAGCTCTAAACAAACCTCAGCATACACTTGAGAACCTCTATGTAAATTCTCCCTCCCAACTCATTACCCAATACTTGCTGATGTTCTCTTGGGTCCAGTAATTTGTATCACAGAATCCATTACCTGGTCAATGGCCACCCAGTGTGAATTTGGGGTTTTAATGACATGGGGCTTTGTTTGGGAGCCCCTTTTGCCTGGGGTTGCAGGTGTGCCTTCTTCTACCCGTGAATCTATTGTACCTGTTTATAAGTTATGCTACGTTCTCAGTGTTTTGTGGGCAGTTTGGAGGGACAACGGGATATCACCTGTGGCCAACGTAACTTGGGGTCCTTGAGTTTCTGGAAGCTCTTTCAGTAGACTCAGGCTGGTGCTGGGTTTTTGACTGGGACCTTATCGATGTCCTTGTAAAACCCTATCAGGGTCTTCAGTGGATACTTGTCTGCACAAAACCTTGTTTGTGTAAACGTGGAGGATTAAAGTGCATCTTGGGATGTCTATTCCTGCTCCCTGCAACTTTGCTTTTTCTCATCTATTACTGACTAGGAGGGATCAACTCTGTCAGATCTCTAGAAAAAGAGAGGTCACGTGTTTTGCATTACAGGAACATATTCTCATTTTGAATTTACAGAAACATTCCTGTTACCTCATACCACCTGGAAACAAACCAACCCAGCTCCAAGCTCCAGCCTTTACAAGTCCCTGCAAATCCCCACCGCATCCCAGCTGCCCTCACTCCCTGTCTTGTTTACTTAATAATCTCAAAGTCTTTTCAAGTTTTCTTATCCGAGATAATCAAGACAACTTGAGATGGCTTCCTGGCTTACAAGGATTCCCCCACCCCCGTGGTGAATGACTCTTCCTCCCATGTTCATTCCTCTTCTTGTAAAAGGTGATAAACCCGTGACCCACCCCTGGTCCCCTGCCCCAGTTCAAACACTGAATGGGTGATTCAAGCCTGGCCAATTAGTGTTCTTCTTAGGACTTTTTTTTCCTAACTAAACTAGAAGAAAAAAGCCTTTTCCCTTCTCCAGGCATGGAAGTGTTAAGATATGCATCTGGATCTGCTGGGGGCCACCTTACCCACCACGCAGTTGTGTGGCATTGTGACAAAGTAGCCACAAGCAGAGGGAAGCAGAGGAGTGAAATTGACAGGTTCCAGATGGTAGCAAGTCCTTCCTCATAGTGGTTACTACGTCTCTTCTGCGTTGGTTCACGTGACCCAGTAAATTTCTCTTCCCTCTTTAAACTGCTCTTGATCCTAACGAGATCCAACCTTTTGTGGAATAACAAGGAAATAAATTAAACAGCAAGTGGAAAGGAACATCTCTATATGATGAGACAACATAGTCATAGGAGTAACAATTTATGATCTGATGCCGAGGGAGAGAACAGGAGAGCTGAAGGGCAGACACACAGTGTGTACTCTACAGGGCAGTCCCGGGTGTTTACAACACCCATCCTGAGTCTTGGCCAAAAATTTTATGTTCCATAGACTCTGTTTAAGTCTAGAATAAACTATCTTAGAAATATTTAAATCCAAATGGAGATTTTTTTAAGCTCAGGTGTTTGAAGGACTGACGTGGTTATTAAGAACCACAGGCTGAATTCCAGATAAAGTATTTTGAAAAGGGTCGACCAGATCTAATTTACAATTTCTTCCCACACTGTGAAATTATTTTCTCCAGCAGATACCAGCTTCTATTCCACATGCAAACACTTGAATGAACTTAGGTTTCGCTTCTTTCCTTTCAGGTTTCGTCTTCTTGTTTGATTCCTTTTTTGTGTCATTGTTTGGGTTATCTGTGCCCCACTTGCCCTAGCTTGAGCGCTAGGCCGCATCCCTGTACCCAGAAAGGAGGGTTTTACAGAAGGCGCTTAGGTTCAAAATGCAGGGACTCTACTTTCTAGCAGTTTCCGTCCTGTACTTTCCCTGGAGCCAAGATCCCAGCTTGTATTAGGAACTGGAAAGGCAGATTCGTGAGTTAACAGGCTCTCCTGTGAGTCGTGATTCTAACCAACGCTCCATCCTCCTAGGATGGGGGCTCCGCCATGCTCTTGACAGTTTCCCACAGGGAAGGAGCCACTTTGGCAAATTCCAGTTCAGCAGCCAACTCCACGGCTCTCCACCGATCACCTTCCTCAGATGGTTTCCTCTCCACCTGCCAGACCAGCCTAGACAAACTTGCTGGAAACTACTCATTACCCACGCTCTCCCACTGTGCTGTGAGACCCCTACTCCCGCATGCCAAGTGTCTTTCCCTATGACCTGCCCCCTCTCCACTCTGCTAACTCCTGTCTAACCCATGTCGGTCCACATTGCAGGTTCCCCCTACAGCAGCTAATATCCCCCTGACTTTATGTATTTTGTCCTCTCGACCCCATCCTCTGAGTTTTTCAGAACTGTGCCACTATGTACCATCCCCCTGATCTCAAGACAGGCATTTCTAATCTATACCCAGCTTCTTGTCTCCATTTATATTGGGTATTATATACCCTTTTTTATTAGTATAATTTCCTGAGTATATGATTCTCATACACTTTGGCATGTGAATCTTCAAGGGGTTTTTTTCCCCCTGATTCTTCTAAACTTTATATGGATTTTTCCAATAACTTGTAATGCATATTGCATTATATCTATCAATCCCTATGTCATCACCTCTTAAGATCTTTTTATAAAGCCTACCCTATACTTGTGTTTTTTGTGTAATCTCTCTGTATATAACTTCCCTTTTTTTTCCCCTTTTCAATGTTCTGATTTTTCCGCATTCTTCCATTCTCACCACATCATTCATTTCACAATTCCACCTCCTAGGCAAAGGAGGATTCCTACCCTTCGGCATTTCCTTTTGGATTGCTATCATTTAAATTTTCTGAGAATTTAAAAATGCACTCAGGATCTTGCCCTTTTCTTTCTAATCAAGCCATAATCTAATAAAATACAAAGTAGTTACGCATTTATCATTTATAACTGCCCTAACTCCAGCGGTAGGGATGTGAACTAACTTTCCACTACCAAATCCTCGTTATTTCATAAGATATTAGAAATAGTTTTCATCAGTGAGACCACCTAACTGACATCCAGAAAGGCAGCAGAATTTCTTGACTCAATTTGTCTGATACTTTCAAAATCCTCCACGTCTTCATTCTCCCCTCTCTTATTTTAATTTTCCACTTGTTTTCCACACATATGAAAAGTAAAACCTTTCTGCATATCAGATGCTGCCTGCTCCTGAGTCTCCTGTTATTGTACGTACTCCATCCAGCGACTGGAGACCACGTTCCTTGTCTCTGCCCCGCTGCGCTACCCTCCTCAGCCCCACCGTTCAGTCCCATGGGGGCTGCTGTGAGTCAACCCTAAGGAGTTTCAGCTCACTTGCCAATAACAGTGTCTGTTCTGAAGCACCCAGTGCAAGTTTTTAAATTCTAAATACATCTTTGTATTGTATGACTACAAAGAAAAAGTCGTTTTCCTTAAGGGAAACGGGAAAGAAAACAAATTGAAAAGATGAACGGCAATAGAAAAATCATCAAAGACTGGGAAGAGATCATTGATTTAAAAAATTCCAGTGGACCATAGACACATGAAAAATGTTCGTTCTCAGATTCAAAATGAAAATGAAAATCACAAGATGCCCCTTGCATCTATTAGATTGGCAAAATTAAATGCATTCTCAATCTCAGAATTAAGGAAACTTTCTAGGAAATCGCATTCTCCTTGCTAGAAAAAAAGGTGAATTAAGACACTCTCTCGAGAAGCCAGCTCAGCAAATGTACCAAAACTCTTAAATTATGAGTCAAATCTATGCAAATTTTTCTAAAAACTGAATTTCTTTGTTAAAGGAAATAAATAGTAACATGAGTAAATTTTTATCCATCTGTATTGTTCCAACAACATTATTTAGAATAGTATAAAAAGGGAAACAGACAAAATATCCATCAACTCGGGATTGGCTATTTCAGTTTTAACATGTCCATGTGATGGAAGCCATGATGCCATTAGAAATCCCATCTTTACAGTACGTTGCTAAGTGAATAAATCAAGTATGAAAATAATATGGATGGTTTAATTATAATTATTTTTAATAACTTTTAGACAATTGTACACATGCCTAAGACAGAATACCGAAAGATAACAAAATAAAGAGTGGGTATTTCTGGGTGATCAGATTTGGAGAGAATTTATTTTCTCTTTTATGCTTTTCTATGTTTTCCAAATTATTTATAATAAATAAACCTAACTCTTTTTTGTACTTTATTTTTGTTTGTTTGTTCTTATATTTTTTATTTTTTATTGAAGTATAGTTGGTTTACAATGTTGTGTTAGTTTCAGGTGTACAGCAGAGTGATTCAGTTATACATATATATATTCTTTTCATATTCTTTTCTCTTGTAGGTTATTACAAAATATTGAGTATAGTTCCCTGTGCTAAACAGTAGGTCCTTGTTGCTTATCTGTTTTACATATAGTAGTTTGTATCTGCTAATCCCACACTCCTAATTTATCCCTCCCAAACCTAACCCTTTTTTTTTTTTTTTTCACACACACACACACCCTAACCCTTTTAAGGTCAATATTTCATTGAAAGTATCCTGTAATTCAACATCAATACCCATCTGTTTCCTCATTTCCTCTAATTTCACCTTATTTTAACCGAATAGCAATAACTATGAGGGGAAAAAAAACATGCCATCTTTTTTGTTTTGTTTTTAATATTCCACGAGTACTGCTTTTTGTTCAATCAGTGATTGAAATAGACTCAGCCCCATGCCAGTTACAAGAACCAACAATGATGATAGCAAAGGATCACAAGGGTCTTTACTGGGTTTGAAGGGGTGTGTGTGTGTGTGTGTGTGTGTGTGTGTGTGCATGTGTGTGTGTGTAATTCTCATACAACAGCTCTATGAACTAAATCTTAATATCATTCCCCCTTCTATGAACAAGGAAACTGAGAAGTTAGGTAACTGACCCAAAGTCACACAGCTAGTGCTTGTCTAAGTGCAGTTAGTCTGCCCCAGACACTACACCCCAAACCACCATTTGATACCATTTCTATAGCAAAGACTATTGTGTGGGTCTTGTTTTCCACCGCCCTCCACTGAAGTACCCAACCGAGGTTCGGGTTAAGTAAGAGTTAATCCATAACCTGGGGCTAGCCTGGGTCCTGAACTGCCATTTGTAATATTATTTCTATGGGGAAAAAAAAGTCCTGGTGCATTCCAAATGACTGACTTACAAATGAAATTTCTGAATTGTCTATTTGCAAGTCGGGGGTTGCCTGTCTATCTCACAAGGAAATCATTTCCAGGGGAAAGACATGTGTTTCCATCCAAAATCAATGTCTGGAAATTATTTGGCCTTTGAATAAACTCAGGCCATCCATCTCTGGCCAGGAATTTACTGTGAGGTCTCTTCATCAAGTACTTACAATGTGAATACAGATTTTTCAGAAGGCTGACAGCGAGTCACAGACGTGGTTCTGGAAGCCTTAGCATTTTCACATGGGCACACACGTGCTTCTAGAAGAGAGTCCCCCTTGGCTTCCTGGCTCCTTGAAGAAGAGGCAAAAAAGCACGAATGCTGAGCTTTTCCTGACCCTTTCAGAAATAGATTGGTGTTGGGTTCTGTCCTTCCACAAAGATAAGGTATCCAGGAGAGAGAAAAGGCTGAAGGTCAGGAGAACTTTAAATTTGCATAATTTTTATTGTTTTTAAGTGAATTCTCATCCATGCTTGGATTTGCCTGATGGAAATAAGCCCCGCAATCCACAGTTTATAAAAACTACTTCAATCTCGGTCCAACCTCTAATTGCAATAAACAGAATCCGATTTTGCTTCATTTCACTTTCCTAAAGGTAAAGCTGTCATTGAATTTTATAATTGCGTAAAAGCAGTAAAACAATCTCATATCGTATCCTTAGAAAGATGCATTTTCGCTTATACTCATTTTCTCCTTCATCTGTCAGAGTAAGTGGGGTGACTCAGCAGTCATAGCAGAAATCTCCCTGGAAGAAAATAAAACCAGGAAAAACGAAGGATACAATCCAACGGTGAAAAACCACTTGGTGGAGAAAAACAAAAGAAGCAAAACCCACTGTCCCAAACTGCAAGGACACAAACCAAGTTGTCACAAAGTGGAAATTTCACAAGATTAGGAAAGAACAAAATCAAAATCTATACTTATTATGGAAGAAACGATCGTAGTCAACTGAAGTCTCACAAAGATTTTATTACCAGCTTTATTACCGTAAGGAGAAATTCAGAATTAGACAATAGTAACCTTCACTGGGAATGGCTAAGAAACTGGTTATCACTGAACATTTGTGACCCCCGGAATTGATATTTTGAAACCTTCTCTCCCCGTGTGACAGCATTAGTAGGTGAGGCCTTTGGGGGTGATTAGGTCATGAGGGTGGAGTCATGAATGACAGTAATGTTCATACAAAACAGACTCGGAGAGCTCTTCGGCCCTGTCCACCGCGAGGACACAGCAAGAGGATGGCCGTCCATGAACCAGGAAGTGAGCTCTTGTCAGACACCGAACCTGCTGGGGCCTTGATCTTGGACTTCCCAGCCTCCAGGACTGTGTAAAATAAAAGTTTGTTGTTTAAGCCACCTAGTCTATGGTATTTTTTGTTATAGCAGCCCAAAAGGACTAAGGTGTTCACTCTTTACACGTTCTTTATATACTTTCATTAAGTGTTTGGAAACAATTTGCTAAAACAGGCACATAATTTTGATATGTGTGTTTCTCACGTGTCAAAAGGTAAACTGAGGCATATTTAAGATGTTGAGTTTATTTGAGCAAAAATCAATTCAAATCAGGCAACACCAAACTGGAAGTGCTCCACGGGCAGGAGTGAGGGAAAAGACTTGTATAAAGACGGGAAGAAGCAAAGGAAGTTAACGATTTGATTGGCTGTGTCGCCTTATTTGGGGAAGGCTGACTCGCTGTTTGTGATTCGCTGTCCTCATGTTGGATTTCTTCACCTTGAGACATTTCAGGCTTAGGTTATGGTTTGCTTACGTAGGCCGGTGAGGCATTGGAGACATCTGAGTCTAAGGGCCTCCTTATTTAATTAATTTAACAATAGTAATGAATGCCTCATTTTACAGAGTAAAAAGCTGGGATGAAGCTTGGTTCAGTCAACTTGCCCAAGGTCCTGTAGCCACTGGGAGTCAAGCCAAGCATTCCAGGTCCAGAGACTGCATTCTCAACCACTGTTCCCCGCACCCTCTCACAGCTAATCTCTGAAAAAGACTTAAATTTCTGAGTTAATCCTCACAACATCTTCTAAAGTTCCGAGGAAGACGGAGGCTCAGGATGGCTTCCATAACTTGCCCGAGATGGTGTGGCTATTCACCGTTCCATTATTCTGCTTCCCAAATCATCCTGGAAAATAAAGTGGGGTCAATCCATAGAGAGCTTTCACTACAAGGATGAATAATCAGGCAGATCTGTGATCATTCCCCAGTTCACTCCTCTTCATCCCCCAGCCTCACCGTGTCCTGTAGCACACCACCCACTCACCACCTTTGACTCCGTTTTTACAACCCGCCCCATATTTGTCTTCTTCTCTCCAATGGTCTACCTTCTTTTCTTCATCCTTCTTCCACTAACTTCAACAGTACTAGACATTTGACAACTGTCCTACTGTTTCCACTTTTCCCACCTCTGTTTTACAGGTGGGTGGATGGAATTGACTCCAACAGCTTCACAGACCATCTTGATTGCCCTAAACCAATCAGCCTGGCTTATCAATCTATTTACAATGATGGTTCAGGGATAGGAATAGTAGGATACTGGAACCATCTCTCATGGGCTTCAGAGAGTCATTTGTGTGGACCTCTTCCCAACTTTGGCTTCAGTGACATCACATTGGTAGTATGAAATCAGCCATGGTGAGAGTATTTATGCCATGGAAATCAAATGCTACAATCAGGGCTTGTTTTCCTCTTTTCTCTTTCTCTCTTTCTTTTTTGAGAGAGACAAAAAGCACACAGCAATTGTTAAACACTCACCTGCACACTACTGGATGGACATGACTTGATTTAGGTCCCTGAGACCCGAGGAGGTAGTTAATCAGGCTTTGGGGAAACCATTGAAGACCCTATTTCTCCAAGAAGAAGGTTATAAAGAAATGAGATCTCAGATGACTGAAGCTACTTTGGCCACCATCAGATGACCCATCAGAAGATGAAGCTGACACACATGAAAGGATCAAAGCAATCTGGAGTCAGAGCCCTGATTGTGTGGACTTCTGAACCAACCCCTCTGCAACATATATACCTTTTTACTCTTGAGAGTAAAATGAGACAGTAGAGTCTCTCTTTTAAAACCAGTTTGAACTGGGATTTTTTTATCATCATCAATGGTAACTCAGTGATCTTGAGTTGATACACAGAGTTATGAGCAAGGCCACCCATATGGCACAACCCCAAGAGGATCATTCACATTGACGTCATTGTAGAGAGCAGTCCTTAGAGTGGGGCAGGACACAGCCTGTGCAGGCTCGTGTGGTAAATGGGGTGGGCAGACTTAAGAAACCCATCTACCCATTCCCTGTAATTCAGCAAGAGCCCAACCCTTCCTCTCTCCTCCCGCTAGTGCCCCCTTGGTTCCATTTATTTCATGGCGCCATTTTGATTAATCTCTTCCTATTACCCTGCCACAAGTGAGACACTCATTCCCCTATTTTTGTTTCCTCACTTCTTCCAACAACCAACCTTTACTGCCTTCTATCCTTATTTCATGTTTTCTGTGGCCTCCGGGAATTCCTAGAAAGAATGAATAGACTCTTTAATGCTGGCCAGCTCCATCGATTAACCACAGTTTTCCCACCAGTCTTGCAAACATTTATCCTGTTATTTTCCTTTCCATTTCCTCCATATTGGCCAAAAGGTCCTATTCATCATCCTCCAAATATGTCCAACGAAGCTGTGTTTCAGAACCTCTGTGTGTGTTGCTCTTCTTGCCTTGAATTCCACAGTCCCTTCATCTTTCCCTATTGAAATCTTATGTTTCCAGCAACTCCCAATTCAAATCCCTTCCCTTACGACTGTCTAAGTCCAATATTATTAAAAGAAACAGACCTCTTTAGCCAAAAGAGCTAATCTGTTGGATTAAAAAAAACACACACACACAGTGCTCACTCGCAGAACCTAGGGCACCAAATACAGACAGGTCCCATATGAGGGCAGAGTCAGAGGAACCAGGAGAATCAGGGATGGAAGCTATTCTCTCCATCTCTGGGGCCCCGCATCTCCACTTGTCTGTTTCTCCCTTCATGTCTGCTTTGTTGTTCTCACTCTTTCACACCAGCTCTCTATCTTTTGTATCTGATGGTGTATTTGTTGCATCAATTCCAGAGTCCAATGGAAACAGTAGATTCTCCATCTGTCCTGATTTCCCAACTGCTTGGAGAGAGAAGCCGATAGGTCCAGCTGAGCCAATGGGTAAACTCCCTTCAGTCTGATGCCCACCCCTTGACCAGTGACGGGAAGAAAGTGCATGATCACATAGCAACTTTGGCTCTTCCATCCAGGGATATGGGAAGAACTGACTCTTGAAAGAGGAGGTGTCCAGGTATGGAAGAAGTGATTGGCATCCCACGAATCATTCCACGTGGAGTGATCTGAACTCCCACTACCCCCACTTCTTATTACATGTATCTTACATGGCAGTAACTTTATTCATGTCTCACTTCTCCCACTAGGGTACAGGGAACACACCTTAGTTTATTTTATGTGCATTTATGTAAGAACAACCATGTAGTTGGGTTCTCCAGAGGGCAGACTCTAGTTTATAGTTTATGTGCAGGATGTTTATTAAAAGAATGCCCTTGGTATCAAGACCCATGGAAGGGAGAAGAAGGAAGCAGGGCTGGGCAGAGGGCAGCAATGAGCTGCCAGGAAGACCAAATGACAACTTGGTGTATTCTACAGGCTGCTGGGGAGCTATTGTGTAACTTGAGCGTTGTCCTAGTGACGTTGAGATAACCAGGCCTCTGGACCCTGCATCCATGAGCCATTGGCTGTGAGGATCCCCAGGAAGGGGCATGTATTTGTGCAAGGGGGGCTTTCTGCAGCTGAGGCATCCTGGAGGGGCCAACAGCTGGGGGCTGTGTGCCGACAACATGCCCAGCAGCTGCAGCCACGAGTCCTACATTTCAGTCGCCACTGTGCATCACACAAGGCATGAGTTTGCATATCTGTTGGTGACTTCAAAGCAGAGAGGGGGTGGGGAGTGAGAAGGGAAGAAGGGAGAGAGAGTGAGAATAATTGCTGAGTGGAAGAATAGATGGATGGATATACACAAATAAGTCATTTTTGCACAGATCCTACTGGAAAAAAATTGAGAAAAGAAAAAAAAAAATCCCAAAGTCTGAAGTTAGCCAGGTGGGCAAATTCCAGATCGGTCACTTCCGATGACTTTAACCAAGTCACTAAGCATCTCTGTTACTTCTCTGCTGTCCCCATCTGATTAAAGCAAATATGCTCCCAGCATGTCTGTCCCTAATGTTTGTGTGGCCTGGAGAAGGATACAAATGGGGGTCCCCACCCACGTGTGTGAGTCAGCACCTCAACGCACACAACCAAGTCCTGCCCACGCACCTTCCCCAACTCTCTCATTAGCAGCAGCCCCGTGGACACCCATGGGCCTCGAGGGGGTCCCGTGGGGTGGGCCACCCTCGGGTGAACAGACCCAGAACAGAGGCCCTCAGGCTCTGAGGGGCACTCCTCTTTGCCCCCAAGTCTCCTCGCTTTGTGGGGAGGAGGCTGGAATGAGGAAGGGAAAGCGAGCCCCTCTAAATTATTAACTGGTTGAAACATTTCAGACCCTCATCTGTCGATGGCTTTGCTTGATTCCAGCAGTGCTCCACTGACTTCACAAAGTTCTGGGTACCAGATCCACGGAAAAGCTCCCTTCTGGGAGATGCTGGGGCTCCTGATCTGGCAAAGGGAAAGTCTCCGTCCCTAGAGACTGTTCCCGCATGATCCTAGATGTGTGTGTGAAATTAGATGCCTGCCCTCAGGCTGATGCTTTCATATAAGCAGGTGACCCTCCATCACTTTCAGTCTGGGTGCCATCAGCTGCCACTGAGCTGAGCCCTGGGGCGGGTGACTCTGAGTTGAGGAGCCTCCAAGAGCCATTTCTCAGATCCTTACATTCTTGTGGGTCTCAGGATGTGAGCCCCATTGGTTTTCAAAGTTAGATGTTTGGGAGGCTTGTCTCTCGAGTGTACGTCTTAAAAGTCGGGAGGCCTGACATGGGGTTGGAACCCTTCGCTGTTCAGGGAGAAGCTCTGGGTTTTGAATTCCCTCCCAGTTGGGGGACGCTGTGTTGTGGGTGGGGTTTAGGGTGAGGTTGTTCCAGCCTCTCCTACCCACTTTGATGAGGGTTTCTTCTTGTTTGCCTGATTTGTAGTTGTCACTCAGCCAGCTCTTAGGTTTTCTGAAGCGGAAATTGTTCCATAGGTGGCTGTAGACTCAGTGTGTCCGTGGAAGGGGGTGAGTTCAGGATCTTTCTACGTCACCACCTTGCTCAGATACTATGCCTCGTGTCATGTCCAGCCTCAGTACCACCCAGGATTCTCTGTGACCGAGCCTAACCTTACAGGTCAGTAGAAGGAAGTCTCATGAGGATCTCACCAGCCCAAGATCAAGGTGGCAGCAGGGTACATTACTTCCTGGAAGCTCTCCTTACCTCTTCCAGCTTTTGGAGGCTACCTGCTTCTTCGGCTGGTCCCCTCCCTCCATCCTCAAATCCACGATGTCAGGATTTGCAAAGCCTCTTCAGGCTGCCTTTATGTGAAGGGACTGGACCAGAACACCCATCCTGGTCCTACAGACAGAGAAGTGGGCTTTGGGGGGTCAGTTCTACGCAGCTCTCCATAGCCTGCGCCAGGAAGAGACATGGATAGAAGCCGAAAGAGAGAGATCGAAGAAACAAAACCCTTCCCGTACATCAGGCAGTGGAAAAGCAGCCCCACTTCCTACTTGGACCACACACCATCCTAGAGAGTTCTACCAGTGAAGATAAAAGATAGTCTCAGTCTGAGGCCCCAGTTGTTTTGTTTCTAATGAGCGTCTCGTGTGAAGAAAAGATACTGTCACATCCAACTGTTTGGCAACCGATGGCCTCAGTTAAATGGAAACAGAAAAAATATTAGAAAAGCATTGGGGTAAGTAAAGAAAAAAGAAATAGTGTTTCTATTTCAACACCTCACCCAGTCTACAGCTCTCTCCGGTGCCTCAAGCTTCAAATCAATGGTTGTGACTATTTACAATAACCAAGACAACGAAGCAACCTAAATGTCCATCGACAGATGACTGGATAAAGAAGATGTGGTATATATATAGTAGTATAGTATACACACCATGGAATACTACTCAGCCATAAAAAAGAATGAAATAATGCCATTTGCAGCAACATGGATGGACCTAGAGATTATCATACTAAGTGAAGTGAGTCAGAGAAAGACAGATACCAAAGGATACCACTTATACGTGGAATCTAAAATGTGATACAAATGAACTTATTTACAAAATAGAAACAGACTCACAGGCATAGAAAACAAACTTATGGTTACCAAAGGGGAAAAGGGGTGGGGGAGGGATAAATTAGTAGTTTGGAATTAATAGATACAAACTACTATATATAAAATAAACAATAAGGATCTACTGTAGAGCACAGGGAACCATATTGAATATCTTGTAATAACCTATAAGGGAAAAGAATCTGAAACAGTATATATATATATATATATAGTATATAGTATAGTATATATAGTATATATAGTATATAGTATAGTATATAGTATATAGTATAGTATATAGTATAGTATAGTATATATAGTAAATCAACTATACTTCAATTTAGTTGAAGTATACATTGTATACTTCATTGTAAATCATTGTAAATGACTGTAAATTTACACTTACAATGTAAATGAAACATTGTAAATCAACTATACTTCAATTTTTTTTAAGTTAATTTATGATTTATTATATTTTTTTCAACAGTTTTTAGCTGGCTAAAAAGAGATCTGATTACTTGACAGATGTAGGTTACAAGTAAAGAATCTCTAACTTACAGATTTAAAGGCTCAAGGCATGCTATGTTCCTAGAATTCTGAGAAAAGCTTGATTAAAACGGTGGCTCAGGAGGGAGCATTTCCACCTAATGGCGCTACATGCGGACGTTCTGCAGGTCATTTTGACCTCATCGTGTGCAAACTGGAACTCCCCAGTCTGCCCGCAATAACTCCCCCCGCCCCGTGGCCCCTCTCAGGGGGTGATTCAGGGGCCTAAGCCTGCAACCCAGGAGCACCCCAGACTCTCCCCCGCCCCTCGCTGCAGGTGCCACACCCGACAACCCACACGACCCGGAGAGTCAGGGTCCTCGCCGTCTGCGGTCTGCCACCTCTCCCCATCACCGCGGCACCTCCTCGTTCCGGCCACCGGGATCTCTCCCCTGAGAGACTCCAGCCCCCATGCCCGCTCTGGCTCTACCTCCAGCCTGGCCCATTTGCCACTCTGCAGCCGGAGTGATCGTCGCAACAAGAAAATCCAATCATGTTACTTTCCTGACTAGAAGCCTTTCCAGGGACGTCCCTGGTGGTCCAGGGGTTAAGACTCCACACTCCCAATGCAGGGGCCGCGGGTTCGATGCCTGGTCTGGGAAACAGATCCCACGTGCCTCTCGGCACAGCCAAGAAAGAGAAAATAAATAAAAAATAAAATAAAAAATTTTTAAAAAGCCTTTGCTTGGCTCCTCACTGCCCTCAGGATGAAGTTCCAACTCCTCAGCAGAACATAAAAGGACCTTCCATTTTTGCCTCCTATTTACTACTGTGGCTTTAAAAAAAAATACATCACACACATATATTTATTTATATACTATATTCCACATACAAGTATAATATATACATAAGTGTGTATACATACAATGTATAGTCCGCACATATCATGTATACACACACACACACGTGTATGTGTGTACAGAATATTCCCACATACAGCTAAGTACAAAGAAAATACAAAACAGACACCAGTGTACAATGACTTAGATTTAACAAACATTACCATTTTGTCCTACTTATTTCTGTAATTTTGGATACTATTTGAAAGAAATAAAATATGGCAAATGTACTTGAAAACCCTACACCCCAGCCCTAAATCCCACCCCTTCCTAACCCAGACTTTGCCAGGTGGAATTTACCTTTACTTTTTCCCACCAGCAAAGTCCAGCGCAGCCTTTAGTGAATGGTCTGTCCTTTCCACACACATTTGCAGAAATTCTCTTCTGCCTGCCTCTGTCCTGTATCAGCTGATTCTCAACCCTCAATTCTGCAATTCTGATCCACTGGTCTGTCTGTCTGTCTATCTGTCTCTCTCTCTCCCCTCTCTCACACACACAGAGTTTTCATTACTATCAATTTAAAACATTTTGAGAAATAAAAAATACTTGCCACTTACTGACCCCACGTGCCTGTGTCATGTAGCTCTGAGTGAAAAAAAATTCCAGCAAAAAGAGGATGAAAAATAACAGCGCTTCAGGGAAATATGTTGATCTTGTCAAACATAATTTTGGTGTGTCCTCAGCTACATGTCCCAAAAACATTTCAGAAATTAAGAAAGCATCATCTTTGGAAGCGATCCGGTGAAAACGATGAAGAAACCAATGTATATCTCCAAATCAGCTTTACTTTCTTTTGATTAGAAGGAAAAACAAAATACATTAAACCTAAGGTCAGCCCTTATTAAGAGGAAAGAAGCAGAAAGCACTAATGGTTAGGTGCAAGTGCCCCCAATATTCTTAACTTTCACAGCCAGGTCCTTTTCCTTAATGTTTTCTCAAATTTTTTGATGTTTCCCCCTGTTGAGGCAGTTTTCTTTTAGTAATTCTTATACAGTAACTTTAAGAAACTATCTCCATGAGGGTCCCGCTGCCTGTGGCTTTGCTTTCCGGAATGCTATGCCCCTGGCAGCTGGATCCCAAAAGACATCACTGACCCCCCCCCCCACCCCGGTCTGCCCTGTGTCCCTGTGTCCCATAGACTAAATACTCAAATTCTCCTCTGGGGGTAGGTTTTCTTTCATTTAAAATTGTTTTCAATCTCTTCATCCATCTGTATTCCTTTTGGCCATCAAGTCAAAGTGAGATGGACAGCTGCTGACCGTTGTTACAGCTGCTGCTGGGCACCGGTTACCTTAGCAACGGAGAGAAAACAAACATAGGCATTCCAAGGAGCCGTCCGGGACACCCCTCACATCTAGGCTTCTGAAAATTTGAGGGGTAAATGAATCGCAAGCCCTCCCCACATCTGTGTGGCTGCATTAACAAGATGCAGAGGAAGGTAACGGAGACAGTAGCTGGGGGAAAACAGAAGTCGATTGTTACCAACAGTTGAGGGTGGAAAGCTCTGCGCTTCTTTTAAGCACTTTGATTTATAGCTTGTGATCTTATGTGCAAGAGCACCCATAACCCCAAGTGTTTTGTGTCCTGACCTGTGACAATGTCTATTAACCCTAATCAATCTCCCATTACGCAGAGGTGTCTGGAATTTAGCAAGCAAAGGGGTGCCGAGGTCTTGCGGGGGCAGGAACTAACCATTGTCTTCGGCCATCAGCAGGGTTTTTGCACAAGCAAAATTATCATTTCGATTAATGCAGTGGGGGAGGGGCTTCCATCTTTTAATGAGAAAATGGAGGATTGTTTTCATTTTTAATTGCTGGGGCTCATTAAGGCCTGGGGCTCTGGTGCGGACCAGGACCCTTGTGGGTGTGCGTTCCCAGACACCTCTGCAGACCCTCACCCCAGCTGTGGGTAAGCCGCCTGCCCTTGCCCTTACAACTTCCTGCTGTAATTAGTAAGGGCTTCTATTCAGGTTAAGTACTTTATTACAGAAGCTAATTATGAAGTCTATAGCTGGTTTGCTGTGCCTTAGGAGGGATTTCCTTGTGCTTTGTGAGGGGAATTCTAAGGGTGGGTGTAGTTTCAAACTTTGAAGGACAAAGGTAGGAGCTGGCACATCACACGGATGGTCAAGTGTTAATCTATCCGTGGAAAATGGAAATATTTTAAATCCACACCAGGAAAACCAAGCCAACAAAGCTCCTTCTCAACTGAGATTTGGATTGGGGGTTAGAGAGGAAACACACGCTATCGTCTACCAGCACCTACAAACTGTTACAACAAAAGATCCATCTCGGATCCCCACACAGACCCCGGGGTAAGGAATCTGTGCTTTGTCTAATATATTAACCCAGGGTGAAATCATGTAGTAAAAGGGTTTCAGTAGTAACTACATATTTTATCCTGTAATAGTCTGTTCATTCCTGTTTTCTCAGAATCACCAAGGTATTTGGAGAAAAGACAAATAGCGAAGAAGAATGAAACTGGGAAAGATTGGGAATCTGTAATACTGTTTAGTTGTTTTTTATGTCATTCATCTTAAAGCCCTTTTGATAAAGAGAATTAAGAAAAGGCTTTTTCTTTCTTTATTAGATATGTCTTTCTAATTCTATATGGATTCCTTATATTTCTAGAGAGATAGAGATATCTGTACAGACATCTATAAAATATAGACAGATGAAAGATAGATAGATATTAGAGTTTTGTCTGTTTGTTTGGGCTTTGTGGAATGTGTGTGTGTGTGTATAAGGTTTAGGAATTTGAAGGCTCCACCCCTTCTCTTTGCAAATGAAGAAATTGAAGTTCAAGGATGGCAAGTCTTGTGATCAAGGGAATTCACTATAGTGGTGATCGATCCCAAGCTTCCAGCAAGCCTGCTGAGTGCAGAATTAATCAGTTCACCTGAGTTTCATGACTGTTTAAATATCTCAACCGATTCTAACATTGTGTACAAAACTGTCATGATCCTACAAACCATTTTGCAATTTTAGTTGTAGTCGGGTCCACCCAGCACAAATCAAACCACTGTCAAGGCTGTCGCTTCTGTCTTTCCCAGTCTGGGAATTCCATGCTGAGAGGGGTTACCTGCCTGAAGGGTTTGTATCTTCACCTGGCTCAAGGCTCCAACCTCTCATAAATACTCCTGCAAACTAGTTTGCCAGGCTGTATGATAGAGGACTGTCTTTAAAAATCAAAACTAGAGGTTTCGGTACATCTCTGCAAAATGGGGACAAAGCACTAATCAATATATCTAGCCTCCCAGCTGACCTGGATATTGGAAATGACACATGCAATCACCTTCATTGAAAAATGGATAAAACTAGGAGAAATTACTGTCAGATTTAGTGTAGGGTGGATCTGGTTTAAGGAAGCACATTTCATTGAGTCACGATCCCCACTTCCCATCAAAAACTAGAGTGGCCTTGGAGGTGGAGAAGACCCGGACAAACTTTGCTAACACTTCCTTCCTTGGAGGGGGAAGGGCAGACAGTGGGACCTCAACACGCAGGGTGCAGGCCGGGCCCCCAACCCCACGCAGCCTAATTCCTCCCGGGTGCTCTCATTAGCTTCAGCCAACACAGACAGGGAGATGTCCTTTTGCACGAGGGCGAGTTTCCCAGCTGTGACTCCCTAAACCCCATCTCTCAACATCCACTCACAACCCCAAGCTACGGAATTCCTAATAAAAATGCATACTCGTGGGGCTTCCCTGGTGGCGCAGTGGTTGAGAATCTGCCTGCCAATGCAGGGGACACGGATTCGAGCCCTGGTCTGGGAGGATCCCACATGCCGCGGAGCAGCTGGGCCCGTGAGTCACAACTACTGAGCCTGCGCGTCTGGAGCCTGTGCTCCGCAACAAGAGAGGCCGCGACAGTGAGAGGCCCGGGCACCGCGATGAAGAGTGGCCTCCGCTTGCCACAACTAGAGAAAGCCCTCGCACAGAAACGAAGACCCAACACAGCTATAAATAAATAAATTATTTAAAAAAAAAAAAGTGGGACTCCTGATATTCATCCCACTTTAAAAAAAAAAAAAAGCATACTCGTGTCTATTTTCTGTTCTCCCCTCATATAGAACTGCAGAATTTGAGCAGGAACCCCCATCTACTTTTGACAGCATATTATCATTTTTATGGTTTAAACAAGCACAGAACTTCGTCTAAAAGAATTGGCCTAAAGGAGAAAAAAGCCCCAGCATCTAAAATGATACTGCTATGCAAAGAAAGCACCCCTTCTGAAAAACTAGAGAAAACGCCTCTCTATGAAATGCATTTGCCACAAGAAATAACAAGATTTTAGAAAACGGGTGGTCCATGGACTTAAATTTCAAGTGGGTATTGCATTTATTTATCCCATTAAGCAGTTCTGAGAAGAAAATCATCTCTGAGCAAGAGAGATGGGCATTGAAAAACATAAGTTGCTAAACTTACGGTTACCAAAGGGGAAAGTGGGGTGGCAGGGAGGGATAAATTAGGAGTTTGGGAGTTACATATGCACACTACTATATATAAAATAGATAACCAGCAAGGACCTACTGTATAGCACAGGGAATTACACTCAATATTTTGCAATAACCTATAAGGGAAAAGAGTCTGAAAAAAAAATTTTATATTATATGTATATGTACACACTCACACAACTGAATAACTGCTGTACACTGGAAACTAACACAACATTGTAAATCAACTATACTTCAGTTAAAAAAATAAATATATCAAAAAAATTAAAATTAAAATAAAATTTAAAATACATGAATTTTAAAATACATAAATTGTGAAGCTTAAATATATGTAAATATCTGATGAGGAAAAAGAGGTGCGTTCACAAAAAGTCACTTAAAAACCAATATACCTGATTACATTAAAATGTAAACGTTTCTGCCTCAAGAAATGAGAAGATGCTTTTAGTTAAGAGATTAAGAGTCACAATATATAAATACACCTTATAGGACACTAAAAAGACATTTATTCTAGTATAAATATAGGCCACGGATGTAAACAAAATTACAGAAGAATTAGAAAAGACCGCTAAACATATGCCAGAAAAAGAAAAAGAAAAGAAAACCCCGAGAGTAAAGAAGGAATGCAAATTTTAAAACAAATTTCCTTTTTCTAATTTTCACATGGCAAAGATTTTTTGTCTTTTGCTCTTGTTGTTGTGTTCACATGATCCCTTGATGAGAGGAAGAGAGAATTCTTTTGCTCGTACGCTGCCTGTACGACGGTCAGTAACGTAATTTTTCTGATGTTTAATTTGGCAAAGTGTGCTTTGAAAGCCTGAAAAATGTTTATATTCTTCAACCCAGTAATAATAATTTTGTATTTTTATAATGAAGAAATCATCAGAGCTGCACACGAAGATGTGTAGGGTTCTTGATATAATTTATGATACGAAAAATAAAAAAGAATCTACATGTTCCTTAGAAGCTTGGTTAAACACAATTGAATATGTACAGGCATTAAAAAAACATATTTGAAGAATTTTTATGAATTTTTAAGGAATGGGAAAATGCCAAGGATAACTTATGTAAAAGCTCAGCTTATATAGAGCAAGACACAATTGTGTATAGATAAAGCAAAGATGAAACGCATTTATAAAGGGAAAGAAAGGCCAAATGCTACATTGTTAACAATGTGTATCTCTGGGTTGTAATATTATGGAGTATTATTATTATTATCCAAATGTTCTGCAATAAACATTTATTACTAGTGTAATCAGAAAAAAAAATTCTTTTTAAAAATCCTCATAAGTCAACTATACTTCAATAAATAAAAAAAGGAAAAAATAAAATAAAATACAAAACAAAACAAAACAAAAAATAAAATAAAAGCCTCATTCAACCTACTCCTTCCACCTGGGAATGATTTGTGATTCTTTCCCTAGTAATACTGGCTTAGAAAAATAAAACTTCCACACCTCAATTATTTTGCTATTCCTGTCTCCAGTCAGATCAAACCTGACCTCAAATCGACAATGAACTTGTAGGAATCAAGTATCACCAACATCCCTTGCCAGGGGGCCAGAGCTTTTTAGAAGAATTTCTCAGACACTGAAAAAGAAGTGCGTTCCTTTGAGAAGGCTTTGGGGGAGTGTCCAGGTGCAGCAATCACCCCAGGAATGGATGGTGAGTTAGAACAGGTGCACCAAGAGCAACTGATGCCGTGATGGGGACGAGGACGAGGTTATAAAAGATGGCTATGTTTGCCTACAGCCTCCATGTCAATCCAGGCAGGGCTGTCCAACAGAGGTTAGTATAAGTGAAGGAAAGGAATTACCATCACTCATGGACTGTTTTTTAACAGATAGCCATTTTATACTTTTGAAAACGCAAGTCGTATTTGGACATTTCCTTTCTGAATGAAAGATAACAAAAGGGCAGATGGGTCCAAGTGGCTCTTCTAGGGCAATGTGTCACAACATAGTCTCATGCATTTGCTAGGTGTGTTTAGTGACAGGTCCCCCAGCAACCAATCAGGATGAGAAATGGAATCTATTAGTGGACTTGTCGAGCATCCCTGGTCTCTGTGGATGACAGCCGGGTATCTGCCTTTCGCTGCAAACATTAAATAATTCTCCCCAGAAAGTTACCGGGCAGGAGTCACACAATACTAGAAAAATCTGAACAGTGATTGCTTTATTTTGGAGATGACATTGAGAACACCAGAAGTTCTGGTTAGAAACACATGGAGATATATTTTTGTGAGTTTTAAGCCTCAGGAACTACTTACAGGGCAACTCCTGAGATAAAGTAATAATTCACCATCGACCCATGGGGCTGTGTCTAGGTTCTGAAGCCTTGAGAATACAAGATTCATCTTTTATTATGTCTGTGGTCGTGAAAGTGAATGCTGAAAGTTAGCGATCGGTAGGAACTCTGTCATACTAATGTATAGTCTCGCCGGTTTCAAAATTAATACTCCTTCACCAGTGTGCCCAGAGGTTCCTGGATTCACCTATCTTGACTTCTTTGTACCATGCATCACATTGAGTTGAAAACATAATTTTGTATTGGATGAAAAAGACGAATGTGGTCCTTCAGTAATTAACTGAGTGTCACTGATCCTTCTAACAAACAGGGAAGCATGCCCCATCGGTAAACTAAGCTCACGGGCAATCAGTATCCCACAGAGTTAGTCATGCTGAGATGATATTTGACTATAACTGAGAAACCTCCACTTCAGACAAAGGCAAATGCATTTATCACTTGTCAGTGCTTCAGTCTCCACACCCTTGCTATCTCAGGGCACATGTGTTTATTATAACCTACTAGATCTGTCTCTTAAAGTATGGTTGTGATGCCTGGCCATTTCATTTATCCAGTAGTCCTTGTATCGTTCAGTTTTTCCAGATGAAAAAAATATATATACCATGTTGGTCACAGAGATTTCACAAATCTATTTCACAAATAATAATCGTCAGATGATGATTTCCTCCAAATCTCTACAAGTTCCCTATCACCGTTATTTCAATAAAGGTGGCACAGGGACCACGTTGCTTGGGCAGTTCCCACCATCCCACCCCCCGGCCCCCACTCCCACTGACATTCCAGAAGCTATATCCCTTCACTTACAGGTTATCACTGATTTTTGTTAAGTGTGCATTTCTAGCTCTAATTGTTGGATTGCATTATAATCTCGATCCACATAAATGGGAAAAAGCCAACCGTTAATTGTGAAAACAGTGTTGCCTACAAAGGGCACTGCTACTCTGCATTTTGAGATTACTTGGGTCACATAAAAGAATTCTTTCTCCTACCAAGTCTAGATTTCAAATTTCTTCTCAGATAAGGACTCTCGCTTTTTTTTTACCCTTGACGCGGGCAGCTACATTTACAGTTTGAGGTTCCAAATATGCCTGCCCACAGCTCAGCATGTAATCTCTTAGCCCTGGTCCTAGTAGATCTCTGCTTGCGTTTTAGGGTTTTAATGCTGGTTTCTCATCCATGCCAAAACTGTGTGCTCCCCACTGGGCTGAAGACAGCGGTGTGGAGGTGGTCTTGTCAATGCAGAGGGGAACATTTGGAAGGGTAGGATATAAATCAAACTATTACCAGCAGTGAACACTGAGGAGTGGGGCTGGGAGAGAGTGGTGTGAAAAGAGGAATAAACTCACCTTTTACTCTGTGCATTTTTGTTCCAATTCATTCCTAGATCTTTCCAAAGCCCCTTGCCATGTGCTGGGAGAGAATGCAGGGGCACCTGCTCTCAGGGAGCTTACCTTCTAGGGGGAAAGCCTAATTCGTAAACATATAAACAAAGAGATAAATTCAATAAATACGCATTGGTAATAGCACAGTGAGGAAAATAAACAGTCCACGGACATCGGCTTTGGAGACAAGAATGGCCTCTCCGGAGCCGACCATATACATCCTCTGGGACACGTAGACAGTTTGAATTGTATTCAGAGAACACGTATCTCCTTTAAAGAAATGCTTTTGAAGCAAACAAAAGCAGAGCAAGCCTGACAGCCCTCAGCGGGATGTTGGACTTGAAGCCTTGGTACCTGCCCTCCTCTCCCTTGGCAGTGGACTTGGCTGGGCTGGGTCGTGGGGAAGGAGCATTGAGGCTGGACAGGGGCCTCTCGGAAGCAGAAGCAGATCCTTGTCAAAGGCTTAGACCACAAAACAGGAGACATGGAACCTCCATTCATTTTCTGAAATGCAAGGAGAGGCTTCAGCGGGGGATGGTACCGTGAATTCCTCCAGCTCAAGCGACTGCCCGGGCCATCCATCTGAACATCCCTGTAATCCTGCTGCTTCTGATGTAGTAGGTGCTTAATAAATGTTGTCTGAAAGAAATGGGAATAGTCGTAGGACTTTCTGACCTATTTAGTGATGCGAAGACGAGGTCCATTGTGACACCGACCTCAACTGGGAAGGAAAATTCTTTCACCTATTTTTGCAAAGAATTCCTGAGCACCTGGGGCTCTATAACCCTCCAACTGCTTATAACCCTCCTCCCCATAAATGTCCTTGGAGCCACCAAATATCTGGACCAATTTCCTGTCCATCCTTTCATTGAGTGCAACATAACTAAATGGGGAAACCAAAAGCCAGTCCCATTGGAGGAGATTGGAAGGGCACCGGGGCTGGAATGAGACACTGGCCCCCGGGGGAAAGCTTGGCACTGCAGCTTGGCATGACCTGATTCCCCACTGGGCTCGGAAGGCTGGTGCAAACTTAATCGTCTCTGCTCTGCAGCACCTCCCCCAAGTGAAGGCAGAAGTGCCCCCGGCCCCCGGCATCCCCCAAAAGGAATCCTGGGCGGTCAGAGGCAAGCAGAGAAGGTCTCCATCCCACGCAAGGGAGAGTCTGACCCAGTTGAGACCCACGGATCCAGCCAGCAACCGCCACCCACGTGGTGCAATGAATGCGACTGGAAAATAAAGGAAATGTCCCATTCCTTCCACCGAAGTTGACTGTAAAATTCCAAAGGCAAAGTCAACTCTTCTAACGAGCGGAAGAGAGTTACAGACTTTGCTCCACTGTCCCTGCACGCTCGGCTGGCCTTTACGTTACCGTGTGAAGTTCTGTCCTGTGTGAATTTAGGCAAGTTACTAAAACCCTTGGAGCATCAGATTCATCCATGGGAAAACAGAAGAAGAATGGCCCAGCCCTCTCTGTCTCGTTGGGAGAGCCCCAGTCTTCAGGTGACAAATGACAAGTAGGTTCCTAGAATCCACAGAGTGTGGCTCAACCCAGGTGTATCTCTCAAGCAAGAAAAGAGGTCTTGATTTACGTAAAAAAAGAGCAGCAAGGCCTCCCTTGCTCCTTAGGGAATGAGATCAGCCGCAGGTAGCCCCCCGTTTTGTGCACATGGGAAAAGTACACTGAGTGCACAATGTTTGTTAGGACCTACCGATCCTGACCTAGGCCTAGAGGTGATCGTACTAAGTGAAGTAAGTCAGACAGAGAAAGACAAATGCCATATGATATCACTTATATGCGGAATCTACAAAAAAGATACAAATGAACTCATTCACAAGACAGAAACAGACTCACAGACATAGAAAACAAATTTACGGTCACCAAAGGGGGAGGAGGGGAGGGATAAATTAGGAATTGGGGAGTAACACATACACACACTACTATATATAAAATAGATAAACAACAAGGACCTATTGTGTCCACAGGGAACTATACTGAATATTTTGTAATAACCTATATATGGGAAAAGAATCTGAAAAAAAAATGTATATATGAATCACCTTGCTGTACACGTGAAACTAACACTGTAAATCAACTAGACTCCAATTAAAAATAAATAAATGTTAAGGGGTGAATTGCAATCAGGAAGGGAAGAAATCCAAAACACATGATGTGAAGGAGCATGTCCATTTGGTGACAATTTAGAATATAGTAAGAGTCCTGATTAACAGTATAAGAAGGAAGCAAAGGATGCGAGGAAACCCTGAAATAATCAAGCCTGGATGACTCAAAGTGGTCACCCCACTGGGCAGGAATTAGGGCAACGCAGAGGGGGAGTCACCTCTGAAATAAGGACATGCCTGCTACCAGATCAAAGACAAGGAGGGGGCCTCCCATTTCCACGCAGACTGTGAAGTCAGAGGCCATCGCGTGCTAAGTGGTCACTGCGTGTTAAGTGGTAGACAGCACGTACGTGCAGACAGTCCCGTCTGATAAGAGAAAGCACAGACTCCAAAAAGAGAGTGATTGCAAAGCATCGTGAAAGCAGGTGCCCCGTGGTGGTCGCGTTCTCCACTAGAACGTAAGCTCCAGGAGGGCAGGACCTGGGTCCCCTCACCGCTGCATCACCGATGCCTGGACCAGTCCTGGCACCAAGACAATGCTCCATGTGCCACTGCAAGTGAGCCGGACACAGAAGACCCAGGGGTGACTGGGCAAGAGGAGTGAACAGAGAATGGCTTTCTGGAAGGAAGGGATGGAGAGTCAGCTCATACAGGGAGACATGAAGAGGGACAGGGAGGGAGAAAGGAAGGATAAGCTCCAGGTAAAGGCAATCACCCAGGAGAAGGACCAGCAGATGACAGCAAGAAGAGGAAGGGAAGAGAGGCTGGGGCCCACCTGCCAGGGGCAGACGGACTTACAGGCACGAAAGTCAAGGTCTTTTTCGTAGTACTACTCAGAAAAGCTATCATCATTTTGAGGAGGTGTATAGTTTAGCTTAAAATCTCCCCAAAGGTTCCAGTGCGGAGAGGAAACCTGTGTTTGCTGAGTGTGAAACGGTTCAGCATCTCATCAAGTGCTCAGTGATCACCCTATGAGCGGACGACTTGATTTCTCATCGTAATAAACCTTGACTGAGAGAAAGACTCCTGAAATTCAGAGGCGTGAGACCTCAGGAAAGTCCCTTGACCCCTGTTTTCCACCGAAGACCCTTATGCAAAGAGAAGAGAACGTGGAATCAGATCATCCTTAAGTCTCCTTCCAGCCCAGCTCAGGAACCCTAAATGGGAAGATCTAGAATTGCCTTTGTCCCCTGTTTAGCCGATCCAGCTTCCGTGCTCAAAGCAGAGCGCAAAACCCAGCAACTAGGAGGTCCTGGGAGGAAAAGCTCGGACTGCCGTTCTTCCTCCAGTGTTATGTTTGGCAAAGAAGTTTTGTGAAAATGATACCATTGATTTTCCCTATTTATTTTTTTCTCAAAGACTTTCATATCAAACAGAACAAAAGAAATGAACTCACCACCGTTTGTTAAGGTAGTTCCAATGCAGATTATCTATGTGTGCCTCAACTTTAAGGACCAGATGTAAATACAAGTCTATTATGTGTAAAAACTAAGTCAGTGACCAGCGTGCGTATCAAAATCCCGTGCCTGTTACACCAATGTGCTTCCAAACGCACCTTGAATGTGTGCAGCAGATACAGGATGAATTTCTTCAGTGTACTGGGAAAGGTTGCTATTTTCTAATTCAGACCTAGAAAATGACCCCCCAAGTGCCGCTTTGGGAAGAGACAGAAGATAAACCCAAAAACTTCGTGGAGCCCAGTAATCACAGCCGGAAAGTCAGAAAGGGCTGAGGCGTGATCCTGCCCCCAAAGCCTCATTGTGGGTGTGCAGACAGGAGAGCCGAGAATTCCAGTGGGAGGGACCCAAATGGACCAGTGGAGATTGTACGAGGCCATGAAAATGCAGCACAGGGCGAGACTAGATGGTACCAAACACCGGGATAAAACACTGGTGATGCAACCTTTTCAGCGACAGTAACTCATTTCTGCTAATGCAACCAATGAACGGCTACTCTGGTGCCGAAAAAAATGTCATTTAATGGCATGGAAAAAAATGGTTCAATTAAAAAAGTGGGGGCAGAGAAATACTGTTTAGCAGCATGTTAAATATTTGCAGATAAATGAGAGGGGGCAGAGGGTGACCTGCATCAGGTCACTGTTATTCCCAATGCTTCTGGCAATGGCTTCACCAGGGTGGCCTTAACGTTCTGTGGTCTCATGGAGAACTTTCCTTTTTAGTCGATCCTTACCTGGATTTTCTGTAATCCTAATACAAGCCCCTAGCAATCCCATTGTCCCATTCCTCCTATGGGAGATAGATTTTCTTCTTCTTCTTCTTGTGTCTTCTTATCAGTTGCTTCTGATAAGAGAACTGAATCTTAAGAGAAAACAAATGCAATTCAGAAGAGCCTGGGAAGTGAGGGTATTACAGAAATCTCAAATCTCAACTGGTTTCAAATTGGAGGTGCTTTTGAGCGAAAGCGCTAACGCAGTCAGGAGGTTAGGAGGTGGAAAGATGATTCACGTGAGGCTACCGCATAGAATTTAACGAGAAGAACCTCAAGAGAGAGGTGCTGAGGGGAGCCTTGGAGTCCATTTCTGTAAAATCTGGTGCGATGGAGTTGGGGATATTCAGGAAGAGGTGGGAAGACGATCGATTTATATGCATTTATAAGATGCCATTTAGGGTACAGCTGAGGTGGGAGAAACCGTAGTGTAATAAGGTCAGTTCAAACCTGAATACAATTTAAAGGAAAAAAAACCCAAGACTATGAAAACTGGGTCTCAAATAAGATCAACATTCAGAGCAGATATGCTTGAGAGTCATCTGTTAAGAATGGGGAGAAGCTAATGTTTTCTTGCTTTTTGTCCAAGTGATCGAGGTCCGACATGCGCTGGTGGAAGCCGATGGCACCCCCAGCTGCAGAGCTTACAGAGGAACCCTCTGCAGACACCCCTCTGTTCTTGGAGAGTGGGATTTGGAGGGCAGAGCACGCCTTATGATCACTTGCTACCAAGCTCTCTCCTCTGTGAAAGGAGGCCCTTAGCAGGAAGGTCTTGGAATTTGTGGGTTCCCCAGTTCCCCTGACCATGCTGGCATGCTCGTCTTCCTGTGAACTTGACCCTCGTGTTATTAAAACCATTTCTATTCATTCACTCATCAACTCTGTATTGAATGTCTTACCGTGCTTACAAGGCATGGGAGGTAAAACAAGGAACTGCTCCTGCCCTCCTGACTCTTGGGATCGGTGGGGAAGATAGACATTTGTTAATTCATGAAAATGTAAAGACGCAACTATGATCAAAGTTCCCGAAGTAAAGAACTTGGTGCTGGAATTCGGTCTAAAAGAAGGGCCTGCCTCAGTCAGGGGTATCAGGAATTCAGCTGAGTGCTCTGAAAGATGAGTAAGATTAACCAGGTGAAAAGCAGAGGGATGAACGTGCCAGGAAGAAGGAACAGCATGTGCAAAAGCTCAGAGGTAGGAGGAAGTATGCCAAATGGTAAGGACTAAAAAAAAGGCAGTGTGACAAGAAGAGAAAGTAGAAGGGAATTCTGGAAACCTAGGTGGGACCATGGCAGCCTAGAACTAAGGTAGCAAGCAGCAATGGATTTGAAGAAAAGAGGGGAATTGGAGAGAAAATGGAAGGGATTTGATGATAGATTAGTCCGGGCATCAGTTGAGAGAGAAAAAGAGCAATCAAAAATGACTCCTACGTTTTCAAATTGAATCCTTGAGTGGTAACATATATTGATTTGGGAAAGCTGCGTGGCTGTGTGTTGTGTTGGGAGGGGGAGGGTTTTTTCCGGGAGGAGGAAAATCAGGAATTTTGCTTTCACCATGCTAAGTTCAAGTGTTCTCTGTGACATCCTAATGAATGAGTCAGGAAGTAGAAGCAGATTTGGACTCAGAAGAAAGGCCTGGGCTTTAGAGAGAGATTTGAGAACAACCAATATCAAGATGGTGCTTAAACAGGGAAGAATTGAGATGCTCACCTAAGTTCAACATCTAAGCCTCAAGGAACCTCAACACTTAGAAGTCTGATAAAGAGGGAGAAACAAGCATAAGGGACTTAAAAAACAAAAAAGACCCAGCTCAGAGAAGATCTTTGAATCATACCAGCCAAGAATATAAATGTTCCAAGAAGGATGTAGCCATCATCAATGCCAAATGCATCTAAGAACATTTTTTGATCTGATTTGTTTGATAAGGACAAAGTGATATCCACTGGTTCAGGAAGCATGAGGTCCCTGGGGCACTTGGCAAGGTGTTTCAGATGTATGTTAGGGGCAAAATCTCTAATGTGGAGAGTTGAAGGATAAATATGGTGGGGTGGGGGGGGTGATAGCATAGAGACAGCCTGTGTGAGACAACCCTTTGGGGCATGCTTGGCTGCTATGGGAAGAGAGGATTTGGACTCAAGGAAAGTTTGGGGTTTGTTTATTTTTAATGAGTTATACTTACTGTTTGTTTTTATCAGTGGTATGTTGGTAAACGTTTAACCACTGACTCTCTGGGGGGAAAGCCCTGGTTTATAGCATCAGCCAATCTCTGCAGTGTAAGTACTCTCACAGGGGTTGATTTCCAGCTACCGATGTGATATCGCTGGATGTAAAGTTGGAAAGAGATGCTTGGAATTGGTTTTTACAAGCCAGTGACATCTGGTTCCAGCACAGCCCTGCTCTTAAATGTTTGCATTTTGAAAACATCTAGTTCAGAGCGAAGGATTCACAGTGTAGGATATGGAGACCAAACCAAAGGAACAAAATCCTTGCAAATGAGAGAGAGAAAGGGATTGGAGAACAAGAGGGAAGAGGGAAGCTGGCCTTTGCCAAGAGGAGGAATATTCCTCCGATGTAAAAGGAGTTAAGAAGGAAAAGGGTGTAAATGAAGATGCTGAGGGAATCCTCATCTGTCCTTTCTCTAGGTACTAGGTGCCAGGAAACTTCAAGTGCTTTACATACATTATCTGATTTAATCCTCACAGTCACCAAAAGACAGAGATTTTATTAGGAGCCCATTTCACAGATGAGGACACTGAGGCTTGCAGATGAATGGTAACTTGGTAAAAGTCATCCAATCAGTGAGATTAGAATCCAGTTGACCCTACCACAGAACCCATGCTCCTGCCCACAGTGCTGCCTTTCTGCACTGCTTCATAGGCTGGAGCTGCTGCAGCTATTTTGTCACTAGGAGGAGAGAGCCTGCCTGAGGAAAAAAATGAACCAAGCCAAAGCCAACAAACAAGAAAGAGAAAAATCAGGTCCTGATCATTTCATTTGAACCTGTAGATCAAACCATGCATCAAGCTAAAACTACCTGTGGCTAAGAGATGTGTGCCAGTAAATTCTCTCTCTCTCTCTCTCCTCTCTCTCAGCTTCTGCAAATTTGATCTTCCTATTACTTGCAACAGAAGAAAGCTTAACAAACACAGCAAAGAAATACAAATATTTCAGACCAGAACTTTAGAAATTCTATGCGAGAATACATCGCAGTGTTAGGAATCAATATAGTACGGATCAATATCGGTGTGCAGCTCATCCATGTGTGTGGATTACAGCTGTTACATGTACCACTCATGTATGTGAGTTTGGTGTTCTTAACATTATCTAAGTTATGCTAGAATCAAAGGACCACTTTTAAAAAGAACAAAAATATTATAAATAGCAATCAACCAGTACAAGCAACCAGTTTGCATCAGTGAAACTTCATTTCCTGTACCCTAGAAGTGCTCCTTTGTTTTGGTAAAGGACATCCCGCAACCTGATATGTGAGGCAGCATGATTTCCTTCACGCTTGTAAAGTAGAGCAAAGATCACACTTCCTGAATAGAATATAATGCTTCTAAAGAGAGATGACCTCCTGGAAAGAACCCTGAGATGGTAATGCCCTCACAGAAATATGAGACCCTAGACATCACTGTTCTTACAAAAAGACTCTTACCTCCACATTATGTGGGATCCCTGACTGGGGTACCAAGGCTCTATTTAGCAGAAAGTGAAAACAAAATAGTAACAAAGTGAATCACTGAGACGCAAATCTCTTTCTTTTAAGCCAAGGTCTAGCTTTGCTAGTAGCCCAGCTCTTGCTCTGAATTGTTGACTAACTGGTCTCACAGTCTGTCTATCCTCCCCCTATCCGAACCCTCCAGGTTTCGCCCTAACTCGATTCCCCTGAGACGGACGTGAACACTGCAGGAGAGACCAGGACAGGCCGCTGGTAAAGAAACCCCAACCCCTGGTCCCATTTGGTCCTGGGTCCTATGGTCCTGCAGAGCCCGAGCGGGGTTGGGGGGGTGGGCGGGGCGGGAATTGATGTTCTGGGGGCAGGGGAATTATGCCCGCGGGAACGAGAGCAATTATGCTAATTCAGGAGACCTCTTTGTTGTGAGATTTCCAGAGCAGGAAGCAGCTTGTGTCAGAGACTGACAGAAGTCCTAAAAATAGCACGCCCCCCAGGTGTGCCCCAGGGGGTGATGACAGAGATAGCTGGGAGGTTAATCTGGGAAGAAAGCAAATATGCTGGAACCAGAGGTGAACAAGCACCAAACAGAAGGTCTAAGATAGTGAACCTCGTGAATCAGAGAGCGGAGCGGGGAGGGTTGTCCCGGGCTGGGGGTGGGGGAGGGAGGCTGTGTTGGCGGCGAGGGGGCGGGGCAAGAAGGCAACACACTGCAAAAAAGCATCCTTTCTGGAAAGTTATGCGTTAAAAAAAAAGTCAAGCCCATAACTAATTTTAAACAGCAAAGAAAATAAAGACTGCACAGTTGCTGATCAGAAATGAGGTCAATCAGTCGAGGTGGGCGGTGGTGGGCTGGTGGAGGGGCAGATGCGCATGCGTGCTGCATCTCCAGGCAAGCGCTGGATCCGCAAGGACAAAGGTTTGAGCAGATGCCGCCGCTGGGAGAAGCTGCGGCCCCGGAGGAATGAAGCGCCCCCTCTCAGCGGCGACTCAAAGGCCCCATCCGGGCACCCAGGAAAGTGCCTTTAAACCTGGGAACACAGAGCGCGCTGAAACGTTTCCCCACACTCAGACCGAGGGAAGAAAACCACTTTTTTCTCTAAACTTTATCCTTTTGCTGCAAAAGATCAACGTAAAACCAGAGGAAAGAGACTAATGGTTTACCTAAATTAACCTTTAGTTGAAAGGACATCTCTTCCTGACCCAGAAAATGAGTAATCACCTTTTTTTTTTTTTTTTTTTTTAGATTTCCAAAACCAACCCTTCTCTCTGTGCAGGAACTTCTCCCTCTGTTTCCTGTTTTTTTTTTTTTTTGTTTTCTGGTTTTTGTTTTTCCCTAAAAGGAAAACAAACAAAAATCCTCTTTGCGTGAACTTAAATGCCACCTCCAGCCTCAACTCCAGTTTTCTGCCTCTTTTCGCAGCTAAGGGTCTGCAACAAACAGGCCATACACACTCCCATCACTTCCTTACCATCTCTTCTGCCTTCACCCTGAGAATCATGACTCACATCCTCACCTCTCCACTGAAACTGCTCTGGGGGACCTCTGCTCCCCTCATCAACTCACCTCAATGTCTTTCCTCGGGTCCCCATCACTCCTGGTCATTCTGTGACAATCAGAAGTGTTGTCTCAGAACTGTCTTTCCTTGTGTCAGTGATCCCTTAGCAGTGTGGTTCTCTAACCACTGAGCAACCCTGCTGCAGTGCTTCTCACTCAGTATCAGAATTCCCTGGGGGCCTATTAGAGGCAGATTGCTGGGCCCCAAACCCAGAGCTTTTGACTCAGTAAATGTAGGCGGGACCTGGAGTTTACATGTCGAACATGCTTCCAGGTGAAGCTGGTGTAGGCGGTCCAGGGACCACTCTTCAAGAACCACTGCTCCAATAGGTGTCAACCCAGGCTTGTCTTTAAAATTGCCCAGGGCTGAGGCGCTTTTAAAGGTACGATGCCTGGCCCCAACCCTGGACCAATATAGTGAGAGTATCTGGGTGAGGGTCTGGGCTGTCTCTGTGATTCTGACATGCATGACTCTGTGATTGACAGTCTCTGCATTTACTTCCTTTCCCAGTTCTACTTTGTCATGTCAACCTCCATGGTGACCACGTGTCAGGTTCCGTCCCTTAGATCTTAGCCCTTCAAGTTTGGTATTCTCTCCCAGCGGGTGGGAAATTATGAGGCCTGACCTAAGGCAGTGGCTCCGGGGAAAGAGACAAGGTCAGCTTTGAGAGATATTTGGGATCTAGAAATAACTCTTCTTAATGACCAATTAAATGTGGACGCTGGAGGAGACAAACAATTCACTTATTTAGTAGTAAGTACAGAAATAATATTTGCAACCCTTTTCACATACTGGGAAGACCACAGCCAACACCCCACCCCAATAGTTTTACAGAAATATTACGCCAAAACTTGTGTCCACCAGATGGAAAATACTCATCTACTCAGGGATCAGACGGCATAATGCCCCTTGGCATCCTACCAAAAAAGTAATTAGGCCTATGTGGAAACAAAGTTTTGTTTTCGTTTTGTTTGTTTCGCATTCTTGGAGGTTTCTTTTCTTTTTTTTCTCCTGATAAATCCAAACATCAGAAATAATACCACACTTGCTGTTCGCTTTTTGAAGTCTGTTTTCTTTCTCTCCCCACACATTCACACAGAGCTTTCGTCTTCCTTTTCTTTTACTATTTTTTCCCTCTTTGCCTTCAAAGTAGTCATGTGTTCCAGGAATGCAAGATGGATCAATATTAAAACATTTATCTATAAAATTCATTACAACAACAAATTAAATATGGAGGCAGTGAAAAGGCATTTGATAAATTTCAGTAACTACAACTATTGCTGAAATAAACAAACGCCTCGAGCATGATAATGAATATTATCAACGCCTAAGATCAAACATAATATTAAATGTAAAATAGTAAGCAATCTCATTAAAGCCAGAAAGAAAAAAAGGGATGCCTTCGAGCATCATTTGTATGCAACATTGTTTTGGAGGTTCTAGCTAATGCAATAATAAAAGAAAGTAAAATGAGTGGTATAAATTTGGAAATGAAAAGAGCAAACTATCTTTATTTATAGATTATATAACCATATGCTTAGAACACTCAAGAAAATATAGTCATTTTTTTTAAAGAAATGATTAGAATTAAAGGGCAAAGTTGGATTTTTTTTAAAAAGATTAATAAATACACAAAAATGCAAAAATTGCCTTTATACTAGCAGGAGTCATTTAGAATGAAAAGAGAGTTTTAAAAATTCCATTAATGATCACATGAGAAACTTTAACTTGCTAAGGGATCTACGTGAAGAATAGAAAAAGGTCTATGTGAAGAATACAATGAAAACCATAAGGTCTAAATCAATGGATGGAAAAGCAACATCACAACAAAGTCAATCCTTCTCAATACAAATTAAATTAACTTCCCATAAAAATCATAAAGGGCTCTTTAACGGAGACGGACAACATGATTTTCAATTTTATGTTAAAAATCCATGTGTAAGAGTTGCTAAGAAAATGTAGAAAAATAAAGAGGAGGCACAGACTATATGTGAACTGGTGCAATCAAAATAGTTTGGGTCTGGCACAGGACTGGTCAGAGGCAGCAGTGGAAAAGAGTCCAGAAATAAATCCAAGTATATATAGGAACTTAATATATGATAAAAGTGGTATTTAATTCAGGCGTGAAAAAATTATTTATTTTATACATGAGACTGGAATAATTGGCTATTCATCTGGAGTAAAACAATTTTAGTTCCTTACTTCGGGCCATAGACAAAAATAAACTTCACCTGGATTAAAGATCTAATGACAAAAAAAAGAAGAGGAACAGTGATTACTGGGAGAAAATTCAGGAGATTATCTCGCCATTGAGTGAGAAAGTTCTTACTAAGCAAAACAGAAACTCACAAGTCATTAAAAGGCTAAATACATTGTATTTCAAAAATCAACAATGTCTAGGGAGGGATAGATTGGGAGTTTAGGATTGACATGTACACAATGCTATATTTGAAATAAAATGCCTGTCCATGAAAAAAAAAATCAACAATGTGTAAATGGCAAAAGACACCATTAAAAAAAGTCAAGGGGCCTATAGATTGGAAAAACTATGAGCTGATATCTGGGAGTCAAGAGTTAATATTCTTGTTGTACAAAGGAAGAGAAAATAATTTTTTACAATCAAATAACCAACAGACAAATGGGCGTGCAATAATAAACAGGAAATATACTCAAGGGAAAATGCAAAGGGCCGATAAACAGATGAAAACAGGATCAGACTTAACTAGCAGCACAGGCGAACACAAATTAAAGGGCAAATAGGATGCCTTTCTCCACCTTTTTTTATTAGAAAAAAAATGAACGCTAGCGAGGAGGTGAAGGAGGAGGAGGAGGGTGGAGATGATGTAGCTATATTGTGCTTACAAGGGTCCAGCCGCTGTGCTAAGCACTTTACATATAATAGCTCATTTGATTCTATCAGCAGCCCATGAGGTTGGCGCTATTGCTATCCCCATGTTATAGATGAGAAGCCGATACACAGTTCTCCTAAAACAATACTTATCCTTACCACATTGAGTTCTCTGATAATTACTATTCTATCCTATGTTACTTTACTTAAACGTTGCTGATCAGGACCCAGTAACTTAATTTTATGATACACAAATGCTTAAACCCACAGTTTGAAAAACACTGATCTAGAGAGATGTTCATAAAATATTAAATTAGAATAACAAGTTTCTGAGTAATGTGTGTACTGAAATCTCATTTATGGAAGAAAAAAAGGAAAGAAGGAAGGAAGGGAGGGAGGGAGGAAGGAAGGAAGGAAGGGGGAGGGAGGGAGGGAGGGAGAGAGGAAGATGTATCGTGTATATGAGTATAGACTCTGTAGTGATGGGTATGTGTGTTCAGGCAGAAAAAGGAAGGGGCCACACCTCATCATTCATATTGGTTACCTCAGGGGGTTGGACAAGGTAGAAGAAAGATTTTTCAGCTTTTCCTTGTACATCTCTGTTTTGTTTTCAAGCTGCCAAAAAGAATCCTTTGCTTTTGGGGTTTTTAAAGAACAATTCAACAAAACTGGGACAAAAGAGTTTTGCAATCTGTAAATTTCTGTGCTCTGGGATAAAATCTAAGTTTTTAAACTTTATTGCATCTCATGCTTCAAT
This sequence comes from Balaenoptera ricei, assembly GCF_028023285.1. Lineage (NCBI taxonomy): Eukaryota > Metazoa > Chordata > Mammalia > Artiodactyla > Balaenopteridae > Balaenoptera > Balaenoptera ricei. The sequence goes on from NC_082658.1 coordinate 60,966,027, forward strand.
GGCCCCCATTCAGCATTTGGCTCCCATTTACTGAAAAAACAAATCTTGCAATTCCACCTATAAAACTTACTGGGAGAGGGATAAACCTGATTATGGTGTCTTCTTATCAAGCGAGAAGGGTAAGTTCTTATTCTAACCTGCAGTAATAATGTAACTGAATGAAAGGGAAAGGATCTCCATGGAAAAATACCCAAGGAGGCTTATAGGAGAGAGGTATAATTCCACTTGAATGAAGTCTCATTCATTCATTCAGCATGTACCTGATTTGATTTTTTTTTACCTTAATTTTACATACCAAAACTGCCACCTCTCTTTCTAAATACTTTGCACCTTACATGAAATAGCCCATTTAATTGCTGGAGGTTTCTCCTATAAACCAGGAGGTTTAGTATGTCCTTTAGACCCTCCTCTAACTGAATTGTTCAAGATTCTGGAGGCTTATTCAGTTCAAACATCAAACAAGCCTGGTTCCTTCTTCCAAAGTCTAAGAGAAAAAAAAAAAAATAATTAGAATTTTCTATCAACTTCCGTGGTGGTTGTTAGTGCTCTGTGCCAGCTCCATCTTCTGGGCTCGTACTAGGACTGTACTACCCTGCACACTTGGGGTTAGATGCAGCTACAGGTCTGGCTTTGACAAATGAAAGGAATGAAGAAGCAATGGCTCATGTAAGATCCAGTGTGTGAATTTGCCTCACCCTTTTCTGCCCCTGTAACGATGGAAATAATCTCCATCAGCCTGTTCTCATGATGGTCATACAGAGGGGTGAGAAATAACCTTGAGTCGTGTTATGCTGCTGAAACTTCAGGACTGCCTGTTACCACAGCATAACTTATCCTAGCCTGACTGATACACTCCATGAGCACAGAAGTCTTAATTGCAAATGCCTGGCATGCATTACTAGTAAGACCTGTACCTTGCCACCAAGGGGATGTTTGTCCACGGCTGTGGTGCTGTCTCTGCTCTCTGGGAACCTGCCGGAGCCCAGTGGGCTTCGTGACTGTGATATGTTTAGTTACACTCAAATTCTGAACCATTGTTTTCACTGAAGGATTGGGGGGGTGACAAGGAATTGAGAATAAAGAAGGGATCGGTGATGTTTGGGTACAAAGGGAAGGAAGGAAGTCAATAGCCAGAAGGGTAATGAATACTTAAACATTTTTTCTGGGAATTCCCTGGCGGTCCAGTGGTTAGGACTCTGTGCTTTCAATGCCGAGGGCGCGGGTTCAATGCCTGGTTGGGAAACTAAGATCCTGCAAGTCGTGCAGCCAAAAAAAAAAAAAAAAAAAAGAGCAATAAAATTTTTTTCTGCCCATTTGGAAAAAGGCCCAACTTCCTGTAATCTGAACAATGAACAGAGTCGAAGAAGCCAAATCCCCGTACTCTTGAAGTCATCACCACCTTCCCTTCTGGAACGGCTGGTCTGAGACAATATTCACTGTAGATTCAAAAGGCACCCAGAAGTCTGCCCAGAAGGGTGGTAGGGTTGATGAACTGTAGAGAGCGTGGATTCTCTGTGATTTCTGTGCCGAATTAGGAGCTGAATTGAGATGCTCTCACCCTAATTTGAAGCGGTCTTTTGAAATCAGAACTTCTGGCAAAACAAAGTAAAACCACAAATTATACCCAAGGCAAAATATACTGGGGAAGTATCCCAGATCCTTTGAGATCCGTGAAAATAATCTCAGTTTCTAGAGAAACTGCTCATCTGTATTAGAAGTACATGTACCCCCATGACACTGTAATGAGAGGCCCAGGGCAGGCTGCTGGGATAGAAATACTTCTTGTGGGGAAGGGCTCTGGAATAGACTGAACTATTTGGGTCATGTGTGCACACCAAGTTGCCAAATATCAAAGCCTGTATGTCATGCCATGGCTCTATGTAAGGAAAAATCGATATAACTCAGATTGTTTACCCATCCTTTTATTCACGTGTCCCATAGACTCTCCCAGGTACAGTACAGAGCACCGGAGATATCCATATTTAACAATAACAATGACACAATCAAAAGGCAGTCTTTGCCTTTCAGATTGTAATGAGAGAAATAATATCCTAATAATATAGAGTGAATATATTCCAATAACATACCTATGAAAAACCCGCTATGGTCGGATGGAGAAGAGAAGGAAAAACTGACATCTGGGTTCACAGAGCTGGTAAGAACCAGGGATAAATGCCACTTACCTGAACTGGGACACAAGAGACTTAAGCACGGGGTCCCATCTGTTAGTGACTAATGCGTGATGTTGGAGAAATTAGGTGTAGCCTGTAGAGTTCTAGGATTGTCATGATACGTGTGTTTGTGCATATGTATTTATGTGTTTTAACTACCAATGCATTTGCTAGGCAGAAAAGATTTGCACCCAGAGCAAAGGTAAAAGACCTCTGAGAGAAGAAAACACACACTGGCTCTCCTTATCTTTCCGTCCACGTTTCCAAATAACAGTGCAATTTCCCTGTCCTGTCTAATTAAGATGATCTTAAACAGACCGTGATTTCGAGGAAAAAAAGAAAACCAAGTCTTTCTAACAGTTTCAAATCATTTATCTTGATTAAAAAGACAGTCTTTAGTCCAAACAAGCCTGTCTTATTTAAACCTGCATGAAGAGTAGGCTTCCTCCTCAGGAATGGATGATCTGTACTTTCTATGATCCTTGATGAAATTGGAGTTAAAAGGATATCTTGGAAGCGCACACAGATATCAGGACATGGTCCTAGCTCTGTGTTAAAAGGAAACCAAAACCAACCAGCCCAGCAAAGAAAACTTCATGACCCTACAGACCCTCTACTTATCACACTCTTTCCTTCCCTTTATCCTTGAAAGTCATGCTGGCTTCTTTTTTCCCACCTCATTCTTGTACCTGCAGCCGGACGCCACCCTGCCCCTCCTCCCAAGCTGCATCTTCCCAGGTCAAGCATCTCTTCTTGTTGTCAAATCCGGAAAGGCTCTCTAACCTCATTCTAGACGCGTAAGTTCCAGATTTGGGCACTGTTCTCTCTTCCCTGGGCTCTGGGACACCCCTCCCTCTGGGTCTTGGTCCTTTGAAAACATGACCTGTTTCTCATGCCCCTGGAACTCTGCAGAGGATTTTACATACGTCCTTATAGGCATATCACAACATCCCTATGAAATGTGTGTTACGATTGTCCTTTGACAGAGGAGAAAACAGGTTCAAGGTCACAAAGCTGGACCTTGGCCATATTCATGGGACTGCTTCCTAAGGCCAGGCTCTTTGCTGCTATAAACGCTGAGGGCAGGAAGAGCCAGCCCTCACTGACCTCAGCTGACGGTTGTCTTTATTTTGAATTCTGCCATTTGAATGAAAAAGATTCCTTTAGCAGGACCCAGAATTCCTGCCAATGCATCCTATGCGGCAGGTACCAGAAAAGCTTTGCATAAGCTCTGCCTCAGGTAATCAGCAAAACAAGCCATGAGACCGTGACTATTATTATCCCTGTTTTACAGTTAAGGAAACAATGGTCGAAAGAGTTTGCCCCAAACCCCAAACCACAGAGCTTGTTCATGGCAAACTCCTCCCCAGGTAAGAGGGACTCCAAAGCAAGTGCTCAGAACAGACGCCCTTCTCCCCAGCACCCCTGAGGGCGCCTCCCCCATGTCCTTCGGGGCCCTCCCCCATCCAATCCTCTCCCCCTCCCTCTGTCTCCTGGCCGCACGCTCTGTCCAGGAAAACCTCAACCACACACACGAAGTCACCCCTGCACTGCCAACCCTAAGTCTGCATCTCCAGCCTCTTCTAGGTCCAAAACCATCCATCTATCTCACCACGACAGTCTCCATTTTCAGAATCCAAAGTCATCTCAACCAAAGGGGGGAAAAGTCAAAAGAAATAAAAAACAGAAACGGGATCATCTTGCCATCAAAACGTCAAAGCCTCCCCCCTGCCCTTGCTCACCCGGTGATGGCATCCCCACGTGCACCGACAATCTGGCAAGAAATGTGAGTCATTCTTACCCCCATCTCGTCCTCTCACGAAGGTGGTCCCCAAGTTCTCTTAGCTCCATCTTCCCGTAAGTGGCATGAGCCCCTCTCCTCCTGACTCACGTTGCTCCCACTTGCGTCCACCCTCATCTTCTCCTTCCAGGATTTCTTCAGTGACCTCTAGACAGTTCTCCCTGTGGCCGACATGGCCCGCCTCTGACATGGACACCTGCAATTCTGCAGAGCGTTCTTTCTAAACTTTTCTTGTCATCTCATGGACTCACACAGATTTGTCTACCCCCCCCCCAACACACACACATTTGTCACACTTGTGAATCCAGTTCCAGCTCCTCTCCCAAGCTCTACACTGACATTTCCAACTACCTACAGGACATCCTACGTCGATGTCCCTCTCGGGACAGACATCTCAAAACAGGAGTCAGCAGGTGACTTCTCCCTACGCAGACATTCCCTGAGGAGTCCCTTCCTCTTTTGTAGCCCATCTCGGTTGGTGGTACCGCATCGTCCCAGTGTCACAGGCTCAACACCTTGTCGGCATCTTAGACTAAATCCTTGTCCGTCGTTACTGTCTATTTCTAAAGCATCTCTCTTCCATGTCCTTGTCACCTCCGCTGCCAACGCCCAAGTTCACTGACAGGTCTCATCCCCCTTCAATGTATCCTCTGTCCGATGGCAAGAATAACCTTTCTAAAGTATACAACTTAGCATGAATCTTCCCGTCTCAAAATCTTTAATGGTTTCCCCTTGGTATAACACAAATGCACAATGTAAATATTAAGAGAAGATTGTTGAAAGTTGAGGAGAGATGAAAATGGGGCAGAGCTACTCAGGAGAGGCTGCCGGAAGGTGAACTTGGAGTCGGATTTGGTGAAGAAGGAAGCAGAGATGGTGTCGAGAACAGAATGAACGGGCATTCCTTTCTTATCCAAACGCGTCAGAAATCAACGGCATTTAAATGAGAAAAATGGTATTTGTCAGACTTCCCGCTTCAGAAGACTAACATAATAGTAATGATTTTTGACAGTCTAAGTATTCCCACTGAAAAAATTGAGGAACGAAGCAGAAAAAACTGTTAGAATTTTGTTGTCAGCATTTTTATGCTGTTGCAATACTCTTGCATTGATGATTCCAAGGGAAATGGAAGTGTGGACAGTTTTGCTACCGAGAAACAGGCCGAATATTTAGCACTTGAATTGAAGAGTTCCTTTTGACAGTTGCAGACTTAGAACATATTTGAGTATTTGTTCCAGGAACACATTTGGAGATGTTGCCGGGCAGAATCAGGATCCCCCCAGGAACAAGGTGACAAAGAACTATTTCAAATGTTTTGTAAGTCAGTGAAGTAGACCTCAATCAATTGGCAAAAATCCTTGGCTTTGTTTTATTTCAATTCCTTTATTTTTGTGGGGCATATAAAAGGGAACAATCTGGTTTTGAAACTGTCCATACCAAAATAATGTAACACCCAGCTCAGCCTAATGTTACATCAACGTCTAAAGTAATTAGTACAGAGAATATTAATTAGATGTTTCTTCCCAACACTCAAGGGAATATCTGAAATGCAGAACAAGTGCTGTTTTCAGAGTTATATCAATACATTAAAACTTTAGGACGTTTAAGCAACAATCTCATGCCTTCCCACAAGCTACCAAATTCGCAATCTTTGGAAATGTTATAAAAATAAATAAACAGAAGTAAAAGTTATTTTTTAAAAAGCATCTGATTATATAAAGGTGACCCATTTAATCATCTTAGGAGACAAATTGATAACCAAGCTTTTTTTTCTCAATTAATTGATGGAGACCCAACTGCTCACATTATCAGGAAGTCCAGGGTTACCTCCTTGAGGTCTCCTTCCCCCCCCACACACACACATCCCCTCATGTATTGTCCAAATCCCCAGGCAGAGAGAGAAATGGGAAGTGTGACAAGTCCCCTAAGAGGACCCAGGCTGGGTTTGCCATTGTTCTCCTTGCTGCCTCTGAACCTGGTCCCTTAAGCCTTGTTCTGCCCCAAGGAAGCATCCTGCCCTTGGCCGCGGCCCTGAACCACCTCGTTCCCTGTCCCGAAATTCCCAGGCTGGGCCTTGAGACCGACTTGCTCAACCATGTGGGGTCACTGGGTGTTGAGAGGAGTCACAGCATCTTCAAGGACACTGTCTGCTTCTACTCAGTCCAAGGGGGACTGGAGGCATCTCTTGATAAGTAGGTCATTGCAATGCCCCCAAGTCCTGCTGCCTAAGTCAATGGAGGCTTTGAAAACTCCTGGAAAGACAGATGTCAAAACGCGTATGTTGTTATGTCCACCTGGTGAATCTGGGCTGATCTTCATTTTTCTTTTAGTTTCTGTCTTTTCTAAACATCTCCCAGGAGAAGGTATTACTTCTGTAACCAGATTTTTCGTGCTATAAATTTTTTTAGAGAATAAAGAGAAACTGCCATAATGGTCCCTGGATTGTTGAACAAATATCTATTGAGTGTTTCTTACATGCCAGGCACTTCCTAGGCACCAAGAATGCATGAAAGAACAGGACGGCCCTACGTTCTACTAATTCACTGGCAAATAAGCAGAATGCAAATTGGTCCTGGTGGGCACGGGTGGAGGGGTGGTCACCAACCGCTACCTGAGAAGCCATCCAGAAACCATCTGGTACAGAGGAGGTACTGTACTGTCTTCACTTGTTTTAGGAAAATCACACCAACTGTTGGAAAGAAATTCATGTTTATCTTGCATTTCAGAGTAAAACCACATTACTTCTGAAATTATCTATAACTAGGCTGATTTATCTGTTAAAAATAACTTGAAAAATGTGTTTTTTCCAACTAAATTCAGGTTGGATATTGGCATCTCTCCTAATGTTTGTTTTTCCCCTCTTCCCCCCTCATCCTCCAGGCTTCTACTTTGCAACCCAGCCTGCAAGTGCCCCTGGAGCACAGAGCAGCAAATCACCATGGTGACCCTGGCCACCCATCCCCACAACGCAGAGCCGTGTGTCAAGTGGGTCACAAGTCATTCTTCATCTGAAGCTCGGGCTTCACAGGCTGGGGCTCAGAATAATCCCTTTTCACTGTGCGGAGTAAGAGTCTCTGAAGTTCGCCTGCCCCTGACAGCCTGGGTACCGCAGCCGAAGGTTTCCCTGCTGAAGCAGAGCATCTGACTCACCACAAAACACAATCCACAGCCACATTTGCTCCGCTCCTTTGGAAATGATCCGATTGACTTTCTTCTTCTTTTCGGGTTCTCAGACGTTTCCCAGTGTGATCCAGGGTGTCCCAGGAGGCCCCTTCGTGGCTCATCCAATGTAGCCAAGAACCACACCCTGACACAACTCACAACACACACGACAGCTCTCAGCAGTGCTTCAGAGAAACACAAAGCAAAGAAGGATCAGAAACCCAGGAGAGAAACCTGTCTATTGGAGGTTCCCTTAATGAGACACCAGAGGAGACCCTAAAAATTGTCGTATAATAAAGAGCCCCAGTGGTTGAGCTTAACCAGCTTCTGTAAAACAAGTTTCAAAATTCTTAAAGAAAACACTGCTCGAATTTAACTGAAAAGGTCCACATTCTGCAGTTGAAAGCTCTCACCATGGCCTGAGTAAAATCTCCATCAGTCGGCCTCTTGGAAAGTGGAAGACAGCTGCCCAGCCCAGCCCTCTGGTTCCACAGAGATGATGGATGAGGCGGAGTTTTGCTTCCTCTCCTGAGCCAAAGAGAAGCTGAGAATGCAGAGTGGTCAGTCTTCAGTTATCCAAACCTGAGAGCCAGGAAGACATCCTTGAACAGAAAAACGCCACCAAGTCCACGCATTAAATCTAGACCAATTCATTCCTAGGAGTGCCCTATGACTTCTATTTTAAGCAATTCTAATAAGATTGATTATCTAGTTTTCCAACACATAGCAGATTAACCGAGGCAGGGGTGCTGTTAGAAGCAGGAACACTGATTTAAAAATAAAAAATGACACACGTGCTAAAAGTAACAGGTGTTGGTGAGAGGAGAGATTAAAACATTTTTCAAACGTGAACAAGGGGCTTCCCTGGTGGCGCAGTGGTTAAGAATCCACCTGCCAATGCAGGGGACACGGGTTCGAGCCCTGGTCTGGGAAGATCCCACATGCCGCGGAGCAACTAAGCCAGTGCACCACAACTACTGAGCCTGCGCTCTACAGCCCGCAAGCCACAACTACTCAGCCCACGTGCCACAACTACTCAGCCCCCGTACTGCAACTACTGAAGCCTGCACGCCTGGAGCCCGTGCTCTGCAACAAGGGAAGCCACCACCATGAGAAGCCTGTGCACCGCAATGAAGAGTAGCCCCCACTCGCCACAACTGGAGAAAGCCCACATGCAGCAACCAAGACCCAACGCAGTCAAAAATAAATAGATAAAATAAATAAATTTATTTTTTAAAAAAAGCGAACAAGAACCTCCAACACAAAGCAATGCAGGCTCATTGGGGGAAGAGGCAAAATATTCTAATCCCTTGACCCACTTCTGAAGATTCCACAATAACTGATACTCATGAGGAAGCCTCTGGGTGGTAAATAGCAAATACACCTGACATTCAGTATCCTGGTCCAATGAAGCGGAAGGGGTGTGTCTCAGACAATTTCCCATCAAAAATGATCGTGTAGGGAGAGCTGACTGCAAAGGGGCACGGGGCTGGGGGGGGGTGTCTTTGAGGTGATGGAGATGATCTATATCGTGATTAGAATGGGGGGGGGGGTCACATGGATGTAAGCGTTTGTCAGTTCATCGAACCCTATACTCAAAGGGATGCATCTTATTGTATGTAAATTGCACCTCAGTGAAATTGATTTCTTTTTTTATCAATATGTTTTATTGAACTGTAGCTGAGTTATGATGTGTTAATTTCTGCTGTACAGCAAAGTGATTCAGCTATATATACATTCATCAGTGAAATTGATTTCTAAAGTAAAAACAAGGTTCAAGTTAAAAGTTGGCACTTATGGGGCAAGAGTCTACTGTCTGGGAATTCACTGATAAATGCAATGCCAACTTCCCTGCTGGTACAGGCTACTTACATTAATTCCAGATACATCTATGGAGCCTTCAAGAGGAGAACTGGATTCTTTGGAAACTATAATCCAGGAAGGTTAAGAAAAACTTTCTTCCAAAGTGTTCTTGACTGACGTCAATAGCTTTTACTGCTTTTTCTTTTGTTTCCAATTCCACAAAGGCAAATCCCTTTGGATTTCCAGTAGACTTACAATGTGGTATACTTATATAAAAAACATTGCCACATTTCCCAAATATTCTTTCAATCCAACTGTGATTAACATTTTTGGGAAGTAACTCCTATGATAAATTCGAAGCTATATTTAATAAAATAGTAAATCTTGAAAGAAAAAAAAAAAACAGAGAGAGATACATCTATGGGGCCACCACTGTGTTGGGTCCTGGGGATGCAAAAATTGGGGAAATATACTCCCTACCTTGGAAAGGCTCCTAGTTTGATGAATTTAGTGGCTAAAGGATATATTTACTTTCAACTCTACACACTGGGATCTGGTGATGGCGGAATTCAGGACCACGGAGAATCTCTGACACGGGTCACGCTTGTCCCTCTCCTCTCTGGTTTGCTGACCTGCACAATTCCCTGCTTTTGGGAAAAAACCTTCATTTTCAAGCATCATTTTAAACGGGGATCATTTCTACACCCTCACTAAGCAAGAACCCCCAGGGACTTGCTGGCAGAGTGGAATTCCCTCTAGATTTTTGAGCAATAAAACAGGACTTGTCACAAGCTGTCGGAATCCAGTAGCTTTGAAACCACTGATGCGGTGAGAGAGGAACCGTGACGTTGAAATCATATGCTGTAACTCTCCAGACGCGGCCAGGAGAAGCTGTCTCAACACTAAACGTTCTGGGACTGTCTCTGAAAATCTATGGAAGGTGACAAGCAGGAACAGATTAGAAGACTGAAGAGAATAGCATCGTGGCCAGAACCTGTATTCAACAAATACGTATTTGTTGAATGAATGAAGAAAATACAAGCTTTAGCTCCCATGGCTACTTTATAATAGAAAAGGGCTGTAAAGCTGAGACTCTGACAAAGTGAAGGGATTCAGTCTCTGAGTGTGGGCAGCCCTGTGTGTCTTCCCTCCACCGAGTCCTTCCCTCCGACGGCCTCATCCTGATTCCAAAAGGTACACATGCTCACTCAGAGGCCACCTGGAAGTTTCTGTTTGTCTGGGGACCCGGAAGGAACCTCTTGCCCAGAGCTAAGCCAGGCCTGTTATGCAGGACAGTGTGTCGGTCAGGGTCCCAACAGGAAACAGAATCTAGCCCAGGCTGTAATTACCTTCATGGCAGGAATGCTCCTGGAGGTGTGGACACATTTCAGGGAACCAAGGGCGGGTGGCGAGGTACCCAGAGACTAGCCACAGGCCTAGAGTCACCAGATTCAGATAAAAAGGTGGGATGTGCAGTTAAATTTGGATTTCAGAAAACACTGAATAATTTTTTAAGTTATAAGGTGTCTCAAGTATTACACGTACTTAATACTTAAAATTATTGGTTACTTACCTGAAATTTAGGTTTAGCTGGGTGTCCTGTGTTTTATCTGCAGCCCTACCCAAGCCTGAAGGTGTTACTGGAGCCCAGGAGGAGGGACAACCCTGCAGGAGCCATGGTCATGGGAGGACACTGGTCAGAAATGCAGCCAGAGCAGCGACGAGCAAGGAAGGAAGACAAGACCCCTCTCTCCTCCTGCCCTCTGATCCCTCGGGCACCTCCCGTTGGCTGAACACAATCGGAATCCAGCCATCAAGAGGGCACAGTTCTATAATGCTTAGGAGATGATCTCCCAAGACAGAGAAGTGAGCAAAGAAGCATTTGGGGATTCTTCTTCTTTTTGCTAAAAACCACCAGCAAAACCAGATTCGTAGCAAGTATTTACAAACAGTGGGCTCCAAGCAATTATACAATAACAGTAGTGTCCTGATTTCACAGGGACATAGTCACACCCAAGCCTCTTTCTGAATGTGGATGTATTCCGCCCACAGGAAGCTGGGGACAGTATAATAATGAGCAAAGGTAGTAAACGGCTTCTTGGATGGGTGGGAACTTCTTGTTGGCATCTGGGAACGATCTCGAGAGAAAAACAAGTGATTCCTTTGGCCATCCTTTTGCTGGAAGTTAAAAACCAAACACTGTGCCGGGTTTAATTTGCAATCATCGTTGAAAGAATCGAGCATGTGGGGACTCCCAACTTTTTTTTTTTTTAGTAGAGATCGTTGTGTCGTTATAACTCAATTCTTTATCATTTCTAACCTCTTTGCCCCCTCCAAGATCGAGTTATACATCAAGGGCCTAAGAGTGAAGTCACATGAAGACCCTTAATTTAAGGAAGTGGGTGGAGAGAGAAGGGTCTGGAAACACTGGGGAGGCATTAGGCAGTCATCCAGGGTTTTACTTCCAGCTCCCTCTTCACTCAAGTCACCCAACTTCTCCAGGGCTTAGTGTTTTCATCTGTATGATAAAGGGGTTGGTTTTGAGCCACTTAGGACCTTTCCTGATCTAGGAGTCCCTGAATCCAGTTTCCTGATGTTTCGGAAACTCAATTCTCCATAACCCCATGGAGGGAGAATGAATAGGAATCTCATCCAACTGTCAGCAAAAGTAGTTTCACTATTGAGAATTAACCAAGGAGACTGACCAAGCCTGTTGGAATCCAGCTTCCATTCCACTGAGATTTCTCCTTCTGGCTTCAAGAGGAACCATCATTATTGTAGGAAGGTAGATAAGAAGGAAATCCTTCCTGAGTATCTATGACGGGCTATTCCTCACATAAACTCAAAAAGGGATTTATTTCATCAAAGGCACAAAAGCCCCAACTTCTAATGTGCAGAGGATCCAACCAATGGCCAAAGAGAGAACAAAATGGGGAAATCCCTGTAGTACATGGACCACCTTCCTGGAACCAGTCTTCTTAATTGGAGCTCATCTGTTCATTAAATGCTGTGTCTCTTCATGTCCTGGCTGTGTCTCTTCATGTTCCTTGTGTTCAGCGGTCCCAAGAACAAAGCAAGACATCTTCGATCATTTTCATAAGAATATAAGACTCTGTCTATACCCTCTCAAGTAGCAGCAGGAGAAAAGGTGTGGAGGGGTTTAGAGGAGTATCTGGACACTCTGTCCAGCTCAAAGGAAGAAAAGGAACACAAGGGCTCATCTCACTGCTCTCCATCTGAACTGCGCCATCTCTAAGTGGAAATCCAATCGATGCTTTTCTGTCCCAGCTGAAGAGTTCCAAATGCCTCAGTTGTTCATCTCTGTGTCGAATTCACAACCTAGAAAGGTCCCGTAAGCAGGAGCTGACCCAGGTTTGCAGAGGGCAAAGAGGGCAGAGGGGGCAGAGAAGGTAGCCTCCCCTTAATCCATCCTTAGTAAACAAAGAGTAATATGGGCTCATATGCAGAAACCAGTTTTCAGATGAGCCCGCAGAAAGACCCCATTTAAAGAGTAAGTGTTCGAAATTCTCACCAGCCATCGGTGTCCCAGGGCAGTGGCCATGTTCTCCAGCCTTTGAAGCCGGCAAGGAATCTAAGAAACCACCTGGAGTTTCCACGGGCGCGGGGCGAGAGCCCCACAGGATTGTGTGAACACGGATCCTGCAGGCATTCGCCCTGGGTTCCCATCTATAAAATCACCAAATTTGAACAGACAGCTGCTGTTCAGGCTCTTAACACGGTATCTAGAGGGAGATGCGGAACTCTCCTCGAGCTTGCAACCTAGCCGTCATTCTGATGAGCAGTACAGTTGAAAGAACAGGTTGGAAAGCCAAGGACCTGTCAGGCTCCTTCGCACTCCAATGTTGCCAGAAGGTCTATAAAAATGCCATTGTCTCTCAGCTGATGGTGATTATTTTACCCTTTACATTGGCTGTTGGTAATAAAAAAAAAAAAAAAGCAAATACCATTTTTGCACTGCTCTGGCCTTCCTCTGGCCTTTTTCAAGCAATAATAGACTAAATATAAAGAGACAGAAGTCATTACTCGGCTCTTTAACTAGTGCCAAGGAAAATGAATAATTAGGGGAACATTACTTGCGAGAAATGTACACGGTTGCTTTTAAGTTGGAACAAAAAGAGGAGCTCTTTAAAAATATATCATTTCCCCTTTATCTTAACATAGCATTCGGACTCTGGCATAATATATTAGGGTCGCTACTGTTTAGATCTTAGCAGAAAAAAAAAAATGCTTTTAGCTTCCATTATCCTATTATAGGTCCCAAATCAAACAGAGACACAGAGGAGAGATGAAGAGGGTGGAGAGGGGATGCAGCCCTGTTTGCACAGCTTCCAGATCGTCTAGCAGAGCAGCTCATGTTTGATTTTGGTCCCCTGGGACAGCAAGGCCCCAGCACGACTCTCTGACCCCCCTGGAGCATCCAGATCAATGGTCGGAAGCCATTTGACTTTTCAGGCATGCGCTCAACTCTATCCTTAAAGTTGCCAGGAGGAGGCCCACCCAGGTGACCTTGCACGTGCCTGGGCACCTGAACGGTGCTGGGCAAGGTGGTCCTCCCCGCTCTCTGTGGCTCTCTCTCCCTCTCACCCCATCTCTCCTCCTCCCCACCCCCAGTCTGGGTCTTCAGCCTCCCCTTAGGCAGGAGGAGTGGGCATAGAGAGAGCAGGGCAGGCGGTTCCAGGCTCAGAGGGGCTTTGCTCAGCCTTGGGCGACAACAGAGGTGGTCCTGAGGCTCCAGAACCAGAGGCAGCATGAAGCCCGAGTGCGCCCAGGCTCGTGAAAGTGAAGCTACGATCAGAGAGACATCCCTTGGTCCCTGACACTGACTCCGTGTTGGTATAGATGAAGCCTGAGAGATCGTCTTCGGGAATTGTTTGACTCACTTGGTCAGACAGAGAGCCTGTGTCCTCTGTTCCCTAATGCCCGGGCTCCCCGCTCCTGGCTGCTTCGGCTGGCAGAGCCCTGCTTCTTTCCTCTATATTATGGGCTGACTTACGTCCCCCCAAATTCGGATGTTGAAGTCCTAGCCCCCTGTACCTCTGAATGTGACCGTATTTGGAGACAGGGTCTTTTAAGAGGTGATTGTGTTAAAATGAGGCTGTGAGGGTGGAGCCCTAACCCTGTATGATGGGTGTCCCCATAAGAAGATGAGATACCAGGGGTGCACGCAGGGGCAGCAAGAGGGGGGCTATCAGCAAGACAAGGAGACGGGCCTCAGGGGGCCCTGGACACCTTGATCTTGGACATCTATCTCCAGAACTGTGAGACAATATATGTCTGTTTTTTAAGCCACGTGGTCTGAGGCATCTTGTGATGGCAGTTCAAGCAGACTCATACACTCTACAAAGGTCAATCATCTGCCGCTTCCTGAAAAGTTACCGCACTCGTTTCCTAAGCTATCATAACAAAGTACCACAAACCGGGCAGCTGAGAACAACAGAAATTTAATGTCTCACAGTTCTGGAGGCTAGGAGTCTGAGATCGAGGTGTAGGCAGGGTTGGCTCCTTCTAAGGGCTGGGGAGGTAGATTCTGTTCCATGCCTCTCTCCTAGCTTCTGGTGGTTTGCTGGCAATCTTCGTCTCCTTGGATTGTAGAAGCATCATCCCAACCCCTGCCTTCCTCTTACATGGCATTCTCCCTGTGTCTTTGTGTCCAAATTTCCCCTTTTTATAAGGACACCAGTCACATTGGATCAGGTCTCATCCTAATGACCTCATCTTAACTTGATCATCTGCAAAGACACTATTTCCAAATCAGGTCACATTCACAGACACTTGGGGTGAGGACTTCACCATCTTTTCGGAGGCTATAATTCAATTCATAGCAGTTACATATAGCAAAGGATTTACTTTCCAGAATGCCGATGCCAGATGGTTATTTATGAGTGAACATAGGAGAAACCACCTTCAGCCCTGCTCCTAAATCTTCCCCATCTACTCACTGATGGTTTGAATTGTCTTATCAAAAAGCAGAACTTCTCTGGGCTCCCTAAGAAAGAAAGCTTCCACCTCAGGTCGAAGAATTCCTACTGCAAGACATCCCTACTGCAAGACACACGCCCAGAGTGGAGTTCTTCCTGGCAGATGGTGTCATAACCAAGGAAGTGCAAGAAAATTAAAGGGCTAATGCATAAAGGGCCGCCAGGTTGGACCCTGGAGGGGGAAGAACAAAGGGGTTTAAAGGAGGTTGGGAGCTTCAGAGATTTGTGTGTGTGCTGATCAGACCATTGCATTTTTCCATCCTGTGTCTGTTGTCGTGTAGACTTGGCCTTTGCAGCCAGAAGAGAGAAGAGTGGTTCAAAGGAGCTGCTGATGAAATGCACATGATCACATAAGACTCGGAGCTGAGCAAATCAGAGGGGAACTGCAGATTCTTCTGACAAGAACAAGACGGGGAGAAAAGAAGAAAGACTGACGGAGGCTTTAAAAGCCACCTTGGCTTGTTTGCTTGCCTGGAGGTGATTAATTATACATCATCACAGGAAAGGCACAGGTTTCAGAAATGCTCTTCGGTGAACTCCATCCATCTGTGCTTTTACGGAGTCAATCCAGGTGATTGACACGGGAGGGAGGACTTGGATAAAGAGAAAACCTACAAAGCAGTTTTGTTCCACATGTATTCGCTCTTTCAAAGCACATTCAGCAGGAAATCCAAATCACTGGTGCAAACCTTTGCATTTAATTTGTTCCCAGGGGCACGATGGGGGCCATTATCCCAGAAGCAGAGACATGAAAATCCCATTATTTGAAATACAGTCATTGTATTTTTGTTTCGCTCTAGGCTGTACATTGAGAAGTTATCAGTAAACCGAAGAAAGTCAAGAAGCATAGGAAGTAATGTTGGGGGTACTTGGTGCCAACAGGAAAGAAAGCAGCTTGGGAGCACCCAGAGATTACTGTTAGGAGAGCTTGTTTAAAAATCACAAGTAGCAGCAGGTCGTGGGCTGGGGTGAGTGTGTGTGTGTGTGTGTGGTGAAAATACAATCCAAGTGATTTATGTGAACCACTGCTTTGTGAAGTGCCGGCCCGCAGTTATCCCCACATTTCTGAAATCGCTTGTTTCAGGAGAATCCATGGTTCATGACACCACCGAACTTTTGAAGTCTGCACCACCGTAAGGCACATGGCTGCACATTACTACTTTGCTGGAAAAAGAGATAAAATATCAACAGGGAAAGTTATTTAGAAGACACTCTAGCCTCGTTTCCCTCCAACCCAGCCCTGTCGGTGCCTCGGCATCAGAAGCTACCTGTCCTACATTTTCTTGGTCTTGGTTCATTCCACAGCCTCGACCACACCCAAGATCACCCGGGGCTTGACTTCCAGCCATTTCTATGCTCCATTACTGGGAGGCTCACACACCCCATCCCTCCCTGCTTCTTCCTGCCTTCCCTTCCCTGCTTCAGTAGAGAACCTCAGTGCAGTGTGAGTACCTGAGCACGATGGAACCCTGTTCCAGAAGGTTCCATTACCTCTCGCAAGACCTCAGAATGGGCTGCACATTAACGCACAGATGGCAGCAAGGGCCAGACTATCTTCCCCATACCTGCTGGACCCCACAGGCCCAAACTCCAGGTCACCCCTGCTCTGGCAGAGCTAGAATTTCAGCCTGTGTTACTGCCTCTCTTTCGTACAAGTGACCTCTCGACTCCCATGTAGATCATGCCTGTGTCCATTTTGGCCAGAAGGAGTGGGCCATCCTTCCTCTCTTCTAAGAATCCCAGAGGAGATATTCTGCACTTGTTTCTGTAACTACATCACATTACAGAGCATGAAGACTCAGCAATCCACGGTTGCTTCCTCTGCATCTCTTCTTCCTCTCAAGGCAGAACCGCAGCCTTTTCAGCTACTCTTCCTCACACCCAGAAACACAGAGGGGGGAGGAGTCATCGTCATCATCACCATAATCTTCGTCTTCATCATCACCATCACCACCTGCATCCTCTTCATTTTCATCTACGTCGTCACCACCACCATTGCATTTCCCTTAACATGAATAACAATATAAAGCAAAGGGGAAAAAAGCAGCCTCCTGGATAGAGGAAAGTTTTCTAACTCTTAACTGACTTGGAATCATCTTTTGATAATCCATTGTCTCACTCCTCCAATGACAACGATTTTAAACCAAAGCCCATTAATTCTGTATTCATATTTTTCTAATGAAACATAGGTTAAGAATTGCCTTTCCGATTGCCCTAGACTGATTCTTCTTTTAGTTATAACAAGCCGTCTAAAGCCTCCCACTCAGAGGCCATTCCTGGTTCCAAGGACTTTCAGTGCCTCTCGGCAGCGTCCTCGTTGGAATGAACCTCAGCTGCACGCAATTAATCCCCGACCAGGATGCTGCTGGATAAGTGATTCAGCAACATTTCAAAGGACCCGACTCATCTTCATGCAGAAACAACATATGCTACAACGAAGTTAATCCAACATGGAACATCAAGAAATTAAACAGATTTATTCGCAGAGGGTGGGGAAGAAACTGCAGACAGGGAGGGACGGGGCACATTCAGCTAAGAGAGGGAAATCTGCCCATCCGGGAAAACATGTTCTTCCTTTCCGAGGTCAAGTCCTCGTGATTCCGACCAGCATTTCCACATGCCACCAAAATCTGCAGCTTTGGCAGTGAATATTATTTTGAGGGGGAAAAAAAGGAGTTTGTGGTCAAATAAGCGTGAGAAACAGTGGCCTAGTGGAAATTCAGCAGATTTTTTTTTTCTTACTGCAGGACTTCTCAGAACATTTATTATTGCGAAAGTGCGCAGTGAATCTCTGGGAGGGCTGATGGTCAGCATTTTCCAAATCATTCTCAGCTAAACGTCCTTGGTGGTCATCAGTACATGGTTTAGGAAACAATGACTTAGATCGTGAAGTAATTTTTCTTGGGGAAATGTATTTCCTGGGAAAGTGTGTAATGCCCGCCAGAACTCTGAGAATAATTGCACTTAGTTACTTGGAGTTTCAGCAACCTCGCGGGCAAACTTCAACCAAGCAACTATGCTTCTTTACAGCTAAAGTTTGGCCCTTCCTTTCCGTTATAGGCTTCTTGATTATTATGGTCAGGCCCTCTATAGCCTTAGTCCTCCAAGTGTGGTCCGTGAACCAGAAGTATGGAGATCGCTAGGAGTTTGCCAGAAATGCAGCATCTCATGCCCCAGCCCAGACCTCCTGAGTCAGAATCTGCTTTTGGACAAGCCTCCTGGGGATCTGCACACACGTTATGGTTTGGGGAGCTCTGTGCTCCACAACAGGACTGGTTTTCAATACCAGCATGCGTCAGAATCAGCTAGAAGGAAGGGAGGACAAGAGCCATGTGTGATATTTGGATGCAGCTGCTTTGACATAGCTGCGTTGATCCTGAATTTGATAAATCCTGAAAAAAATCTTTAATGTACAAAACAAACATCCTCGGCTCACCTCACCGATCAGCTTCTGCCTGTGTTTGAAGCTCACAGCATCCCTCGGCCTCAGCTGGTCGCCCAAGGAGATGGAACGAGGGATACGTGCAGATGAAGGGGGGTCAGGGATATTATTGTACACAATACTTGGTAAGAATTGTCAAGCCATACTGTTCTTATATATATACTTTTTTTTTTAAAAGACACCAATTGTACTTGAACATTTGTTACTTTTTTTTAAAATTTATTTATTTTTGGCTGTGTTGGGTCTTCGTTTCTGTGCGAGGGCTTTCTCTAGTTGCGGCGAGCGGGGGCCACTCTTCATCGCGGTGCGCGGGCCTCTCACTATCGCGGCCTCTCTTGTTGCGGAGCACAGGCTCCAGACGCGCAGGCTCAGTAGTTGTGGCTCACGGGCCTAGTTGCTCCACGGCATGTGGGATCTTCCCGGACCAGGGCTCGAACCCGTGTCCCCTGCATTAGCAGGCGGATTCTCAACCACTGCGCCACCAGGGAAGCCCTGTTCTTATATTTTGATGTGACTCTTTTTATACAGAGTCCATGATGCACAATCGACCAGATCGGCTGAGTGAGTATTTCCTGCCCCGCTTGACTTCATGCACGTAACCAGCAAGAAGTGTTCTTTGAGCTTTGCAAGTAAAGGAAGCAGATGACGGGGAATCAGGCGTTTGCTCTGCCCAGTGGGTGTGAACATGTGTACGCTGCATGGCTCAGAGCGCAGGGCTGAGTGTGTGTCTGGGATTAGGTTGCGAAGCTCATGTCCAGGATTAAGAGTTCAGGCAATGGTCGTGAAACCGTTTTCATCCATATGAGCTAATCGGGAATCAAGCCAGCAGCCTTGATCCTGTTAACACTGGGTTCTAATGAGCCTGTCCAACTAGGTAGAGGGAAGCAGATGGCCCCAGGAGCCCAGGGGTGCATATATGACCCAACAACCAGAGGGTGCTTTCCCTCTTTAAAAAAAAGGAGCCGTGCCCCATGGTCCAGACAGAACCAAAGTCCACGTTGTAACTCGGCCACTCTATCCGGATGATTAGAACACAGTGAGAGGGGAGTGGAGGAAACATGTAAAACATTACTGTTTTACGTTGACCCTCTAGTTTTTCCAAGCAAGCTTTTCCAGAAGCCTAACTGATTGGCACGTCTCAAACCGCTGTAGGTCACAGAAAGTCTTGGGCTAAATCTGCAACCTTGCCAAGGAGCCACACAGGCAAATCTTACTGAATACTATTATTAATAATAGACTTGGAACTATGCCTTTACAGAAGAGCTTGCTGGAGAGGCTGCGTGTGTGTGTGTGTGTGTGTGTGTGCGTTTCTCATCTAATCCCTTATTGACACCCACAGACAATCCTTGAGCTCTTTCATTAATTTCTCTTTAGCACCCTTTCCTTATAGGGAGAGAGCCACCTGAGTCGTTGGCAACCCAGCCAGCAGTTTATGATTGCAATGATTCATTTTACTGTTGTTTGAGAAATCTCAAGACACGGACTCTCTGCAGTAGTTAGATTACGTGTATACAGGATGGTCAGAGACTCTGGTCACTGGTACAGACCAAGAAGTTCACAGACAATCATAGGGCAGGGAGGTCGGTGCCAAGATCCAGGTTTACATACGATGCTGCTGAAACACAGAGGTGTGTGCGCCTCGTCGGGGGTGATCAGGGAAATCTTTTTAGAGAAGGAGATGCTTTAGGTTTGGCTTAAAAATAACAAGGAGTCACCTAGGAAATCACAGAGGAAAGAATATCTAGATCAAGCATAGAACCTTTGGGAAGAAGAAAAAGAGAACAGAGAAGCTTAGCGCATTCACAGACAAGGGGCTCAGGGTGCCTGGGAATGATGGGGGTGAACAAGAGATGCAGGCATGGGGGGTGGGGCAGGGAAGGGGCTGAGGTCAAAGGGCCCCGTCAGTTAAGCCAAAGAGTCTGGATCTCATCACAGGGGCCGTGAAGGACTCAAAGGCTTTGACGTGGCCAGAACCACCCTTCAGACCCCCTACTCGACCAGCAGTTTGGAGAATGAGTTGGAAGAAGGGGAGAGTGGAGACAGAGGCCAATAAGGCAGCCATTGCATGTCCAAAAGGCAGGGTGGTGAGTGTGGATGGAAGAAAAGAGGGGCTGAGGAGTGTGGATCCCTGGGAAGTTCTGTGTTAAGAGTAGGGGTGGGACCGGCCTTTTCCGCGTCCAGGCAGCCTGAGCTCAAGCTCACCAGGGAACGGGCTCAGCAGAGTTGGGACACCTGGTTGGGGGTGCCACCCCCAGGGACGGCAGCTCTAACTCAGAGAGGCCCCATCCTACAGAAACCCATGCCTGTGGGGGGCATCCTCCCGGTCTCCGTGGGGCGTCCAGCCACAGTGCCAGCAATGCTGCCACGTGCCCTACAACCCAGGAAAACATCAACTTCCTGGTCCCTTCTGACCGTGACACTAAACCCCACAACTCCTGCCTCTGCTGGTGGAAGGGACGCAGAGAAGAATGTTTCATAGTCTCGAGAACCTCCTGGGTGTTAGGGATTCATTTCCCCTGAAAGGGCGTGGAATTTCATTCCCTGCCCTTGTGTCCTTAGTGCGCTTGAGGACTGGTCTTTCAAGCCAGCCATCCCACCCCACCCCACCCCAAGCAAGAAACTTTGGGGCAACTGGAGAACAGCTGGCCACAGTAAAGTCCCCTAAGCCCGTGGAGACATATGCTAGCCATCAGCAGGAGGCCTGGGGTTTCCTGCAGAACCGCGTTCAACCCCATCCCCTTCCCCGACCACCACCGCCAGCACCGCCCATGTGTAGAGAAGTGTTCTAGGATCAGCTGGAGATTGTAAAAGAAACAAAAGACACAGTCGCCATCCTAAAAAACGTATCATCTAGCTGGGAGAAGCAGAACATTCACATATGTACAAAACAACTTAAAAACACATTTACACAGAAACAAAATTGAAAGCATAAGTGGAAGAAACCACTTCCTAAACCAAGTCACAGTTGTAGGATGTATGCTGAGTGCCAGCAAAGAAAACCTCCCTTTCAGACTTCATCATCTCCTTTTGTTTAGAGTTCGCCTCGTCCTAGAAAGGTTTTGAGAAAACGTGGAAGAATTGGTTGAAAGAAAAATAGAAAACTAGAACAAAATTGCCCAGCGTTAAGTCAACATAAGCATGGTATAGCTGTGCTTCAAAGCTACGGCTTCTTCTTCCTGGTGAAAATCAAGGCATGATTTGTTATGTAGATTCCATGATCGGATATCAGTGGGACATCGAATTCTAAAATTTTACTGCTCATAGTGTGGTCCTTGAACCAGCTCCATCGAGCTGTTAGAAAGGAAAAATCTCAAGCCTACCCCAGACCTACTGAATCAAAATCTGCATTTTAGGAAGATCCCAGGTGGTTCATAGGGGCATTAAGGTTTGAGAAGCACTGCCCTAAAAGTCATCCGTCAACTGGAATTTCACAGAGGAGTCCCTGAATAATAGAGGCGATCTATCCACAGGGTTTTTACAACAAATGTGGGAAGTAACCGAATGGCTGTTTCTGACAGCAATTTTTGAAATAAAAAAGGATGTTAACAATAAACCTAAACTTAAGGCAAAGAGTTCTTAGATCTGACACCAAAAGCACAATTTATTTTTAAAAATTTGGTAAATTGTAAATTGGACTTCATCAAAATTTAAACTTCTGTCTTCGAGAAAGATACTGCTGAGAGAGTGAAAAGACAAGCTACAGTCTGGGAGAAAATATTTGCAAACAATATATCCGACAAATGACTAGTATCTAGATGATATAAAGAATTCAACACTCAACAGTTTAAAAATCCAATTAGAAAATAGACAAAACATATGAACAGACAGTTCAACAAAGAGGAGATGTAGATGGCAAGTAGGTCAAAGAAAAGTTGTTCAACCTCATAAACCATTAAGGAAATGTACATGAAAACCATGATGGTTTATATCACCATATACCTATTTCAACAGCTCAAAGAAAAAGTAGCGATAACACCAAATGCTGGTGAGGATGTGGAGAAACTGGGTCTTTCACACATTACTAGTGGGAATGTAAAACGGGACAGCCGCTATGGAAAATAATTTGTCAGTTTCTCACCAAAGTAAACATACACTTACCGTGCGACCCAGCAATCACATTCTTGGACATTTATCCCAGAGAAATGAAAACTTATGTTCACACAAGAACATGAATGCTCACAGCGGATTTAGTCACAGCCAAAAAGTGGAAACAACACAAATGTCCTTCAATGGGTGAATGGTTAAATAAACTCCAGTACCTTTGTGCTAAGTAATACTGCTCAGCAATAAAAGGGAAGGAACTGTTGATACACAGCAATTTAGATGGATCTCAAAGGCATCGTGCTTAGTGAGAAAAGCCAATCTCAAAAGGTTACATACTGTGGGATTCCATTTATATGATGTTCTCAAAAGGACAAAGCTATAAGGAGGGAGAACAGTTTTGTGGTTTCCAAGAAACAGGAATAGGATAGGGGGTGGGGTGACTGTAGAGAGATAGTGGGGGGCACTTCCTTTGTAGGGATAAAACAGCTCTATTTCCTGAGTTAGGTGATGGTTGCACAAATCTATCCATGTTAGCAAACTGCTTAGAACTACACACACACACACACGCACAGAATGAGCCCATGTAAAAACTGGTGGAAATTGAAAAAGGGTTTTAGTTTAGGTAACATTACTGTACCAATGTTAATTACACGGTTTTGATATTGTATTACAGTCATAAAAGATGTCACCATTGATGGTTCACAGGACTCTGTAATATTTTTATAACTTCTGTGAATCTATAGTTATTTAAAAATAAAAATTAAAAAATAAATAAATAAAAGCTAAATCTAAAGGCAATAAGGCCAAAAACCAAGATAAAGTGATTTAAAGGCCATTGATATTTTGGTAAACCAGCTTTCCAGAAAAATAAAAATAAAAACAAAACCAAAAAACCTGATTCCTAGCTTTTGCCAATTTCTACCATGTAAATACTCCCAGTGATCGATGGGTAGTTAGTTTCAAGCTACCAATCGGTAGAACAGCTGGCCTGCAGAATTCCTGAATAGATAACAATCATCTCTCAGAAGCCAGTACAGAAGCTCTAATGCACCACTGCCTTCTGATCTGATCCTTGGACCATCTTTAACAGACTCGCCTGGAGAAACTTATTAAAAATTCATATTCCTGAGCCCCAGGCCAGAACTATTGAGTCAAAATCCTGAAGGTTCAACAGGGAATGTGCATTTGTCACCAGTTCCTCAGGTTATCTTTATGATCTTTACAAGTCAAGCACTGCTTGTAAGCCCAGCTACCGGAAGCAGTAGACAGAGCAGAAAACCAGCCCCCGCTAGATTCAAAGGAGTAGAATGAGTCGTGGAATTTAGAATGAGATTTTATCACCAGCTAGTAAAAGCAGGGAATCAAAGGCTGACTGGTTTGTGGGTTGTTGAAGCTAAGTTCCTCTGAACGCCTAAGTCTCATCACAGTGATTTTCCACAAATGGCTTCTGACTTCAACAAGTTTCACTCTGCTTTCTGTTTAGTCCTCCTAAGAAAAATCAGGGTTCAATTAAACTATTATTAAGACCATTTTTTTAAAGTAACATTTCTTTTTTAACCCATGGTCTAATTCAGTGACCCCCAACTTTTATTGCACACTGGAATCATTTGAAGAACTTTAAAAAATATGGATGCCTGGTCCTCCCCACTAAGATTCTGATTTCATCAATCTGGGATGCGGCTAAGGTTTTAGGAGATTTTGAAACTGCCCAAGCGGTTCTAATGTGCAGGAGAACCGCTGCCGGATTCTACTGTATCATAAGTCATTGAGTTTGGTTACCTGCTGTACTTTGTTTATTTAAAATGAAAATGTTAGTCTTTTCGAATAGGTAATACAAGTTTCATAATTCAAAACAATATTAAAAATATATAGTGAGAAGTCGTGCTCCCACCCTCCTCTACCCCATTTCTGCCCTTCCACACACACCTCCACCTTTACATGGTATTTCCTTCCGGGATTTCTTTGTGCAAATTCTATATATGCAAATATACATGTCTATAACATATTCATATTTGCATATGTAAATTTGAAGGAAATGATATAAGGATATAAATATACAGACAGATAAATAATATATTGTTGTTTTTTAAATGGTCCACATCAAAAAAAAACTTTATTAAAAAAAGAAAAAAGAAGGTAAGTCAGAAGAAATCCAGAATGCAGCACAGAGAGACAAAAATATGAAAATATGGAAGAGGGCTGAGAGATATGGAGGGTAGAGTGAGGAGACCTGTATATTGTATACGGCCTCGTTTGACTGTGTTTGCTTTACTGTGCTTCAGAGATATTGCATTATTGTTTTACAAATTGAAAGTTTATAGCAGCATTGCATATAAGGAGTCTATCTGAGGTGCCATTTTCCCAACAGTGTTTGCTCCCTTTGTGTGTCTGTGTCACATGTGGGTAATTCTCGAAATGTTTCAAACCTTTCTATTATTAATATTTGTTACTGTGATCTGTGATCAGTGACCTCTGATGTTACTATGGCAAAAAGATTACAACTTCCTTAGATGATGGATAGCATTTTTTTGCAATAAAGTATTTTAAATTAAGTTTTCGTTAATCAAGTTTAATTAAGTTTTAATTGATTAATGCAGTTTTTTAGACAGAATGCTATCGCACACAGACTACAGTATAGTGTAAACATAACTGGGAAACCAAAAAATTTGTATGACTCACTTTATTGCGATGTTTGCTTTATTGTGTGGTCTGGGATAGAAGCTGCAACATCTCTGAGATCTATTGAAATACACCTATGTGTGTAATATATTCACATTTGCATAAAGAAATTCCAAGGAGACAATACAAGGCTATTAATATACATATAGATATATAATATATTGTATATATAATACACATACGTGTATGTACATTTACAGCCTTATATGGTCCCCCTGGAATTTATTTTTTATAATCAACTGGACAATACGCTTACATTTGCTCTTACATGAATTCAGTTCACCCAGCCATGACCAGGCACTGACATTTGACGTGTCCTCCGTCACAGCTGTAGGGTGGCACTCACGGTGCAGAGAAGAGTCTAGAACTCCAGTAGCAAAGGTCAGATTAGTGTGTGAATGTGCGTGTGTAAGGGTGTGTATGTGTGTGAGGAGTTGATTACCCTAGATCTCGAATAGATGGGTACAGTTAAGTTTCTGAGCCTGGAAATCAGAACCAATTCTGCACTCATTCATTCATCCAAACAGAGGCTCAGAAAATATCTACTGCCCAGAGTTCCTACCTGAGACCACCCATTGGCTCCATCCACCTCTGGGCAACATCTCTCAGCAATTGTTTGAAAAAAATCTCCCCTGAGTCAATATCTATTCTTCCTGAATCCTGAGCAAGAGATGTCAGAGCTTAACAAGTCAGGCCAATGGCTGTACCCAAACAAGTTTTGGGACGCCGCTGCTGTGTTCTTTTTTCTCAGACGGAAGCCAGCCAGCATTTTCAAAATTGAGGATTTTCCTATAAAAAAATGCAGGTTTCAGGTCTAGCTTATAACACGAAGCTCCCACTCCCTCGTGGCTACAACCTGCTGGCCCAAGGGAGGCCGTGGCCTTGGGACAGGTCACATGACCTCCGGACCCTCCCATTCACTCCGAGGTCTAATTCACTCTGTTCTGTTACCTGCCAGGCCCCCCTCGGCCTCCAAGCTCCCTCCATCCTTCACGGGAGTTTTCGCTGCACAATTCACCTCTCACATTGTAATGTGGAAACCAGTGGGTCGGCAGGTACCAGGGGTAAGACACGTCCCCCGCTCTGCCACTTTCCAAAACCTCACCCATATCAACGCTGACCCCACCAGCCTGTCTGGGTCCCTCCGTGTTTATTTCACCCAGAGGGTGGAATCCCAGGTGCAGTGACAAACTCTCATGGCTGGAACAGTTTTTTAAATTTACTTTGTGGACGCTTACACGTGCCACTCAGAGCTGATTTAACAGCAGGTCCTGGCAATCTAATGGCCCTTCGTGATTAATACCAGTCATTTGTTCAAAGTTAACAGCCCCGGAGTGACAGCCATAGATAAATGAACCACATTAGAAAAACACTAAAGCAAGCATTTATAGAGTGGAGTCATTGAAGAATATGATGGTAATAGAGATCAGCTCTGCCTACCATACGCGATGAATGAATTTGCTATGTTGAAGTCATTTTTACCCAGTCCCTTTCCAATTGTCCCAAAGTTGTCCATATTTATCTTGATTAAAAAACAAGCCAACTCCTAGCGACATTAATGGGTTTTATGTTCTTAGAAGTGAATATCATAAGCAGATGGAGAAAGTGAGGGGGGCGTGGGGAGAAGGCTTTGCCTTTCCATCCACACAGTTTATCCCAATGAATCCAAGGCGAGGAGGAAGGGGCCGCGGTAAATTAGAGGACTGTTTGCCGTCTAAGTCCGCCAAGGACAAGTAGACAAATTTGGGCTTTGCCTTCCTTTGCTCACGCCTGCCTGCGCCTGGTTAAATGGTCACTCGGTGGAAAAATAAATGTGGCCGCAGACGATTGCTTGAAATGCCACTCCCGGTGTTGCGAGGCCGTTTACAAGGACACAGAGTTTAAATCCTTGTTGGACTCTGTTGCCTTCACCAATATTTAAACAGAGAGCGGAGCTCTCACCTCTGAAGAGCCAATGCTGATTGGTTCCACTCGTTTGGGAGAAAATACTCATACCACTTAGGAAGTGACAGGACTGGGAGGGACCCTGCCCCACATTTTATGGATGAGGAAACTGTGACCCGAGGGGTGAAACTTCTTAAGCTGGAGAGGTGGGGTGTCAGGGCCACGGTGAAGACCCCCAGCCCCTAACCGGTCTCTCCTTTCTCACCACCGCACAGGGAGGAGGAGGAGGGAGAATACCTCGGGACAACCATTTGGGACTTACCTGATACAGAAAGTCAAGACAATAAAACTTGCTTCTTACGGCCAATTTTGGGGCTCGGCCCCTCCTCCTTCCCTTCCAGAAGGAGATGCAATAGCATATATATAGTGAGTGTACATTTATAATTTGAAAATGATCTATAGCTGGAGAATGCATATTGACTTTGTCTTACAAGCTGCATAAAGTGAGACTCAACCAAATATTATTCTTGAGTAGAACTATGAAGACGATCGTCTGCCTCTGATTGATTTTCAGATGCAAGGATTTATCAGAATCTGGGAAGTGTGGTTGGGGAAAAGCGTATATCTATCAATTGGGGACATGAATTTCAAGCAGTTGAGAAATAGCTACATCACCTGAAATATCTAACTAAACATTTTTAGGAAATTGACTTTTTTTCTATGCCATGAATGGGAATATGCCACAAACCTTTGACAAGGTTTCACTTACTACCCCAACTGTTTGGGGACTATTTCATTATTTCCACCCAAGTTCAGGTGCTGGGCTTTGCCTTCTAAACCATCACTGTTCAGCTTAGCGCTAAGAACGCCTACGCCCTGTTTCAGGGATGTAGCCAGTATTCTCGGCTGTTGAAAGGGGCAGCAGGAGGGGAGTTGGGCTCGTAGAGCATTTTGAATGCCTTTGACAAAGCCTGGAGGTCCGGGCCAGCATCCTCCTCTGGGTGATGCAGAGTAGGTATTCAGGCATCTGTAAAAGGAAGGCCCTCACCCCCTGGCAATGAAGACTAACAGCATCCTGACTCCTCAATGGGAATGTCGTACACTGCGGTACTCGCTGAGATGCTAAGGAACGGTCCATGAGCGATGGCGCGCCTTCCTCTGGGCTCCAGGCACTGTTCACAGATGTACCTCCAGTGTACATGCCAACCCTGAGCCTCCAGCCATGATGACCCCAGAAGGCACTTCGGTCCAAACTTCCCCAATTTCCTTAAGGGCTAAGTCCCGTACCCTTCGTCCTGCCCCCTCTCTACCCAGGATCACCTTCTTTTGGCATCCCAAGGCAGGCCGCTCCTTCCAAAGTATTTTTCTGGTCTATTGTTAAAGCTTAAACTTCACACTGTGTTTCTCTGGGGCCTTCCCTTTTGTTTCTCAATTTGTAAGTTAAAAAAAAAATGAACATTTGGTCTCTGTTTACATTGCCATCATAACAACTCCAATTCTATTCAAGGTGATGTTGATGTACATGACTGATTAAAGGACAAGACACTTACAAGAAAATGAGGGAAAGAAATGCAGAAAGATTAAAATCTTGAGAGTGTTTCAATACATTCAGACTCATTTGATGTCATGTGTTTCAAATATATTTTACCAATTTATCATGTAGTCTGTGTGTATGGTGCTGCATTTTTGTTGGTGGTGGGTCTTTTGAACAGAAGTTTTCTCTTTTTATAGTTTTTTAAGAGGGTAAAGTGTTTAATATTTTTGGAATCGGGTCTTTTTTTTAACTTTCTTATTGTATGCTTACAAGGACATTTCCATTTTGAACAAATTCACTGTGGTACGGAATTTTTTTATGGTAGTGAATTTTTAAATTCACCATTTAAATAGAGAAATAGCCATTTCCCTGTCACTTAGTCCATAGAGCTAATCTCTCACTGCAGACACTAAAAATGCTAGATTTTCACTTTCCCAGCATCCCTTGCAGCGAGAGTGGTCATGTGACCCAACCCTGACCAATGAGAGAAAATGGAGACTATTGTGGGGGCTTTTGGGAAAGATTTCCCGCTGTTATAAAAAGGAAGAAAGCTTCACCAAGGAGTTCTCCCCCCCACGACCCCGCCATCATTATTGCTTCCTTCCTTCTTGTTTTTAGAAGCAATTCTGCATAAACTGGATGCCGGGCACTATGGCAGCCATTTTGCTTCCATGAGGGGATGTGACCAAACCCAAAAAGGCAACCTGATGAGGATGAAAAGGGCCTGATTGACACTTTGGGCCCCTGAATCAGCCTGTGATTGTAATGTGACATTCTTGTAATGTGACATACAGAAGCTTTCTTGTCTTAAGCCTCTATGAGTCAGGGACACTGTGACTTGCAGATAGAAACAACTAACTGATACTCACACTTATATTTTCTTTTACTTTGTGTGTGTGTGTTTTATTTAACCCAAATCCAAGATTTAAGATTTGTTTCATTTTCTGTTGTGAACTTTGTTTTTGATAAATGGTTAATTAATTTTTCCACAAACGTTTATTCAGTGATTCATACTTAATGTTTTAAAATGTCACCTTTAATATATATCAGATTCTTTTCTATAGTAGAGTCTCATTAAGCCTCAAATTCCTCATTAATAAAATTGTTATAATAATAGTGCTTACCATATAAGGTTGAGAGATAATGTAAATTTCTAAGACCAGATCTTGGCACAGAGTAAATACACCGTATATGTTAACTATTATTATTATTCGTTACCATTCCTATCATTATTTTATTCCTGGTCATAAACTTCTTCCCTGGTTTTATTTTTCTTGTTTTTTGTCTTTGGCTGCATATCTTCATTATATACTGTTTTTAATTCTAATGGTAGTTAGCATTATATTTGGCAAAATTATGTTTAACCTCTTTTACTTCAACTACAAATTCAAGAATGAAATGGTGTTTTTGAGCCTTTCCTATTTCAGATAAGCACTTTTTAATAAATTTAGACCTTTAAAAAAATTCTACACCTCTCTATTGCCCAGTTCCTCTTCTTACTTGCTATACTGAGTTGGTAAAGTCTAGAATTTTAGGCCCATATTATTATAATTAAATATTGTTTTTCTCTTAAATATCTTCTCCTTTAAGAATAATTTTTGACGTTTTAATTTTGTTTGGAAACCAGATTAAGCAACATATTCAAACTTTAATTCACCTTAACTTGATATAAAAGTTGGTCACCACTCATTCTTTTCCATCAAGATTTTATACAATATCAAGGCTTCTTTCTGTTTCTTCTCTCAGATGGCTGCAGTATATTATAAATATTCTTCTTCAAGAAAGGTACATATTATTGATAAGTCTCTTGCAGAGAATGTCTTGTTGTTCCCTTCATGTGAAAAAAAAAAAGGAATAAAATTCTTGAATCACAATAAGGAAGGAAAAAGCAGAAGATAAGATCAGAGAAATAATGCCGGAAAGGGGATGGGTCCTGATTTCCTGAGGGCCTCTAGAGCCTTTGGAAAGATTTGGGCTTTTACCGTGAATACCCAGGGGAGTGATAGAAGGGTTTTGAGCTGAGAAATGGAAGGTTCTAACTTCCATTATTAAATGACCATTCTGGCTACTGTGATTAAATGGGCCAGAGACTATTATAATGATCCAGGAAAGAGATGAAGATGCTGGCACCAGGATGGTACCAGTAAAGTTTCCAGATCTGCTCTGATGGTAGAGGCAACAGAGTTTCCTAATGGATTTGATGTCACAGATGAGAGAGGAGATGAGATTTGGGTCCTGAACAACTGAAAGATGGACCTTCCATCAACTGAGATGAGGAAGATGATAAGTAGGGATGATTTTAGGGAAGGGGGGCATTAGGAGTTGGGTTTAGACATGATACGTTTGAGATGTCTGTTAGGTATTTAAGTGGAGACACTGAGTAGGCGGTTGGATATATGAGCCTTTCTCCCTGGAGTTTGGGAGAAAGACCTGCATTGGAGATACACATTGGGAGTCATCAACATCTAGATAGTGTTTAAGACCATGAGCCTAGGTAGACTCCAACAGTGTTTTTTATAATACTACAAATTATAAAATGTTGAACTCTTGTTTTCTTCTAATGTATATTTGAATAAGAACAGATTTCTTTTTTTCAAGACACTGGGTGTATAAGGGAGGAGTGGCGTAGTTCAGAGTTCGTCGACCTCTTTCTCTGATCTACCGCTGGAGGGCCGGCGTACCCACACAGCTACGAGTCCAATCTAGCAGGCACTCAACTCTCATAGTTCTAATTACCAAGATGGGAATTTGTCTCTCACAACCCCTGCCGGGGACTCTGATATTTCCACATAACCAAGAGCTTAGCATCCACAATCCAGCACACACTGCTGGGGGCCCTTCCTCTCACTTCACTTGGAAGATTGTTGCCTACCATGGCCAAGTCCTCCCAGCCTCCTTCTGCCCTGCTTGCTTCTGGAAGTTATTTCTTCAAGAATTGCCAAAGACTAAGCCTACAGAGTAAATGGATTCCTCCCCGAGCTCGGAGTGTGGGGTGAAATATGAAATACATCCTTATCTCGGTTTCATTGGGAATATTATTCATGAAGAGGTTAAGTCTGAGCAAACCAGGTGGGAGAACCCAGATGCTTTTCCTCCCTCAGGGCCCATCTACCTTGCTCTATCTTCTGGCCTTGGGTTGTTCATCAGGCTGATTTTCAATCCCGCTCTCTCTTCAAAACTACTTGGGAGGGAAGTTGAAAAAAATTCATAAAGAGCTGCTAGTCAAGATGCCATCTTAAGCCATTTCAACTACAAAATGAAATCACTCGGCAAATAGATCATGTTAACATTCAGAAACATAAATTTCTAAACTCTCATCACCAAGGCCAACGTGCTAAAGTCAACAGAGAAATGCCAAACAGTGGATACTAAGTTTCCTCTCTCAGATCCCTGAACATTTTATAAACGATCTCATTTATCTCTCCAACTACAAAAAAAAAAAAAAAACCAACGTTTTTTCCGGTCTCTTGCCATAGTCCTGGCATGGAGTAGGTACTGAATATTTGTTGAATGAAAACACGTTAGAGTTTGCAGGGATTATATAGATCATGTAGTCACATTCTATTATCAAGGGGGGAGCTGGAACCCAGAGATGTTAAGCAAATGGTCCAAGAATTTAAAGGCAGTTAACGAGAAACGATCATTCTACCATTAGCTTTCTAAGTGGTAGGTCCTGTCTAAGGGTTTCACAAGTGTAACAGGAGTGACTCTCAGTGTACAAGCGCTGACATGCAAGAAATACCCATTTCGCTGTTTTAAGTCCAATAAAATCTAAGCTGGAGCCCTGAGACTACGAAGCTGGTGGAAAATTCAGTCATTTGGGGATCCCTCTTCCAAGAATTGCAACAGAACCAAGAAGGTCTATGAAATATTGCAATGGTAGGAAGGGCTTCTAGTTCATCGTAACCCTGCTGAAACCCTCACTCACTGTCTGAGCCCATAGTGGTTTATTAAGATTTGGAGGGCTTTCTGCTCTGTGCCACCTGTGGGTGAAGCTTAGGAATCGGTGCCTGGGCTGGATGAAGCCTCCCTAAGCATCCTGAGAAGATTGCCCTTTGCCCCCCACTGTGTCTTGACACTTTAGGAGGAAGCCTGTGACTTTGTGCTCTTACCCAATCCTGGCTTCTGACATTCTCCTTTTATTGTAGAAACAAACTGATAATCTCTCCCCCTCCCACCCCCTCTATCTCCTGAAATCCCGCAATCCATTCTTTGAATGGATTGCATCATTGCATCATTGCATTCAGGATTTAGTAAAACAGAAGCTGGGAAGGGAAGAGGCTGCCAGGTAACTCTGCTATCATTGAAATCCTTTTCCAAAGCAGAGACGCATGAAAGATCTGTTTCCTTTGGTGGAATGGATGTGGGGGGGAAAACACCTATATTTCTCAAAAAATATACTGCCAGACTCAGACTATTTCATTAAACCTCACAACAGACTTGTGACGATGACTGTCATCTCTGATTTTCAGATGAAAAAATGGAAAACTAAGAAGCCTTGAATAACTTCCCCGAGTTAAGCCAACTGGTAGGTGGCCAAGAAAAGAATCTGCCCAACCTCAAGCCTTTGCGCTTTCTTCTGTGCTGGCTTTGGAGAGGTGAAGAGAATGCGGCGAAGAGGTGTGGGACCATCAGGACCCAGTGGCAGGAGCCGGTGGGCCTGTCGTGAGATTGAACGGACAAGTTTGCTCACCTGGAGTCAAGCGTCTACAATGGAATTTCCCTGGTTCAGAGAAAAAGGATGGTAGAAAGAAGTTTGTTTGAGGAGCAGAAACAACAAATCTGAATTATCAAGTGGGGACACTTAGAAAAGAAGGTGCCTTGGACCTGGTGCTCTGGGTCTTGGGCTGTCCATCCTGAGCCATTCAATGTGCTCCAAAAGGCGAGACATGTTTTGCAGCATTATTTTGAGCTGGGATTTTTTTTAATGGATTCCAAATGAGAACCCTGTCCTCTTCGTGGAACAATCTCTTGTTTTAATGCCAAAGCTTTACTGTTTGATGGAGGAAATGTTGTCAAAGTATGGTTCCCATTGCTCAGTCATCAGAAAACACATGGGAGGGATATACAGACTTCCTGGACACACACAAACACACACACACACACACACGAATAACTTTCCTAAATAATTTGATGATGACATTTGGAATTGATCTCATACATATTAAGCCCTCTGCAAAGTCCTTGTCTATGAAGAGAGGCTTTAAATAGTAAGCTTCCTTGCCTACAAAGATCAAATACACCCTCTTGTGGTTAAATGGCATATTTTATTTCCAGATGATTTCTGTAATAGAGCTCATGAGATGAGACTTTGAAGAATAATGAGTATTTGAGAAGAAACAATGAAACTTATCATGCATTTTTAAAATATCAACGAGGGCTTCCCTAGTGGCACAGTGGTTAAGAATCTGCCTGCCAATGCAGGGGACACGGGCTCGAGCCCTGGTCCAGGAAGATCCCACATGCTGCAGAGCAACTGAGCCCGGGCACCACTGAGCCTGTGCTCTACAGCCGGCGAGCCACAGCTACTGAGCCCACGGGCCACAACTACTGAAGCCCGTGCGCCTAGAGCCCCTGCTCTACAACAAGAGAAGCCACCGCAATGAGAAGCCCACGCACCGCAACGAAGAGTAGCCCCCGCTCGCCGCAGGTAGAGAAAGCCCGCGCGCAGCAACAAAGACCCAAAGCAGCCAAAATAAATAAATAAATTTATTTATTTAAAAAAGAAACTTGGAAGCATTTTAAACTAGACAATAGTATGATCTGATTTGTATTTTTTTTTAAAGATGCCTTTAGATGCTGAGTAGGAAGGGGATTCTGAGGGAAGAGGAGCAGGGGCCGAGAGAACAGTTAGGGGGCCCTTGTCGGGGCCCTTGTCGGGGCCAGGAAACAGAGGACCGTAGGTAAGAGAAACAGTAGAGCGGAATTTTCGAAAGTTACATTTGGGAGCTGTGATTGACAGGACTTCCTGATGGACTTACATTCTCTGGTATGTATCATAGCTCAAAATTGGGATGTCTATCTTAGCGAAAATGAATGTAATGCATCTGCAGTAAATATGTTTATAGGAAGAGAGAGATGAGCCGCTGAAACCTCAGCAGGGTTGAGAACAGGGATGAGTGACTGGGGAACTGCACTCAGAATTCAGGAGACCCTGTCGTCAGAACTCTCCTGCTGGACCTGTCGGAAGGAAGGACACTGCCCGCCAGCCTCGCGTT
Organism: Balaenoptera ricei; assembly: GCF_028023285.1. Classification (NCBI taxonomy): domain Eukaryota; kingdom Metazoa; phylum Chordata; class Mammalia; order Artiodactyla; family Balaenopteridae; genus Balaenoptera; species Balaenoptera ricei. The sequence continues at coordinate 61,000,764 of NC_082658.1, forward strand.
TCCAAAGCAGAGGTTGAGGAAAGCTGGTCGACAGGAAGAAAGTCCCCACGGTTGGCAGCCTCTTTTTCTAGCCCAGGGGGACCCCAGGATCTGAACTGGCCGAGGAAATTTAAAACATAAATTCTCCCTTCCCTCTGCTCTGCTCCTGAGAGATTTCAAAAAGAATCACACGAATTCTTGCAGAATCTATGCAAAAATTTCAGTAAGGACATACACCTACTCTAGGGGTTGAATGGTTCAAAAGGAGACCAATATCAGGATTCAAAGCAAATTACTTCATTCAAAACAGACTCCGTGCAATTAGCAGAAAAAAACTTTTCCAAGAACTTTACATTCCCAAGGACATTTAATTTTTTTTAACATATTTATTGGAGTATAAGTGCTTTACAGTGGTGTGTTAGTTTCTGCTTTATAACAAAGTGCCTCAGCTATACATATACATATATCCCCAAATTTCCTCCCTCTTGCCTCTCCCTCCCACCCTCCCTATCCCACCCCTCTAGGTGGTCACAAAGCACCGAGCTGATCTCCCTGTGCTATACGGCTGCTTCCCACTGGCTATCTATTTTACGTTTGGTAGTGTATATATGTCCATGCCACTCTCTCACTTCGTCCCAGCTTACCCTTCCCCCTCCCCGTGTCCTCAAGTCCATCCTCTACGTCTGCGTCTTTATTCCTGGGTGTGACTCCATTAAAAAACAAAACAAAACAACAGACCATTGTAAAATCAAACAAGCATCCACTCGTGCCCTTCATTACATAAAGTGTTATATATACATATAAACTTTGAACATTACACTCGCACACAAATGAGGAGTTTTCTATCTTTTCTACCGTCTGGAATCATTCAGATTAATATACGCATTATCGGTTCCGCTATATTGATCTCGGCTGCAAGATCGTTTGAACGGCGTTTCTTTTCAATGGTAGCTCTGTAATCACCATTTCCGTCTATTCTGTGATTGTTCCAGTTTTCTAATGCTTCTTGGGTCCATGTCAGAACTTTATATTTTAAGAGGAGACTTTCTGTGTTCTCAAGATTTTATAATAAATTGCCATTGTTGTACATAATCATTTCTAATATTTTTAACCTCTTCCATCTTTGTATCTCTTTTCTTGTTACTAACATGGTATAATGTGGCCTTCTTTCTTTTCTTTTAATCAGAATCAGCAGGGAAATATCTATGCTATCAGTCTTTTCAGATACCAACTTTTGGTTTCATTTATCTTTTCAACTCTTTCTCTGTTTTCTAGTGAATCCACATAAGCTTTTATCTTAATACCCACCTCCTGCTTTCATTTGGTTTACTTTGTTTTTCTTTTTCTCATGTCTGAGGTATATACTTTGTTCATTTGGTTTTGGTCTTTTCTCAAAATTAAAGATAACATCATATACAGCTATACAATTTTCTAGAAACGTAAGTTGGATCCGGTAGGTTTTGGGAATGAAATATTTTCTTTGTTATTACATTTGAGAAAATTTGTGCTTTTTTTAGTTATGATTTCTTATTTGGTTAAGGGGTTACTTATAAGTGTTCCTGAATTTATTAAAAAAATCATTTTGGGTCCACTTTTCATTGTTGATTCTTAGTTTTATTGGATTATGATGAAAGAATGTGGTCTGTTAACTTTCTACTTTTGGTAAATTACTAAACTTTCTTTTGATCAAGTGTATCACTATAAGTTTTCCACAGATATAAAAAAAAAATCACATTTTCTCCTCAAAGACAGTCATGTTCTCCTATCAATCTGTGTGTGTGTGTGTGTGTGTGTGTGTGTGTGTACACATGCATGGGTGTGTGTGTGTGTACCAAATAGCCAAATTTTGATTGTACGTTAATTTATAGATTGTGTTATTCAAATACCATGGATACCTGCTTATAGCTTGCTATTTGATTTGCCAAATTTTTAAATTTCCCACTATAATTGCATTTTTTATAAATCTCTCCTTGTATCTTCAATTCTTCAGACATTATAATGTTTAATAAGTGGTGCTAACATGATCTGATCTCCACCTAGACAAAAACAAAGCCAGACTCATCCCAAATGTAGTCATTCACTGCACATAAATTAAACATTTAAATGTAAAAATTAAAAACCACTAGAAGAAAAGTCAGGAGAATATATAGCTCTAGAGAATATAGCTTTCCAAAGAAGGCTAAGAAGTCCAGAACCCATAAAGACATTTTTGGCTACATAAAATGTCTAAACTTTTACATTAAAAACAAAACAAAACAACAACAAAAAACACTATACACAAAGGGAAAAGGCAGATGAAGACTAATGTAATGGCAAAGGTTCCCAGGAAACTCCCCTTGGGGCCTGGGCCCATCCTGCAGAGCTCACACCACAGTATGGCTTTCCCTCTTTGGTTACTGAATTGTCTCAAATTAGTTGAAGCCTATAGGCCTTAACTATAGAACAGCCTTGTGCATCTTAATTAGCAAGAGCTTAAATTTATGTATCCACACCATGTTTGAAATTAAAGCAGGGGTTGACCTATACCAGAGTCATTTCAAGGAACTGGTGGGTTACCTGTGTCTGGGTGGTCCAGCCCCTGAACACCTAGTGTTCTCAGCATAATCACATACCACTTACCCCACAGAGGTGAGGGTCCTGGGGCCCATTGTCAAGAACAGGCATAGACAATCCCATACACACTGAGTTCCCACTTACGACTTTTGTACCAGCTGAGAACTGCTGGCAGAACCGATGAGGGAAAAAAACCCATTGCTTGGGATATGAAAAATCTGAGTCCTTCTCCTCTGTTGACATGGTGAGAAGTCGGAAACTTTACTCCTGTTGAGTTAGGGACCTTCCGCTTTCTGCCCCAGTGGGATGGGAAGAAATAAGACATCATTGAAACCTGCTACTTTTGCGCTCATACTTCTGAGTCTAGTTTCTCTGTGTAAGAGTCACTCACAGGAAAAATAGGATCTGCCTTTAGACATTGGAACTAGACAGTGCATCGCCAATCAAACTAACAAACTGTTAAAACATGTTGACAACTCAAATGACAGACCAAGTGTTAATATCCCCAAGATCAAAAGAGCACCTATAAATCGAAAAGGAGGAGATAATCAAGTATATAGAAAGATGTGCAAAGACCATGACAAGCAAGCCACAGGGGAGGAAATACAAATGGCCAGGAAGTATATAAAAGATGCTCAACTATTATCTATAGAACGGGTAAACAACAAGTTCCTGCTGTACAGCAAAGAAAACTATATTCAATATCTAGTAATAAACCATAATGAAAAAGAATATATATATGTGTATATATGTATGTATGTATGTATAACTGAATCACTTTTCTGTACAGCAGAAATTAACACAACATTATAAATCAACAATACTTCAATAAAATAAATTAAAAAAAAATAAAAGATACGCAAGGTCACTCATTATCAAGGAAATATAAATAAAGCAATGACCTGATACCATTTTTCCCCTCAAAATTGACAAAAACTAAATAAGTCATAGTATCCAGGGCTGGAGAAAATGTGAATAAATGGTGCTCTCATACACTCGTGTGAATGAAGTGACTAGAACAGCTTTGCAAAATATTCTGGCAATACCTATGGAAAGTTAGGATACGTAGACGTTTGTCTCCACGAGATCACCTCAGGAAATGTAATCTATAAAAATAAAAGCACCAGTGAGCTGAGAGGTACAGTGTCATTCGTTGTAGCAGCATCTTCTATGAACATTCTGGAAACAACCTGTGTCATTAATTAGGGGAATGCTTAATTCAGACTTGATTCCGTTGTATTGAGGAATATTATTCAGACATTGGAAAGAGGGAACCAGATCTGTATCCCACATGGTTTTCCAAGAATAGTTATTTAATAATACTAATTAAGGAAAAAAAGAAACTACTCAAATACAAAAGAGAAAGAAAAAACAAATCTATAACATTAAGGAAAAGAATATAAATATTGTTATATATTGCATATAACAATATACAAGAAGAAGAAATTTATGAGAATAGTATATACACATATGTGTACACATATGTACAATAGTATATATACATACATACTCTTTGAAAAGCTGATTTCTACAAAAGCATAAATTGCACAGATTCAGTCTTTTCAGTGGAGGAAAACCTGAATAAACCATTATATATGCAAGTATCTTTTAAGAAGTTATTTGATACTATCCCCAAAGTGTGCTGGGTCAGATGGAATAGAGGCAGAATTTTCACAAACTTTGAAAAACAGACTATATCTCTGCTATGTAAATTGTTGTGGAGCAGAGGGGAGAAATCTCATTTGGGGAAGCTAGCATGACTAATACAAAAATCTGGCAAAAATACAAAATATGAAAACTAGGTAACCTGCCTAGATGCCAATAAGGCAAAATTATAAAAGCCTCGCGGCTACAAAATTTGGTTAAGTAACATAAAATCAAAACATGCATAAATCATAACTTTGTGTATGAAGGTAATCCTGTAAATATTTTAATTCATAAATAACTTCATGAAGTTAATGTAATGCCAGTTAAAAAAAATCCAAGACTGTGGGGGGGGGGGGTTGTTTGTTTATTTGGTTGCGGTTGATGTGTGCTTGGTTTTTTCATAGGGAAGGGGGAGAGAGGGAGGGCTCGTCACTAAAATTCTGAAGTTCATCAGAAGAATAAACATATAGAAGAGATACACATGAAAAAAAACCTTAAAGAATAGTAATGAGGATAATTACTTCACCAGAAAGCAAACTATATTTAAAATTATTGAGACCAATGTGGTATTGGTACAAAAATAGACAGACAGATAAAGAAGAAAATCCAGAATAGCACAAGATAAACAAATTAAATGACACATGTAAGTTTTCCGTTCAGAATAGAAAAAAATAAATTTTTCAAAAATGCGATTTAAAAACTTGGTTAACGATTTGTAAAAAGATTTTGTTCAACCCAGACCTCGAAGTTAATTCACTGGTAACCAAAGAGATGCAAAGAAAAACAAGGTATTATACTTTCTTTGCCAGTCAGATGAGGAAGGATACAGATGTTGTGGTCAAAAGGATTCTCCCTCTGTTGGTGGGATTAGAAATGGGCAAAATTGTCTGCTGTGCCCCTTCATCATACGTTTCAACGTTTAAAAACTGACACAGTAATCCCTCTTTGATGAACTTATTAAGGAATAGATAAGTGTGTGCAACCTGTAACACCGTGTAAAAACTAGAGAAAATAGATTTTCCCACTGAAATAAAAACTTATGAAATGAACCCAAGAAGACTGAGAAAACCAGAACAGACCCTGTACCAGAGAGCAAATTGGACCGGCCACCATGGAGTTACTACCGTAAGAAAGGAACTGGTTTCCGATACAGCTCAGTTTAATATATCCTTAAGGAACAGATAATGCCTGTGAATATTTGAACCATTCCAGACTAAAGAAAAGAGAGAAAGTCCCTCCATGAATCGTGTGGATGTTACCAAACCCAGGTTCCTGTGCCCAACGCACAGTGAGGCCAAACAAACCAAGACATCTGAGTTTGGAGCAGAGGAAGGTTTATTGCAGAGGCCGCAAGGAGCACAGGTGGCTTCTGTTCAGAAACGCCGAACTCCCCAAAGGGTTTCAGCAAAGCATTTCATTTCATTTCATTTCATTTATTACTGTGCCACACCACTTGTGGGACCTTAGTTCCCCGACCAGGGATTGAACCCGGGCCCCCAGCAGTGAAAGCCCAGAACCCTAACCACTGGACTGCCAGGGAATTCTTATCATCAAAGCGTTTTTAAAGGCCAGGTGAGGGAAGGGCATCCCAATGTATGTGATCAGCTCGTGCACAATTCTCTGACTGATTGATGGTGATCAATCCTTAGGCACCAGAAGGTCTGGGGGCTACGTGCTCATGATTATCAAGTAGTCAATTTCTTCCATTTGGTGGAGGTTGTAGCATCTGAAAAACTCAGGAAATATGCATCAGATACTATGATCTGGGTACTTCAGAGAGGCCCTAAAGCAAAGGATGTGAGGAGGGGTCTGTCCTGGGAAAGTCCAGAGGGTCCTGCTTGGTTACGTGGAGATGGGCAAGAGGAGAATTCCCACAATGCAGCCAACATGGATCTCTCTCTCCACCCCGGAGAGAGAAGCTCCCTCTACCACTCAATGCCCCACCCACCCCAGGGCACGGGGCTTTGGGAACCCTTTGTTGCCTGAGGTTAATAAGGCTTCAAAGGAACTTCCACACTCTTGGAGTGAAGTAGAGGCCACAGACCAAGAATGAAATACAAATTATCTTGCCTTATTATCCTGCCATATTAGGTACGCATAAATTTCTAAAGAATTTTTCAACAAATATTTTCAGAAGTAATCGCTAGTTTCTTGTGTTTTTGTTTTGTTTTGTTTTTTACTAATTGTACTTTCTTCCTTATAGTGTTCCATATCGTTTGAAGCTCTGAACAATAAACATGTTCTTTTATAATTAAAAAAAGAGCTCTTTTCATGTCAAAAAATTATGGGAATTTATAGATAGGTCAATTGAGGGGGCAATTGACATCTTTACGGTATTAAGTCTTCCTGCGTAGGATGATGGGTAGGAATTAACTCTGTCTATTTGAAGCTCTGCTTAGGGTATTTCAGGTAAGTTTTGTAGTTTTTTCGTGTACTGATAGGTATTTCATATATTTTGTTGATTTGGGGCGTTTTGTTGTTGTTGTTGTTCTTTGTACATTGCAGCATGTGAGATCTTAAGTTACCTGACCAGGGATTGAACCTATGCTCCCTGCATTGGAAGCATGGAGTCTTAACCACCGGACCATCAGGGAAGTCCCTGATTTTGTTAATTAGGTCTTTTTTTTCCATTTTAACTTCAAAGTAACTCTTGCCGGTATACAGGAAGGGATTGAGTTCAATGTATTTCTATGAACTGACTGTCAGGAGGAAAGTTGACATCCTGGTTTTATAATCAACATTGGTGCAAATGCCTTTGGTGTCTTGCCCTGAAGGGGCGTTTGTGGTTTATTTCAGAAAGCTGTTCTTTTTATTGGTTAGGAAGTATCCCGTAGTTGCCTTTTTACAGAGTTTTTTTTTTTCAGGAATCTTTCAAAAATATTTTAGTATATATAAGGATTTTCTTATGGTGGTTCCTCCCAAACTACTAATACAATCATTATTATTAATCTATTTCTAAAACTGAATCATCCCTGGGTTTTGGTGGGGGGAACAAAATAACCCCACCCTTCAAGGAACAGTATTCTTTTATCATAATAATTCTATTGCTAATATTTTTCTTTGCTTTCATATATATTTATAAATGACACGTGTGTAGCTCTCTGTTTTTATATGCTACATTTCTCAGGCTTTCTTAGCTACACTCTGCTAACTTCATAGAATGAACTGGAAAGTTTTCCACTGTTTTCCGTGCTTTTAAGTGCTTAAGTGGTATAGAAGCTGTTTCTAAAAGAGCTTATAGGGGTAAGGGATGAACAAGATTGGCCACGAGTTGGTAATTGTTGAAGCCAGATACTATTCTGTCTACTTTTGTATATGTTTGAATTCCTCATAACAAACAGTTAAAATAATTTTTGTTTGTTTTTTTTGTTGTAAAATAATTTTTTAAAAAAAGAGCTGATAGGCCTTGTGTCTCAATATTGCCCAAATATTTTACAATGAACATTGTAGATTATTTTTATAATCTAGTAGAATGAATACTTTATTATACAAAATATGTTGAAGAATACCTAGACAAGATGAAATGTAAATGATAAATTAAATAAACACTGGGTTGTAGAAATCGTCTGTGTGGAATAATCCCAAATCACTATAAACACAGGCACTGAAATAAGCTGGAAAGAAATATCACAAGGTTAACAGAGGTTATTCCTGGATGACAGAATGACCAGTGATATTTATTTTCTCCTTTGAGTTGTCCTGCATTTTGCCGCTCTTTCCACCATTCACATGTAACATGTCTGCAATTAGGAATAAATCGATGAGTGATTTGTTAAAGACGCTGTCCCCTTGAAAGTAAGGGCTGAGGACACGATCGTGCTCATTGTCTCAGAAACCAGCATCTACTGCAGGATGATCAAGTTCTGTCCAGAAAGGCTCAACCATGCCTTTTCTCTCCGTCCATTAACAGTGTCCCACAGGAAACTGAAAAGCGGAGAGGAGCAAGGGGTGAAGGTATCACGGGCCTTCTGGGCAGTCCTGGGAGGAGAAGGGTCAGCCCAGTTCCTCTGAGGATGGTCACCAGCCAGGGAAGGGTTCCAGCATCTATGATGAACTCATTTTGCAGACATTTCTAAGAAAAAGTCAACAATTTAAAAGATGGTGTCTCATTATTGCACGACAGCTGTACCATGATGCGCATTGTCTGGTGGCGGTCCCTAGATGCAGAAGTGAAATATGATTTTTCGAAGAGGCGCTGAGAGCAGATTTCCTCAGGTCGCGACTTATTCTGGTCCAGCTACCCTCACACACATCAGTTTCATGTCCAGTCCAGCCAAGAAGTCCCTCTGCCTTCTCTCTGCACAGAATCACGGGGCGTCACAGCTCAGCTCCATGATGGGAGGGACGCTTCCCATCCCTTCTACCCCGGCCGCCCCAGCAGAGACAGCAGCCCTCGGCTCCTGAGATAACGCAGAGGAGAGGAACTGCCCATCCATCTCTTTCAGGTTGTTTCTCCCTGATCTCCAAACATCATTAACCCGGTGAAAAATCCCATAAAACCAGCTGCGTGGCTTCACGTCAACACAAAAGTAAACTCATCGTCCTGAGAGCAGAGATGCCCTGGAGTGTTTGTCCATTACACACACCCTCCCGCTGGGCCCACCTCTGCTTTCATGTAAATGGAACCATCTGGACCATGTGATGCCCAGGCGCTGAACAATCTTAACGCAGGAACATGCAGATTAGACACACGGGTCTTCCCACAGCTGTCCGGCCACGGCAGCCTGCTGTGAGAGGAACAAATGTTCCTGTCCCATCATCTTTCTTTCTTTCTTTTTCTTTCTTTCTTTCTTTGTGGCAGTAGAGGTGTCTGAAAAACTCCTAAACTCAGTTCAGGAGTCATTTCTTTTCCAAGGCTCCCCCTGATTCTGTCTCAGGTGTCCTACCCTTCTGTACCTATCTCCCCGCTAGCAGTTTGTACCAACAGCCAATCATCAGTTCACCTCCCCAAATGATAGTAAGCTCTTGAAAGATTAATAATTACAACAAAGGGTAGCATTTATTGCACTAATCGCTGCACTAAGCACTTCATATTTATCACATTTATTACAATAGTTATATGAGTTATAACATTTACATCATTTATATCATCATATACCTTGGACTTAATATATCATCATACACACATTATACTTAAAATATGTATATCATTTCTCGAAATAATCTGCAGGTCGATTCTATCACTGTTCCCATTATACAGATGCATAAACTGAGGTTTAAAGAAATGAATTAACTTGCCCAAGCTCCCTAGCTACTGGGTGGTGAGCTGTAGACTGCACAGCCCAAGCACTGCCTATGGCTGGATGCTGACAGTAGCTGATACACAGAGTTACTCACCTCTACAGCCTCAGGACCTCGCAGCCTGTCTAAGACAGAGAAGATAACCAGGATACAGTCATTGACTGCATACCTGACACATTTAACAGCAGAGTCAGACAAAGACCACCTCGATGAGGGAACAGAAAAGCTTCAGGAAACTTCAGGGTCAATGTTAAAGCCTGGTTACTTCTCTGACCACCCTCTTTTTTTTTTTTATTTGAAGTATAGTTGATTTACAATGTTGTGTTAATTTCTACTGTACAGCAAAGGGATTCGGATATACATATATAAACATTCTTTTTTTTTGAATTTTTGAATTTTATTTTATTTTCTATACAGCAGGTTCTTATTAGTTATCTATTTTATACATATTAATGTATATCTGTCAATCCCAATCTCCCAATTCATCCCACCACCACCACCTGCTCCCCGCCACTTTCCCCCCTTGGTGTCCATACGTTTGTTCTCTACCTCTGTGTCTCTATTTCTGCCCTGCAAACCGGTTCATCTGTACCATTTTTCTAGGTTCCACATATATGCGTTAATATACGATATTTGTTTTCCTCCTTCTGACTTACTTCACTCTGTATGACAGTCTCTAGATCCATCCACGTCTCTACAAAAGACCCAATTTCATTCCTATTTATGGCTGAGTAATATTCCATTGTATATATGTACCACAACTTCTTTATCCATTCGTCTGTCCATGGGCACTTAGGTTGCTTCCATGACTAAATGTAAATAGTGCTGCAATGAACATCAGGGTGCATGTGTCTTTTTGAATTATGTTTTTTTTCTGGGTATATGCCCAGTAGTGGGATTGCTGGGTCATATGGTAATTCTATTTTTAGTTTTTTAAGGAACCTCCATACTGTTCTCCACAGTGGCTGTATCAATTTACATTCCTACCAACAATGCAAAAGGGTTCCCTTTTCTCCACACCCTCTCCAGCATTTGTTGTTTGTAGATTTTCTGATGATGCCCATTCTAACTGGTGTGAGGTGATACCTCATTGTAGTTTTGATTTGCATTTCTCTAATAATTAGTGATGTTGAGCAGCTTTTCATGTGCTTCTTGGTCATCTGTATGTCTTCTTTGGAGAAATGTCTACTCAGGTCTTCTGCCCATTTTTTGATTGGGTTGTTTGTTTTTTTAATATTGAGCTGCATGAGCTGTTTATATATTTTGGAGATGAATCCTTTGTCTGTTGATTCGTTTCCAAATATTTTCTCCCATTCTGAGGGTTGTCTTTTCATCTTGTTTGTAGTTTCCTTTGCTTTGCAAAAGCTTTGAAGTTTCATTAGGTCCCATTTGTTTATTTTTGTTTTTATTTCCATTACTCTAGGAGGTGGATCAAAAAAAATCTTGCTGTGATTTATGTCAAAGAGTGTTCTTCCTATGTTTTCCTCTAAGAGTTTTATAGTGCCCGGTCTTACATTTAGGTCTCTAATCCACTTTGAGTTTATTTTTGTGTGTGGTGTTAGGGAGTGTTCTAATTTCATTCTTTTACATGTAGCTCTCCAGTTTTCCCAGCACCACTTATTGAAGAGACTGTCTTTTCTCCGATGTATATCCTTACCTCCCTTGTTATAGATTAGTTGACCAAAGGTGCGTGGGTTTATCTCTGGGCTTTCTATCCTGTTCCATTGATCTATAATTCTGTTTTTGTGCCAGGACCATATTGTCTTGATTACTATAGCTTTGTAGTATAGTCTGAAGTCAGGGAGTCTGATTCCTCCAGCTCCGTTTTTTTCCCTCAAGAGTGCTTTGGCTTTTGTGTCTCCATACAAATTTTAAGATTTTTTGTTCTAATTCTGTAAAAAATGCCATTGGTAGTTTGATAGGGATTGCATTGACTCTGTAGATTGCTTTGGGTAGTATAGTCATTTTCACAATATTGATTCTTCAAATCCAAGAACATGGTATATCTCTCCATCTGTTTGTGTCATCTTTGATTTCTTTCATCAGTGTCTTATAGTTTTCTGAGTACAGGTCTTTTACCTCCTTAAGTAGGTTTATTCCTAGGTATTTTATTCTTTTTATTGCAATGGTGAACAGAATTGTTTCCTTAATTTCTCTTTCTGAACTTTCGTCGTTAGTATATAGGAATGCAAGAGATTTCTGTGTGTTAATTTTGTATCCTGCAACTTTACCAAATACATTGATTAGCTCTAGTAGTTTTCTGGTAGCATTTTTAGGATTCTCTATGTATAGTATCATGTCATCTACAAACAGTGACAGTTTTACTTCTTCTTTTCCAATTTGTATTCCTTTTATTTCTTTTTCTTCTCTGATTGCCATGGCTAGGACTTCCAAAACTATGTTGAATAATAGTGGCAAGAGTGGACATCCTTGTCTTGTTCCTGACCTTAGAGGAAATGCTTTCAGTTTTTCACCATTGAGAATGATGTTTGCTGTGGGTTTGTCGTATATGGCCTTTATTATGTTGAGGTACGTTCCGTCTATGCCCACTTTCTGGAGAGTTTTTACCATAAATGGGTGTTGAATTTTGTCAAAAGCTTTTTCTGCGTCTATTGAGATGATCATATGGTTTTTATTCTTCAATTTGTTGATATGGTGTATCACATTGATTGATTTGCATATAATCCTTGCATCCCTGGGATAAATCCTACTTGATTATAGTGTATGATCCTTTTAATGTGTTGTTGGATTCTGTTTGCTAGTATTTTGTTGAGGATTTTTGCATCTATATTCATCAGTGATATTGGTCTGTAATTTTCTTTTTTTGTAGTATCTTTGTCTGGTTTGGGTATCAGGGTGATCGTGGCCTCATAGAATGAATTTGGGAGTGTTCCTTCCTCCGCAATTTTTTGGAAGAGTTTGAGAAGGATGGGTGTTAGCTCTTCTCTAAATGTTTGATAGAATTCACCTGTGAAGCCATCTGGTCCTGGACTTTTGTTTGTTGGAAGATTTTTAATCACAGTTTCAATTTCGTTACTTGTGATTGGTCTGTTCATATTTTCTGTTTCTTCCTGGTTCAGTCTTGGAAGGTTATACCTTTCTAAGAATTTGTCCATTTCTTCCAGGTTGTCCATTTTATTGGCATAGAGTTGCTTGTAGTAGTCTCTTATGATGCTTTGTATTTCTGTGGTGCCCGTTGTAACTTCTCCTTTTTCATTTCTAATTTTATTGATTTGAGTCCTCTCCCTCTTTTTCTTGATGAGTCTGGCTAATGGTTTATCAATTTTGTTTATCTTCTCAAAGAACCAGCTTTTAGTCTTATTGATCTTTGCTATTGTTTTCTTTGTTTCTATTTCATTTATTTCTGCTCTGATCTTTATGATTTCTTTCCTTTTACTAACTTTGGGTTTTGTTTGTTCTTCTTTCTCTAGTTCCCTTAGGTGTAAGGTTAGATTGTTTATTTGAGATTTTTCTTGTTTCTTGAGGTAGGATTGTATTGCTATAAACTTCCCTCTTAGAACTGCTTTTCCTGCATCCCATAGGTTTTGGATCATCGTGTTTTCATTGTAAGTTGTCTCTAGGTATTTTTTTATTTCCTCTTTGATTTTTTCAGTGATCTCTTGGTTATTCAGTAGTGTATTGTTTAGCCTCCATGTGTTTGTGTTTTTTATGTTTTTTTCCCTGTAATTGATTTCTAATCTCATAGCGTTGTAGTCAGAAAAGATACTTGATATGATTTCAATTTTCTTAAATTTACCGAGGCTTGATTTGTGACCCAAGATGTGATCTATCCTGGAGAATGTTCCATGTGCACTTGAGAAGAAAATGTAATCTGCTGTTTTTGGATGGAATGTCCTATAAATAAAATTAAATCTATCTGGTCTATTGTGTCATTTAAAGCTTGCGTTTCCATATTAATTTTCTGTCTGGATGATCTGTCCATTGGTGTAAGTGAGGTGTAAAAGTCCCACACTATTATTGTGTTACTGTCGATTTCCTCTTTTATAGCTGTTAGCAGTTGCCTTATGTGTTGAGGTGCTCCTATGTTGGGTGCATATATATTTATAATTGTTATATCTTCTTCTGGGATTGATCCCTTGATCTTTATGTAGTGTCCTTCCTTGTCTCTTGTAACATTCTTTATTTCAAAGTCTCTTTTATCTGATATGAGGATTGCTACTCCAGCTTTGTTTTGATTTTCGTTTACATGGAATATCTTTTTCCATCCCCCACTTTCAGTCTGTATGTGTCCCTAGGTCTGAAGTGGGTCTCTTGTAGACAGCATATATATGGGTCTTGTTTTTGTATCCATTCAGTGAGCCTGTGTCTTTTGGTTGCAGCATTTAATCCATTTTCGTTTAAGGTAATTATCGATATGAGTATTCCTATTACCATTTTCTTAATTGTTATGGGTTTGTTTTTGTAGGTCCTTTTCTTCTCTTGTGTTTCCCACTTAGAGAAGTTCCTTTAGCATTTGTTGCAGAGCTGGTTTGGTGGTGCTGAATTCTCTTAGCTTTTGCTTGTCTGTAAAGCTTTTGATTTCTCCGTTGAATCTGAATGAGATTCTTGCCAGGTAGAGTAATCTTGTTTGTAGGTTCTTCCCTTACATCACTTTAAATATATCATGCCACTCCCTTCTGACTTGTAGTGTTTCTGCTGAGAAATCAGCTGTTATCCTTATGGGAGTTCCCTTGTATGTTATTTGTCATTTTTCCCTTGTTGCTTTCAATAATTTTTCTTTGTCTTTAATTTTTGTCAGTTTGATTACTATGTGTCTCAGCATGTTTCTCCTTGGGTTTAACCTGCCTGGGACTCTCTGTGCTTCCTGGACTTCGGTGGCTATTTCCTTTCCCATGTTAGGGAAGTTTTTTACTATAATCTCTTCAAATATTTTCTTGGGTCCTTTCTCTCTCTCTTCTCCTTCTGGGACCCCTATAATGGGAATGTTGTTGCTTTTAATGTTGTCCCAGAGGTCTCTTAGGCTATCTTCATTTCTTTTAATTCTTTTTTCTTTATTCTGTTCTGCGGCAGTGAATTCCACCATCCTGTCTTCCAGGTCACTTATCTGTTCTTCTGCCTCAGTTATTCTGCTATTGATTCCTTCTAGTGTACTTTTCATTTCAGTTATTGTATTGTTCATCTCTGTTTGTTTGTTCTTTAATTCTTCTAGGTCTTTGTTAAACATTTCTTGCATCTTCTCAATCTTTGCCTCCATTCTTTTTCCAAGGTCCTGGATCATCTTCACTATCATTATTCTGAATTCTTTTTCTGGAAGGTTGCCTATCTCCACTTCATTTAGTTATTCTTCTGGGGTTTTATCTTGTTCCTTCATCTGGTACAAAGTCCTCTGCCTTTTCATTTTGTCTGTCTTTCTGTGAATGTGGTTTTCCTTCCACAGGCTACAGAATTGTAGTTCTTCTTGCATCTGCTGTCTGCCCTCTGGTGGATTAGGCTATCTAAGAGGCTTGTGCAAGTTTCCTGATGGGAGGGACTGGTGGTGGGTAGAGCTGGGTGTTGCTCTGGTGGGCAGAGCTCAGTAAAACTTTAATCCTCTTGTCTGCTGATGGGTGGGGCTGGGTTCCCTCCCTGTTGGTTGTTTGGCCTGAGGCAACCCAGCACCGGAGCCTACCAGGCTCTTTGGTGGGGCTATTGGCAGACTCTGGGAGGGCTCACGGCAAGGAGTACTTCCCAGAACTTCTGCTGCCAGTGTCCTTGTCCTCACGGTTAGACACAGCCACCCCCTGCCTCTGCAGGAGACCCTCCAACACTAGCAAGTAGGTCTGGTTCAGTCGCCTATGGGGTCACTCCTCCTTCCCCTGGGTCCCTATGTGCACACTACTTTGTGTGTGCCCTCCAAGAGTGGAGTCTCTGTTTCCCCCAGTCCTGTCGAAGTCCTGCAGTCAAATCCTGCTAGGCTTAAAAGTCTCATTCTCTGGGAATTCCTCCTCCCATTGCCAGACCCCCAGGTTGGGAAGCCTGACGTGGGGCTCAGAACCTTCACTCCAGTGGGTGGACTTCTGTGGTATAAGTGTTCTCTAGTTTGTGAGTCACCCACCCAGCAGTTATGGGATTTGATTTTATTGTGATTGCGTCCCTCCTACCATCTCATTGTGGCTTCTCCTTTGTCTTTGGATGTCTTTGGGGTATCTTTTTTGGTGAGCTCCAGTGTCTTCCGGTCGATGATTGTTCAGCAGTTAGCTGTGATTCCGGTGCTCTCGCAAGAGGGAGTGAGCGCACGTCCTTCTACTCTGCCATCTTGAACCAATCTCTAAACATTCTTTTTGATATTCTTTTCCATTATAGTTAATCACAGGATATTGAATATAGTTCCCTGTGCTATTCGGTAGGACCTTATTGTTTATCCATTCTATATATAACAGTTTGCATCTGCTAATCCCAACCTCCCACTCCATCCCTCCCCCACCCCTCCTCCTTCTTGGCAACCACAAGTCTGTTGTCTATGTCTGTGAGTCTGTTTCTGTTTTGTAAATAAGTTCATTTGTGTCATATTTTAGGTTCCACATATAAGTGATATCATATGGTATTTATCTTTCTCTGTCTGACTTACTTCACTTAGTATGATAATCTGTAGTTGTATCCATATTGCTGCAAATGGCGTTATTTCATTCTTTTTATGGTTGAGTAGTACTCCATTGTGTATATGTACCACATCTTCTTTATCCATTCATCTGTCGATGGACATTTAGGTTTTTGCCGTGTCTTAGCTATTGTGAATAGTGCTGCTGTGAACACTGGATCTGACCACCCTCTCCTTCATGGCTTTCCTAGAAGCCCCTAGAGCACTTACTGCACTGTGCGATCACATTTATACGAGTGCTCATCTGTCCAGTTGCCTGTCTGCCCCTCTTGACTATAAAGTCCTCGAGGAGATCTGCACCCCTGGTGCCTGGTGTCCTGTCTCCTTCAATAAAAAACGAGGGAATGAATGAATGAAATGCATCCACTTCCTTCCAAATGCAGCTCTTCCTCACTTCTCGGTATTTTTTAAACTAATGATGCCAAAAGCTTTCCCCATCACTCTGGCTGGATGGCATCCCCTCACCAAACACCATCAAAGTCTTTCCTCTTACTGTGTTGTGTCTCTCTCCTGCGGGGCAGTTCGACACCACCGTTGAGGAATGAACTCTGACTGCTTTTCGCAGGGCGGGGGTCCTCCAGGAAAGAGGGAGCCTCCTTCAAATTCTCTCCTCCCGGGGGGGTACCTGGCCTCCTGGAGGTCTGGCTTGATTCAGCTTTAGGAAAATAAAGAAATGTGACCCCGCATGTATGCTCCAGTATCCGAAAGCAATCATCGTTTACAATTTTCTTGTCCTTTCCTTCCACCAGGATCCTGGTTTAGACTCTGGCCTCACGTTCACGACTGTGTAAACAACCTCCTTGTCATACATCAGAGGATCTCCCACGGAAAGGGAGTTGGAAATCAGATCGATACCACACGCCCTCTCCTGGCTCCATCTGAGCGCCAGAGCTGTAAAGTGACTTGGGCGATACCAGAGCCTCACGCAGACCCTGGGCTCCCGGGCTCTCAGAGCCCTTCAGGGGTCTTTTATTCTCAAACTCACCCTCTCATCTCTTGAGACCACTTTACAGCCTGTCTCTTTTCGATGTTAAGAAGCAGAACTAGGCTCGTTCAGGAACAGAGGAAATTGCACATTTTTTAAAACATCGGATTGATTGTGAACTGGGCAGAGCTAAACGCTTCCATTTCCTATAAATCTGTTTCCACTCAGTCCAGCCAGACCGGGCCTCCCGGGCGCAGTCGGTGGCCGCGCGTGCCACCCAGTGGACACAGCCTGGTACTACACCCGTGGGGGAAAAAGACCCTGGCCGACATCTGACTGCAATTTCCTTAAGGCTATTTCCACCGATGAATTTCGACCCACGTTCTTCTCTGTGTCAGTGAGCTGAGCAGATCAGCTAGACTCGAGCGGTATTGCCACTGGGATATGATGGAATTTCAGGAGAAAATAGGGAAATCCTGCTAACACTCATGACTGTTCATTTCCCTTTAATATGTGGAGCAGGAGAGGGTCTTCAGAAAAGGCAATTGAGAATTTGCTCATTATTAGCTAATGGTACTTAGAACCTACTATGTAGTGACGATCTCCTTACACCTGCCTCTAAGTCCCAGACTCCAAGACCTTCATGCACGGTTCACCATGTCTCCTAGCCAGATTTTTGTAATACAACCGGCATTCCTGATTCTCAGTTGGATAAACGGAGAAAAAAGAGTTCAAGAAGCCCCTCAGTGACTCACAGAATCTCAGAGGTTCACAGTAATATACACAGGCCTACTTGATGGTCTACAGTGGCTGTAGCGCCTTCTAGAAAGTCAAGAAATTTAATCTGTAGATGTTATGAAAATACAGAAAATGAAAATACACTTTAAATGACCGTCCTCACCCTTCTCAAGTTGTGAGCTAATAATTATGAAAAAATGAACCGTAAGTCAGACACAGGACACCTATGAATAAATTTAAAAGTCTCCCCCAAATCGCACCAGTTAGCCTATATCTACCCATACTCTTCGTTCTGGGAATTATATCTACCCCACAACTACCGAGCCTGCACTCTAGTGCCCACGAGCCACAACTACTGAAGCCCGTGCACCACAACTACTGAAGCCCGCACACCTAGAGCCTGTGCTCCACAACAAGAGAAGCCACTGCAGTGAGAAGCCCGCGCACCACAACAAAGAGTAGCCCCCGCTCGCCACAACCAGAGAACACCTGCACGCAGCAACGAAGACCCAACGCAGCCCCAACGCAGCCAAAAATAAATAAATAAATTAAAATTATTTTAAAAAATCGATCATGGCAGAGCAAATTATCTTTAAAAAAAAAAAAAAAGTTTTTTGTGTTAGTCAGAAATGACCATTTGCTCACATAAGTGGCTGTAATAATCCATCAGTGAGGACACTTTCTTCCGAAAGTATGAAAAATGGCTGAAAAAATAAGATCATTTGTTATTTCAAACAACAGGACTTGAAGGCAAGACTTGCTCAAAGTAGGTTCAACATTGTCCTCAAAGACCAGGTCTTGTTATTTTTCTACCCCAGCTAGACTCATGGTCACAAAAAAGCACAGGCATCGCTTGTAGACACAAAATCCTACAGAAAGGGCGGGGCCTTTGTGCCTGCGTCTCTTTTACTACAAGAGACCCCCCTCCCAGCAGGCTTCTCCCCGGGCCCCACCAGCCAGTCTTAGCTGCAAGGGAGGTGGGAAAAGACTCAGCAAGCTTCATGCTCAGCTCTATTCTGGGAGAGGGTCCTGCCGGGAGGAATAGGGGGATGGGTGGTTAAATGACCATTTGGTTCTAGTTCTAGTTTTTTCTCTTTTCTTCTTTTATCCCCAAGTGCTCAGCATGACACCATCAGCCCCTTCCCCATAGCATACAAGGAGCCTCACTCTCTATCCCACCCTACCCCCTCCCTCTCTACACAAGCACAGACACACACACACACACACACACACTCATACACACACACAGCTTCACTGCATTCATTCAGCCAACAAACATATGCTGTGTCTATGATGGGCCAGACACTTAGCTAGATGCTGGAGACACAGGTGAACAAGGTGGGCATGGTCTCTACCCTCTGGGAACGTCTGCTCCGGGCAGGGAGCTCCCCAGGCCGTAAGGGAAGGGACCGGCAGGTACGATGGACGCTGAGGGGCCAGCGGGGTGGGAAGCGGAGGCCTAGGTCACCGAGAGGCTAGGTGGGCTGTGGGGTTCCCTGGGCCTCCCCCTCCGCCGACGCTGGCCTGTGGCACCCCACCCTCACCCCAGAAGGCCGTGAGCTCTGCGGCTGTGAGCACCCGGACAGCCAGCCTGCCCAGGGCAGTGCAGATGAGGGCCAGGAACCTGTGGGTGACCTTCAGGGCAGCGGGAGGGACGGCAGATCAACAGATAAACTTGGAGGGTGGCAGAGGTGAGCGGGAAATGAGGGGTGGGGAGGAGGGGAGGGAGTACAGAGGGGCGAGACTTTCTAAGAAGAACAGTGTTTCCCATCAGCGTTTCTATCAGGTTAACTTTAATTCTGCGTTGACACTGGGTTTTGGCCACGAGGAAGAGAGAAGGGCAGGAAGCAGCCCTGGGCTCTGATGGAGTGGCCTGCCCGTCGTCACCTGGACCCGAAGACAGAGGGCCTGGCCTTGGTCTCGGTCTCCCGTCCCTGCAGCCAGAGCTCTTTTCCCTCGGGATCTGCAGGGAAGAGGACCCACCTGTTGCCACGATGCCCCCTCAATCACAGACACCATACAAGGAGCACGTGAGGTGTTCCAAGGACACCTGTGGCCCGGAAGGATGACTTTAGGAGCGATAAACAAGGAGGCCCTTGGCCCTAAGCACATCCTACCTCAACTTGCAGATGGAGTCACAGCGTTCATTACTTAACGAGAAGCAAGAACTAAAGATGCCCCAGTCTGAACAAGGTCCCATGGGAGAAGCTGGCGTGCTGGGCCTGGACACCTGGTCGGGGGAAGGGCCTAGGGCGGGGGATGGGTAGTCCCCAAGGGTGAGCTTCCGGATACAGAAAAGTACAAACCTCAGCCATCAGTCAAAGCAATGCTGTCCTCAGCCAGGAAGGCTTTGCTGAGACAGAGGTTCAGGTCTGTTCCAGGACCATAGGGCTGGAGCTGGGAACCGAGGGGAGGAAGGAGGGCCTGAGTCGTATTTAAATGGGATGCTTGCCAGGCAGTGGAAATAGCCTTTTCCTCTCGCCTTTTTGGGTCTCGGCTGGGTCTCTGTAACAACACACACATTGACAAGAGAAAAGCATCCACGTGCATTTACTATGAGCTGTACGGGACACAGGAGCTTTCAGAAGTGAAGACCCCAAGGGGCGGGACAGCCTGAGCGATTTTGTGCCAGTTCTGATGCAAAGTGGAGGGTCCTGGGAAGACGTGATGGGACCAAGGGTATGAGCTACGAGGGATGAACTGGGGCGGGGGGGCGGTGGTTAGCAAGTCTGTTCCTTCAGATTCCTCAGCTCCGTCCATCCATCTTCCCAGACGAGGATCCTCCTCTCCTCCGGGTACCAGGAGGGCACCTCGCACATGCTTCAGGGGAAGGTCAGAAAGCCCTTCCTGTACCTGCCGTTTCTCAAATGCCTTTGGTCAAAAATACTCCATACGCCCAGGGGCCATGTTTTGGGGTCGCATGTCCTGAACCTCGTCATGTTTATCCACAGCGAACTATGAGAAACAGGTGCCAGGAACAATTCAGCATCCATTGCCCGTCGTTGTCTTGGCTTCACTGAGGTTTTACCTTGGGTAAATTATTTCACTTCTCTGCAGCTCAGTTTTTTCTTCTTTAAAATGGGACTACATAGATAATCTACAAGGACCTACTGTACAGCACAGGGAACTCTACTCAATATTCTGCAATAACCTATATGGGAAAAGAACCTGAAAAAGAATGGATATATGTATATGTGTAAGTGAATCACTTTGCTGTACACCCGACACTAACACAACGTTGTAAATCAACTGTACTCTAATATAAAATAAAAATTAAATTAAAAATAAATAAAATAAAATAAAATGGGGCTACAGATATTCACCTCGTGAGGTCATGTACGAGCCCCTGCCTGGGTTACACGTGGTGTGTGCTTTGAAGGAACCCTTGCAGGTGTCAACTTAAAAAAAAATGCACAACGTGAGAGTTGTGAGTTCAGTTTTATTTGGGGGCAAAATGAGGACTGTAGCCCAGGAGACAGCACTTCAGAGAGCTCTGAGAAACTGCTCCAGAGAGGCAGCGGGCAAGGTCAGTAGAGATGTGATTTTGGTGAAGGGGGAGTGCATGCAATCGAGCACATATTTTTTTGCAGCAGGTTTCTGCTAGTCACAAGGAGCAGACATCACCATGAAGGATTTTAGTGCTTTTCTAGATGTGAGGAGATACAAGAATTGGGCTCATAAAATCAGCTCCTGAAAATATCTAACTACCTGAAGACCTGTTCCGCCAGTTTTCCCCAGAGCTAAGAGGGCCTCAATTCTGCTCTCCACCCTGAACTCCTTTCGGGGGGTGGTGAAAGTCAGCAGCTGCAGAGCACATGATTTAATCCTCGTAGAGGTAGATGGCAAGTGCCAGTGGCAGGTGCCGATTTGTAGCTGACACAGGTATGGAGGTTGGGGGGCAGTGGAATGTGGTCACTGCTGCTCTGAGAGATGTTGGATTTTCTAGCCCGAATACCTCCTTTTTTTGGCTTCTGTCTTCAGCTCTGGACCTTTCAGAGGTTTCTCCTGGGTTTGAAATCTCTCAGCTGGTTCTCTGCTAAGGATGACCCCAGTGATTCTTTATGATTCCTTGTCATTACTGGTCTCACGCAGGTCAGCGTTCTCCACACCTCACTGAGCAGTTTCTCCTGTCTCTTCCTTAAGGAAGAAATAAGGTTTTCAAATGCACCTGAACATGTAAAGGGACAGGTCGGACCTCTAGGGGATGCCCTAATTGGCAGCTCAGCCCAGGTCCCTCCCCTGTCACTCCCAGGGGACTGCAGCCCATCTGCCCCTGCATCTTCCAGAAGCTGCTTCGGCGGCTGAGTTGGCTTCCGCACGCCCTGTACTGCTCTGAACGTACCTGTAGACAGAATGTCTATCTCAGAACGGAGATCATCAATGTTGCCCTCTGTGAGAGGCCTCCCAAACTTTCCCGATGAATGAATTCTATTGTGTGTGCATCTATATACTATACATGAACATAGAGGGCTGCCTAGTGTTTGACGAATGAATTATGTATTATATTACAGCTTTATAAAATTGCATAATACACAAGTATATAATAGAAATGGTTAACAATGAACTATAGGTCTCCCCATAAGTCTGAGAGTTCCTTCAGGATAAAGGGTGTCTTTTCCATGTCTCTGTGCCTTATAACTAAGACTAAATAAATGCTAATTACAGGAATGAATCTATTACAAACTTCCTGTGCAAATAGACACCTATTGTTACAAATTTTTTAAATTGAAAACATTTTTATAAAGTAATAAAGCCATTTGTTTTCTATAATTAAGGCTTGGTTGGGTGACGTGGGATTTAGCCTAAGTGACTCCATTTTGGGCCTGTTGTTTTTAACAGAATAGACAAAAATACAATCACTTATATAGGAAGAGGTGAAACATATAAATAATGTACAGTTAATATTTGCTTTGAAATTTAAAATTCATTGGTATGGAGGATGTGTTTCACTATGCAAATGACTGATGTAACTTTGCACTTGGGGACCAAAACACTGAGGCACTGGGTCAACTTGGCTCTCGAGAGAGAGCTTTCAGCGATTGTATATTTCGTACAGGTCCTCGGAGCTCCTTTCTATCTGCCAGGTTGGATGGTGCCTGATTCGTGAACTGTTGAATAAAGTCAGTGAGATCTTCAAAACTAACCCAGTTGAATTTTGTTTTTTAACATTTCCCTCCTCCTGGGTTTGAGCTGGTTAAGAAGGAAGATGGGGAAAGGGGTGAAGGACCTGACAACCAGAGTGGGCTTTTAAAGTGATCCTTCCTTGGCACCATTTTCTGGCTGAAGCTGAATTGTGTGTCCAATGTTAATAGAAGTGAAACAGGAAAGAAAATGCACTGGAACCATTATTATTATTAGTGGTATTGTTGTTGTTGTTGTTGTTATTATTATTACAATCTGCTTCCTACTATCCTTCCAATAAGTAGATATTTGTAATCCCACTCGTGCTAACTACAATGGCCATCCTCTTATGGACGTTACTGCTCACAAAATCTTCAGAGAGTGAAATAGCAGGATACCCAGCTCCTTCTGTGTGAGCATGATGAACTGAATCAATATTTGAATTTTAGAAGTTGGCCGTTTGCAGGGTTCCATGTTCAAGGCATCTGATGAGAATGACTGTAAAATACACAAAAAGTCTATGACAATTTCCTCAAGTCTGATCTCGGCACCCAGACGAAATGCTCATGGCAGATCCACGTTATTTGGTAAAACGCTTGAAAACCAAGAGCTTATCGAGAACGATCCTTCAACCAGCAGTAGTTCTCTCGATTTGTGAGCGTATCCACATTTGGGTCTTTGAAGGAGAAAAGACAGTAAGAAATGAGGTCAAGCTGGGATTTTCAAGCTAAGTTAGCAGCTCAGAATGAAAGCGTATGAATCTCTGCCTTTCTGTTGTGTGGAAAATCTGCCAGGGGCTAAACTTTGTTGTTAGATGGGCCTCAATAAGCAAGACAGGTTAGCTGGGGAGGGGAGGGAAGAAAAATGTGGCTTCCTGTGGTTTTCTGAGGGTCACGTCAGTCTTAGGAATTAGGGATACTGGGGGCAGCTAAACATATGCAAATAAAATGCAACTTTTCGGAGGGAATTTATTGAGTTCCTTCATTAGCACTGAGGCCAAGGGCGGTCAAGAGCTAATGCAAAGTAGATCTGAGGGTTTCCTTTTGTTTGGTTCAAGGTCCTCCTGGCGGTGGAAGTAATGGGGTGAAAAGGCAGACAGCACTGTCCTTGAAAGGGAGCAGGACCTGTGAGCAATCTCAAGTCCTTTTGGCTTGAATACCAGCCTTTGTCTCCAAAGGACCATGGCTGGGCTCCCCGAGAGTCCCAGTAATGAAGCAGTTGATTAAGACCTCATTAAAAGTTCATTGACATTCATCACGACCCGAGCCATCACTGCAGCCCAGTGAGACGGAGCAAGCGAAGACTGGGACCAGCCAGAAGCATAAACCCTGGGTCTGAATGCCCTCTCTGCCACCCCATGGCTCTGTGTTCTTGGGTAAACATTTTAATCTTCTGGGATGCCACTTTTCTCAGCTCTAAGTGACTCCAGTTCAACGCTGCCGTGAGCAAGTACTTTGAAAGCTTTAGTCGTTTTGTGCATCTGCACTCTTACCATCACCACTTTCCTGTCTTCATCTGGTCGTGGGAGCCCCTTTAGGAACAGCCAAGACATTTATTTCTTGCATCGCAGCTTCCTGAGGCAGGAAGACCTCTGAGAAATACAATCAGGTTATCAGAAAACAAGAGTCTCTGGTCTCTGGCAGGTGCTGACACAATCCACTCGGTCCCCAGGAAGGAGAAAGTGCAGGCAGCTTAAAGCTTCTCTGCCCAAAGGTGTCAGGTGTGCTCTTTTGCCCAAATTCAAGCTCCTGGCCTCAGATCCAGGAACTAAGCACAACGGCAAATCGCAAAGTGTGTTCTAGGGACCACTTGTTCTAACAGATGTCTGGCCTTCCACCAGGGGGCTGGGGCAGGGAATTCTGCCTGCTTTCCCCAAAGGAGCCCTGGAATCTGCAAGGCCACCTTCTTTTTTTTTATTTTTAGTGAAATATAGTTGATTTACAATGTTGTGTTAGTTTCAGGTGAAGAGCAAAGTGATTCACTTATACATATATATATATGTAAATATATATATATTCTTTTTTCACATTCTCTTCCATTATAGATTACTACAAGATATTGGGTATAGTTCCCTGTTCTATACGGTATGTCCTTGTTGGTTATCTATTTTATATATAGTAGTGTGTATCTGTTAATCCCAAACTTTTAATCTATCCCTCCCCCTACCCCAAGGCCACCTTCTAGACCGTATGGCTGCATGTCAACTTCAACCACTGCACTCGACACGGGCATGTTTTGTTGTGTTTTGTTTGGACTTAGACCTGTTAAAAAATAAAATTTAACTGAGTAAATTTTAAAGATCTTATTGGCTTTACTCAACGATTCATAAATTGGTCATCATCCAATCTAGCAGAGAGAAAGGAGCTCCGAGGAACTGTACAAAATCAAAGACTTTTACAGGCAGAAGGAGGGGGAACAGGAAGTTATACTCGGCAAAAAGCAGATTGGTTATTGCAAGGTCACTTCCCTTTAGGGGATGCCTGGGCCCACCAGGCAGGTGACCTCACTGGTGCTGATCAGGGGATTCCTGATTCCCTGGTTTAAGATTCCATTTCTGGGAGAGGCTGAAACTGTAATTAAGTCTTGGTTTCGTGACACGGGGCTAGGCATCAGTGACTCCACTTTGGGCCGGAAGTGGCCTCTTCTGCTCTGGGACCCTCCTTCAGCTCCTCTGATGATACTGTAAAAATTTCCATCCCTGACCATCACCTCCAACCTCAAGTACCCTCTCACTCTTCCTTTCTTACCGATGGTTGAGATCTCTCCTTGTCCCGGCAGGGGAGAGAGTCTTACTTCAGCTCCAATTCTTCTCGTGCTCCGAGAGATGATATATACTTCATGTCTGATTCCTCCGCTGAGAGCCAAGTTTCTGAAAAATCAAAGCTTTATTCTCTCTACTCACAGAAGAGCGGTGGCTTTTAATTCTGTATTTGGGCTACAGATTTCTAAAGGTCTGCTTCAGAGCTCAAAAGGCAATGAATTTTTTTTTTGTTGCTCTTTCTGATTCTTCCCTACCCAGAGGGCGATTTATAAAGAGTCCCACTGGCTCTATGACTGCTTGGTGGTGATGACAGAGCAGTGTCTACAGAAAGAAGGATTAGAGGTAAATGGTGTTGGCATTTTTTTTTTTTACTTTTTTTTTACTTTTTTAACTGAGATATAATCGACACATAGCATTGTGTAAGTTTGATGCATTTATATTTTGTAACATGAATACTACAGCAACATTAGCTAACACGCTTATCATGTCATATAACTACCATTTCTTTTTTGTGTTGAGAACAGTTAAGATCTAGTCTCTTAGCAACTTTGAAGTTTATAATGCAGTATCTTTGACTATCATCGCTATGTTGTGCATTAAATCTCCAAAACTTATTTATCTGCCAGTTGCAATTTGTACCCTTAAATAACGTCTCCCCAAATCCTCCACCCCCAGCCTCTGGGGACCACCAATCCAGTCTCTTGTTACAAGTTCAGTTTTTTTTTTTAAGTTTCCACATATAAGTGAGATCATACAGTATTTGTTTAAAGACTTATCTCACTGAGCATAATGCCTTCAAGGTCCATCCATGTTGTTGCAAATGGCAGGATTTCCTTCTTTCTCATGGCTGAATACTATTCCATTTCATATATACAGACCACATCTTATATATGCATTCATCAGTTGACAGACACTTAGGTTGTTTCCATGTCTTCACTGTTTTGACTGATGCTGCAGTGAACATGGGCCTGCAGATATCTCTTCAAGATATTGATTTCATTTCCTTCAGATATACACTCAGAAGTGGGAATGCTGGATCATATGGTAGTTCAATTTTTTAAGGAACCTCCATACTGTTTTCTCTCATGGCTGCACGAACTTCCATTCCCATCAACAGTGTAGGAGGGTTCCCTTTTCTCCACACCCTTGATGTTAGCGCTTTTTAAAGGCCACTAAATTAACACTGTTCATTCTCCTGCAAAGTGCAGAATGAATGAAAAGATAGAGGAATCAGATGGAGATAAATATTCGCTTGATTACTGATAAAAACTGGATTGGATGACACGGTCTAGATGCACAGCTAAATGGTCTTGCTAATTTTTTGCCCTTGAATTCAGTAAATTTCCCCCGTGGTCACTGGCCCAGCTTAAAGCCCAGAGGTTTTTCCTGTAATGCTGCTCCATGAAGAAGCAGAGGAGGCTTACATTCCATGCAGAAGCTCATTCCAAAAGACACCCAGCAGGCCCAGTGTTCTCTTCAACACTCATCAATTAAGTAAGTCATTTCTCCTCCCTTGGGAAGGACAGAATAAGGAAGGAAAGAGTGGGGATTTTCCTTGAAACATGAAGAATCAAAAACAAAGCGTTCTAAAAATATACATATATGAAATTAGAATAACAGCCAACCCAACTGTAAAGCATTATTTGCTAATAGTATCATTATAAAGTTCTGAATTCAATTTGCTCGTATTTCATCTCTATATTTTTGCATCTCTATTTAGAGGCTAGGTTGTTCTCCACTTGTGTTCTTTGTGCAATGCTTCTCAGGTTGCCCTCAAGGTATTGCAGTACCATGGTGTGTGACAGGACTTCCGTTGGCCCCTCTAGGGCCACCTCCACCTTCCTCCACCTGCTCTCTGCCCTAGGAGGCTGACCCCCAGGGACCACATCAATGGACTCCATTGACCTATGGCTTCCAGTTGGGTTTGACCAATGAGGAACCAGGAAGGAAATTGGAGGGTGGGAGAAGAAGGGGGTGAGGGCATCTATTCTCCCAAGCCTTCCCTGCAAGTTCACGGGAAGCAGACTGGGTCCAAGGAGCAAATATCACAACTGCTGCCAGGCCCTCCTAGGAGGTTCTGATAAGACCCTCTCCCCGCCCCTTCAAGCCAAGGGTGGTGAACAGGACTGCACTACCATCTGGCACTTCTGCATCCTTCCCACACCTTAACTGAGCTCTCTTCAAATTAGTCAGTGTGAGTGTGATATCTGTTTCCTGCTGGAAAGCTGATTGATACGTGTGGTTAGGCTAACTTAGCAAAACAAACTGGAAAGCCTTCTATTTTTATCTATGCTCTGGAACACATTAAATAGTGCAAGAATTTTCTAGTCTTTGAAGGTCAAAAAGCTGCTTTTTAGTGTCCTCTTGGCCTCGTATTTTTGGGATGGGATAGTCCTTTAACAAATGCTTAAAAATTTTCTCACGGTGATTGCTTTATTTAGGTCTCTTCCTTGTGTCAAGTTTTGAATTTCCTACAAAAGCATCCATTTCCGTAACAATTTGAAATGTATTCACATGGAATTGTTTCCAGAATCATCTTTTTACTGTTTTAATCCACTTAGAATCTATGGTCACCTTCCCCGTCTCACTTCTACTGTTGTGTATTTGTTTTCCCTTATTTTGGTTAAGTTTATCTGGTTGTGTGTGTGTGTGTGTGATTTGCCCCAGGTCACACTGGGCATCAAAAGCAGAATCCATGTTTTGTGGTATCAAGCCAAAATATTTTGCCTGCAAATGACAGTTTTTCCTGAGCCTCTGCCTGTCAGTCTTTCTGGGCAAAGAATCAAAATGAGCCCCAGATCAACCAGGGTCAGTCCCAAGGTGAACATTTCAGGAATCGAACGGAGAAGCAAGTGAGTTCTTTCACCGCTCTGCGTCCTTAAAGCCAATTCATACCTTGATAGAGCCTGTGACGTAGGTGTTTATTCTCAGCCAGATCACCAGGCAGAGGAGAGAGGGCAGGAGGACTCCCCACTCTGATCTTCTGGGTGATAATACTTTTAATTTTCATCAGCGCAAGACACTGTCCCAAACCAGAAGGGGTTTGCCTAATGCATCATGGTCCCTGGCCACACAATGGGACCCCTGACAAGCTGAACACTGAGGAGTGAGAGAAATGGACATCATGAACGCTCATGAATTGCAAATGCTTCTTCATTAAAGGATGTTCTCCTACTTGGGACCATCTGCTTGATGCAACAGGGCCCAGGTCCTCAGGCTAGAAACATCTGCCACTTTAATCATTTTACCTCTTAATTAAAGCGCAACCAAAAGGAGGCCAAACATCGCTATGACCCTGAACACGTCAGACAGACCTTAGCCATACAGAGTGGAGAACACATCTGCCTGGATAAAGCATGAACGAGAGTACATAGGTGTGCGGTGCACCCAATGTATGTGCTGCCCACTGAGACAAAACAAATTGGGGCAAATGAATCCCCTTTCCCCATTAACTTCGTGTATCATTTCAAAGACACTTTGTCTTCAAATTTAATTGCTCTTCCACCGGTAGGACCACCTGACCAGTTGTCTGTGAGCTGCTCTGCCCTGCGGCACCTCTGTCAAGTAGTTAATGATCTATAAATAAACACGTTAATACACAGGGGAGATGCTATTTAAAGGGACCCCATGCTAATCCTTTTGCACCACAAAGAATTCTTTTATAATGCAAATAGTCACCCTTTAATTGATCTATCTTGTAAGTTCAGATTTTCATATGCATTTTCCATGCGTCATCAAAGAAACAATGCGTGGAAACACTCCAGTTCATGTCCAGTAAAGCACTTAATAAGTGGTAGGTGACACCATTATTTCTCACTTTGGGATGTACCCATATTGTTTTGAGCTTAGGTCAAATTGTAAGCACGCCACCGAGATTCTGCGTATACATCTGTCTACCCCGCCTCATTAGTCTGCAGTCTCTCTAAGATCCTAGACATTTATATTTCTTTTGTTTCTCATATAGCTGTCTTGTGCTGAGTTCTGTACCCCAAGTAGTGAAATGTTGATATCAGTTGATACCAGCAAAAAAGTCACATATGCATCTTTTAATACTAAAAATCCTTTTAAAATGCTAAAAAAACTATATATATAGTTTTTGGATATATATACTCAAAAACACTATAAAAGATACCTGAAAGAATTGAAAGCATAATCTCAAAAAGATATTTGTACACCATGTTCATAGCAGCATTATTCACAATAGCTAAAATGTGGAAGCAACACAAGTATCCATCAATGGATGAATGGATAAGCAACAAATGGCCTACACATGCAACAGAATATTATTCAGCCTTCAAAAGGAAGGAAATTCGACACATGTGACAACATGGGTGAACCTTGAGGACATCATGCTGAGTGAAATAAGCCAGTCACAAAGGGACAAACACTGCAGGATTCCACTTGTCTGAAGTATCTATCATGATCAGATTCATAAAGACAGGAAGAACAGTGGTGTTCAGGGGCTTGAAGGAGGAGGAATAGGGAGCTAGTGTTTACTAGATAGAAAGTTTCACTTTTCCAAGATGAAAAGAGCTGTGGGGATGGATGGTGGTGATGATTGCACAACCTTATGAGCATATTTAATACCACTGAACTGAATACTTAAAAATGATCAAGATGGCAAATTTTATGCATATTTTACTATAATAAAAAATTGGAGAAAAAAAACACTCTAAAAGATCATTGTTTAGACAAATACAATAACAGTGTAATGTGAGGTTAATAATATAATGTAAAATTAAAATATACAACAATAATAGCACAAAATGCAAAAGACATAGAAAAGCCACAGGAACTTGAAACAGAACAAACTAGGGTGGTAAAACTATCTGGTTTCAAGACATTACAAAGCCACAGGAATCAAGACAGTGTGTTTTAGCATCAAGATAGACACATAGATCATAGAAACAGAATCTAGAAATAGACCCAGACATGCTGAAAAACTGATTTTTGACACTAAGGAAATTTTGTGGAGAAAAGATTCTTTTCAACACATGGTGGCAGGACAGCCAGATATCCACAAAAAAAGAAGAAGAAGAAAAAAAGAATGAAAGATAGACAAAGGGAACTTTGATCCACACCTCACACTACACTCAAAAATTAACTCAAAACGGATTATAGACCTAGATGTAAAGCCCAAAACTATAAAACTCTAGAAGAAAATACAGGAGAAAATGATTTTGACTTTAGGTTTGGCAAAGGTTTCTCAGCTGCAAACACCA
Organism: Balaenoptera ricei; assembly: GCF_028023285.1. NCBI lineage: Eukaryota > Metazoa > Chordata > Mammalia > Artiodactyla > Balaenopteridae > Balaenoptera > Balaenoptera ricei. The sequence continues at coordinate 61,031,549 of NC_082658.1, forward strand.
AAAAACATAATCCATACAATTAAAAAATTTGTAAACTGGGCTTTGCCAAAATTAAAAACTTCTGCTCTTTGAAATACACTTTAGGAGAATGGAAAGATAAGTCACAAATATTTACAAATCCTGTATTCAACCAAGGGCTTGTATCCAGAATAAATAAAGATATATCAAAACCCAGTAATAAGAAAGCAAACAACCCCATTCAAAAATGAGAAAAACATGTGAACAGGGAGTTTAGCAAAAATATGCAGATTGAAAATAAGCACAACAAAAAATGTTCATAAGTCATTTGAGGGTGTGAGTTAAAACCACAATGAGATACTACTACACACTGATTAGCATGTGTAAAGGAAAAACTCAGTTCTCTACCCCCCATGTAGGGAAAAACCTAGTTCTTCCCTACTGTGTATTTCTTCCCTGGGTATCTCCTGTACAATGTACACAAACACTTCGCTTCTGACACTTCTGGTCACCAAATGAATGAAGGTTTCCCCGCACACCAAGCAATTCTCTGTGACACCAGCTGGGTGTCCTATAATTTAACTCAATTGTGACATCACCTACCCAGAGATAGTGTCAGATCCCATGGGTTATGGTCTCAGGCCCACAAGACTCACACACACACGCACACACACACACACACGCACACACACTCTTAACCTGGACTTCTGACCAACCAGCTAGAGGTGGGAGTTGCCAACGACCCCCTCCTCGGGTTCAATTAATTTGCTAAAGTGGCTCACAGAACTCAGGGAGACAGTGTATTTATGTTTACTGGTTTATTATACAGGATATGATAAAGGATACAGATGAACATCCACGGGGAAGAGGTGCATAGGGCAGGGTACGTAGGAAGCACTGCAGAGCTCACGTCCCACTCTGCCAGCATCTCCACGTGTTCATCAACCCGGAAGCTCCCCCGAACCCTGTAATTTGGGGATTTTATGGGGTCTTCCTCACATAGGCATGAGCGATCATTAACTCCTTTTTCAGCCCCTCTTCCTTCTAAAGAGAACCAGGAAGGTGGGGCTGAAAACTCCAAGCTTCTAATCATGGCTTGGTCTTTCTGGTGACCAGCCCTCATCCAGGAGTCACCCAGAGTCACCTCGTTAGAACAAAAGACACTTGTCACCCAGGAAATTCCAAGGGTTTCAGGAGCTCTGTGTCAGAAACAGAAGTCAAAGACCAGTATGGAATGGGAGATGCTCCCATTATTCTTAACACTTAGGAGGCTACAAGGGTTTTAGGAGCTCTGTGCCAGGAGCCAGGGGCAGAGACCAACATATCTTTTCTATTATCTCCCGGAATTGCTAAAACTGGAGACTGACCTCCACCTGCCTTGCGGGTGGAGGTATAAAATGGTGCAACCACTTTGCAAAACAGTATTGCCGTTTCTTACAAAGATAAACTTACCCTGACCATAGAAGTCAGTCATTTTATTCCTAGGAATTTGCTCAAGAGCAAAGGAAATATGTATTCATTCAGACTAGCACACAGATGTTCATAGCAGCTTTATTTATAATGGTCTCCAAACAGAAACAACCTTAATATCCATTAACAAGTGAATGGATAAACAAAGTGTGGTAGCCAAACCCTTGGAACACTTGTCCACAATTAAGAGGAATGAACTACGGATGCATTTTTTAAATATATTTTCAAATATGTTCAAAAATGTACAATGAAATGGATAAAATTAATTTCAAAAATATATTTAACCCAGTATATCTAAAATATTATCATTTCAATGTATAATAAACATACAAAAACACTGTACATAAATTCAATGTAAATTTTTTTTTTTTGGCTGCATTGGGTCTTCATTGCTGGACTCAGCCTTTCTCTAGTTGCGGCGGACAGGGGCTAACCTTCCCAGACCACGGATCGAACCCGTGTCCCCTGCATTGGCAGGCAGATTCTTAACCACTGCACCACCAGGGAAGCCCTCAATGTAAATTATTACTGAAGTTAAAAATTCAGTTCCTCATCACACTGGCCACGTTTCAAGTGTTCAGTAGACACACGTGGCTGGTGGTTACTGGGCAGGAGAGTGCAGATCGAGACCACTTGAGAATACACTCACTTCCTCCGTGGTCAGTATTTATACAAAAAACAAAGGTCAGTTTAATCCTTCAAGCACTTGCAACCCACCTACAACAAGTGAAGGACACGTTCATATTTAGCAGCAAAAAGGGGAGGTAATCATCTCTTCTCTCCTCCCCGTGTCTTAACACTTCATGTTTAGAAAGTGATTGCCAGTGGCCTTTGGGAACAGCTGGATGTGTCCCAGGGGTCCTAGTCCTTTGGACCACTTGTCCCTCACCACTGCAAGCCACTAGAGCTCCTGGAAAACAGTCATTTACTTTTGCAAACTCAGGTCTCCCCGGCTCCATCAGTCCGAAGTAAGGAGCACCTTGCCGTGAGAGGGGCCTTCCCACCCCTCCTTCTGGGAGAGCTGTCTGCAAAAATAACCCCCAACTCAACAACCCTTCCTCTTGCAAACCCCGTTTTATTCTCTCCACGACAGACCTCTAGAACTTCCTTCCACCCAAAGGGCAGATTATGTACGAGATTACAGGAGAAAAGAGCAAAATCAATGGAAAAAAAAAAAAGGAGGTTTTACAACAGCAAATTTTTCTTTTGTCAAATCAGAAATGAGATTGACTCTCAGGAGGAGTCCAATAAACAGAGACCTATTTATTCTATTCTTCAATTTCCTTTGATACCAGATAATAAAAATATGCACAGGACACAGAGTGGGGAAAAAATTATATAGTGTATTAAGCATAACAATTGCCTAATTATGAGTCCTGCAGTTGTCAGCAAGCTTCAAGGGTGAAGCAGAATTAGAGGATTTCAGTGCAAGAATTTAGGACACCAAAGGCAAATTGGGTCTAATAAAAACCACAAAAACGAGGGGACCTTCAAGATGGTGGAGCAGTAAGATGTGGAGATCACCTTCCTCCCCACAAATACATCAAAATACATCGACATGTGGAACAGCTCCTACAGAACACCTACTGAACGCTGGCAGAAGACCTCAGACTTCCCTAAAGGCAAGAAACTCCCCACGTACCTGGGTAGGGCAAAAGAAAAAAGAAAAAACAGAGACAAAAGGATAGGGACAGGACCTGCACCTCTGGGAGGGAGCCGTGAAGGAGGAAAGGTGTCCACACACTAGGAAGCCCCTTCACTGGGAGTGGCAGGACATATTTAAAGTGATGAAAGGGAAAAACCTACCCAGCAAGGACCTCATTCAGATTTCATGGAGAAATTAAAACCTTTACAGACAAGCAAAAGTTAAGAGAATTCAGCACCACCAAACCAGCTTTACAACAAATGCTAAAGGAACTTCTCTAAGCAGGAAACACAAGAGAAGGAAAAGACCTACAAAAACAAACCCAAAACAATTAAGATAATGGTAATAAGAACATACGTATCGATAATTACCTTAAATGTAAATGGATCAAATGCTCCAACCAAAAGACATAGACTGACTGAATGGATACAAAAACAAGACCCGTACATACGCTGTCTACAAGAGACCCACTTCAGACCTAAGGACACATACAGACTGAAAGTGAAGGGATGGAAAAAGATATTCCATGTAAATAGAAATCAAAAGAAAGCTGGAGTAGCAATACTCATATCAGAAAAAATAGACTTTAAAATAAAGAATGTTACAAGAGACAAGGAAGGACACTACATAATGATCAAGGGATCAATCCCAGAAGAAGATATAACAATTGTAAATATTTATGCACCCAACATAGGAGCACCTCAATACATAAGGCAACTGCTAACAGCCATAAAAGGGGAAATCGGCAGTAACACAATAATAGTAGGGAACTTTAACCACCCACTTTCACCAATGGACAGATCATCCAATATGAAAACAAATAAGGAAACACAAGCTTTAAATGACACATTAGATAAGATTAACTTAATTGGTATTTATAGGACATTCCATCCAAAAGCAACAGAATACACTTTCTTCTCAACCTAAGTGTCCATCGACAGATGAATGGATAAAGAAGATGTGGCACATATATACACTGGAATATTACTCAGCCATAATAGAAACAGTCCTTTGGTTCATTTCTGCTGAAAAAATTCTTGTGCTTAGTATACAAATAGAGCTGGAGTGGTGTGGAGGTATAGCTCAGTGGTAGAGCATTTGACTGCAAATAGAGCTGGAGGTGGAAAAATTATGCAAATGAATTCTATTGAAAATCTTTAGTTTTTTAGTTTTAACGGAGGTAAAAGGAACATTCTATTACCCAAGCAGGGGCTCCCTCTGTGGAAATCTACTTTGAAACCCATACATTGTAACTGACTCCTTGAATTACCTACTTGGGAGTGGCATGAGAAAAGTACCCATAATTTATAAACTTTCAAGACTGACATCCCCTGTCTACATGGGTAATGAAAGCCTTTCCAGTACTTTTGAAGCTGAGTCACTGATTTAGTAAGGTAAAAGAATATTCATCTCCTTTAGGATGAATAGTGCGAATATAGGTAAGTGCTCTTAGAGAATAGTTTACTTGTTGTTCTTCTTAATTTGGCAAAGCAATAAAATTATCCTGGGAAATACCTAATGGAAACCAAAGGAGCACAAAAAGTAAAGGGAATGCTTTTTCACTCAATTAGGAAATGTTTCTTGTCTGCAATCCTTCAGAGATGTGGACTCACCCGTATATTTCTCAGAGATTTAGGTCCTGCTAAACAGTGTAGGAGCCTCAAGGTGGTCCCATACCTCTCCAAATCTTAAACCTACATGCCTGCCCCATATGGATCGGCCCATTGAAGATTTTATATCCTAAATCCGAGTGCAGTAATAAAGCTTGGGCATTTTAAAATCTTATTTTTACCTTCTTCTTGGCTCCATCTGGAATTCCAAAAAGAAAAGGATCAATATCTATCCCAGAGAAGATCCACTGGAAATTCTCAACGTGTAGAGTTAAGTTTTAGAGTCCACTGATTAGATTGTGAATGTTAGAGTCTAAACATCACGATCAATTATGTCAAATCAATAGGTCAATCGATTGTGAATTCTCTTACAATTCTCAGCAGTCATTGCACAGAAGTGCACGTGACTTGAAAACTGCCAAATGTATAGAAGATGAGTGTCCCCATACAGTCCCCCAACAAAACAAGCTGATGTTTTCTCTGTACTAATACGGATGGAGTTCATTCCACACTTCCATCCTCAACACACACACACATTCCTCAAAATCAATCTCATTTACAAATATAAACACCAAAAAAGCCTTAATAAAATACTAGCAAAAATAACCCAACAATATGTCAAAAGAATGCTGCTTTCCAAAAACTGGACTTTATTCCATTAACAAAATCAATGAGTCAATATTAAGAAAACTATTGATAGGATTCACCTTTCTTTTTTAAAGGTATAAAAAAATAGTCTTCTTGATAAAGATTGAAAAAATTTGGTAACATTTAATATAAATTCTTGGTTAAAATTCTTATTAAGTTGAGAATCAGAAATATGTACTTACTGAAATAAATTATTGCTAAATAATTATAAGCACTAGCATTCCTAATAAATTCAGGAAAAAAATGGAATGATGTCTACTATCACAGCTATTATTTGGCATGTTCTAGAAGTTTTAGAAAATTAATAAAATTTTAAGAATTAAGAACTGTAAATACGGAAAAGGAAGAAAAGGCACATTATCCCTCTTTTTTTCTGTTTTTGCTATGCTGTGATTATCTATGTGAAAAGCCAAGATAATCAACTAGAGAAATATTGAAAATAATGAGGCAATTCAGTAAAAGAAACAAGTATAAAACTTGAGAAAAATCAATGTTTCCAACATGCCCACAATAACTAGCAATAAAACACCATAGAATAAAAGAAATTCACAAAAGCCATAAAGCATGTAAATACCTAGAAACAGTTAATGTAAAAGTATATGACCTATATAATGAAAACAAAAAATGTTACTAAAGTGTAAACAAAGAGTGGAATCATTAGAGTTTATCCAGACCGTGTGCCTGCCTGGGAAGTTATCAGTGTTTCCCCCAATTGACATTTATACATTTAAATGAACTCTTTCAAAATAAATACTGAATTTTTGTTTTCAAAATAAAAGGGTCTCCTTGTAGAACAGCTCATAGCAGCTTATAGAATAGATAACTTCTTCTGGCCAAGAACTACTAGAAAATCTGGATTCTATTTTTTTCATCTGTTTGACAGCATCAAGAGATACCAAGACCTCCAGGACTCAGGCAGCAGATGTGAGAAGAAAACCCCAATGTCCTTTCCTAAATTTCTGCTTAAAAAATTTGCCAATTAATAAGCAACAGACCAAGAGATTGAAAAGCTGTCCTGAAAGCAGTTGCAAAGGGCGGGAAGGCTAACGGCGTTCTTAGCACCTTGAAAAGTTGGGGAGACAAAATTGAAGTTCAGAGTCGCTAAGACATAAAGGGTTCAAGGTCCTGGAGAGAAGATAATTGCAAAGAAACCAGCCTGACACCTCCCTGCATTTGCCATTTCATAAACGGTACCCTCCTGAGTGCAAAGCACAAAGCAGCTGCTAGGAGGGCAGTTTCGAACCAAAACTGCATTGCTACAAATTCCTAAGATTGCAGTATTTCTCAGAAGAGCTCAAGGACGGAAAATAAATGTCATCAAAACAATCCTCTGGGAAAACCCAAGATTCTGTGAGTGAAGAGCTATGTTAACTGTTCATCTCCAATATCCAGTTTTGCTTTATATCGCTCAGAAGGAATAAGAATCTCATCCCTTTAAAATATACATCTGAAAGCACAAAAAATAAAAGGTGATTACTTTCCAAACAGAAAGAACAGAGCTAATGAGAATATTAGGAAAGGCTAGAGCAAACAGCTGTCCCTTTTCTTTTCTTGTTTAGGAGCTTTATTGAGATATAATTCTCCTACTATACAATTGACCCATTTAAAATATACAATTCATTGGTTTTTAGTATATTCGCATCTGTGAAAAGCGGTGCAACCATAACCACAGTCAATATTAGAGCATTTCGTCACTCAGAAGGAAACATCATACTTTTTTTTTTCTTTAAATTAATAGCTACTCTATTTATTTATTTTATTTTAGTGTTGGGTCTTCGTTTCGTGTGAGGGCTTTCTCTAGTTGCGGCAAGCGGGGGCCACTCTTCATCGTGGCGTGGGGGCCACTCTTCATCGCGGTGCGCGGGCCTCTCACTATCACGGCCTCTCCCGTTGCGGGGCACAGGCTCCAGACGCGCAGGCTCAGCAGTTGTGGCTCACGGGCCCAGTTGCTCCACGGCATGTGGGATCTTCCCAGACCAGGGCTCGAACCCGTGTCCCCTGCATTAGCAGGCAGATTCTCAACCACTGCGCCACCAGGGAAGCCCAACATCATACTTTTTAGCTATTACAGCCCTACATCCTCATCCGCCCTTTCCCAGCTCTAAACAAATCTGTCTCTATCCATTTCCCAGTTCTGGATTTTCATAGAAATTCAATTGTGTAATATGCAGTCTTTTATGACTGGATTCTTTCACTTAGCCTAAGATTTCCTAGGTTCATCCATGTTGTAGCATGTGGCAGTACCTCATTACTTTTTATGGAGAAAGCATGTGGATAGACCACATTTTGTGAATTCATTCATCAGCTGATGAACTTTGGGGTTGTTTCCATCTTTTGACTGTCATAAATAATGCTGCCATAAACATCCACATACAAGTTCTTGCTCAGACACATTTGTTCATGTCTCTTGCATAAATACCTAGAAGAGGAATTGCTGGGTCATAGGGTCATAGGGTTAGTATGCTTAACCCTTTGAGGAACTGACAATCTTCTCCAAAGCTGTTGCACCATTTCCATTCCCACCAGCAGTGTATCTGGGTTCCAATTTCTCCACCTCCTCATCAACATGTGTTATTATCAGACTTTTTGATTTGAGCTTACCTAGTGGGTATGAACTAGTATCTCACTGTGGTTTGTGTTTGCATTTCCCTGATGACCAAAGATGTTGAACATTTTTTCAGTTGCTTACTGGCCATTTGCATATATACCTTGGACAAAAATCTATTCACGTCCTTTGCCCACATCCTAATGGGATTATTTGTCTTTTTATTATTGAGTGTAAGAGTTCTTTATATATATTCTGAATACAAGTCCTTTTCCAGGTATATGATCTGCAAGTATTTTCACACTTAGAATAAACTACGGCAGACGGGTTCCCAGATCAGAAGGACTGGCCCACGGATGGGAGATCCACCACAGCCACGTGTATACTTTTTAAAAATATGCATGCCCTTTGTCTTGGTAATATCCTTACCAGGAATTTAGCACTTGGATGTACTCTTAAAATGCACCAATATTCATGTGTAAGAATGTTCACTGAAACATTTTGGGTAATAATAAAAACCAGGACACAATCAAAGTGCTTATCATTGAGGGATTGGTAAATAAATGTGCAGCTACACAGTGAAATACTATGCAGATTTTGAAAGATTGAAACAGAGCTCACTAAAAATAGAATAAGGTATATGTCCCTATAGAAAGATCTCCAATTTACATCCTTAAGTGAAAAGAACAGCATGATGTAGAATAATGTGAGTACTTTTCTTCATTTTGTGTAAATTTTACAAACACTTGAATGGATGTATCTGTGGGGGCATTGCATTCTTTCCTGGCAGAAATCATAAACTATGTCTTCTGGTTACTTTTGGCAAGAGACTATGGAAAAGAGGAGGAAAAGAGGCTTTCGCATGTCACGATCCTGGATGTATATTACTTTTATAATGCCAAATTGTTACCTAAATGGTGAGATTTGGGCCATTTCTGTTCTTCTTTGTTCTTAATTATTAATTTTTAATTTTTAGTTAAATGTTATAAAAGAAACCTTATGAAATAAACATGTGTATTTTCAAAGTTCAAGCACGTAAAGTGAAATTCCCAGTTTCTTCAATCACCTTGTGGCCATCTGTGCCACTTTACCCAATCTATCCGAGTCAAAACAGAGAAAGCGGGTCTCTGCTGGAAACCTTGGAAGGGAGAAGCCCTTCCATCACGGATGTCCAAAGACGCCAGAGCATGAGGTGCCTGAAGGTGGACTCATTCTAGATCCTTCCACCTCAGAGTGTGATCGGGGCCGGCAGCACCGGCATCGCTCAAGCTCTAAGTTGGAAATGCAGACCCTCAGCCCCTACCCAGACCTGCTGCACCAGAATCTGCATTTCACAAGACTCCCAGTCAATTCATTAGCGAGTTAAACTCTGAGAAGCGCTGGACACGCTCAGAGGTTGTCACCCTCAGCTAAACGCTGTAATCACTAGCAGGGTTCTTGAAACCTATCAAGGCAGGATGGGTCCCACCATAGACACAAGGAATCTGCATCTCCGGGTGAGCCCTGCACGGGAGAGTCTAATGTGTCGGTAGTGAGATTCCCCAGAACAGCCAATATCTCCTTGTAATACACCTCTATCATGACATTTGGGATAAACACTCATTTATAGAGTGCCTTCTACCTGCCCGTCCCTATGCTAAACATTTACACATATAGATCACCATGAAGGTCTGGCCTCAGGTCACCATCATGCAGACGGTCCATCGCATCACATCTGTCCCCCAAAGGTTAGGGACCCGCGCTGCTCACGCCAACATCCCATATATTAAGTGAGTGTGTGCCATGCTCTGGACCCCATGCGGGTCATCAGAGACCAGAACACGAGAAAGAGGGTTCAGCTAAATAACACTCAGGCTCCTCTGGCCCACTTTCAGGGTCTGTTTCAGCTGCAACGCCCAGCCTCTCCAGTTAGCAGACGTTTGCACAGGCTTCTGGAAGGCATAAGATGCCCCCAGAGTCTGGACAAAGGTGATGATTTTGGTCCCTTAGCACCAAACTGCAACCCAGATCATCTGCCCAGCAGCGGCTCCGTGACCCTCTTCCCTCCGCTCCGACACGCACCTCGCACCCTCACCCACAAAAACCCACAAGAGCTCAGTGAGTTACTCTGATGTTTATTTTAATGCATCTTAGTCCACACAGTTGGTATAAAATCAGAAAAAGCTAAGCAAAAAATATAAAAAAAAAAAAAAGGTCTGGAGTCTTAGCATCAGAAGGGCCCCGTATATACATCTACAGTTGGTGGCCAGTACGAGTCATTGCCAGACAGTCCTTGGAGGCAGAGGACAGTCTAGACCCTGCTGCATCCCGGGAACCCACTGTCCCAGGGAGTCTAGAAGCTTGTCCTGATGCTCCGACCATAAGGAAAACGTGGGAGTGAGAAAGGCGGTGGTTTGTTATTTATTATAGTAATAACAGCAGCCTAGCTAGGTACAAACGTGGTTATAAACCATTTATCTTACACAGAATTATTCAGGTCTCCATTCGACTTCATGCTGTAAAATTGTTAATTGGATTTCCAGTGAGGCGTTTAGATGATTAGTGATCGTAAGGAATGGTAAATACATAGCACCACTTTGTAGGTTTGTTGTCACCAATTTCTCACCTAGATGCGTGACCGGGACACTCCCCTTCAAGGGCAAGTATTCCAAAGCCACAAGCCGTGATTCTCCGAGGGCTCCAGTTTGGGGGTTCTGTCCGAGTGCAGGTAAGGCTGCACACAGAGGCGTGGGCAGTGCATGTCTGTGTGTCACACACTGGGTCACCCACAGTAAAAGGGCTTTGGGCCATTTGGGGTTTCTATCCACACTTTGGTTTTCTAAATGAGGTGGAGTGGGAGGGAGGTATCTTCTTTCAGACGAAAGGGAAGGGGCAAGATGGACTTATTTTATTTCTGGGCAAAACAAACAAAAACAAACAAACAAAAAAACTGAGCTTGATTATACGGTTAGGATGTCAAGTTCCTTAGCTAATTTAAGGTTCAACCTAAGGCTGATGGTCAACACATAAAGCAAACAATACTATGTACATATATGTAAAAAGTGTTATAAATAGGTTTTATAAACCGTCGATATTATATACATCTTCAATCAACACTAACCACCCCCCCGCACCTGCTTTCTGTTTGGTTTGGTTTGAGTTTGGGTTTTTTGGCTAGCTCCTTTTTTTTCCTGGCTTCTGGTTTACTTCCTCCCTCCCTGCGTGCGCTCAGACCCTTGGACGTCCTGTCCCAGTGCCTCATTCACGTTTCCGCAAGATCACATAGATGACGCCGCTGAGAAGGGCCAGTGGGAAGGCCACCCAAGCCAGGATGTAGGCAAAGCCGTAGGAGTTCTCCGAGTTGGGATGCCATTCCGGGTGCCTGACCGTGTAGATGGATGCCGCGCTCATCACACACAGACCTGGGAAGGAGAGGGACCAGCTGGGGGCAGGAGGGGTCATGGAGCGGGGACCCTGCACCACCCCCATACCAGACTCCATGGGACCCGGGGCACCTGCCCCATCCACCCTGCTCTCCTCCCAGACTCGACCCCACCTCACACAAACACACACACACACACACCAGGGCACCCTTCTCTCTTTCTTAGGGAGAAGGACATGGGCTGCAGGAAGAGAGGGCACATCCAACTCAGGCAGGAATCTGCCACCAGATCCAGAACTGACAGGAGGGGCTCAAAGGTACAGGAACCCAGGAAACAATCTGCTCTCTGCGTCCAATCTACGTGACCCAGACCATGGCTTTCAAGGTCTCCCCTCCTCTTTCCTCCTCATTTCCTTTAACCGTCACCCATTGCCAGTTGACACGAGGGGCCCAGCGAGAATTCGGGTGGCAAGAGAAGTCCACCTATATCTTTGCAAGGATGGCTGGGTGTGGGAGCCCCTGGAAGCCTGTAAACCACTCCACAGATGGGTGGTGGCATTCTCTGAAATCAGGGACAGTGACACCTCACCGTTATCTGAGCGGCACTCACGCCGAGCACAGGGGCAGAACTCCATGCTGACCTCCTTAGCAGGATCACTACATCAGAGACCAAGCAAGCAATGCCCATGGGCACCACTAGGCAGACAGAAGAACACATGGAGAGGAAAGGGGGGAGGACACAGGGAGGAAGGACACTGCAGAGAGAGGAGGTGGTCACGGGCAAGCTGCATGGTGCCTGGTCCCTTTCAACTGTTCTTGGTCCCCCAAGGTTGGTCTAAAGCCCAAACAAAGCTGAAAGGGTATCAGATCCGCAGGCAGGTCAGGCAACCCCTTCCTTGTCTACCACACAACCTTTGGTGGAGGGACAAGAAAATTCTCCACCTGAGGCCTCACAAAGCTGGCAAGTTCAAGCGTGACGGTCCATGCCCACGGTGACGGTCAGCAGTGACATGAGCACCCCAGCCCAGAGCAGCACAAAGCCTGCTCTGTCCCCTCCTGAACACAGGGGCTTTGACAGGCTCTGACTGACTCTATTATAAGTCCAGCAAGCATGTGGGATGCCTGTGGGTCCAGAGTCCCCCAAGGCCCGGACCACCTACATCTAACCTCACTGCTATTTGGGTTATTTAACTGGACACTGCGACTCTGTTTGAACAAAGTGCAGAAGTGGGACTGTGTAACATTCACTGCCCCGATAAGATTGTCCTTCTGCAAGTCAGAGAGAGAAAACGCCCACTCCATTGGCCCCCGTTGAGAGAGTCACACAACAGTCTTGGGACCACAGGGGCATCAGCTCCAGGACCTGCCACCTACAGATAGCCCGGGAGACGGGAAGACGTCTGTTTCCGCGGGGAAGTCACAGCTGGCCAATGGTCACAGGAGGGAAACTGCAGTTTCGATCTGCTGGACCTCAAGGTCTATAGCTCACCTCTCCAAAGTGCTAATTCTTGCCTGCCTCTTAGGCTATATCTGACCTACCTAATGAAGGCAGAGCCTCAAAGGCGAGGCAAGAGCAAGGGAGAGAGTGAGATGTAAACAGAGCATCTGAAGGGCAAGACGGTGCCCATCATCTTCCAAATGGGGCGTGTGTCTAGCCAGCATCGGCATGAGAAATGCAGTGATAGCTGTGTGGACCAGCTGTGTCCAGATTTCCCCAGCAAAGAGAAAACAGCAAAGAAAAAACACTTTGTCTATGACCTGGAGGGAGCGAGAGAGACAGGACACACAAGTGCAGTGACTAACTCAATGGCTTAATGATATGACATTCGCCCTGGGAGAATCTCAGAAGTAAAGGAATTTATGCTTCGCTTCAAGAAGCCATACGCTTGTACGCTTGCAAAGTCAACAAGAGGATACACACTTTATAATTATTGTTGTCGGGAGGCTGATGTTTTAGGGAATGTATCATTACAAGGCTGTCTGTATGCAAGGCAACGGACGTGCCCCAGAATACAGAGCAGGTAGTGCCATACAAGAGTCCCGAAAAGTCAAACATTTCTCCCAATAAAGGGATTGTGACGCGCATTCTTGGCCACCAGTAGGTGGAGATGCGTTTTTGAAGGTCTCTGTGGAGAAGGTAAGCGAGGCCACCAACTACACACAGGTGTGCTGCCCTCCCCAGAGATGAGCAGGGAGGGGCCTGCATCTGGGAGCGAAGGTCAGCTGTACGTAGAAAGGCACTGACCCTGTCCAGACGACACAGAAATGCTGGCCACTCAAGACTTCCCAAGAGTTCCCCCCCGCCTCAGCACGGCTGGGTCTGCATCACTAGAAATGCTCCCCGAAGACCAGGCCTCGAGCCCCCTTTAATGGTGACAGCAACCACAGGTGAACAATCAGAGCCCAGCATCTTTAGAAGGGAGCAACCAAGAGACCAAAGGCAGAGGAAGGAAGGGAGGGGGTTCTCTAGGCTTCCTCATCTCCATTCTGTTCGGTTCAGTCAACATGGAATGAGCACCTGGCATGTGCAGGTGCCATTCTGGATGCTGAGTGCACCAAGATCCACAAGACGTGGTCCCCACCTTCAAGGTGAGTGTCATCCAGAAACAGACACGTCAGTAGAGACTTCCAATAGAGAAGGATGTGATTCCAAGGAAAGGAGAGAGAAACACACCAGATGCCCTGAGAGCACAGATCGATCAGGGCCTGGGGAATCCTGAAAGGGGACACGGGGCTTGACCAGGGTCTAAAGGATGTGGAAGAGGTGACCCGGTGCAGAAAGGTGTGAAGGAAATCCCAGATAGAAGGGAGACCATGAGCGCAGCAAGGAGGACGAAGGGCCCCGTGGACACCACCAGCGGGTCCCCCTCAGAGTCTCCGTGATGGAGGCTGGAAGAGAGGGCCATCAGGGCACTTGACGAGGTCGTGGAGGGAAGCACAGCTTTTGTGGAGGAGAAACAGGATCAGAAGTGTGTCCAGAAAGACCGCCCCAGATTTAGAGCTGGGGACAAGATGGGGGGCAGGAAGGTGCATGCGTTGGCTTTTGCCCAGCGATGGTGTTTGCAAGTAAGAGAAAAGAAATGAGCACAATATCTAGGTGTGATGCCACACAACGGAGGAGCCGGTGGTGGACTGGGGTTGGGGTGGGCGGCTCTGGCATGACCGCCTGGTGGGTTCACTCAGGGAACTGGGGGAAATGGTCTTGGAAGCTGAGGAAGTACAGTTTCAAGGAGAGAGATGGCAACAGTATCGAAAGCAGGGGAGGGAGTCAGCAAATGGACATAAGTGTACATCCGCGACCTCTGCCAAAGCAGCTCAGTTAGAGCCTGGAGCGAAGCCAGGAGCCTGGGTGGGGCTGGCTAGGAAGTGAGCATTGGGGGAGACCACCGAGATGGGCAGCGGAAGTGCCTCCCTGGAGCTGGTTTCATGAGCGAGGCCCCTGTCTCTCCCCAGCTCACCCTTCAGGCAACAAGGTGGGGCAGGAAGAGGCTGGAAGGTCCATTACCCGGAAAGCACTGGGCTCTCTGTCCCACCCACACCGAGCCTCCTCTGTGCCGCCAGCCCCCTTTCCATTCTCAGCCTCCGTGGGATTCCTGCAGCCTTGCAAATCACCCACAGCATTACTAGATGCCCATCTGGGATGATTCGCCCAGAACTGGTGTTTCTTAACGTGGTCTCCGACTTAAGCTGTCTTTGAACCACTCAGAACAGGGAGGGCACTGGGTTTTTATTCCTCCCCCAGATTTTCATTCTAAATGCTCTCTATCCATCTCAACGTGTATGAAAGAAAAGGAACAAAACAAACAGAAAAAGTAAAAGTCCCTTTTAAAAGGAGTCTCCTCCTACCATCCTTGCCGTTCCTCGTAATCACAATAAACACAGATCGCAAAAACTACACAGGTGGCCTGAGTTTAATTCTGCCAAGGGAACACATTATCCAGTCACCCAACAAGTGGGACATTCAGGGCGTTCTATGAGGTGTGCGTGGAGCTCGCCGCTGGGTGTGACTCGTGAAATAAATCAAAACATAGTCTGTATCTCCGTGAATTTCTTGATGCTTTCCCATCCAGTGTAACTCAACCCAACAGAGCCAGGGCCAGGGTAAGCACTGCCTGGGAACAGCTGGCTGCAGGTCCTGAAAATAAGAATGACTCCAAAATCCGGATATAGGATCAGGATGGCCCTTCTCTAAGAAGAGGGTTTAGAGGAATTGATGGCTCGTGGATAGGATGAGCTCCGTAAATCATCCGAGAAGAACTTACCGTGGGATTAGGGCAGGTTAATGGCTGCAACAGTGGCGCCCAACTCTGGATGGAAATCAGAGTCACCAAGGAGCAGCCCGGCCCAAGAACTCTTAAATGAGACTCTCTGGGGATGAAGCCTGAGCACCAGCGTTTTTTAAAAGCACCCCCTTTTTTAAAAAAGGTGATTCTGGTGTGCAGCTAAGATTGATGAGCACCCAGCTAGATGACGGAGCCTCTCAAAAGGTCTTCAAGAAGCAGCCAACCTAAGAAGTATGAAATCAAGGAAAGACAGTTCTCAAGGGTGAGACTCGCAGCTTATTATAAGTGGAGAAGAGATGATGCAGTGAGACAGGCAGCCCCACAAGCGCCTTTCACCTGCCTTTCCTGCATGCTCACGCGTGTGTTTAAAAAGTCCACAGCTGGGCCCTCCAGAAGGAAGCTACGCAGAGACAATCCAGCCCTGACAGCCCCTGGGACACTCAGCATATTTTGGAGGATTCCACACAACAGGCTTCAGTGTTTGAAGAAGCATCTGCCCTGCGTGGATCCCAGCTACGGTGGCCAACCCACTTGTAGATTGCACATCCCATGATGGTAGGGCTCCTTCCTTCCTTCCTTCCTTCCTTCCTTCCTTCCTTCCTTCCTTCCTTCTTTCCTTCCTTCCTTCCTTCTTTCCTCCCTCCCTCCCTCCCTCCTTTCTACTCTTCTTTTTGTTTTCTGATTGTTTTTGCTTTTCTGATTTGTTCCTTGATATTAAGGGGCAATTTCTCAGGCTATCACCAGTCCTCATCCCCAATAACCCTTCCCTAACTGTCTCTCTAGTTACTGAATCCTTCATAGGCCGTGAGATGGGAAACACACGAGCAGGGTTGTCAGACACTGAAGTCTGGGAATCTCTAAGGGAAGTCCCCACTCTCTTAAATCCCAAGTTTAGTGGGAAGACCCTACAGCAAGTTCAAACACAACATTCTAGAGAGCTGAGGTTTCTAGAAGACTAGCTCTCTCAGGTCCTTTTGACCGGAGGGAACAAGCACAGAACATTCTTAGGACGTACAAAATACAACCGCTATTCTGGATCAACACTTCAACCTCCAGACAACTTCCTATTCACAGATGGACCGCTAAACTGACGAACCGATAACTGAAAACTAGGTCTCATGAAAGATAAGAAGCTAGATTTGAAGGGGATAACGCAAGAACAAACCATGTGCTTCTATATTCGGAGGTTTTCATGGCAGAGTTCTAGAAGGCTTGGACTGAGTTTGGAGAAGAATCCAAACAGTGAAACAAGGAGGAATGAGTAAACAAACTTTGGAAGATTAGCAAAATCTCAGTACCTAAGAGCGTTTGGGTTGAACAAAGTACTTATCTCTGGACTTTGGTTTTTGACCGAAAATGACCTTGCTAAAAAGACAATGTTAGAGAATTTTAAGCTCAAATATCTCAGTTGGAAAAATGAAGATGAGGCACTCCCTGCCCTGAGATGCCCCTTCAAAAGTAAGTTCGCTCTGTCCAATGTTTTCAGTCTCACTAGTTCTGATGGTGTAGACTCATTCATCACAGATATTTGGGAACTTAGGAATCATAAATGGGGTAGATTTGAACTCATCTTCCACGGTCAATCAGGTTCAATGAAAGATCATATCAAAAGCAGAGTTTCTGCCTTGGATGTTGCATTCCTTAAAAACCCGGGTGGATTCTGAATCTCTAAATATATTCAGTCCACATGGGATGGGAAGAAATGGGGGCACTCAGTGTCCTTGCATGAGCTGCGTGTTCATTTAGCCTCTCCCAGTCTCAGTTTATTTATCAGCAAAATAACGAGTGCGTATAGATCAAATATAAGTATTTTATATCACTTTTTCTTGAGGATATAATCATTGATACCATGGAGAGGATCACCATTGATATCAAACTGCAAACAGGGAGCCTAAAAGGAAATCCCAGAATATATTCTAGTTTTCTGTGTTACTTCTGGAAATGGGGTGAATAATGATCACTGCTCCTAATGTACCCAGAAATGATATCTCACTGAAGAATTAGTAATTTAGCAAAGCTGGCAACACTCCCAGAAGCTTGGCTGATATAATAAAACCTTGATAAAATCAAGTAGCAAAGCACTGTTTGGTTTTGAAATTCCAAACTGTGCACATTGACATGTTGTATTTAGGTATTTGATGAGAAATGGTTCTCTAGTTTACTTACTTTTTCCAGTAAAGCATAAGTCTCTGGCTTCTAGAAAAGGGTCATCGACTTTCAACGTCAGGCTGTGTCTTGCCATGCAAACCTATGTAAGCCATGAGCTCTGCCTGCCCATCCATCCACCCGTCTATCCATCCATCCATCCATCCAGGACTTGTGTGCCGTTTTCAACCCTCCAATGACTGCTCATGAGTCACGGTGGTGATTCAGCAACTAAACAAGAGATGCTACACCCCTGCCCACTCAGGGGCCAGAAGTGAGAACATTTCTCAGTCCCCAGACGTACTCTGGCACACACAGATTTTATGAGTTATTAGCCTGGACTGTAGAATCCATCACATCTGCTTCCTGTGTCTCTCCAGTGCTCTGCTGACTCAGTCAACTGGCCATCAATGGACAGAAAGATAAAAGGAAACAAAGTGAGACAATGGCCAGAATCCAGAGACAAGAGCTAGAAGGCATCATCACGTCTAGGACCCTGCACACGGTGCGTGTGGACAACCTGGAACCGATGGCGTGTTACACATGCCGAAAGGAAGACCCCAGTAAGTCGGAGCCTGGTGGACCCCAGGGGCCAGAGTAAAGGAGAATAATAATTTGTCAGGTGGCTCCATCACTGCTTAGAGGTAGGCGACAGGTGCCTGAGAGCAACCTCGGCAGCAGATCAGGGCGCTTTCCATGCTGAAGCAGGGATGGTCCCGGGGCATAAAGTGAGCTACAGAAATCCACCCTCAAGACTGTCCTGTGCTCTACCGACATCCTCAGCATTTACCTCTGATGATATGTCCAAACTGTAGCTCCGTCCCAGGTTAGGGACCCTCCTTCCAGAACCCCTAGTCCCGTTTCCTATGCACCCCGTTCCATGGAGAAGTGGAGAGTTCCCAGATTCACACACACACACACACACACACACACACCTGTGCCGTATGAAATCCACCCGCCGGGAGGACTCCCGCACGCCAGTCATTCTGGAGCCACGCCCTTCTGACTGATCATCCTGCAGTCTGGGGGTGCCCAGCCCCCTCATGGACTCGGTCAGCTCCGACTTACCAGCGAGGATCTGGAAGACTCCGGTGATGTAAAACCGGCCCCCCTTGGTGAGGGTGAAGAGCTGGCAGAAGAACAGGAACAGGGACAGAACGCTGAAGATGATGGACAGGATCATGGTGGCCTGGACAGACTGCAGCCATTCTGAGGGAGGAGACACTGGGTTAGGAAAAGCCAGGGCTTGGGGCGCGGGGAGGCGGGGCTCTGCCGCGGGGGGCGGGGCCCGGGGCACCAGGACGGCTGGAAGCCACGCCCCCGGCCCCGCCCCGGGCAGCAGCAGCGTCCCTCCTGTGAACAGAACTCAGACTATTCACTTTCCCGCTCTGAAAAGTCATTCTTTATTTCCTGCTTCCTTTTTGGGGGAAAAAAAAAGGTATTAATACGTGTTTAACTGTAGACGTTTTAAGCAAAGGCTCTAAGACACTACCTAGTCCCACCGCAAGGAGTTAAACTCCAGTTAAAATACATTGAATTCCCTTCCAGTCTTTTAGCCAAATGTGTTACTGACACAGTGTGCGTGTGTTCAAGGGGCTCTGAGCCCCGCCCTCTGCCTCCTCTCTCTCTGCCCTCGGGGGTTCAAAGGGCTTCTCGGAGCCCCTGGATTCTGAGAATAGTGCCAAACCACTGTTCAAAATATCAGCATCCCCCAAGGAGACAGAGAGACCGTGGGGATGGCTGGGAAGAAGAAAATGCTATTGGAGCCAAGACTAAATCTGTAGAAAGTCGTAAGAAAATGCTGATGGGAAGAGCATGCTTTATTTAGCTACGAACGCCTGCTCTCCCTCAGCCATGCTGTGTCTTTTCTTGGCTGATCTCGGAGCCGTGGGTGCTCAATCCGACCATCAGACAGGACCACGGATGACACTTCCTCATCTTTGCTGGACCCCCAGCCTTAGATCAGATCTCCAGGCATCCAACTGAAATTCAGGCAAGGAAGGGAACTCTGTAGTTCACCGTCTACTGCAGATGAAGGTCATTTCAGGAAGGAACGGACAAGAGGCAACAACCTGGGTTTAACACCAGAGAGGGGAACTTGCAGTGTGCCCCCGGGAGACCTCCAGGGGCCTCGCCAACCTGTCGCCTGCGTCCTTCCTTCCAAGCACCTGAGAATCTCTGGGGTGGGCGCTGCTCTAAACAAGAAAGATCAATTAGAGAAGACCCAGGTTTGATCCTCTCCACTCAGTAATGGATTAATGTGCACTGGCTTAGAAAAACACACAACAGTGCTTAACACAGTAGAAAAAGCTGTGAAATCTGGATGGTTTGTCATCAATAACTCATGAAGATGTTCCCTTTTTTTTTTTTTCTTTTTGGCCACACCATGCAGCATGTGGGATCTTAGTTCCCCATTCAGGGATCGAACCCAGGCCCCTGCAGTGGAAGCACAGAGTCTTAACCACTGGGCTGCCAGGGAAGTCCAATAACTCACAAAGGTGAACCTGGTTTGAGCTGCGAGTAGCTCAAGGCAGAATTTTAAGGGTGCTGGTTAGGGTAACCGTGACTAGAGTTTCCCAGACGCAGACATTTTTCCAGACTGAGACTGGAAGCATTTTAGAGTTGGAAGAAGCCTGAGGGATCAACTAACCCACCCCTCTGTACTGACCGAGATTTCCGGAGATGTTTGGATGAGCCCCATTGGCACAGCCAAAGCTGGGAGGCCCTTGATTCTAGTCTAGTGTTCTTTCCACCGTGACGGACTATATGCTTCTTTTATCTTTGCAATTTCTTTGTCAATTAAGGTTAGAAAAGGATGTCTGATGGGCTGTGAGCCATCCCAACTTCATTTTTATATCTCTAATTGAACCACTATGCCCAGCATAGCAGTTCTTCTGGAGGAGTGGTCTGCAGCAAAGCCAAAGCTGCCATAATATCATTTTTTGTAATAAAGCAATTATCCAGCACTCTGGTAGGTGAAGCTGGAAACATAAAGAAATCTGAGCCCCAAATCTAGAACTAAAACAGTGATTCTATTTTGCTGCGGAATGGCCTTCAAGACACACCCTCAGAAGGGGCACAGCTGGTGCAGGTGACATCCTAGAGTTCCTTCTCTGATTCTGAGATCTTTTCCTAAGTCTTTACCTATCATAAACAACAGGAACTTCTGCCAGACCTCATATTTAGAGAAAACTCAAAATCATACATGTTAAATCTACATCAATAGGAGAAGTCCCTTAGATTTAATAATGTAATGAAATTCTTCTCGAAACCCTTTCACCAGGAACTTGAATTTTAGTGCCAACCTCATTACAATTGAGTTAGCTTTCCGTAAGTTGTTCCTCAAATCAGATCACAATCAGGAAATCAAGGAAGTTTTTATTCAGTGGGTCTTGGCTGAACGCCTACTGTTTTGAGCCAAGCTCTCTGGTTTGTTCTGGGGATACAAAGTTGAAGAAGAAAGTTTTCAACCTTAAGCACAATAAGTAATACACATACACGATGAGAGCAAGTCCAACTATATCAATCACAGCATGTGTGAATGGGCTCAGGTCGCTCATTATAAGATGTGGAATTCCACCTTGAATTACGTAATTCGTATCTATAGTCTGATACAAGAGATATACCTAAAACCAACAACAGTTGAAAATCAAAAGATTTTTAAAAGAGACACCAGGCAAATATTAACAGAAACGTACAGTAATAATAGCATCAGGCGGACGGAATTCAAATTGAAAAAGATGAAAATGGCCAAAGAGGGATATTTCATAGCGAGGAAAGATCCAGTTTACCATGAAGAAATAAAAGTCATGAATCTCTATGCATATAATAGCATGGCCTGGAAAAAATATAAAGCAAAAAATAACTGAAATATGAGAAGAAATTGATAAAGCTAACAATCATAGTGGAAGACTTAAGCATAGCTCTCTCAGAATAAATAAATCAAGTTAGATAAAAAATACGGTAAGATATAGATTATTTGTATTACAGCATTAGCCAATTCAGTTTAATAGCTATGTAGAAAATTTATGTCCCTATAACAAAGACTACAAATTATTTTCAAACACACATGGGACAGTCTTGCAAGCTATGCAGCAGGCAACAACCAAAAAATCTCAATAAATCTCAAAAAAAAAGCAGACATGATGTAAACACAACTAAAGGCAAACAGAGAGTAGAAATTCAAAACAAACCAGCCAAAATAAATTGGGAAATTTCAAAACAGTATTCCAGATAATCCCTTGGATAAAGAAATCAAGATGAGAAGTAAAAATTTCTTCAGCAAGGAATGATATTGACAGTACGTGTGTTAAACCTACAGGCTGTGGTCCCAGCCGTGCTCAGGCCATGCACTCCATTAGAACAGGCCTGGGTACCCCCGGCTTAACTGGCTACTTGCATAGTTTTGCCCCGGAATCCCTCTCCTGTAACAAGTGGGCTTAACTATCTCAGAGGATTGTTGTAACGATCAAATAAAAGTGTTGATATAAAAGCTCTGTACAGTACAAATAACCCCATTAAAAGGCTGAGCTGAGGGCAGGGTAAATAAGCACCTACAGACTGTTCCAGGGGTGGTTCCTGGGGCATCTCCATCTGGGCCGTACCAAGTAAATGTATAACGGGGACAACCGTGTCCACATGAGCCATATTATTATAAGGTGCCAACAGGAACACCAAAAAGTGTTTTAATACAACTCTGCCATCGATTCATACGGAATCTTCAGCACAGAGGTTGGCAAATTATCTGTGACGAGTCAGATTGTAAACAGTTTAGGCTTCGCAGGCCATATGGTCTCCGTGGCAACTACTCAAGTTTGCCACCTTAGCAGAAAATCAGCCTTAGTCAATATGTAAATGAGTGGGTGTGGCCTGTTCACCTAATAAAATCTTATTTACAAAATCAGGCCGGGGACCCGACTGGACCTGCAGGCTATCGTTTGCCAACCTCTGCTACAGACAAGCACATCCGATGTACAGAAAACAATTGTTAGAGTGGAGAGACCTGGACGGAAGGGAAAGCCCTGTCGACTGCAGTCCTGTTTCATACAGATCAACCTTAATGTGACGCCACCGTGCCAAGTGGTGAGTCTGAACTTCTACCCAAGCTCCAAGGCAGTGATACTGTTTTCTTCCAAATCACAAGTTCAGGGTCATTAGCAGAGCCCATGATCAGCACCCACTGTCATTCTCCAGGCCTTGCTCAGTGCCTGAGAACTATTCGTGGAATCCCCGGGGGCAGCGTTGTAACCTCCAACGTTGGTGCCAAGCACAGGAATTAAAAGCCTGTCGCAGACCTGCTGTTCTGATGCGCGTGTCAGGTAACAGGGCTGCTGACAGCTCTCTGACGTGGGCCAGGCCGTGGCTGTCAGCACACCCGCTCCCCCCGCAGAAGGGAAAGCTGGAGATGCCCAATGACCCAAGGTCAGATCCCTGCCCCAGCGGCAGCTAAGCAATGAAGGAAATCCATCTGCCCCCTCAGCTGTATTCTTAGCCCAGGGCCAACGATCTGGTGAGGTAAGAGCTCAGACGGGACGCAAGCCTCTCGAGTGCACCAGCCCCTCTGCGTTCTTGTGCATCTTTCACTCCCAGCCTAGAGCCACGCCCCTGGCAGCCCCTCCCCACCTTGCACTCCACTCAGGCAGTTCATAAAAGCTCTCTGACTCCATCGAGAGAACAGGTTTTCCGGAAAGTGAACGGAAGGACAGTGGCAGTTGAGTCAGAGCATAAACTGGGGGAAGCCAAGCCAAGAGGAAAGAGGCCATGGGGGTGAGTCACCACTGCAGGAGTAAGTGCCACCCATTTGCATAATGCTGTGCTGCTTTCCAAAGCACGTGACCCCCCAGGCCTCGGTCCCCACCCTCAAACCTCGCTACCCACTGCCATCCCACAAACCGCCACTTTCCTTCCTCCTCGGGATGAATGTCATCCCAGAGACGGCTGACTTGCCGAGCGGCCTGCCTCCTATCCAGGTGGCCTTGGCTGTTAAGCTTCGCCCAGGTGGGAGCCTATACAGGGCCCCGCGTGGTCCTCGACCAGGGCTCCAGCTTCTTCCCATTCAGTCCAGTGGGAGCTTTGAAATCGGGCCCAGGGCTCGGGCTAACTTTGCCCGTGACCCACGCAGGATGCTTGCCAGAGGGGCAAGCTACACAGGGGCTTTCAGCTCCCTCTGGCCAGGAGCTCACGCGGATGAGGAAGACCACGGGGGAGGCTCTTTCAACTCACAATCACGAGGGCATTTCAACTCCAGCAGAACCTCTGGCTGATGACTAGTGAATAAAAGTTCAAGGCGCTCTGGCTGCACCTGACACCATCACTCAATTAACTGCCCTCCTAACCAAGAGGCTTCCTGATGGGCACAGGAACTAGTTTTCCAGAGTCTAATTTATATGTGTGGTTTGATACCACAAGTCTTATTCTCACTAGTCTTTAGACTTGAACAGGGAATATAATACAGCCATTGAGGTTCTGAGGTTACTGAAAATATTCAGCTGTTTCAGGCTTCCTCTATTCCCTGGTTGGAAAACTCCAGTAACAGGAGGGTCAGGTTAGGCTGTGTTTCCCAAAGACTTGCTGCTAATTAAACAGAAAAACAGAGGGAGTGGTTCCATGGTCAAGTATATTAACCTCCCTCCTCGGACACTGAAATGTACAATGATGTTCTCAAGACTCTGAGAAGTCTTACCATTAAAAAAACAGCCTGGGTAACTTTTAAATGGTGTTTTCCAAATTGACTTATTGGAGAACCGTTTTTGTTGGTGTTGTTAAGAACAGGCCACCTGGACATGCAGGGTTTGGCCACAGACAATGACAGTGGAAAGGAGAAAGGCATTTTAACTGCCCAATCACAAGCTGTGCTGATGGAAATGTACAGGGAAGGAGGGTATGCCTGTGGGGAGGGGGCTCAAGACCTTTGGCTTTAAAAGGTATCCTCCATATACAAATAATCAGAGGTCCCCTCTCCTTTTTAATCCTCAAATATAAAAAGGAAGCCAAGCATCATGGAAATTAAGAGCCCCCAGCCCACCAGTCATAGTAAAGCACCCACTCTTCTCTCCTCCCCGTGCCTACTGAAGTTCTACCCAATTTCCAAGGCCCACCTCAAAGGTTCCCCTCCCTGCACCTGCTGTCACAATTATATCCTGAAGAGGAAGAGGCTCCAGGACCCTTGGGATGCGATGGGTGCCTACTCAAGGTCCCACCTCCATGCTCACCCTATTAGGCCACCAGGGCATCTGCCCCAGGTAACCAGCTTGGAAGAGGCAGACCCAGTGCAGAAAAGCAGGGACTCCTGGTACCCGTCCACTGGGGTGCTGAGAAGTTGAAAAGCATGTTTGAAATCTAACAAATTCAATGATCCTGCTGCCCTCCTTTAGGTTTGGCATCCACAGAACATAGGGAGGAAGGAGGAAGAATGGGACGGCAAAGGGAGAGAGTTTCCCCTTCTCTGCTCACCCACCTGCCAAGCCAAACCACGAGCCATCTGCAGAGAAGCGGCAAGAGGCCAATGCTTGTCATCCAGAGGCAACACGTTAGCCAGCTGGGACAGCAGAGGACCGTCACCCGCACCAGAAAAGCCACTGCAAGAAGAAGGCATCACCCAGAGAAAGGACGACCCCGGGGAGATAAAACCGCAGCCTCCAAATATTTCAAGAGTCAGTCTGGGGACACGATGGGGGTTTAAAGTCCTTGAGGACAAGCCTGCAACCTGTAAAATCCAGGTCCAGCCCACCAGGCATGAATGAAGACAACCAGAAACGACTGGAAATTCAGGGGACAGTCGTGGCCTCAGCTATGTAATTTGTTAATGACAGCATCCCACGGCATTTCCCCCGCATCACCGGGCCCTCCTCCCCAACCTCTCTGCCAACTCCTTCCTGTACCCATCAGCTGCCGGAGTGTCACGAGACTCACTCTGGACCCCTCTGCTCCTTCTGCCTCTCCTCTCATCAACTCCCCAGCACCACGACATTAAATACCCTCCGCAGACACGGAGGACTCCAAATCTGAATTTCCAGCCCAGACCTCTGCCCTGAGCCACAGATTCCCAAATCCAAGTGCTTTGCTGACATTCTACGTTCTCAGTGTAACGGCCAGAATGAGCTTTCAAAACACAAATCAAGTCACGCCACTCTTCTGCTCCAAACCCTTCAGCATCATGGCCCGAGCCGTCGGCCCGTCCTCTCCTGCCTGTAGCACACTCAGCGACGCCAGCCTGGCACTGGTGGACACACCAAACTCTTCCCGCCTCAGGACCCTGGCCCTTTCCATCACCTCCTGGAATTCTCCTCCTGCTGTTCTTCATACAGCTGGTCTCTCCCATCTTTTAAGCCTCCGTCCACGTGACTCTGGCAGGAAGAGGCCTGCCGTGACCAGCTGCTTCCTCCCCAGTGGTGACTTGCTATTCCATCGCTCTCTCTGTCTCCTGCAGAGCGCTGCCCACTGCCCACAATGACTCATTCATTGTCTATCCTCCGTCTTCCCTGCGTAACTGTGAGCTCCATCCATCAGGGCAGGGACTGGTCTTTCTTGTTGAGCTCTGTCTGCCCAGCACCTAGGATGCGCTCCATATATTTGAAGAAGAATGGATGAATGGACCACGCTGGCAGCTCTTTGAAAATGAAAGAGGTTCTCTTGAAAGGTAGTGAGCTCCCCATCACCGGTAGCATGTGCATGTGGTGGGCACGTTGCAGAGAGTCCGAAGCTAGTGGGATGGGAAGGGGGATGAATCTGATGACCTCCCAGGTCCCCGCCAACGTCAGAGCCTACGTGTGTGCTGACGAGCACATACTCAGAAGTCTTCGTGCCAGACTTCCTCTCCTCAGGCACCAAAGACCGACATCCACACCCTCAGGCCACCCCACGGCCAATCCCTGCTCCTGAACTACAAGGGATGCTTTCTCGACTCTGGTAAAATCCTGGGAATGCAATTTAAATTTTTTAAAAAGCAAAGCCTGAGCTTCAAGGGCCATATGGTACAGACACAGGTCTGAGCAAGCCTTCTGAATTAACTCATGGGTGCTGGCATCTGATGAGAGACGCCAAGGGTTGAAACTGCATCATTGTGACACCACGTCCCACTCCCTGCACCTCCCTCGCCTGCCAGGACCTCCTCATCCCACGAGGGCCTGTAAAATCAAGAGCCATTACTGGGTCAGAGCTTGCGGGCTGGCCCAGGGAGCCACAGAGATTTTAAATTGCACAACATGAACCCATAAGTGCAGAGGGCCTCCTGTGTTTTCTAAATTCTGACCAAAAGCTGAGCCACAGATGAGGAAATGGTATGATGTCCTTGCAGAAATGACAATGCCACCAAGTGGATAAACGAGATAAATCTGAGATCACAGAAGACACAGACACTGGAGACCACTGAGGGCTCAAGTCAGGGGCTCCTGAGACTGGCAAGACTTATTTTTTTCTAATTTTCAATCCGAAGCATTGATCTAACGCTGCCCACAACTTAACGGCCACGAGGTCGCTGCTGCTGCTGGAAATAGATATGTGCATTTCTACTTTGGAAGATTTCTGATGTATTCTGCCTTATAAACGCACAGGACTGTTACTCCATCTTGGAATAAAACAGCTGAGAAACGCATATAAGACAGAGCAGGTCTAAATGAAATCATAGAAATTAGAAGCCCATCCATGTGCACCAAACTCCTGTCTGGGGTCTAGAAGGCCCTGCAGGCTGGACTGCTGCTTCATCTCCTGTGCTCTCTGTTCCTCAACTCTGCCAGGATCCTTCCCGCCCCAGAGATCTTGTCCTCGGCAGGTCCCGCTGGCTAGAACCTGCCCCAGATGTCCCTGTGGCTGACTCCTTCCTGGTCATCCTCAAGCGGCCATTTCTCCAAGAGGACACCCTTCCTCACCCCCGTCCCTCCTGACACATCACCCTGCTTTATTCTCTTCATCCTTCCTATCACTGCCCCTGATTATCCACGTTTATGGACTGTTCCGCCCAGTAAAACGGAACCTCTTGTCCACTCTTGCAGCCTTGGTGTCTGCGGTGGAATCTTCTACGGGGCAGGTGTTCAGTGAATAGTCCTGCATGAAAGAACAGAGGGAGGGGGGAAAGGAGGGCAGGGGGAGTTCTGAGGTGGGAAGTTCAGGATCAAGGAAGTGAGAGAAGGCTGAAATTCCAAGATGAAGGGGAGGAGAGATGGGAGGTGAGGCTTAATGGGAAACAGGAGCAGGTCGTTCAGGTATGGACCTTGGCAAAGATGCTCATCTGAGGATGGAGAGCAGTAAAGGACCTCTGAGAGGTTTTAAATTGAGAGTAATCTGATGAGGTATTTTGTATTTTTAAACTTCATCCTTGAGTCAATATGCAAAACGAGTTACAAGGAAGGAAGGAAGGTCAGGAGTTAGGAGGCTGCAGCAATGGCCCCGACAGTAACTGCAGGCATGGTGACGGGCGTGGGGATGAAGAGTGACCAGTGGGACCTAGGATGATTCTGGGAAGGGAGAGAAGGAAACACATCCTGGCAGACTCTGAGCATGAAGCTCACTGTTTGGTGAAGCGGCATCCACTAAAAGTCTAGAAACCATCAAAGAGGGAGAATGGGTGGAGGGGGGCAAAGGCTGGCTGGTTTGGAGATGGCTCTGGACATCCCAGCAGAACTGTCAGGTAGGTAGCTGTGTATGCTCGTCTGGAGGTCAGAAGAGAGGTCTGGACAGAAAGGAAACAAGGATTCAAGAGACATCATGAAACAGTAAGACTTGTTAATGACTTGGGAGGTGGAAGGAAAGAGAGGGAAGTCGAAGGAATATCCAGTTTCCGATATGGGTCACTGTCTGGCTGATGGGGCCCAGGACACAGCAGAGATGGGCTATCTGGAGAATCCTAAAGTAATTGGGCTCTGCTCTGAAACTGCACAGGACACAGCAGAGCTCTTGTAAAACAGTATGATTGGTATGGAGGCGGGTAGTCAAAAGCCCTGAAGAGAAGAGTTTCAAGCCAGGCTTACTGGGATGTGCTTGCTATTAAATATTTATGAATCGAGAAGCCATGCTTCCCATGAAGCCAAATGACTCCATTCTCAGCCTTCCTTGTCACTAGGTGTGGTTCTGTGATGAACTTCCAGGAAAAGATACAAGCAGAAGTGTGTGGTCTATCTGGAGACATTTCATTAAAAGGGAGGGGGAGACATTCTTCTCCTCCTCCTTTCTCTATGCTTGCTTGAAGGGTAGAGAAATGGCTGGTGCTCTAGCAGCCTTTTTGGTCCATGAGGATGAGGACCAAATCTGAGAGATGGCAAAGAAATAAGCTAGGAAGTGCCTGGGGCTCTGACAATTTCATGGAACAACCATACCTATCTCAGGCTGCCTACTTCCACACTTCTTTTGAAAGAGAGAGAAATAAACTATCTTATTTAGGCCACTACCATTTAAAGATGTACTGTTTTATGCAGTCAATCTTAATCCCAATCGGAACACTAGCCAACTGGTCTAATATGTCCTTCCATTGCCTTCCCCTTGCTTTAGGTCATCATTGCCTCAATAGGGAATCGCCTCCTCCTTGCCTGTATTTATTTAAATCCTGCCCATCCTTTGGAGGATGGATCAAATCCCCCCTCCCACATGAGACCTGCCTTCCACTTCCTCCCCTGAACTCTGGCGCTGCCCGCCTGCCCCCACTCCTTGGGTGATTCATCCCCCTGCACAGAGCTCAGGACTGTCAAGGCCAATGTCCATATTCTCCAAGCCCTTATATTCCTCAGGCCGAAAGGCATTCAAAACAAGGTCAGGATAAATATTCCCCCACTAAGCCTCCTTCACCTCTACCTGCAGCCAGGATCAGGATGGGGCCAGAGGGTGTGTAAATACATTTAGAAAATGGAAAAGCAGACAGAGTTGAGGGCATTTAGTAAGGAATCTAAAACTACTCTAATATCAAGAAAGAGTTTGAGGGAAAAAATCTAATCTGTTTCCTTCCAACTGTATAACATAGACGTTTGACTGCCGTGCAGTTAATGTGGCAACAAGCACCATCCATTTAAGAAAAAAAAGCGAATGACGCCCTGCAGAGGTGCACTGCCCCAGCCCCGCACATGCGAAAACAAGCCCCCTCAGCAAACATAGCAAGTCACGTAAACCAACGCGTTTTCACATAACATGCTTGCAACGTATTCTTCACAAATTGGCATCAGTAACAAATTACTTTCAATTACTCAAATAAAAAGTATGTTTGAAACATTCTAAGAGCAAATACGGACCAAGGTGACTGGTTTCCAACTAGCAGGGTTCATCTGTAAAGGCAGTCTAATTTTTTTAATTCTGTATTTTTTTCACCTCTTGTTTGGCACAGAAATGGTTAAACCCAATCGAAAAGGCAAAGGAGGCCCAGAGGCTTCACCCCCATCAGAGCTGAGGTTGTAACACAAGCTGACCCATCAGAAGATGAGAACAGAGATACCGACCACTGGGGAAGCTTAAATGGAAAGTTCTGACTTAGAATCAGCCCAAGTGCAGACAAACCCAGCTTGTCCAGAGTTCCTCGGAACGCCCTTCCTGGGAGAGCCGAGAAGGCAGATGTGGAGGGGAAGCACGATCTGGGACCCCCCGCCCAGGGAAGCAACCGCGCGGATTTGTATAAAGACCCGCGATGCACACCCCAAAGTCACTGTCACCGAGCCCGGGAAGATGAGCTTGGACACAGAGAGCCAGCTGAGCGATAGGAATAACGCCGGTGCCTCTTTGAGAGCTGCCACGAGGGCGGAGCAGCCCCTCCTGACGGCAGAAGATGCAGAAGGCAGGTCAGCAGCAGGCAAACATCACTGTTCTGCAGGGAGGACAATTTAGATCACTGCGCCTCTGCCGACTCATCCCTCTTGAAACCCAGCCGGGTTGGAGTATGCCTGCCAAAACTGCCCCTTCCGGGACTAAGAGTCGAGAATCCCCTGCCAACCCCACGTGGCCAAATGCCAGTTGGGCAATGTCCAGGTGGACACCTCGTGGGGGGGGGGGGGGGTCTCAGGGAAAGCCGGCCCTTGTGGGCGGAGTCACCACTCGTGGCCACCAGGTGTCAGTAGCGAGCAGGGAGCCTCCCGTCCTGAACTTCAGGGAACTTCAGCCAAACCCTGCCCCGGAGACCGGATGCTGTGGCTTTGGGGCCAAGCAGTGCTGTGGCCACATGCGCAGACACTCCTGACTGTTTCAGTTATTTGATTGCCAACTCACAACGCAACCTCTAGGGTGGTTTGAATTCAATATCCTTCACAGACTCAGAGAAACGTTTAAGGACTGCTCCCTTCAGCAAAGACTGGGGTCTTTCTTTTCTTCCCCCCAGGAAAGTGGAAACATAAAGCAGGGTCTTCTAGACCTTGCCTATCCTCCCCATATAAACTACAGTAGTTCGAGCAGTCTCTCTTTATACTGAGGTTGGAGATATTTCGTTGGTGATGCTTCAGGGATAGCTTGAGTACTGCTGGGTGCAGAGCCCTGAGGAGAAAAGTCCAGCAAAGAAACTGGACTGTGCAAATCCAGAACGAAGGGCCACTGCCCTCCCTGCTTTGTTGAGCTGCATCTGAACTGGTTTCTCTCACTGAGCGTAACATCTTCAACAGAAATACTTGATCTAGGGGCTGCTGCAGCCTCATCAAGACGTGTACTTTGCTGGTCTTTAAACCCAAGATGTCAGGAAAGCTCTGTCACATCTATAGGTACTTCCCTCTCCAGGCTAAGGACATGTCCTTTGGAACATGAGACCGTGCAGAGCCTGGCCCACTGCGTCCTCAACGCCAGGCACTGTGGCCCCTGCCAGGGTCCATGCTGCCACCAGACACCTCCCAGTGACCAACAAGAATGCATCCTATTTATCTCTGCCTCTCCACATCCAAAGACACCAGGTCCCCGCTGAGCCCTCCTTCCCTCCGGGTGCTGGAAGTATCTGGTGTGTGCTTCCATGGCCAATTAACCCATTAACCTGAACCCAAGAAAGCCTGGTTTCCAATATCTCACAGAAAAGATGCTAAGGACAGAGCAGAAATACTCCCGGGCTCAGCTTGGGGTTGTGCAAATAGCGTCAATGCCCCATCTTGCAACGAGGAATCACTCAACAGCTATGATACTAAATGGCACCCCTGAGGCCCAAGAGGCAGAGAGGAAATCCTATAACTGGAGACCAAAAGCTGGCCCATCTATCCTTAGCACAGCCCCTCCATCACTGCACCAGGAAGACACAGGACATTCCTGGATATTCTACCACCAAACCAAAGACGCTAATTGGATTGAAACTCCCAGTGGGGTCTGCCTACGCTTTTGCATCATCACTGCTTATGTGTGTCTGCATTTCTTGGCTCACAAGAAGCCTTACACAAGTGATGATGGGAAGCAGGGGGTGTGGTGCCCCAGGGCTTCTCTGTAGGTAGAGAGAATGCACAAAGACTCCCCCAGATCTCAGTGTAGCCAGTGAAGCGACCGCCCCTCCCCTTTTGCCTTGGGACGTCTTGGCCACGTCCCACCCCACCCTGGCAACAACTCTCTAGCTTGTGTCTTCCAAGAACAAGTGCTTCCAGGTCTGGACAGAGAAACATGCCGCGGACAGATCAGGACGAACTTGTGGAGCAAAAAACCATTCTCACCGTTTGCTGAGGATGTGAAACAGTGTTGGACGTTGCTCAACGAAGAGGTGCTACAGTTTTGCCAGAGGTCGGTCGCGTGTCCATTGCCCACCATCCATTGCTGGAAAGAACCAGACATGGTGAATCAGGGGAGTCCGTGAGGAGGGACGGAAAGGGGGAGGGAGAAGGCCAAGGGCAGGCAAAGAGCAACCTCATCAAGCCGTCTACGGGGCCTGCCCCTGCCCCGCCCCGGGGCTGCCTGGCCAGAGCCCGGGGTCGTGCTTGAGAAAGCAGAAAAGTGGTGGTCTGGCCCAGACATCCAGAGGGGAGGGCCGGGGCTTTGCTAGTGAAAAGCACTCTGTAAGTGGAAAAGTACCACACACACATAAGTTGCTCTGTGCCGAGGTGTGTGCTGTAGTAGAAGGAGCCGTGGACTTAACCCAGGACACCTTCATCCAAGCCGTCTCCCCCCACCCCCGATCTCCCGGGTATCATTCCCAAAGCCGCAGCCACTCTGAGCCCATTTCCTTACTTACAATTCCTATCAACCGGACAAGATCGCCATAAGGCACACTTAAGATGTTGGGAGGATGCTGGTAAATGATGAACCAACTCACCAATCCCCAACATAATTATTTCTCAACCTTTGAACCAGGCCAGAACATCACGCCTGGGACTTGCTGTATATACAGAAGTTAAGGCCACGGTCGCATAACTGCCAGAGTCTGGGCTCAGCTTCAAGAAAATAAGTTTAAAAGCTAATGAGCTTGATGTCTGATGGTTTTGCAACACAAGTTATCCCAGTGACCTGTCTGTACTGGAGGAGGCTTTTCTAAGAAGGTGCCATGTCCACAGCGCAAAGCAGACCTGGGGCTGTGAACTCTTAGGGAAAAGTCAATTTGAACTTTCCAATTTCAAGTCCTAAAGGCTGTTCTATGAACTAAACCGCCCATCTGATGGATGCCATTTGGAGAAAAAGCAAACCTCCCTAAATACTCCACTTCCTTCCTCAACGACCCTGCATTAAGGAAAATGCTACACAAGCTTATCAAATGAAGGGTGGGGTAGGGGGAACCCCTGGATCTGTACCTAAATTCCTTGGCTTAAAGAGAGGCCTGCGCGGCTTAACCTAGCCCCGCGCTCGCTTCCTTCCTCCCCCTGAATCTGCTCTGGTTTTCGCAAAACTACTTTTGGAAAGGCGCGGATTGCCAGAAACTGCAAAAGGCCCTGGGGTCTCTGAGACGCTTTGTCTGCAAACTGGAGGGGGCACGGTTGGAACGGCCATCCGGAGGCCGGGCTCGGGGTGAGCCCCGGGCGCCCCTCGCGCCCGCCGCCCGCCGGAGACTCACGCTGACGATCGTGGAGACGAAGAGCAGCACGAGCACCGCGACGTGGAGGACGATGATACCCAGCAGCAGGAGCAGCATTCTGGCGGCGAGTTCTGCTCGGCGGAGTCTCTGCCTGGCCGGAGAGAGGGCCGAACTGGACGTGAGGCCGAGCGAACCGGCCTGCGCGAGCCAGCGAGCGAGGCAGGAAAGGAAGGAGGGAGGAAAGGAGGGAGGGACGCGGAGGGAGGGTCCTGCGCTCGGAAGGCCCGGGCCTGGCGCCGCGCCCGGCCGCCCACCCCGCCCGGCGACCGCCGAGAGAGGGCAGCAGCCGACCGCGGCATCCCCGGCCCGCAGTCCGTCGAGCCCGCCTGCGACCGAACATCTTTTGCTTTTGGAACAAAACAAGTGGTACGCACGACGCACGTCCAAGTCACCCCGGGAGGCGAGGTTTTTCCAGAGCGCCAAGCAGAGGCCGCAGCGCGCCTCCACCCACCTGGGGGTTCCGGGGGCAGCCCAACGAGGAGGAGGGGGGCGGAGGGCGAGAGCTCGCGTTCCGCCGTGGGGTGGAGCCGGGGGTGAGCGGAAGGGGCCCAGATTTCTGCGAGAGGCCCGGGGACGCCAGCGGCGAGCTGGGAGGGAGAGCGCGCGGCGGGAAGCCGGGTTCCCAGACTCCAGGGCGCTCCGCATTCCGTTAGACTCCCAAGTTTCCACCCAGTTCCTCCCGCGCAGGGGAGCCGGCCCGGCCCCAGCACAGCTTGGCATCGACACCAGTGGCCCCGGAGAGAAGGCGCAGAGCGGGGTAGAGCGGAGAGGAAAGGACGGCCGGAGAGAACTGCTGGGGCCGGCGCCTCCTGCCCACCGCGCGCGCTTCCCCAGGCAGCCCTGCGGGCCGGGCCGTTGCGCTCCCGGGACCGGGGCCCAGGAGCCTGGATGGAGGGGAGCCAGTGTCCGGTGGGAAGGAGAGGCGGAGGGAACGGGTTGGGTCCCAGGAGAAGCGCAGCCGGACGGAGCCGGCAGGACCTCTTCTCTCCGCCACGGTGTGGTCCTAGCCCCACATTTTGCAGACCTTAGGGACTGAGACCCGCCGACCTGCGGGAGGATTTGCACGTCTGCGAAGATGAGCTGCGTTTCGGGGGCTACTTCAGGACAGAATCTTGGGCCAGAGACATCGTTTCAATAACTCGGTCTTTAAAATACCCAATCGCAAACCTCTCCGTTCCTCCCCTTAAGCAACACGTTCAGTGAAACTCTGGAATGTGCAGGAGGAAATAAGCACGATTTTCTGATGTCTCCCAGAAGGTTTAAATTAAATCCAGTGACTCCTAATGCCGAGGGCGGGGGCTGGGGGGGGGGCACGGGGGTCCTGTACCCCGGAGATGTCCACCGCAGGGACCGCTTTGCCAATGAGTCCAGCGAGGCGAAAAGTGCTCCGCCCCTGCCCCATACCCGGACACCAGCACCCGCGTCCCCGGCGGCT
Source organism: Balaenoptera ricei (assembly GCF_028023285.1). Classification (NCBI taxonomy): domain Eukaryota; kingdom Metazoa; phylum Chordata; class Mammalia; order Artiodactyla; family Balaenopteridae; genus Balaenoptera; species Balaenoptera ricei. Next base: position 61,066,577 of record NC_082658.1, read on the forward strand.
TATAGACCACCAGGCACCCCGCAATGGATCCCTACAAGCCCCGTAGGAAGGACGCGAGACAGGCGGTGGTCTACCCGCGATCGGGGACCGCGCCAGCCCGGGGCCCCCTGCTCCGCGCGTTCTGTCACCGTCTACGGAAGATGCCCACGTTCCTCATCCATCTCCTCCACTTTCCCTGCCAAAAGCACTTACAGCCCAAAGGGATAGCTGTCCCCGATCCTCGGAGATCCTCAGAGTGGCCTCGGGCACAAACTGCGTGCGTCCGCTCGGAGGCTGGCGTCCGGAAAGACAGCTGCTCTGCGGGGCTGCGTGCGCCGAGCGAGGGGTCGGAGGGAGGCTCCCGGCGTTCCCCTTTAACGGGAACAACGCCCTGTCTGCGTCGCTGCAGTAGGGTGTGTCCCTGGGTCAGCGTGTGCAGGGGGGCGGGACTCGGGGAGGGGAGAGGGCGGTGAGGAGGGAGGCAGGGCAGGAGTCAATTCCTCGGCCTTCACTGCGCCCCAGGAGAAAGTCGATGACTGCAAAACAGCGGTGACTTGTCCTCGAAACTAGGAGGCAGCGAGCTTTCTCACCTCCGCTTCCCTGGCTCCGCGGAGTTCACGGAGACCAAGAGTTGACCGATATACTGGCCCCTCTGCCCACGTGGGAAAGCCCGCCAGAGGTCGCCTCCGTGGGTGACCAGCGCGGGGCTCTGGGGCGCACGCAGTCGGACCGCGCCCGCGCGGAGAGCCAGCCTGGACGCCCCTCCCACGGGTAGGGGGAGATGGCACTTAAGCGCTGGCAGGCCTCCCTCCGCTCGGGTCCTGGCGTCCCTGGCCTGCCCTGCCGTCCTAGCGGGGCGCACCCGCGCCAAGCCCGCCCGCGCCATCAGGTCTGCGCCCAGGCCGTGCGCCGGGTGCCTCGGATTGCCGGGACCGATCTAGCGGGCCTGCTCGGGTGAGGGTTGAGGGAGGAGGGAGAGGCCTGCCCACTGCAGGACAGCGCGCCCTGGGGTCGCTGGGGAAATCCAGACCACAACCCGGAACGCTCCAGGCGAGTTTGCCTGGCTTGGCGCCCGGCCTCGGCTCGCGTCCCTGGCCACAGGGTGGGGAGTTGGCCATTTGAGGTGGGGGAAGAGCAGCCAGGGAAATCAGCTGATTCATAGCCGCCTGAACGGGGTCCGCCCAGCGTCACGGGGAGAGAGGATAGCCCTTCCGGGCGCACGATAGGCGCGCCCCAATAAGACGCTCTGGGGGTCCAGCTTTGAGGCAGGAACCCGGAGCCGGAAGGTGGGTACAGCAGGTCATACACAAGACACCTCCACCTGCCAGCGTTTGTGTCACAAAACATCGTCGCTCTGAACGAGTCAAATGCTCCCACGCTACTTATTTTACTATATGAAAGCAGCTGCTTATCGTAGCTAATTGTACATTCTTCAAGTAAAAATAATTTGAAAAAATCTTCCAACAATGGGCTTTCAAAAATCCTTAGATTAAAAAGAAGACTCCTTGTAAATTTTTCGCTCAGTGCCCATGACACCTCTGTGAGAGGTGGTGTGGTCCAATGGATAGGCACGTTGACACTGGGCTCAGATGAACCCGATTACCCTGCTTACTCAGGGTTGTGGATTTGGGCACTTAGCTGAAGTTTGGGGTGCTTCGGTTTTCTCATCTGGAAACAGGACTGAGAATGGCCATTTTAAAGGGTTATGGTGTTGATTAAAAGTGTGTGAAGCAATTAGCATAGCGTCTGGAAAAAAGTAAAGGATCAGTACCCAGTAAATTGTCACTATTATTATTATTGTTATTATTTCACATTTAATCCTCACAACAACCTTTTAAGGAAAGCCTGACCCCCTAAACGAAAATTGCTTATCAATCCCATAGATTGAAAGCACATATGTAGGTAGAAGGACTACCTTCTACCTACAAATGGGAGTGACCTCTCGCCTGCTGGGTCATGGTCTAGGCCGGGTTTGCCCTGGGAATTATTGCCCCCCTTCATATGCCATTCAGACATTTTTATTTATTTAACCAATATTCACATGATCACCATGTACCCGGGACTATTCTACGCACTTTATAAATATTAGCATGTTTAACTCAGGAGTTTCTTTCCCTTCCTTTCTTTTTTTCCAACTAAACTTTTAAATGAAGTATATGCATCTAGAAAAGTGCACACGTGGTCAGGTAGAGCTCATTTCTTCCTTTCTTTTGAACCCAATGTTTTAATCAATAACCAGGTCATACCACACTGCGGGACACCTGAACACACCCGTCCGTGGCGGTCACCTCACTGCCCCTTGCCTGCGTCCTGCCTCCTCAGCCCCGAGGGGTGGAAGACAGGATACCACACAGTGTGGCTGGTGTCACCAGCTCTGCCACACCCAGAGCCCGGCCAGGGCTCCGCTACAGGTGGAGGGGAGGTTAGGTTTCTCCCTCACCTGCTTACCAATCCAAGGCCACCTGACAGCTGTGCGTGCAGAGCTGTTTCCCATCAGGGAAGGCGCATCTGGTCCCCTTTCTCCCTTCCACTCTGGGTACACTGAGGTTTCTAGATGCTCCCAGAGGGTCCTTCTCGCCTCCCCAGCCAGAGTATATATCCAGCTCTTAACCAAGGATTTTAGAAATCCTCTGACTCCCCGGTGAATTCCAACACACACGTGCCATCTCCCCTGCCACCCTTTCCATTTGTGGTTGGCAGGGCGTGGGGCTGGGCAGCTCTCTGTAAAGCATAAGCACACACCATCCAGAGGCATAGTTTGCCAAGACAACTCACCAGGCCAAACAGTGTAACCCCTTCCTCCACGCGGCTCTCTTTGCAGTCCAACGTGACGGATGCCAAGGCAAGGCACCCCCCCCCCCCCCGGGGACAGGGCAGTGGAGAGACCGGCAGCTGGCAGATCTAGCCCCGCTGCTTCCAGCCAGGATCCTCGAGATGTGCCCTGGTGGTGCTCCCTGTAACTGAAGCCAGACCGGGCGTCCATCCAGTTTATTCAGGGGCTGGTCCAATGCTGGGATATGTCAGGGTGGCCTGAGAGCCTCTCAGCCTCTACTATTTAAAGAGACAGCGCCCAGCTTTGCGTATTTGAGAGTAAACACAAAGATACCTAGAGGCCCTGGGGGGCGTGGAGAGCCTGGACCCAGCCAGGAGAGGAGCTTTGGGTGTGCCCATTCTCACCGCAAGGGGCAGCCTGTGTGAGAACAAAGAGGTCCCCCAGGCCTCAGTCCCATCCCCCTCCCCTCCCAGGGGAGTCTGCAAAGATGAAATACACTGTGTGTATAACACATGCGTGCAGGTAGGTTTCATCCTTGATCAACAACATCATTTTAAGGGGCTCAGACATTGCACAGGTCATCTCTTCACAGCATCTCTGCAGGGAACCAAATCACGTCCACAGTCCCAGCCCCCCACGGCAGAGGGGCCCTGCTACCTGCCCTGTCTGTCTAGACCCCTCTGTGCCCCACCACATGGGCAGGTACTGGAACCCAGCTCCAAGAAATGGGTTCTTTCAGCTCTGTCTTCCATGGGCCTTTAATCGAGTCGTGATTAAATGTTGACCTTCATGAGATAACTCAAATAAGCAAAGCTCTGTTGAGAACATTCTAACCTGTCAGGCAGGACAGACTGGAAGAACAATTGAAAAGCCTCAGAGAGGTAGACAAATGAAAGCAGGTGTTCCTCGGGCTCTTTGCAGCTTGTCCCCCTTCAAGCTCGGAAAGCGTCCTCCATCTCTAGCAAGTCCTCCTGTGTGGAAGCTTCAAGGCAACGGGACTTGGTTTCATTGAATGAGTTTCCTGGAGTTCTGGCAGTTTCTCCCCCTCTTATGTCGAGGGTCCCCCATCCGGAGTGCCCATGCATGCGGGCACATCCCTCTCTGCCACAGACGCTTTGCGTTCTGTTGGCCTCCGCAGTCAGGAGGTGGCCTGCTGGCCTTCCCCCCTGTCCTACCCACAGCCAGCATCTTTCTAGGCCCAGGGAAACAATTTAGCCTCTTTTCGTATCTCAGATCTCAGCCTCGGCTGTTCCTTAGAATCACCCGAGAGCTTGGGAATATCCTTGCCCGGGCCCAGAGCCATGGACGCGGTGGACTGGGAGGGGGCTCAGGTGTGTGTCATTTCTAACGACCCCCGGATGTTCCAGCATCCAGCCAGATTGTCATATGGTGTCAGGCGGTCCCAGCATTCCTTCCAGCTGCCTTCTCTTGGGGAACCCAAATCGAGGTAAGTCCTAGTGCGGGCTGCAGCGTTACACAAGCTGTGGTCAGAGTCTTGCCAGGCACAGCAGGGGCGTGTGTGTATATTTGGTGTGTGTGTGTGTGTGTGCGTGCGTGTGAGACAGACAGACAGAGGAGATTCCCACAATCCTCCGCTGACATGGTGGTGATGGGGACCGATGAGCATGATTTCCCGGCCTCCCCAGACAGCCCCCTTCCTGGGTGCCCCCATGATCCGACTCTGAAGCCTGCATGACAGAGGCCGCTGCCCCTCAGGCCAGGACTAAGCCTGGAGATGTCTGAGAAGCTCGTTCCTGCTCCGAGCCCTAAGGATTCAGAGGAAGAAGGCTCGGGTAGGGTGGGGTGTGGGGAATGGATCTTGCTTCTGGCTGGATTGGGCCAATCTCATCAGCCCTCCATCCTTGCATGAGCTCTGCATCCGGGACCTGCTCTCCCAGCCCTGTGCCTCCTTCCACACGGCCCTCTGCAGCCAAGCCCTGAGGACCCGCTGGCTTTGGCTGTGACCTGTTTGACATGCTTCTGGAGGCTTCGAGGCATGGGAGCCGGTCACTGCTATGCTCTGCTGGCCCCTTCATGGGTCGCAACACGCTGTCCCACCAACCTGGGCCAGGGTCTCTGCCGCCCCACAGTCAGCCGAGGAAAACGCCTGCCGAGACCTCTCTCCCCGCTTCTAGAGGCCCCTCTTCAGCCAGATGGGACCCCACTCCAGGCATCTGTGCTGAGCAATGTATCCTGAGGACCATGGAGAGTATCCACTGGGCTACTTGCCATGATAATAAATAGAATCGTCACCAGATCACATTTATGATTATTATTATCTCCTCCCATCTTCTAGCTAGGGAAAATGAGAATTGGGCAAACTCCCTGAGGAAAGAAAGTGAAGTCACATCAGACTAGCGCGTCCCAACACCTGGCTGCACAGTGCTACCTCAGCTCACTAGAGGTAAGTCATCCACAAGTCACTGACCAAGGTAATAACAGCAAGAATAGCTCACCTTTACTTGGTGCTTCCTGTGCGTGAGGCATCATTCTGAACATTTTGTGTGAATCAGATCATTTTATCCTTACAACAGCCTTTGGAAACAGGCACCCCATCAGCCTCTTTTTTACAACAGGGAAACCAAGACACAGTAAGACACTGAGTGACTTTCTCAAGACACCCCGTGAAGAAACGGCAGAGGCCAGATTCAAACCAGGCACCTGGCTGCAGAGCCCATGCTCGGTACCCAGGGCTGTTTGGAGCCTCTTATTGGTGTCCGATGTTCATAGCACATCTGTACCTTTTTCATGGCACTTCCATAGATGTTATATAATCTAATTCCCTTTTCTCACCAAAGATACTGACACGTTTTATCCATTTACACATCCGGGTTTCTTTTCTCATTAAAAAAGGAAGAGAGGGCTTCCCTGGTGGCGCAGTGGTTGAGAATCTGCCTGCCAATGCAGGGGACACGGGTTCGAGCCCTGGTCTGGGAAGATCCCACGTGCCGCGGAGCCCCTGGGCCCGTGAGCCACAATTACTGAGCCTGCGCGTCTGGAGCCTGTGCTCCGCAACAAGAGAAGCCGCGATAGTGAGAGGCCCGCGCACCGCGATGAAGAGTGGCCCCCGCTTGCCCCAACTAGAGAAAGCCCTCGCACAGAAACGAAGACCCAACACAGCCATAAATAAATAAATAAACAAATACTTAAAAAAAAAAAAAGGAAGAGAATGTCCTAAAGCCTCCACCACCTGCCCCAGTCCTGTGCGCCCCCCTTTCCAGCGCCCTGACTTACCCTGCCTCGGAGGTGTCAGTTTCACCGTCCCGTGCGGCCAGCACCGGGTGGAACCAGCACGTGGCTGACAGTTTGATTTCATAAGACCATCACTGTCCTCTACGGGGAGGAGAATCTGAGCAGATTCTGAAAGTGAGAGAGGCAGCCCTTATTTTCTGCACTTACAGTGGCGAAAATGCTGTTTCATATAGTGTCTTATTTGAAGGGAATTGTGACCATTTTTCTAGCTGGAAACTGAGGCTTGGAGAATTGACAGTGTTTCCTCCAGGGGCCAGCGAGTACCTGCCGGGGCTGGGACCTGCAACCAGCTCCTCCGATTTCCAAACCTGTGATTTTTTTTTTTTCCATTATGCAGATTCCCCAAAGGAAAAACAGAGGTGAGTCTCAACTGGGCATTTGTCCAGTGGATGAAGTGGTTGTTGGAGCATCGGCCCGTCACCAGGCACTCGGTCAATGTCTGGGGAGTGTTTACTCGACCAGGGAGGACTTTCCTGTCTCATGACAGCCAGCAGCCTGTGTGGGCGTTCCTGGCGAGGCCCGGACTCAGCTGGACTGAAAGGGTCCTCCAAAGGCCGGCTACTGCCCCGTCCAGACCCACCCAGACTCTTCTGAGCAGCTTATTATTAAGAGAGCAAGCAAAGGAGGGGAAAGAAGGCAGAGCGGAGGGAAGGAAGGAAGGGAGGGAGGGAGGGGGAGCGAGGGAGGGATGGGGAGGAGGAGAGGGGAAAGGGGAAGGAATGAAGCCGGTGTGACTTCCGTGAGCAGATCCCGCTAGAACTGGACGTGTCTGAAATTATGTCATCTCCAAGTCCCTGGAAGATGTTCTCAATGAACAACAGAGAAGCAGGTGAAAAGCAGAATACGAGACACAAACTCTGGTTGGCCCAAGACACAAACTCTGGCTGGCCCAAGGCCGTTCCCTAAATTACACAAATATACAACGTATCATGGGATAAATTGTACCTTTAGCTCCTTCACCTGTGGGAGAGAGAAAGCACAGACTTATCATGTGGAGCCACTGGCATGATACAAAGTACAAAGAATTCTTTGTTCCCAAATGCACTGTTGCTTAGGAAGGCCAGATTCCATAGATGCAAGCGGAGGGGGGAAGGCGGTCTTTTCTCTGACATCTCACGAGCTGGCAGAGAGAGGATGTGGAAACAACTCAAGCAAGAGAGGGTCTGGATGGATTTGTACTTGGGATTGAAAACTCTGAAGCTCTCCTAAAAACTCTTACTCCTAAGGGACATTTTTCTGCTCTGGGTGGGGAGAGGCTCCCGGAGGTGGGGAAGGGGACAATCTTGCCACATCACGATGATGGGCTAGGAGAGGCGTGGATGGACTTTCCAAGCCCCGTGGAGACCAGGTGCGACAATGCCAATGTTGGTAGTTTCTGAGGGAGGTGTACAGGAAAGTCCACTAAAAGCCGAGGGAATGCTTGATTCAGGCAGATGGGACCACACCCGGCTGTGGGGCATTCATCACCAGCAAAACAAAAAAAAAAGCGAAACAAAACAAAAAAGGTACACCTGAAACTAACACAGTATTGTAAGTTAACTATACTCCAATAAAAATTTTTTTTTTAAAGAAAGGGTGCACGCAGACCATCCCGCAGGGGACCTGGGGGGGGGGGGGGCACACCCGCGAAGCCTCGCTGCCTCCACGGTGCTTGCTTCTGTTCCTTGAGTGCCTCTGAGCTGGAGGAACGAGGTTGCACTTCAAGTGAACTTGAGAGCAGAGGTTTTCCTCTTCACGACTCCTCAAACCACTTACTCAGTGTGAAACCTCAGCGGAAGCCAAGGATGTTCACAGATCGAGGTCAAAACCTTTGCAGAGGTTCAAGGCAGGACCGGGCAAAGCTTCAAGTATTTTGACTCTTTATTGTTAAAGACTAGGAAATTTCTCTCCAGGGGACGTCGGTGATAAGGCCTGGGCTTCATGCGGCAACTACCTTAGAATTCTGATCTAGACATTAAAATTCTAGAAATGTGGATGTGCTACACAAAAACTGCAGCTATATGTTTCAGCACTTTTATAACGAAGGAAGACACGAATGTCCTAAATCTCGAACAATAGGGGGGTGACGGGACAAAAGTCGGTACAGTCCTCAGATGAAATGCTGTGTAGATATTAAACATAACGTTGAGGAAGATGATTTAATGAAATGAGGAAAAGTCAACAACGCGTGGTTGGAGGGGGGAGTTACAAAATACCATCCCTATAATTGATCGGCACTCCCCAGGTGCTGTGCTAAAAGCTCGCATTTGATACCTACAACGATCCCAGGATGGGTGGACCGCCGTGACCCCTGCAGCCCCGCAAGGCTAACCGAGTGCCCAAGGGCACAGAGCTTGCAGATGGTGGAGCCCGAATGTAAGCTTGGACCATACGTCACTAAATTCCATCATATGTGCCACCTTAGACTCATCCCAGGTTCCACAGCGACAAAAATGAAAGACTGCAGATCTTGGAGAATGACAGCCAACGTCTGTGTTTCCAACTTCTAACATAAAATGGGAAAAATAAGGTTGCATGCAACTGAACATATCACAGGGTTATTCATGATTAATAATCACAGATCTTAGCCTCGTGCCTCCGTCAGGATGAGCCTCTGACTTTCCTGGTGTCAGTGGAGGAATTTGCACTCGGCCTACCCCAGGGAGGGGTCAGCAGGGCCTCGGGCCAGGCCTCGCGTCATCTTTTGTGCTGTCTCCAGATGGGACTAACACACCCAGGCACGGAGGTGGTCGGACACCACTGAATTACAAATGAAATACGATGTGCATCTTACAATGTTGATGGTCAAATGGAAGCATTTACATGGACCATGAGTTTGGCAACCTTATGTTGTTCATGTTTAAGTACATCAGGAGACTCAGAAAAAAAGGGGGGGAGTGGCCTGGACTTTGGTTGCTCCTTAGGGACCCTGAATAAGCCAACAGTTCTTTAGTTTAGCATGTGACTTTGAATCTGAGAATCCCTACAACCCTCAGCAAAAGGAAGGTCAGACATGGTTCAGATGAAAACTGTGGTTCATTCAACCAAGGGGATTAAACTGACCCCCTTGTCTTATTATCTTATTTCTCAGAATCTCTCTCTCTCCCTCCCTCTCTTTTCCCCTCTCTCTCGCCTCATCTGTCCTTTATGCCGTGCAACCATAATGAAATCAAAATACCCTTAATATCTGAATTTCACTACCTTGTGAGTTCCTAAATCCTTGGAAGACCTCAGGACCCTTTTGAATTTTCCTCCCAAGTGATATATCTTCACGAGTCTCCCCAAAGGATGCTCTACATGACATACTCACTCCTCTATAGTCTTGGGTCCCTGAACTTATAACCGTGTCTTGGGAATCCCTAGGAGGGCACTAGGTGATGAAGCATGTTCTAAATGTATGGTACCATGGAACGTTTGTTCCCAGATTTTGTCCCGAGACTTAGATTCCCTGGAGCTCACTACTGGAAACTCTGGGCTACGTGACCCTCCCCGGCCCTGACATTCTAGCCTCAATCAGTGGAGACAAATGGCAGAGATGGCATTTCCTCAAACTGGCTCCAGGCATTTCAGGAAATGAAGAGGCAATGTGAAGGTAGCAGGCATCGGCTAAGGCCTGCAGGCCAGCTAACTTCCCCCCAGCAGGGAAGAGACAGCTTCCACAGAGGCTGTGATCCTGAGTAAAGAATCGGCTGGATGTGGTCTGAGGTCATCGGAGCGACGTGGTTCCCAATCGCCACTCAGGCTCTCCCCTGTCATATGTTTACATAACATATGTCATATGTTTATTCTCCTTTTAGGGGGACCACAGCATCTTAACTCGGGGTGGCCTCATCATGGTCTTCAGAAGAACACCCCAGACCCCAGTTACGGGGTTATAGGAGTGATCCGAAGGTGGCCTCTGGGTATTGGCCCCTCAGTGGTTTATATCTTGAGCATAGGCTGAGACCCATTACCTGAAAGCTTGCTGGCATCTAACGCCAATTTTTACACAGCCAATCAGTTTAAAAATAGCCAGAATGAGTAAAATTTTAGTTATTTAGAACCTGCCTGCTTTGCATACCCCATGAAACCTCACCTCACATCTGCAGGCTATTGATGAGAGCCTTGTGGTTGGTTGTAAGACCCCCAAACCGCTTCGGTCCTTCAGTCCTCTGACCCAGAGACACCCCACCGGGCAGCTGGGCGGCCTCAACGGGACCCCCCCTCCTGAGGAGTTCCTTTCCCTCTTCCCTTTCTGGATCGTGGTCCCTATGCAGTCTCATGCTGTGACGGACCTTGTCTCTCACGCGACCCTGTCCAAGAGCCACTAATGAAGCTTGCTGTGCGTTACAGCTTCTTGTGGTCATATCCTTTTTCCTAGATCAGCCCCAGGCCCCTCTGACGCACCCCAACATATAGAGAGAGGTGACGCACGGAGGAATATTGGAGCTGGTACACGGAAGCCCAGCGATGACCGTAGGATGCAGGCTGCAGGGGAGGGCGGGAAATCCTCCAGAGAGACAGAAACATCCTGGTCGTATCATCACGCAGACCATCCCAGCTTCGTCAAATGACCCAGCTGAAGAGCTTCTTCCAGAGAATCCAGGGTGAGAGTGGTTGGCATGGGTTGCCAGTGATGGGCCCCCAGCTGGAAGACCTTCTGACAAAGAAGCTTCACTCGATCCAGCTGAGGGAAAAGACCTGTTGTGGGGCTGGATGTCTGGACCACTGAGCTCTGGAAAACCTGGTCCATGAGCCTGTCCGTAAGCCTGGTGGCACCAGAGCCCCACTCTCAGCGCACCAGTGGGTGTGCGTCCACTCACGTGACTGCTGGGGCCATTTTTCTTATTTCTTTTTTTCTGGAAACGTGAGGTTTATTAGAAAAGGCAAGGAAACTTTTTCTGCAAGCTCAAGTTTCTCTATTCTTTTTTTTTCTGTTTTTTTAAATTGAGGTATAGTTGATTTACAATGCTGTGTTAGTTTGAGGTGTGCAGCACAGTGATTCTGTAAAATCTTTTTCAGATTTCTTTTCCTTTCTAGGTTATTAAAAAATATTGAGTATAGTTCCGTGTGCTATACAGTAGGTCCTTGTTGTTTATCTATTTTATATACAGCAGTCCGTACCTGTTAATCCCAAATTCCCAATTTATCCTCCCCCCCACCACTTTCCCCTTTGGGAACTATAAGTTTGTTTTCTATGTCTGTGGATCTATTTCTGTTTTGTAAATAAGTTCATTTGTATCATTTTTTAGATTCCACATATAAGCGATATCCTATGATATTTGTCTTTCTCTGTCTGACTTACTTCACTTAGTATGATCATCTCGAGGTCCATCCATGTTGCTGCAAATGGCATTTTATTTCATTCCTTTTTATGGCTGAGTAGTATGCCATTGTATATATGCACCACATCTTCTTTATCCATTCATCTGTTGATGGACACTTAGGTTGCTTCCATTTCTCGTCTACTGTGAATAGTGCTGCAATGAACATTGGGGTGCATGTATCTTTTCGAATTAGAGTTTTCTGCAGATATATGCCTGATGGAGCCATTTTTCGCCCAACAATTTCACCGGCTGATCCCTACTCCCTATTCTTCATGCACAATGTTATGTGTGAATACCTGTGTGAATAGCTGAAACCAGCTGGTGTTGTCTTAACAACCACACAATGAATGAAGATCGATTTCCCAGTCTACACCAGTGGTTGCTTCTATATAGGAAACAAAAGTCATACAGTTCCTCTTACTAAGGTCACCGGACTTTACTGGCTTCTTCCATGATGACAGAGTAAACAGATGACTAAGCGTTTTTGGCAAACAAGGCCATCGACAGTCAGAACCAGACTCTGGGAGCAGTGTATTTTGAACATCTTAACCTCAAATATGTGAAGAGAAGGAAAACTGAAGGCCTCTTAAAAACATATTCATTCAATAACTCTTTAGTGAGCAGTTACTATGGGCCAGGAGCAAACAATGTCATTTGGTCTCTTCAATCTTGATTAGATGCAAAAATAGCCAGGAAATCTTCCCGTCCCTGTATGCCCGCCTCTTTGCAATGAAGCTTTGCTGTTCCCTCCATGAATAGGTACAGTCTGTTTCTCCACTGTTTGAATCCGGAGCTGACCATGTGACCTGCTTTGGCCAATGGGACGTTAGCAGGATGACATCAGCAGAGGCTTAACCCCCATTGTCCATTGGGGGTTACTCTCCTGCTGCTGGGCACTGTTCCCCATCATCCCAATAAGCCCAGGGAGGCCTGCTGGGTATCGAGAGACCATACGGAGCATGATCTCAACCATCCCAGCCAACACAGCGAAGGCCCCAGACATGTGAGCCACCCCAGGAAAGAACAGCTGATTCTGGCCCAGACCAGAAGGGATGCCACACAAAGCCCAGCCCTCAGCATCGTGAAAACCAATAATGTGTCATTTTAAGCCACTGAGTTTGGGGATGATTTCTTCCACAGCAGAAGCTAACTGATACATGAAGAATCACAGGGATGGCGTTTGGTACCAAACAGGTTGCATTCAGAAGCAGGACTCTCTGCCAGCAGAGCAGAGGCAACGTCCTCGCGGTAGTGGATAGACTTCGTGGCGCTCCTGGTGCTCTGGGGCCTGGAAAACGGGCTTTCATTGCTGGCTCAGCTGCGTCTCTGAAGAAGGAGAGTGGTAAGGTCAGAGAGACTGAGAAGACTCCTGAGCCTCTGTGGGATCCTACAGACACGTCAGATGGACGTGTCCCCTGGTCACGCACTGGATGTCATGCCACGTAAAATTGCTCTGAAACCTTCTAAATTCTCACTCTCGATTTCTACTTACTCACAGCAGCCCTGTACTAGTCTGTGAGCCGGCACCGGTCCCATGTGTGCACAATACTTCCAGCAGCATTGCTGTGGAGGAGGCTGAGCCCGGCCCTGCAGCTGGTACAATCCCTGGCCTGGAACCATGAACTCTCATCTGTGGCATAAGCTTGACAATTAAAGTGTTTTCTTTGAACACCGAAACAAATGGCACTTTTTCAATCCCCAACGCAAAGCCTATGGAAAATCAAAAAACAGGAAAGCTTTTATGAAGAACAGAACCCTTACTTGGGAGGAGCGCTGAATAATGAAAATAATAACGCTCAACGTTCAGCACTTCCTTGGCTAGAAAAAGTAGTTGTACTGGGAAGCATTGTTCTACCACCCGTGAGCCACAGTTTTGATGGCAGCGCTGATCTGAGTGCCGGCCCTGCCCCGAGCGCTGGTACAAGCACTGCCCAGCGAGGGGCAGCTCTCAGGGCTGTAGGAACTGCACGCCAACCTGCGGAAGCCTGCAGCCTGCTTTCTGAGCGGCCACTCCCCTCCACAGAGTCACCACTTTCTTAACAACCTGCAGACACCAGGACCATGAAGGGTGTCATTTCCAGAGAAATCTGCAAAGTACTTTAAAGAGCGTCCCTTGAAGCATCTTCCTGAGGGAGGGTCTCGCAGCCTTAAGATTTTCCCTTCATGGGTGGAAACAAAGTTTGACATATGTTGAACTGTTCTTTGGAAGGGGGGAAGATAAGACTTGTCAAAGAGTCAGGGCTGCTGCGGCTCCTTGGCAATGAAACTGCATGGAGCCCCAGGACATTCTAGAGCCAGCTTTCCTTCATCTGGAGAGGATGGTTATCTCTGAACGGTACCAGCATCCATCCATTGCCAAGGCCAGAAGCTGCAGCATCCCAGACTCTTCCCCTTCTCTCAACACCAGTTACCCACTGGCCGCCAAGCGTTAGCAGCTGCACCTTGGAAATGTTTCCACCACCTTCATTCTCACGGCAACTACTCTATTTTAGGCCCTGGTTTAATTTCTCTGAATTACTGCCAAAGCCAAATGCTCTCTCCACCTCCATTTTGTCACTATCTAATTACCATGAATAATAACAATCATCACCAACTTATTATGTTCTGGACATTGTGCTAAGTACTGAAATTTTGACCTGAGATATAGTTACTATTACTTTTCACTAACATTTTATTATGAAAAAAATTACCAAAAAATTTGAAAGAGTGGCCTAGTGTACACCCAAATTCCTACCACTTAGAGTCTCTATTTGCTACCTTTTAGCAGCATTTGCTTTATCACAGAACTATCCATCTACCAACCCATTTAACTTTTATTCATTTAAAAGTAAGTTGCAGATGTCAGGGTATTTCACTCTTAGATAACATGGCATGAAAATCATTAAAGTGCAATACATGTTTAACTTTTTTGAGGTAAGATTTACATACAATACAATGTGCACATCTCAAGGGCACCATGGATGGAATTTGATGATTGAATCCACCTGAGTAATACAGAACGTTATTGTCAACCCAGAAAATTCCATCAAGCCCCTTGCTAGTCAATCCCCAGCCCCCAGGGGCAACCACTGTTGACAAATATTATTTTTGGAACTATTATTTGTATTTTTTTTTTTAACCAATGAGGGAAACAAAGCTAGAAAAAGTGAACAATTTGTTCATAGAATCAGTCAAAAAACCTGGGTGTTTCTATCTGCAGAGACCACTTTCTCAGCCCCGTTTTGTCCACGGAGCTTCAGCCAGGTGCCTCTACCGAGGTAGCACTGCTCACTGAGGGCTCCATGGAACATGCCAAATATTTATTGGGAAAAAAGTCCATTGGAGGATTTCCTGATGGACATGAGCATCTAGAAGAATTCTAAAGGTTCTGAGAAGTCCTGCAATTAAAAAAAATCAAAACAGAGCAAAACGAAAACCTGGTTATAGCCTATTTATTAGCTGACTTACATCCTTTCCTCCTGTAACAAAACGTGCTGTGATGGTGCTTTGAAATATCCTCGACATATTCTGTCCCAGGTGACAGGTGGGCTGCACTTTGCAGTGCCTCTAACGAACATTGTGTGTTCTGTCCTGGCTTCCAAGCCCTGGCCTACCCCTTCTCACTGCCTGGAATTCTCTCGGCCTCCTTCTCCTCTCTGACTTGTGCTCTCCTCCAGCTCTCAGCTTATTATTTCTTGGAAAGTTCCCAAACGCCCTGAAAGGACCGGTTAGGAATCCATCCCCTGTGTTGCTACGGTCCCCCTCACCACCCCCGCATCCCGCCCAAATAGCAGTCCTCTCCGTTGCCTTGGAGATCTCTTTTTATTTGTCCGTCTTCTGCACTGTCTCCGAGTTGGGCCAAAGCACCATATCTGACTCACAGCAGGTGCTCCGTGGATGGCTGTAAATTTTAACCTTGCGGCTCGGAGCAGGGCTGACCTTGTTGGTGCGTCCCTAGTACATCACAGAAATGAATCTGTGACAAAGAGCTGTTGCTCGGGCTCCTGTCCCGCAAAACCACAAAAGTCACAATCCTGCCACCAGCACACCGGGGACCGTGCACAGAGCTAGTCGCGGACAGTAATGGGGGCACCCAGGCTGGCTGCCGACCTCTGTCACGTCTGGTCCTGGAGGATGGAAACTGAGTGAGATGGAGGGGCCATCGAGTCACTAAGGCTGCCCGGGACCCTGGTCAGCTTTGATTTCAGCTCAAGTTCTCATATGTTCGTACAAGCAGCTCCTTTTGCTTCCTCTGTCTCTATTTCTGACAACCAAAATAACTACCTGCACATCGAGATTTTTAACACTTCTTGATTTCATTGCTGGAGAGTCCTTCTTTTAGGTTAGGAATGTTGAAACATGCATCAGTTTTATCAGATGCTTCCAAGGGTGGAATCTACTCCCTGGAGAGGACCCCGTGGACAGAGAAGGAGCAGTGCTGGGAGGAGGCGTGGCCCGGGAAGGGGGGAGGGGCAGGCTACTGAAGGGCGTCCAGACAGAGTAGAGCATCGGGCAGCATGTGCTTGGACCCGGGGTCCCAGGAGCGTGTGGACGGAAGGTGCTAAGGACTTTTGGTGAGCACCAAAATGCACCAGGCTTAAGTGCCTAACACACTACTTCTGTGCTCTTCACAGCAACCCCATCATCCCAAGCCAACCGAGGCTGAGAGAAATTAAACGAGGTCCCCAAAGTCACACAGTTGCCACGTGCTTACAAAGAACTACAATCACTACTACATGAGCCCCCAACAAAATCACTATTTTCCATTCACTAATGATGCAACTTTAGAGAATTCTTTTCCTTAAATCTTTTTTACGCCTAAAGTGGGCCATGTCGATGCTCCGCCCAAATACCCTCACATCCCATTTTATCATTTCTCTGCACCTGCGCCCCCAGCTGCCCCCATCACTGTGTTTCCGATGGCCAGTACCTGCAGCTCTTCTTCGAAGGGCTGCCCTTGGGCTCCTGGACCACTGTACCTGCAGGCTCGGAGAGCCGGGGGGCCTGGCGCTCACATACCTGCCCTGCGTCCCCACCTTGGTCATTGGCCAGACTGTCCGGCTGAGGAGAATGAAAGCACAGACCCCTTGCTTTGGGTCGGGGCAACTCGGAGGTGTAACTAGCCCTCCAAGCTTCCCCACAGGGTCAGGACAAGTTACCTTCTGCTGGATTTTGCCTGAGATGGTGGCACCTTTGCTTGGCTCCTCCCCTTTCGCTCCCTGCTTTCTCCGTCCCTAACCAACCTGCCCTGGGAGCATCTGCTTAGTAAATCACTTGCTCTTGAAGCCGCATCTCAGGGTCTGCTTCTGGAGAACCTGACCTAAGGCATGCCTCACATCCTTTCTGGAAGGTGGTGGGAAGGGCAGGGAAGAAGAGGAGGGGAGAGAGAAGAAGGAGAAGAACTTTCGCTTTGGGTTACCTTCCTTGGCTATGACCTCGTACGTTTTAGCTTGAAGTTTCTGAGACATTTATTTCCCCACCACTGATCCCCATAATTGTTGCCTTTTAAGTCTGAAATTAGAATGGTAACAGGACATTAAGTTTGTAAAATACTTAAATAGGCTGGGGGGACCTCAGAGATTGGAAAGTGGCCCCTGATAGGCTGAACTCAGCCGACCGACATGTTTGGTCTACACAGCGTAGAACCATGGTGTTTTCAAGTTGAATACGTCGCCAGCATTTCAAACCTGGAGTCATATGAAAATGTCCATTTCTGGCTTGTTTTGAAAAACTGGGATATTAGGCAACACCAATCCTGCATTATGGCAGCAACCATTTGGCTCCGACTTAAATAGTATATTAGTCAAGGCAGAATGGGCTCTGATGACCTAACATATAAAACCCCAAATCTTAGCAGCTCAACCCAACGAAAGATTAGTGTCCATTCACTCAAAGTCCAGTGAGGGTTGGTGAGGGCTCTGCTCCAGGCAGCAACTCAGGGATCCAGGCTTCTTCCTTCCTGTGACCCATCATATAAATCAGTAGCATCCAAGATCACTGGGGGGAGGAAGGAGAGGTGTAGGAAGCACCTTGGCTGTTGACCACCCAGCTTGACATTTCACTTCAGAATCCATTGACCAAAACTTATCAGGTGGACCCAACTCAGCTACAAGGGAGACAGGGCAATGTAAGAGCCGACAGAATACCTGGTGAGTATTTTCTCTGCCACACAGGAATATGTGTTCTCTGTTTTGCTGAATATCCACAGACCCTATTACCTGCTGAACATTGACATTTATTTGCCATTTATCATCTCACACCACTCCCTTCACTCATTACATTACCTGGGTTAAAAGGAACTGTATCAAGCTGGAGAGCCTCTGGGTCCATAAGAATTCCCCAGTTACCCTTTCAGGGTAGCCCAGAGCCTCGGACAGCCCTCCCCACGGAGAAGCGGGCCCTCAAGTGCTTAGACAAGACCTTCCTCCACTGACCAAAAGATGCCTAACTGTTCCCAGAGGCCAGACCTGTCACCCACACCTCTCCATTTCCATTTCAGCAGGCACCTGGCAGCAGGTAAAAGGGCTTTTTGAATAAACATGGTTTCCTTGCTCTTGTCTCCCAAAATTTCCTCCAGGAAAACAATGTATAAAGTGGGGACTGTGTCTTCAAACCAGGCCACAAAACCTACTTAACAGAGAACGTAGTTGAAATTCCCTCATGTGGAGGAAACAAGCTTTTGTGGGTTAGCCAGGAATGAAACTACCACTTAAAACTGATGCTATTGGAAACGATATTTCAAGGGCAAAAACAACCAGCTTATGAACTTTTCTTGCCATGATCACTTTTGTTTGTTTCTGGTCAGCGGTTAAATTCCTATCACCCTCCTTGGCCAGCAACAGAAGTCCCTTTGTTTGGTTTTTGACCAGTATTTTCCAAACAGGCGAGGGTCTTTCTCATCTTTTGATCTTAGTCACATGGTCAGTACATGACTTATCTTCCAAGAATCTGCCCCAAGAT
Organism: Balaenoptera ricei; assembly: GCF_028023285.1. Taxonomy (NCBI): domain Eukaryota; kingdom Metazoa; phylum Chordata; class Mammalia; order Artiodactyla; family Balaenopteridae; genus Balaenoptera; species Balaenoptera ricei. Next base: position 61,084,805 of record NC_082658.1, read on the forward strand.
CACTCCCTTCGTGAAGCTTAACCTGACACTTTCCCACTACCACTACACACTTTGTATAGAATAGAGCCTTTCTATTCGTGAGGAATACATTCTGAGCACTTCATGAGTTCCTGCATCGGGGCCCACCAGTAAAGCATCCTTATTCTCTCTAAATGCTCTGTTTTCTGGACAAGAACAGTCGTGTCCTTGGAGGTCTTTCATTTCTCCTCTTTTCCATCATTGTCACTAGCAACTGGATTTTTCTCAAGGTTGTTTCTCACTATACTGAGATAGTTTTTTATGACACTGTGAAGGTCACTGTGCCAGTCCCCCCATCACCCCCCCAGAAGCCAGCATCCGTTGGTGGGAAGTCAGCTGGTGTCCTCATTAATTTGGCGACTTGTTCTTGCCCGTACACTTCACACTGTGCCCTCAGCCAACCAGGTCATACTGCACCCAGCAAAATTAAAATCACTGCATGTGTGAATAAACTATGGTACATCCCAACAATGGAATATTATTGAATACACACAATGAGCTATCCAGCCATGAAATGATGTGGAGGAAATTTAAATGCATATGACTTAGTGAAAGAAGCCAATCTGAAAAGTCTACATACTGTTTGACTTCAACGCTATGACATTCTGGAAAATGCAAAACTATGGAGTCAGTAAAAAGATCAGTGGTTGCCAGGAATTTGGGGAGCAGTTAGGAATGAATAAGCAAAGCACAGAAGGTTTTTAGGGCAGTGAAAATACTCTGTATAATATAATGATGGGTAGATGTCATTATACATTTGTCCAAACCCATAGCATGTACAACACCAAGTGAACCCTAAGGTAAACCATGGGCTTTGGATGGTGATACTGTGTCAGTGTAGATTCATCAGTTGTAAAAACTGTACCACTCTGGTGAGGCACGTTGATAATGGGGGAGGCTGTGTAAGTGTGGGGCAGAGGCTATATGGGAAATCCCTGTACCTTTCTCTCAATTTTTGCTATAAACCTAAAACTTCTCTTTAAAAATAGTCTTTAAAAAAAAATCAATGTATGGCAGAGACCTATGTAAGTACTCAGAGACTGCTGACACCATGAATACCAAGTCCATTGGTTGAGAATCTAATTATACTTTATTGCATTTATTTATTTATTTCCTTAGTGGCGTCTTCCTTCTAGGCTATAAGGCTTGGAAGGCTGGGACTTGTCTTATCATTTTCTGATTCCTATGGCTAACTATAGTCCCTGGCATAACATAGGCACTTTATTACTATTTGTTGAATGCATGCATGAAAGGGTTGTTGGAGAAACATACAAATCTCCAAGCTTCCATGTATTACTAGAAAGCCTGCACATGAACATGGGGACCCCATGTTTATATATGCACCACACTTTGTTAAATATTGCTTTGAGTTGTTTTACAGCTCATTTATTTATGTTACTTCAAGCATTTTAAATTTCCAACCTAATGATTCATCAACTAACCACTCTGTCACTTGGACTTCCAAGACAGGTTTAAGGAAAATAGAATCTGGTACAGTAGAATCATAGGATGTCACAAGAATGCATAGGGCAGTGATAAACGCTTCTTTGAATGTCTTTATCATCTCACCATCATTCTCTGTGACGCTTCCTGAATGCTAATGTGTATAGAAACTTTGAGAGCTTTCCTACAATAAAGTAGGAACCCTCTTTGCTTTTTAATCTGATTAAAAACTTAGAGCATGTGGGCTTCCCTGGTGGCGCAGTGGTTAAGAATCCGCCTGCCAATGCAGGGGACACGGGTTCAAGCCCTGGTCTGGGAAGATCCCACATGCCGCGGAGCAGCTAAGCCCGTGCGCCACAACTACTGAGCCCGCACACCCTAGAGCCCGTGCTCCTCAATAAGAGAAGCCACCACAATGAGACGCCTGCACACCACAGCCAAGAGTAGCCCCCGCTCGCCACAACTAGAGGAAGCCCTTGCACAGCAACGAAGACCCAATGCAGCCAAAACTAAATAAATAAAATAAATAAATCTTTTTAAAAACACGTTATAAAAAACAAGCTTAGAGCATATATGTGAAGACACACTATTATTATTATTCCCATTTTAAACATGAGGAAAATGGGGTTCCAAGTATAAAGAAACTTCTAAGTCCATTGGAGTTGGACTCTTCTGCCACCAGCAGAAGATCTCAAACTTCAGCTTTCTCCGGGTTCACATTATCTCCGAGGATAAATACTTCAAGGCGTTGAGTGGCTCTAACAGTGGATCTGATAACTCTTGACGAGCCGCTGCCTGGAACAGGCTCAGGATTTTATGTGAACTATTTGGAGGCCTCTGATGAAAGGCCGTGCGGTATGAACATTCAGTCATGGTCAAAACATCTGAGGGACTGAGCTATGTTTATCCAGACCTGGCAGATCTTATGTTCAGAACTGTTTTCCTGGAGCACGCTGGAGGGGTTTGTCTTTGCCAGAGAATGTTCCTATATCGTTTCTCTGGAGTGAGAGGAGAGCATCGCCCCTGCTGTGCACGGCAGGGATGCAGCTGCCTGCTCTGCGGCCCTCCCAGGGGTGTGGGAACACAGTTTTCAGCAGATGCTTATAAACACTTTGTTCACTACACAGCCCTCCCAGCGCATGCGTGCGGACACCACGGCCAGACAGATATGCGGGACGTCCACGCCAGCTTGTAGACAAGCCCGGGGGTTGTGACGCCAGGTTCAATTGCTCTTTTCTTGGCCACGAACTCCAGCCTCAGGCCACTTGTGGTCTGAGTCCTAACCCTGCTCTCAGCACGTGTGACCACATGGCTCCAGGACAAAATGACAGAGCTGTGTTGTTGGGGATCCCCCTCTGGAGGCAGGAGATGGCAGTAGGACCCAAAGGCATCATCAATCCCTGGACAGATCCTTTTGTGAACGGGATGACTCGTTAGCAGCTTTAAAAGCAAGCCATTTCTTACAAGCTTGATGACCTAGTTTTACCTTAGTTTGGGAGTTTGGTTCCTTTTTGCTGTCTCCCAGACTTTACAGAAGCCTGCCTTAAATGCCTCCTCTCAGCGGGGCTCTAAGACATCAAAGGAAGTCACTTTCCACTCCCACTGTATTAGTTAGCCAGGGTGGCCCCAACAAATTGCCCAGAGAAGACGGCCAACTTCTCCCTGTGCCTTCACCTGGCTTTCCCTCTGTGTGGGTCGGCATCTAAGTACCCTCCTCTTGTAAGGACCCCAGTCCTATTGGATTAAGGCCCATCCACACGACCTCATTTTAACTTACCTCTTTAAGGATACTTTCTCTAAATACATCACATTCTGAGGTACTGAGGTTTAGAACTTGAACATAGGAATTTTAGGGGGACACACATAACACATCCCTACAGAGAACAGTGTGGTGGAGCCTTGGCGATTAATGAGGGATTCTTCAAAGGGAAGACAAATTTGAGAGGAGAGAATTGCAGCATCACATCTGAACTCCCTTCCCCCCCAGAAAAGAGCAGACTTGGAGTTTCTGGGTTTCTTCCTTTCTTCCTTCCTTTCTTTCTTTCCTTTCCTTTCTTTTTTTCTTTCTTTTTAAATTTTATTGGATTAGAGCTGATTTACAATGTTGGGTTAGTTTCAGGTGTACAGCAAAGTGATTCAGTTACACATATACATATATCCATTCTTTTTTAGATTCTTTTCCCATATAGGTTATTACAGAGTATTGAGCAGAGTTCTCTGTGCTAAGTAGGTCCTTATTAGTTATTTATTTCATATATAGTAGTGTGTATATGTCAATCCCAATCTTCCAATTTATCCCACTCCCCCTTGCCCCCTTGGTAACCATAAGTTTGTCCTCTACATCTGTGACTCTATTTCTGCTTTGCAAATAAGTTTCATCTGTACCATTTTTCTAGATTCCACATATAAGCGATATTATACAATATTTGTTTTTCTCTTTCTGACTTACCTCACTCTGTATGACTATCTCTAGGTCCATCCACGTCTCTGCAAATGGCACTATTTCATTCCTTTTTATGTCTGAGTAATATTCCATTGTGTACATGTACCACATCTTCTTTATCCATTCCTCCGTCAGTGGACAGTTAGGTTGCTTCCATGACCTGGCTGTTGGAAATAGTGTTGCAATGAACATCAGGGTGCATGCATCCTTTCGAATTCTGTTTTTTTCTGGTTACATGCCCAGGAGTGGGATTGCTGGATCATAGGTAGCTCTATTTTTAGTTTTTTAAGGAACCTCCATACTGTTCTCCATAGTGGCTGCACCAATTTACATTCCCACCAACAGTGTAGGAGGGTTCCCTTTTCTCCACACCCTCTCCAGCATTTATTGTTTGCAGATTTTTTGATGATGGCCATTCTGACCGGTGTGAGGTGATACCTCATTGTAGTTTGGATTTGCATTTCTCTAATGATTAGTGATGTTGAGCATCTTTTCATCTGTCTCCCACTTTAAATCTCACCCCCTGTATTAAGCTTTCCCAGATCCTAAAAAGAGCCCCCACCTCCATCCTTACCTCCTTACACCACTTCCTTCATGTTTCTTCAATGGCGCTTATCCTACCTTGTCTTCCAAGAACTGCCCCCCATGACCCTGCAAGCACGAGGGCAGCCCTGTCTCCTCTTCACTTCACTGTGAAGTGCCCCCTGCATCACCTGACCTTTGAGGATCCCACACAAGATTAACTGGATAGAGTTACCACCCCTTCTATGTGTGCCTTGACACCACGTTCAAGTTCTTTATTGCTACCATCATCTTCTGAGTCAATGTCTTAGTTCGTTCAGGCTGGTATAACAAAATACTGCAGACTGGGGAGCTTATGTACAACAGAAATTTATTTCTCACAGTTTTGGAGGCTGGAAGTCCAAGATCAAGGTGCCAGCAGATTTGGTGTCTGGTGAGAGCCCGCTTCCTGGTTCACACACGGCCATCTTTTTGCTGTGTCCTCATGTGGCAGAAGGGCAGGGGAGCCCTCTACGGCCACATTCATAAAGACAAGAATCCCATTCATGAGGGCTCTGCCTCCCAAAGGCCCCGCCTCCTAATACCATCACCTGGTTGGGGGGGTAGGTTTCAACCCGTGAATTTTAGGGGGACACACAGTCAAACCATCACAGCCAATGAACACTAGTGCCTGAGAGAAGGAACATCTTCCTCTACCTTTTCATATTTTGGTTCACAGAAGAATGGACTTTCTCTCCCCTCCTTATGGAACACTTTTGAAGGGAGCATGGCTGGCCTTTCTCTACCCCCTTCCAGGGCCCTTTCCCAGGAAAGACGGGGATCACTGACTCACTGCACCGTGAAAATCATCACAGCACTGGGGCCGTTAGGTTCAAGCCCCTGCTCAAGGGCCCGACACTCTTTTTGGTATTACTAGCGACGTAAAGCCAGCTAGCTATCCTTACTCTTGTGCGACTGTCAGTAGCTGAGTCAGGAATTCTCTTGGGGCACGATCTCTCTCCATTGCCATCTGAGAATGTGGTCCCCAGATTTCAATTCTGGGGTAAGAGCCAGGAAATAAGAGACCCCCATCTTGTCCCAAACTTGAAAACCCTCTTCTAATTTCCCACACTTTGCACTGGGATATTGGGCTCTGAATTGGTAGACCCAATATCCCATTAAAAAGGAAGCATGCAAATGAAAATGCCTCTCTGTTGCTTAGTGAGACCTGTGTTTATAATCAAACAGCAGGAGGAGAGAATGTCCTTCTAAACCTCTATTCACACAGTGGCAATTAGTCAGAAGGTTAAAGGGGGATCAATTAAATAATTGGGGCATCTCTTGCAGTAAAGGGAAAAAAATAAACCCCATAATTGGTTGAGGGTATTTAGAGGGACATTGTCTGATAGAATGGGGGGATCACATTCTCTGGGGAATCACACACTTTGAACTTTTCAGATTATTCCCATTTCCTGAAAACCAAAGACGGAAGGTTTTCTACATTACCTGTCCCTAGGGATACTGAGTTTTGCTTATACTGTTTTCACAAGCCAACTTTTACTGAATATATATCCATCCTGTACAAGGACATCTATCTAATTCATTTAAGCACTTAGTTTTATTTTCTTTTTAAATTATCCTTTTTTTAAAATTTGTCATTTTTTGGTGTTGTCACTCTCTGTTGTTTTAAATCCCCAGTTCACAGAAAAGAATCAATGGCTCAAAAGTGGTTTGTTAAGAATAAGAGTGTAATGAAAATAGTAATATAAATACTAGAGCTCAAAATAACATCATAAATATAAATAGGAAAGAGGAATTCAGTCTAGTTCAAATATAAACTATGAACCTGCATGTGCTAGAACAGTGATAGGCAAGTAGATTTCCCGCAAACAACTCCAACTGGAGAGTTGAATGAAAAGTCTGACAAATGAATTTTTAAATTGGATATCACGGTACTTAGGAATTTCCTTCTTTCTACTCCAAATTGATTTGTCCTGTTCGGAAACTTTGTTAAATAGGAGTATGAAGATTTTGCATCATTTTCCAACAGTGACCTTTTCTAAATAAACCCACTGAGTATTTTTTTTCTAAATCAACCTCAAAATATTGCTTTCTAGTCTTCAATGGAATATTTTTCTCTAAGGAATCTAAAACTTCAAAGCCAACATTCAAAGACTTCTCCAAAGCATAAACAGGTTTGAGTCAAAATATTTTCCCAAAGTTTGCAAAACCAATTTCATAGCTTTTGACACACTTATGCTCAGAGAAGAAGTCGAATGAGCATGTGGAAATCATTAGGACCATTCACTACCTATTTCCAGTTCTCTGCCTTCCGTGTTCCTGACAGCACTGCATCTCTCGGCTGCCTTTGAAATCAGGCAGGGCCATGTGACCTGCTTCAGTCTGAGAAATGAGGGTGGATAAACAACTTTCAGAGCTCTCTCTCCCCCGCTGCCATGACAACTTGTGCATGTTCCAACACTGGCTTTTCCACAAGTCTGGATCCTAGAGTCAGGACGATGTGCAGCAGAGCCTTCAACTGTCCTGTGTTGGACATGAACTTTGCTGGGCTAGATCTGGGGGCCATTTGTTACTGCAGCATAACTTAGCCCAGCCTGACTGATACATAGTGATGGAATTTATGACGCCGAGTATTAACAGCATATAATGTGGAAGAACAACGTCATGAGGGGTGGTGGTAAAAGGCTTGTGTTTGTTTTTGGTTTGTGGTTGGGTGAAACCACTGATGTACCAACTCTTGAACTCACTTGGAATACGAGTGACATATATTCAAAGAAGAAGAGGCTGGCCACTTTTTCCTGTTGGAAACTTACAGTACAGAAGAAGAGGTATTTATTTTAGTGAGCAATTATTGTGTGAGTCATGGTGAGGATTGGAAAATGTGCGTAGGGGACACTAGCTAAGTAGGCACTGGGGGAGGAGTTGCCGTGAAAATAAACATCAGTCTTCTCAGGATCACACTGTGCATGTCAGCTGTGATGCAATAAAGCAGGAAAGATGCTCAAATTGTAAATTACAACCGAGTGGTGTCCATTTGGCATATGTTTTTTCAACACATGGTGTGAAAGTATCTGCAGGAAGCATAAGATTTTATTCTCTACACAGACTGTATTGGGTAAAAGGCACTCAAATGAGCATTTGAATTTAAGAGTGAATGAATATGGTTTTTTTTTAAAGCATTACTTGGTGGCACTGATAATATCACTTAAAGCCATTTCAGTGACGTCCAGTGCTTTGCGTGTAGGATACCTTAACTATATATTTGGCAATTTATGAAGATTCTTCAAGAGATGGACACTTGGTACAAATGACTTAATAGCAAAGAATTTGACTCTTTCCCGACACTTTATGATTTTTTTTTTCCATTATCAGAAGAAGAGATAGATGGCATTATGGGGTAGACAGTGTTTTAAAACTAGCCAAATGATGCCACAGAATTTGAAAAATTCAAAAGCTCAATGCAATCAAAAAGTGCGTGAGGAAACGTTCATTGCTCCTTCCCAGCTTTTAACTTTCATATACTTTTATTGTACTTCTGGATGTTTGAATAGACACAAAGAGTATGTACTTTCATGACTTTTAAAAATCTGTAATCATTTAGAGTTTATATTAGTATATCCTACCAAATTACAATCTAAATTAATTTTTTGGCAAATAGCCAATTATTGAATGATCCCTCCTTCCTCCTACTGTTATGAAGCATTGATTTTATTAGATCCATATATATATATGGGCCTATTTTTGGACTTTCTATTTCATTGATCTGTCTGCCTATCCCAGTTTTAATTACTATAATTTTAAAATACTGCTTCTGGAATAATATGTAAGAATGGCTGAAAGATTTTTAAGGATATTGAGAGAAGTTTTACCTTACAGTAACTTTAAAATCGTTATCAAGTAATTCATCTCTTTAGAAGATAATACATGCAGTCTCATTCTTCCAATATGTTTAATTTCTCACTCTCTTCACTGGCTTCTTTCCCTATACTTGCAAACATGAACAAGTTTTTTCTATCTCGAAGAAACTTGTATTGACTGCCTTGTGTTTTTCTGGGTGTTGCATTTCTGCCCTTCCTCTCACTGCTGGTCAACTCCTGTTCCCCATGGAACATAGCCCTGTTTCCCTTAAATTCCTGTGTTATCTGGTTACACTGTTCTCCCCAAAGAGAACTATTAAAAGTTACCAGCGATCTCCTTCATGCCCTTCAAGTCTCTTTCTGATCTTTGACCTTCTGTGACCCTTTACACGATGCTACACTGGTCCCCACACTGCCTGGACCCATCTCTGTTCTCTCTCCACTGCCCTATTCTGGACCTCCTCTGACTTTTCTGGAGGCAGCTTCTCTGCCTGCACCCCCTACCCTCCGCCTCCTTGACTCCCAGAACAGTCCCTCTCCTTGATGTTCCAATGCCACCATTGTTCCCAGCCCCTCTGGACATCTTCTGGGTGTGGGAGAAATGAGCCCCTAAGGGAAAAAACCTCGACACGTGGTTTTCCTTGAAGCCCTTCCCGTCTTTCTGCTCTGGCCACCACGAGTCTATCCTTCCTACTTCCTCGGTAGCTTCCACTGAGAAGTTCATTAAAAGCTTCTCTGGCTTCTTGCTGCCAATAGGTCAAATCTAAGTCTCTCAGCCTGGCACTCAGGACCACCAGTGTCAGTGCACAAACTTAGTTTGCAGCAACCATACCCACTGCTACCCTAAATTAACACTCGGGCCGAAAGGATCTGGATTTCAATCTGGACTCGGACGCTTAGTGGCTGTGTGGGCTTGGGCAGGTTACGTAGCCTCAGTCTCTGCAAACCCAAAGACCAGGGAGTGGCATAGGCAGTGGGGTTTACCACACGCAGCCTGTGTGTGTCAGGCACTAAAGAACCTGCAGGGTTCAGGACCCTTTGCCTTGAGCACAGATGCAGAACAGGGCCCATTTGTACAACAGATGGCAACACCTCTGGACTTCTGGAGGTAAACACTGGGGCCCTCCCTTTCTCTTCTTTGCTCTTAGAGGTCAACCAAGTGATTCTCTTTTCTCATTGCTCACCCCTTTTTGACCCGATGGAACTATTTTATTTCTTGGCATCCCCCGCAATACTCATGGCATTTAATAGACGCTCTATAAAGCTTTGCAAATAAATGGTTGTTTGAGACCGCCGAGTCATAGCATAGAAAAAAGATCCCTGAGAGTCAGAAGATCTGAGATTCTGTCTGGATTTGCCCTATTCTGATTCTGTGACACTGAACGACCAAATAGCTTTCCTGAGCTTTAGTGCCCTAAGTTTTCATGTGGAACCCTGCTAATGTTCAGTGTTTAATAGCTACATGTGGCAGGTTGCTACCATTTTGGACAGAGAGGATGTAGAACACTCCCATCATTGCAGAAAGTTCTATTGGACAGCGCCGATAGCTAAAACAGCACAAGAAGATGATGACGTGCCTGGCAATAATGTCATGAAATAGTCTTTATGGGAAATGCCTAGAACAGAAGCTTCACTGACGGCAGAAACACAGCCGCCTTAAGTGGAAGAGACAGCAAGTGTCTGTGGGATGTACTCCAGGGCATCGAAGGAATTAGATTAGCAGAGATTCAGACAGGCAACTGAAAAACCTCATCGTAAGCATCTGGGTGTTATCTGAGCTCGCTGCGTCATAGGAAGGAAGAGGGGAAAGCAGCCCTACTTTATGTGAGTCTCCAGCGTTAAGCTAAAGCTACGAGGCAATTCCCCAAAACATTGCGAAGCTTCAAATGGGAAACAGTGGTTTTCAGATCTTTAAGCTTCTTAATCGATTAAAGAAATTGAGCTTGAGTTGAAGAAGCAAAACGATGGTATTTAGCTCAGAGACAAGAAGACTGGGAGGACCCATGTAAGAGATGATACCTTTCCCAACCCGGAAATTTCACCTGATAACACTCTGCTCGATTCTCAGGATCTGCTTCAATATATTCCTATAATGTGTAACTTTTAAGAACACCCCTTGGCCAGGTTTTGCTGTACCTGCTGTACTATAAGTTCCTAAAGGGCGGTAGCCATATCCCTCCTTCCACGCTTCACATCACAACCAGAGCACCTTTTAGGAATTGAGAGGATGTCTCTCCTTGCATCAAGCCCTCCAATGGCTACATATCACAAGTAGGATCGAGATCAAACTTCCACAGCCAGGACCACCTACATACTCTGAGGGACTCAGTGCAAAATGAAAATGCAGGGCTCCTTGTTCGAAAATTATTAAGAATTTCAAGAGGGTAACAGCAGAGCACTGAACCAAGCATGAGCTCCCCTGAGCCCAAGGCCCTGAGTGACGGCACAGGTCTCATGTCCGCGAAGCCAGTTCTGCCTGTATGTAACTCCTGTATGTAGCTCCTCACATGTTCAGGGTCTTTGAAAATGTGATTCTCTCCACCTAGAACACCTTTGCAGGCTCTCCCACCCCCAGCACATTGCACATTGATTTTCTTACCATTCAGACAGTTGCTTAAGTGTCACAACTTCAAGAGAGCCTTCCAAGATGCAATTCCTCTCATAAATTCTCATAATTAGCTTAGTTCTTTGTATGATGATTTGTCAGTAGAATCCACTGGACTGCAAGCTCCATGAGGGCAGAGACCGTGTCCATCTTGTCCATTGTATTATCTCCAGAGTCCAATACGGCACAGACACCTGGAAGGGCCTCAGTAAAAATCTACTGGTTGAGTCAATGAATAAAGAATGAATTGCAATTTTCCACATACTATATCTTCAAAGAATTGGCTGGTGGGGACAGCTGGGGGGTGACGTTGGAGGACAAGATATCACAGGTCCCAGGCCAGACCCCGGTTCCTAGCACGGTTTCACTCCGTACACCTTGCTCTGCTCTCCTCCAGGGATTCAACCAACCAGCAAACAGGCAGACAGAGTGAAGCTGAGGTTTGGATGACTTACCACTGAACCATCCTGCCCTTCCTATTGGGCCACAGTATATCCTCTTGCTTGCCACTGGATTTGATCTTCTATCGTGAAACTGACCAATAGTGATGGTCATTATTTCACCACTGGGGATAAGGTCTTTCTGCATTATCCCCGAGCATCTGAGCTTTCCCCTCCCTAAGAGATAACCTTTATCATCCTCTTCTTGAAGCTTGAACAATAAACACATCTCAGAACTTCTCTATGAAGGTAGTTATCCAACCAACCAGAACTCAAGTGACTCTTGAAATTCTCCCTAGATAGCTCTACGTCTGTAGCTTTGGGGTTTTCATTGACTCCTCATCTCTAAATTTCATAATTAGACTCCTTTCAACATTCCCTAACACTGTTACTCCACAATGCCTAGTACTCATCTTACTAATACATTCCTGTGTATCCTGGGCTCCACACGAGCAAAGAAATGTGACCTGAGCTAAGGGTCTTAAAATCCACGAGATAAGAGGAACAGAATCCAAACCAAGGTAAGAAAAGGAGGCACCTAGTTCTAAATTCTTTTTTCTCTCTAGAGGAAGTTAGCTATTTCTGTAGCTATAACTCCAGCTCAGAGACAACCCAGAATGCACACAAACGGGAAAGAACCTATTTTAGTTAACGCGCACCAAAATGCCGGTAAGTGACACAAAACACAATCGCTTCCCATTTGGGACTGAATGCTCTTTAGGAGAAATATGGTTCCAAAGACCCAGGCACATGGAGAGCAGTCCTCCAGTCCATCAGCACCAACGGTTATTGCCAACAGGATGCCAGAAGAGGTTGATTTCTAGAATTGCGTACATTCTGTCAAATCAGAGATTTTTTTCTTCTATCTGATGAAACAGAGTATACACACAGATATTAGCCTTAAATGCTATTTAAAGATAGAATCAAAGACGTTGAGATCTAGGACTTGGCAATACTTTGGTAAAATTAATTCATTGCATTGATGAGATTGATTGTTCGAAATATTATACCCTCACGGACGTCTCTGGGGAAAAATAACACTTTAGTTTTAAAATAATTTTCTTTAAAAAACCACAACCTTTGATAGTGTCTAATTTATTCTTTTTTTTTTTTTTTTTTTGCCACGCCGCAGGGCATGTGGGATCTTAGTTCCCTGACCAGTGATCGAACCCAATCCCCTGCATTGGGAGTGCAGAGTCTTAACCATTGGACTGCCAGGGACATCCCATGATAATGTCTAATTTATTCTGGACAGTTAGATCTCTACCATGATGCCACCAGAGTCGCTTTTTGGTCATGGTGAGCTCTTTAGAAGCTCCTTGCTAAAAGGAAAAAGTTGGCAGCAGAAAGGGTCTCCCATTAGCTCCCAGCAAAATAAGCAAACAGCAGGGGCCCCAGGGAATGAGCCACTAATCACAAAACAGAACGCTTCTGATGTTGGAAGGGAAAGATCTGGGCTGAGGGAGAATATAGAACTGTTTAGAGCAGAGATCGCAATATTTGTGCCGCTTCTTCTCCATCCTGGACCCCTGCAGGTTAGATTAGCCTTCCGACGCCCAGATTCTTACCTGTGTGAACTCACACATGTCCTCAGACTCCTCCTCAACATTCCAAATAAGCACTGCTATGGTCTAGAGCTGGTCCTCAAGGTAAAATAGATTTTCCATCCTTGGAGAAGACATTAAGTATTGTCTCTGTTCCCCATGAATGCCCGACTATACAGGGTTCAGAAAATACCATCATGGCACCCTGCCTAGAAGGCTGGTCTTGGCAATCTCACCAATGGTGGGTCCAGCACTGCTGGGACCAGTTGAAGGGCCAGGGCTAGAAGAGTGGAGACTGACAGGGAAAATTAGGGGCACATCAATGAGAACCAACTCCTCCTCCTCCTGAACTGGGTCAGCCCTGCATTCAGAAGGAAGGACTCCATCCCCGTTTTCAGTGCAAAAATTATAACCAAGAACCGGACCCCACCACAGCTATTTACAGCATGAACTCAGGGCTCAAAAGTGCCCTGCGAGGTGTTTATGACAACACTCTCCAGGGATGTAAATGGAAATTGCTAAAATTATAGGTGACTTGGTTATTTAGGGGCAGTTACACACATTTCTAAATCTGAATGATGCTTGGGTGGGTGGAACCCTTTGACATTCCAGCAGCCCTTCTTAAAGCCACATAATATTAAAGATAGTTTGAGCCTGAATATATAAAGCCAGATCACGTGCTGATATTTGCGGACCTGTGATTCTTATGCAAGATCACACTCTGAGTCTTGGCTGTTCATGGATCCCAGTGCTTGAATATCCACCCTCGGAAGTAGCTGTGACATTTTAGACCAGAAACCGAATGTTTATTTGTGGAACTTCGCTTTGCCCACAGTTTACCAAAATAACAAGAAAAGTAGCCTTTCCCTATGTCTGAACTACGTCTTCTTCCCATCACATTCTTGTAATGCTGGGAACATATGTTTAAGTAAAAGGACTCCACGCTCACATATTCCTCAAAAAAAATTATAATTCGTGGAAAAAGTCAGCAAGATTTTCCCTGAAACGTAACAAATAAGAGACACGTGGAATTTATGTTTATTCTAACTATTGTCTAAAAATGATGACCACCAACACTTGATTGCTCTAATTGCTAAGTGTCTTAGTGGCGCTTATATATCTTTGTTTCCATTAGAAGCAAAGGGAGAATGACGAAACCTACAATTTGATGTCTAAAATGATATACTGAGACCACAAAAATAACCCTAGTTCAAGCTTATCATGTTTATGTCAACCCTACCAGCATTTTGAGATGTTTTGTGAAGTTGACTGACCAAGGTGTGCTGAAAAATAGCTTTTAAGAAACAGAGAGAGAGAGAGATGGATTTGGCCTTAACAGTGGTTAGGACAGAGCAAAGAGAACACAGGCAGAAAAAGATGCTTATAAGAGAAAGAGGTAGGCATACAAGATGCAAGCTGTGAGAAACAGGAGAGAAAAGAGAGAAACCCTTCCCTCCGGTAACTCATCTTCCCATTTCAGTATTTCCAGATCAAAGGATTCAAAGCTAGCATGCTCTCTACATCATATCAAATTGAATTCCAGACGGTTAAGGGTAATTTAAGAAGTCATGAATGGAATCAGAGGAAATTATAGGTAAATAATCTTGGAATGAAGAAGAGCTTTTCTGGTGTAACTCCAAAGAAATAAATCATCATGGAAGTATTTACACATTTCAGCCTCTGAACATTAAAAACCATAAGCAAAATGTAAAGGCAAGTGGCATATAAAGAATATATGCTCAGTACATAGGATGAAAGCGTCACATGATTGATATACAGAGAACTCTAAAAAACAAATGAAAAAAAGATAAATACTCGGGGGAAACAGGCAAATAACAAGGACAAGCAATTGACAGAAGAAATTCAAGGGTCCAGTGAACAATGTTCTACATCACTATTTACTCCAATACAAACTCCAATACGAACTTTCCTTACCCGGTCATTGCTTTCACAAGGCCATGTCCCTGCACAGACCTGTCCATCACTCCCCCTACCCTTGAACCCACCCCCCCCCCAACTTTCCAGGGGTCTCACCCATCCTGTTTCTTCATACACACCCTACGTTATGAATCACAGCCTAACTGGTCTACTTACTATTGTCCAAATGCACTCTCTATTTTTCCACCTTCGATTTTGCTCAAACTATCCCCGACTACTACCTTCCCAGAGGCCTTGCCCCTTCTCTCAGAACCCACCTGCTGGGATACCTGCCTCCACAGCCTCAGAGAAAAATACATTTTTCCTTTCCAGCCCATTCATGTTACACAGAGAATAACAAGAATAACACAAGTAAGTGTTCTTACCTTGGCTATTACATCGATTGTTTTTCTCTGGCCCAGAAGCCTAGTAAATCGTCGGGAATTAAGGTTTGGAGGCAAACGAAAGGTTTTCCAAGACAGGACCGCGGCACATGTCTATAAATACGATCCTTTAATAAGTGAATATAGATCAGCCCTCGTGTAAGTGCGCGCGCGCGCACGGCGCCCTGGTTCCGCCTTCCTCGGGGAGCGTCACACCTGGTCCAGGGGAGGGGGGCCCTAGCAGAAGCCCGCCAGCCGCCGGGCGCTGGGGAAGCTCCTGCGCATGCTCACGCACTTCTCCTGGTCGATGTACAGGGAGTTGGCTTTGACCGCCAGGTCGTGCTCCAGGGTGGCCTTGCTGTGGACCAGCGACTGCAGGGTGTCCTCCGCGTCCCTCAGGCGCTGCTGCAGGGTCTGGATGGTGTCGTCCACCTCGTACACCTCGTTAACCAGGCTGCGTGGGGAAGAGGCACCGGTTAGGTTAGCAGAAGTCACGCTGCTTATCAGCTCCACCGGGGCCGAGTGTGGTTACGGAATTCCCACCGGTCACACCAACCTCAGAACTACTTCACGTTGCAAAGCCGCAAAGCAAACAGGACGATCCAAGAGGCACACCAAGGATATTCGGGGGACACCAGCAAGTTTTCATACATGCATTGTGCATACACGCGAATATTAAACATTATAATATTTAAAAAGAAGGTAAACTTTTAAACATTTGATTTTTTTTTAAATAGTAAAGATGGGAAAAATGGAAACAGCTCAATTTTCATGCAATTACTTTATCATTGAAAGTTGTTTATATAGTGAGGAAGAGGGGAACACCCAACTTTATTCAGTGGCTAGAATTCAGCCCAACCTGTTAACTACAGTGGGGGAGGGGTTAGTTAATGGGGCACTCCTCCAATTATAATGCCCCTCCCCCCAGCAATGCCCCAAGGTTCCAGAGTAAATATCGAAACGTCAAAAACCTTATAGAACACGAAAATGATAATTCATGAAATGAGCTACGTAAACCATGAAACAAGTTGCAGTTCTGATTGCACTGATGATGAAAAACATGACACATTTTTCAAGACAGAAAGGAAAAAAGGCATCATTTCATGTAAAAAAATCTAGCATCTCCTTCTCAAATTATTTTAACCGATATCGTTTTCATTTTCATTTCTTTGATTATTAGTGAAACTTTCCTAAATGTCTATTGGGCATTTTGCAGTTTTTCCGTGAATTGCCTCTTCCTGTCTTTTGCTCATTTTTCTACTGGGGTATTACTAACTATCTTAAACTTTGGCAAAGAGCTCTTTAAGTTTTAGGCATATTACATTTTTTTTTTTTTTTTTTTTTTGGTCTGTTAAGCTTGTGGCAAATGTTTTCCCTAATTTGTTTTTTACCTTTTAATTTAGCTTATGTTTCGTTATACATAAGATTTCAATTTTTAGTTAGCTAAATCTTTCTTTTTCTTTGTGATTTCTTCTACTGTGTTTATATTTAGAAACTCTTTCTCCCCTCAAAGAGCAATTAAGCAAGGACTCCTTTACCCTCTGATTTGGCCAATAATATCCAAGGGATGGGACCACATGGTCAATCAAGAGAAAGAATATTAAACAGGTTATAAAAGACAACAATAAGGATAATAACTTATCTATTGACGACCTTACTTCATATGTATACATATATATATATATATATATATAATTCTACATATATAGTCAGTTGAAACCACCAACTCCAAATTCATCCAATTTTGCCCAGTGATTCAAAGCTAAAGTTTTCTTTGTTGGGGATGTTCATTTATTAGCAGACTGGGGGGGGAGGGAGGGTGGGTGTGTGCATGAAATTAACTAAAATGTACCATAATATAAAGAGAGGCGTGACAGTGAACGAATAGGGGTGTGGACGTCGCTGGAGACGGAAAAGGATTTCACGATCGTAGAAAAATATCCAGACCATGTGGAAATCATTCTACCAAGACCATTTTATAGCTTCACAGACTTTGCCACTGTAAGATAGATGGCAGAGGTCATCAAGCCCAGCTTCCTTGTTCTACAGACAAGGAAATTGAGCCCTAGGGATTGATGAACTGCCCTCCCCACAGGCAGACGGCCTGCATGTGTTTA
Organism: Balaenoptera ricei; assembly: GCF_028023285.1. Taxonomy (NCBI): domain Eukaryota; kingdom Metazoa; phylum Chordata; class Mammalia; order Artiodactyla; family Balaenopteridae; genus Balaenoptera; species Balaenoptera ricei. The sequence goes on from NC_082658.1 coordinate 61,102,094, forward strand.
TACACCGCTCACAGTTATCCAGGAAGCTAAGAAGGAAATCAGGAGTCTTGGCGGCCATAATAAGGAACAGGGTCCCATTTCCTGCCCCACCCACTCAGCTCCCAGAAGCAGAGACCTGGGAAGTTGGCCTCGGCCCTGGACCCTTTGGGTGAGACCATCTCATTTCTATCTGTCATCCCCACAGCGCAGGCCTCCCAGATGATACACAAGAGGCCCAGTTAAATTTGAATTTCAGATGAACATGTATGTTTTTAGTACAAGTATTTTTTTCCCTGCGGGAAAATATAAACAACATAAAGTTTACCATCTGAGCCATTTTTAAGTGTGCAGTTTGGTGGCATCATGTGCATTCACACGGCCACCACCACCCTCCACCCATAGAACTCTTTTCATCTTGCAAAACGGCAGCTCTGTCCCCTTTCGACACTAACCCCTATTCCGCCCCCCGACCCCCATCCCCTGGCAACCACCATTCTTCTTTCTGTCTCTATGAATCTGACCACACTAGGTACCTCATACAAGTGGAATCGTCCAGTATTTGTCCTTCTGTGACTGGTTTGTTTCACTCAGCATCATGTCCTCAAGGTTCATCCATGTGGTAGCATGTGTCAGAACTTCCTTTCTTTTTAAGGCTGAATAATATTCACTACAAGTATTTTTACTTACCATAAGTGTTTTCTGTGTAAAGATGCCTTGCGGTATTGGGGATATACTAATACTAAAAAATTATTCGTCGTTTATCTGAGATTCATATTTACCTGGCCGCTAATTTGCAAAATCTGGCAACCCTACCACAAGAACCAAAATAGTGTCAGGCCCAAAATTAGCTCTCACAGAATATTCATTTAAGATGGCACCAAAGCCACAACCTCTCTACTCAAAACCCTCCGCCCCCTGCTTTTCGTAAAGGACAAATTGTAAATGTATTTAAGGAGATACACCAAATCAGCAGCTGCTGGTTGACGTTGGGGGTGGGCTGCGGGGGGAGAGGACAGGGCAGAAAAGAGGCTCTTGTTTTTTACTCCATGTGGATCTGTACCGTTCGAATTTGTTTTAAAATCAGAGCGTGTCTCTCTCTTACTTGTGAATTTAAACAAAGTGAAAAGTTTGACATAAAACGATAAAGGAACAACGTCTTCATTGTGTTATCTTGTATTGAGTATTATTATGAGAGAACAAGAGGAAACAACATCCTGATGATAACGGACACCATAGCCAGATGATGGAATACTATGCAGGCAACACTTTTTAAAAAAGAATTTGTTGGGGGCTTCCCTGGTGGCACAGTGGTTGAGAATCCGCCTGCCAATGCAGGGGACACGGGTTCAAGCCCTGGTCTGGGAAAGATCCCACATGCCGCGGAGCAACTAGGCCCGTGAGCCACAATTACTGAGCCTGCGCGTCTGGAGCCTGTGCTCCGCAACAAGAGAGGCCGCGATAATGAGAGGCCCGCGCACCGCAATGAAGAGTGGCCCCCACTTGCCGCAACTAGAGAAAGCCCTCGCACGGAAACGAAGACCCAACACAGCCATAAATAAATGAATAAATTAATTAAAAAAAAAAAAAGAATTTGTTTTTGCCTTGGGGAAGGAAACTCAGAATACAATGTTGGTTGAAAAAGTCAGGATATAGAACTCTACATGCAGCGTGATCACAATTTTGTTAACGTGCCTGGTGGCAACCGTGGTTATCCCTCAACGGCGAGGAGAATTGACAATGATTTTTATTTTTTATTTCATTTTCTGATTTTCTATCACGAACAGATACAGCTCTTAAAGCCAGAAAGAAAACAATAAATAGTTTCCAAAAAGGAAACACAATTCTGAGGGACTTGAACCATCTTTGGCCTTGAACTCAGAGAGGTTACCTGAAGTGCCTCGGCTGGACCGACACCGCGACGGGGCAAACATCACATCTCCGTCCGAGGCCACAGCGGACAAATGAAGGGGGTCTGGAGACTCCCCAGGACCGCTCTGCGGGCCCACGTTCTGGACACACCCTCCCTGGTGGGTATGCCCCCCAGGGGCTCACCCACGCCGAGGTGGGGTACAGAGCAGATGAATCACCAGCACCCCAGGCCACCTGCCTGTCCCATCTCAGGCCATGGTGACGTCATCCTTGCAGATGCTGAAACCAAAGGTCTTCTGATCATCCCTGACCCCGCCCCCTTCCTCGCACCCCTACGTCCCTCAATGTAAAAATCTGTTGCGCCTGTCTCCCCGTGCCGCTGCGCCCTTCCTCTCCACTCTGCAGGCAAGTCCTTGAATGTCCCTGCTCTGTGTCTGACCTCAGGGTCTCCACCCTTGCCGTCCCGTCAGCCCACGATGCTCTTACCCCACTCTTCATCCCGCTAATTCACGCCATCCTCAAAGCCCGGCTGGACAGACCCTTCTTAGGGAAGTCCCTCCCTCAGCCCTGGGACTAGTTCGCTGCCCGATGTCGTGTGTTTCAAGAGCACCAGCCCTTCTGCGGCCCTCGGGGTGCTTGTCATGGCCTGTGTGCTACATCTCCCTGCCGGCCATCGGGTCCGGGAAAGTGACATCCACAGCCCCTCCTGCAGTTGATAGGGGCACAAAACATGCTTGATGGATGGGGACCAACTTCTGCGTCCTAGGAGATGCAGCGCATGATGGGAGGTAGGAAGCTGCCCGAAGTCCGAGTCAAGGGTCTCCCAAGCACGAGGAGCAGACCCCCGGTGATGAAGAAGCAGCGCCGGCCAGAGGGAGCACCTGCAGCCAGCCCGAGGCGGGGAGCACCGCAGAGCACCCCCAAAAGGCTCATGGATGCAACGACAAGCCGTGAAAACACACCTACACCGTGCATCTCCTTTCATCTTAGAGCCTGAACCATCTTCTTACTTCCAGTGGGGGAGGGAAGGAATTAAACTTAAGTGTGGAAGTTTCCTCTGGCCTGAGATCTGTAAACACAGCATCTGAGAACTGAGCTAAAAGCATATTTTGTTGTTGTTTAGGTCAGGTTGGATTTAAAAAGTAAGTTTCTTTTTTGAAGATCCCAGGGTATACAATACCACTAGCAAAGAAACAGATCTTCAGAGAGGCTGTCGGACACGGCTGGTGATGGGATTTACGAGGGTGAGTTGTTTATAATCACACTGGCCTGCTTCTCGTCTCCCAGCCTTCCCTGAGCTGTTTTCACCGCTTCAAAAAGAACCCTGAACCCAAAGGTAGGCACGGAGCAGGGTGACGTCTGAGTCTTTCTTTACTCCTCACAGCCAAACGTTAGTCTAGTGGAAAATTTATCTGTGAGGGGTCTTCTGAAAAAAGACACATTAAAATACCAATTTTTTTAAAAAGGAATTCCAGATACTTAGAATGCAGGCAGCTAACATCCTGGTTTTCCCATCGCTGCGTGAAGGCAGCTCAGAGATACTACACCTCCCTCAACTTTCGCCGTTAGAAATACGTTTCTCCTCCTCTTTCAAGGCCACGTTCCACTCTCAGTTTCCTTATTCTTGGCAGATGGCAGACAGCCGTTCTGCTGAAACCACTCATTTTGGGGGAAATTACAGAACTGAAAAACAGTTTGCATTCAAATACAAATAAAACTACCGTCTCCTGAAAAAAATATATCAAGATTAAGCAAAGCAGAGCCTGGCCTGGCCTGCCCTCAAGGATGCCAAGAATGTTTAAGATTGCTCTTGAAAGCACCCATTTAGAAAAAGTTCAAATGCAAATCAAGGTCTTGAAATGCAAACAGCGCTTTTTCTCTGTCCTCACTCCCCTGAGTTTATGGTCCTTATGTTTTCTTCATCTAGACAGCCAAAGGGTTGCTTTCAGAATGATCAGTTGAATAAGAAAAATAATCCCCTCCTCCCTCAATAACAATCCTAAATTCCACTGCTGTTCCTCTAGGACCATATTTTTGGCAACGCTATTTTAACAAGAAATCTTTACGGAAACAAAAGTAGGTTTTGTCCTGAAGTCAGTAAAGGAGCAGAGGAAATAGACACACTGCAGGGTCGACAGGAAGTCAAGGAAAAGCAAATTCTGTTTAGCCGTGAAGGGGGAGAAAAGAGGAAAAATCATTCAGCTTCTCAGAAGCAGCTGTGAATGCCTCATTGTCTGATAACTGCAAAGTCAAATTCGACCACGATTCAAAACCCTTCTAAAAAGCAACCCTGTGTTGGTCTGATGGCAGCCCGAACAATTCCTCTCTTCCCGTCTCTACTTTTTTTTTTTTCCTTTTAATATATTTATTTATTTATTTATTTATGGCTGCGTTGAGTCTTCGTTGCTGCGTGTGGGCTTTCTCTAGTTGCGGCGAGCAGGGGCTACTCTTTGTTGCGGTGCGCGGGCTTCTCCTGCGGTGGCTTCTCTTGTTGCAGAGCACGGGCTCTAGGCGGACGGGCTTCAGCAGTTGTGGTGCGTGGGCTCAGTAGTTGCGGCTCGCGGGCTCTAGAGCGCAGGCTCAGTAGCTGTGGTGCACGGGCTTAGTTGCTCCGCGGCATGTGGGATCTTCCTGGACCAGGGCTCGAACCCATGTCCCCTGCATTGGCAGGCGTATTCTTAACCACTGTGCCACCAGGGAAGTCCCCCGTCTCTACTTTTGATGACTCTGCAGAAATTGTCGGAGCATGAAACTTCAGCTCAGCTTCTCCCAATAATATCTGCATAAAACCACAATTCATGATCTAATCTAACTGGCCAAATGGGTGTGATCCCACTACCAGGTTCCTGTAATAAATAGATACTTCAGACTGGTTGCCTCCAGAGTGGCAGGCCGCTTCACCTCAATGATGGGCTGTGTGTGAGTAGGGGTTCTGTGGAACCCACTTGGAGAAACATGTGGCCTGGGTGACCTCCTCCATGGTGATGGCCCGGATGACAGCTCCACTAGGAGAAACGCAGCTACTGTGGGAGATGACGGCCACCTGAATCTATTCTAGAGCTCACCTCTTAGCATCCAACACAGACAACACACGTGCTGTCCGTGGAGGGTGTTTTCCAGTAACGTCTCCTCTGTGACCCTCTGTTTTATCCTCTGTGAGAGTGAGATGAGGATACTGCTTTGCTGACCCATCCCATGTGGGCATTGAGAAGGCCAGATGAGCTCAGGTACAGGACGGGGGGTGGCAAAGGCCCCATACAATGAAATTGCTGCTTTGCTTGAACAGAGCTCAGCAGGGAGATGGGCAAGGATTCTAATTATGTCTCTCCTTCCTCCCAGCGGTTGCCAGCTGGGTCACCGTCACTCAGCCCACTTCTGCCTCCATTTACTTATTTGTAAATTGAAGATAATGCATGAGGTAAAGTATGCAGGACAGTGCCCGGCACAGAATAAGATCAATAAATGGCAACAGCTATTGTGATTGTCACCATCACCACCTTTATCATCATCTTCCTCATTCTTGGCCTCACAAAGACCACCCTTTCCTTCCCTGCAGGGAATCCACAGCCTCACGCCACCGCTTGTTCCTTGGGTAAGAGCTCAAAGTCGCTTTGTCCCTAGGATATAAGGGAATTCAATCGTGGACCAGGCAGACTGCAAGGCTAGTGGTCTCTCCCACCGCTCCAGTTCAAGTGCTGCCACTTCGTTCCTCCAGTTGCTATAAATTTGATTTGCTTCTGCACAAAGTGTTTCAAGCCCTAAGCACAGCAATGATGAAATCCAGAAAGAGGCAGATAGGCAGGTACTGAGAAATTGGAAACGAAGCCAGAAAGGGGGTGGGAGGGTGGCCAATTCCATTCAAGCCCATCCTGAAAGGAATCTTCCAAGTTAAAACAAGAAGAATAAAATATACCTAGTGTCCAGAAGATGAAGTGTAGGGTCAATCCCTCCCACCGTGTACACGTGGGAGATGCTTGATGATGACCAGCTGCTTTCAATTTCTACCAAGAACAGAACAAACTGAAATGAGCTGAAATGAGCCATCGGGGTTTAGGGTCTCCTGAGGGTGCTCTTAACGATGAGAGCAGGAATGAAGCACCCAAAGAGGCGGATGAGAGCAACGGTGAGAGCAAACAGATGGGGTCGGGGGAGGTGGTACCCAAAGTCCCTTTTCCGATGAGTCAGGGGCACTCGGACACACACAGCAGCCAACCTCTGTACTGTCTCCGAGACAGGGGATCTGGAAACTCCAGGCGCTCCAGGGAGGTGCAAAGGAGCCCAACGCCACCTCCACCCCCTGAATGAGGCTAAATGTTAACACTATTCTTGTGTGCAGTGTTGATGTCGTTTCCTTTCTGTTTTAGTCGCGGTAAAATAGACATAACACAAAATTTACCATCTCAGCTCTTAAGTTCCTGGCATTAAGTACATCCACAATCTTGGCAACCATCACCACCTTCCACCTTGAGAACTTTTTATCATCCCAAACCGAGACTCCGGGCTGTTAAACACTAACCCCATTACTGACACTTTAAAGAAGGTTCTAGCACCGTGACCGTCACTAGGCCGCTCCACGTCCCCGTGTGCTGGTGGACGAGCCTTAGGAGCTCAGAGCTGCCGGCAGCCTGGGGGTTTCCCCAGAGGAGCCCGAGCTGGCCCTGAGGGCGCCCCCCTCCCCATCACCGTGACCCCCACCTGGGCCTCGCCCCCTCGTCTCTCCCCCGCTCACCGCAGCTGAGCCATGTCTCTGCAGAGCTCTATGTTGGGCCTCCGCGTACGCTCATCCAGCCTGGTCTGAGCCACCTTCAGGAAGGCAGACTTGTCCTTGATGGCCTTCTTGATGGATTCGATGGTCATCTCCGTCTGGAAAATCTCCTGCAGGGTCTGTACCAGGAGAAGCAAACGCCCGAGGCTTTGGTGCCGTGCCCTCAACAACCTGCTCCCCGACCCGTGCATTTGTGGCTGGGCCTCCCCCTCTGATGGGGAGGAGGGTTGTCTGAGGGCCTCCTCCTACCAGCCCCATCCCGGGACCCGCGGTGGGAGGTACGGCACCTGCCCCCACCCTTTGGAGAGCATCTCCTCCCGACTCAACGTGCGAGCACTTAGGCCACAGAAATGGGTGAATGCCGCATATCCGAGCTCGCTTTCTCTTTTTCCCTCAGATCACCGGTTGTTAGATATTTACTGATACACATTCGTATGTGACTCTGAGCAAAGGGAGGCCAGGAGCTTTGAGGGTCCCCGCTTCCCTCCCACATCGGTGCATCCTTGCTTCTTTATCTTCCTGCTGTCTCTCCTCACTAATCTCAGAGAGGTTTTCCTGCTAGGGGAGGATTTGCCTTGAAGCAAATCAAGGTCAAGCTTTGGGGTGTCTCACTTGCAAGGGAGGAGCACTGGTAATCTGGTAACCCCAATTTTATATTCTTCTCTCCTTAAAGAAGGTCCCCCCAGTTACCTAAACCTGGATCCCTCCCTGGTTCCTCTTCCTCTTCTGACAAGCAAGCCCCCTTCTTGTGCTCTGAAAACCCTGCCTTCTCCTTCACCTACGACCTTGACCTCTGCCCCCCATGTCTCCACACCCTCCCATTAGTCCCCTCTTCTTCAGCCGCTTTCCTGTGGCCTGGAGATGCCCCCCAACCATCACCCAAATTCCTTTGAACCCTCATGCCTTCCCCACCACGCTCTCATCCAATCCCACTGGGTCCTCTCCAGCTGGTACCTTCCCAGCCTCTCCTCAAGTTCACAGCCACATGGACTCAGCAATGGCCTTGCCTACTCCCTCCACATGCCACCCACCTAACCTTCCAGCGGCCCCCGTATCCTGTCTCTGGCCCTGGTTGCTCTGGTGAGACCACGCGCTCAAAGTCAATGATGAGGCCTCTCCGGAGTGTCCCTCCCCTTGAAACCCTCGCCTTGCTTACTTCTCTGGCCAACTGCTATCCTAATCCCTGATTTTCTCTCTAACTCCTTCTCCCCACTCCAGTGCAAAGTGCTGCCCTTGACCCCTTCTCTGCTACCTCCTTTCTCCCTGCAGAGACCTCCTGTAACCACACAGCTTCAGCACTTGTGAAAGCCAGGAACTCTTACACCTGTCAGTTAAGCTTTGCCCTCTCTTCCAAGCTTTCAACCACCTGCTGAAAATCATTACACTGTTCTATCACCAAGGCCACCCTCAAGGGCTCCCCGCTCCACGAAGCCACCCCCATCTCTCACCACTGGAAATAACTGCTCCTTCTGCTAAACAAACTGAACCTTTTATCTGTAGCTCCAAAGGGTTCTTTCTGCACTTTTCTGATGGAACTTATTATGTTCTACGTACGTGTCTTGTCTCACACAAGACACAAGATGGCAGGGTCAGTGAGTCGTCATGTGTGTACACCCCAAAGCTCCTGGCACAGCACCTTGAATGTAGCTGTTATGAGTTGAATTCTATCCTCCTCAACCTCCCGAAATCCATATGTTGAAGTCCTAACCCCCAGACCTCGGAGTGTGATTTTATTTGAAGGTAGAGCCTTTAAACAGCTAATGAAGTTCTTTAATGAGGTCATTAGTGTTGGTCCTAATCCAATCTGACTGGTGTCCTTATAAAGAGAGATTAGGAGACAGACAGGCATGGAGGGAAGACCACGTGATGATGTGGGAGAAGGCGCCCGTCTACAAGCCTAGGAGAGAGGCCTCAGGAGAAACCAACCCCACTGATAACTTGATCTCAGACTTCAGCCTCCAGGACTGTGAGAAAATAAATTTCTGTTGTTTAAGCCACCCAGTTTGTAGGGCTTTGTTATGGCAGCCAGAGCAAACTAATACAGTAGTAAACAAAAATTTGTTGAACAAAGGGACTCCATCATGTCAGCCTTCTATGGATAAAAGGCCTTTAGATGGCCCCTCACTGTCCAGGGGACGCCTTCCCATCAATGACTTCCACGGTCTGGCTCCACCTGCCTTTCCAAGCTTCTCTCTCTAGGGACACACACTGTCTGTGCCAGCCAGATGGGTCTCTTTACAGACCTGACTCAGCCTCTGATTGGCTATACCTCCCGAGGCTTTGTTCATGATGTTGCTCTACCTGAGTGTTTGCTTCTTCCTCCAAACTCCCAGAACAATTTCTGTATTGGCTATTTGGCAACCATGATCTGTAATTTTCTACTGTTTTTCATTGTGCATGAGCTTTTCATATTACATGCACCTTCTCCACAAATATAAGCTTCCTGGGACAAAAACTACATTTTATCCTTCTCTCTTCCCTTCCCTGGATGTAGAAGCTGTCTGACCCAACAGATGTGTGTCGCCCAAAGAAGACACCATGAGAAGGAAAGGTAAATTACTGCAGCCTGGGAAAACACAGTGCCCTCAATAGGATAATATCTCCTGAGAGCAACAGAGCCAACATGGTAAGGTTCTTAAAAAGAGAAATGAAACTACTCAATATTCTGCAATAACCTATATTGGAAAAGAATCTGAAAAAGAATGAATATGTATATATGGATAACTGAACCACTACACCTGAAACTAACACAACATTATAAATCAACTAGACCCCAGTATAAAATAAAAATTAAATGAAGAAACAAAACCAAAAAACTATATGCAGCATGATCCACAGAAATAATAAGAACTCCAAGACCGATACTAAAAAAAGCAAGAGCACCTTGTTTATCTTGAAACCCACGAATTCTGCCTAACTGTTTCATCTTATTGTCCTTATAAAACACTTATACTTAAAGCACTTTAAAAAGTTCAATATCAGAAACATTTCGAACCACTTAATAGTTTCCTGTATTTGGTTTTGTATTCCAGAAAAAAAGGCCTGAAATAATTTAACAGAAAACATCCCTACCATATGTCCTAAAAATAAACTCACTTCCTAGTTACATACGGTGATTCATTAAACGTTAATAATAATATTTTTGTTTCTATTAAATACTAGGAACCTTTCATGACATAGTGCATTCTTTGTGTTCCCATTTCCAATTCATGTTGGATTCCAACTTCATGTTGACACCTGGCTACCTGGCTAAAATAAATGGTGCACTTTGTACCGGTTTTCAGTTTTCTTAGTCTGTATGGCCAGGAAGTCACGTGCCTTACGGTGGAGATGTGTGGTCCCAGGGCCCCCTGCTCTATCTATCCAGGTCAGCTGCGGGGGCCTCCCAGTGCTTGGCTTTACCTTTGAGAGGTGAATCTGAATCTTATTTTTAGCATCTGCAGTCTCAGCAATGCGGCTGCTGAAAGCCAGGTTCACTTTGTTGAACTGATTCCACATCTCGTTGGCTGTCACCACCAGCAGGTTCTGGACGTCGTCTCTTAGTTTCGCAGAGGCAGCTCGCTCGCTCTGGGAGCGAAGAATATTGTCGTCGGTTAATTTGGCCCAGGACTCGGGCACTGAGACCCTGAAGAAAAAGGAAATAGACCCAGACAACGGAAACAATGACGAATCAGCCTAGATTTTCTGTAGGCGACCGTTCATCCTGAGAAAGAAAAAAACCCCAATCACTTGATCCTGGTTTTACTGCATGAAGTGTAAACATCAGAGCAAAGCTTCTTTTAAACTTTTCTTAATTGCTCCTTGTTTGACTGCTTACTCTCTGTCAATCTGCAGGGTAAATTAAGTCCTCTGCCAATGTGCGGGGGCGGGGGAAGGGATTGGGGAAGGGTATGAGTATGTCCCTTCATTAGAAACGTGTCTCACCGGCCCCATAAGCGTTACGAAAAAATATTCAACCTCAGGACTAATCAAAGTGGTACTAATGAAAACAACAACAAATTAACAAGCCTTTGTCAGAATAACAAAGAATGAAGAGAATGATAATTTTCTGGTGAACATGTTTAGAAAAAGATTCTCTCATCCTGCAGGTAGGAAAGTTGAATTGGTACGGCCATGCCGGAGAGCAAATGTGCATAACGCAGAAATTCCACTTTAGAAAGTGTTTTTATTGACATCTAATTGACATATAACATTATATTAGTTTCAGGTGTGCAACATAATGATTTGATTTATGGATACATTGCAAAATGGTCACTACAGTAAGTCTAGCTAACAACGTCCACCATCACACACAGTTACAAACCTTTTTTCTTGAATGAGAATTTTTAAGAGCTACTGTCTTAGCAACTTTCAAATATGCAATGGAGTATTGTTAACCAGTCACCATGCTGTACTTTATATCCCCAGGACGAAAGATACAGAATGCTTTCTGAATTGGCACACCATCACGGTGCAGGGGTCATGCTAATCTCTGTATCAATCCACTTCAGAAATTGATGCTAAGGAAATAACCCAAAGATGTGTATGTAAGGAGATTCGTTTTTAGCAGTGTTTATGCCAATCCCTGAAACACTGGAAACACCCTAAAATGTCCCAAAGTAAAGAAAAATTTGAGTAAATTATGGTACCTTTTAAAAAGTGATCCATACATTATGCAAACTCATGCTGTAGAAGAATATTTTCACAGACAACGTTTTTGACATATCCTGAAGTGAAGAATCAGACAGGCTATACAAACAGCACACGTGTAATACCAGTCTTTAACAATATAAATCGGTATCTACACGAGTGGAAGAATACTGGAAGGACTGACAGTAAATTGTTAACATTGGGCCTCTCTGTGTGGTTTCTTTGCTTGATGGTGTAATAGGATATCAAATGAGACTCTTACTGTCGGTTAAGGTTTTAGCTCAGGCCATGATGACCAAAAATAACATCCTATGTGCTCCATACCCTGACACCCTATGAGAGACGGCTAAGAATTCATGCTGGAAATAGATGAGGCCCTTTATGGAGGACCAAGTGGTCAGAGTGTGTGTGGTTCGATCCCAGCCCACCACCACCCCCACGTCCACCCCAGAAGGAGAAAAGGAAGATGCTTCCTGCTCTCCTCAAATTAAGTAAGAGGCACTTCATGGGGACCACTTAGGACCTAGGGTCTGAATCTGATTCATACCCGAAGAATCTGAATGAAAAAGTTGGTACCCATTGCTGCTCCTATTACAGGAGAGGTAAGAGGGGGGGCTGCTTTGGGGTGACCAGCCCCAAAGGGAGCTTTAAAGGGAGTCCCTTTAAAAGGGGGAGGGGCCATGAGTGTGGTCATGGTTACACAGGCATAGAAATTTGTTAAAACTCATCAAAATATACACTTAACGCCAAATGCATTTTAGCATAGGTGAATTTCACCTCAATCAAGTTGATTTTTTTAAATGTTCTATGTCACCATTTTCCAAAGAGATGTGAAAGCAACAGGACCATTTTTATAAGATGGTAAAGAAAGATAACAGGGTTATCAAGATGCAGAAAGACAGGCCCTCTCATAGAGAAAAGAGCATCAACCCAAGATCGTATCCAGGGGCCTGGCAAAGAAACCATGGACGGGGCAGGTCTACGAAAGAGTGGAAATAAATTACTCAACATTCAGCTGCTTTTCAGCTGGTTCTTCCCACCCCCGGCCCACGTCCAGGGCATCCGATACACTGGTAACATTTTATTTTCTTTGTGCTTAACTGTGTTTTCTAGGTCTTTCTGCCGCAAGCAGGTGCTATTTTCACAGTCAGAAATATAAACAATGAATATTCTTCTACAAAAGGTTACAGGATGCAAGTGTCTGCAGAACACCGTGCTTACTGACGACCGGTCCATAGCAGGTGCCTCTTACCTTTCCGCATCCTCCCAGGATCTCCGATTTACCTGTGCGCTGCATCCTTTTGAATGGAGAGAGAATGAATTAAGTGACATGGAAATCACAGAGGCGGCATGTGCCTACTTACGTGGCATCCACCCTCTCCACTCCGCGGAAGTAGCTGACGCCGTCCGACGTGTTTCGCAGGTGGTGGCATTTATCGTCGATGCGGTAGGCCGCCTGTTTGTCACTCAGGTCCTTCTCCAGCTCGTGCTGGGAAGCTCTGTTGGCTCTAAAACACAGAGGGGAGACGGAGCTTCAGGCTAAGGGAACAATGTCACAGGAGGAAGCATGACGGCCCTTCAGGGTGGGGACCCACCTCCACCCCCCCAACGCGCACCCGTGACTGCTCTCTGGGTCTCTCCTCCTTCCCACAATGTCCAACTTCTCCATTAAAAGCAGCTTCCCCTGGAGCTGTCCCTACATGTGGGTGATGAGAGCCCTGCCCACACTGTCCCTTCCATGGGCATGAGACGTGCAGACACACAGAAATTGGTATCTGGAGCTCCCCCAGGCTGGGGCCCATCTTCCTAGTACCCAAACCGCTCCAGACAGGACACTGGTTTGGAGCAATCTGTCCACATCTGTGCCTCCCTTTCCTTCTTCCTTTTCCTCAGCTACATCCTAACCCCTCTCTCCTCCATTCCTAGAGTGCAATTCCCTGAGAAGTTAGGAGGTATTCACAGCCAGCCTCTCTCCAGCTGTAAATGACCTCACTTTGCAGTTGTGCCAAGCCTGGAGGTAGAAACCGAGGGTCAAAATGGACCTCCCCAGCAGGAGTCAGCGTGTGGAAAGAGGCCAGGAACTGGCAGCCCCCAGGCTCCTGCTCCCGGCAGAACCCTCCTGGGAAGGAAGAGGACTTGGCGAGCTCTGAGATGCCTGGCGTTCCTGCCCCGCCACGCAGAGAGAGGGCCCGGCAGGCAGCTCAGTCCCAAAGAGACAGGCCGGTGGGGCAGGCGTGGGTGACAGGTGAGCCACGTCTTGACTTGTGGCATAGACCATTCCACATATCATTACAGAGTGCCTACTCTGCGCCAGGATGCATCACGGACAAAGCAAACGTCTCTTCCCTAGAGGAGCTCACATCCTACAGGGGGGTGACAGGCCGTCCCCATAAGGAATAAGCAAATCCTGTGGTTTGTTAGCAGAACAATGCAGAAAACAAAGCAGGAAAAAGGGGGCCAGGAATGTGAGCGATGATTCTCAATAGGATGGTCAGGGTAGGACTCTCCTCAAGGAGGTGATACCAAGACTTGCAGAGGGAGAACCAGACCTTGCTGCCCATTGGAATGTGTCAGGTTTTCCTCTGAGTGGAATGAGAGACCACCGACTTACAGTCTTAGAGGATCGTTCTGGTGTGGGGTTAAGAACGGACTACAGGGGACAGAGAGACCCCGTGAGCAGACCGGTGAGGCTACCCAGGTGAGAGACGGTGGTGGCTTGGACCAAAGGGGCGGCAGTGAAGGAGGTGAGAAGTGCTCAGATTCTGGAGATGCTTTAAAGATGGAACCAGGACTTATATACACGACCAAATGTAAAATAGATGGCGAGTGGGAAGCAGCCGCATAGCACAGGGAGATCAGCTCGGTGCTTTGTGACCACCTAGAGGGGTGGGATGGGGAGGGTGGGAGGGAGGGAGACGCAAGAGGGAGGGGATATGGGGATATATGTATATGTATAGCTGATTCACTTCGTTATAAAGCAGAAACTAACACACCATTGTAAAGCAATTATACTCCAATAAAGATGTTAAAAAATAAATAAATAAAGAGCACAGGCTCTGGAGCAAAAAAAAAAAAAAAAAAAGCCAAAGTTGAGTCATTGGAATAGCAGGATTCCATCAGCAGAGGTGGGCAAATCTATGGGTGGGTTGGAGGGCTGGGGGAGAAGACAGCAGGTCTTGCTTTACATTTGAGTGTCCATTAAAACATCCAAGCGGAGGTACCGAGTGGGTTGTTGGAATTGGGGAGAAAGGTCTGGGCTAGAAATAAAAATTGGGCAATCGCATACAGAGAGCATCTGAAAAAGCCAGAGAACTGGATGATCCTAGACATTTCTCCATTCCCGGAGCCCAAAAAAGGTCTTGGCATAGGGGAGCCACCCAGGAAAGCCTGTGTGGAACGGAAGGGGCTAATTCTCTTTACCTTGGCCTGTGCCTTCAGGTAAGTCACTTGACCTGTCAAAGCTCTTTGTGTTGTTGTGTGTAAAGTGGAAACGAGGGTAGCGGCACACAGGTCGTCCGCATTTTGTGAATTCTAAATCAGCGTGTGTGCGCAGAGGATGAAAGGAGAGGAAGCTGCATCCCCGCTGCTTCAGAGTTCAGGTTACTGGGTTGAAACTCTGGGATTCTTAGGTCTTTCTCATCTGTGGTCTGGGACCAAGATGCTCCCCAGGCTTCCTCTCTTGGGCTGCCACCCTTGACCTCCTCTGACCTGACCTCAGAGCCTCCTTAGGAAGGCCTTCTATCCATCCACCGTCTTAGAGCCCAAGATGGGAGAGATCTAGGCTCCCATGTTGGTTTCTAATGAGATTCCATTCTCAGCTGAGATCCAAGCCCATCTCATGTTCCTTCCTTAATTGTTCCTTCAAGACAAGTGGAGCTGAAAACCTTCCTCCCAACACCTTTGCTGGACCGAGCCCAGTAACCATGTTAGAGATGCCGGCTCCCACAGACCCTGGAGACACCACCCCAGGAAATGAGGTGGGCATTTTGCCCACTGTGGATTAAAAAGCAAAGGACATGGAAGATGGACAGCAGATTTTAGATTACGAAAAAAATGAGGATTAGGAACTGGACCAGAAGAAAACAGAACAATCATTGGAACCACCCTAAACTGTTTCTGCAATTTCCAGGGAGCAGAAACCAGAAATGAATATCGGAAGTGGCAGTCGGTCATCCTTAGCCAATCCTCAGCTATCCTCACCGATTTCTGAATTAAGGAGCCCTTCCCATCGCAGCTTGAGAGAGATCTCAGCCATCTGAATCTCACCAACCTTCACAGCATGAATCCTGATGGTCAGCAGACTGAGTGAGAAGAACCGCCACCTTTAGAACAACTATTCCTTTGGCTACATCACACGCTACCCCTGACAACATCAGTATAGGCAGAATCATCATTTCCTCTGTGTGACATATTCAACACTACTTCTTTCCATGGCCGTCACCAAATGAACGTTGACCTTTCTAGTCCTATAAGGTGACAGGCTCGGCCAATATTTTTTTCTATGCTGACAGCTGTTATCATTGCTTCAAACCCTCCTCTGACTATTATTCTTTGCCCCCAACCCCCACTATAAATATTAAGTACCTACTGTCTACTATTGCCAAGAGAAGAATTTGTATTCTGCTAGAGAGTAGGACGGGTGAACAATTACAGTGCAATGGATACGGTGAACGCAGTGGTGTAATCACAGCACCGAGGACCATGTACCAGGGTTGCTGAGAAACCGGAGAAGGCTGAGTTTTTAAGGAGAAGTGGAAAGTAAATAGAAAAGTGTGCCACAGTTCATCGCTTTTCCAGCTGTCGGGCTGCACATGTACAAGTCTATCTCTTATCAAAGAATAAAAGTCTTTTGAGTTAAAAGAAACCTTAGCCACACTTCAAGGTAGGATAAAAATCCTTTCTGAAGCATTGCAAAAATTATCTCTTCAAATAAAAATTTAAAGTAAGTACCCCAAGTACTCGTTTTACCTTCTAAATAAAAACGTGTATGTGCATGCGATGTGTGTCCATGTATAAGAAATCCTTACATAAGAAGCTAAGAGAAATCTGATTGGGAAGCGTGGAAGTATAGTTTCATGATAGAGTTTCAACTGTATAGAGAGGTAAAAGCTCTTACGCCAGTTGGGCAATGGCCTTGTCCAAATGCAGCTTCATCCTTTCTTGACAACACAGAATAATATCAACCTCCTACTCAAGTGAAAAAAAAAAAGCCACATTAATGTTTTGATATTGAACATAACATTCAGAGTCAACAATGTAACAAAACATTGATGAAGGAAATCTTTGTTTCTGGGAAAATCGTGAAGTAAAACAAGAAAAGAATTTTATACCCACTTATTTACCTATACGCCCCCATGATATTGCTGTCTTAATATTAGACTGAGATTCACCCTTTACAGGGCTTTAGGGAAATATATTATGGAACAAGTTGGGACAGGGGTAAAATTTTAGGAGTTTTCTTTATTTTTTATCTCTGGTCTTTAATTGAATCAGTCAATCAATCCATCAAATTCTGGTGATACACAAGGTTGAATTTAATGCATGGCTTCTTCTATACTAAGTATCCTTCCAAGAAAAGTGAATCTGGAAGGGAAAAGGACAGCCTAAAAGGCAGTTCTCTCAGGCAGTGCATGTGACCTCCAAAAGACCCAGCTTTTTGTTCCAAACGGAGGCCAACCTCCACCCTAGGAGGCCAGCTCTCCCCTTGTCCTGCCTCCGCACTGCAGCGCAGCTGCTGTACTCGTATGAAATCTGCACTCTCCATGCCACTCTGCTTGACCACGCACATGGCATTTTGATGCCGCTAGGATGTATCTACTGTTACATGTAGGGCAGAGATTTTGTAGATTTTGTGTTGTAGCAGAGATTTTTTAAATAAATATTTACTTCCCTCTGAAATTCATATTCACATTAGAAAATTTAGGAACCCAAAATAGCACCTAGAAGACATTTAAAAAGTGCACATAACCATCGTTACCACTTTTTCAAGTGAAAAGTGATCATACCATCATACTGAACACTGAACATGAAACTTGAACACTTTCCCATGACATAAAACTATACTGTGATGAACAAGCTCAAAAATATTTGGACACCACCAAAGGGGATGCCTTTTTTCAAGGTTTTGACAAGTACAACCAAATTGCCCTTCAGAAAAGTTGTACCCGTTTACAACAATAAATGAGTGTGAGTTTCCTCACCTCACACACCCAGGAGACACTATGATTCCTCTCAATCTTTGCCAACATGAAAGACCGCCCCCCAATAAAAGCACACTTGTTCAGATTTGCAGGTTAATATTTTGACTGGGTATTTGTTCATGATTTGACTTCCTTCTCTTGTGAACCACCTGTTCATGTGCTTGTCTACATTTTCTGTTATGTTTCTCTTATTTATAAATATTCTTGTATTTAAAATTCAATCCTTTCCCATTATATGACACATATATATTTTTTTCACCAGTTTGGCCCTTGCCTTTATATTTTGTGTGCGGTGTTTTTGATATATAGACATTTATGGTTTCTATGACGTCAAACTATCAAATGTTCCCTTTGGGTTTCTGCCTTTGTTCATTTGATTTTAGAGTCCTCTTCACTCCAATGTTAATTATTACTCAACTATATAGTCTTCTTATTCTTTTATTGTTTAATTGGTTAACATAAAAATATTATGCCTAGAGTTTATTTCAGTAATAACCCTCCTGCCTGATTCTTTGATACTCTGAATGATTGGAGTAAATGAAAAACTGAATTCCCATGACATGTTATCAAGTCCCCCTGCCCTTACAGGCAGCAAGGATTTCTCACACATTCTCACCGTAGGTTGTGCGTGTCTTTGATTTTTTTTGTTGTTCGGTCTTCATCTTTCTCTGTGGCTTGGTGTGTGTGTGTGTGTTTGTGTATGTGTGTGTGTGTGTGTGTGTGTGTGTGTGTGTGTGTGTAGCCATTTCATGGAGGTGTTGGCAAAGGATACACGGAATACTGCTTAGACAATACCACTTAAAACCCAAAATCCCAGTGAGCTTTTATGCTATGTGTACACAATTCACACAGAGGGAATTCCTGGAACTTTCAGTGGAAAAAATTACATTTAATGAGACTCTTGCTATAAAAAAACCCTTCAACACTAATTTTTATATTTGAATTTAAATAATGTCATATGGTGAACATCGTGGTTGGAAGCAGAAGGTTTCCTGGGAATAGGGAATGCCTGAAACCAAAGACTTTTGTAACTGTCCCCAACGCTAACTTACCTACTAATCCGCACTCACACGCGGGGCTGGTCTGGAAATGCCTCCGTGAAGTGAATGCGGGGCAAGGGCCTTATTCCCTCAATCGCCCGTGAGAAGAAAGTTTGCCGGAAGGTGGTGGGTACAGACAGAGGGCAGAAGTGTGAGAAGAGACCAGATGTAATCAGACCAATAGCTGCCACCTGACACCCAGGGAAATGAAGGTCATGGCAGAAAACCCAAGAACCACACACTAGGAGCCTGGCAAGTGGTGCCACCCCTTCTGGATCCTGAACTTGGGGAGGAAAAATAGACCCCACGAATAAAAGGGTGGCAGTGACTTCTCTGAGTTTCTCAGAGTCTCAGTGGCCAAAATGAATACATTGTGACTTAAGATGGAATGAGAACAAGGAATCATATCCAAGCATTTGAAGAACCTTGAATTAATCCTACTATCTGAGCAGGCGAAACCTTAGCGAAGCATCTCTTACGGTTCTCCTCTTGGGAGCTGTGGTCTTGGGATGGGGTGGCGGAGCGGGGAAGTAGAATAGAGACTTCACAGCCTTTGGCATGCCCTCACCTCAAGCAAACCCCCTCCTGTTGCCTCACCCTCCTGAGTCTTGGGTGGAATAGTGGTTAAAGACGTGCTCTGGTATCAGATAGCCCAGCTCCAATGCTGCCTTTGCAAATGCTGGGAGCAAAGGCAAGTTATAAACTAAGGGTAATAATACCTTCCTTTCTATGCTGTGGGGTAGATAGTTTTGTGCCTCGCAGATGGTAAGATCTCTAGTACTAAAGGGTAGGACTTATCATGCGACATGGGTCACAAAGTATGATTTAGAACTTAATCCTCATGTACGATGTGGGCTCCACCCTCTTCTTGGCTGAGGAATACTGGCCAGGTCACAAGAACCCTGAGTTCTGACCACACGCATGGATGTGTGCTAACTCTCGGCTATACCCTGAACCGTGGATATACAGTCATTTCTGGGACCTCGTTGCTAAACCCAGACCCTGCTTCCTGTGGTGCTATGTATCCACAGATACATACAAACTTAAAGGCTTAACTGAGCCTTTTTAAGTTTGGGGTAAGTGGGTAAACTATCACACTCTTAACAGGTAGAACAGGCTACTGAAATCACACTTTAAAAATCAAACTATAAGTCCAAATGGAATCTGGATCATGGCAAATGGCACCTATAGGAGCAAGCACTCCATTTCTATAGACAGTGTGTTTTGAGGACGACATTCTCAAATTCTCACTCATCCTTGAGTTTGGGAAGCAGCGGTGTTTCCTTAAAGATGTGCATTCTCAGTATTTGCTCCTGAGTCATTTGAAGCTGATCCATCACCCAGCTGGTTGTGAGGGGGCTGGGGTCCTACAAGCCATGTAGAGGCAGAAATCCCAGACGGGGAAGGCATTTCTTGCTACTGGTGGTGAAAATCCACCCAGACATTCTTTGCATGCTGGTATCAGGGTTCTATTCAATACTGTCTCAGAGCAGAACCCTCTTGGGATGGAGTCATAGAACCAGTAACAGTACCATCAATAGGAAGGGGAAGGCAGAAGGCATCAGCGTCAAAGAAAAGTTCACTTTTAAGCTTCATGAATGTGAACCAAAAAATGAGTTACCAACATACATATGTTTGGCACTTGGGGATGCAGAACGAATGCTTAATAGAGTATCCGGGCTAAAAAAAAGAGACTGGGAAGGGTCCCAGGTACCTAAGGGCTGAAATCTGAAGGAATGGCAGAGATCTTGTGGGAGAGAGCCTAGGAGGTAAAGGTCAGAGAACTCAGAACAAAACCATCTTTAATTGGTGGAAGGTGGGAGAGAGCCTAGTGGGAGGACCAGCACCCTAGATCAGATATAACTATAAGCTCTCAGATGGCTTATCAAAAGCTGTCCAGGGCTTCCCTGGTGGCGCAGTGGTTGAGAATCTGCCTGCCAATGCAGGGGACACGGGTTCGAGCCCCGGTCTGGGAAGATCCCACATGCCGCGGAGCAACTAGACCTGTGAGCCACAACTACTGAGCCTGCGCGTCTGTAGCTTGTGCTCCACAACAAGAGAGGCTGCAATAGTGAGAGGCCCGCGCACCGCGATGAAGAGTGGCCCCCGCTCGCCGCAACTAGAGAAAGCCCTCGCACAGAAATGAAGACCCAACACAGCCAAAAATAAATAAATAAATAAATAAATAAATAAAATTAAAAAAAAAAAAAAAAAGCTGTCCAAATGCGTATACCCTTTGATGCGTGGATTACAGTTTTAAAAATGTATCCTAAGGAAATAATCAGAAATACATACAGTTATCAATACTATGCATGTGTGGAGGCAGAGGTCACATGGGAAACCTCTGGACCTTCCCCTCAATTTGGCTGTGAACCTAAAAATGCTCTAAAACATTGTCTTCTAAGAAAACACAGCACTGCCTTTCCACATCTATATTTAAGAATAAACATCATGCTTTTTTTGTTGGGCATTTATCCAACAAAAAAAGCACTATTCAAATGCATAGATACAGTATAATTCTAATCTGGAAGATATGTCTGTGTGTCTTTAAGTTGG
The DNA here is from genome assembly GCF_028023285.1 of Balaenoptera ricei. Classification (NCBI taxonomy): domain Eukaryota; kingdom Metazoa; phylum Chordata; class Mammalia; order Artiodactyla; family Balaenopteridae; genus Balaenoptera; species Balaenoptera ricei. The sequence continues at coordinate 61,123,132 of NC_082658.1, forward strand.
GTGGTGTCTACCTAAGTATGATTATTAAAAAGACTGAAATACTCTAACATTAACAGTCATTTCTGTCTAATTGAACTTAGGTGATTTTTATATTTATCCTTTACTGCATTTTTCAAATTCTGTCAATAAATATCTATTACTTTCATAACCCCCCAAAAATGTATCTTTTCTAAAAAAATAAAATAAACAACAAAGTCCTACTGTATAGCACAGGAAACTATATTCAGTATCTTATAATAAACCATAATGGAAAAGAATATGAAAAAGAATATACATATATATAATGTATAACTGAATCACTTTGCTGTACACCAGAAACTAACACAACATTGTAAATCAACTATACTTCAATAAAAAATAAAATAAAATGTATCTTTTCTAAATGCCATAAATATCTGATACTATAACTCCTTACTGTGTCTTTACATAACATCATTTTTTGTTTCTATACATTAAACATTAAACGCACATTTGCAAGAGGTTTCTTGTTATTGAAGGGTTTGCCCCATATTTACCATCAGCAACTCTGTTTCCACTTCATCATGAACTAGATCGATTCCCATTCTCTTCTCTCGATGAAATAGACATTCCCGGGCTACCTACAGATACACAAATAATGAAAAACACTAATACAAACTGACTAAAATCAGTGACTAGCACTTCTAATAACCTGTTTCTAAAACAAGTCAATAGATGCTCCCAATACCAACTTTTCAAGCCATTTTGCTGGAAATCCAACAAGAAACTCAGTGTGACAACTAAGTGAATCCCTGCTGCTAGTGAAAAGGTAAAGAGCTGAAAAAAATTCCTAATTTGGAAAGTTGACAAACTGAAGCAGATGGTCTCTACTTAATCCCCACAAATCAGCATCTGAGAAAATTATTTGGCATCAATTCCTTCTAGAAAAATAGTTCAATAACCCAAATCATAGTCTTCAAGATCTTATTTCCAAATATTTTCTACTGAGAAGAGTGAGGAAGAAACAAATGATTATTTAAAGACCTCAGAGTATTTGTGTAGCCAAAAATCCAGGTGATTATTGTTAAAGTACCATGTATTGTTTTCCTAATTATAAAAATAATACGCTTTATCCATTAAAGAGAAAAAGTAGAGAGAAGTCAAAAATGAGTTACCCATACTCCTATCAGTTTGGTTTGTTTTTAACAGAAGTTACAATGCCCTCATAATTTTATGCTTTTTAGGATTGTTGTTAAATAGTAGACTTGAAATAGTCTTTGAGACAAAGTACATTAATGACTCCAATGGAAAACAGCTTAGATAGCCAACAACTAAATTATGCATGACATAACGTTATGTAAATGTTAAAATACTTTTTTCAAAGAGTATTTCATGACATGGGATGACTATAATGTTAAATTTTTTAAAAGCATAAAATATAATAGTATGTACACTGTAATCTGGATATGATGTCATTGAACAAAATCTTGGAGTGAATGTCTAATTTTTTAATAGTATAATGTACACTGACTAGAAGATGAATGAATGGGTTGAAGGGAACTCTGATTATTTTAATGTGTATTACGAAATTGCTTTCCAGGAAATTTCTACTCAACCATAGTCTACTAGCAATATCCGAAGTGTCCGTCTTCTGCACTTTTGCCAACCCTACACACTATCAGTTTTCATTTTTGCAAATTTGGTAAGCCAAAGATGGTTACTTCATTGACTGAGTTTGCATTTTTATTATTGAGTTTTAATGTTTTTGTCTTCTACACAGTTGATCATCAGTGTTTCCTCTTTTGAGCTGTATCTGTTCATGGGACTAATTCTCATTTTAATTGGGATCTTCTGATACTGTGCTGATTGTAAATGTTTAAACACACAAGATATCTGGACAAAAACTGCAGAAAAGAAATTTAAATTATGCCCATCTCATTGAAAGCAGTCATCACTGAAAGGAGTGTCAAGGGAAGAAATTGAATCTCCTCTGGAAATTAAGTAAAAGGTAAGTGGCTGTCATTTTAAGTGTTCATTAAAGTAAGTGGTGGGTGGGGTGGGATGGGATGTATTGTAGAATAGACCAGGAATCCTCAAAATGATCCAGAGCTCAGAGAAAGTATGGGAGGGCTTCTGATCCCAAAAAACAATTCATGGTGAGTTCTTTTAAAAGAATATCATTAGTGTCCTGTCGACCTTTCTCAGGATTTCTGTGGTCGTGTGTATTTGTGTGCATTTGTGTTTAGTGGGGAGGAGGGGTGCAGTAAGAAGCTACGGTGTGCAGGGGTCTCCAGCAAACCCCCCAAACCACTAGACTTCTAGCTCTTCGATTCTCTAATCTCTTCTACTATGGATGCCATTAAAAAAAAAAAAAAAAAAAAGACCTATTGAAAATGCTTATCACCAGGAAAAAGAGTCACACAAACATGGAGAAAAATAGTGTTCATTTTGCCCATTCACATATACACAACTTCTAAAATAATCTGCATCATTTGGACATCTTCACATACAGAATGTCTTCTTCCAACGGTGGTGCATAGAATGGGGTCAGGGGCCCCATCGCACACTCAGAGGATTAAAGGTAATTTGATCTCCATTCAGAAGCCTGGTCAGAGGCCAGCAACCAACTGAAAGGCTGTCTCTAGGACCAAAACTGGCTTAACTTCTATCCCATCTCTCTATTTAACCAAACTCATTCCTAAGAAGCTCTAATTTGATCATTTCACTGTGCCTGAAGTGGAATCATAACATACATACAGAAGGCATTTCATGACACAGACTAAAAAAACAGGTTTTTTCCTCTCAAACAATGTTTATGTTAATCCTGGGACAGCAACAACCAAGCAGCCTATTTAAGAGATGGGAAGATGGCATTTTCACCATAAAATACTGTGTGTCTTAAGAGTGTCGCTTTAATTAGCCTCCTTTGCTTTGCATGCAGAATTCTCTCTACTTTTTTTTCTTTCTTGGCCGTACCACTGGCCTTGCGGGATCTTACTTCCCCAACCAGGGACTGAACCTGCGCCCTCAGCAGTGAAAGCACTGAGTCCTAACCGCTGGACCGCCAGGGAATTCCAGAATTCTTTCTACTTAAATGGTTGTTCGGTATAATGTGAGAAAAATGGCAATGGTTTTATCATCACTGAAACCCGGTACAGATTTATTGACAAGGGCTTGGCTTCTACAGGTGAAGCGAAATATAATTCAATAGATAAATAACCTCAGAAATTCAACGACTGGGTTATAATCATAAAAATGCAGTGTCCTTTTAATAAGATCTTATAGTTACCTGAAGAGGGGCTTCTGTCTCCATCAAAGCCCTCTCCAGTTTTTTCTTAATATCGGTTAGTTCATTTGTCTCTCCAATCATTGCATCCAACTCATGAGTGATTTCAGATTTCCAAAATCCTATGTCGTTGACTCGTTCTCCCAGATTTTGGGTGGAGTCCGCCTGGGTTTTTCTCGTTTGTTGATATTTGTCTTGCATCAAGCGAGATGTATCTATCCTTAGTCTCTCTGAATTGTGTCGGGAAGTGTTGGATTCTTGAAAGTTGGTTAAGTTGGACCTGTACCAATCATCGGGAGTATACCTGGTGAAGAGTGTGGTTCTGTTGGAAACAAAGGGAAGCGTGGTGCTCTCGGACACCCTCTGAGATCTGGTGCAGTACGGGTCCAAGGCTGGTGAGTTGGAGGCTGCTTTGTAGTACGTGCTTGGTCCCCAAGGCAGGCTCAGACTACGGGTCAGATTGCAGTGGGGGAAGCAGTCCCTATAGCTTGAGGCCATGGCACTGATGGCTGGTAGGAAGCTGGCTGGTGTTGGTCTAGGGTGGGCATAAGTTGCCGCTAAAGTAGAACCTAGAAGCTCCATGATGCTCAAGCACTATTTGTAAATCTCTCCTGTTTGAAAGGTGGGGGAAAGGGGGGAATCAAAAATAGACAGTCACATAAATTAACCTTTGGTGAAAACTCACAGATAAAAGGCCACATCTGACTTACTATAAGCAGCAGTGTTGTCTAACACACAAGATATTTGTTTTAATTTGATAACCACTTTTACTTGTGATAACATATTCTGCATTTTTTTTTCATCTCTGTCTCTAGATTGTATTCAAATTACATTTTTGTAGACCGGCCGTTTGAAGTTTTGAAATATTTTTTAAATTATGAGAAGTAGCACCGTCTTGTAACATTCAAATGAAGAGCCTGAACTATGCTTTTTAACAAAATGGTTATTCAGATCTTGGCTCTGCTATTTACTAGCTGTGAGACCTTGTGCAAATGACTTAAGCTCTCTGTCCTCATCTCTAAACTGGGAATAACAATAGTAATTGCTACTTTGGTTTGTTATAAGCAGTATTAGCTGCAAGGGGTTGCTTGTGACATCCACCCCCGGCCCCCCTGAGTCTTCCTAAATAAACACACGATCAGAGTAACACCGGTGTGGCAGGTAAGCAAACATAACTCAAGGAAGTACCTAGATCCCCTTTTCCTGGCAACTTGCCACCTCTAAGCAACTCCGATATAGACAGACATGCTCTGGCAGCCCCTGAGCATTAAATAAGGTGATGCTAAGTATTTGGAATACTTAGCACAGTTCTGGGCACATAGGTAATGCTCAATAAATGTTAGCTTTTAAAATTACTAGCTCAGAGGCGTATACAAAGTAAAAGATAAATATCCACTCTCCCCCCTTCAAAATAAACTCCTCAGAAGTAGACACTGTGAATAATTCATTACTAGTTGTATCTTTCCAGATTTTTCCTTTTCATATACCAACATATATATTATTTTTAAATCTATATACATCTCCCTATATACATATGCACAGAGTTTTTTAATACAAAAATTGAATTATCTTAATCATTATATGTATCATTCCAGAACATGCATTTTTGAAAATATATGTATTTTGGACCTCTCCCTCTGTTAAAACATAGAGAGCCACTTTACCCTTTTCTACCAGCTGAAAATATTCTACTGTCCGGAATTTGGGGTCATTGTTAGTCCAGAAAGCCAAGGATGCCATAGACTATGACATACTTTTCAGCATCTGAACGTCATTCTGTTTGGGGGTTAATGTCTATGGACGCATTTACTGAAAAGGAAAAATAATATCAGATCCAATTCTGTAGCCTCCTACTAAGAAAAAACAAACAAACAAAAACACATTCCATGATTCTTTAAATAGCTGTTTTGACGCCATTGGTACCCAAACCACAAAATAATCTATTTATAGAATTGTGGCCAAATCAAAACCCACTCGGACTACATGTGATGAAACAGCTACCCACTGCCACTGGTGGTATCCCACATGACCCTAGCTCCCTGATTTTTTCCTTATTCTTCCCTCCCTCAGCCCCCAAACACTTTATACTGGCCAAGCTTAGAGTACGATGGTAAAAACAAAAGCCTTAATAACCACTTGCCATTCCACACCTAAGTCTGAAACTTAAACATTGTTTTTTGAAAAAGCAAATTCCAAGTAACTTGAGCCACGAGGGTCCTCCTGGCTACTTTCAGTTTCAACCCCTTCCCCAAGTCACATCTAGAAATAATCCCATCAGTTTTCTTTGAGCAAGAAGCTTCGAGTGAGACTGGACCACTCTTGCTTGGCTTTTCTTAATTCCTGACAACAATGAATCTAAAAGCTAATGTCACACTTGGTCCTTCAATCATGGAATTCCAGGTGTAGAATTCCCACAAGTATTTACTCGACACCTATGATGCTGAAATCTTGAGGCAGCTCAACCCATGTTTGTCAAATATCGAACCATGAGTGTTCAGGTTTAACACATGTGTGAAATGCAGGGGTTCACAAGCCAGAGGAGACATATGACTTGAGAAAATCAATATGGTTTGTAAAAGCATCCAGTGATAATTTTTAATTAGAGATGGGATATAATTTAGAATCTGGAATCTGCAGCATAAAGTCAGTTGTTTAAAAAGTTCCCAGATGCAGAGGTCCTCACATATGGCAGTAAGTTTCACATGAGAGACAATATTCCATTGCCATTCCATATTCCAGGATTCCATGTTCTAGCTCCAGGAGGCCACCTTCTAAGTCATTTAGGAAGACCCAATAAGAGACAACAGCCTGGCAATGTCTTCTTTTCTTTTTTTTTTCTTTTGGTCATTATTGGTCGAGAAAATTGAGAATCTCATGGCCTAAGAAATACTTAACTCAAAACAGATTTCTGCCTTCAACCAGGATAGAGTAATGAAAACTAGACTTAGCCTCTTACACCTAAAAAACCAGACAAAATATATGAAACAGCTGTTTTCAGGCTGCACAGGACTCTGATCTGTGAGAGAAGAGAAACAAATAAGGTGAGCCCTCTGATCTCCTGGAGGCAATTTCCAGACTGTGGGGAAAACAGATGAAAACCAAACAGAGCCTGGCAGCATTTGTGAGTTGAGGAGGAGGTCAGAATTTGGGGAGGCTGAGACACCTGGAAGTTGGGACGCAGGATTCTGGAGTAAAATGAGTTATGCAGAAAAAGTGCTCCCTAAATCTATGTAGGGGTCCACTTGGGTCTTTGCTGGGTAATAGGTTGTACATACATCAAGGAATGTTCCACAAACCTAGGCAAAGAATGATGGCAGTGTTGTTAGCTGCACAATTCCTAGAGCTCACAGAGGGCACGGAGACATTTTGAACCCAGACCAATCAGAGTGGAAAGTTGTTAGTGGTCACCTGGAGCATTTGATGGAAAGCCCAGAGAGGTCACACATTAGAATGGGGCTGACCTATCTTTAGAAATGAAGGTACTAAAGACTCTGGAAAAGCTTGAATACAGGCCTCAAAGAGCTCAAACTAATCCACAAGTAAAGTGCCTGCCAACATCAAGAGCTCAAATATATAGCACCACAGTGTCCAGCATCCAATCAAAAACTTCCAGACATGCCAAGAAGCAGAAAAATGTGGCCCATAATTAGGAGAAAAATCAGTCAATAGAAACAGGCATACAAATGGCAGAGATGTGATGGCACTAGAAAACTACGTACAAGTATTTAAAGGAAAACAAGAACATAATGAAGAGAGATATGGAAGATTTAAAAAGAACAAAATGAAACTTTAGGGATAAAACATATAATATATTCTTGCACAATTTCACTAGATTGGATTAACGGCAGATTAGACACTGGAGAAGCAAAGATTAGTGAGCTCGAGTCTAACCAAACCAAAGCACAGACTTTTTAATTAACTGGAAAAAAAAAATGAAAAGAGCCTCAGTAACTTATGGTATAATATCAAGTGGTCTAACATCATGCACTTGGGGTGTCATATTAAGAGGAGAGGGAGACAAGATATCTGAAGAAATAATGGCTGCAAATTTCCCAAATTTGATGAAAACTACAAACCCCTATGTCTAAGAAGCTCCACACACTCCAAGAGGATAAACACACATCCATGTGCGTGTGCACACAGCACGACCTCAAGGCTCACCATAATAAAATTGCTGAAAGTTCACAATCAAGAGAAAAAATTAAAATCAGAGAAAAAAGACACAATAGCTAGAAAGGAACAAAGATAAGAATTAGTGAAGAATTCTTGTCAGAAATTATGCAAGCCGGAAGACAATCAAACAACATCTTTAAAGGGCTGGAAGAAAGTGTAATCCTAGAATTCTATTTCCAGTGAAAATATCCTTCAAAGATGAAGGTGAAATAAAAGGATTTTTTAAAAAATATATATATATATAAGAGCAAAAGCCAAGAGAATTCAGCAGCAGCAGAACCGCACTAAAAGAGCTGTGAAAGGAAATTCTTCAGGCAAAAGGACATTATACCAGATGGAAACTTGGAGCTACACAAAGAAATGAAGTTTCAGAAATGGTAAATATGTGTGCTAATAGCAAAAAAAAAAAAAAAAACTTTTCTAACTTTTAAATTTCTTTAAAAGATGGCTGCTTAAAATAAAAATAATAAAAATTTATTGGGAAGTTTATAATAAAAACAAAAGTAAGTTATATGGTAATAATAGCACAAATGATGGGAGAGCTGAAATGGAAAAGTACTATTGTGAAGGCCTTATGACTAAAATGGAAGAATGTTATTTAAGCATATACTACAGTAAGTCAAAAATGCATACTGTAGGGCTTCCCTGGTGGCGCAGGGGTTGAGAGTCTGCCTGCCAATTCAGGGGACACGGGTTCAAGCCCTGGTCTGGGAGGATCCCACATGCCGCGGAGCAACTGGGCCCGTGAGCCACAACTACTGAGCCTGCGCGTCTGGAGCCTGTGCTCCCAACAAAAGAGGCCACGATAGTGAGAGGCCCGCGCACCGCGATGAAGAGTGGCCCCCGCTCGCCGCAACTAGAGAAAGCCTTGGCACAGAAACGAAGACCCAACACAGCCAAAAATAAATAAATAAATTAATTTAAAAAAAAAAAAAATGCATACTGTAAACCTCAGAGCAGCAGTTCTCAAAACGTGACCCAGGAAACCATGGGCTCGCCTAAGACCTTCTCTGGAGTGACAAGGTCAAGGTTATTTTTATAGTAAACACCCAGATGTGATTGGCCTTTTTCACTCTCGTTCTCTCAGAAATGTACAATAGAGGTTTCCAGAGGTGACATGATATGCAATATCACAACAGACTGAATGCAGAAGTAGATATGAGAACCCAGCTACTAACAAAAATTTTTAAACTTTACCAAAAATGTGAAACATTGCCACTCTTCTCACTAAATTTGTTTCAGAAGACATAGTTTTTTTAATGAAAAGTATTATTTATGTTACTATATAACAGGTTGTTATGGTTATTTTTAAAAGAGTTAATATTTTTAATTTCTCTATTTTAATTTCTGATATAATAAATATCAATAGATGTAATCTACATAAACTAAAGCTCTACAGAGTATGCTCTCTGACCATATCAGAATTAAATTAGAAATCAATAATAGAAAGGTATTCGGAAAATCCTCAAATACTAGGAAACTAAACAACACACTTCTAAATATCCTATGGGTCAATGAAGAAATAACACAGGAAATTAGAAAATATTTTGAACTGAATGAGAATAAAAAACAGAACATATCAAAATTGTGAAATTCAGCTAAGAGTGTTTAGAGTGAGGTTTATAGCTTTAAATGCTTATACAAGAAAATAAGAATGAGGTAAAATCAATGATCTATACTTTCATCTTAATGGCTAGGAAAAAAAAAAAAAAAAAGCAAAGTAAACCCAAAGTAGAAAGAAGGAAATAATAAAAAGTCAATGAAGTAGAAAATGAACAAATTTTTGAAAAGCAATGAAATCGTAACAATAAAATTGATAAACCTCTTGCAAGACTGATCAAGATTTAAAAAAGAGAAGACAAATGACTACTATCAGAAATGAAAGAGGGAATACTACTAAAGCCCCTGCAAATGTTAGAAAGTTAATAACGTAGGATTACTAACAACCTATGCCAAGGAATTTGACAACAGAGAGGAAATGGACAAAATTCTTTAAAGATACAAACAAAACTGACTAAAGAAGAAATAGGTAACCTGAACAGCTGTATAGGAATTAAAGAAATTGAATCTATAGTTTAAAATCTTTCTTCAAAGAAAACTTCAGGTCCAGATGGGTTCACTGATAAATTCTACCAAAGTTTTAAGGAAGAAATAATATCAGTTTTTAAAAGCCTATCGCTTACTTGGGTGACGTGCCTTTCACAATGTTTAAATTATTCTTTAAATTCTAACTCAGCCTCTTCCTAAGAGGCCATGAGCAGCACATACTATGATCCTTAACTGATGCTATAAATATCTCACATTTGCAAGTAAACTAAACAAATTCTTTGGGAAGATGACTGAAAATAGCTGTGGAAAAATTCATCCCCTAAATCATGCAATTGTTTTTTTATTATGCTTTTAGTCATGACCAAAAAAGCATTTTAAGAAATGAGACCTGCTACAAAGTCAAATACAGTATTTGACTGTATTCATTGAAGGTGGAGTCAATAGTTATTTATTTACATACTGGAAAAATGCTATAATAGTCTTCTATAAATATTAACATGCTAAAAATATAATTAATCACACAGAGATTGTAAGTACTGGAAAGCTCCATTTAAAACCCAAAAGGTGGCCTCAAGCTGGGGAAATATATTTTATTAGCACATTTAGGCAAGACTTTAAGATCATAAATATTTCAAGGTATAAAAACCTATAGCTCATAGCCCGCAGAAGGCATGACAAGGGCAGAAAGTTTCCATGACTTGTTTCACACCTTGCCTCAGATCAGTGACCAGCACAGGCTTGAAAGAATCACACAAAACCCCTGTTCCTTTGATCATATGTATTTAATTCCTCACAGTTTCAAACTGCAGCAGAAATAAAACACTGTCCCTGACACATTAATAAGTACCAGACTTAGGAGAAATTATATCAGATTTCAGCATTTAAGTAATTTCTCTCTATGCATATATGAAATAAGAATGCAGGAAAAGTTGAATAATCTTTCTTTTAAAAAACAGTTTGATAAGGAACTCTCTTCACTGACGGTGAAAGTATAAATTACTACACGTTGGAGAGCTATGGGGCAGTATCTACTAAAGTTGAAAAAGCACATTCCCTATGACTCAGAAATTATACAATTAGAATGTACAAGAATATGTTTCTAGTGATTTTTAAAAGGGAGAAGCCTAAAAGTCCATCGACAGGAGTATGCATGCGTAACTTGTGATAAATCCATGCAAGAATTATCACACAACAGTTAAAAGCAATGACCTAGAGCATGTATAGAATGATAGCATTATATAAACGTTTAAAATGAGACTATATATTGGTTTCTGGATAAATACCTAAGTAGTAAAAGTATAAAAATATGCAGAGTATAAGTAAACACTAAATCCTGGTAGGTGGGGAAGGAGAAAAAGGGCATGCGATTCCCAAGGGATACATAGGAGGCCTCTTCCGTGTCTGTAACAGTTTTATTGTTTTGTTTTGTTTTAAACAAGGGGTGGGTACCTGCATGCTTGAACACTTTGTTTTGTGAAATATTTTATTTTAAAAAGAAAAAAGTAGAATATTTTATCATATACCTCAATACACTTGGCCTATGAGTCTGTTTGCTTTTTTCACAATAATCAAACGAGTAATTCTACCCATTTCTAAAATGTTTATTTAGCTACGCCACCATAAGCATCCAGGAAGAAAACATACAGTTACTTGGTGCAAACTGTCAAAATACAAATGAGCGCTTCACAGCCAGAGCTGAACAGAAAAGGCCATGGACAGTAAGGGAACAACTGCTGTGACCTGAATTTCAGCAACTCTTTGAACGGCCAGGGGACTGGTCGTCCAGCCCTCCCCTTGGCTGCATCTGGAAGACCGGGCTAAGTAAGCCGGGGAACAAGGCAGAGGGTTGAGGCACACAAGAACCGCAGAGACAAACACAGCACTGCCAACAGGTGTAAGGTATTACACGACTTAGGGTCTGGGGTTCTGACACACCTTTCCTGGTTCCGCATTTAGAAATAACTTCTCAATCCACGAAAAGCATCAGAAACGTACATTAAGAAGGCTTGGGGGACTGGGTAAGTGTACCTGTGGGTTTTACGGTTTTCATTTGCAGGGGTGAGGGTAGCGAAGTGAAGATGGAGGCGGGCTGGGGGGGTGCGGGGGTTGTTCCAGGGTTTCCACGACCTCACCCCGAATTCTGAGGCCAGACGTTGGAGTCCTAACCGGGGCGGGGACTCCGTCGGGGTCGTCCCAGCAGCAGGTAGGAGCCCGAGGAACCACTCACCTGTCGGCGGTGCCGGGCGAGGGGCGGGGAAGCGGGCGTGGGCGGGAAGGGGTCGCAGCCCCACAAACTACAACCCGCTGGAGCGCGGACTACCGGCCCCGCCCGGCCCAGCCCCGCCCAGCCTCGCCCTCCTGTGACGTCAGCGCGCGCGGACCACTCAACGACCGCCGCTGCTGGCTCGCCGGCAGCCGATTGGCCGGTGGAGGGAGAGGCCGGCGGCGGGAGCCGGAGAGAGGGGGGAACCCCTGCGGGCAGGCGGCCGTTGCCATGGGCTCGCTCGCGCCTAGTAACCACAGCTCCGGGGGAGACAGAGAGGTGGAAGGGGTGAAGGGGTGAAGGGTCCCCCGCCTCCCCTGCGGCGCCTAAATCGGAGCTCTCTCAGCTGTGCAGACCTTGGTGGCCCATTGTAAGGCTCGGGATGCTGACAAGCCCCCGCATTTCAGCCTGGCTGGGAAGACAGGCTGACCTTTCCCCACACCCTGACCTGGCTATACCCATTTGTGCTTCTCCCTGTGACATAGTGGATGCCATTCTTTTATTGAAGACACAGATAAATCAGTTGTGTCCACGTGGCTTTGGAGAATGGCAGCAGTTAACTAGAGATGGACAAGCCATTTTTCTCCAAAGCCACGCGTACATAACTGATTTATCTGTGTCTTCAATAAAAGATTCTAACTCAGTTGTGATTTGATGACAGTTGCCCCTCTATGTATCCTGTCTAGGCATTGGGGGGTGAGGGTGGAGAGGGTGTGTTAAAGGGCGGCTGGTGGGAAAATAAAGGAAGAGGAGAAAAAAAGTAAGAGAGGTGAGAGCAATATATGGGGGTATGAGTGTGTTGGGATGAGGAGGAATGTGTAGGAAAAGGAAATAGAAAATATTGCCTTTACAGCCAACTGTCTCTAATCTGTCCCTTCTAAATTTTTTTAATCCCATAATTCCATTTTTATGGCTATTTATACAGGGAAATTGGAAATATTTCACATTGTCAAAGTTGGGAAAGGTGATTAAAAACATTTTCGGTCTAAATTTTAGAACAGTGTAAGTTCTTGCAATGTATTCTTTACCGTTGTTCTTGGAAATTACTCAGAAACAGATTTGGGACATTTTATTCCAATTTGTACCATCAATATCAATGGTATTCTTTTCCTTGAGTGCTGTGTTGAGAATCAGTAGTTTTGGAAACTATAACCTGTAACTGGGTATGGGATCCAAATGGCCTTCATGCACAGAATATAACACTAATATTTACAGAAAAGTGCTTTGTGTAGGGTTTATTGGCAACTTAATTGAGTGTGTGATGCGTTCATTGAGAATTTTATCATTTACAACCACAGGAAGGTAGTATCAGTTGTCGCTGTTATGTTTTGCTTATGTTACCAGGTTATTTACAGGGGTGTGAATCACCATCCAGCTTTTTTCATTGAATGACTTTTTCATGACATGAAATTGCAGCACACACCTCGTTGAGAGTATTCACAGAGAGCCGAGGTACACAGACTCTATCAAGTTCAGGTATCATATTCTAGCTCACTTATTTAGCAAGTGAGGAGCTGTGTCCCAGAGGCTAAATGACATGCCCAGGGTCGCACTTCTGTGTGTGTCCTTCGGATCAAGAAGAAGACAATGGACTCCCACAGCCTCTCTTTCCTTACGTTTCCATCAGAGCCATTATGTCACTGTCGTATGTTTTCACGTATTGTCTCCCCCATTAGACTATGTCCCTGCGAGGGCAGGGACAATGATTTTCCAGCCTTAGTCACAGGAAACATTTTTGAAGCACTTGCTCTGTGCCAGCTTCATACACATCATTTATGACCCTCATCATAACCCCATAAGGTTGAAAATATGATTCCCCTTTTACAGGGACTTACAGGTTAAGTAACTTGACCGAGGTCACATTAGCCAGGAGGTCATAGAGCTGGAGTCTAACCTAGGTCTGTCTGACCTCAAAGCCCATGGTCTTCCCCCTACATCAAATAGCTATATCCCTTCTCGTATATTCTCCTTTCTATCCTCAGCACCAGCCATCGAGCTTGGCCTATGGTGTACTCCTAGTGCATGTTTGTTGAATGAATGAATGAGCACTTGGAGAAAGAGGGACCAGTTTCCCTCCCTGGTACTTAATAGTGATGTGATTTGGGGCAAATCCCCAAATCATGCCAGGTCTGTTGTATCTCTCCATAAAATGGGGCTAATGATGCTTCACTGGCCTGAAAGGAAGAGCATTAATCAGATGCTCTATTGAAATCCTTCCCAGAAAATAGACTGAAATTCAGATGCTCGCGTATGAGTAGTTCCGGGAAAGCTAAGTGTACTTAGCCCATCTAAGGGGAATGGCACCCACTTCTACAGGGACAGTTGGACTGCTTCTCTTTCTCCCTGAAATAAATAAAACTCAAGGGAAAAGCAACCCAGATTGGAGCTATCAGGTGAGGTGTGTTATGGAGTATTAATCAGAACCCACCCCAGCAGCTGAGATAGCTAGACAATTAATTGATCTCCATGACCTAAAGTCTTATATGATGTGGGACGCCTCTGAAATCTAATCTTAAAGTTCCATTAAGATTAGACCATTTAGAAGGTCCTGGTATTTATTGGCAGTCCAACGTCATCAATTAATCATCATCCACAACAAAGATGACTCATTTTAAGTGCTGCAGGGAGATCCTGACAATCTAAAGGAGAGAAACAATGACACAAACAGGACACTTTAAAGATGTTAAGAGTCATACAGTGGCGGGACTTCCCTGGTGGCACAGTGGTTAGGAATCCGCCTGCCAGTGCAGGGGACACGGGTTCAATCCCTGATCCGGGAAGATCCCACGTGCTGTGGAGCAACCAAGCCCGCAAGCCACAACTACTGAGCCCACGCACCACAACTCCTGAAGCCCACACGCCCAGAGCCCATGCTCCTCAACAAGAGAAGCCACCGCAATGAGAAGCCCGCGCACCGCAACGAAGAAGAGTAGCCCCCGCTCCCCGCAACTAGAGAAAACCTGTGCGCAGCAACGAAGACCCAGCACAGCCAAAATTCCATTTAAAATAAATAAATTTATTTTTAGAAAAAAGAGTCATACAATGGTATATGTTAGGTTGTAGATTATACTTCATGCTACTTATGAAAAAACAGGGCTATATCAAGGCTACTTAAAATTTTGATCTGGCATATTAGGAGCTGAGGCCATTTTGTAATAGTCTCACAAAGATTCTGCAGAGACTGCATTATTTTTTGAATGTGACTGTTACAAGACTAATGGGTCTGAGTAAGCTGGTTTTTATCAGCGATACACCGTATTTCATCCAGATGAGTCTTTATCAGTTAAGAAAAATTAGCTTCTGAACTCAGCTACCACTGGGAGGTTGTTAAACTTTAGTCAAGGAGATAGAACATGTCAAACAGAGTCAGACAGTCAATGTCTCGAATTTACTGGACCAAGATCCCTCATGCAATCACTGAAGGTATTTTAGCTGTGGGCATGCAAGGCAATAAATTAGACAGGCAACTGGCAGTAGTTTGATTTATAGTGGCTCACAACAGCCCATTGTTAAATTTGCAGGAATTTTGCAAGCCCATTGTTAAAGAGTCGTTATTAAGAGCTAAATTATATCAATGTATAATTAAATAAATTATATCGAAACAATGGTAATAAATACTCAAAACATCACTTCCTAATTCTTTTACAACACTTTACTGTTTTTCATCCTTTTGAGTTTATCTTCATCTGTTGCATCATTATGGTGGAAATACTACATAATGACGGTATCCCTTACCATTTTTAAGTTCAGCAATGTCACATTGGTAAATTGGGATTGACCATGATGGGAGTATTTATACCATGGAAATCATTAAAAGCTACAAATCAAGGCTTCATTTATTGTTTTCTTGATTGTCTAGACTCAAGAAAGTCATAGAGAAAATGCTATAATGCAGATGAAACTTTAAAAATGTCTTGTGTCTGTGGCCATTACATTGTGACAAGCAAAAGAAATAAAGAAGCTACATTCTCCCAGTATTGAAAACAAACATCTGATTCAGCAAAGAAGTGATTCATATCATTAAGTGAAATTTCAACATGCATCTTCAGTTTTGTCTTACTCATCAATGTAAATGAAGATATCAACCAACATTCAAGCTGAAACTCCTTTGTTCATCAACTGCAAGGTTGGCTAGAGATATGAGTGTAGCAAAAATCAGTAAAAGCATGCTGCAAAAATCAACTGACTAGATTCACTTTGTTATAAAGCAGAAACTAACACACCATTGTAAAGCAATTATACTCCAATAAAGATGTTTAAAAAAAAATCAATTGACTATGTGGAATTTACAATACAGGGTATTGTGTATTTTTGTGACTATTTATAAATTGTGTGCTATGTATCCTTTATATCATTAACATGTATAATAAACTCATGTATGTATGCAGACATTTTTCCCAGAGAGCCAGCTGTTAAATGTTTACATCACTGGAAGTGGGCCCCTGTTCTTATCCTTAAAGGGATTATTCTCTGGCAGGACGCAGGCAAAACCCCTGTGCTGCAGACTCCAGTGTGGTGAGAACCATCAGAAAGGAGCTCAAGTCTCTCGGGAGTTCTGAAGAGGGCAAAGCAGCGTCAACCAGGGACTCTTGAAAGATGAGTTCACAGGTTATATGGAAAATTGCCTAGCTCTTTAGACTGATGAGGGTTTGTGGAAATAAAAATGGAGTAGGATATAGATGGATGTGCTGTATGAGTATAAGATATACGTACAAGCTGATCTAAGCAGACCTGCTCTCTCAGGAAGCCAGATCTTGAGTCATCCAGAGAGTAGCTGAGTCATCATATTTGACGCTGCAAAACTCTGGTTGCGAATCATAGACTAGGCTTCCCAGGGAGCTACCAGATACCCTGTCATTGTGTAACGAGCAGGACCCTAAGGGGCCTTCCCGGGACAGGCCTTCCCCCCCATATCCTCTGCTTTAGCTCCTCTCTGAACTACCTAGATAATAGTATTTGATGCAAATTTCCCGTGTTGTTATGCAGATGTTGAGAACCCCCCCACCAAATGGAAGATGTTAAGTACTTGATGACCCAGAGCACATAGCCCCAGGCCTCCTGGAGCCTGAGGACTGATGAAGTTAACCCCTGTGACACCACCCTGCTCCATGTGACCCCCGCCTCCCTCACCTGGCTTTTAAAAACGCTTTGCCCAAACCCTTCGGGGAGCTCGGGGCCTTTTAGGGCATGAGCCACCTGTTCTCCTTGCATCGTCTTGCAATAAACCTTCCTCTGCTCCAAACTCCAACGTTTCTGTTTGTTTGGGCTCACTTTGCATCGTTGGGCACACGAACTTGCGTTAACAATTGGAAACCTATTGCCTCCGCTGTGACTTTCCAGTTTTCAAATGATCTCCCATTGCCATGAGATTTATTTCTCCAGGTCTCCTTCTTGTAATCCTCATGACTCAAGGTAATCGGGTGTCTCTGTTTCTCAAAGAGCCTAAAACACAAGCTAGGAATCGCCTCGGGTGGACCCAATTTTCTGGCCACTCGTCAAATTCTTAGGGAAGCGTCCTGAAAACTATCAAGGAGGCCGTAATGATTCAGCAGAAGCAAGGTGAAGTCAAGTTAGTATTCAAATCAGTGGAGCGGTGAAGATGGAAGGAAATCTGGTTGCGATATTGAAAAGCTGAAAGGATGCAGATTAGTGTTCGTGCTTGCGGTAGAAGCAGCAGCTGAATGCCCTTGTCTTCCACGTCCCCTTCTCTCCCAAGGTGAGGCTATCAACCTAGGGAGGAGAGCGGTCGCAGAAAGAAAGAGCAGGAAGGCTGTAAACCAGGAAACTCTACAAACCAGGATTGTTGCGCCCCTTGGCCCTTGGCTCTCTGAGTCTTTGGCTGCCTTTTGCTCAAGAAAGCACGTTAGTTCTAGGGATCAATGGAAACTGAGGCGTGTTGTCTGGGCTTGCTCCAGGTTTGCCCTATGACTGGATTTAAAAGGAACTTCTGACCTAGCCCCGCTCATCAGGGCCCCAGAAGAGACAGGGGCTCGGGGCAGACGTCTCTGTTCAGAAATGGAGGTTGAACAGTCCTTGGGGTAACAGGTCAAGTAGGGCGTGGAGAGGAGAGATACCAAACTACAACCCTCCATCTCGAAGATGGAAGGCCAGCACTTTACAGACTCCGGCAAACAAATGGAAGCTGTGCTTGCCTGGAATCAACGTCAGCTGCTCCACGCCCACCCCACACTTCTCTGGAATGCTCGTAAAAATACTAAGTGCTCCACATAGGCCAATAATTAGCTCGCCAGAGTCACAATGCAGGGACCTTGTTGCTCTGCTAGGACATTCCCAGGTGAAGAACGGGACACATCAGAATTTCCCAGAGATCTTTTAAAATGCAGACTTCAGGATCTCAGCCCAAGAGGATCTGATTCTGTAAGTCTAGGGCGGGGCCTGGAAATCCAGGCAAACTTCAGTACCAAGGAGGACTTTACTTGGATTTGAGCAATGATACCCGATCTTACATTTTTGTTCAGATGGCCCTTACTTTAATCTTTACAAAAAAGTTGGGGATTTTTAAAGGCAAAGAAGGCACCTGTATCCCGTTTGAGATGAATATTTGTCTACTTACCTAACTCGCATTGGAAATAAGTTGCCCATTTTTTGCTTGTGGGTGAGATGTTTTTAATAGTTATATTTCTCATTTAAATTAAGTTTAAAAAAATTGTTTTAAGTATTCAAGAGGAACCTTTACATCTCTCCTGTTTCTCCCTTACCTGTCCCATTAAGCACACAGTGTCTTTGGAAAGAGGTTTCAGGTAACTGAATCGAAGTCAGTGGAATCACAGAAAGTGAAATCTAGAAGGATCTTAATACCTCCCCAGTTCAGCCCCTTTATTAGATGAGGAAACTGAGACCAACGAGTTTAACTTGCCCCATGTCACCCAAGTGGCCATGGAGACCTGCCCCCAACATCCTTTGCTGCTCCCCTGCGCCCAGAGGCCTGGCGTGAGTATTCTCATCTCACTGGAGCTTTTTTCCTAGTCTTGTTCTGCAAACAGCACTTCTGGCCCAACTGAGCAGGGGTAGGCTTGCTGCCTCTGAACTCAGCTCATCATGGGGCGCGCCGTCTCCCCTCTGCTTGATCAGACCCTAGCCACGGGGATCCATCCATCACCGCTGGCGGCTTCCCTAAGGAAGCGCCTTCAAGGTGAACATTGTTTAATTAAAAAACAAAAGCAGACTTCATCATGCCTCAAGATACTTTCATGTCTTCTCATTTACCTAAATCCCTGGAGCCTGCTTTCACATATCTTCTGAGAATATATACACCTATACATTCTCTCTCTCTCTCTCTCAATATATATGTAATATCTATATATACACACACACATACTCTATATATACATATATACATATATGGATACACACATATACATACACCTATACATTCTCTCTCTCTCTCTCTCTAAATATATATATAATATCTATATATACACACACACATACTCTATATATACATATATACATATATGGATACACACATATACATACACCTATACATTCTCTCTCTCTATATATATGAATATCACATACATATATACTCTCGCTATATATACATACACATATATATGTATACACATACATATATGCACATCTATATATTCTCTACTTCCTCAGAAATTATTTATTTGAATCCAAAGTGAGAGTTATCAACCCCACGCTGTATTAGTTCTTCTTATCTCATTTTGGACTGTCGTCAATGGAGAGAGAAGGAGAGAATGCCGCGGGCAACGCCATGACCAGTAGGCAATCTCCTGCCACCTCCTGCTCCCAGGGACAAGGGCTGTCACTCATAACCGCCTGCAGTGTCCCTCCACACTCCTCCACCATCCGAAGTCACCACTGCTCCAAGGACACGAAGTGCGTCATCACCGTGAATTCGAAAAGGGACCATCCATGGCTTATCCCACGAAGGGACGCAGCTCTGCAGAGGCCCCACTGCGACAGAGGCTGTTCCCTTAAGACCAGGTCTGCTTGGCACCTGCATGGTGGGTCAGCGCCCCAGCACCCAGGCCAGCATGGTAACCAGGGTCCCTCCTTCAGCAGCCAGGTCAAGGTCAGGCCCCTGGCCTCCAGCCTGGGCCAGCTTCCGCTGTGTAACCCAAGCTGCCAAATACACGTTTTCCTTTTCTCTACGAGCCGCGATGTGGAAAGGGTGAGGCAGCACCGCTCCGGACTCACAGCTGCCTGGCATCCCTGAGGACCGCGGCATCACCTGCGGCCACTTCCCGCGCCCCCGCCCGGGCACCTGCCCCAGCCAAGGAGCTGCGTGTTCCAGCCAGGGAAGAGCCGTGGAGAAGTCTTTCTGCCTGAGGTGGACCCTCCGCGTGTTGGAAAGAACATGGGGTCAGTGATGAGACGGACCCAGACGGACCCAGAAGCAGTCTTGCTTCTGCCCCTGCTGGCCCGAGACGATGAACGAGCCATTTAAACCTCACTGAGACTCAGTTTCCTCATCTGCAATGCTGGGATAATCATACCACCTTCCCAGCTTCTTATGCAAGTTCAACGAGAACACAGGTGAAATAGTACCTCCCCTCCCCTCCACGGAATCCTGCTGTTCCTGTGGGACGAGAGAGGGGTACCTGAGGGCAGGTTTGGGAACCTCCACAGCCCCAGGTAGCTATTTTCTCCTGGCGGGAAGGGAAGCATCACATCATCTTACAGCAGAACCACAGCAGGATGGGACTTAATTATATACGGCTGCAAGTCACCCATAACCGGGATCGTGCATCAGCTCTTCCAGAAAACGACCAAGGGCTTCTTGAAAGGTGACAACTATTTTTAAATAACTAAACTGGAAAAAAAAAAAGAGTTTTCTTCTCTCTCCTCTCAGCTTAAGGCAGACGGACCCAAGGACTAATTTAGATCAGGGTTCATTATGAATCTTGGGGCTAAAATTTTTTTTTCCCTAGAGTTCCTAAGCCTTCCAAGCACACAGCCTAGAAATAATCATGGAAACAGATTACCTGATTCCTGACACACACGCCCAGGAAGTTTAATTTATCTGGTAGTGCCGTCTTTCCCTGGAGTCTCTAATGGAGCCCGGAAGAGACGGCAAAGGATGGGGACGCAGTGAGGCTACCGTGGCTCGCAGGGCTGCTCTCAGGAGGCACAAAGCAGGGGAAGGGGCAGGAAAGTGTCTCACTGGGTCTGGGGCATTGTCCGAGATGCAGCCCAGCTCCCCTCTCCAGCCCAGAAGAGACCAGCGGACTATTGGACTAGCCCACTAGAGGTACTGGAACACTTTCCAAGGGCCAGGCGGGCCCTCCAGTGGTTTCAGGGCATACATTTCCACACTGTACATATTCATTTCTACAGCTGATCTGACCGGAGGGGAGCAGGGTCCTGGAATCCTCCTCCTGGCTTCCCGCCCCTTTCACAGACACTCTTCTGACTTTCAAGAGTGTGTTGCCCTTGGGTGAAAAACATCCCAGGGTGTCCAACCAAGGGACAATTCAGACTTGGTAATGGGTTCAGAAAGTGTATCACTCTGATAATTAGGTAGTGAATTTTGTTGCCCATCCAGTGGTTTCCAGTTGGCTTCCTGCAACAAGGAAGGAAGAGCTAAACACTTGTCCATTCATCAAATAATTTTTGGTGATAGATGATCTTGTCATTTTTGACACATAACTCAGAAGGTGTTCTATTTCCAATTGAGTAGCATTGATAGAAGAATACTCCTTCCATCAGTCAGAAAGACAAAGACAAATACCATATGATAGCACTTATATGGGGAATCTAAAATAGGACATAAATGAGCATATCTACGAAACAGGAACAGACTCACAGACATAGAGAACAGACTTGTGGTTGCCGAGGGGGAGGGGGAGGGATGGAGTGGGAGGTTGGAATTAGCAGATGCAAACTATTATATATAAAATGGATAGACAACAAGGTCCTACTGTATAGTACAGGGAACTATATTCAATATCCTGGGATAAACCATAATGGAAAATTATATTTATTTATATATATATAACATATAATATATATTATATATATTTATATATATAACATATAATATATATTATATATATTTATATATAGTATATAAATATATATTATATAATATATAATTTCTGTACACCAAAAAGTAACACATTCTAAATCAACTATACTTCAATAAAATAAATTTTTAAAAAAAGAATACTCCTTCCAGTCCTATCTAATCTGTGTGAGCAAGGTTTCTCAACACCAATAGCTCGAAAAATGAGGCACTGGCACAGAACTGATACTGAAACTAAGCTCAGTTTAGCAGTGATATGTGCATTGATTAAATAAGTAAATAATATCCCATCCATCTCATCAAGAAGCGCATTTCTAATAAAGTTTTGCTTTGGGGGTTTAACAATAAATTTATGTAGTTTCGAGTCACAGTTTGTTTGACTAAAGATAACCACAAGATTTAAGAACATGTTTTGGGTTTAAATATTAGCCAGTAGTGAAAGAAAGGGCTCAGGCCAGTGCAAGAGAGCCATTTCAAGACCTCAAGAAAGAGGGCAACTGGTGCATTTTTACTTGGTAGTTCTGTTCCGCACATCACACTTATATAGACCACCCCAAATTCCTTTGGGTTACTCACCCAAAGGAAGGAAGAACAGACTTTTAGAGCTAGAAAGCATGTCAAGTGGCTTTATTTTTATTTCTGTCTTATTCCGGTATCAATGTTTTGTTCCACAGGAAGTGAAAAGTATATATGCTTGCACTTTTTTTCTGGAAAAAGTCCATCCCTGACCTCTTCCTCTTGTTCTGCAAAGACTATTGGAAATCTAAGGAAACTCAAAAAGTATACCGTTCAATCTCATCTCTGTACAAACAAGGAAAGGGAAGGGGAGCCCAGGGAGTTGTGACAGTCATGGTGTTGGAAGGTTCTGGACCAGAACACAGATGCTCTGACCCCAGCCAGGGAGGAGCTTTCCCCACCCCCCAGTCATTACGGCTTTCACGGAGCACATGTGAGCTCCACTCTGCACAGCTGACATCCTGAGACTTTCATTTACCTTTTTTTTTTCTCTATTAAATATTGTTTCCTGGCTCCACTGCTTTTTTCCATTTCTGGTTTTCTCTCTCACTTTAGTGGAATAAATCTTTACAGCTTCTTATGCAAAGGTTCATGGTCAGTAAAGTGTGTAATTCCCTTTTCATCTGAAAACGCCATTATTCTTCCCTCACACTTGAGTCCCAGTTGGTCTCAGTAGTAAATTCTAGGTTGAAAATAATTTCCCCTCCGAATTTTGTCATCTACCGTTCAGGGCTGTGTGATACCATTTTGACTCTTAATCCTTTCTGTATGTGACCCGGTTTCCCTCTTGTAACTCTGTGTCGTTAATCGCTATTGTTCTGAAATTTCATAAAAGTAGAATTCTTGTGTGTTTGACTTCTTGTTGATTGTTTGTTTGTTTTATTTGTCATGATCCCGGACACTTGGCTGGTTACTATGTGGACTGTCATGTCCTTCTGTTCCAGAAAACCTTCTTGCACTATTTGTTTGATAATTTTCTCTCTTCCATTTCCTCCGGAACTGATATTAGATGATTTTTTGTTTCTTTTAAATTGATCCTCTTAACGTTCCCATCATTTCTCTCCTGTTTTCCATTACTTGGTCGTTTAACTTTTACATTGTGGAGTATTTCCTCAATTATATCCCCCATTTGTTTTACTCCCATACTTTTAATTTCCAAGAGCCTTTTAGCGTGACCTGATTTCTGTTTTATTCCGAGAGCAACACCCTTGCACGACTGCAATGCCATCTTGTACCTGTTTGGAGATATTAAATTACACGGTATTTTAAGTTTTCTTCTCTGCCCTGCATGGTTTCTTTCCTCTTCTCCTGTTCATTTTGGACTCTTGCCTCAAATGCCTGGTAATCCTTGACACCCTTTTATTACATGTGTCAGAGCAAGGCTCTAAGAAAGACACTGGAAGCTCTAAATATGTGAATAAGGCTTCTCACCTGGCAGCCTCCACATTTGGGCACCTCCAGATTTCAGTGTGTGAAGCTATTTTCTCTGGGAAAGAATTCCCAAATCCCCACCCCTGCATATAGCTGCAGGGACTCTGTGAGCAGAGCAGGGAAAAGGGGCAGGGAGGGGGTTAGGGGATCAGACTTTCATTTCATACCTGTTTTTATCCCTACACCACACCCCTTCCCCCCCACGTTGTACCTGAAATGTCCAGGACCAGAGCTCCTTCTATTTAATTTGTCCAGAACATAAACCTGCAGTCTTCTGAGTGGAGTGGGGCAGAGCTAGAAGACCAGGAGCCCTGGATGGAAACAGTGGTCCTGTTTCCCATTTCCAGCCTCCAGCTTGCCTCCAACTTTCTGTGATGCTACCAGGTCCAGAGCCTTCAAGGGGTTTTATGGAATTAAATAGCTTGTTTTCCTTCAGTATTCCCTGCCTACACACGTTAGAATGTAGTTTCTTCCTCTTTACTTAGTCAGTTCCTCTCTCCCATCTGTTTTCCATCTTGTAGAAATCTGTTTAAATCTCTTGTCCACTGGGGGCTCCTGTCTGCCCTTCTTAGCCCTCAGAAGCCTTACACTTTTGTCCTCCTGTAATGCTATTTTAGGGTGGTGTGGGCAGAGAGGTGGGGAGAGAGGAAAGATTCATACATGGATTTAATCTGTTATCTTTTATTGGGTCTTTTATTTTCTTCTATTGTTGTCTAGTTTCAAAGTTAAGCTCATAGTATGAATTGGGAACGTTTATATCTTTTTCTAGGCTCTGGGAGAGTTCCTATATTTCTTGGTAGAATTTGTCCAAAACAGGATCTGGGCCTTATATCCTTTCAAGGGTTGGATTTTAGACTGCCTTTTCCATTTTTCTATGGTAATCGGTTTATTTAGGTTTTCTACTGCTTCTCAAACTTTTTCAAAATGTGGTGTTTGGAGTTTCTGGGTCTCCAGTCCAGATCTTTTACCTTTTGTTTCATTCTTTCTTTCTTTTTTTTTTTTTTTATAAATTTATTTATTTATTTTTGGCTGTGTTGGGTCTTGGTTGCTGTGTGTGGGCTTTGTCTGGTTGCTGAGAGCAGGGGCTACTCTTCGTTGCGTTGCATAGGCTTCTCACTGCGGTGGCTTCTCTTGTTGCGGAGCACGGGCTCTAGGTATGCTGGCTCAGTAGTTGTGGCTCTCAGGCTCTAGGGCATAGGCTTGGTAGTTGTGGCGCACGGGTTTAGTTGCTCCGTGGCATGTGGGATCTTCCCGGACCAGGGCTCGAACCCGGGTCCCCTGCATTGCCAGGCGGATCCTTAACCACTGTGCCACCAGGGAAGTCCCTGTTTCATTCTTTCATCTGTTTGTTCTATAGTATAAAAATCCAGGACATAGAGGCATTATTCACAATAGCCAAAAGGTGGGAAGCGACCCAAGTGTCCATCAATAAATGAATGGGTAAGCCAAAGTGGTGTATGCTTACAATGGAATAATATTCAGCCATAGGTAAGAGGGAAATTCTGACACCTGCTACATCATGGATGAACCTTGAGGACATGATGCTAAATGAAATCAGCCAGTCACAAAAGGACAAATACTGTAGGACTCCACTTATATGAGGTCCCTAGTGTAGTCAAATTCGTAGAGACAGACAGTAGAAGGATGGTTTCCAGGGCCTGGGTCGGGGGAGGGGGGCAGGAATGGGAAGTTAGTGTTTAATGCGGACAGAGTTTCAGTCTTGCAAGATGAAAAGAGTTCTAGGGATGGATGGTGGTGACAGTGACACATGATGTGAATGTACTTAATGCCACTGAACTGTACATTTTAAAATGGTGTCAATGGTAAAGTTTATGTTATGTGTATTTTACTTCAATTTTTAAAAAAATAATCTAAATTTTTTAAAAATCAGGGAGAATTTCTTTTTTTAATTAATTTATTTTTTGTCATGGAAAGGCATTTTATTTGAAATATAGCAGTGTGTACATGCCAATCCCAAACTCCCAAACTATCCCTGCCCCCTACCCTTCCCCATAAATAGAATAGTACAGTCTGTAAACTTTTGAGACTGAATCCGGCCCATGGCAGTGAAAACGCTAAGTCCTAACCACTGGACCACCAGGGAACTCCCCCAAAATCAGGGAGAATTTCTTGCTTTGACCATTTGGTGCCTGGATTTATTTTTTATATTTAGTTACCCATTCCATATATTGAAGGATTTTTTTAATTATCTTATTTTGAATTTATAAAATTTCTACTTGATTCTTTTTTAACATCAGTCATTATTATGTTGTGATGATTCCTCCCAATTAGCCCATCATAAGATAATAATTATCTATATTTTAAAGTGTTTTTCTGTTTTCACTATTGGCAAGGGGATGATTTTCCCCCTTGTTAAGCTTGGTGGTTCTCTTTCATGAGGTTGATCTTCTGGAAAGGCCGGTGATTCTTGTGCTTCCCTTCATTTGGGGGATTCCCTCTTTGCCTGTAGACCCATTTATTCTGTGGCCCTCACTATAGGGGATTGTGGGCAGGGGTTTTCTGGGTGTGAGCAGGTCTCCACTTCTCCCTGGGTTCAGGAGCCTCTGGGGACACTTCCTTCCTTCTTAGCCTCAAGTACGCACTCTCACTATCCTAGTCAGTGGACAGAAGTCATTGCTTCTTGAAGTAGGAGTTGCAAAAGGGGGCTGCCTAGCCCAGCTCACCTTCCAAAGGCAGCTTCCAACTATACCCCTAAAGTAAGACTAGGGGTCTCCTACCTGAGCCTGTGTTTCTGTCTGGAGACTCTGGGCTTCCTCAGATCACTACATCTCATGGCAGCCTTTCAATGGATTGTTCCGTGTTTTGGCTTTTCTGCTATTCTGGTTGCCCACCCCCTGCGTCTTCAAAAACTGTCCTCCATCCTTACTGGCTCATGGCGTGCCATCTTATTTTTTCGTGCTGTTATTCTTTCAAGAAACTTTCATACAGGTGTTCAGCCCACCCCCTCACGTCCTTCCTTTGTCTCCTTTTGAGAAGCCTCTCTGGGTAGGACCAGGTTTCTTCTTGGGCCAACAACACCCAGTGGGTGGACTGAATATCTTTGCAAGGTGGTGACTGTTCCCCATGCTGGGCTGGACCCGTAGAGTTAGCGCCCGGGACATGGGCCCAAACAGACAAAGGGGACCTTATGGCCAGTGGAGGTGCTTCCCCCCGGGCTGCTAGGTGAGTGAAGCTCATCATTTTCCACTTCCCCAGCCTCACAAGCACGTCCCCGGGAGCACAGGAGACCCACGGCTGTGTGCTGTGTCTGGGAGCAGACCGTCCAGAGGAAACACTCGCAGTTTTGATACCAACGCCATAAAGAATCAGTGCACAGCCATGGGGTAGAGAGGACGTAGGCATCCTTTTGTTCACAGCAATTAACGCATTCCAGCCAAGCCAGTTCTGGGCAGGGGGCCGAGGGAGTCACCACAAAATGGCCTTTGTCCGAACTCCCATAAAAAATTCCAGCCAGTGGGAGTGAGCACAGACCAGGGACTCGATTGTAGATGTCCCGGACCTCGGCTTCTACAGCGAAACTATTCCAGGAATTCGTGGACCGCGGTCTATCCAAGGAGGAGGAGAGAAAATACCTCCTCAAGAAAAGGTGCCGCTTTCAAAAGAGCTGATTTGATGGTTGAGGACTTATTGTTCTAAAAAGCTCTAGATCTCTCTAGAAAGCTGGGTGGGTTCTTTTGTGAATGCACTTAGATAGAGCCATAGAGAGACATCTTTCCATCTTCACTCACCCGACACCTACACGCAGTTCCCTCATGACACACAGAAATAGGTATGTGGCCATTTGGTTCACAGCTAAATAACCTTAAAACTCTGTTGCATCTTTCTAACGACAGACACACAATAAAACTTGCTCACTACGTACTTATCATTATCCCTGCTTTAGAACTGGGGGAAATGATGATCCAAGTGGTTAGGTAGCTGGATGAAGGTCAACTGGCAGGCCTGAAATGTTAATCCAGGTCCACCTGCACTATACCTGGACATCAGATCCACCGCACGGTAAGACGGCCCAGGTCGGAATATTGCCTCCTTGACCAAAGATGTAAGATGAGCACAGCTCTGTGCTTTGCTTTCCTCGGCTCTACAGTGGCCACGACCACACTGCCTCCACCACAGAAATTCTCCAGCATCCAGTGATGGACAGTGGGGAGTCCTGTAGAACAGAAGCCGGCACTTAGTGGGCAGTAAATGGACCTATTTCAATTAGGTCAAGGGCACAGAGGAAGAGACTGCCCAAGATTAGGAGGATGTGCTTCGAAAGATTTTTCCAACTTGGAGGGATGTGCACTGATCCACATATTTTTAGTCTCATTTTGAGCTAATCATGTACACTCAGAAGGGGGCTGACCGTATTAACGACGCACTTTGTTTTTGTTTTTTTGTTTTTGGCTGCGTTGGGTCTTCATTGCTGCACATGGGCTTTCTGTAGTTGCAGCGAGCTGGGGCTACTCTTCGTTTCAGTGTGCGGGCTTCTCATTGCGGTGGCTTCTCTTGTTGTGGAGCACCGGCTCGAGGCATGCGGGCTTCAGCAGTTGTGGCACGTGGGCTCAGTAGTTGTGGCTCGCGGGCTCTAGAGCGCAGGCTCAGTAGTTGTGGTGCACGGGTTTAGTTGCTCTGCGGCATGTGGGATCTTCCCGGACCAGGGCTCGAACCTGTGTCCCCTGCATTGGCAGGTGGATTCTTAACCACTGCACCACCAGGGAAGTCCCTAATGATGCACTTTTTGACGACCAGGACATTAGCCGAGGGCAGATGCCTTAGGGCTGACCACCACTGGGCAGAGTGGGCAAGAGGGACAGGGCACACCCTAGTGTCCTAGTGTCCACCCTAGAGGGGACGCCCTAGCTTTCCTTTTGTCCAAGAAGATAGGATTTGCTCCATGAACTCTCCTAAGAACCTTGAATAGAAGGCATGCGATCCTTCTATTCTTCCTGGGGCTTCTCATTCACTCACTGGGGGCCTTCACTTCCTCATCTGCACAAAAAATGAGAGGAAAGGAATCCTCATCTACGCTTTCCTATAGTTCTAGAAACATAAAATTCTGCAGCATTACTTCTTTGTGAAAATCAACCGTGGCTCGTCTCAAGGCTGGATTCCAGCCAACTACCATACAAAGGAGCAAATCCAAATCTCTGAGTGATGCACAGCGATTTCAGTTGAATTGAACCAACTCTCAGCTGTCAAACTGGAAACAGTACGAGCAAAGCCTTTGCAAAATAATAATAAAGCACAATAAGACATACTTGGGCCCTTCCTAGGTGGTAAATTCACCTTCTTACCTTGTACAGAATACTTTTTGGGTGTTTCACCTCTAGTGATTCATTTCCACTGGACTTTGGCATATAACTTAATTCTTATGAAGTTTGAACTTTTTATTAGTGGGAGGGTAGGAACAGGTTGTGGGTTTCATGCCTACACTGAAAATCATCTCACGGGTCCATCCTGACCCACTTGAAATGATTCACAATGTCTTCATCACCATCTTCAGAATAGCTGCCCTTCCTCAGTCACTGTGTTTCCCCTGGGGCTCACAATAAATATGCTTACACAACTCACAACCCTGCAAGGGAGGGGGCCCCAAGTTCGTTAGAATTGAGGAGTCACTTTCCCATCCTGCTGAAGGGTCTTCATTATGATGAAATATATTAATGCGGTTGAAGTTTAGTTATTTTGAGTTACAGATAATCAATATGAGTACAGCTGATTCTTGTTATTCACGGCAGTTTTGTTTTATAAAGTCACCGAGAACACTGAATTAGCGAATCCTGAACCTTTGCTCCTGGGGGAAATATAGGGCTAGGCTCCTGGGAGCCTTTGATGACAACACTTTCATCGACCAATCGACACATAACCTTGTTTTATGTGTGTTTCTGTTTAAAGACACTTTAATATACATCGTTGATTCACTAAACTCATGGCCGTCAGCACTACAACAGGTGCCCGACAAAGCTTCCCTAACACGTGTTTTCTCCATAAGGGACCATCACAGCCTACTTGCACTGAGGATCACTGGACAGCATCTCAGCACTATTCTTGGAAGCCGTTCTAAACGCAAAATCACCGGCAAAAAGCGCAAAAATCCACAGAGCTGTGAGTTTCTAGACGTTTCTGAGCATACCACCCTCTCGCTTTTGTCATAACTTATTTCCACTGGACTTTGATATATCATTTTCTTTTTATGAACCTTAATATTCTGCTTGCTAGAAGAATAGGAAAACGAGTGACGCTGATATTTACACAACATGTGGCTACACCCATTTGGCCCAGAAGTCAGAAGGCATGACTCACTGGGTCCTACACGGCTGTTTAATCTCTAGGTAAATCTCAGATAACACACCTGCCTTACAGTCTGAATTGTGGAGCCAAAGAACGACCATCAGGTGACAGCTCACCCACATCACAATTCCGTTTCCTTAGAGTATCAATAAACTTCTTTTCAAGGTGGAATTTGCAGACTGAAATGTTGCAAATTCACTGTGCATGGTGACTGGAGTTAATAATACTGTATCTCATCACAAGAAAAAATAAAGTGTAATGATGAAATGTAGGACGAGATTGCAGTTGAGAAAGAAGAGACAAAATAAAAACTACAAATAACGTTATGAATAGTCATCTCAAATACAAACCGTACAAATTCATTTGTTAATTTTAAGTGCACCTTAATCCAAAAAATCAGGTTTATCGATAGTATCAAAATAATGAAAATCACCAGGATCACCATGCTTATTAACATCTGAGCTGTCCCTGGGGAAGGAGAAGGGCAAGACAGCACGAGGGTTATGGTAGGAGTTTGCTTCAGCACAGGAATGGGGAAAGACAGCCGTATTCAACCAGAGCTTGCATTTTTATTGTTTGAAATAACATTGTAAGAACATCTAGGAAATGCTAGCCCAGAGATGGCAGATAAGAGAATCTGCTGCATCAGCTCTAGCTCATGGGGGTGTGGTCCCTCGGAGCCCTGTTGCAGAGGATTCTGCCATCAAGCTTAGTGGGAAACGGAGCCACACATACAGGACGTCAAGTCTGACTTCATCCGGGCTCTGTGATAAGTGCTTTCTATGCACTAGCTCGTGGATTCATCCCAAGGAGCACCGTTAATATCGTCATTTTATGGATGAAGAAACTTGCACAAGATCCATCGACTAACAAAGCTGCCCAGGGGGATTGTCAAGGTGCTTCACCGTCAGGACCCTCTAGATGGGAGGCAGTGCCTTTGAATGTAGTAGTTCCTGCTTATAACACTTAGTAGCCTTGAGACTGTGGGCATTTTTTTAACCTCTCTATGCCTTCATTTTTTAACCCACCTCATAAAGGTAATAATAGTATCATAGTATAATAGTATAATAGGGTTGTTATGATTGGGACAGGGCCTGGCAGACAAAATGTGAGCTATTATTATTGTCTTTTTTTTTTTTTAAACATCTTTATTGGAGTATAATTGCTTTACAATGGTGCATTAGCTTCTGCTGTATAACGAAGTGAATCAGCTATACGTATACATATATCCCCATATCCCCTCCCTCTTGCGTCTCCCTCCCACCCTCCCTATCCCACCCATCTAGGTGGTCACAAAGCACCGAGCTGATCTCCCTGTGCTATGCGGCTGCTTCCCACTAGCTATCTATTTTACGTTTGGTAGTGTATATATGTCCAT
Organism: Balaenoptera ricei; assembly: GCF_028023285.1. NCBI lineage: Eukaryota > Metazoa > Chordata > Mammalia > Artiodactyla > Balaenopteridae > Balaenoptera > Balaenoptera ricei. Next base: position 61,154,498 of record NC_082658.1, read on the forward strand.
GCCACTCTCTCACTTTGTCCCAGCTTATCCTTCCCCCTCCCCGTGTCCTCAAGTCCATTCTCTAGTAGGTCTGTGTCTTTATTCCCATCTTGCCACTAGGTTCTTCATGACCTTTTATTGTCGTTACTGACCTGCCAGTGAGCACTGTCCGTGGTGACTCGGAAGCTGCATCCCCAGCCCTACCCGAGGAGTGAGCGGCCAAAGTCCCTTGATGGGAAAATAATGTAAGTTCATCCAAAAAGGATGAAGCGGCCTCTTAGCAGATCAACTTTGCTCAGACTACATAGAACTGCCCATCAGGTAATCTGCCTTTATGGCAGATTATCAAACTATGCCAAACAGTACAAAACTCCTTTCCCAAAGACCCCAGAAATGACGCCATATGTACAATTTGAATGTGCTTTTATTGCAGAGATGATCATAGTACATTGTAGAAAACAGAAAACGCAAATGAACAGAAAGATGAAACTAAAAAGCACCCACCACACGCCCTCTGAGATAACCGCTATCAACGAGTTTGCATATATCCTTCCAAAATTTTTCTACCTCTATATGTGTATTTATTTTTCACACACACACACACACACACACACACACAAAGTAATCATATGGTTTGGTAGCTTAGCTGATTTCATTGGCTGTGTTCCATCTTTTCATGTGACTTGATCACGCCTGCCATTTGGGACCCTGGCAGCCTGCCAGCAGCCGTCCCAAGCACCTGTCCGATTTTCCTGACCCAACGAGGTTGGCATCCTTAAAACCACTCTCAAAGGGGAAAATTAATGCTTTGAGAGCTTAAGTAAACTCGCCAAAGTCCACAGAGCCGGCAGGCGTCAGAGCCAGGCCACATCGCCGGCACCAAGGCCTGTTCTGCAAACCAAGCCTTATGCTTCCGCAGAGCCTTTGCAGACACAAATCCACTGGGACAGAACCAGACTTTATTTGACCCGCCTCCCATGACTGTGCACGTAGAATGTTGTCAGTTCTTTTCACAATCATGAACAACGTGGCACCAAATATCTTTATATATCCTTTAGTTATTTTCTTAGAAAAAAATATTTCTAGAACCGGAATTGCTGGATGAAAAGGTTTGTATGTTTAAGGCTACTAATACATAGTACTAGGTCAGCCTCCAAAATACTGCACCACTGAAAACCCTCCGTAGTCCCTTTCCCACGTCATGTACCCCTTTCATCAACAAGTATGTATGAAGCACCTATTAGATGCAAGGCCCTTATTTTAAGCACCACGCATTTGTATTCATTGGATTTTTATTATATGATAATATAACATAGGTGGAAAGGTAGATATTTGTTCACTGACCCTCACAATAATCCAGGAGAGAGGCAGAGAAGGAAATGCTTCGGAAGAGGAAATAGACACCCACGGAGTTTCAGGAGCCCACCTGAGGTCACACCGCTGGCAAGGGACGGATCGAGGACTGGGGCCAAACCCATCAGGCTCCAAAGCGGAAGAGGTCTTGCCTTTCTGCCGCCCAGCCAACCCCAGACAGCAAGGGTCACCTGAGGGGTTTTGTGCAATTTCCTGTCCCTTCCCCACACGCTGCCTATTTTGACCATCAAAGGGAAACATGCAGAAGAGCTGACTGAGGGAGAGTTGAAAATGGGGTGACACTTCCTGAACCTCAAGGCTGGCTGGAGCAGGGTGGTTGTCCTGATTCTGTCCATCGAAAGAAACCCAGCAGCAGATGCATGGCACGGTGACGGCTCCGCACACCAGCTGCACATAATGTTGAAACTGGACGAGATTCCAGCTGTCATCTGGACCAGCTCCTTTATTTTACCCCCTCAAATGGCAGCCCTGCTCTCTTTCCATAAACCTTTTCTGAACAAGCCCAGATGGTCCTGAATCCTTTCTCCTAACGTCCAGAACCCTCCTCTCATCCCAGTGGCCCATCAGTGCCAAAGGAAAGTACCTGGAACCTTTATCTCCAAGTCTCACCCTTCACAATCCTGCTGGAAAAATGTAAAACTCCTATGTGAAAAAAATGTCAACAAAACATAATAACAACTGGTAAAAAAAAAAAAATCTGCACATCATGTGAAATATATATGTAAATATTAATTAATAAACAGATCATACAAATCAACAACAAAAAGCCAAACAATCCCATAGAAAAATGGCAAATAGTAACAAACAAGCATTTCAGAGAAAAAGAAACACAAATGGTCAGTCCACTTAAAAGATGCTAAATCTCACTCATAATTAAAGTCAAACCAAAATAAAGGCAGTTATTTAATGAATAAATAGCAAAAGAGTAGTGAAAAATAAAACAATGGTATCTCATTTTATATAAAGCTAGCAAATATTTAAAAACATTTCTCAGTCTTTGGCTTCTCCTTGCTTTTTTTATCATCCCGGTAACATGGAGGGAATGTTTCTATTATTTGCTATACTAACTGAACAATTTTTTTTAAAGTTAAACATATACTTACCATATGGCCCAGCCAGTCTGTGTCTAAGTATTTATCCCAGAGCAATGAAAGCATATGTTTATACAAAAACATAAACCTAAATGTGTATAACAGCTTTATTTCTAATACCCCCAAATCAAAAACAACCCAAATGCCCATCAACAGGTGGGTGAATAAACTAAATGTGGTCTATCCATCTGACGGAATACTACTTAGCAATACAAAGGAATGAACTATTATTATATGCAGCAACATGGATGAATCTTAAAATAGTTATGTCAGACAAAAAATGACTACAAACTATACTGTATGATTCCCTTTGTATAACATTCCAGATAATGCAAACAAACCTATAGTGATTACAAAGTAGATCAGTAGTTCCCCGGGGACAGGGTAGGGGCAGGGAGAAATGAGAGGGAGGGAAAAGGAAATTTTAGTGGGTGGTGAAGATGTTCATTACCTTGATTGTGGTGATTGTTTCATGAATATACTATATGTATGTAGGTATGTATGTGTAAGAACTTAAAAATTCTTTATGTCATACCCAGACAAAATTATAATTCAAAAAGACACATGCACCCCTATGTTCACAGCAGCACTATTCACAATAGCCAAAACATGGAAACAACCTAAATAAAGAAGATGTGGTACATATACATAATGCAATGGAACATTACTCAGCCATAAAAAAGAACAAAGTAATGCCATTTGCAGCAACATGGATGCAACTGAGATGATCATACTAAGTGAAAGAGAAAGACAAATACCATATGACATCACTTATATGTGGAATCTAAATTATGGCACAAATGAACTTATCTACAAAACAGAAACAGACTCACAGACATAGAGAACAGACTTGTGGTTGCCAAGGGGGAAGGGGAAGGAGGAGGGAAGAACTGGGAGTGTGGGATTAGTAAGTGCAAACTATTATATATAGGATGGATAAACAAGGTCCCACTGTATAGCACAGGGAGCTACATTCAATATCCTGTGATAAACCGTAATGGAAAAGAATATAAAAAAATGAATGTCTATATGTGTATAACTGAGTCACTTTGTTGTACGATAGAGATTAGCACAACATTGTAAATCAGCTATACTTCAATTTTAAAAAATTAAATTAAAAAAAATTTTAAATTTGTTTCTGTGAATCATACCTCCATTAAACAAAGGCTAGCTATTAAACAACACCATAACTTGCCTTGTTCTCCCCAGCATACCCATCTACCTCGTGTTACCCTGTGATTTCCAGTTTCTCCTGCCCTCATTCTTGCGGCTTCCTTTTTTTTTACAGTTGTTTGTACTTCTTTATTTGTTGTTTGAATATTTAAATATTCACTGCATGAATTTTCTTCATGTTCCTATATTTTCCCATCAGCTTCTCTCTCTTATGAATTTGAACCAAGAAAAAAACGTGGAAATAACAGTAAGATCATCGCAACAAATGCAAGGCGGGGAGAGCAGAAGTGACTATCACCCATCATGGAGAAGGAGACTCAGTTCAGAGCAATTCAATCATCTGCGTAAGGTCCTGGTCGAGTGCCGTTTCTACTACACCTCATGCCATCCACCCTCTTACTCACTTAGATGCTGATAAGAAGGGAAAATATTTTTCCCTTTGTTCCCACACTTCAGCCTCAGCCCGGAGGTCAAAGAATCATTGAAACTTCCAGTTTACAACCTGTGATTTCCACAGGAGCTGGGGTTGCTGATCTGGTGTGGGAGAGTCTGTGAAATTCACTGGGTCATGTTTGATGGGGGAGGTGGAGTACGTCCATGCCCGGGGTCTCCCTGTTCCCAACCCTCTGCGTCCCAGCCTGGGTGAGTAAGTCCAGTCCTGTCTGCTGTGCATGGACCACCCTAGATTCCTAGAGCCCGTGTGGCCTCCTGACCAAAGCTTCAGCCACCCATTCAGCTTCCCCAGGGAGCTCTGCCCTGGGACTGGGGCATACCTGCCATGTTCCTGGGCCTTTCACTCTGTCTCAGAGGGGAGGAGGGGTACGCATCAGAATTCATGCATCAAAGCCAGTTTGTAAATCCCTAACTGCAATCTCCATCACTCTGCCACCTCCCACCTCCTCCAAAAGCCCAGTCTCGACACCTACAACTCACGCGTTCCTTCCTTTATGAGGCAGGCACATAGAATCTTAAGCAACATTCATTTTACGATCCAAAAGGACTCCCCAGAACCCATGAAATGAGATTAGTGTGGCAAAAACTGCAGGTTAACCGAATTAACGTCCATTCCCGCTTCTTTACTTGGTAATAGAACCCTAACTAGTAGTTGGGACCATTGCTGATCAGAAAAGGAAAAAAAGCCAATTTCCAGCCACTTTCACAGTTAGGTATGGCCAGGAGACTAAGGTCTGACTACCGAGACAGGAACAGGAATGCTGCGTGGAACATTCTGGAAGGAAGGCTGCTTAAAAGACCTGCCTGAGATGCGAGGGGCTCATCTTTCCTGCCTGGAGGGCAGATGCCCTGGCTGAAGTTCCATCGGCCTTGGAGGACCAGGGGACGAGGAAGCCACACTTTGACGATGGTGGAGCGGGAGACAAAAACCTGGGTTCCTGATGCCTGAGAGCCTTCATACCAGCTCTGAATTGCCCACTTCTGGACATTCTTTATGTGCGAGAGAAATACAGTTCTATCCTGTGGAAGCCACTGTTATTTTGAGGGTTTCCATTCTATGCATTGGATCCTGATCTAACCAATGTAGTTCGTCTTCTGTCTCTGTGTCCACAGCACTTTGGTGGCTTATTGAGTTCTACTGGGATTATCACCTGATGTTCACATCTCTCCACTAGACTGTATTTGGTAAGAGCACGGATCATATTTTAGTAGTCTCCAGATGCCTGGTACCTCCCCATCGAGCATGCAGCAGGTACCTGGGGAATATTTTTAAATATTTGAAGGAATGAATTTCCAAGGTAAAATTCAAAAGCTGTCTGAAGGTGGAGAGCTCTATATAATCTTCGCCCCTGGGGTAACCCCTGCTCCTCTAGGTGAATCATGATGTCTGGCCCCAGGGCTTCCCTCCCTGGCAAACTCAACTCGCTGGAGACCAGAAATATGGGTGTAAAAAAAGCCATTGTTACCTCCCCCGGCATCTTCCCCCTCTCTCGCTGATGACAAAATGGAGGCTTTGTTTAGGCAAAGTACAGTGTTACACTTCTGACCTCTCGGACCCCAAACCTTCAGGAATGGAGAAAAAAACAATTTTACCATTACTCCTTGTATATCCAAGCCAACATTTATTTAAAATATCCAAACACTGTTTTAGTATATTTTTCTCTGTCTCAGATTTCTACCCAGTTATTGAACCCCCTCCCCACCCCACCCCATCTACCCTTCTATCTGCGGCATGTCCAACATTTCTATCTCCTTATTTACTACTCTCCTTTTTTTCTGTAAATGAATTACCTTTAAAAATATTTGTTGGGGGGTTTCCCTGGTGGCGCAGTGGTTGAGAGTCTGCCTGCTAATGCAGGGGACACGGGTTCGAGCCCTGGTCTGGGAGGATCCCACATGCCGCGGAGCAACTAGGCCCGTGAGCCACAACTACTGGGCCTGCATGTCTGGAGCCTGTGCTCCGCAACAAGAGGGGCCGCGACAGTGAGAGGCCCGCGCACCGCGATGAAGAGTGGCCCCCGCTTGCCGCAACTAGAGAAAGCCCTCGCACAGAAACGAAGTCCCAACACAGCCAAAAGTAAATAAATAAATAAATAAAATTAATTTAAAAAAATATTTGTTGGGCATTCATAAATGCTGAACGCTGTGCAAGGTTCGGGGAATATGAAGATAGCTTTGATTACAAGTTGGGTTTGGCCACTAGGTTTAAACAACAAAACACAGCTTGGCAATTGCTGTAATGGAGGTGCCAGACACAGTGGTTGCCTTGAGGAAGGATCACCTCAGTTTTTCCAAGACAGTTGGAAGAAGCTTCATGGAGACCATGGTGGCTGGGAGATCCTTGAAGGACCAGCAGGAGGTCAGCAGAAGAGCAGAGGGGGCAAGTATTTTGTGCAAATGCGAGTTGAGCGAGAAATATTCTAGACGGCATGGGCGCATGTGAGGAATGAGGCAGATCGTGCCATGGCAGGTGGTCAGAGGTGAGGCTGGACGGATGGGCGTGGGTTAGACCAAGCAGGGCTCAGAAAGCATCGTATCCCAGTTTGGACCATCACCTGCAGGCACTGGAGAGATATGGAAGGGATCTGTGCTGTAGAGTCATCTCCATGATGGTGTCCAACTTTAGAATGATCTCCCTGGCAGGAGTATGGAGAACACACAGGGGTGAAGCCCAGAGCAGGCAGCCATCGTGATACTCCAAGTGGGGGATGGATGGGTAGGGCTCTGAGAGATGTTAAGGTCTTGGAAACAGCAGGGCTCAGTGCCCACTGAATTTGGGGGTGATGGTTTTGACTTTGTGCAAGTACATGGTAGATACATTTGAGATAGAAATCACCCCATCACTTCTACTTTTCTTGGATATTATCTTACCTGGGAGAAGAGGCTATGGGTGGAGGGAGCATCTCCCTCAGCAGAGGCTGAGCCAGGGGAGACGCTGGCCCTTCATTTTACACTGCCCAACCGTCCCTCCCCACTTTATGCTGACCCATATTGACCTCCACCTTCCCTAACTCCCATGCCTGTGTTGCCCATCCCATCCTACTCTCTCACTTCCAGTAGCTCTCGCTTTTAGAGAAGAGTGCATGGCAGACCATGGGCTGTCCCAATCACCCAAGCATATCTGAAGCAGGGAGACTGGGGCTGGGCACTTCTTTATTGGAAGATGCCCAACACACGGTAGTCAGTCCATGAGAACAAGACAGGTGCCAGGTGGGCAACCACTGGCCTTGGGGACTGGGGATTGGGGGCTGGGCAACCAAGAGAGTTACCTGGGCCAGGTCTGTGCTCCAACCTGCCTGATCTCTTCACACTCTCTTCTAACATCCCCCAGTGACTAGAGGGAATAGTTGTACTGCCTGGGGGAGAAAACAGAATTGAGTCCCTCTTAGGCAGCAAAGAATAGGAAGAATATATTTTCATTCTCTACATCTCTTTGAACTTAGTCACCTGGTCACATCTAGCTAGCTGCAAGGGAGGCTAGGAAATGCCTTTATTGTGGATGACCATATTCCCAATTAAAGACTGGGAGTTCTAGGCTTGTGGTTGCCAAGGGGGAGAGCATGGGGGAGGGATGGATCGGGAGTTTGGGGTTAGCAGATGCAAACTATTATATAGAATGGATAAACAACAAGGTCCTACTGTATAGCACAGGGAACTATATTCAATATCCTGTGATAAACCATCATGGAAAAGAATATGAAAAAGAATGTATATATATATATGTATAACTGAATCACTCTGCTGTACAGCAGAAATTAACACAACATTGTAAATCAACCATACTTCAATAAAATAATTTTTTTTAAATTAGGAGTTTCTGTTGTTGTAGAAGGTGGGGAAAACTAATACTGGATGACAGCTATGAACATCTGCCACCCCCTTGTTCAGGACTACTTGTTCTACACAGTCTTTGCTCACACCCCCATCTCCTCCACAAGCCATCCTTCCATTTCCTGAACTCCTAGTTTATCTGACCTTCCCTCCCAGCACAAGTCTCTTCCTACTCTCTTATGGCCCTCTGTGTTCTTTTATTATAACCCCCGCTGTACTTTGGTCACCCATTGGGCAGTATTCTGTGCTGAACTCACTTGAACTTCTCCTGTCCCCACCAGCAGTGGGTACATATGGGGCAACGTTTATCACAGTAATCTACAGTGCTCTGGCTCTCAGCCAACCTCCAAATTCTGCCCCAGGGTCTGTGAGCAGTTTCCATGATGATGATGATGTTTCAGGTGTACAGCATCATGATTCAACATCTGCGTACACTGCAAGGTGATCAACTCAAGTCTAGTCACCATCCATCACCAAACAGTTGACCCCTTCACCTATTTTCCCCACCTCCCCAATGCCCTTCTCCTCTGAGTTTGTTTTTGTTTGTTCGTTTTTTTGATTCCACATACGAATGAAATCATACAGTATTTGTCTTTCTCCATCTGACTTATCTCACTTAACATAAGACCCTCAAGGTCCATCCATGTTGTTGCAAATGGCAGGATTTCATTATTTCTATGGTGGAATAGTATTCCATTTTGTGTGTGTGTGTGTGTGTGTGTCTCACACCTTCTTAATCCATTCATCCAACAAATAAACACTTAGGTTGTTTCCGTGTCTTGGCTATTACAAATAATGCTGCAGTGAACATGGGGGTGCAGACATCTTTTGGAATTAGTGTTTTCCTGTTCTTTGGATAAACACCCAGGAGTGGAATAGTTGGGTCATATGGATTCTTTCTTTTCCTGATAATCCATTAGTAGTGTATAGAAACACCACTGATTTCTGTATATTTATTTTATATCCTGCAACTTGACTATTTATTAGTTCTAACAGATTTTTGTCAGAGTCTTTAGGGTGTTTTATATATATAATATCATGTCATCTGCAAATAGTGACAGTTTTATTTCTTCCTTTCTACTTTTGATGCCTTTTCTTTCCTTTTCTTTTTCTTTTTTTCTTTTTTTTTGCCAAATTACTGTGGCTAAGACTTATGTTGAATAAAAGTAGGGAAGGCGGGCATCCTTGTCTTGTTCCTGATCTCAGAGGAAAAACTTTCAGCTTTTCACTGTTGAGTATGATGTTAGCTGTGGGTTTGTCATATACAGTCTTCATTACGTTGAGGTATGTTCCCTCTATACCCACTTTGTTGAGAGTTTTTATCATAAACGGATGTTGGATTTTGTCAAATGCTTTTTCTGCTTCTATTGAGATGATCGTGTCGTTTTTATCCTGCTTTTTGTGAATGTGGTACATCACATTGACTGATGCGCAGATATCAAACCTTCCTTCCATCTCTGGAATAAATCCCACTTCATCGTGGTACATGATCCTCTTAATGTATTGCTGGATTCTGTTTGCTAATATTTTGTTGACAATTTTTGCATCTACGTTCATCAGGGATATTGGCCTGTAATTTTCTTCTTTTGCAGTGTTTTTGTCTGGTTTTGGTATCAGGATAACACTAGCTTTGTAAAATGTTTGGATGTTTTCCCTCCTCTTCTACTTTTTGGAAGAGTTTGAGAAGGAAATGTATTACTCTTCTTTGAATGTTTGGTAGAATTTGCCAGTGAAGCTCTCTGTCCTGGGGTGTTGTTTGTTGGGAGATTTTTTTTATTACTGTTTCAATCTCCTTACTAGTCATCAGTCTATTTTCTATTTCTCCACAATTCGGTCTTAGAAGAGTGTATGTTTCTAGGAGTTTGTCCATTTCTTCTAGTTTGTTTAATTTGTTGGCATATAATTGTTTGTAGTAGTCTCTTCTGATTTCTGTGGTATCAGCTGTAACGTCTCCTCTTTCACTTCTGCTTTATTTATGTGAGCCCCCTCTTTTTTTCTTGATTAGTGTAGCTAGAAGTTTGTTGATTTTGCTTATCTTTTCAAAGAACCAGCTCTTAGTTTCATTGACCTTTTCTATTTTTTTTTTTTTTTTTTTTTAGCCTCTGTTTCATTTATTTCCACTCTGAGCTTTATTATTTCCTTCCTTCTATCAGCATTTTTAAAAGCACACCTTTTTTTTTTTTAACCTTTCAGATCCTCTCTTTTCCTTGAACCCAGAAATATGTCCATATACTGTACTGTACTGGGGATGGCTTTCAGTGACACCCACACAGACTCACCCCTCCCTTGTAATGACTAGGACGATCCTTATCATATTTGGCTCCTCCTGCCACGGGATGGGCAGCCGCCCAGGATGCCCTTCAGCCTCTTGTGAATATACGCACTCCAGGGTCCACCCCATCCCTCTTCTGCAGACACGTCTGAATTCCATCTCAGGCTCATAAGCTGTTACATAATCATAAGCTGTTACATAAATAATCATAGACAGTCACATAAACAATACCCAGAGCCTCTAATTCTGTGCAAAAACACAGTGTTATCAACATTTGATGGGTGGATGATTATTGCCTCCAATTTACTGACTCTCGGAATCATTTAGTCGGGCTTAAGTGCAGAACTATTTTTGAAATGCAGATGGATAACCATGGAGTCTCAACTGGAGGTAAAGCTAGTGATAGTGGAAAGGACCAGTTGTAGATAAATAGACATTTTGTCAGGTGAGGGAAAGGAAGGGGCCCTGGGGATGTGCACGCAGAGAGGTCTTTTCTGTCTTTAAACAAAAATGATGTCCAGAGCCTCTCATGTTTCATGAATGATGTTGGATGCTTTCTGTGCATTATTTCTTAGCCTATAACAACTTGAGGGTAGGAACCCCACTTTACAGAAGGGAAAATTGAGGCTCAGAGAACAGAACTGATTTGCCCCGGGGCCCATGAATAGATTTTAGATTGGAACTCAGATCTGACTACAGAGCCTGTGGGGTTCCTGCTACTGCATGACTTTTCAGATATTGGACGAACTCTCCTGTAGAACAAGGAAGAGCCTTTTGGAATGTGTTCAGGTAGGCTGAGCAGGGGTCAGTGGGCAACAGTACAGAGAGGCCAGCGGGGCTCGGGGGCACAGGAGTGGCCTAGGAGGGAAATGGTCTGGCTTCCTAAGTGATGAACTTCCCATCGGGGGCGGGTTTGAGCAGAGTTCTTGAGACCAGATGTCAGGAAGCTGCAGAGAAGGTTACATCTGGCTGGACGTTGAAACATGATTTCTAAGGCTCTACCAAGCTCAAGACTGCAGCTAGAAGAGGGTTCTTCATCCGGGCAGACAGAGCAGGCTGCTTATGAAGAATGTGGGCATGAGATCAGGCCTAAAATGCCTGAGGAAGGTTGCACAACAGTGTGAATGTACTTAATGCCACTGAACCGTACATTAAAAATGGTTAAGATGGTAAATTTTACATCGTGTATATTTTACACAATAAACAAAAAAGTCAGTAGAAGAAAAAAAAGTGACAGATCCAGTTCTAGACTGAAAACAGCGCAAACACAGGTTTCCAGTGTTACTGTAGAGGACGATGGCCCTGTAGACTCGGACAAAAGAAGCGTCTCTGCTACAAGACTGGCCATGTCTTGGAATTTAAATAAAGAAGGAGGACTTCCTTGGTGGCACAGTGGTTAAGAATCTGCCTGCCAATGCAGGGGACACGGGTTCAAGCCCTGGTCCAGGGAGATCCCACATGCCGAAGAGCAACTAAGCCCGCGAGCCACAACTACTGAGCCCGAGTGCCACAACTCCTGAAGCCCGTGTGCCTAGAGCCTATGCTCCACAACAAGAGAACCCACCGCAATGAGAAGCCCGTGCACCGCAACGAAGAATAGCTCCCGCTCGCCACAACTAGGGAAAGCCTGCGCGCAGCAACGAAGACCCAAAGCAGCCAAAAATAAATAAAATAAAATAAATAAATTTTAAAAATAAATAAATAAAGAGGAGGGATGACCAGAAATTGGTCAATAGCAGTCTTTGCCCACCCACTGTGCTCGTGGAACCAGCCCTGTGACATCCGGCAACTCTGAGTCCCATTTCCCTTGCAATTCAGAGGTTGGTCCATCAGAGGTGTCAGGAGGGTCAATGAGGTTTTGTTGTAATGACCAAACATAACAGCTGGCTTGACTGGGCACTTACTACCTGCGAGGCGCATCACGCTTACCTTACTGGAGCAGAGATGCACAGGGTCAGCGGTAGGGAGGAGAGAGGTGGGCCCAGAAGGAAGGAAGGGTGGGAAAGAGCACCTGGGGGAGGCTTCAGGCCTGATGACCAGTGAGCAGGACTTCACTGCCTTTCTGGATGGTCCCCCTGGGTGGACAGTGCATCCAGTGCTCTGTGGGTGGACAAAGGTTGCTAACAGATTAAAAAAATCTAGGTGAATATTTTTTTCCGTCTAAAGACAAGTTCTTTTTTTTTTTTTGGCTGGGATCCCTTCAAATAATTCAAAGAGCTGGGACTTTGCTTTCATAAACCTAGTGTTCTTACCTGCCAAAAATCTTTGCGTTTATGAAGAGCGGCAGTGCCCTAGGAGAGTCAGTGAGCAGAGTCACGGGAATAGACAAGGCTTTGCCTTTTGGGGTTTGTAGGGTTTTTCTCACTTCCATCCCACCCCTGTCTTAGCCTGCACCCTCCACGCCTCGGTTACCGTCAAAGGCATTTTGGGTTCTCTGCCACCAGCTTCCCCAGACCCCAACCTAGACCTTCAGCTGCAGGAAAGTCTTCCTGAAATCCCAGGTCCATCACCCCATGTCTTGCTTATGAAGCCAGCAAGGATCTTTCTTCCCAAATAGGAGCCCCCAGTTTGGTACCATCACAGCCCTGGGGGCCCGCTTCACCCTCTCCATTCCTGTCCACCCCGTACCAGCCCCCTTCGCTCTGGTCAAGGTCATCTCCTCCACAACCGGCCCTTCCTGGCCTCTGGGCTTTGCCGTGACTCATCCCTCGCATCGTAAATGCTCCTTTCTCCTCATCAATTCAGGGCTGCCAGCTCCTGTGACATCCAGCTCGCCGCCTGCAGGAAGTGTTCCAAAATGGCCATTTGAGTTTTGGGTGTTCAGTGTCCTCGGGTCCAGAAACATCTCCAAAATGAAGAATGTCTGGTTTCCTATCAGGCTGCGGGCCAGGCAGTCACCTGCTGTGCAGAGCCCGGTGGCTTGTGCGAGGTCGTGCAGGATTTGTTAGGTCCTCAGCAGGTGGGATCACTGGGATTTGGAGACGGATTCACTCCAGAGGATGAGGTTCAGGAACCTAGGCGGCGGTCACGTTTCTAGCTCAGGCCTCTGTGTGGTGACATTTACCAAGACAGGGAGCCCTGGGGCAGTTCAGCAGGATGTGCTGCATCTTTCTTACCGAAAAAAGGCAACAATCAGGACCAAAGATGCCCCCTTGCAGAAACTCCACCCCACAAACCTGAGCAAGGGGCCGGGTCTACCCTGAGCTCATTACCGCTTTCTCAGCAACGCCCTCTGCCCATTCATGGCCCAGCTCCTCACCTTAACCTCTAATTGGACTTTCTGATCAATGAGAAGCCAAAAAAACCCAGCTCCTCGGGTCAAACTCCATAACATCCCCAAGCTAAGCCCCAGCTACACCTGGGGACGTCAGCTGTCACTCTGCAGCCCCTCACTGCCCCGTGCTTACACACAAGCATATCCCAGGCATCAGAGCAGCCTGCAAACCCACCGTGTCCCCTTTACTTCTGAGACCTGCGTGCATGATGTCCCCTCTGCCTGGACCACTCTCCCTAACCCCGGGACCTCCCTCAAAGCCCTCTGGATCCCCGGGCCTTCTGAGATCCTTTTCTAGCTGGAGGCAGAACAGGTGACTGTGGCCATCTGTTTGATGACACACACAAAACATTCAGGTAAAAGCAAACTGACGTCACTCATCCTCCCGCCACGCACAGTGACCCTCTGGCTGTCGCGGCCCTTAAGGTCCAGACTCGCTCAAGAGTGCAAGTGTCTTCCACAAGTGCTGAGCAGGATTTAGCACCGGGAAGGACACAGGGCTGAATCAGTCTCTGTGTCACCTAAATCGCTACGGTCTAGAGTTGACCCCGACCCCTGCTGCTGCGGGCTGAGCTGTGTCCCCCAAAATTCATATGTTGAAATCTTCACCCCTGCCACCTACGAATGTGATGCATTTGGAGATGAAGCCTTTAAAGAGGTAATTAAGTTAAAATGAGCTCATGAGGATGAGCCCTCATCCAATACGACTGCTGTTCTTCCGACAAGAGCAGATCAGGACACAGATGTGTACAGAGGGATGTGTGCAGAGGAATGTGTACAGAGAGCACAGAGAAGACGGCCGTCTACATGCCAAGGAGAGAGGCCTCAGAGGCAACCAACCCTGCGGCGCCTTGATCTGGGACCTCCAGCCTCCAGAACTGGGTGGAAATACATTTCCGTGGTTTCAGCCCCCTTGGTCTGCGAGCCGACCAAGCCCAAGCCGACTCATATGGGTGCTGTGATAGGAAAAGGCAAACTGGACTTCGGGAACGCAGAGGAGAGAGAGATCAGTCCTGACGGGGAAGGAGTCCGTGCAGGGGTCATTCGTGTGGGTTCCAGGGCAGACGGACTGTGTTCACACTCCCTCACCTGCCCTCCCCGGGGGACAGTCCCGCCGGGCGTGGTTTTCTGGAGGATGAAGGAAGATAAAGCAGGCGCAGAGGAAGCCCACAGTAAAGGGTAGCTATTGTGGGGGAATCCCAGGCCATGAAAGCTGAGAACACAAAGACAGGTAGGGTTACAGGGTCCGAAACTGGAGGGAAAGGCCTTCCCAGCAGAGGGGACCCCATGGGCCAGGCTGGGCTGATCTGGGGGGAAGGGAGGAGGGGGCCAGAGCCCGGGAACAGCGAACACCAGACCAGACTCTGCTCCCGAGAAGAAGGAAACAGGTCAAGGTCTGTCAGACAAGGAAGCGACAAGCAGGAAAGGAAGTGCTGACCAGCTGGTGGAAAAGGGCTCGGCAGGGAGAACGGCAAAACGGAGAGAGAGAGATGCAGGCTTCTTCTGTCTCTTCTCTCTGCGCATCTTAAATATTTATTTCAACGTCTGCATGCATAAACAAGAGCCCAGAGGCAGCCAGCCCCCTCCAGCTCGTAAAAGATTTCTGGAGAAGTATTCCGGGGAGAAACAGTTTATGCCTTTGCTTCTGTGCCCCAAAATGGATTTCTGAGAAGCAGCGCCCCGCATCTGCGAGCTGGCCGCCAGTGGCGTTTCTCAGGCCCGTCGCATCTTCTGGGTGGGTTTGTGATGAGACTCAGAAGGTCAGGTTTCCAAAGAGAGAACAGTCCTCGGGGAATTCAGCTAGCGTTGGCTAATGAATAAATAAAAGTGCCTGAGATGCCCCGTCCATCCTTTACCAACACTCTGCTGTTTAATCTTTGATCTGAAAGGTGAGTGTGAGCCCTGACCTTCTGCAGGAACAGAGACGGGCCGTGCAAACCAGCATCGCTTTCCAGTTTACCCACGTTATTCAGGTAGCAGGGAAGTGGAAGGTGGTAGGTAGCTCACGTGTTATCTAATTCAACTCTCTTATTTTACAGATGAGGAAACTGAGGCCCAGAGAAAGGATTTGCTCAAAGTCTTCCGGTTTGTGAGTGCCCATAGATGATGCTGGAACTCAGACATCATGACCCCTGGTCCAGTGTGTCATAATTCCTAGCACCCACCGGGGAGGCACTGTTCCACAGCCAGAGCTGTGTTTTAAACTTTCAAGTAGCCACATTTAAAAAGTGAAATGGGGACTTCCCTGGCGGTCCAGTGGTTAGGACTCCGCACTTCCACTGCAGGGGGCACAGGTTCGATTCCTGGTCGGGGAACTAAGATCCTGCACGCCGCGTGGCCGAAAAATAAATAAATAAAAAGTGAAATGAACCATAATAATATATTTCATCCAGGATATGCAAAATATCCAGACCCCCATCTCTACACACCTCTCCTTCCACCAGCTCAAATCACGCTCTGCACCTGCTAGGACTTGCCGGGGATGAGGGCGGGGAGCGGGGGTCAGGCTCTGAGCACCAGCCTCTCCAAGGAAAGCAGTCAACGCGCAAGCCCACTAAGCCACACATTTTGCAGAAAATCTGCACTTCTCTCAGGAGCCTGAAGCAGAGCGAGAAATGTCCCCATAATGAAAGCGTAGGCCGTGGTAGACATTGTCCCCGCCTACGGCACACAGAGGACTTTTTATCCAGCCACCCATTTCCAGGGCGCTTTTAGCTGACACAGGAGGCCCGTGGGCTACTGGCATTCCAGCCATCTCCTGAGGTGGCTGCCCGTGGGTGGCACAGCCAAGTCCTGGGAGGAATGCGGGGACAGAAGGGCCTGGGGAGATGGACGGGCTGGTCCTAGCGCTGGAGGCCCAAGAGTCAGCCCGGATGACTAGCGCGGAATTCCCAGCCCCCTGGGTCCAGGCAACGAGACCAGCTTCCAGAGTTCCACTCCCTTCCAACAGCCTGGAATTCCACATCAGGCCCTTTAAAAGCTGCTGCCACTGGCTCTGCTTCCACCTTGTCCGAAGGTGTCCTCGTGCATCCCAGGGCCAAGCGCTTCTTCCCTGGCCCTCCGGACAAGCTCTGTGGGGTCCACTTAACGGGCGGGCTGCCGACCAACGACAGGTTCCCAGGTCACAGAACCCTAAGAGCGAGGCTGGCGTATCGCCCGCCACCAGCTGGCCCAAGGCGTGGCTCACCTGAGCGCGAGCAAGGTGGGCGCTCCGACGGGTGGACTCAGCCGGCTCCTCAGACAACAGGCCATCACAGGGTCTGCCTGGGGGGTTTGCTTTAGACTCACACGGAAATGGCCACTGAGCCCTTGCAATGTGGCTAATCCAAGTTGAGATGCTGTAAGTGCAAAATACACGCCAGAGGTCAAGGACTTCATATGCAGAAAGGGTGTAGAAGACCTCACTGCAAATATGTATGTTGCTTCCATGTTGAAATGAGCATATTTCGCATGTATCGGATTAAATGCACTGTACTGTTATAATTAATTTCCTGTGTGTCTTTTTACTTCGGATTACTTTAAATTTTTAAATTACATAGGTGGCCTGCATATTCCTACTGGACAGCACTGTTTTAGTGGCAGCATTTTATTTGCAAGATCACTTCCCGGGATCTAATTCCAGGACAAGGGGTGTGAAATGAGAGTGTTCGGGCACCAGGGGCCACCACCCCCATCACTGGCCCTTTCTCCACCCTGGAGGCTGAGGTGTAAACTTCAGATGAGGAACCGCCACCTAGACCCAGGCCTCTCATCACTGCCCTGTGATGTCAGCCAGGGCATCTCCAGGTGAGGGCTGAGTTATGTGATTGCTTCTTACCCTTTCGAAACGGAACATAAAATCTAGGGCTGCACATCAGGGCCTTGTCAACACAGGGATCCTTGGGATGATGGAACAGACCTGTGCCTTGATTTTGGTGGATGTATGAACCTCCACAAGTGATAAAATTACATAGAATTAAATACATACACACATACACACCGGTATTATTTCTTACCACTGCATGTGAATCTACAATGATCTCCAAGTAAAAGTGTTCAATTTTTTAAAAAACCTAAGCCATATTTGCACACCCATGTTCATAGCACCATCATTCACATTAGCCAGAAGGTGGAAGCAGTTTTTTTCTTTTTTGGCCATGCCACGCGCCTTGTGGGATCTTAGTTCCCGGACCAGGGATTGAACCCGGGCCACGGCAGTGAAAGCACTGAGTCCTAACCATTGGACCGCCAGGGAAGTCCCAGAGGCAACTGAAGTGTCCATCCACAGATGACGGATAAACAAAGTGTGGTAGATACACATGCAATGGGATATCATTCAGCCTTAGAAAGGAAGGAGATGACGACACCTGTTACCACACGGACGAAACTTGAAAATATTATGCTGAGTGAAATAAACCCATCACAGAAGGGCAAATACTGTATGATTCCACTTATGTGAGGTCCCTAAAGTAGTCAGATCTGTAGAGACAGAAGGTAGAATGGTGGCTGCCAGGGGTTGGGGGAGGGGGCCTGAGGAGCTAGTGTTTAACGGGGACAGAGTTTCAAATGGGGAAGGTGAGAAAGTTCTGGAGATGATGGTGGTGATTGTTGCACAACAGTGTGAATGTGCTTAATGCCCCTGAGCTGTGCACTTACACATGGTTAAGATGGTAAATTTTATGTATGTGTATTTTACCACAATGTTTAAAATCTTTACAAATCAGGGCCTTTTGACTTAAAGATGAATGACTTTCTCTCACAAGTCACCCTGTTCAAGGAGGGAGAACCAATAAGCTATCGGGCCTGTTAGCAGGGACCAGACGGCCCGCTTCCGGGCGATCACCCTTTAAGAGAAGCCAAGCAGGGCGTGTGCTTGGCAGATGTGTGGGCATTGGGGCAGGTGAGGCCCAGCTAGTGCCAGGTCTCACCTCAAGTACGTCCCATCCCCAGACGGATCTCTTATGCCACCTAAAGGTGGAACTAAACCTGTTATTACAGAGGTGGCCTTGATCAAAAATGTTCATAACCGTGGGGGTCAGGGAACTGAAAATCTAGGTGGAAACGTGCACGCCTGGAGTTTGAAGCAGCTGGGAAGGCGAGGGTTGAACCCTGAATTGGCAAACGGGATCTACTTTAATGTGGGAGGTGGGATCGGCACTTGGGGATGTAGTTCTTAATACCAGCTCACTAAAGGTACCAGGTTTTTCCTGTACAAACTAAGGAGGGGTTGACCTTATGAGCCCCCCACCCCAGGTTGTGCAGTTGAAGCAGTCCTGGGCTTCTTAGGACAGGGAGGGTGTGAACAAACCCGCTGAGAGGGGCAGGGCAGGGGAGGGGGTCTCTGCACCCCACCCCATCTCTGGGCGGTTAGTGGCCACCCAGAGATGACTTCAGGGTAATGGGGAGGAGGGAGCTGCCCAACTGGGAGTGTCTTTCTTATCCAATCATCAAAGAGCACATGATACCAAGGGTCCATCTTTGGGAATGGGGGCGTCCCAGAAGATAATTATTTCTTTCCTCTGAAATCCATCCAGGCTGACCAGGAGCCCCTGGACGGCCTGGAATGTTTATTAAAAACGCCAGATGTCTCGGCATTCGTTTTCAGCCGCCGGGGCATTGATAAAGATACACAGTGCCTCTGCCGTCCTGCTCCTGGCCTCCACCACGGCTGGCCATCACACGGACACTGTGCCAGGCAGCGCTTTGGGTGGTCTTGCACCTGACCTTGGCAAAGGCAGGTGGGCACATCTGCATGATTCTGCTCCGTTTATGGTGGTTCCCTGGCCCCTGCTCCCTGAGCCAAGAGGTTCAACTTTTTATGAAAAACGGTATTGTTTTCCCTCTCGGTTGTCTAAATCATGGGAAATTTTTGTGTGGTGATGCAAAAATCCCAGAAAGTTTGGTTTAAAAAGTTCCCTCAAATGTGGGTGGTTCCTCAAGTCTGTCCAGATTTACTGAATATCCTGTGTCCATAAAACGAGCCTGATGCTTTCACCCCAACGCCCCTCAAGGGGCCCCTGGGGTTTGTGGAGGCTCTCATTAGCGAGTTCTGGCAGCTGGCGGTTGCATGTAGCACTTTTAACCCTGAAACTGAGATGACCCTACAAGCCTGAGTTCACAGGGTTCTCTTCGAAAAATCTTTCCCTGATGTTTTAATCCGTCAACGCTCCTTTCCTGAGCACCTGTGTACGGGACTGCGGCAATGCCAGCGACCCCGATTCCTCTCCTGTCCTCCCCTCCCACACCCTCCTCCTCACCCACAGGGGACTTGGCTGAGACGCCTCCACGGTGACCCAAGCAGCCACTGAGAGTGATGGTGTCAACAGCGTCCCGACAGGGAGAGGCGATGGAGGAGGGGCTGACAAAGTAGTACGCCCTTCGTGCCGCCTTCATAAAGACCTCAATAGTACACCTTTGTAAATATGTACGTGCAGATAGATAGATATTCATGTGTATGTTTCAGTAAAACATATCTGAAAGGATACGCACAAAAACACTCAGAGTGATCGCCGGGTAGTCGAATTCTCTTTTCTTTTAGCTTCTCTGTATATTTTTCCTAGAGTAAATATGTATTACATGTGAAATCAAAGGATAAATATGTCTTAAAGGAAACACTGGCGTTGGTAGTAGATTTGGTAGCCATTTAAATTGGTTTGCGTGTGTGGTTTGGGGAATTCAGAGTGCTGGCTGAGATTATGGGCACCTCTGCACAAACAGTTTAAGCCTGGACAAAGAGAAATGTAAATTTTGTGATTTTCCTATTTATCCCCTATGTGGGATTTAAATTATATCTATAAATATTTATGCATATATATATACGTTTATTATATACATAATTATTTATCAAGGAGCCTTTACAACCATTAACATCGTCAATATCTGTATTTATTACTGCACCAAGCTTAGCCCTCGCACTAGCCTTAACAATACGAATCCTGTTACCTATACCATATCCAGTAATTAACATAAATTTATGTGTATTGTTTAGGTCAGCTGTATCAAGCTTAGCTGGGTATCCTAGTCTCCGATCAGAAGGATGGGCTTCACACTCAAAATACACCTTAATAGGTGCCCTGAGAGCAGTGGCACGAGCAGCTTCACACGAAGTACCTCAGCCATCATCCGATTATCAGCACCATTCATCACATAAATATTAAGGTTAATATTCATATTAGCCTCCTCCCGGACCATGAGGGCGGAATCGTCTCTCGTCTGCTCCGGCTGGTTCCTGGCCCTGCCTTGGTTGCTCTGATGGGTCAAAGGCTGAGGCTGGAGAATAGATTAGGAAAAAGCTAAGAGAAGTTAAATTGATCTATGTAAGAAAAAGCCTAACAAAAGAGTGGGGCAACACCCCATAGGGGAAGGAAGTTGAAAGAGCTTGAGCAGAGAAGGGAGGGCGAATAGGGTAGAAGCAGTGCATCTGGGGTTTTTTAGAGAAAAAACTGGGAGGAGGGCTTCCCTGGTGGCGCAGTGGTTAAGAATCCGCCTGCCAATGCAGGGAACATGGGTTTGAGCCCTGGTCCGGGAAGATCCCCCATGCCGCGGAGCGACTAAGCCCGTGCGCCACAACTACTGAGCCTGTGCTCTAGAGCCCGCAAGCCACAACTACTGAACCCACACGCCTAGAGCCCGTGCTCCACAACAAGAGAAGCCACCGCAATGAGAAGACTGCGCACCGCAACGAAGAGTAGCCCCTGCTCGCCACAACTAGTGAAAGCCCGCGGGCAGCAATGAAGACTCAATGCAGCCAAAATTTAATTAATTAATTAATTAAAAAAAAAAAAAACCGGGAGGAAAGAGAAGAGATTTGTGGGAAGCGGAGAGAAGGCTCAACATCACAAATTGCAGGAAACGTGGACACAACACACACTGGCTCCACCTCAAGGAAACCTGCAGTAAAGAGTCGCTTTACTCGTCAAGGTCTGGGGCTCTAGACTGGGAATCCAGGCGGCTGAAAAGATGAGGCGGAGCCCCGAGAAGCATCGAGAAGCAGCCCATCTGTGCCGAGCAGCCGGACAGCTGGAGTCAGGTCCCCACGCCCCGGGGTCCCACCACCGCAGCACGAGCCACGCACCCACTGAACTGGTTTCCGAGGGCTGTTGTCACAAAGCGCCGCGGACCCGGCGGCGTCAGCAGCAGAAACTTGCTGTCTCAGTGTCCTGGGGGCTGGAGTCCAAGATCAACGTGGCATCAGAGTTGCTTCCTTCCGAGCGCTGGGAGGGAAGGGTCTGCTCCCCGGGCGCCTCCTGGCTTGTAATGGGCACCTTCAGCCTCTGTGCCCCAAGTTCCCCTGTTCCAAGGGCACCAGTCTTACTGGATCAGGGCCCACCCTAATGACCTTATTGTAACTTGACTACTTCTGTAAAGACCCGATTTCCAAACAAGGTCACATCCCGAGGGACCAGGGGTTAGGACTGGGACATACAGATCCGGGGGTGGGGTCTGACACCTGCTGACAGCTCCACGGCCGTGCTCACCCTGCAGCCACACATCCCCAAGCTGTCCCATGCTCCCTGTCCTCGGCGTCAATTCCTCGGAACCCCGGCGTGGTGACCTCACCCTTCCCGGTCCTCAGCCGGGTCCTGAGTTTCTTCCCGTGCTTCCATTTCCCTGGTCGATGCGGGCGTGGGGACTGAGGAGAGGGGAGAACCTCGCGGGTGGGCTCACGTAAGGTGCTCCCACGTTACGATGCCCGCCGATTACAGCTTCGTCCCCGGGGGGGGGGCCTTCAGGGGGCTGGACGGACAGCCCTGGCCACCGCCCTGGGACACACTTGGTCTCATTGCCTCGGGGGCTCCTGGGCCCTCGTGAGGACAGGTCTGCTCCTCAACGCCTGGGTCCTCTGCCCTAGATGCCAGC
Source organism: Balaenoptera ricei (assembly GCF_028023285.1). Lineage (NCBI taxonomy): Eukaryota > Metazoa > Chordata > Mammalia > Artiodactyla > Balaenopteridae > Balaenoptera > Balaenoptera ricei. The sequence continues at coordinate 61,176,783 of NC_082658.1, forward strand.
TGGGGGTCTGCGGCTGGAGGGACTGGGGAGCGAAGGGCACATTGGGCCGCCCAGCATGACTTGGGTGAAGGCTGGGGTTACGGTGGGCAACTGGCCAAAGGGCACAGGGAGAAAAGGGGCCTGAGACAAGATGGGAGGAGGGGCCGGGTGGCGGTGCGAGGCGGGGGGCGCTGCTTAGATATGGTTCTGCAGGGGGAGCCAAAGATTTGCACTAAAACCCCAATCGCTGGCGTGGGTACCGGGGGTACGGCTCCTGAGGAGAGCAATTTACGTGTGGGAAAGGTTTTAAATCATGTGTTAGAGGATGCATAATTGTAGGGCTTCTTAAAACTACTGGTTTGCCTGCGGAACTCCCAGGATGTGCTAAGCCTCCTGCAGGGAAGTGGGGGAAGAGCCCGACCAGACTCCAGAGCCCCTCCCACGCCCTCTGCCCCAGCCTCCTCCCGGCCTCCAGGGGGGCCACCCAGCTATCACCTGCTTGACTTCACCCCAGCATGACTTCAAAGGTCTCTGTGATTACAAAAAGTAGATAAACATATATTGTTTTATATGTAATATCAATATATATTACTTATAATATTACACTGTATTATTTTATATATTAAAATATATATTATATATACATATGTATATATATGCCACTGATTTAGCTAACAAGTTCTCCATGCATATAAAATCATTCAAAATATTCAACGACAAGGTCCTACTGTAGAGCACAGGGAACTATATTCAATATCCTGTGACAGAGCATAATGGAAAAGAATATGAAAAAGAATGTACATGTATGTATAACTGAGTCACTTTGCTGTACAGAAGAAATTAACACAACACTGTAAATCAACTATGCTTCAATAAAATTAAAAAAAAAATTTTTAATATATATATAAATATTCAACTTAACCTATGATCTCTTTTCTGAATCACATTTGCTACGTGGAGTCGACACCTGTGTCTGTAATTCATTCCGAATGAGAAAGGGCATCTTCAACACAACAGGAAACAAACTCTAACTCGAGAGGAGATCTGTCCCTAAGGAAGATGCTCCAGCCATCAAAAACAAGAAATATTTGGATGGAGACAGTCTTTGGCTGGGATGCTCTTGGCCGGTCCTGTGTGTACCACATCAATGTTTCAAAGTTAAGCCAGCTGAGAGGACCAGCTCTCCTTCCCCAAAGAGGCCATGGACGCCGAGATGTTCTACAGATCTGACTGCCTCCGTGGAAGCCCCTTCTGGGAAAGGAAGGGCTGAGCTCGCAGGGCTGCGCCCCTTCCCACGAGCTGCACGGTCCTGCCTCAAAGGTGCGCTGCCTCAGAAGCAGGTTCTGGGGCCATGTTCCTGACTTAAAGTTCTCACGTGTGGGCCTGGGCTGCAGCAGGCAGAGCGGCTGGAAGGAGAGCCGTGGGTGGCTGCCTGCGCTGGGCTCACTTTAATTCGGTTCCCAGCCCTTAGTGGGGCCTCCTGTCCGAGAAGCCCTGTGTTCCGAGCTGGGGGTCCCCAGGGGTAGGGAACGAGGGTCCTTGTTGTGTGGTCGGGGGAGGGGCCCCGCACACAGATGATGAAATGTCCTGTGTAAGGGGCTGTACTCTGGTCCCAGGGCACCGAGGTGGGGCAGGGCCCGTCTGGAAACGCAGCGAGGCTCTCTGAGCTCCTGGCAAGCTCGCCTGCACTCCCATTGCGGGACTTTCTTTATGGACTCTGGGTCTATAAATACCTCCAGCTGTGGCAAATGCCCTTGCACAGAGGATAGAATTTCAGCATTCGAAGCAAGCAGCATCTCCATTAACCCCTGCGCTGGTCTGATGCAGGAAGCCCCTCCAGGACACCCTCACGGGTCAGCGTGTTTTGACTGCCCTCAGGAGAGGCTGCTCGCTCCCACCTGGCAGGGGCTGGGACTACCCGGGCACCCACTCGGAGGCGCCTCATCTGCAGAGCCTGCATCCTGTGTGGGGCCTGTGAGGCTGAGGAATGATGTTCGCTGTGTGTCTGGCTTGCTTGGCTTGCCCAGGGCCCCAGGCTCCGGGATGCCGGGGCCTCGGGTTACATCCCAAAGTGGTGCAACCGAGCGGCCAGCTGCCAGCGGTCCTTCTGGAGGCACCCAGCTCCTCAGGGCACGGCACGTGCCTCTCAAGGCAGCTGGCCCAGCCAGAGGGTCGGGGCACAGCACACGGTGCCCCTGCATCTGTCCCCCCACTCGGCCACAGGCGCTGCGGTGACCTAAGCTCCGCCTGGTCTGGCCGTCAGCTCAGCTCAGCCCGTAGTGCCTTGGGCTCTACTTGGATGTGCTGCTCACCTGGCTTTGGGAGTTCTTTTTTTTTTAAATTTTATTGGGGTATAGTTGATTTACAGTGTTGGGTTAGTTTCGGGTGTACAACAAAGTGAATCAGTTATACATCTACATAGATCCACTCTTTTTTAGATCTTTTCCCATACAGGTGACTACAGAGTATTGAGTAGAGCTCCCTGTGCTATACAGCGGGTCCCTATTAGGTATCTAGTTTATATATAGTAGTGTATATGTGTCAATCCCAGTCCTAGCTTTGGAGAGCTCTAATCTCACATCTTTCGTTTCTGCTGTGGCCCGGCGGGTCCCCTTCACTAGTCCAAGTGCATCAGCGTTCCTGTGAGCACAGGGTCTCTGTCTCTCCCGTAAAGTCACATCACTGCCACTGTCAGTCCCAAATCCCCCCAACCCAGTGCATCGTCCAATGCCCCCCAAAGCCACCCGCTACGAACCCCGCCTTTTCTCAACTTCCATGGCACTCTCGTGCTACACCTGCCCAGCCAGGACCCCGTCGCATCCTCTCTCCTGCTACTTCCCACAGATTTTCTCTCTGTCGTCCTCCTCCCAGTGAGCCCCTAATAGAAGAATTTTGTCTCATCCCCCTTTAATCCCCTTTGAAGCACATCATAGGTTTCAACGAATGTTTGTTCAATGAAGAAATGAATACAGTTTCAGCCCTGTCCTCAAATGACCTCATAATCTATGGGGGGGGGGGTGGCGTGGGGGGCTGGGAAACGATAACAAATCACTGCAAACCGGCAGGAGGGGGACAGCAGCACAGGGCCAATCACCCCAGGGTCCTCGGTGACGGTTTGACTGCTTGATAAGATGTGCACACGATCTGTCTCTTTCTTCTCGTGAGCCATCACATCCAAACATCAAGTCGGCTTTATTCCTTACAACGCACCCTTGGGTTTATGCTAAAATGAGACGTGTCATCATGAAAATCACGGTAATTGCACCTGGGCGATGATTTACAGTCTTCAGAGCTTTCTGTGAACAGAGCGTTTGCATGTGGCAGTGATGGGCTAGATGGTTTCTGGAACTCTTTCTAGATCAAATCCCCTTAACTTTACAGAAAAGAACAGGTTTTCCAAGTGACTTTCCCCAGTTCCTGCAGGGGTGTGGGCTACCAGGCCGCATCTTTGCTTTCAAGGCCTTATTCAGAAAAATACTGTGGCGGGCACCGTGACACCCCCTTACCTGCTGGTGACAGATTACCCCTGGCTTTCCCACCTGTACCTGGAGGTTCCCCAGACCATTTGCCCCTGAGCACAGACCCCTCTCGGGTGTTCTCCTGCTCCCATGGTTGAAGCCCAAAGGAGTAAAACTCTTCTCTGATTGAACTTTATTAGCAGTATAGTGAAGATGTTTCCTCCATTTAAGACATCTGGGAGGGTCCCCTCTGGGGGGCGTGTATTGATTTTCGTAGGGGCCAAGTCTGAGATGATTTCTAGGTCAACAGGAGTATAATCTTAGTAGTCATGGTGGTGAAGTGGGCTCTTCAGAAAAAAAAAAAGGAAAAGAAGTCCTGATCTGTAGTGTCTGCTGATTTCTGTGGTGTAAATACTCCCACCGTGGTCGATTTCAAGCTGCCAACGTAATGTGGCGGAGTTGGCAACGTGCCAGCTGTACTTGGCATTGGAAAGAGACATGCACAGTTGGCTCTTATGAGCCTGCACGGGCAGCTGCTCCAGCCACCACATTTACTGAGACTTTTCTAGGAGCTAGGCATTTCTTTAGGCTCACTGAATCCTAGCACTTCACTGCGATTTATATACAAAAATAGGAACAATTAAAAATACCTTCCTCTCGGGTTTTGTGAGGATTGAAGTCACACAAATGACTTAGAGCATGCCTGGCACGTAGGATGCTCACAGTAAACAAACACAACCGTAACTGTCCTTATTACCACGTACATCATCTCAGTTACTCTTTTTTTTTTTTTTTTGGCCGTGCCACGTGGCTTGTGGGATCTTAGTTCCCCGACCAGGGATCGAACCCAGGCCCTCGGCAGTGAAAGCGCGGAGTCCTGACCACTGGACCGCCAGGCAAGTCCCTCAGTTACTCTTCTCGACAGCCGTGTGCCGCCGATGTCCGTCAGGTAGCGGGCAGGAGGCTGATTTGGTGAGCACGTGCGTGGTGAGAGCCGAGAGCCCTGCACAGTCTGCTGATCTACTGAGAAGCTGATGCCACGCATTTATCTTTTGACTCCAACTCCCATTTTACCAGACCTCCCTGGGGATGAACTGTGATAGTTTATACATCAGCTGGGCTGGGCTAAGGGATGCCCAGATAGCCGGTAAAACATTATTTCTGGGTGTCAGTGAGGGTGTTTCTGGAGGAGATTAGCATTTGAATCCATAGACTGAGTAAAGCTCACCCTCCCCTGTGCAGGTGGGCCTCATGCAATGGGCTGAGGGCCCGAATAGAACAAAAAGGTAGAGAAAGGGCAAATTCTCTCTCTCTCTCTCTCTCTGCTTGAGCTGAGACACGCATCTTCCCCTGCCCTCTGGCACTGACCCCCCTGCTTCTTGGGCTTTTGGACTCAGACTAGCCCTTATACCATCGGTTCCCGAACTCCCAGGCCTTTAGCTCGGACTCATTTAGACCACAGCCTTTCCTGATTCTTCAGCTTGCGGAGAGCCAACCGTGGGCCTTCGTGGCCTCCATCACGCCATGAGCCAAGGCCTATAATAAGTCTCTCACACCTGCCAGTTGAGCCGGGCCCTCACTGAAGCTGGGGGGCGGTTGCGTGGGGCACTGGCCTGGAGGCAGGGGACCCCCCTCACCTGACCTGTACTCACAGCTCCTTCGCCTCCTCCCCCCAACCCCATTATCCTCTCCCGCCCTCTCCATCTCAGACACACGTCCACGTGGTCCTCGAGAAAGGGGTGAGCCCAGCTGTGTGTGGTGCCCATAGGCCTGGGTGGGAGAACCAGGGGGGATCCATCCCCTGGGCCTGCGAGGGCCAAGCTCTGGGCACCTCCTGAGGTTTGGGCGATTCTGCAGGACAGATGCTGGCGGGGAGGTCTGGGTGCTCTTGCAGCTGCTCCCCAGGGCCCCGCACACTCTCTCCTGGGGCGGCCGACGGCCCCCCGGCCAAGCTGTCCAGGGCGGGCGTGTACAATGGAGGCCTGTTCCTGGGGCACCAGGAATATTCTAAGAGAAAGAAGCCGGGAAGGAAAAAATGTCTACATATCTGGTTTTGCTTCCCACGCCTCACCCACTGCAAACATTGACTTCATACCAAGCTCCCACTGAACCAGGGACCAGCGACCGCAGCAGTCCGGGCGGAGGAAGGCCGCTCTGCCCAGCTCTGGCCCCGCGTGGGCCTCACGGCCTTGGCCCCGTGCTCCATGCTTTCGGTTTCCTGGAACGTTTGACAGAATCGTCGGCACCAGTCATATTCCAAGGGTGACAAGGGAGGAATTTCTTTCTGCTTTGGGTTTTCCTTCTATTTTGGTAGCATTTTTCTAAGTGGAAAGGGCGTGCCTTCAGACTGATTGGCAAGTTCAAGTTCGGACTCTTCCCATCACATCTGAGGGAGGTACCTTCAGCACCTCAGGTGGAAGACAGGTTATCACTTCCGGGAAGTGAAGGAATACAGGTAGCTTTTATTTTGCTGTCACCTTGCTATGGAGTTCGACTTTTTAGCAGGAAACGGGGCTTGTCAGTTAAAAGGATCAAGGAGCCTGCCTTCCACTCACCAGTCTGGTCATCCAAGAGAAAAGAGGGCAATTTTACTACCTGCAAATGACTTTCATTCTCGCCAAAAGGCTCAGTGGCCACCAGAAAAAAATTTCAGAAAGGCCCTCGGGGCTTACTCTTATCAGACAGTAAAAGAGATTTTTAAAGCTGCAGTAATGAAAACAATTTGATTCTGGCACATAGACAGACAGATCAATGAGCTGAAATAGAAAGTCCCCAAAGAGACTGGAAAACATAGAACGATTTAAGGTATAAGAAAGGGAAGTTCCCAATCATTGAGGGAAAGATGGATTATTTAATAAATGTTGTTGGAAAAACTGGCCAACCCAGAGGGGACAAGTTCAACTGAATCCTCCTTCATGTCTTTATACTAAAATAAATTAAAGGTAAAAATATATATTTAAGAAACAGAAAAGCTGTAAAAGTACCAAAAAGGAACATGAGGTAATTTTTTCATATACTCTTAGGAGAGGAAAAAGCTTTTCTAATTAAGACAAAATTCAGAAGCCATAAATAAAAATATTGATGAGGTTGACTGTATAAGTATTTAAATTTTATCCATACCAAAAATACTAAAATGACATCAAAATACAAATGAAAAGGTGGGAAAATATTTGAAAGATGGGTTATGAACAAAGGACTGAAGGGCTTAAGATAAAAACAGCACTTGCGAACCACAGGTTAAAGACCAACAAACCAATTTTTTTTAATTAGGAAAACATATAAACAAGTGGTTCACAGAGAGAGAGAGAGAGAGAGGAAAAAATAGAAATGGCATATAAACAAATGCAAAGAAGAAAGAAAAAACAGATGAAAATCTGTAAAATTTTTACTGATTAGGTTGGCAAAGATCAGCAAGTTTGCTAACACACGTGTTGATTAGGATGGGGGGAAACAGGCCTTCTCACCACTGTGGGGGGATGTGAATAGATGTGGCCTTTTCCGAAGGCAATTTGGTAGTTTCTGTCCAGATGAGAATGAACAGTGGCTACCACACCCCAGGAACTCCTCGTGCTGACGTGTCCCCGTGTGAGCAGAGACGTGGGACACATCAGCTCTGTTTCTGGCTAAAGACCAGAAACCACCCAAACGTCCATCAAGGGAAGGCCGGCTAAATAGCTAAGTTCATGACGGACACTCACAGGACCTTAAACCCTGCAGCTGCTTAAAAGGATGCAGTGATCCTATGTGTTCCAAGAGAAACAACCTCCAAGATGGCTACGTGGGAAAAGCACCGGGCAGGACAATGTGTATCGTATGATGCGTGTGTACATTCATTCAACAAAGCTTTCCCAAGCAGCTACCTTGTACCAGGAACTGTTCCAAGCGCTGGGGACACAGCGGTGAACAAAAGAGACAGACCCTCTGCTTTCCTGAGCTGATTTCCTACGGCGACAAGCAATAAGTAGATGGTGGAGTGGTCCAGCAGGTGGAAAGTGATGCAGAGAAAACCGAAGAGACATGTGAGGAGTTCAGGGAATGGGCTGCAGCTCTAAATGAGCTTCTCAGGGAAAAGCTCCACCGAGAAGGGGGTACTTGAGCCAAGACTCTTAGGACGTGAGGGACAGAGCTATGCACGTGGATGGGGAGGAGCCTTCCAGGCAGGAGGGTGGCAGGTACAAAAGCCTGAGAAGGGGGCTTCCCTGGTGGCGCAGTGGTTGAGAATCTGCCTGCCAATGCAGGGGACACGGGTTCGAGCCCTGGTCTGGGAAGATCCCACGTGCCGCGGAGCAACTAGGCCCGTGAGCCACAGCTACTGAGCCTGCGCGTCTGGAGCCTGTGCTCCACAACAAGAGAGGCCGCGATAGTGAGTGGTCCCCGCTTGCCACAACTAGAGAAAGCCCTCGCACAGAAACGAAGACCCAACACAGCCATAAATAAATTAATTTAATTAAATTAAAAAAAAAAAAAAAAGCCTGAGAAGGGAGCCTGATGGCTGGCGTGATGGGGTCCAGGAGGCTGGAGCTGCCAGGGCGAAGGAGAACGTGGAGAAGAGGTCCAGAGAGGAGGCTAGAAGAGCTTGCTGGCTGTTTGAAGGACTCTGGCTTCTTACTAAGAGGGGATATGACGTGATGTGACTTCAGGTTTTCAGAGGACATTTCCAAAGGGACACACATCTACTGGTTAGGGGTGGTCACCTCTCGGGAGAAGGACGGGGGAGGCAGGCAGGGAGGTGGGGACAGAGAATTGTTTTTCATCATATTCTACGGACGTCTTTTTTGGTTTCTTGACCATGTGCAGGCGCATTGTTTTTTCCATTTTTTAAAGAGCCCTTTTGCCCTGAGTGAAACACAAAATAAGGAACTTGCCCCGGAAAGGGACTCCTTTACTCCTGGGTGGCTGGATAATCCAGGGATTGCCTGCATGATGTCTTGGGTTGCGTTCCCCAAAAGCAGACTCTGAGATGAGGATTCAGGAACAAGGAGTCCACTGGGGACATGAACCCGGGAGACACAGCAGAGGAGTGGAAAAGGAGGGCAGAGGAGGAGAGGAGGCCGACGCTCAGGGCATCCTTGAGTGGATGGCTACTCAGGTACCCGAGGCTCTGTCCCACTGGGAGCTCAGAGACAGCGTGGGACTTGCTCACTTATCCACCCAGCTTAGGGGTGAGGAAGCTGGGCTGTTTGTCCTCCACCTCCCGTTGGCCATACTGAGGGCAGCTCCGGGGACCTTAATGCCCTGTCTGTCTGCGGCAGGGCATCAAGGGAAAACTCCAGGTGGAGAGTGAGGGGGCCCTGGGCTGCAGGCAAGGGAGGGGATGTGGACCAGCTGCCGCAGAGCCCATTTTGCTTTTCAAAAGTACTGGCAATGGTTTGTCCCTCCGGTACTTTTCTCCCTGCCTTTCATAAAGGACGCTGCTCTTTAATTCATTACACGTGAAGATGGAATCGATAGAAGGGGACAGGGTGGGCTTGGAGATGTTCCGAAAACCCAAGTCTCCTGGAGCACGAGAGACTGGGATCATCCCAGAACGAGGGTGTGGATGCAAACACCACCTGCCTGTGGCGCTCTGCTGGGAAAAAGAGTTCCAACAAAATCTTTAGTTTGCCATTTTTTTTTAAGAAAAGGAATTGTAGATGGCGGTCCCTGTTTGGACGTACCCGGGATGCCCCACCCTCTCACCTACCCTGTTCATGTCACTCTCCTGCTCCAAGCCCAGCTCTTGCAGGAACCCTCCTGAAGGAATTCCAGCTGCCTGCTCTGGGCTACCGGGAGAGGCCCCACACTCGGGCCTCCAGGCCCCCTTCCCTGGTCCATGACAGGCGTCAGCAGAGGATCGGGAAGACCTGGAGGGACTGCATTCAAATCCTCGACCAAATCACTGGACCTCTCTGACCCTCTGTTTCCTTGTCTTCAGAACGAATGGGCGAGATTAAAGGAGCCACCCTTCCACGTCCTCCCTCATTCTGTGGTTCTAAAGCATCTGGGTTTTGGTACAGCCCACGAACTGACTCAGAAACTATCATGACCAAAAAATAGAGCTCAGAAGGCTCCGAGCAGGCCCAGCTTTGCTGGAACAAGGCACGACTTCTCAGGCTGACAACATGGAGTCAGTGGATGACTTGGAAGGGGACCCCTCCCACTTGAGGAGGCGATGCCGGTATACACTTTTAAGATCTCTTGTGAGCTCCTCAGAGGCGGGCCTTACATCCCGCTTTTCCTCACCCCCCCATATTTAAGGGTGAGCTATAATGTCCACAGTGCTGGGCCAGGGAGATAGGAATCCAAACAGGGTTTAGTCTCCACTAACAGATCTTGCTATTTCCCTGCCTAAAACCCCGCAGTGGCTGTCGGTCATTCTTAGGAAAAAGTCTGTCTTTCGTTTTTGTGTCTTGAGGTGACCCACTCTCACCCCCTGCCTCCCCAGCCTCTACTTGGGTCCCTCAGCCCACACCACCCCCCAGACACTGGGGCTTCTCAGAGTGTGCTCTTCAGGCCTCCTTCAAATATATAATATGGTATTATTAGCTATAATCAGCACGCTGTACATTAGATCCCATTCATCTTATAATGGGAAGTTTGTACCCTTTGACCAATATCTCCCCACTCCCCCAACCCCCAGCTCCTGTAACCACCACTCTATTCTCTGTTTCTCTGAGTTCAGCTTTCTTAGATTCTACCTATAAGTGATATCCTAAAGTATTTGTCTTCCTCTGTCTAACTTATAAAATAGGCCTTTTATTGAGATTGTGTCTTTGCTGGTTTAATAATTTTTCAATAAACAAATAAGGGCTGCACTTTCATAAATTTGTTCAGAGGTGATGTGGTGGTGATGGTAGTGGGGATGGAGGTGCAGATGGGGGAGGTGAAGGTGAAAGCGGTGGTCATGGTCACGGTGGTGGTGATGATACTAGTAATAGCTATAGATGGAGGTGAAGGTGGAGGTGGTGATGGTGATGGTGGTGATGGTGATGGTGATGGTGGTGGTGGTGTGGTCATGGTCATGGTCATGGTGATGATACTAGTAATAGCTGTAGATGGAGGTGAAGGTGGAGGTGGTGGTGGTGATGGTGGTGGTAGTGGTGGTGAAGGTGATGATGATGGTGAAGATACTAGTAATAGCTGTAGATGGAGGTGAAGGTGGAGGTGGTGGTGGTGGTGGTCATGGTGATGGAGCTGCTGATGGAGACGGTGGTGGTGCTGTTGTGTGTATCCTGCCAGGAGCTCCCCACCCTTGGACATCAGAAGGCATAACTTCCCCACATTCTGCCAGCAGGACCCCGAGAGGACAAGACAAAAGCCCTCTACTAACTGTTCTGAAGCCCCAACTGCACTGTGTTCTGTTGAATATTGTGATTGTCTTCTCCAGGCCAGGAGAACTAAACCACCTCTTAGAAATAGGCCACTTGGTATCCCAGTGGCAATTCTGGGACCAAGAGGGAGGTTATTGACACGGGAAGGGAACGTGGAGGTGGCTCCAGTGCCTCCAGGATTAAGGGGGAACTGGCCCTGGATTCTGAGTTAACGGGCATGCGCTGAGATCCATGTTGGAGATGGAGCTGGCCCTCACCAGGCAACAGCGTTCAGATTTAGGCTGTGGGCCTCCCAAAATAGAGACTTCCAATAGAATTGTAATTTACTCTGTTGTGCTTCTGCCACCCCCAGGCCTTCAGGGTAGACTTGCTGATGCGACAACCTGGGAGAGCCGTGCTTTGAGAAACCACAGGGGGACCCAATGGCTGCGCTGGGGAGAAGTGGGACAGCAGTGACCTGGGACCGTGGGGCAACTGCTCTGGAGTGAGATGATGGCCAGGGTGACAGGGGCCCCGAGGGGCGGTTTTGTGAGCTACGCAAGCATTCCTCAGAGCTTCCCAGAGAGCATCTGGGCACTCCCCATGGGCCTCAGGAGGGAGGCTCAGACCCAGGATCCGAGCATTAAAGAGACCTGCTTCTCCTAAAGTTTGTGGAGCCTGGGCCATCTCGGTTCACTTCTACCGCAAGGAGCCTGAGTCACTTAAAACAAGCGTCATTTAATTTTGCAATGGCAAAAAAAATAAATAACAATGAAATTCAAATGGAAAGGAAGGCGGGGGAAAAAAAAAAAGGAGGGAGAGGCTCTGCAGACAAGGGCAGAAAGAGGAAGGGCGTGGAGCAGGGACCCTGCCATTCCCTGGGTTGAAACGCACCCCCTGCCCCGGTCTACAGAGGGACCTCCACGAACCCGGAAAATCTGGTGGAAAGCATGGAAAGCCAGAACTGGTCTCTTTGCTCCGAGACCTGGGGAAGTTGAGGTGAGGCTCAGTGGGCCAGAGGCCAGATGCTGAGGGCTTGGGCCTGGTCCCTGCCCCGGGTCTGGTGGGGGAAACACAGGGGCTAGGGGCCTGCCTTGAAGCTGCCTCGCCAGCCCTCCAGCCAAACAGGCAGGAAGTGAGTGGCCTGGGTGAGCAGCGTGCAGATGTGGGCGCTGCCTGTGTTGCTTCGTGGGGCCGGGAGGGAGAGGCTGTGGCCTGAACCTCGGCCCAGCCCGGGGACAGCTCCATGGTGCTACAGAAACAAACAAGACAGCCAGACAAGCATACACTGAAGGCAGCTCTGCAAAGTTCAAAAAATTCAGCAGGCCACTAAACTTCAGTTTGGCCAAAATTTCGCCATGACCTCACCGCTTTTCATGAGCAGCTGCCCTGATACTAATCCTGCTTCCTTCTCTAACCCCTACCTCATGAGCCTGGGGAGGGCACAGCAGGAGCTCAAAGCAAGAACGCTCTCACAGAATCCTGTGCTTCTCTGTAACACCCCTCGCAACTGCGATGCGATAAAGTGATTGTCCAGTGTCTGCACCGCCAGACGGAAGCCTGAGTGTCTGCCCTGCTCACGGCTGGGCCCCCAGCAGGGCACCTGGCACGAGCCAGCACCCAGCGCATATGTGTCGGGTGCCCTCGATCGGCACGGCTGCAAATGTGGGAAAGGGAGAAACTGTTAGGTCTATGAAATTTTGTCCCTTCTGATAAAGCCCGGAGGAAATATGTGTAATTAACTTGGAATTCCATCAGATAGGCATGGATTGGTCGTTTAAAAGGACAGACTGACTAGATGTTACATTTTAGGAGACTGTGTCTCCAGCTCCTCTATCCCTCCCATGTCCTACAAGGAAGGGCACGTCCAAGGTGCCAACTGGGTTCTTTGTTCGAATCACACTATCAGGACCAGAAGGAACTTTACAGCAAAGGTGCTGCTGCTTGCCTCAAAGTTTCTACACACCCCGGCCGAGTGGTTTCTCCAGCCTCTGGATGTTACAAAAGAAACCACCGCTTCGCCATGCATTCTGTTTCAGGTGTCAGGACCTGGTGTTGTAAATCATCCGCTCAGTAAGTAATTGAGCCCCAGCCGTGTGCCAGGCTGTGGGCCGAGCTCTGGGAAGGTGACCGTGAGCAGGACTGACCTTGTCCAGCTCTCACGGCACCTCCAGACCCTCCCTCCCAGCTCTGCTGGTGCAGCGGCAGACGGTGAGTTGGCTCTGGTGGATGGGTCACACACGACGGGCTTCTAGTGAAGCCACTGCCTGACAGATTCATTGCTGAACCTGAGGGTCAGCAGCCACAGGCCGGACACACCTGCCCTCTCGAGGACGCGCCAGCAGGACTGCCAGTGACGAAACCGAGGAGGAGGAGGAGGAGGGGACAGAGGGGGAGTGGGGGAGGGGAGCCGGGTACAGGGGAGGCAGCCTGGACATGGGCTTGAGGGCCTGGGTTCCAGCCCCAGAGGGGCTCACTTCCTTCAGGGTCAGCTAGGAGAGCAGACAGAAGCCTCTAGACAGTGAACGGACGTAGACGCGCTGCAACACACCAAAGTGTGCGCACAGGTGCTGGCGCACGCGCGGCACTCGGAGTGGGCTTCCTTCCAGCCGTCACTGCCTCTGGAACCAATTCCTCTCTGCACAAACCCCTCCAGACTGGCGGGTCCGCAGAAACCAGGCCGACTTGCCCGAAGCGCTGTGCTTCTCACCTGCCTTGTCTACCAAAAGCATTGGAGGGTCCTGGGTGGCTGAATAGTTAGAGCTGCAGAGGAAGTGGATTGGTACCACGAGCTCTGCCGGGCCCCCAGCCATAGAAGCTTCCTAGAAAGGCCTCAGGTGGGGTGGGAGTTTTTATTTGCCCTGGAGTAGAGAGCCTGGGAGAAGAGATGGGGGTCTCGGCACTAAGCCCAAGGTCATTTTCACGACACTGTTTATCCCGCCCTGTCCCATGTGGATATCGGATCATGGTCAGGACCAAGGCACAGAATATGGGGTGGCAGGGGGCCCCACCTAAAGCTGGGGTGTTCCCGAATCCCCTGCCAGCCCTGCCTGCCCTCACCCCCACCCCTACTGCCCCAGAGGATCCCTCATGCACACGGCCCCGCCCCGCCCCGCTGGTTTAGGGCACTGCAGTGTGATTTTCAAGTGCCCAGGTGGCTGGCTGAGGCGCTGGGTCCCTGGTAAGAGATGCGGGTGGGGAGGGGGTAGTGAAGGAGGAAGAGGGAGGGTTTCCTGATTATTTGACAAACACAAACCCAGGCCTGAGCTTCAGTCCGGGCTCTGACGACATCAGCTCACAGTAAACCCCAGGCCCCTGTTTACTTCCCCCTCCGGCTCGCATCCCGTCTTATCTGTGGCCCCGATAACCTGCCACCCCTGCCCGTCACTCCAGAAGGGAGGGGCTTCCAAGAAGCTTCTAGGTACGAATGACTCAGCTAAAGCTGAAAAGAGCCGCTCGGTCCTGACGGGCACCCTGGCCAGCCCACATCTCACAAAGCACTTCTACGATCTTTTTTACCACCTCTGCTGACACGTGGAGCGAGGCTACGGGGCTGGGACTTTGCTGCAGGTCTCCGTCTCCAGGGACACGGAGCCAGTCCCTGGTTGGGGTCCCTGGGCTACGGGTGACTTCTCCTCCACCTCCCGGGACCCCCACCAAATCCCAGGGGTCAAAACCCCTACCTCGGGGTACCCAGCTTTTATCCACGTCCTAAGAAAAGATGAAGGGGACTGTGGGGCAGTCGCGCCTCCTACAGTAAGGTCCTCCGGCGCACGAAAGGAAGAGGAGGATTTGCTGTCAGTCAAGTCCATGGGTCGCCCAGGCCCCTGGGTTTAGGCCTTCCCCCCGCCCCCCCCCCCCCCGCCTCCCTTGCCAGGTGGAGGGCTCCCAGGCCACCGCCAAGCACCCGGCCCGCACCCACCACTACTGCAGCCTTGTTTACACAGTCACCGCCCCAGGGACCTGCGAACCCAGCTTGGCCTTGAGGGGACTCCCTCCTTTCCAAGGAATTAGACTGTTTCTCTCTCAGAAACTGCCTCAGGAGACCACGCGTCTGGACCGCAGTCACAGACACAAGCCATTTTCATCACAGCATAGAGTGCGGATGTCCTTGGCTCCTGCTTGTGTGGTTGACAGGCTGAGAATTAAACTAATCTAAACAATACTATCTATAAAACAACTATTTGTACGTAGAGAGTATATGTGTGTAGAAACTATCAAACACCTAGAGATTTAAAAAAACAGAAACAACAAAAAACCCAAAAAACCATGTAACTACTCTGCCTTCAAAGGAATTGAAAGAAATCACCCCAAATCCCTGCAAACACGAACACAATGAGGATCTATAATCCATAGCTTCCCAAACATACTCTGGCTATAAACCCCCATAAAAGGATACAAGAGAGAAAAATTCTCGTTGGGAATTTATCACCAGCCTCCATGTCTATAAATGTTCCGTGGACCCAAATACAGTCATTCAGATTCACTGGAAATCACCTATTCTTTTTGCAAAAATTCATTCTGGCCAACAGCTGGGAACCCAGGAATGGGTCTTGAGCTCCTAATTCGTGCAGCTTCTACACAGCTCACAGCAGCCAGCGTGGAGCCCAAACGTTTCTACAAGACTCTTGGATGCAGTGAATGCGTTCGTAGGGCAAATTCAGCCTCTTCCAGCAACTAGCACATTGCATCCTCTAGGTCTCCGTGAGGGAAACAGGGTGAGTATTAACTGCTTCACAAATATAAGCAGAGAAACTCAGGTGAGGGCAAAGAAGAGAGATCCTACCAACGAAGCCATGCTCAGCAGACAAGCCCCAAGCCTGAGGCCGTGTGGTCTGCCTGTCATAACTCGATCCTCTTTGTGTCTAAAGACAAAGTCTTCTGCGTCCAGGCTGAGTACAGCATCGTCTGCTTTGAGGCCAAGTGGGAACAGCTCAGAGCATGGGTGGACCAAGGCCAGCTACGTCTGACAAAGCATAGCTGGGGTCCAGCCGGGAACCTCTCCCCCAGCCAACTAAGCTCCACAAGCCTTAAAGAACTACAGGGGAGAAAAATCCTCCATTTCTCAGCAGGGGACGCCCGGGTCGCCACTGCTACTTTGTAAACCCTCCAAGGAACAAACATCCCAATACCAGGTCCAGGTGCCAAGTGGGGCAGCAAGGTGGGATCGCCCAGAACCCCACCGGGCAGGTAATGAGCTCATCTTCCCTTGGCTCCAAGCCCATCCTTTTGCACTCTGCTTTGAGATGCAGGGTTTGGGATCCTGCAAATCACATTTCTGCCCCCCTCCCGGTGAGGCTCTGCCCATCAGAAGAGCCAGAGGGAGTCTGGAGGCTGGAGGAAGAAGAAGGAACTCGCTCCTGATTTGCTTCCTGTTTACCTCTGTTGGCTTCCTGTCGCTCTCTGTTTCCCCCAGCAATTCTCGTTCACTCGGACGGTGTCAACTCCTTCCAGAAACAAATATTTGAGTCCCATTTTGGTTTTCCCAACAATCTCAGAACGAGCTTCGGGGTGTCCGTCAGCCAAACAGCTCCCCCTCCTCAGAGGCGGGGCTGCCACCCCCAAACGGGTCTCCTGCGAGCTCAGGGCACCAGCGTCTGGGATCTGAGATGAGCCCACCTGCCCCTTCTCCGAGCGTCTAACTCTTAACGAGCTCACGTCTTCTCTTCGTCCCCCCAGCCTGCTTCCTGCGGGCGCCGCCTCCATCCACATCTCTGTGCCCTCTTCCTGCCTTTGCAGCTAGCTGGCTAGAAATTCTTTCTATCAAAGGATCTCTGGTGTGATTGCTGTCTCCTGCCTGGACCAGGACTGATTCACCCCCAGCTGGGTCCTAAGCATCTATGGCAGGATCTAGAGCCTGGGGCTTCCCACCCGCACACGACTGCACTGCCAGACGGGGTGCCCTCACCCCCTCCATGGCCCACATTCCATCTGGTTGATCTCAGCCGACCTCTGCCCGAGCAGAGGCAAGTCCCAACGCAAAAGCCGTCACGAAATGTGTGGCAAATGGCCCTTAACTGCTGTACAAGCTTGGGGGGCGGCTGCAGGGACTCCCCGTTAAACGTCGGGGTGTTTCTCCTCGCCGGCCAGCAGTGGGCGGTACGGAAGCATCCTCGTCCTCGGCTTCCGGGAGAAGATGACCTTGTTGTAGTCGGCGGTGGGACTTGCCCTGGCATCCGCGTGGAAGCGGGTGCGCTCTGGAACCACGGGGGGACCCGTGGCCGACGTGGGGAAAGGGCCCCACCCCGAGGGCGCGGTCTCTGACCTCACGTCCTTGAACGTCATGCTGCCTGAGGGCTTGGAGGACTTTCTCCTTTTCGGCTGGACGACGCTGGGAGGCTCGCTCTGCCTGCATGTCGGCCGGCTCTCCTCGGCCGTTTGCAAGCGTTCCAGGTCTCTGGCTTTGCTTTTCTCAATCAGTCTTTTCACCAGCGGGGATGTGTACGTGACATAGGCGGGCCACAGGTCATGTTTCTCAAGCAGATTCACCGGAAGCCCGATGTTTTCTGTCAGTTCTACCGGCAAAGAGAAACACGGGCAATTTAGAGGCACTCGCGGCCAATGATTCCATTCTTTAAGGGTCGGAGGGTATTGGAACTACATGTTGGATTTCTCCCCGTCATGCGTGATAGCCCTTCCACCCCCTGTATTCAGTGGGAATAACATCATATCCGAAGTTGGGAGACATGGACTTTCCTGGCAGTCCAGTGGTTAAGACCCTGTGCTTATCGGAGAACGGATTACTTTACAGGTTCATCCGCGAACATTGGCAAGTGCCAGGGAGTGTGTCCACTGCCTCCTGCCAACGTCCAAGGACTAAGAGATCGGGTGGCTTCTGACGAGGTCACGGGTGAGGTGGGGAGCGGTGGCCGGGAGACCCCACTTTGAGAACCATCGGTCCAGGGCCACGCCACTCCACCTCTGTGAGCACTGAACCCCGGGAGAGCCTGGGAAAACACGGCCGCGGGGTCCCGCCCCAGGGATGCAGACTTCACAGCAGCTCTGGGGACCGGAGAACTTGCATTTCTAAGTCACTCCCGGGCGCCGCTGCTGGTTTGAGCACCTACTGTGCGTGGCCCTGGTTGAGGCTGAATAAGCTCTAAATCTTTCTTTTGGCTGCAACATACACGAGGACCGGCTTGTGCAGGTGGGAAACACGGCCCTAAGGTGAGCGACTGCCACACTTTCCACCCCTTTTCCCTCCTCATCGAGGAACCACTGTGGAAGGCAAGGGAGCAAGCTTTTGACAGGGGTCACCTTCAACGCCACTGCATTTATAAGTAAATCACTCCCAATGTCAGTGTTTTATTATAATATACCTGACGAAGCATAGCATCCTAAAGATTCATTCATACTCTTAAAAAAAAAAAAAGCGAGTTTTTGTCAAGCCTAGTCAGATCCAGGCCTCACGGACTCCTTACTGCTAAGTCTTGGTGGCAATCTTTCATGACAATACGTTTTTAGAAGAATTCACAATATCATTTTTCTGAAGCTAGGGAAGAAATAATGCTCAAATAGTCCTCTAAGCTAGAGAGAGTTTCATGTAATAATAATAATGATAAAATGGAAGTTGAAGCATCTTATGTCTCCTTCTAAGACCTAGAATCTCAGAATATCAGGCCATCCATTCCAAGTCCCCAGCAACACAGAGTATGTCATCCAAGGGGTCACCGTCCTTGCTTGCCCACCTCCAACCAAAGGGAATTCCTGGCTTATCCTCCACATTTGTAGGGCTATTAGAAACGTGAGTACCAGGAGTCCCCTGGCGGCCTAGTGGTCAGGATTCGGCGCTTTCACTGCCGTGGCCCGGGGTTCAATCCCTGGTCAGAGAACTGAGATCCCACAAGTCGTGTGGTGCGGCAAAAACAAACAAACAAAAAAACATTGAATTATACAATAAAAATAAGTGTATTTTTTTTAAGAAAGAAAGAAATGTGAGTACTTCTCCCCATACATACAACAGGATTAATCAATCATGTCAGACGGTGGAAAAATGCTCTGAGCCGGCGATATTTGGGGGATGTGGGATCATTCATCCTTGCTTCTAAGCCTCTAGTTTATGAGCCCTGAAGCTTCAAAGAAGCCCAGTTACTAGTGAATCGTTTGTTTCAACAGCATCCCCCTCAGAGCCCCTTGCCCCATCCCGCTGCCCCCATAACAGCCTCCATGGTGATAGGACAATTCCACAGACTGGTAGGTTTTCTCACACCTGCCGATGCAGAGACTAGGATACTGTAAAATCAAGGGTGGGAATGTCCGAGACAGCCTCAAAACTCACGGGGAGGACTTGTTTAAAAATCAAAGGAAAGGGACTTCCCTGGTGGTGCAGGGATTAAGAACCTGCCTGCCAATGCCGGGGACACGGGTTCGAGCCCTGGTCCGGGAAGATCCCACATGTCACGGAGCCACTAAGCCCATGCGCCACAACCACTGAGCCTGCACTCTAGAGCCCGTGAGCCACAACTACTGAGCCCACGTGCCACAACTACTGAAGCCCGCACGCCTAGAGCCTGTGCTCTGCAACAAGAGAAGCCACCACAGTGAGAAGCCTGTGCACCGCAACGAAGAGCAGCCCCCGCTCGCCGCAACTAGAGAAAGCCCACGCGCAGCAACGAAGACCTAAAGCAGCCAAGAGTAAATACATAAAATAAATAACTATAAAAAAAATAGAAAATCAAAGGAGAGAAATAGTCGACGTTAAGTCTGAAGACAAGCTGTGGGCTCTGATAATTTCCTCCAACTCTGGCACGCAGGGTCCATTCTGTGTCCCTAGAAATGAAACGCAGACCAGCGGTCCCCAGACAGAGGTAGCATTGCCGGGGCAGGAGGCATGACACTGAAGGGGTTTTCTTGTTTCTCCTTCAGGCACGAAGGCCCGTGTTCAATCCTCTGGGTTTTCAAGCCCAGTTCCTCCCACCCACCCCCCAGTCTCATATCCCAGCATCCCCAGAATCTAGTCTGATTGGCCGGGTTTGGCCCAAGTAAGGAATGACACTTGTCTGGAACCTGATCTGTGACCTGGATCATGTCTCTTCACTCCGTACGACCTTTGTTATCTCACTTACGAGATGAGGACGAGCTCCTGTCCTGCTTCTCTCACAGAGGCGTGGTCGTTATAATAAAATGTTATAATAAAAATAAAGTGCTCCTACATCAGTGCCCCCATTTTCGCTGCGTGTGGGGATTACTGGGGATCTTTAAAAAAATTCAAATACCTGGCTCCGCCCTGCCTCCACCCCCCCACATTGTGATCTAATTGGAATAAGATACAACACAGGCAGCGGAATTAAAAGCTCGATTCTAACGTGCATCAAGGTTTGGGAACAGCTATCGTAGAATCTAAACCAAAAAAAAACCACTGAAGATTTATAGGGTTTTAACTATTTCAGAGATAGGAAACAGGTCCAGGAGGTCACTTCAGTCCTTTTAAAGTTCTAAGGCACAGATTTAAGAATTTACACATTCAATTCAGACTATATTCAAGGATTCTTTGTTATGTATGTTCAGGACTGCATATCAGTGGGCTTTAAGCATTTTAAAGGACCCTGGAGCATTCCCACCACCACCTGCCTATACGGGAATCACTGAGACCAAAGAACCAGTGTCTTAAAGTGCTGAGCTAAGAACACTGGGGCTGAGGATGGTGCTTTGGTGCAGAACTAATTCACGCTCTATCTGTGGCCACAAGCTGCATCCTTATCTCGGAAAACCATCCTGCAAAAGGATTTTGTGGGTTCCAGGCAGGACTGATTGGATAAGTGGGCACGAGTGCACCCCACTCAGACTGTTTGCCCCACAAATGCTGTGAAAGTAGTGCTGTTTGCACACCCCTGACGGGCAAGACAGTAACTTACTCCAGTGTTTCCTGAGCTGTGCCCCCAGAGAATGCAGGAATCTCTCAAGATGTTAAGAGGTGTTACTTAAAGGAGGGGAAAAGTCCATGGCAAAGACCACCCTCTAAGGCTGCATATACTGTTTAATCCAGGGGGCCCCATCCACATAGTCCGTGTGGTTTTGCAATAGAAATACAGCAAGCCTGTCCGCAGTCCGGTTGGCTTGAAAGATGACGTGTTAAATTCCTTTAGTGCAGGAATTTCAGAGCCTGTGATAGGCTGACTTGTTCTGTAACTCTCCAAAGGGAGACTGGGATGCAGCATCCCCTAACCTCATATGACCAGGGAATCATTCATTCATTCATTCATTCACTGGGAAGGGCATCTCAGGGAACTAGTAACCAGGGAAACGGTTGGGAGAACTCTGAAACGAAGTCCTCGCCAGCCCTTGTTTTGGAACCCTGAGCATCAGAGAATGTTCTGCCATAAGTGGACAGAGGGACAAACTTGCTCAGGGTATAGCTGGGCCTTCAATGACTCACTTCCTCCAGAATCAGCCTCGGAAGGTTGGCCTCACGAAGGTGCCCATACCCAGAAGAGCCAAGCCAATGCGAGGGCCCAGCACTCCCTGGAAAGCAGACCCACTTCCCTCTGTCCTCTCTGCTCTGCCCTAACCTGCAGGCATCTTGTCTTGCTTGCGTCTCCTCTCACTTTCCTCCCTGAACCATCCGGGGAGCTTGTCTGGCCCCCGAGGGAGAACCACATTTTCGCCAACAGGAAGCTGATGCAGAGCTTCTTTTCACCTCTGCGTGTTACCCTCCTCAACCTCCTGTTTCCTCCCCTGCCCACTCTTTCCTTATCTGCCCTCTGGCTACTACTCATTTATTTGGGGTGAAGAGGAAGCTTCCACTTAGGCCACAAGGGCCTTGGGAGGCTTATCTCTAGGAGCTGGGCATGAATCAACTTGGTGCCACGTGGGGTGTCTGTGCTGATCTTCATCCCAAGCGGCGCCCCCATCTTACAGGCCGAGGGTACGCTTTGACCCCCTCCCCGCACTTCAGACCTGGGGAAGCCCAGTGCCCCCGACAGACCTCCCGTGAGCGCCACCTGCATCACGACTCTCTCCACCTCTTCACCCTGCCCCGTCCCCAGAGGCCATGGAACTGATGAGCTCCAGGGGGCCTCCACGAGCGCCAGCCCCCATCACGACTCTCTCCACCTCTTCACCCTGCCCCGTCCCCAGAGACCACGGAACTGATGGGCTCCAGGGGGCCGCCACGAGCGCCAGCCCCCATCACGACTCTCTCCACCTCTTCACCCTGCCCCGTCCCCGGAGGCCATGGAACTGATGGGCTCCAGGGGGCCGCCACGAGATCACGATTTGACGCTAGGGAGCCCTGAGAATTCCAGAGCTGTTGACGCAGAGGGGAGCGGGGTGGGGAGGGGCAAGTCGGTGTCCCCTCGCCCCTCACTATGGGACAACGTGCTGGCCACCTTCTCTTCCGCAAACACACACACTCCAGGGAGAGGAGGAACAAGCCCATTACTGAGCTCTGTTAAAAAGCCAAGTCGCACATGACGGGCAGCTTTGGTAGCTGATACACACCACGCCTCTTTCTGGGGGGGGGGGGCAACGATCTCCAAGCACACCATGGGGGGGGTGGGAGATGGGAGTCTCATGAGAAGGGACGGTCTTGTAACACAGACCTGGCATCACCGATTCACCGTTGTGGCGGGAGGGAGGGGACACGCCGCTTCTTGAGAACCCTTCTGTACCCTCCATATTCTCTAGTGATTATGCACGGACTTTGAGGGACACGAAAGTGGAAACAGAGTTCAAGTACCCACGGCCGCACGACATCAGTTCACTCATGCACGCAGGCATCCCACAAACCTACGCCGAGCTCCAAACACTGCACTTCGAAGAGGTGCGGGTCCCGCGCTCACGCAGAACCCGCTGGGGGTGCTCCATGCTCACCTCTTGCCTCAGGGGGGTCTACCCTTCTCAGTGCCAAGGGTCCACAAGGCACGTTCTTTTCCCATGCTGACAACAGATCAAACAAGACTAATGCATGCCACCTGAGTCATCAGAAACAAAAGCAGAGAAATTCCTGTAGAGACCAGAACAAGTCCCCTCGGCCACCCTGCAGACGGGTGTCCAGTGCCTGCACGTACCAGGCCCAAAGCAGAATGAGACCGAGCCTTGGTTCAAGGGGCTCCCTGCCCAGTGAGGAGACAGACCACAAGCTTCCTAACTCAGCCTGGGTGGGGAGGGATGGCAAGAAACAGGTTCAGGAAGAGATGATGATCGTGCTGAGTCCTGAAGGACGGGGGTGGTGGACGGCAGGCCTCGAGGGTCTCAAATCCCGAGTGAACTGCATCTCTGCTCGGAGCCCACATTCCTCTCTGTGTGCGGATCACACCGGCTGTTTCCACGCGGCATGGATTCTGCATAGGAACCGCGAGGCTGAGTTGGCTGGATAAACACTTGACAAACGCGTTACAGGAAGAAGCATTGGGCACTGGGTAAAACTACGAATCTGAATTTTATATTTATCTGAGGGATGTTCAATTATAAATACTAAAATTCCCACTTCAAGATGTAATACAAAGACCCGTTAGGCTAAAAGCACCCATGGCCGTAAGTGTCTAGAGATCAAGTTTCAAATTTTTTAATGTAATTTCCAAAACAAGCCCATCAGGCCTGATCAGAGGAGAGCTTTTCAGTCTTTTCCTTCCGTGGCCGTTTTGGGGCAGCCGGGTACACTGATAGGCTAGACCGCTAGGAAAGAGATGAAAAAACAGGCAGCAAGAACTAGCCCTGCCTTTTCGTCCTCAGGAAACCAGACATGAAAGGCTTCAAGCAGTTTGTGCTCGGAGACCCTGTCTCTGCCTGACAGCTGGCTCAGGAGTAAAGGGACCATGAAAATGTGTGGATTCACAATGTGTAATCAGTCAGAAAGAGGATGTCCTGCTCCTCGGGAACAATGAGGGAAACAGACAGGCATCTCCCAGGGCTGGCCGCAGTCAGTGGGCCCGGCCACCCCCTTTTACGACGCTCAAAGCACTAGCAACCCGGGCCAGTGTTTGCTTTGAAGAAGGTGACTTGCTAACTGCTAACATTGGTTACCTTCAGGTCAGGGACCAGGGGACCAGAGAGCGAAGGAGGGAATTCAAATTTCATTTCACCCCTTAATGAAAAGTGTGAATTTTTAACATGGCATATATTAATTACATTTAAAATATCTTGGGGCTTCCCTGGTGGCGCAGTGGTTGAGAATCTGCCTGCCAATGCAGGGGACACGGGTTCGAGCCCTGGTCTGGGAAGATCCCACATGCCGCAGAGCAACTAGGCCCGTGAGCCACAATTACTGAGCCTGCGTGTCTGGAGCCTGTGCTCCGCAACAAGAGAGGCCGCGATAGTGAGAGGCCTGCGCACCGCGATGAAGAGTGGTCCCCGCTTGCCACAACTAGAGAAAGCCCTCGCACAGAAACGAAGACCCAACACAGCCATAAATAAATAATAAATAAATAAATAAATAAATAAATTAAAAAAAAAAAAAAAAAGTCTCCAAATGGTTCTCCTTGCACTCAGACTAAAAACTAAGTTCCAAAAAAAAAATTTGTTAAAATATCTTTAAGAAAAAATATAAAAGAAATCTCAAGCAAATCCTAGAAACTATGCTTTCTTTTACAAAACAATATTGTAGGTAATAATTAGGAGCAAAATTTTATTTTTTTATCCTTGTATTAATTTGATTTTTCTGCCTGTTTACCTGTATATATTTTTCTTAATTGGGGAATTTTTCATAAGGCCTTGTTCCACCTGATTATTTTCTTAAACTTTGCTTTAAACATATTAAAATCCTTCATCTTGTTTAAAAAAAAGAAGTGACTTGCATTTGAGACTCTGCCTAGAAGCAAAGAACTAAAGTGGCTGTGGCTGCCTTCTGCAGGGTTCAATTATCCCACCAACACGTTGACAGCTTGGCCTCAGTGTCAGGCTTTATCCCAGTTCACGCCAGGATGTGAGAAAATCCAGGCATCACACTTTGCACCTAACTCTTGGGTCACCCGTAAACACAAATTGCAATGAAATCAAACCCCCAACTGTCTGGGGTGAGTTGTCCGCAGCTGAACCACAATCTAGATAAACCACCCTTGTGAAAATTAAGGGTTTGACTTTGGCTGCACCTTGTCCTGAATCTCTTCATTCATACTCAGCAATAATTTCAGTCCTAAAACAGCTTACAAAATGGAAATGAAACAAAAGGAAGATGCGACGTTTGGGGATGAAGCAAAGGAAGGAAAGCTGCGTAGATGGATACTTGGCACTGGTAAAGTTGGAAGATGGAGTGAAGGAGGCTGGAACCAAAGCCGTGCAAAGACGACCCTGTTCAATAACTGGAGTCCCACACTCCTTCCCACATCACCAGCCCCACGTTCACTAGCAGACTGTGAGCGGGAAATAGAGCAAATCATCCCCTTTCCCAGAAAAGCAACTCAAGGCATATGTCGTGTCAATGATGGTCAGCTGCATTTTGCTGTATTTCTTTTTCTTATTCTTTTCTTTTTTTTTTTTGGCCAAGAGGTTTTCGGGATCTTAGCTCCCCAACCAGGGATCGAACCCAGGCCCCTGCAGTGGAAGCACAAAGTCCTAATCACTGGCCCACTAAGGAAGTCCCTATTTGTATGTCTTCCCATAACGGGAATTATAAATCAGCATTAGAGAAAGTTTGGAAATGCTATGTTTTAATCTCACAATCCCATTACCATCACACGACTCTGACCTATGTGCTCTCACCTAGTTCTAACATGGTTATGGGCACAAAACGTACTTTCGTCTTTGAATCCACCCTTGCGGTCTTAGAGATTCCTCTGCTTAGTCATCCATCAAATGAATGAACCATTATTAATCATATTATTATGATTAATTATATTATTAATTATTATATTAATCATATTATTAATCATATTATTAATTATTATTATGATATTAATATGAATTAATCATATTATTAATCATATTATTATGATATTAATATGAATTAATCATATTATTAATCATTCCTCCGTTCGTTGTTTTTTTTTTTTTTTAATTAATTATTTATTTATTTATTTTTGGCTGTGTTGGGTCTTCCTTTCTGTGCGATGGCTTTCTCTAGTTGTGGCAAGTGGGGGCCACTCTTCATCACGGTGCGCGGGCCTTTCACTATCATGGCCTCTCTTGTTGCGGAGCACAGGCTCCAGATGCGCAGGCTCAGTAATTGTGGCTCACGGGCCTAGTTGCTCCGCGGCATGTGGGATCTTCCCAGACCAGGGCTTGAACCCGTGTCCCCTGCATTGGCAGGCAGATTCTCAACCACTGCGCCACCAGGGAAGCCCCTCCGTTCGTATTTTTAACTTTAGCCACTATGAGTGATGAGCAGTGACTGTGAAAGATGAAGAGCTCCTGCTTTTATGGTGCCCTCCTGCTTTTATAAACCTGTGCATCGCAAGGTGCTCGGAAAATGTTGGCCACTGAAGGTTTCTGGTCCCCCAAAGTTCTCAGTACCACCAAAGCCCCTCCCCTCTCAGTCCTGGGAGGTGGGTAGTGTCCTCCCTGATCCCCTATCCTCCCTGAGCAGCAGGATATTTGCCACCACGGTCTCTAGGGTTCCTACCAGCTCCAAGGCCCATCGTTTACTGCAGCACATTCCACACTGATGAGGCCAGAAGCTAAAACAGAGTCTGTGCGCGACTGGCAAAGTGAAGCCGACTTCAGGCAGGAGAACCACAGCTAAAGCCCCAGATGCCACCGTCATAGAAGGTCAGGGAAGAAGTTAGAGAGAATCAGCTCCCTGAGGCCAAGACCAGCTGTACGCAGGGAAATTGCCCAAAAAGCACGCTATGCTCTGTGAGGCTTTGTTTTGGGGGTTTTTTATTTTTGCACAGATATTTAGGTTTTTCCTTTAATTGAAGTACAGTTGATTTACAATGTTGTGCTAGTTTCAGGTACACAGTGATTCTGTTTTATATATATGTATATATACATTCAACTGAATATAACAGTTTTATATATATAACAGAATATATATGATGTATGTGTATATATGTACGTGCATATACATATATGTATGTGTATGTGTATGCGTGTGTGTAAATATGTATACATGTGTGTGCATACATACATGTATATATGTCTATGTGTATGTGTGTATATACATGTGTGTATATGTATGTGTGTATGCATGTGTATGTATATACTCATATATGTATGTGTGTATATGTATGTGTATATGTGTGTATACATGTATGTGTATATGTGTGTGCATGTGTATGCTCATGTATATGTGTATATATGTGTATGTATGTATGTACACGCATATATATACACAGATAGATTTACATACACATATACACACGCACACACATATATGTTATTACAAAATACTGAATTCCTGTGCTGTGTGATGCTTTGTTAAGATTGGATGTGCTAGCAGGGAAACAGCAATGGGATCAATGAAAAATACTCTCTAAACTTTCAAGGGGTGGGTCCCTAGGGCCCCAGGCATAGGAGCCAAGCGAAGGCCACACAACAACCCTCTCCGAGCCAGGAGGGATGAAATACTCCAGCCGATGGTCCAGACACCGTGCGACCATGGAGGGAATGAAAGAACTTCAAAAAGGAAACCAAGTTCCTATAAAAGCACAAGGAGCACAGGCCACTTGGTGAAGGGCCACCAGCCTCAACTCCCCGCCCCAGCCCCCCACCGTGACGAGGCTGTCCCAGCACGACCACAGCCAACAAAAAGCACAGAGGCCCTCAGTGAGGTCCCTGAGCCATCAAGAAATTGTCGAATTGTATCCCATATTTTCTACTAAGAAAGCAAGGACGTGTGGGAAAGATCCTTCCACAGTTTGCACGTTTCCTCCACACTGTGCGAGGGAGCAGGGACTTGGGAAGGGCAGAGCTGGTTCTCTGGGAAGTGACCGAAAAGAAGGGGGGCTCGTTGGCTCTCTGAGTTGATTAAAGGGGTCCCCTTTTGCTCTTGGGCTCTCAGCAATCTTCTAAAAATCAATAACCCAAGTAACTCATAGGTACAGGTCCCATTATAAATTAAGATGTTGGCATCCTGAATGATGATTCATTTTCTTTTGAATTTGGTAAAAATTAATCTTTCCACCTGAGCCTTATCACTCTGTATCCTCACTTCCACGGGGACCTTGACAATGAACCAAAACATGCTCCTGGGACCCATCTCTCCCCTGAGACTAGACCCTTGTTTCTAACTGCTTATTAAACAACTTCCTCTAAGCACTTGTATTTCCATCAAATTCAAACTTGTTCAAGACTGAAGTCAGTAGCGGTTGCCACCCCACAGGTCCACAGACACCTCCTCTGTCTCCACACCCTGTTTCTGTCAACGGCATCAGCATCCTTCCCGATGCTCAAAGTAGAAACTCAACTCCTCCTTCCTTCTTTCACCCCAAATTCAGGTGCCAAGGTGACGTCCATCGCTTCTGTGGCTTGGCACCTCATCTATCTGCCGAGTCTTCACTCCAGCCTGACCCCCTCCCCAAAGTCCACATCTAGATGTCCTAGCTGCCACACCTACATCTTCACTGGTGTGTCTAATAGGATCTCAACGTTTTCACGGCTCAAAAGAACTCTTGGCCTTACTCCCTAAAACGTTCCTCTCTAGTCTTTTCCATCTCAGAGAGAGGCACCACCATTCACCGAATTGCCCAGTTCAAAAACTGGGGTTGGGACTCCCCTGGGGTCCAGTGGTAAGATTCCGCGCTTCCAACGCAGGGGGCGCGGGTTCGATCCCTGGTCGGGGAACTAAGATCCCACGTGCCGCAGGGTGCGGCCAAAAAAAAAAAAAAATCAGGGTTGCCTGATTCCTCTTGCTGCTTCGCTTAATACATGCAATCTATCACCCTGCCCCCTACCCACTGCCCCCACCATCACCCTCTCCCATTACCTGACTTCCCGACCTCTCCATCCTTAGCCGAGAATCAACAGCTGCCTACCGGCTCACTGGTCTCCCTGCTTCTCTTCTACTCTTGTTCCCTGCTAGGCCTTCTCCCCAGGGGACCCAGAGTGATCATTTGTAAACATAAATCAGATGAGATTATCCCGCTGCCAACACTCCAATGGCTTCCCATCCCACTTAGGACACAAGGCAAATCCCTTCCCTTGACCTACAAAGCTCCCCTTGGTCTACCACCCCCCACCACCCTGACAGCCTTCACTGCCCCCGACCACAGGGGCCTCCTTCTCGCCTCAAACACACCAAGCTTCCCACGTCGGGGTCCTTCTCCATCTGCTCACCCTGCCTGGGATGCACCTTCCCTGATTTTCGCACGGTTTTTCCTTCCTAGGAGTCAGGACGCAGCTAAGTATGCATTCTTCAGTGACGACTTCAGGATAGCCTGAAACAGCCCGCAGTCACTACTCTGGCTCCCGTTCTAATCCTCTGTGTAGCACTATCCCTGACTGACACGTCTCATGATTTACTCATTTGTTTATTTTCTCTGAACCAACTAGAAGGCAATTTCCACAGAACAGGGATTTCACCCATCGCATCCACTGCTCTGTCCCCAGGCACTTGGATCGTTAGATTAAAGGATGTCACTGCAGTTGCCACAGCAATTTCCCCAGAATCTCTAAGGATTATTAGGAATCCAAACACCAGGCAGCTCCCCTTGTACAGGACCCAGAGGAAACCATGAGCTGGCTGACTTGATAACAGCCACGACGAGAGGTCAGATGGCAAAACATGGAACATGACCTAATAAATAGGAGGAACAGACATGGTGCATGGAAAGGCCTCGGTTTACTTCCCAGTGCTGTCACTTACTGCCTTTAACTGGGCAAATCACTTCCCCCCTCTCTCGGAGCTTTAGGTTTTTCCATAGGCAAAGTGCGAATGACACCCCTCTCCTTTGTAGGATTATTGTGAAGACTGAATGAGGCACCGCATGGGAAGTGCCCAGAAAAGAGCAACAAGGCAGTAGCTTGGGGCCACCAAGTCCAGGGTTCAGGCTTCACTGAAACCCTGTCTAACACGGAAAGTCCACGGGGCCTGAACGGACCAAATTCCAACTCAAGCTCTACTCCGATTTTCCTCAGAACCTCCATTTCCTTTCCCACCTGGTCCAACACGTGCTCCGTCCCCTGTGCACCTACCAGACATGGCAGATGTCACCACCGCCAGACGCGGCAACTGGGGGGTCGGCTATCTGCTCTTAGTGGATGAAATGGCCTTTTCTTCCCTCAGAATGATTATACATTTAGACGTGTGGCCCCCCTCTCTAGTCCCTTTGTCTCTCCTTCCAGGACTTTTCCAACGACACTTCTTCTGGGAGGCCAACCAGCCCCCTAGGTGGGCTTACGCCTGCCCCTCCTCTGTCCTCCCAAGTGTCCTATCTGTGCCTCATCTACCAGAGCCTTTTATCCCATTGTGATGACTTGGTATAGGGGTCTCTCTCCCTGGGCTTGCTCACCTCGTTCTGACCGCCTCTGGTCCCCACTTCTCCCGCATGGAAGCTTCTGAAAGTCCCTGGCATGGCTCATTTCACAGGGTTTCTGAAAAAACAGTTTGAGGAAGGCAAACTGGCAAAATATACTATCATGTAACTACCATGGATGGTTTGAGGGAAAATGAACAGTTGAATATACAGGAAACTGTTGCCTATGGTTAAAAGAGAACACAGGGAGATCAGCTCGATGGTTTGTGACCACCTAGAGGGGTGGGATAGGGAGGGTGGGAGGGAGGGAGACGCAAGAGGGAGGAGATATGGGGATATATGTATATGTATAACTGATTCACTTTGTTATAAAGCAGAAACTAACACACCATTGTAAAGCAATTATACTCCAATAAAGACGTTTAAAAAAAAAAAATAGCAATGATCAGTTCCCCAGAGATCAAGAAAGAGGTCTTTTGAAATCAGGGAGAAATATTGTGCTACTCGTTTCAAATGAATCTTTCTAGGCACAAATATACACAAATAGTGCACAGCGACCCGTAACTGCCATCCACACAGAAAATATGTGTGGGTAACATGCCAGGAAATTCTGAGGTACTGACAAAAGGAGTTTTTGTTGAGTCAGAAATCCAGTTAAACAAGGGCTTTAATGTGTGTCTTTGGCACGGTGGAGGGATGCAAGGAATACTTTTGCAAGCCGGGAACGGGCCCTCCACGGCGTGTGCTGGGTGGACGCTCTCTCCCAGCGAAGGCCCGGCCCTGCCGACCCGCCCTCGTGCAGCCTTGCCGGAAAACCAGCTCTCCCCTTGCTGCTTTCGCGTTTCTGTGATCTTATTGTGTGTGTATTTCAATATCTCCGGAAGGCGACATACAAGAATTAGCCAAAGTTCCTAACGGGACGAGGCTGCCTCTGAAATCACTGTTTGGAGTAAAGCATAGAATTAAGACCATGAGTGCAGGACAGGCAGCTGCTGCTCAGCTGTGTGACCCGAGACGGGGTACCTAAGCCTCCTGAGTCTCAACGATCTCCTCCGTAAGACAGGGTCAGGGACAGGAACTCTCCTGCCACGAGGACGCTGTCGTGAGGTGTGTCGTGTAAAGCACGGCGCACGGGGCCCGGGCGCACGTGAGGGTGACCGGTTGGACTGTTCTCACCCTCGTTAACACGCAGGACTGCGACATCCGCGAAGAGGATGGAGCGGGGGAGGGGGCAGAATGGGCTCAGGGTGGGGGGCCCCCCACACAGCTGCTGCCACACTCCTGTCCCAAAGTCTCACTCATCCCCCATATCCGCCCCACTCCCAACAGCTCCACTTATACCATCTGCTGACGGAAAGGACGCCCTCTGGAGGTGACCCCCGAGGCCGGCAGCTCTGAGGCATCGGGGGTCCACCTGCAGCCACGTGTGTTCAGATGCACAGACAGGTGTACAGCCCTGAGCCCCGGGGGTGAGGAGGGGTCTATGACCTACACACACACACACACGTGCACATGCGCACGTGAACACACGCCCCATGTTAAGTCTGTGACATCCCTGGGCGTGCCAGCTGGGTGACCCTCAGCTTCGACACCCCTGGTCCCAGCGGAGCCCCGTTTCTCTTCTTGGGCCACCGCAGCTCCGGCCTAGAATGACTTAATGAGCAAACCAGGGCCAAGGAGTCTCGCCAGATTCCTGCTGGGAAGAATCTAGAGAACTGGGTATGCGAGCAGCTTAAAGGGGAAGCGGAGTGTTTGTTTTAATTTTACTGGAGTATAGTTGATTTACAGTGTTGTGTTAATTTCTTCTGTACAGAAAAGTGACTCAGTTATCCATATATATTCTTTTTCATATCCTTTTCCATTGTGGTTGTCCATTCACAGAATACTGAATGGACCTAGAGATTATCATACTAAGCAAAGTAAGCCAGAAAGAGAACAACAAATCCCAACTTCACTTCTTCTGTCCAACCTTGAGCAGGTTACTTGATTCTTCCGTTTCTCTGTGAGAAACACCCTGCCTCAGGGGATGTTACTCAGATCCAATTAATTCAGGTAGAAGGATTTCATGGCTAGTAAGCTCTTTCTAACCATCTGCTTTTGTAGAGAAGACCAGGAATCCTGAAATAATGGTATAAACTTCCCTCTCGGGTGTGTGACCGGGGCTCGTGTTGGTAACAAGAATACGATGTAACATTCGCACCCAAGGCAAGAACTAGATAAGTTCCAGAAAGAGTAGCAGTGTCGCAGAGCTTTATCCAGACAGTGGCAGAGACCACAGCGGGGGTGGCTGGTATGGATGCTGCCTGAGGCTCATTCGCTTTCCTTGGGGTGGAGGTGGGACGGGAGGGGAGAGTGGAGTGTAAGTGTAGCCAGTTTAGAAGCTCAGAATCACTGGCCCCTGAGAAGTCTTTAGAATGCTGTGTCTTACCCCCAGGAGGAGCAAGGGTGACCGTGGAACTCGTTTCCCTCTGCCCCTCACAGCCACGGGCTTATCAGAATAAGTGTGGGGTGGCAGAGCCCATGGGCTGAACAGACTCAACCGCAACTGGGCCCACAGGCCTCGGTAGGCAGCCTCCCAGATGGCCCCCAAGGATCCCCCTCCTGGAACTCACATCCTCTGAAACCCCCTCCCCCTGCATCTAGCGACTCACTTCTAACAAATAGAATGTGGTCAAGTGATGGGACACCACATCACAGATTAGGTTATACAAAAACCTTGGCTTCCATCTTGAGCTTGCTCTCTGTCTCTGTCTCTCTCTCTGTCTCTCTCTCTGTGTCTCTGTCTCTGTGTCTCTGTCTCTGTTCAACTGAGGGAAGCCAGCTGCCCTATTATGAGCTGCCCTACAGAGAAGCCAGAGGCAAGGAAGTGAGGGGCGTTTCCAGCCAACAGCCAGCAAAGAACTGAGGCCCTTAGTTCAACAACCTGTGAGGAACTTAATATCGTCAATAACCACACGAGTGAGCTTGGGTGGGGACCCTCCCAAGTTAGCCCTTTGGATGGGACCACAGCCCTGGCCAAAACCACGACTGCGCCCACCCCCATGGAGAGACCTGGAGATACAGGCACAGTTAAGTCTCACTCAGATTCTCGACCCACAGACACTGTGAGATAACACGTCTGTTTTAAGGAACTAAGTTTAGGGGTAATTTGCTACACAGCAAGAGATAACCAGTACAAGGCCCTTATCAGACTTTCCAGGAAGGATCCTAGTCCTGAGACTGAACAGAGATGTGGAATCTGCCAGCCATGGGAGCAATTCCTCTGCATGGTTCCCCCTTCCGCTCTGCCCCTGTCTCGGGGGGGACAGTGCAATTCCTGCTACAAGGGAACACATGCACGTAAAGGATTCATGGCTATCAAACACCACGGAAATGAAGCCATCCTCCAACAAAGCCAGTTTCAACAAGGCCATCTCAACACTGTGGACACACTGCTGTGGCCGGAGGGATCAGGGTCGGAGTGAGGGACGGGGCAGGGTGGAAAGCGGGGGCTCAGAGATGGTGCCAGGGTGCTTTTCCCGCACATTCTTGAGAGGTTCAGGAAGCAGAGCTTTTAGTGGTTTGTTTTTAAGACCAAGGAAAAATGACTTTGGCATCAAAATGGCTTTGTGAAAGCAGCCAGATTATAAAGTCAAGTTCTATCAAGCAACTGTTTTATCCACCCCCCTACATAAATACTGTTTGGGCTCTGGACCTGGGTGGATGGCCACCCATCTTTCTCTCCTACTTGTGCGTGCATGAGCGCACGTGTGTGTACGCACACACCCACCCACTCACACACACACACACACACACACACACACGTACGCACACCATAAAAGGGATTCAAGAGTAGGATTCCAGGGTTTGAGCGCACAGGGTGAGAAGGCCGGGGGTTTCAAGGCCACCACCTGCCCCCTGCCCGACGTGGATTTGGGCTCTTCCAGTTCAAGAGGCTGAAGGGCAGCTGCCCCGAGGCTGGGGCTTCACCCAGGACCCCACAGAGAGCAAGTCATCGTCAATAAAGAATGAAGGAACGGGTTATTGTGCTCGAAGGGAGGAGCGCCTTTATCTTTGAATTGATCCCGTTGGTTTCCCGAAAGTCTCTGTATCTTCACTAAAGAGAAGAGAGTCTCCACGGCCCTGTGTAGTTGTGTGGTCGTCCTGCTCAGTAATAAACGACTGTAATAGTCACAGGTTATCACAGGCACCTACCAGCTCGGTTCTGAGACCCGACCAGCTGTGTTGGGGTCTTTCCAGCCCAGCTCTCTAGGCCTCATCTCACTAGATTTCTCTATGAAAATAAGGGTTCCCCGCCTCCCCCCCCCCCCACAACCCCCAGTGCTGACCTCTTCCCCACACAGCATGCCAGTTTCCCAACATCCCACCAAATGAATTCCTTATGAGCCCAACTTCTGGGTTTATCTTAGCTGAGAAGACACAGCAGGCCCTGGCCTCCAATACTCAGCTGGTTCTCCCTTCCCGCCGTGTTTCAGA
Organism: Balaenoptera ricei; assembly: GCF_028023285.1. Taxonomy (NCBI): domain Eukaryota; kingdom Metazoa; phylum Chordata; class Mammalia; order Artiodactyla; family Balaenopteridae; genus Balaenoptera; species Balaenoptera ricei. The sequence goes on from NC_082658.1 coordinate 61,211,274, forward strand.
AGAGAAAGCTCACTTTGCCCTCTAGGGCGGGAAATGCGAAAGGCAGGGCGCACAGCTGGGGCGAGGCCGCCACCAGCCCCTCGCGGGCAGGCGCAGCGCCCACAGGGTGGCTGGCGGTCTTTCCATCCGCCCATGGAAATTCTAGACACAGAAGGTGCCCGGACGAGCCTGCTTTCACGCCCTTGCCAACTGCCGTAAACCTGCTTCTGTCCCATTGGAGTTGCGACATGAAGCCAGAAATCTGGAAGAATTTAACACCCAGTCGGTTCAGACAGAGGAAAACATTGTTCAGAGTCAACACTGGAATCCCTCCCTCATCACCCAGGAATGTAGAGCGAGCGGGGAGGAATCAGCAGCTTCTCAGCGCGGCTCTGCTAGGGCTGCCACAGCGGGAGGGCCAGGAGGGGCTGCGGTCCAGCCGGGAGCCCGGGGTTGGGGGGCTTCTCCCTTCCCTGCCTCAAACCTGGGCCTCGGCTCCAGAACCCCCGTTGGCCGGCAGGACCCTGCCCGCCTGCAGAGGCCTGCATGTCTGTAAACTTGGGAGGGGCTGGAAGAGGCAAAGGGGGGACGTGGTGGAAGCCAGAGGGGCTCAGGATGCTCTGGGACTTTCCATCTCCCTCAGCTGCGCAGGCCGTGAAAGAGTCACTTTTCCTCGAGGAAGAAAGGAGGCTCTGTGTGCACGGCGAGGGCGCAATGCCCGCAACGTGGGGCCGCGTGTGCCGGGCGGGCTGTGGACGCCGGCATCCACCTGGCTTTGATGCAGCCTTGACGGACTCCATCTCTCAAAAGCCACAGGCCGGGTCCCACCCCATTTCCTCTGGCCCTGGGGCGGGGAGACGAGGGACTGGCTTTCCCCAGGGCTACATGGGGGTCCCAGGAAGAGGGCACTGTGTCACCACGTCCCTCTGCCTAAAATTCTGCCTAAAGTCCACCCGCGAACATGCAGGCCTCACCTGAACTGCTAACGTTTCTGACAGTCAAGGTGAAGGAGGAAACCTGCGAGTCGGGAAGGCTTCAAGAAGGTGCAGAGTCCGAGGACGGCTGCTTCGTCGCAGGAAGCTCTGGTGGGGCTGCCAGGGAGCTCAGGGGCAGCAGCAAAGCTGGCGACGGCCGCCCTGCGTGTCCCTGAGCCTCACCACAGCCCTCACCCCCCTCTTCAGCCCCGGGGGATCCACAGAAGGCATATTTAAATGTACTTACTGATGCCTCCCACTGATGCCTTCCCTGCTCTCAGTGAGCGTATGACCCAGCCCAGAGGTCACCAAGGGTGGTCCAAGGGCCAGCAGCTGCATCACCCAGAAGCTTGTTAGAAATGCTTTTTCCCTGGTCCACCCTGGCCTAGTGCATTGGAAACTCCGGCGTGGGGCCCGGGGACCCGTAGTTCAACAAGCCTGCCAGGTGACGCTGGCGCCCAAGAAAGTGCCCATCTGCCGCTTCCCTCCCGCTGGATAACAGAGAAAGGCTGAAAGGTTGATATTTGCTCCCGGGAAGTCGGAGAAATGGTGTGTGAATGTGTGTCTAGATTCAAAACTGCTGCACCAAACTCTGGTGTCAGTGGAAATTTTGATTCCAGTTTTAGAAACACTCTTTCCACCTCAGTTCGATCCCCCTTTACGGGTGGTTTCTAAAACTTTACTCCGAAGCGGGTTCTAAAACTTTACTCCGAAGCCGAGGCAGGAGCAAGAAAACAGTGGGATTTCTTCTCGCTTGGAGCACCACCAGCCCTGGGCCATAGCAGCTCCCCCCGGAGGCCACTCTGAGGGGCTGGAGGCCCTGCTGCCCCCGGGGCTCCCGCCTCACCCAATGCTTGATGGGCAGCAAGGAGGCGATACAACCAGATTCTCTAACTGAGCTGATCTGTAAATTGAATTACCAACGGATAAAGTAAAATTTCATTCGTCCCGCTGGCAAATGACCCCCATGTGGCCAAACTCCATCACCTACGTTGTAATTTGGTACTTGGCTTGTCTGTTGGCAGCAATGGAACCCGCGGTCTCTCTTGAAACTCCCCCTTCCCTCAGCCCCATCCCTCCACTCTCTCCCAGTTTCACCACCTCATGACCTGCTCTTTCCGGCTCCTCGTCAGAGCCCGCCCCCCTGCTCCACCTTTAAAGTGAGAGGCCCGGGGCTCTGTCCTGGGCTCCCCTTCCTTTCCCCATTGGCACCCTCTCCCAGGGGGGCCCCATCATGGTGCCGTGGCTGCCACCTGTGTGTCCCCAGCCCTGGGCTCTTCCCTGAACGCCAGGCTCAGACGTCCTACCCCACCCTCCCCAGATGTTTTATAGGTGCCTCACAACTACCCTGTTCAAAACTGCTCAGAACTACCCTGCTCTGACACACACACACACACACACACACACACACCCCAAAACCCGCTCCTTCATTGGTCTTCCCCATTTCATTTAAGGGCACCACCCACAAACCATTTTCACAAAAAATGAGTCTTTTTTTTCTTTCCTTCATCCTCAAGATTCAATTTATCAAGTCACGTTAACTCAGCCTGTAGAAGTATCCTGAATCCCTCATTTTCTCTCCATTCTACTATGATGATAAGTACTGCCGCAGCCGCTGCTACTACTGCTTCTCCTAGTGATGATAATAATAATAATAATAACAACAACAACAACAGCTCACAGCGTGGATGCCCGTGTTCTACACGTATTAACTCACTGAGCCCTCCCAACAGGTGCAGGACTTAAGTGCTACTCCTCTCCCCTCTCACGGAGGTGCAGTTGAGGCAGAGGAGCTCAGGGACTTGATCAAAGCCGTCCGTCCTCCAAGGGGGAGCTAGGACCTGGGCGCTGGGGAGCCGGCACCGGGCTCCTAGCTGCCTCCGCACCCACAGGATGCTCTCATGACCTCTGACTGGCCTCCTGGCTCCTACCCTAGTCTCCATACGATTTACTTTATACACCCAGCAGCCTGAGTGGTCTCCCCAAAACATGCACCAGGGCCCATGTTGCCCCCCAACCTAGACACGCCTCCCCCAGGATTCCACAGAGTCCTGGCAGTGAAGCCCAAACTCCGACCAGGACTGCCTCTGCCTCTCAGATCTCTCTCTCCCTCTCTATCTCTCTGTCTCTCTCTCTCTCTCTCTCTCCCTCTCTCTCTCCCTCCTGTCTCTCCCTCCCTGTCTCTCTCCCCCCCTCTCTCTTTGAGAATCACTAGCTTGGACGATTTCCTGGCCCCAGGCGACCACGAATGTACTCTGTGAGAAGCTGTGTGCCACTCGCTCTGATAGAGACGTGGCTGATGCTGTGAGAAAGGACCACCCAGCTCACCTGGGAGAAGAAAGAATCAGAGGGACTTCTAGGAGGAAATGGCACCTGAGTTTAGTTCTGAATAACACGTAGGCATTACAGAGACAAGGGAAGAAAAATAGGAAACGTGAGTAAAAGCAGGAAGTAGCAGGAAGTAGCATGACATGATTCTAAAAGTTAGAATCTATTTCAATATTGCTGAAGTGTTAAGTATAAAACCAAGATTAGCTGAAGGTAAGACTGAAGCCAGCACCAGATACCGGTCTCTTGAAAGATGAGTAGCAGGAAGCCAGGCTGAATGAGAGCAGGTGAGCCTGACATATTCAGAGAACTTCAAAAACTTTGGCCAACACATAGGGTGCGCACAGGTGGATGGAGAGGGTCGTAGGGAGAAGTGAGTTTGTAAACAGGTAGAAGCCAAGCCATGAAGAGTCCCACCCTGGGGCTTTGTACTACCTGTTTCCTCTGCCTAAAACATTCATGCTGCAAAGTTAGATCTTCACCTTGCAGGCACCATGGTATCTGTTGAATGACTTTAAGGAGAGAGAAGCATTACCAGCTTGGAAAGATCCCTGAGGCAGAGACCTACGGCCATCCACCAAGGGTTTGTACTTCCTGTCCTTAGTGTCAGCCTGACGCTAGGAATCAGTTGTCCAGCCAAGAACTCTATTTCCCCCACCTTGTATCCATAATAAGGTAGAGCCTTATGTCTGAGTTCTGGCTATGTGAAGACCTGGCCCATGAAAGCACCAATGTAACCCTTCATTCTCTTTCTTTCCCCGTTCATAGGCTAAGAAGCAAAGGAATCCAAGGTCCCAGGAGATGCAGAGTCACAAGATAGAAGGACTCCTTGGACCACCACATGGCAGTTGACCACAAAACACCCAACTGAATTCTACAGGAATGAGAAATGAACATCTATTGTGTTAAGTCCCTGATACGTGGAGAGTTATACACATATAACATCTCGGGATGTCATAATAGATTCCTGTGGCTTTGCTATGATAATGAACTGGAGGCCAACACGACTGGCAGAGGGAGATCAGTAAATAAGCTGTTTAGCAACTGGGGGAAAAATTATGAGAAACTGAAGCAAGTTAGTGGCAGTGAGAATGAACAGAAGGTGACCACAACTAACTATAAGGATGAAGGAGAGAGTGGAGTCTAGGAAGAGGCTCGGGTCTCTGACTTGGGTGATGGAGACAAGCAAAAGAGAAAGAGAGCAGGTTTGGGGAAAGGGTGCTTATCTTTATTGGGGGCATCATAGAAAAAGCAGGCAGTCGTGCCCACTGGACGGTTGCCCAGATGACCCTGGAATCCAAGATGGCAGCCATGGTTATAGGCACAGAGATTTGGTAAAAGATGAGGCCAAAGATTGTCATATGTCTCATTTTCATAGGGTGAGTTGAGAAGAGGGATGAGAACGGAACCATGAAAAAAATCAGCATTTAAGTCATGAGAGATGAAGAGGAGCCTGAGAGGCGACCCGGCAGAAGAACTGGAGGAGCCGTCTCAGGAAGTCAAGAGAAATTACCTGCCAAGGAGACTGTGGTAAGATAAAAAAATATGTGGTCTTTGTCCCCTGTTCCTGGCACAGAGCTCCTAAAACCTTTGGAGCTTATTGCCTTTTGTGTGCTAATACGATTGCCAGTGGGGGAGCCCTTGACAGCTTCAGGATGGGGGCTGGTGGCAAGAAAGGTGGTCATTAGAAGGTTAGGACTTTTGGTCCCCCCACCCAGCCCCTGGAGCAGGGAGAGGGGCTGGAGATTGAGTTCAATCACCAATGGCCAATGAGCTAATTGATGGTGGCTACATAAAGAAACCCATAAAAATCCCTCAACGATGGGGTTCAGGGAGCGTCCAGGTTTGTGAACAATCCATGTGCTGGGGGTGGCACCCCTGGAGAGGGCATGGAAACCCTGTGTCACCCCCATCTCTTCCATTTGCCTGTATCTGACCTGTATCCTTTACAACAGTGGTCCCCAACCTTTTTGGCACCGGGGACCGGTTTCATGGAAGGTCATTTTTCCACTGGAGGCGGGGGGTGTGTGGAAGGTTCAGGCAGTAATGCAAGCGACAGTAAGCGATGGGGAGCGGTGGGGAGCGATGGGGAGCGGCAGATGAAGCTTCACTCGCTTGCCCGCCACTCACCTCCTGATGTGCGGGCCAGTTCCGAACAAGCCACCGACCGGTACTGGTCCACAGCCCAGGGGTTGGGGACCTCTGCTTTACAATAAACTGGTGAACATCAGTAAAGCATCTCCTGAGTTCTGTGAGCAAACCTAAGGAAGAGGTGATGGGAACCCCCAAATTTATAGCCAGTTAGTCAGAAGTAGAGGCAGCCCCTTGAACTGAAGTGGAGGCAGTCTTGTGGGGCTGAGCCCTCCATCTGTGGGATGTGATGCTCTCCAGGTAGACAGCATCTGAATTAAGTTCATTTGTAGGACACCCAGCTGGGGGTGGAGGATGGAAGAATTGTTTGGTGTGCAAAACCTCATACACTTGGTGTCAGAAAAAAGACACCATAGAGATGGACATGCCGAGGCCACAGAAACGTCAAGAAACTCAAGGACCAAAGAAGCCTGTTGACGTTGACCCTAGGAGCAAGTTTGAGGGCGATTCCATAAGAGGACAGGGTGAAAGCCAGAATTTGGAGAGCTGTGGAGCTCATGGGAAAGGTGGGCGTGAGGAAAGAACTGGAGTAACAGATGTAAAGGGAGGCCCGTGAGTGCCAGCACTGCCACCAGAAGGACATGCTCCGTGTCATTCACTCCTCATCACTGTACACCTATGACATAGTGTCCCTGTTCTGTAGACGGAGAAATGAGCCACAGAAACATCAAGCAACCCTCTCAAAGCCCTACATTTGTCAAATGCTGAGGTTAGGATTCAAAACCAAGTCAATCTGATTCTAAAGCCAGTGCTCTTAACTAGTGTACACTTGCCTCCCACCCACTATCCACGGATGCCGAACCCGCAGATACCGGGGCCAACCGTAAGGAACTTGAGCATCCATGGATTTTGATAACCACGAGGGGTCCTAGAACAATCCCACACACACACGGAGGGAAGACTCTGACTGCATGTGTAGAAACCCAGGTGAATCTACAAATAAACTATTAGAATTAGTGAGTTTAGCAAGCTTGTTCGAGGCAAGGACAACCAAAATCATCTGCATTTCTATATACCAGCCAGAAACAAATGACTAAAAAGATACTGTTTACAATTGCTTCAGAAATGCCAAAGCCAGGAATAAATCCAACAAAAGATGTGCAAGTCCTCTCTGTAGAAAATTATACATTATTGAAAAAACATGTTTAGAAATCTAAATAAATGGAGGGATACGCCATGTTCACTGTAAAAATGTCAGTTCTCCTAAATTGGGCTGTAGATTTGATGTCATCTCAACCCATCTAAGAGTGTCTGCAGAAACTCACAAGCTGATTCTAAAATGTGTTGAATATATGGACATAGGGCAAGCTAAGAATAGAGAAGGTAATCTTAAAGGTGGACAAACCTGAAGAATGCATTATGCTTGAGTTTCAAAACTTATAAAGCCAGAATAATTAGGACAGTGTAGAACTGGTACACAATTGATAAATAGACAAATGGCATAGAATAGAAAGCTCAGAAAAGACCTACTTCTCTATGGCTCTGCAGAGCAGTGAGTGAAGAACATTATTTTCAAAAATGCTGCTAGATCACTTGAATAATCATGTGGAAAAATCATTACATTTAACCCTTACCCTCTCACAGTACCCAAAAATCAGTTCCGGGTGGGTTGTCCTTCTGTATGTTAGAAGTAGGACAATAAAACTTCTAGAAGGTAAAATGGGAAACTATCTTCATGCCCTCAATGTAGGAAAAGATTTCTTAAAGTTAAGAATTTCTGTTCACTGAAAGACACCATTAAGAGAATAAAAAGGTAAACCTCGGTGTGGAAGAAGACTTTTGTAGTCCATATGACAGAAGAGGGTTTATACACAGAGTATATTTTAAAATTAAAAAAATCCCTATAATCAACAACAAAAACAAAAAACAAAAAAATAGAAAATTGGTCAAGAGACTTTAGGTATATCACAAAAGATGATATTCCAAATGGCAAAATAAACAAAGGAAAAGGTACTCAACCTCTGGTAAATTCACATTAAAACCACAGTGAGATAGCACTATACCCCACCATATGAATGGCTAAAACTTTTTAAGCTGACAAGTAGAAAGAAGACGTAGCGCAATGAGAAAGCTCATAACTGCCAGTGGGAATGAATTTGAAAACAGTTGGACCTCATCTACTGAACACAAACATACACCCACTCTTTGACCCGGCAATTCCACACCCAAGTTCAGAACCGTGTAACATGAAAACACACAGTCAAGAAGATTTATAACTGCATTACTTATAATATACCCAAAAACTGGAAATAAACCAAATATCCATCTAGGGTGAAATGGATAAGATACACAGCAGTGCATTCATTCAATGGAACACTGCATAGCAATGGAAATAAATAAGCTACACCTGTGTGCAACCACACGCCAGAATCTCACAAACAAAATACTGAAAGAAGCCAGGCACCAATGAGTAGTATAAGTAGTGTAAGTAGTATAAGTCCATTTACATCAAGTTCAAAAAGCAGGCAAAATACATATGCTCCAGCAATCCCACTCCTGGGCATAAACCTGGAGAAGACTCTAATTCAAAAAGATACATGCACCCCAATGTTTATTGCAGCACTATTTACAATAGCCAAGACATGGAAGCGACCTAAATGTGCATCGACAGAAGAATGGATAAAGACTATGTGGTGTGTGTGTGTGTGTGTATATATATATATATATATATATATATATATATATATATATATATATATATATATATAAAATGGAATACTACTCAGCCATAAAAAAGAATGAAATAATGTCCTTTGCAGCAACATGGATGGACCCAGATTATCATACAAAGCGAAGTAAGTCAGAAAGAGAAAGACAAATACCATATGACATCACTTATATGTGGAATCTAAAATATGACACAAATGAACTTACCTACAGAACAGAAACAGACTCACAGACATAGAGAACAGACCTGTGGTTGCCAAGGGGGAGGACGGGGTGGGGAGGGATGGAGTGGGAGTATGGGATTAGCAGATGCAAACTATTATATATAGGATGGATAAACAACGAGGTCCTAATGTATAGCACAGGGAACTATATTCAATATCCTGTGATAAACCACAATGGAAAAGAATATGGGGAATGCGAGCCTTGCGGAGGAGTGACTGTTGGAACAGAGCTGGTGGCGCTAGGCTTAGTCAGGTCTTGCGGCTGGGAGTGAGGCAAGGAAGAAGAAAGGATCCTCCTTGGTCTTCTCATTCACAGGTTAAGCCTACCTTTCCAGATAGTCCAACAATTAAGTCACCAGTTTCCAAGGGCATTTGCACTACCTATGGAAAACACTGGATCTGTGCACACCAGACAGATCCTTGACAACTCGTCCCACCATCCCCCTGCACAAAAGTTGCTGCACCAGCAGACAAAGAAGGTGACCACTGAGTTTCTTTTCATTACCAAATAGATATAATATCCCTGCCAACAAAAAAGAGTACACAAAGTGTCTCTTCATAATTTCACAACCAGTTAAGACCATGCTAAGAAAATCAGCTTGCCTAGATGAGGACCCCTTCTCTTCTTGGGTAGCCAGGATTTGAAAGAGACTCTGACCTGTGCCACTGGTAAGTGACTAACTTTAACACACTGAACTGGTCCTGAGAACTGAGCTGTCTTCTTTGTAAGTGAAGAGTATACAACATGATCTTGAAACACTGCACAGTGGTGAGAGCCAGAGGCATACTGTGTGTGTGTAACAGACTGAGAAACAGACAAATGAATCCTATTGAAAGGATTTCTCATCTTCTGCTTCTGTTTGCCAGTGTTAGTGTTTTACTGGCTTATATGGTTACCTTTTTCTGGTACCTTTTTTTCTATACCATTGTTCTATTCTAATGGGTCCTAGAAATCCCTCTCCTGACCCCTTAACAGAATCAGAAAGTGAGGAAGAAGAAAACGCTAACTACCTAAATGAGAGTTCTGGGGAAGAGTGGGATTCCTCTGAAGAAGAGGACCCTGTGGTGCCCAACCTAACACCTCTTGAGAGTCTCGCCTGGCAGGTTAAGTGCCTTTTAAAGTATTCTACGACTTGGAAACCTTTAAATCCTAATTCCTGGTTGTATCATGCTAAACTCTTGGATTCTAGCGCACCCGTCCACATACTTCGAGAGACAGGACTAAGACTCTCCCATTGCTCCCATCGTGTACCCAAACTGGAACCAATTCCTGAATGGCCTCCTCTAGGCTCTTGTGGAGTGCCACCTTTTCAAAAGCCCCTTATGAGTCCCAGCCGGCTTTCTAGAGGTCATGCCACTCTAAATGGAGCACTGCACTTTGCCACGAAACAGTTAAGCCGAACATTGAGTAGAGCCACTCCCATACCTGAGTACCTAAAACAAATTCCTAATTCACGTGTTTCTGGTTGTTGCTGTGGCTGGTTAACTAAAACAGTTAAGGAAACAACCCACACCGAACCCATCAACACTACTTACTCCTACACTGACTTCCAAAAGGCAGTTAACAAACTCCTAACTGCATCACTATAAAGATCCACCGTTCCTTCCCATAGCTGTCGTGTTGCCAGTTGAGAAAGGAATACGGTTCCACAGCCCACAGTTGAGAAACTAACGTCTTCTCAACCAAACTATGCCCTGTCCTGATACGCCAAAATACGATCAAGTACTGAATATAATATCCAAGAGTCCTGTAACTCAACTACAGGAGCTGTTCACTGTGAGCATTCCCTTTGAAAGACCTAAAATGAGAACTTCAGTAGAGAATTAGTCAAAAGGGACCTTATTACAAGAGATAAGTTGACTATTCTCCACACTCAGTTCTCCCCACAATCTACTCTGCCTATCTAATGGACTTAACTAGATACCTAATTATTAATGGGGAGGAAAAAGAGGCCACTACCTTATTTGTTACCCAACCTTCAGAACAGCCATTGTGGAAAGTGATAAGTTAGCTACTCCCAGTAACACCTTTCTGAGCATACTTTTCTCTGATATTCATTTCTAGGGAGGTAGTTGAACTAAATTGAATAACTAGATTAAAAAAATGGTGGGAATATGGATTTATCTCTCAGTTTTTATATTGGTAGACCTACATATGGCAGGCACCTTTTAGGAGTTCCTATTTTGGGGGGAGGGAGTGCAGTAGCACAGTAGTAGCCTACGCTACCCCAGACCTATTATGGGACCTGCAGTTATAGCATAAACATTTTATAGGCTCCCACCAGGCTGTCTCTAGCTAACCTGGCTTATAAGATCATACCTAGGGATTAAACAGACACCTGTTCTGTAGGGAATATATTTCCTTCATCTCAGCATCCAGACCGTAGTCAAGAGCAAATAAAACCCATTCCAAAGACCAATGGGAAAAAACTAAGAGAGCATTTATGCTAGTGGATTAAAGTATTTCATCTGTATGATGTTTCCTGGAGCAGTACTTCATGCACTTTCCACGTCCATTGCAAACTTTTCAGGAACACTTTTAACTTTAAAGAAACTTACTACAGAAAATCTCAGCCTAATACAGTCTGAAGTTGAAGAGTTTTTTTAGCATCATTGTTTTTCTACATCTAGCTGTAGATTTTTTTTTTTCTGGCTGAATAGAAAGCATATGTATCCTTGTAAATGAGTCTTGCTGTGTTTATTTGGATGAGTCAAAACATAAGAGATCAACATACATAATATGCATGAGACCAGTAAGTCTTTTCACACACCTACAGTAAAGAGTGAAACCTTTGTGTGATCCTGGTTAACTGGGCATCTAAAGGGAATCAGAAAACAGACTGTTAAAGATATATCATATATCCTTCCTTATTTTAGTTTTGCTTTTTCCTATTCTCCATAATTAAGTGCTGTATACACTGTGGCATCAAAAAATTGAAGCATTAATGGAATCACAAATTCTATAAATGTACAGCGACTTTAAGGAGAGAGAAGAATGTTTATAACCTAATGAGTAGTTTCTGCTGAACCTTAGTGGTCTCCTCTTGAGGAAAAAGGAGGGAATTGTAGTAGGTAGAAAAAAATATTTGTTAATGGAAAATTTGTTACTGAACTGAAACCATATAATGTTAGTGTAACTGAATGTATCAGTAACTGTTCCTTTGTAGATGTCCTATGAAGTTGGTTTTTAAAATGTTACAAAAACCTGTTTCTTTCTTTCTTTTCTTTCTTTCTTTCTTTCTTTTCTTTCTTTCTTTCTTTTTTTTATGGGAAGGTGGGAAGAGGTAGAGGGGTCTAAAAATTAAAATATGTTGATGGTTATGTAACCATAATATGTTCCTTTGTGTGTGTGTGTGTGTGTGTGTGTGTGTGAAAGTGCCTTGTTCATGAACACATTTTTGCTGTTCATTCCCAGAGGAAGCCTTTCCCCAGCTTCCCAGCTGAATAAACCAACAGCTTTGTACATGCAAAAAACAAAAAAAGAAAAAAGAGAAGAATATGAAAAAGAATGTCTATATGTGTATAACTGAATCACTTTGTTGTACAGCAGAAATTAACACAACATTGTAAATGAACTATACTTCAATTAAAAAAAAAAAGCAGGCAAAATAGTGTTTAGGAATACATTTCCTCAGCGTAAAGCAAGGGTATAATTGATTACCATAAATTCAAGAGAGCAGTTACCTCCAAGGATTAAAGAAGAGGGAAGTGATGGGAGGGGCCTGGAGGGGAGCTCCTGGGGGTAGCACTGTCCTACTTCCTGACGTGGATGGCTGTTGCCAGGCGTCCACTTTTGAAAAATCACAAAGGTATAAAATGTATGCCTCAGTGCACTTGATGTATTGATATATCTCAATTTTTAAAAAATCCTTTAAAGATATAAGGATGGCAGGGCTAGAAAAAGGAGTCGGGGGGGGGGGGGCAGGACTGGAGCAAAAGTTGGAAGGGAAAGGGGACTGGAGCAAAAGTTGGAAGGGAAAGGGGAAGCGGAGGATCGTGGAGACTAAGTGGGTGTCACCCACAACCCGGCCACTGGTGGTAGCGCCACCAGTCTGGGGTGGGTCTGGATGTGGGGGAGGGAGTCTCTTTAGCATCAGGGAGACTTGGGAAGAAGGGTGTGGGAAGAAGAAAAAAAGGATCAGGTGTGGTGGAAAAGCCAGAGGGCCATGGGGTCGGGGAGGGTCAGGGTCTCGGTGAGCCGGGGTGGCTGGAGAAGAAAACGCAGAGCCTGGAGACGTCCTGTAGACAGCCTCCCACTCAGAGAAGCCCTGGCCACCAGCCAGTGACTTTTAGGCTGTAATTAGCTAATTGAGTCTTGTCTCTCCACAGCCAAAACTAAGTATCAAAAACCAGAACAAAGTCATTCTTTCCCATGTTCCTAAAAACCTTGAGAATTACAATGGTGAAATAAACATTTATGCTAGAAATAAACAATGAAAATTGAAAATCAAAGTGGGCCAAGTATTTGCCAGGCAGCCGGCCTGACCTGCTACACATTCCTGATGTCTGGTTTCTACCACGTGCTCCCCGCAACCTGGCAACCCGTCCTTTCTTTCTCCTTGATTTCCCGGCACATTCCCCACAGCGCCAAGCCCTGTGAGCTCTGGGTTCAGCTCCCCATTTTCTCTCTCAGCAGCCCACTCCCCACCACGCATTTACCAGGGGCCACGAGGCACGACAGTGGCCCGATCCAACTGGAAATGCCGTGTCATCAGCACCCTCCTGTCTCCCCGCACGTCTGTCTGCCCTGTCACCAGAAATGTGGTGTCCTGAGGAAAACAGGGACTGGGGACGTCGCCTGAGGTCCTGGGGAAGAAACAGGGGCCAGTAGCTGGTGGGAAAATCTGAACTGGCACACAGGCTGGCTGAGGTTTGAACAGTGAAGGACCAACTCAGGAGCAGGCAAAGTGATATTAGAAGATCAAGCAGGCAACAGAGCCAGAGGTCAGAGGGGGACCAGGGACCAGGAACCCAATGCTACAGAGGTGTCCAGAGCTTGAACACTGGAGTCAGATGGCGCTGGGCTCCAGTCCTGGTTCTGTCATTTACCAGCTGTGTAACTTTGGGCAATTTACCAACCTCTCTTGGCCTCATTTTTCTCTAGTGAAGTGAGGATGTGGATGGACATGGGGATGGGGATGTGGATGGGGATGGAGACAGGGATGGGCATGGGGGTGGGGATGGACGCGGGGATGGGGGGGCGTGGGGGAGGGGGACAGAGGTGAGGATGGGGTGGGGATGGAGGTGGGGATGGGGTGGGGTGGAGGAGGGGGGCAGAGGTGAGGATGGGGTGGGGATGGAGGTGGGGAGGGGGAGGGGTGTGGAGGGGAGGGGTGGGGAGGTGGGGGGAGGGGTGAAGATCCACATGCCAGGCAAGCCTTCAGGTGTGAGAGGCTGATACATCTTTGTCGCATGGATGCTGAGCGTGTTAAAGGCAGGGAGCAGCTCCTGGCCTGGGCTTGGTGTCTGGCACCTTCTACCTGCCCCTTTTGCTGGTCAGAGCTCATTCCCGACAGCACCAGCATAGCTGCTGGGTGTGTGAGTAATCTGGGTGCTTGGTGACCAGCCCAGGACGGAGAGCAGCTGTGCTGACGTCCACTTTCCACGTTCTGTCCCCTCCGCACGCCCCGCCCATTGGCCCCACTCCTTGCTCTCATCACCAGCATTTTCCAAATGTCCCTCCCTTTCTGCTTTCAAACATCCCCAAGTCTCCCCTCCCCTAGAAAATTCTTCTCTTGACCCCAAGCTTCCCTGACTTCTATTTTCCTCCTTTTCTCTGCCAAAACTCCCCAGGGAGCAGCCTGTACCAGCTGCCACGCCTTCCTCACTCCCCAAGGCCCAGCAGCCTGGCGCCCACTGACAGCCTCCGGGCGGGAAGGACAGAAGTCACAGCCTCAGAGGGGCTCGAAAGTGGGAGGGTGGGCACACACCCATACAGGGATGCACACGCAGGCACACACACATACACATGCACACACAGGCACGCACACAGAAACACAGACGTACACACACAAACACACGCATACACATACACAGAGACACACATACACACACAGAGACATACACATACACACACAAGCGCATAGAGGCACACAGAAATACACACACAGACACAAATACATATACACAGGCACAAAGACACACACATACACAAACACAAAGAAACACACACACAAACACATAAACACACAGGCACATACACAGACACATATACTCACAGTCACACACACACTAACCCATTCCAATACGACAGCCGAGGGCCCGCACTCTGGCCAGAGAGAGGAGGAGGGACCCCCGGGGCTGTCTCTCGCTCAGCCTGAAGGCTCCAGACCCCTCATGGAAGCACCAAGAGGGCAAAGAGAGGCCGCTGGAATCGCTGCCCTGAGGGCAGACCCAGGCCATATGGGCCTGACCGTCCACACTGGGGAGGAAGCATCTTTATACCCTGCACAAGTCCCAGCTGTGAGCGCTCAGAAGACACCCCTGAAATAATGTCAGCTGAAAAGGAGGGAGCGAAGTGCTGGTGGAGGCCTGGAGGAAGACCGTGACCTTGGGACCCAGAGGGTCAAGCGTGCAGGACCAGCTCCCTGACCCCAGGCTGGTCAGTGACCATCTCCCAGACACGGGGCAGAATCTGAACTGAACCCCGGGCTCTGGCTCCCTGCGTTCTTGCCCCTCACCTTCCTGCTTCTCTCTCACCAACTCCACGCAGCTCAAGAAGAGCAGAACCAGAGCTGCCGGCATAGAGACAGTGGCCCAGCCCCCCCTCTCTCCAGTGGAAAGGAGTCCTCTCTCCCCTTCCCCTCGCCCGTCTACACTGTGGCCTCACTGATCACAAGGTTTACAGATTGTTGTGCTTATTTACTGACGCTTCTTCCTCAGGTTCTTAATTATTTTTAAATAAGCAACTGGAATATTCATCATCATTTTTAAAAAACCTACTGTCTGTGTGGCTGTAACAACCTCCTTCCCTATGGGTTCCTACAGGTTCTTAACCGAGAGAGTTAAGGAGATGCTTTCCCAGTCCTGGCCGAGCATCTCCTGGGTCCTGAGCTCCGGAGAGAACGTGATAGGAGCCCCGCCCCACACTGCCAGCGAGGAAACGTGGGTATGTTTTGTGTGTTTGTTTTGGTTTGTTTTGCTGTTCGAGTAGACTTGTCACCTTGACTGCACTGTGGAGTCACCTGATCATTTTTAAAAGCATGCCCGAGTCCTCTGCAAAGTTAATCAGACTCCGGACCTCAGTAGGGTTACAGAGTCCGGGGGTGGCGGGCAGAGTGCGACCAGACAACCGGGAAGGAACGCGGAGGCTCCAGGAAGGCTCCTGCTGTGAAGGGCTCGGCCTCGGCCGGTTGGGTCTGTGCTTTTTTCACGTTCATCCCTGACTCTCCTCTCTGGGACACCTGGTGTTCCAAGGTGTGAGATAGGACCCACACACACACCCGACTGTTACCTGAGAGGCTTCTGCGGTTCCCCATACTTCCTTCAGGATCCTGGTGGTTCTCCTGCCCCGGGCTTATTTCTCCCCCGCAAGCGTCCCCCAGTCCTGGATCCCACTTCCCCCCTCGGTCCTCTATTTGCTGCCGCCAGCCATCGTCTCTCTGCTGCCCCCAGGTGGTCCAGGGGCCTGGAATCAGAGTAAATGGGGCATTGTGACATCAGCACTTGCCATGCTCCCCGCCCTGGAGTCTTCTGCCCTCTTCTCTTCTTCCCCAGGGAGCTCAGCCGGCTCCAGGGTTAGCCCAGGTACCGTGTGCACGACCTCACTTGGGTCTCTGCCCCCAGAGGAGCAAATACAAACCCTTACTCTGTGCCAGGCCCAGCCAGATGGAGAGCAGTGGTGGCCTGCCTCCGTGTGGTCACCTGGAAGGTCTATTGAGACTCGGCTTGCCGGGTCCCACCCCAGAGTTTCTGATTCAGTAGATCTGGGGTAAGGCCCAAGAATTCGCCTCTCCAACAAGCTCCTTTCAGCGGAAATAAGCCTATTTCTTTGGAAATAAGATGCTCTTTGGATGAACAGCAGAGAATTGCTGCCACCAGAAGCTGATGGGAATCAGCCCGTCTCCTCCACTCCAGTGACATGTCCATGTTTCTGTAAGGAAGGTTCAACTTGTAAATTCCAACCTCACCTGAGACCCCAACTCTGGAAAATTCCCCACGATTCCAGGAGGACCCGGCACAGAGCAGTGTAACTGTGGGTGTCAGCTTGGGACCCATCCGAGAGCCGGGCTGGATTTCTCTGCTGCAGAGTCACCACGCCCCAGGTAGTCCCTCCCAAATGCCTCTCCCAGTGTCCACTCTTCTCCATCCCCCCACGGCTCTGTCCCTGCCTGCAACCTGCCCAGCCAGGAATCCAGCGCCCTCTGGCCTCTCTGCACCCAAGCAAGTGCTTCATCCCCCTCACGATGGTCAGCAATGTCCCGTTGTCTCCAGGGTTCTCTGGCGCGTGCCGGGGAAAGCCCAGGACCAGGCGGCAGACGTGTCCCTCTGTGTCACAGCGTCCTCGCTTAGTGGCAGGAAAACGCACAGCCAAGTGCTCTGCGGCACAGACCCACGTTTCCTCCTGCCCACGAGCCAAAGCCTGGTCGCTCTCCTTCTCCGAAAGCCTTCCTCTATCCGTCCTCTCTCCAGATTCTACCTCTTCACGTGCCGTCCCTCTCCCTGGGCATCCTTCCCCCCGCGAGGACCCCGAGTCCGTGGGGCCCGCCTGTCCCCTCTCCTCGGGCACCATGCAGGGCATTAATCAGGGATGGAGCCTGCGGCGCCTGGCTGTGCGGGCACATTGCAGGGTTTGCACGGGCGAGGACGGAGGCGAGCTCTCAGAAGCTCCACCCTCTCTCCTGGCGGGTCTAGGGAGACTGTGGACACCTTCGTGTGCAAAGGCCAGGGGCAGCGGTAGGTTTGCCGTGTTGGGGGTGGCACGTGACCACGGCTTCACGAGAACCTCCAAAGACGCAACCCATAAAGCCTTCCACAGCTTGAAGTGGCTCTCTGAGCTCCTCACAGGCCTAGCGCTGCACGGGACAGGGACCAGGGCCCAGCTGGGAGCCAGGCCCCTGGACCGACCAGTTAAAGAGCCTTTGGGGAGTGACATCAGCCCCGCCACCTGCCAGCACACAGGGGAGGCCGTGAGGCTAGCCACACCCGCGTCTATGTCGTTCATGGCGAGGCTCCAAGTCTCACAAAGAAAATCCACGGCCCGAGTTATTTTCCTCCTACAGGCCTGCCGGGCCTTTGATTGTCGGCTTTGGAGAGGTGCATTTTTCCCTCCTCTGTGGGCAGCAAATTCCCCGAGAGTCAGCACGCTGTGCCTCTGGGCTTATCCCCCCACTGCTGTCACCGCAGAGGGACCGGCCGAGGCAGTGTGCTGGGCGAGCCCTGGGCCTCCCGGTGCCAACCAGCCCAGACGCCCCAGGGCTTCCAGTGTCCCTGGTGAACCCGACCGGCCTCAGCAGGTGCTGAGCCCAGCCCTTCCCTTCACTGAGGGCACAATGAGTTAGGGCACCCGGTGGTCAGGAGCTGGCTTCGGGTCACCCTTGCACGCCCCCCGTGCCAGGGACTGTCCTCAACTTCCCACACACTCACCGATCTGACATTCAAAATCTCCTCCACGGCCTCACAGGTAGGTTCCACTACTTTAACTTGACAAGTGAAGACGCTGAGCCACAGAGACAGTGAGTGAGTTTTCCGTGGACACACACTCTGTAAGTATGAGAACAGATTCCAGAACACACGCCACCGAGAAGGGGAAGCCCAGGCAACTACCTGCATCAATTCATCGCGAGGCCCCACTCAAAATCCATGGGGGGACTGCCCGGACCCCTAGCTCCCACCTCTCCTGCAGGCCCGCCTCTTTCCCCTCCCCCTTCCCGAATCACTGGCTAAACAGACTCAGGCATGTCTCTTTGACACTTGACTTTCTATGAAAAATGAGAAGAAAACCAGTGCTTTGGGTCAGAAGTTGATCAAACCTCCCTCTGGGTCCTCAAGTTGCCTTCCAGGTGCTGAACACCAGCACACGTCACCCCTCCCTACGAGGGTCCCCCATGGCCCTGCACCTCCACTTGAGTTCAAGTCAAAGATGGACATACGATCCCAGCAGGTGGTCCACTGTCTGGCCTCTGACCTGTGGCCTGGCCTGGAACAAAGAGAGGACCTGGGCCAACCCAGTTGTCTCGGGAACGCCAAGAGGAGGGAAAGAAAGGCCTGGCACTAACAGCTGGAGCCCAGCTGAAAGGACGCCCTGAGGAGCATGAGGCCATGTGGGGTCACGGCAAAGCCAAACAAGGCCTGTGGGCTGCGATCGGGCCATCCACCCCTTAAGTCTCTTCTATTGTACAGGTTTGTACAGTAAAAACTTTGGTTCCTTGTGTGTAGAAGGAACTGAGTTTCCCACGGTCTGGATTGTGCTGATTCCATCCCCATGGTGTCCTTGGACTATATGTTCCTCTGTCCCCTGTGAACTTGCTGTAAGATCGAGAGCCTTGACCGGGTCCAGTGTTGCTTTTCCAGAATCGGTGTTGTAAATATCAGCAGTCTACTCGGTTGTGTCTCCTTTTGTGATGTTAGCAGCTGTGGATGATCCACGACTAGAAAAGTTACTTCATGGGCAGTTTCAACGGGTAATATTCTAATTCTATCATTCCTTCTTCATTTTTCATCCAGAACTCTTCCATAAGGAGACACTTCTCGCCAACTCCTTGGCTACACTGAGGCGCAGTTCATGGGAAAAGCAGGACAAATCCTGGATTGTTTCCCCTTATCAGTTTTCTTTTCTTTTTTGGCCGTGCCAAAAGGCTTGTGGGACCTTAGTTCCCTGACCAGGGATCGAACTCATGCCCCCTGCAATGAAAGTACCGAGTCCTAACCACTGGGACTGCCAGGGAAGTCCCTATCAGTTTTCAAAATAATAACCTGGGTGCTTTGCATGCCCCCAAAGTGACTAGAGTTACTGGGTTTTGTAATGAATTCATGGGTTTAAATATATTTGAATTGTTTCAATCCATTACAGCTCTTATTCTTAGGGATGTTCAAGTATCCCTCCTCTAGCCAGTTAGAACCTTTTCACGCTGGTTCCTGAGTCCTTTTGACGTGACCCTCGAGGTCTTCGATAGCTTCCTTGCTATTTTTACAACAAGCTGCTCCAGGCTCATCTACAACATGAGATAAGCAATTTCCCTAAGGAGCCCTCTTCCTCTGATGGGGATTGGTTGTCAGAGGCTGCATGGAGACTCACTCCCACTGCTGTCTGTGGACCTGTCCTCACCCCTCCAGATGTTCTATGCAGGACCTTCCCGCAAAGCCCCGAGACCTGCAGACCCCATAACATAGCACCCCAAGGTAGATTTCCAGAGATCCAGTGCTGTGCTAAAAACCATGCTTATTTCACTTTAAGCTCTTACGGGTCTGGAATTCAGGAAGGACTTGGCTGGGCAGTCCATCTCTGATCCACGTGGCATCAGCCAGGGCAGCTGGACTGGAGAATCCATTTCCAAGACGACTTCTTTATTACACGCTGGCATCTGATGCTCCTTGGTCTCTCTCTCTCTCCCCGCCATGGTGCCCCATCCTCCAGGCCTCTCCATGTGGTCTGGGCCCCTCAGCAGCAGGGTGGCCTCAGGGTGGCCACACCTCTCACGTGGAGGAAAGAAGTGGAAACCTCAAGGCCAGTTAAGGGCTGCTACTGGAACCAGCAAGGCATCACTTCTTCCATAGTCTATTGGTCAAGGGGGTCACAGCACTTAGCCAGACTCAGCGGGGGGGGGGCCAAAACAAACATCTTCTGATGGAGTGACAAGAACAAGTTGCAGAAGAGCATGTGAGGTAGGGGTGACCGTCTTCAGAAAATAAAGTCTGCCAGAGTAACTACTTCACAACCCTGGGAATCACGCACACGTTCCCTTGACTCATTCACGCATCCACCCAACAAATAATCTTTGAGTGAGGCCAATAACTCTTGCTAAGGACTTTATACAGAATTTCTGAGAAAATGAAAAAGGTTCGGAAACAATTTCAATTTTTTAAATTGACTTTCCCCTTTAAGTCCCAGCTTTTTTCTCTTAAATCTCATAAAAAGAAAACCTTGCCTATCTTGGGCCAGCTCCAGTGTCACCTCCTCTAGGAAGCCTTCCTTGATCTCCCTTCAGGCATACTGTTAGCCCTCAAGCACCCTGTTCACAAACCAGTGCAATACTTATATCTGATCTGTATCTGAGTTCACATCCACCACAAATAAAGACTACATTTCCTAACCACTTTTGCAACTAGATGGCCATAAGACTACGTTCTGGCCCGAAAAATGTAAGTGGAAGTGGTATGTGCAACTTTCCAGAGAGGTCCCTAAAGAGAGGGACTGTACCTTTATCCTTTCTTTTCCTTCTTCCTGCTGCCTGGAATGCAGTCCTGACGGCTGGAGCTACAGCAACCATTTTATACCATATGATGACTTTGGGAACAGAAGCCACATACAACAGAACAAGATAAAGAGCTCAAGTTCTTGACACTGTGGAGGGCCACTCCCACACTGGACTTCCTACACCCAGGTTTTTACATGAGACTGAAATGAACTACTATCTGGTTTAAGCCACTATTGGGATTTTCTGCCACTCACAGTTGAACCTGATCCTAGCTGATATGACACATCTCAAGTGGGGGAAAAAGGCAAAAATGTCATGTGATGCCTTCTTCACTGAACTATGTGCTCCTTGAATTCAGGGTTTGTGTCCCTGTCGCGCTCACGTCTCCAGAGCCCACATGGGTGTATAGTAGGTGCTTGATAAACATTTTCTAAATTAAAGACAAGCATACAACACTTTAACATATCAAGACACATAGAAATGAATTACATGAGCTTCTAACAGACACAGACAGAACTTGCAGCTATTGGTGGGAAATACTAATTCTACTAACAGCCCAGGCAGGAGAACGAGTACCTCAAATAGTAACAAAATGGCCTACAACAATGCATCTGGGGACATTGTTTATAACGTCAAGAGTCTGGAAACAACCTAAATGCTGATTGAGGGGGCGTGGATTAAAATATGGAACATCCCCATAATGGAAATTCTATGTCTCTATTTAAATGAATGAGGTAAATCTATATGTACAATGATCACAGTAAGTATTTAAGTAAAAATGGCAAATACTATCATCCTAAGGGAAACCAAAGAAAGTAGGTTAAAAATGAAAAAGGTGGGGCTTCCCTGGTGGCGCAGTGGTTAAGAATCTGCCTGCCAATGCAGGGGACACGGGTTCGAGCCCTGGTCTGGGAAGATCCCACATGCCACGGAGCAACTAAGCCCATGGGCCACAACTACTGAGCCTGCGCGTCTGGAGCCTGTGCTCCGCAACGGGAGAGGCCGCGATAGTGAGAGGCCCGCGCAACGCGATGAAGAGTGGCCCCCGCTCGCCGCAATTGGGGAAAGCCCTCGCACAGAAACGAAGACCCAACGCAGCCAAAAATAAATAAATAAATAAATTTATTTTAAAAAAAATGAAAAAGGTGGGCAAAAGTGGATAACCGCTGAAGCTGGGTGATGGGTATGTGAGGGGTCACTGTATTTGCCTCTCTAACTGAAGTGTACATTTGAGAAAATCCTGCAATAAAAGTGAAAACAGAAACAAAACCATGTGGTTCTGAGCCTTGTTTTTGTTTTCACAATTGATTAAAAATATTTTCAAAAGGCTGCCCTTGTGAAAAACTAAAGGGGAGAAGGGGGATGAATATACATTTAAGTGCTTGAATATGCACAGAAGATTTGTCTCTGGCATGCCACAAAACTCCGAAACTCCAGCTGCAACTGAGGAGGGGAAGATGGGAGACGGGAAACTTACTCTTCATTCTGTCGTTTGTTTCACCATTCGCCTGAGCAGCTCTGTCATTGTAGACAAACTCATTGTAAAAGGAAGCATGGGGAAGAGCGTCACTAATCACCGGTAGGGTTGTAGGCCTGGAGGCAAGGACATAAGAAATCCCCATCTCCCCACCGGCCCCCTTTTGCTCCCTGTCTGGCTAATTCAGAAACAACCTTTAAGTTCCAGGTCAAAGGCCATCTCCCACGGTGGGGACCAGAACCTAGGGGCCTTGATGAACAGGCTGGAAACAGAAATGCCCCCCAAAAATGAGCTTAGTTCACTAAGGAGTGATGGGGATGACGGCCTGCCTAAAGATGTTGAATTTGAAAATCGTTAAAACACAACAGCGGGGCTTCCCTGGTGGCGCAGTGGTTAAGAATCCGCCTGCCAATGCAGGGGACACGGGTTTGAGCCCTGGTCTGGGAAGATCCCACATGCCGCACAGCAACTAAGCCCATGCACCGCAACTACTGAGCCTGCAAGCCACAACTACTGAGCCCGTGTGCCACAACTACCGAAGCCCGCGCACCTAGAGCCCATGCTCTGCAATGAGAAGCCACCGCCATGAGAAGCCCTCGAACTGCAACGAAGAGTAGCCCCCGCTCGCCACAACTAGAGAAAGCCCAAGCGCAGCAACGAAGACCCAACGCAGCCAAAAATAAATAAATAAATAAATTTAAATCAACTGTACTTCAATAAAAATTTTTTTTAAAAAAAGACAGCAAACAGCAGAGAGAGAGCCTTAGACACCTAGCCGTGTATACACAGCACATTCTGACCACTTCTGCTGCCCCACGTCATCTGGGTTGACTGTTACTCTGTGCATCACAACTCCCAGCTTGGAATGTGTTATCATGTCAGAGCACAAGACGTATTCTACCCAGTCAGCCTTCACCTTTCAACTCAAGAAAGAATGCTGCGATACAGTGATCCAGACCCAGGCAAGCCCGCAGGAATTTCTTTTATCTCTGGAACACTTTATGTAATTTATTTCTCAAGACATCCAGACACCTAATTCCATCTTTCATTGGCGACTATTAATAGGAGTTCACGCTGCTCCCAGATGACACTCTGGAGCTACAGGGGGTGCTGGTGGAGGGGGCGGGAGGAGAGACGGGGAGAGAGCAGAGTCCGCAGCAGGAGCCCGGCAGCCCTGAGAGGAAGGGACTCTGGCCAACCTGACCTCAGCTGTGGACCCTGACTGACCCATCAAATGCAGACACCCACCATCCAACAGCCCCCAGAACCAAGCAGGAGGAGGGATTCAAACGCCTCATAAGGGGTTGGGGGCACGAAACCAAAATCTTTTTTTTCAATTTTTAAAATAAATTTATTTATTTATTTATTTATGTATTTGGCTGCGTTGGGTCTTCATTGCGGTGAGCAGGGGCTACTCTTCGTTAACGGTGCACAGGCTTCTCATTGCAGTGGCTTCTCTTGTTGCAGAGCATGAGCTCTGGGCGCTCAGGCTTCAGTAGTTGTGGCACACGGGCTCAGTAGTTGTGGCTCACGGGCTTAGTTGCTCCATGGCAT
This sequence comes from Balaenoptera ricei, assembly GCF_028023285.1. NCBI lineage: Eukaryota > Metazoa > Chordata > Mammalia > Artiodactyla > Balaenopteridae > Balaenoptera > Balaenoptera ricei. The sequence continues at coordinate 61,234,984 of NC_082658.1, forward strand.
GTGGGATCTTCCCGGACCAGGGCTCGAACCTGTGTCCCCTGCATTGGCAGGCGGATTCTTAACCACTGCGCCACCAGGGAAGTCCCATGAAAGCAAAATCTTGCCCCGTAGGAACCAAACAGAACCTCTGGGGGACTTATTTCCCTCTGAGCCAAGTCAGTGGGGCCAGGGTGAAGCTCCGGAATGCTCCACATTCCCAACTCCATCAGGCATGTTCACACTGTGCCCTCCACCTGGAAAGCCCTCTTCTTCTCAACTTTGCACAACTCTGTTCACCCTTCAAGGCTCACTTCACCTCTGTGAGGCCTCTGATCCCACCAGTCAAAGCCCCTCACTCCCACCTGGAGCTCCCCCAACACGCCACTCATACGTGTCTCACTGTAACAGCATTACTTCTTCACATGTGTGTTTACCCCAGTGGGTCAATGGCTTCTTTTTTTGTTTTTGTTTTGGCCATTAGGTATTCATCGGTATATTTGGTCTTAGCAATTCCCTCCTAATAGTTTCAGAAGTGTGTAAATAAAAATAAATTACACAAAAACAAAAAAATCTAAAGGCATGAGGACAATATTGTAAATAGTGTCAAAGTGTTTACAACACAATAATATATATTATAGAGCTTAATTTTGTCTTTAGTTTTTTAAAATTAACTTTTATTGGAGTATAGCTGCTTTACAATGTTGCACAGGGAACTCTATTCAATGCTCTGTGGTGACCTAAATGGGAAGGAAATCCAAAAAAGAGGGGATATACGTATACATATAGCTGATTCACTTTGCTCTCCAGCAGAAACTATCAATGGCTTCTTAAGGGTAGCAATCGTGTTTTTAGTTACCATTCCATCCGAGGCATAAAGGGCTGGTGATGTGCCTGGCACACCTCCTGCCTTACATTATTGAGCTACTGTTTTTTAGAAATCCCATGATTAATTTAAGATACTACAACTGTACTGCACCGGGCTTTCAGTCTATTGAAAAGCATTATCTTTTTTAAGACTTTATTTTTTTAGAGCAGTTTCCAGTTTAAACAAACCTGAGAGGGTGGTCCAGATCTCCCATTTCCCCCTGCCTCCACACGTGCATAGCTCCCCTATTATCAGTATCACTCTCCAGAGTGCTACATTTTCTGCCGAGGATGAATCTACACTGACACAGCATAATCCCCCAAAGTCCAGAGTTTATCTTAAGGCTCATTCTTGATGTTGTGCATTCCATGGGTTTGGACAAGTGTATAAATGACCTATGTCCATCATTATAGTACCATCCAGAGCATTTTCACTGCCCTAAAAATCCTCTGTGCTCTGCATATTCATCTCACTCTCCAAGCCCCTGGCAACCATTGATCTTTTTATTGTCGACATAATTTTGCCTTTTCCAGAATGTCATGTAGTTGGAATCACACAGTATGAAGCTTTCTCAGACTGGCTTCTTTCACTTAGTCATATGCTTTTAAAGTTCTTCCATGTATTTTCATGACTTGATAGCTCATTTCTTTTTAGCACTGAATAGTATTCTATTGTCTGGATGGACCACAGTTTATCCGTTCACCTACTGAAGAACATCTTGGTAGCTTCCAAGTTTTAGCAATTATGAATATAGGTGCTGTAAACACCTGTGTGCAGGTTTTTGTGTGGACATAAGTTTCAGCTCATCTGGATAAATACCAAGGAGCACAGTTGCTGGATCATATAGTAAAAATAAGTTTCATTCTGTAAGAAACTGCCAAAATGTCTTCCAAAGAGTCTGCACCGTTTTGTGTTCCCACCAGCAACGAAGGAGAGTTCCTGTTGCTCCACGTCCTCTCCAGCATTTGATGTCATCTGCGTTCTGGATTTTGGCCATTCTAATAGGTGTGTCGTGGTATCTCATTGTTGTGTTCATTTGCAATTCCCTGATGACATATGATGTGGAGCATAAAATTATTACTTTTTCAAATTAAGCATCAAAAATATCACAGTGAATCTGGAAACTTGTTTTCTCATTTCTGCTTTTTACAAGTCCAGGAACTCTGAAGCGGCCTGTGGCTCTCTTGACCTCCAAGAGACCCTGTGCATACATCAAAGTCCATACAGAAGGTATTCAGGAGATAACTGCTGATCAATTGCTACTTTATCGCAAACTTCCTTTGAGATGGACCAAAGCCAGAGATGGTAGTTTTTCCATAGGAAGACAAACGTGATACTTCTCGATTTGCTTTATGGAACTTGATTTGCTTCACGAAACTGAAACATTAAGCGTGTAAGGCTCTCAGCTGCAAGAGATGCGCTCTGGGCTGAATTGCGTCCCCCAAAAAAGATGTTGAAGTTCTAATCCCTAGGACCTGTATGTGTGACTTTATTTGCAAATAAGGTCTGTATAGAGGTAATCAAGTTAAAATTAGGTCATTAGGGTGGGCCCTAATCCAAAATGCCTGGATTTCTAAGCCATCCAGTTTGAGGTACGTTGTTAAGACAGCTCTAGGAAACTTATAAAGATGGACACTAGCTGAAGCAGAAAAAGCAATGTCATCAGAACTTGGTGTTTCTCAGTTTCTCTAAGCTCTGCTTTCCTCAGTCTGGGCTCCACTCCCAGGCAAGCTGTCACGACATGATGGGCCCCAAGAGCAACAGATATACAGCCTTCCGGCTTCAAGTCCTCTGCGGGGAGAGCTTCTCTGCCCAGGAAATGCAACAGAAGACCTGGGATCCAGTCTTAGTGACTTGAATCTTGAGGGTGAGATTAGCCTGCTCTCACACCCCAAGGTCTGAGAGTGGGAGGAGGATTTTTCTTCATGGAAAACCAGGGTTCTCATCCCAAGAGTGGGGGAAAAAGATGCTGAATGTTAGGCAGGTAAAACATAGGAAGGTCTCTGGAACACATTTGAACACAAAGGATTCATGCATCCATATTCAGTCAGCAAGTCTTTCTTGAGTGCACGGCATTATTGTAGGTCACTGGTCCTACATCAGTGGGCAAAGTGGACAAAGACCCCGGCCCTCCTGGAGCTTACAGTCTCGTAGGAGGAAGAGTAAGTCGCTGAAGGCCAAGGAAATCACTGTGGCAGATTCGGTGCTGGTCATCCTGTGGGCTCTGAGTGTTTACTGAACGAATAAATGAACAGCAGTGAGAACAAGTGACTCTGCCTAGTGAATCCCCGCTGCGTCTGAAGCCCATAGAGACGGGTTATGGGATTCCCACACGCCACGTGGGATGGGACTTCAGTACAGAGAGAGACGGGTGGACCTCTGAGCCCCAGGGAGGTGATAATAAATAACTTCACCCAAACTGGAGAACCCAATGCCCGGTGATGTGACATTCTGTGGCAGACACACGGAAACGTGATAAAAGTGGACACACACACAGAAAAGCCTGTTACAATGGTCCTTTTATGGAGTGAAAACCGGATGTCACCGTAACACTGTTTTTCTGTTCTTTCAGGGAGGAACGTTTGCCAGGCCGGCCCAGGGTGAAGAGAACTGTGCTTCTTCTAAGGGGAAAAAAGAAGAGCATGAAGTCACCCTATTTGGCAATCAGGATTCTTCAACATCCAAACATGTTTAAATCCAAAACGCTCCCTCCCGAATGAGGTCACAGACGGAGCGAGAACTTGCAGCTCAGTCGGTGAGCTTTCAGAAAAAGCAGAATTCTAAAATGACGGCCCCAACACATGCAGCTCCCTCTGAAATTCTGAATCATTCAAACAGGTTCTGCTCTCCGAGTGAAGGACACAGTCTCTTTGTTTGCTTTAAACCAAGGGCAGAGGTGGTGCCACTGGCAAAGGCTTTAGTGGAAATTCACCACCTTGCAAGTCATCAGTGGCGTTTTACTCATTTCTGTATTTGCTCATCAAGAGATTTTTCTGAGCGCTGTACTCAAGCACGATCAGCAAATCCGGACTCAGTGCTGCCCCGATGGAGCTTAGGGCCTCTCCTGACTTACACGTTGTACGAGCCTACAGGCTCCCATCGATCCATCACAAGTAAACATACAATGTCAAGTTGCAGGGAGCACAAATGTGGAGATTTGACCCAATCAAAGGGGTCAGAGGAGACTTCTCTGAGGAAGTGATACCTCAACTGAAATTTAAAGGATGGAGCAGACGATACGTGATGACGAGAAAGGAGGAGCCATCATTCCAGAAAAAGGAACAAAACGTACAAAGGTTAGTAGTGAAAATGAGGGACCCTCAATCTGCCTGAAATACACATGGGGGTGCGGTGGGAAATGAGCCTGGAAAAGCTGGGGGGAGCAGATGTTGAAGAGAAGCCACACGAAGAAGCTTTGTCTTCATCCTGAGAGTGACGGGAAGGCATCCAGGAGCGAGTGATACGCTCAGATTTGTGTTTTGAAGCTGTGGTGGACACAACATGGGAAAGAATGGATGGGTCAGGGTGGAAGCAGGTAGAGCTTGCAGAGGATCCTGGAGTCACCCACGCGAGGCTGATGAACTCGGATGGCGGTGGGAGGAGAGGAAGGGAAGAGGACGAATTCGGAATTGTTTATGAGCTCAAAGCAGCAGATCTTGCTGATTAGACTGGATGCAGAATTGAGTGTGAGAAGGCGTCAAGGTCAACTCCTGGATTTCTGGCTCACATAATTGGATGGTTGGTGGAGCCATTCATTCATTGAGATAGGGCTGGAAGAGGAGCGGGGTTGAAGAAGTTAGTTGCCGAGTTTGTTGTTATTGTTGTTGTTGTTTTAATTAATAGACTTTACTTTTTACAGTAGTTTTAGTTTTACAGAAAAATTGAGAAGTACAGTGTTCCCATACAGTCCCTCACCCACTTTCCCATTACCAACACCCTGCACTAGTATGACGCATTTGTTACAACTGATGAATCAGTATTGAAACATGATTATTAACTAAGGTCCGTAGTTTACATTCGGGCTCACTCTTTGTGTTGTATAGTTCTGTGGGTTTTGACAAACGTGTGATGTCATGTATCCACCACGGCAATACCACACAGAATAGCTTCGCGGCCCTAAAATTCCCCTGTGCTTCATCTATTCATCCATCCCTCTCTCCTCCCACCCAAACTCCTGGCAACCAATGATTTTTTTTACTGTCTCCATAGTTTTGTCTTTGCTAGAATATTGTACAATTGGAATCATACAGAATATAACCTTTTCAGATTATCAATATGCATTTAAACTTCCTACTTGTCTTTTCCTGGCTTGATAGCTTATTTCTTTTTCACAGTGAATAATATTCCACTGTGTGGATGTACCAGAGTTTATTTATCCATTCACCTACTGAAGGGTATGTTGGTTGCTTCCAAGTTTTGGCAATTATGAATGGAGCTGCTACGAACATTCTGATGTAGGATTTTGTGTGACATAAGTTTTAAACTCATTTGGACAAATATCAAGAAGCCCAATTCCTGATTCATATGGTAAGAGTATGATTAGTTGTGTAAGAAACTGCCAAACTGTCCTCCAAAGTGGCTGCACCGTTTTGCATTCCCACCAGCACTGAACGAGAGTTCCTGTCGCTCCATATCCTTGTCACCACTTGGTGTTGTCAGTGTTTTGGATTTTAGCCATCCTAATGGGAGCGTAGTGGTGACTCCTTGTTTTAACTTCCCCTTCCCTGATGACATACGATGTTGAGTGTCTCTCCACGTGCATATTTGCCACCTGGATATCATCTTCGGTGAAGTGTCCATTCGAATCTTTTGCCCACTTTTTAACTGGCTTGTTTTCTTATTGTTGAGTTTTAAGAGGTCTTCGTATATTTTGGATACAAATGCTTTATCAGACATGACTTGTCTGTGGTTTGTCTTTTCTTTCTCTTAACAGAGTCTCTTGCAGAACAGAGGTTGGTGAGTCGACTTTGAACTTGATAACCCTGAAGAGCCTTTGTGGGGTCAAGGTGGAAATGTCAAGTAAGCAGGGCAAAAGCCCTGGGACAGGAGAGAGCATGGGGAGTTCCAGGAACCCAAAGAAGGGAGTGTGCTGAGCAGGGCCAACAAGCCCTGTGGGTTTGGGAGAGGAGTTTGGTCTTCATCCCATTGAAGTGGTAATTCCCGAAATGCTGATGAGTCACCTCTGAAGCCAAGCCTTTCATGTTATTCTGATAGAGTTAACATCATAGCCAAATTCCCTTCTCAAAGGCAGTGGGAAATCACACCTCAGGGTTTAATGCAGTGCCTTGGGTTGCATATGTGTTGAATCAATATTTGTTGAGTAAATGAATTAAATGTCTGATTATGTTGTATGGTGGCGTTTATATAAATATCCACATGATAAATTATTTCATTCATTCAAAATATATTTCATGGGTGACTAACACATGCCAGGCATTATACTAGTTGCTGTGAACCAAACAGACTAAGATCACTGCACCCCTGGAGCTTACATCCTAGCAGGAGGAAATGGTGAATAAAATACAAACATAGCAAGTAAATTAAATCGGACATGGAAGGGATTACCAAGCTCTGGGAGAAAAGCAAATGTAAAGCAAGATAAAGGAAGTGCCCAGTTTGTGCCATCCAATGGAAGGCCATGGCATGCTTCACTGACACGTGACCTTTAAACAAAGGTTTGAGGGGGAGGGAATAGCTGTGTGGACACCACAGGGGGTGGGGTAAGAGCCGAGGTCCCGGGTGGCAGGAGGCAGGCCCCGTAGGGTCCCGTGTGTGAACCCAGGCTTTCTTTGCGTGAAACGAGGAACTGTTGCGGGGTTTTGCATAGAGGAGTGATGTGATCTGGGCTGCATTTCTACAGTGTCCCCGCCTCTGCGGAGGGGGGTGGGAGGCCAACCAGCTCATGACCGCAGTGATTGGAGCAGGAGGTTGAGAGCGGCTTCACTCTAGATCAATGCTGAGGACAGGTTTTCCCGACAGACTGGACATGGGATGACGAGAGAGTGGAAACCAGGACGACGTCAAGGGCTTTGACCTGAGCAACTGGAAGGATGGACCTGCCAGCAACTGAAATATGAAGCGGGAGCAGACCTGGGGCAGGTGACCAGGAGCTCGGTCTGGAGGCGCCCGGCGGCAGGTGCCTGGAGGAGGGCTAAGGAGTAGAGGTGTCGGGTGGGCGGCTGGGGGGAGCCTGTGCTGGATACGGGAGTTGGAGGGCGCGTAGAAGACACTTAACACCGTGACACCAAGTGAGGTCACCCAGTGAGGACAGACGGAGAGGACAGCCCACACGGAGCCCTGGTTCTCCAGCGCAGCTCTCCTCACCACCTCCCCACTACCCCCTGGTCCAAAACCCAGCATCACCTGCATCTCACAGCCTCCAGCCGGCCCCCCTGGTTCCACACCTGCCCACCTTCAGCCCACGCTCCACGCCACGGCCAGGGTGGGCCCGTTAACGCTCAGACCCTGCCATGTTAGACAACCAGGATGTCTGTCGGCGGATGAACAGATAAAACAAACGTGGTGCATCCAGACAACGGAATAGCATCAGAAACATAAAGACTGAAGTGCGGATACACACTACAATGTGGGCGAAACTAGAAAACCTTACGCTTAGTGAAGAAAGCCAGTCACAAAGATCCCATATTACACGGCCCATCTACATGATACGGCCGGAACAGACAAAGCCATAGAGACAGAAAGTAGACTGATGGTGGCCACGGGTTGGAGGGAGGGAGGGAAGGGGAGTGACTGCCGACAGGGAAGGGGGCTCAAAACTTACATAGTGGTGATGGTGCATAACTCGGAATGCGCTAAAAACCATTGAATGGCACAATTTATTTTGTTAACTTATTTTTTTATTGAAGTATAGTTGATCTAAAATGCAGTGCTAATTTCTGCTGTACAGCAAAGTGCATCAGTTATACATGTATATACATTTTAAAGTATTCTTTTCCACTATGGTTTATCACAGGATATTGAATATAGTTCCCTGTGCTATACAGTAGGACCTTGTTGTGTATCCATTCTATATATACTAGTTTGCATCTGCTAATCCCAAACTCCCACTCCATCCCTCCCCCAATCCCCTTCCCCTTGGCAACCACAGATCTGTTCTCTATGTCCATGATTCTGTTTCTGTTTCATAGATAGGTTCATTTGTGTCATATTTAAGATTCCACAGGTAAGTGATATCATATGGTATTTGTCTTTCTCTGTCAGACTTACTTCACTTAGTATGATAATCTCTAGGTCCATCCATGTTGCTGCAAATGGCATTATTTCATTCTTTTTTATGGCTAAGTAGTATTCCATTGTATACATGTACCACATCTTCTTTATCCAGAATGGTACAATTTAAATTGGTGAATTGCATGGTATGTAAATTACGACTCCACACAGCTACTGAAAACACCTGCAGGACCCCCATCGAGTGCAGACAGGAGCCTAGTCACTCAGGCCCCCACCAGCTCACACTGTTTGTCTGGGGTCTGATCCCTACTCCTCTCCCCTCCCCCATCCTCCTGTCCCAGGCTTGCTGTCCCGCAAACATGCACGCTTGCTTTTCCTTCCTAGTTCACCACCTCGGGTCCTCATTCCAATGTCACCTTGTCACCTGGGCATCCCACACGTGCCTGTGGTGGCTGTGACTCCCCTTACCATTTTCTCACTTCATCCCCTTCTCACCACCCAGCCCACTGTGGATTCACCCATGGGCTTTACTGCCTGTGTCCCAGCTGGAAGGGATGGTCCCGGGAGGCGGGGAGTTGGCATGGGTTGTGTCCACTGTTGAACCCGCAGGACTTAGAACAGAGCTTGGCACCCAGAGGCAGTGAATAAATAAACACATCTTCACAAATAAATGGTTATCTCTGTGGGCTACCTCGTACGTACCTTCAGATTTCTTTTCTGACATAGTTTTTTTTTCCTGTAAGTTTTCTAGAATGAATATGCATTACTTATACAGTCAGAGGGAAAATGTCATATAAGGAAAAAAAAATCCTGACGCTGCTCCCCACTGCCCACAGGATGAAATCCTAAACTCCTTAGCAGATCCCGGCTTTTCTAAAAGACAAGCTCCCCAAAATGGTACAGATGAACCGGCCTGCCAGGCAGAAATAGAGACACAGATGTAGAGAACAAACGTATGGACACCAAAGGGAGGGGGGGTGCTGGGATGAATTGGGAGATTAGGATTGACATGTACACACTAATATGTACATAACTAGTATGTATGTAACTAGTAAGAACCTGCTGTATAGCACAGGGAGCTCTACTTCACTTCGCTGTACAGTAGAAACTAACACAACATTGTAAAACAACTCTACCCCAATAAAAAATAAATAAATAAAAAACAAAAGACAAGCTCCCCAACCCCTCCCTGCCCAAGGATGGGATGCGTCCTACGTGGTTCTGGTTCCCCGAGTTAAAAGTAAATGTTTTCTGAAACAGAAAGGGGGGCTCCTTTGCTTAAAAACAGTTAAACAGGTTGTGTCTCGTTTTGTTTGTTTTGCTAAGGGCTTTCCATACAGGCAACGCTGCCTGACTTACTCGACCCGGGAGCCCCTTCGGGGCAGGTGGCTGGTGTCCAAGGAGGAGAGTTCCACGGAACAAGCCTAGGAGCACCGCCCCAGGCAAGCAGGGCTCCCGGCAATCCAGAAGCACTTCATGGGCTCTCAAGAGACGCGGCTGGAATCCTCAACCCTCTTCCCCGCAGAGACGCTCCTCTTGCTTCAGAACCCAGTCCAACAGGGCCCCACCTGGGAAGACTTCCCCCACCTCCTAATCCAAGCCAATGCCTCGCTCCCTTGCATTCCTACAGGACTCTGTTCATAGGATTTGAGCTTGTGTCATAATCGTTGCTTGAGCGCTAAGCGATTGTTTGAATGTGTCTCCAGCACCAGACCGTGAGCCCCCAGAGGGCAGCAGTGGTGCCTCCGCTCTTGGGTACCAGGGGCCCAGCGAGGAGTGTTTGTGCTCCTGGACCAACTCCCTGGGGGCAGGTGGGCCCCCCAACCCATGTGGCCGGCAGCCGGAAGCAGGCTGGAGAGAATCCCACGTTCGCATTCTTTCCACTCGCCCTTCTCCAGGTCTCTGGCACCTTAGGGGTGAGCGAGCGTCCAGATATCTTTTTCTTAGCTGTTCTCTTTCTGCATCTTTGGAATTTCTCTAAAAGGCTGGGGGATTTTCTCCAGTTTTACTGTGATATAACTGACAATATAGCAATCTACTCACTGCAGGTGTGCAACATAATGATTTGATATTATGTCCATATTAAGTCTAGTGATCACAATAAGTCTAGTTAACCTCCATCACCTTGCACAGTTATAATTTTTTTCTTGTGATGAGAATTAAGATCTACTCTCTAAGCAACTTTCAAATATATAAGTGTATGCAGTATTGTTAACTATCATCACCACGCCGTACATCACATCTCCAGGACTTATTTATCTTAGAACTGGAAGTGTGTACATTTTGTCCACCTTTACTTATTTCCCTCACCCTCTGTCTCCCGTCTCTGGCAACCACCAAACTGCTTTCTGTATTTATGAGTTTAGTTTTTCTAGATTCCATGTATAAGTGACATCATACAGTATCTGTCTCTCTGCCTGATTTACTTCACTTAGCATAATGTCCTGAATGTCCAGCCACGTTGTCACAAATGGCAGGATTTCCTTCTATTTTATGGCTGAATAATATTCCATTGTACACATATAACATGATTTCTTTATTCATTCATCCATCTATGGGCACCTAGGTTGTTTCCATAGCTTGGCTATTGTGAATAATGCTACAGTGAACATGGGAGTGCATATATCTTTTCCTGTTACTGTTTTCGTTTTCTTCAGATAAATACCCAGGAGAGGAATTGCTGGTTCGTATGGTATAGTTCTACTTTTAATTTTTTGAGCAGCCTCCAAGCTATTTTCCATGGTGGTTGCAATTTCCATTCCCGCCCACAGTGGACAAGGGTCCCCTGTTCTCTACATCCTCGCCATCACATACCTCTTGTTTTTTTGATGACAGCCATCCTAACAGGCACAAGATGATCTCTCCTTGTGATTTTGCACTGCATTTCCTTGATGGTTAGTGATGTTGAACACTTTTTCATGTACCTGTTGGCCACTGGTATAAAAGAGCTGTTTTTAGATCAGAGGATCTGGGTTCTGTCATACTGAGCCTGTCATACTGAGCCTGACATCTTCTACCAACGTATTAGTTGGCAAAGGAGCTGTTTAGAAAATAAAAACTGCCCACTCTGCGGAAGGAGGGCGGATCTGCTAGAAACCGCACGGGACTGGGAGTCAGGAAGCTTACATTCGAGTCTGAGCAACACCGCTAATATCGTAAGGGTCCGGGTCAGTCACTTAGCTCTTCTGAGACTCTTATTTCCTCAGTTCTAAAATGAAAGGAGCTCAGAGATCCTTAACTCTTAACTTAGCTCCAAGACTAAAGCGCAGCCGAAAAGGAATAGCCCTCAGGGAACACACTTGCTGAGAACTTCCCCTTGAGACAGTCTGATGACTGTACAGAAGCCTCTCGTGCAGGAAAGCTCCGTGGTCTCCACCACCACCACCAAGAAACATCAGATGGGATTTTCGCCCCCCTTGCTAGCCCCTTCCTAGATGGTCTTTGAGGAGATGTGTGGTCATCTTCTATCTGGCAGAACATGGGTGGTCAGGTTGGAGAGAGCTTGGCTGTGCCTGGCACTCACCCTACGCCGCCTCCCGCTGGGCAAATCATGTCCAGAGAACCCGTCATGAGGCCGGTTCACAACACGTGCTCCTCACGCGCCATCAGCACCCTCTCTCCATCCAGGCCTCTTGTCCTGATCTAGTCTGGAAGCAAATGGTTGCTAGAGCTATGGCTCTGGCCCTCCTGCAGGCGAGGAGCTCATGGGAGAATGAGTCAGCTCCTCCTGGACTTCCAGCAGCCTCCGAGCAGAGGGAGGAGGACAGGGGAGCAGAAACAAACAGAAGTCCTGGAGGGACAGTCACCGAGCCTTGCCGTGGGGCCGATCCCGGGACCCTCCCTGCGCAGCGGGGAAGGGCCATTGATCTGGCTGTGGGACGCGGTGATACCGCGCGGGCGGCGTCTCTGGCGAGGAAGGCACACATGTCCGTGCTGGCTGAGATAAGAGGCTGCTCGGGAAGCCTGAGTCACCGAGGGCCGACCGTCTTTGGAAGCAGGGAGACGGCCAAGCAGTGCAGCCCAGAGGCAAGGCCAGGCTTCCTCCTGGCCTGCGGGCCCTGGGAGGCAGCATTTCCTGTTGGTGTCCTCTGACCTGGGTGGCCACCACCCCTGGGAAGTTTCCGGCCACCCTCACCCAGGCACTGTGAGCTTGCTGCTCCGAGGTCTTTGTCTCTCTGCTCATCTTGCGTTTGTTTCCTCTGGAATGTTCCAGGCCCCCTGTAGCGCCCTGTGCCGTGAATCTGAACATTCCAGAGCGGGAGAGGCTTCACGGCACTCATTCCTCCTGGGGTTTCCCGATGAGGGTCCAGAGAGCTGAATTCTGGTCCAGGTCTACAGAGACTGGCAGTCACAGTCAAGGCCCCCTCTAAGCCTTAATTTCCTCACTTACCTAATTGAGGGTGAGAGGCAGGACGGAACAATTTGGGGAAAACAGACTTTTAGAAGTAGGGTGATACTAGCACCCTGTGCCTCCGGCAGGTATGATTTGCTACCTGCTGGCCGACACCTGCCATTCCATCGTTGGATGGAAAGGAAGTACTTCAAACTGTTCTCATTCATGATTTCTGATGGAAGCAGAAATAACGGTAAATTCCACAAAGGCACTGGTTCCCTGCGGGGGTGCAGGAAGCCCTGGTGAAGATTGGGGAAGGAAGGAAGCACGGATAGAAGATTCCACTTCACGCATTTCTTAGGTTGTGGCCCAAGTGAAGGGACTTTCAGAAATTAGGACTCAAGGGAATACGTGTGAGACCAAAGAAGTCATTGAAGGTCAACTAACCCACCCTGGATTTTCCAAGTAGGGAGACCATTATGTCAGTCTTAGGAAAGTTCCCAAAGCCAGGAAGGGTGCCTGGAACCTCCACTCAGCAACTCACCACTCTGGGCAAACACACAATCTGTCGGGTCTCAGTTTCCTCAACTGTCAAATGGGGATGCAGGATTATGAGGAACAAATGAGACGCTACCCATTACGTCTGGCCAGTGGTCGCAGGCGGTAAATGTTAGAAGGGTAATAATAGCAAGAACAGTAATAATAGTGGATAAGCCACCCGGCTCTCCGACAAGTTCTCCCCCAACAACACAGCTAACCATCCTCCTAACCAGCACTCTTGACCCTTTGGTGAGACTTTTTTTAAATGGAGGCAACACAAAATTGTTCTTAAAGGAACCTAACTTCAGTTTTTCACATCCCCATTTCCCCAGACCTCCCTGCGTTAAAGAGGCAAAACCAGCCATCACCATCTTGCCCCCGTGGGGGTCACTCTGGGGTCAAAGGAACGGCGCTGCCGGAGGCCCCCCTACCTCCCACCCCCACCAGTGACCCCAAACTCCCGGAGAGAAACGGGCGTGGAGGTGCAATCACACTGCTACCAGGCTGAGGGAACCGGAGGCGAGCTTGTGTTCTCAGAGACCTTGCACGGAGGGAGCGGGTTCCCCAACCCAAGCCTGGCCCTGGCACGAAGGCTGAGGGCTGCTGGCGGGGAAGACAGCCCGGTGCCTCCCGGGCCCGGGGAGCAGGGCACGGGGACCAGAGCCCGCCCTGGGTGGCGGCCAGAGCCACTGCTGGGGCCGGCGTCCACTGCTGAGCTGCCCTGCGCCCCAGGGCGCCAGTCTTTGTCAAAAGAAGGGATTTGTGCAGTGCAAACCCCCCGGGGCCCGGCTTTGTGGAGCCATCCGTCTGCGTTTCAGCTCCGGGCTTCACCCCTCAGTCTGACCCCTCAGTCACAGCACATCCAGAGCGGAAACAGCAGCCTCACCCTTTCTGCTGAGAGCTTTGTGTGACCCGGGGCAGCGGGGGCACTCCCGGAACCGGACACCTGCATGTCGCACTTGTCGGGAGAGCAGGGTGGCATTATCACTGGCCGGCACACAGGGTAGGCTCTGGCCCCCGTGCCCTGCTCCCCGGGCCCGGAAGGCACTGCGCTCTAGGGCCCGCGAGCCACAACTGCTGAGCCCACGTGCCACAACTACTGAAGCCCGCGCGCCTAGAGCCCGTGCTCCGCAACAAGAGAAGCCACCGCAATGAGAAGCCCGCGCATCACAATGAAGAGTAGCCCCTGCTCGCCGCAACTAGAGAAAGCCTGCGTGCAGCAACAGAGACCCAACACAGGCAAAAATTAATTAGTTAATTTTTTTAAAAATCACTTCCAGGTAAATCAATTAATTTTTTGTAGAAGAAAAATGCAAAATCATGTTTCCCAAGGAAAATAAACTTATTTTGTCACTAATGGTAGAGACCAAAACACAAAGACATTATTCTGAGTGAAACTAGAGTAGCAAAAACAGTTCACACTATTTCAAAGATGCTGGGGGGAAAAAGACTAAAAGATATGACAAATGTTGGGCTTAGAATAAAAGAATGCTTTTATTTTAATTTATCAATAAATTCCTTCATCACATGATCCTACTGGACACCATAATGTCAGTGATTATGTGTAAGAACGATTACTGCTGAGTGTGACAGCAGATACTTTCATCTGTAATTTGTCTAAAGTGGTGGTTCTCAACTGGGGGTCAGTTTTGCATGCCTCCCCCTCCCCAAGGGACATGTGGCAATATCTAGAAATATTTTTGGTTGTTATAGCTGGGGAGGGGGGAGGGGGAGTGCTACCGGTGTCTGTGTGTAGAAACCAGGGATGCTGCTAAAATCCTACAATGCAAAGACGGTCCCCACAACAAAGAACTATCTGCCCAAAGGTCAGTAGTGCCAAAGTTGAGAAGCTCTGGTCCAAACCACTAATGTGCAGAATACGGGCCGGCTATGTGGGTAGATGGAGAGAGAGGAGGAGAGAGGAGATGATGGGGGGAGGAAGGGCACAAAGGTTCTTGGTTCTGTCTTTTCTTGGAAACCCACGCCCGGGAAGAAGAGGACTGGTTAAGATGACCATTCTGTTCTGGGCCACAATGCTCAGCTGCAGCCTCTCTGCCTGATGAGCCGACCGGCGCCCTCCCATCCACGACTCAGCGGTGAGGTAAATCATGAAAACTGTGAAGGCGGTCAACTTGTGGTCACTGCGAGCTCACCTTTCCAGCTCATCTTGTGAGGAAACGAGCCCAAGTTCAAGGTCCTCCTTTTCCACCCTGCAGGACGCAGGGACTCAGGAAGGAAGTACATTCTTGAGGTTTTGAAAGGAGTACTTGAGTTAAAACTTCCTGGATGAAAATTATATCAGGAAAGGCCATTTTCAGGATTCCAGGTAGCTCACGAGGGAGGTGTATCTCACTGCTGTCTTGAGGATGAATTTTCAAGGCAAAAACTGCCTTTGCACAGGAGGGAATGGAGCGAGCTGCCCTCATGGCCCTCTTGCGGGGTTTCCAAAACCCGCCTGGGGCTCTCCCATCGGCCCCACCCCCGCTTTGGAGGTAACTGGGAGGGGGGTGGGGGGAGGGACCTTCTAAGGGAACTTAAGTCTGTCCTTCTCCTTCACCTGTCTCTCCTCCAGACCAAAGGGAGTGTCTAAGCTGCTCTCAGGCGAGAGTGTTTCCATTCCCCAGGGGAAGGTGGCCCCGGGAGAGTGGGACAGAGACCCCCGCAGGGGGGCAGTCCAGATGGCTAAGCTCCTCAGAGAGTCCTGCACACCCCGGGGTCAGGGGGGCGGCCACTGCTTGGAGGGGAGCAGACAGGGACCTGAGAGCTAGCGCACCTGACGTCCGAGGGCCAGGACACACATGCGGTAGGGACCAAGCGACTTGAAACCCGGTAAGGATAAGGATACATCAGTGGGTGCAGTGCTGAAACAGCCTCCCTGGGACTGAGGCCTCTCCACTGCCCCCGCCTGTGTCTGAACTCAGACACCTTTCTGGAAAAACAAAGGCGGTGTGAGAACCCTAGATCTGAATTTAAGCGGAAAACACAGAAAGTTCCTGATTGGACTCTGAATCAGCCAAGCTGTGTTTCCTACTCTCAGGTGGAATTGAACCTCAGAACAGAGAATCTAAGGATGCTAATAATGTTAATATCATGATTATAAGAAACAGAGCTCCCTTTCTTGCAAAGCCGAGTACAAAGTTTGAAAACGTGAGCCCCTGGCACTCGTGAACTTATTGGAAATGGAGAAGCCTGAGGCAGACGTGGCTTTCTATCCTATGGAGGGGGCAAGGCTCAAGAGAGGGAATACTAGCCCTTGAGGCTCCAACGTCAGAAATTAAAAACCCAAACCCGGGGACAGCTGTTCCTGCCTTGGCTTCGATCCCAAGCACCACCCAAGCACACGCTCGATGCCTGCGCTGGGAGTGCTCTAGGCCCAGAGACATTTGGAGAACGTTGAGAAGAAACGTCCGTCATTTACACTGTTTCCTTCGAAAAGATTACTTGGGTGTTGGAGTCTGCTGAAACCGAGAATTTCCTTTACAGAAACCAGGGTGGAGGCCGGGAACTGGGAAGAGGAGCTGGTGACGAGGAGGAGTCCGAGGAATGTGTGGGTTCTGCTCAACAGAAGAACACGAGCAGTTTCACCCTGTACCTTCCAAACAGCCACCAACCCCCCAAGAGCACAGGGTCACCTGTCCAGTGGTAGCCATGGCCAAAGCCAGTCCTTCCCTCTCGGCCAGTGGGAGGGGGCGAAAGTGTACGATCACAATCACTTCCAAAGCCATCCTTCAAAGCTCGCTCCAAAATCAAGCACACGCCCACAGAAAACAGACCACAAAGCTCATCAAATGTTAGAGCTGAGAAGTGCTTCCAAAATTATCCAGTCTGGCGACCTCATTCTGCAGATGGGGATGGACTCAGAGACAACGTGCCCTAATCTTGTCACAAGTTCAGGACCGGGAATAAAGCTGGGGGTAAAACTGGTTCTCCGGTTTCCAGAGCAGGCTGCTTTTATCCACGGCTAACACTTTTTGAAAACAAACAAAACAAATGTTGGGTTTTTTTATATATGTTTTTCAGTACTGACCTCCTCCAGGATGACAGCAGGACACAGCAAGGAAGTAAAACATGACAGTGTGTCCCGGAAGCTTCGCTCCCCGAGCTCGTTCCAGCTCCCCCTCCAAAGCGATCAGGGTCCGGTTGTGGCTCTGCCAGGGGGCGCGTCTGAGTGTCGCTTCGGCCACGACTGTCGGACATCAGGCAGACCTCTTCTCGGCTCTGTGCCTCAGTTTCCCTACAGTAAAACCAGCTTAGAAACATGATGACTCGAAGCCCCAAGTAAATTCCTGAGCAGCTCTGTGTCTCTGCGCCTCCAAACCGGTGAGCCCTCTTCCAGAAAGGACGGATGGACCTTCCTCTGGGGACGTGTCGGGTGGTAATTAGCACAGAGAGACTCAGGCCTCCCCAGGGTCACAGAGCTTCCCTGCTGCAGTGGCCCTAACTCTCCCCCGGAAGCCTCTGCCGGTCAGAACCCCCGTCTTGTTCCGGGACTGTGGCCCCGGCTGCAGGAAAGGAGATTTATGTGGTTTCTCTGCCTCTGTTTTGATTTTTTTTTAATTGTCCTGCATATCAACCCAGCAGGCTACAATTTGTTTTATCTAATTTGGATTGGACGGAATCCAATGGGAGACCTGACCATCCAGGCCATACAACGTATGACAATTATTATGCTGGATTCTTGATTACTTGAACTTGCAAAATTGTTTTTCATTCTATGATTTATTCAATCATTCAATAAGAATTTGTTGAAAATTCATCGTGTGTGAAAATACCTTGTAAACTCTTAAGGATATATGCAATTATTAAATTTTAAGACGTGTGGGAGATACGACAGATGTAGAAGACACAATTTCTGCCCTTAAGGAGCTTATAACTTGTTTAACCTATAATGTGTATTTCCCCTAAACTTCTTAGACCAAGACTTCAGTGTCTCCTAATAACAGAGAGAAGGTGCCAGATGCAGCTGGAGGCTTTCCATCGGGGTTTTCCCAGTGTCCCTCCCTAGTCATCACTGTCCCATCCCAATGACTCATGTCAACTTGGGATTCACTATGATCACTAGATCCTTTTCTTTTGTCCTCTATTCCACTTGGGAGTTCATTCTGACCACTTAGAGATTATTTAATTCCATAGACACAAAGCCTACCTCCCCAATCTCAAGCTGACTTTGGCGACCTATTAACAATAGTTTCTATTTCATTCAATGTGCCATTGGGGAAAGAGGGGGACATCACATTTGTGGGACCGGCTGCAGTAGGCCTCCAATCCGAAGCCTCGTGACCTGCTACGAATGACATTTCCTCGCGGAGCCCCTGGGGAAGGGGGCCAGAGAAGAGCCTCACAAACAGCCAGCCTGGCCTGACCTGGAGCTCTGCTCGCAGCTCTGAACACTCTCCCACACGCCTCCGCCAAAACACAGCCTTCAGGAGCAGGGAGAGAACGATCAGTTTGTCCCCAGCGAGGCGGCCAGCTGCAGCGGTTGAAAACAACGTGGTTTAGGTGGGCAGGGTGAAACAACCAGATTCAGGGGGGTGCCACCTGCCTGAGAGCAGGTGTAACCAACCCCTCAGCGGGCAGGGCTACAGGCAGAGCTCCCGCCCACCTTAGCCACGAGGGCATCTCTGGCCGCAAGAAGGGGAGGGAGAACTGGACCTCACTCCCTACCTGGAGAGAGCCTGGCTGGCCCTCTGCCACCATGTCCGTCCCCCTCTGACCCCTGTCCCCACCCGGAAAGGTGCCTGGACCTCACTGGCCAATGGATCACACAGCCTGTTAGGCACTAACCACTTCTCACCATCAAGGCCCAGAAAAAAAATAAAAGGGGAAATCCAATGGGGGGAGGGGTGATTGAGTGACATAGAAAGTTTCTGGAATTGGACCCCTTCAGCCGGACCCATCAGTCACCCTCAGAAGGAAGGGTACACCGTGCAGAGGAGGAAGGTGGACGGCCTCCGCCCTTCCCTCTTGGTCCCCGCCTAGGAGGGACCGCCATGCCAGTATGAGGGGGGCCGGCAGGCCCTGCGCTCTGGGGACCCTGTCATGTCACCCTTTGTTTGGAACCCTCTGGCTCACGGCTTCCTTCCTCCAGGCCGTGCGCCCCGTCCACCCGGAGCGGACGTGCCAGGGGTGGGGCTGGCGGCCGAGCGAGGGGCGGAGGCACACCCTGCCCTCCACGAGGCCGGGCTGCTCTGCGTCTGCTCGGCCCTCTTCCCCTCCCGGTGTTTCAGGCTGTTTCTCTCTCTCCCCACGTCTCTCCCAAGGAGACGAGAGTCGGATCTGCGGGCGTCGCTAATGCGTTCCAGGCGCCTGAAGGAAGCCTGGCGCGGCCTGCCCCGCACCCCACCCCTGGCCCAAGCGGGCAGGTGGCGCCACCCGATGGCCGCGGCCTGAAGCTCAGCGGGAAGGAGGAGGCTTTAGGGTGGGGCTGGAGGTTTCCGGTGACCAGCTCAATTCAGAAGTTCTGGGTGGAAGAATTCCACTTATCCCATCAAAGGTCCTTGAGGCAAAAGTTCCGTAAATGAGAACGCTTCAGTCCTTAGAAATGAACGGTGAAGGGCACTAAAGATTTATGGGGCGTTCGGACAGCCCTCTTTGTCTCACTTTGCTACCTCCTTACTTCTATCAACCTTTTTTTTTTTGTAATTCCAGTCTGGAGCCCAGCTGGGTTGTTTCTAATGTCCAGTCCTTTGAAGAGTGGAGATTTGTGCTTCCAACCTCATGTTAAACAAAACAAACCAAGAGAAGACGCTGTGCAAATTAAATTACCTAGTCAGTGTGTGGCCTGGTGAAATCTAGAGGAGGAGGGGAATTTGCAGTAAACGAAGCAAGTGGAAATAAATGATGGTCCTGTCTTGTTAAAAAGCCTTTGGAAGGAATGGAGAGACCACAGGGCACTGATGTCCCCTCGGACCCCAGACACATGGGCCAGGGGGGCTGTGTCCTGCTCAGGCCCTGCAGTTGTCCACGTGTCCCGCTCCAACCTGGCCAGTCTCCAGCGTCCAGACTTCCAGCTGCTCTTTATGTTACTGAGTCCAAGCTTGCTCTGCTCGCTGCACGACAGGCCAATGAATGGGAGACGAGGTGCTGAGGCAAGGAAGATGACTTGATTCGGAGAGCCGGCAGACCGAGAAGACGGCAGACTAGTGTCTCCGATAAACCATCTTATCCGGGTCTGGATGCCAGGTTCTTTTATAGAATCAGAGAGGGCAGTGAGGAAGTAAAGTAAAAGGGCCATCAGTCTTGCAAAACATCGCCTGGAATGACCAGCCTCGGTGAGGGGATGTGTTAGTTTCTTTTCTCTTGCAGCCTTTCACAGGTGGGCAGGGTTCCCCGAGGCAGGCCATTATGTATGATTATAATAACAAAATCAACGAAAAGCAAAGGTTAAAGTCAAAGAAGCAGATCCAACGTGGAGTCCAATTTAGCTCTTCCCTGTTACATTTCCACGGGGCTCACAAGCCCCCGGACCCCTCTGTTGCCAGTCCCCATGTCCTACCAACCTCCCAGAATCCTTCTCGCTGGAATCCATCTTGGCTGAGTGATGCGTGCGCCACCAGGAAGGACCCTGAGTCAGAATGATTGGCCAGAGACAACCCGGAAACTAACCCCATCACCATAAAACCCGAGACTGTGAGCCACGTGGCAGAGCCGTTCTCCTGGGTCCCCTTACCCTGCTGCTCTCCGCCCAGGCGCCTCTTCCCAATAAAGTCTCTTGCTTCATCAGCAGGTGTGTCTCCTCGGATAATCCATTTCCGAGTGTTAGACAAGAGCCCACTCTCGGGCCCTGGAAGAGGTCCCCCTTCCTGCAGCACCTCCCCGTGCCCCTCCCCATGGCTTCCCTATTGTTTCTCTCTGTGCACCCAAAGCTATAGGTTATAAGACACACCGCGCTTTCAGAGTTGTTGGAATGTGTTTTAAGTGCTACTTAGAATTAATGGAACACAGGGCCTGGTTTATAGCTGCCCTACCCCGTGTCTAGGACAGTGTTTTGCATGCAGTACATGTTCAGTAAATATTTCTGTGCTTTGTCGGAGGTTCTGGCATCAAATCCCAGGGGAGGGAGTGGTGGAGCAGAGCACGGGCTGGAGGAAGGTAAAGGCAGAAACGGACGAAGCAAGACAAGATGAAATCCGGGGAGCCCTCCTCATGGGTCGGATACGTCCGCTCCCCGTGGTTCAGGGAAAGAGTTCGGGGGCTGAGGGCCAAGTCACCCCGGAGTTCCAGCTCTCTGATGGCCTGGCTGTCACCAGAAAGCCACTTCATCCCTCTGTCGTGCCCCACATTGAACAATGACAAGTTAGTAACAGCTAACCTTTACCAAGTCCTAAGCACACACCTGAGGTTTTACACGTACTACCGTATTTTCCTGAGAAATGGAGAACCAGAGTCACTGGCCCTTTTCATTTTAAGAAGGATGACGGGAGGGGCAGCCACGCGCAGGTCATGTGACCTTGGACAAGCCACCACCCACGCTCCGCAGCTAAGGAGACGGGATCACAAGAGTTAATTCCAGGTACCCTTGTCTCTACTGTAAAGACAAAATACAAGACTGAACATCAAAGAGCTTTGAGAACCGCAGAGCCAGACAAATGTGGGAGGTTATTATGGGCAAACAATGACATTACAGATTGCGAAGTGCTCACGGCCATCAAGGACAAGGGTCCTATTTCGCTCCAATGCATCACCATAAGAGAGACAGTCCCCGATCTCAAGGCATAAATCTGCCCCAACGAAGCCTTCAGAGACTGTCCAATCGTTAAGTCATGACTAGTATCAGAAAACAGAATATAGGGCAAAAAAAGCATCAAGAGGATCTTATTGCAATTTCTAAAGACGTTGTAATAGATGTGGACATTTATGTATTAAATAAAAGTGTGTTGTGTGTATACTTTTTTAAAGGTGAATTAATGGACACTTCTGGGATTTTGTAACCAACTCTATTTATTAATATTAAATTTTATACTTATATTTTATATGTTTTTCCTTTCCATCTTTCCAAGATTGAATCTTCTAATAAATAGTTCAATAATAAATCATAGCAGAAAAAAAAAAAGCATTCTAGATGTTTCTACAGATGCCAGGAACCCAAAGGAATTGATTTTAGGTCCTGAAGAATTAGAACCATTAAGAAATATGAAGTACCAATAGAGATAATGGTAGTCCTACAAAGACGGAGGATAGAGGGGTTTTTAATTAGTCCCATTTTCCTTTTTCTCTTTGTTCTAATCAGAAAATCATTTCAGTCTCTATCTTCCTCCAGATCAGTATGGCCTTGAGTTTACAGGATGGGCTTCCCTTGCCTCCACCTGACGGCTCAGGAGCCACTGTAACACTGCTCATTTCCCCTCTTCAGTAGTATTTGTGACTCTGAAAATAACTTACAACAGCTAACATGTAAAAGTTCGGCAATCTGATACCTTTAAATAAGCTCAACATCAGACTTAATTTATAGAAGGGCAAGGAAGACTCAAGGAGCTGGAAAGTCCGGCTTCATTAGCAGTCATGTAGAGGAGTGATTCTCAGGGAGCATCAGGACCCCTGGACCACTTGTTAAACACAGATCCCTGGCCCCATCCTCAGAGGCCTGGGGTGGGATTCCAGAGCCTGCATGTCTCATGACCTCCCAGGTTACGGTGGTGCTGCTGGTCTTGGGATCCCACTTTGAGAACTACTGATACAAACAATGGTTACTGGAAGAGCCAGCAAAGACAAACCATGGAAGCCTTCTCTTCCGTTTTCCTTGGGATGTGGGGTTGCTACGGGCAAAGGGGCTGGGATTAGGAAAAGACCAGGGAAGACATATTGGGCAGGGGGACAGGTCTCGTGTATAAACCTTTGCCACAGTGTCTCTGAGTTGGGCTGTATATGCGCCCTGGCATTCTCCATCGGTGGGCTAGACATCATGAGATCTAAGGTTTTTCTTTTGGGACCAGATCCTGTCTGCCTCCCTGGGATTCCAAAGGGGCTTTCCCTGAGGTGACTCAAAGAGGCCAAGGCTCCAGGGGGAATTCTCCAGCACCAGTAACCATGACAGAACCCACACAACCCCTGCAATGCTCAGGGGCTCATAAGGAAGGGGATTACATTGTCCCATCTGGTGGTACCCAGCCCCTGAGTGGGAAGTGATCTGTGTTGCTACAATCTGAAACTACTGGGAGCATTCTCTCTCTGCTGTGCATATTGATTATTAGATAAACATTACAGATAGGAAGATAGACAGATAGATAGGTAGATAGATAGAAGAGAGAAGGGGGGAGAAAGAGAGATAGAGAAATTTTAAATAGCCCATAGATCATTGAGATATTTTTATTAATGCAACATAGTTCAGATTTGGAAATACTGGGTCACACTCCCTGTTTACCACCTCCTAAAGCATCCATGTGTGTCAAGCAAACCAATGTTACCACCATGACCAGACCTAACTGCACCAAAGGAAGGTGCCCGGATTAGGAGCTCCACTGAATCAAGAGGGAGCCGGCCCCCCACTCCCCCACTCGGGTAGCTGAAGGACAGGAAGCAAATGGGCACCATGAGGCCTCCGCAAGTGCCTGGCCCTCCCTGGGCTCTCATTTCTTCCTCAGCAACGTGAGGATGCTGACTTCCACCAGCTCAGGGGCCCTTGCGGCTCTGACCGACATGAACACAGTAACCTTCTGTTCTTTCACACGCCACCACAGGTCCCCTCTTCTCTGTGCTATGCCCGGAACTTGCTCTATCATCAGATTTGAGTTGGGGGGTGTTGGACGCTCAGAAAGGCTGAGAACAGCCCATAGGAAACCAGGGCCGACTTCAGACTGTACGGTCAGACTCAAATGGCAAGGACCTTAGACAATGTTACATTGTGGGGTTTAAAAACACTCATTTTTAAGAGCCTGGGCTTACTGAGTCAGCGATCTGGAACATTCTCAAGACACTAAAAATATCCTGAGAGTGGACTGAATTTTAAACTGTGCTTTAAGAAACTTTCTGTGTGAAAACAATTGGGCATTTCTTCTTTAAAACAGTTATGCATTTTCTTTATTTAGATTTTTCACTACTGGAAATAATAAGAAATATGGAGGGTGTTCGAGCCTCAGAGGGGAACTGAACGTCAGGGCCCAAAAGGCCATCCAGTCCTAAGATTCTATCCAAACAGCCAAGATTCTACCCAGAGGACCAAGATTTATAACCTTAAATCTCTCAATTTACATTTTCAAAGCAAAAAAGGTAAAATACTTTCTTTCCCTTCTGACTGATAGTTTGAGGATTCCCGTTCCCAGCATCAACTTGCAGGACAAATGGTTCTTTTCAGCCAGGAGTTGGCATCTGCCGAATGCTTAGTTCTTGGAATTGCCTGCCTGCTCCTAGCAAGACGTGAGCAAGATATCCGTAAACGGTCCGAAACAGGTAAAATGGACACCTGGGTCTCACCACCCCCCAGGCAACCTTTTCCTAATTCGCACTAAAATACATTTGGGGACATAGGGAAGGCAAAAGTTCATGATACTGAAAACTGAACCTGGTAAACCACTGTCTGGATCCCAGCACAAAACAGAAGGAGCTGAAAGGAGAAAGTGCCTTCTGTGATGTTCTCAGATGGGCTCTGAATCCAGGGGCCGACAGTGAGGGAGGCACAGAGACCCAGCGGCCGTCACTTGACAGAAACCGCAGCAACAGAAACCGCAGCATCAAGAAGCTGCCGAGAAGACGTTCCTTCCCATTCGGGGGGCTTGCCCAGGGCCTTCCCTTGGGCCTATGGATTCAGACTCCAAAGATGAACGTGGACCATCGATCTGACAGCAAACACACCCTTTAAAACGAAAAGAATCTCCTCTCAGGTTGGAGCAGGCTCTCCATCCATCTGGTCTCAGCTCGGGCTGCCAGAACAAAACACCATAGACCAGGCAGCTCAATCAACAGAAATGTATTTTCTCCCAGTGCTAGAGCCTCGAAGTCCAAGGTGATGGCGCCAGTGTGGTCAGTTTCCAGTGAGGGCCCTCTTCCTGGCTTGCAGGTGGTCACCTACTTGCTGTGTCCTCACAGAGAGCGAGCGAGCGAGCTCTGGTGCCTCTTCTTTATAAGGGCACAAATCCCATCATGGGGGCCCTACCCTCATAACGTCACATAAAGCCT
Source organism: Balaenoptera ricei (assembly GCF_028023285.1). Taxonomy (NCBI): domain Eukaryota; kingdom Metazoa; phylum Chordata; class Mammalia; order Artiodactyla; family Balaenopteridae; genus Balaenoptera; species Balaenoptera ricei. The sequence continues at coordinate 61,260,003 of NC_082658.1, forward strand.
AATCATCTCCCCGAAGCCCCATCTCCAAATACTTTCCCACTGGGGGTTAGGGCTTTCACACATGAATCTCAGGAGAGACACAGTTCAGTCCACGGCACGTCCACTTACTCACCACCTGTTATGTGTCAGACGTGCTGGTTGCAAGGGATGCAGACGTCAAAACAGACCCTGGCCTTAGGGAGCTCCCAGGTGGGAGCTTTGCCCACAGCCCCAGGGACCCCTTCACTGTGGGGGGGCATCCTCTCCCTGGCTTCGGGGGGCTTTTTCTTTCCAACAGCCCACAGATGCAAGTCTTTTTTGGACAGCTGCCCTTGGGCTACTGGAGCGGCTCTTCCAGAGCCAGTCAGAAATGGCGGGGAGCCTCCAACCCCCGCTGGGTGTGGCCCGCGGCCAGTGATTGATGGGTAGGAGCCAAGAGAGCCCGGCTCCCTTGCTCTTTGCTGCCAGAGACGCACTCAAAACTTACAAGGGCCTAGCTTACACTCCGGGGTTCCCCTTCGGAAACAGGCTGAAGTCACCTCTCAGGGACTTAGTCTAAAACCACACCCTCTCCACCCTGCCCTCCCACTCCTGTGCGGGAACCAGGAACACAAGGCTTGCAGGAGAACCGTCGTCTCAGTGTCCCTCCGGGGGGGCCTGACCCAGGACCAGCACCTGGGTGAACGGGGCACAGCGCCCGGCTCCGTGGAGGACTTGCCACCCAGAGCAGCAGCATTTCTCCACTCGGGAGGCCTCCCTGGGGGCCTGGGCCTGAGCAGCGAGACACCGGCTACTACGCTGGATGTGACTTTTATGACGAAATGTTACCAGAGTCACTTGGGTTCAGAGGAGAGAAAGCATGGAATATTTTTTCTAATCATTTTTGCTTGTGGAGAACCAGAATCCAGAAAGGCCAGGTAATAGAAGACAGGGCTCTGAACGGCACACCAAGGGGTTGAGGCTGTAATTATCCTAAATCCCATCTTTCATCAGTATCTCCCTTGCTCTGGGGTCTCTCGTCTCCAGGGCAGACTGCAGGTTCCAGACACAGTGAGGCTCGGGGCCGCCACAGCAGGGCGCCAGGGCAGAGGCAACAGCAGGAACAGAGAAGAAAGCCTGGGGTGCTTGTGGAGGGACCCCCGGGGGTCTGGAAGCTGGTGTGAGAGGCGAGATGGAAAACGGTTAGTGTCGGAGTTGGCTCAGGCCCCCGTAACAAAGCACCACAGACCGGGCAGCTCAGACAAGACACTGGCTTCCTCACAGTCTGGAGGACTCCGAGATCAAGGTGCCGGCAGGGCTGGTTTCTCCCGAGGCCTCGCTCCTGGGCGCTTCGATGCCGCCTCTTGCCTGTGTCCTCACCTGGTCGTCCCTCTGCGTGTGTCTGCGTCCTAATCTCCTCTTCTTGTAAGGACACCAGTCTGGGCATAAAGCTTGGACTAGACGAGGCTGCATGCCTGCGCACCTCGGGCCGCCTGGCGAGGTGGGCGCGCCGCATCTCACCCGAGGGGTGCAGGTTCAGAAGCGCAGCAGGGTCCGACCACCAAGTGCTGACCAAGCCCCGGTGAGCCGGTTCACACCCAGCAAACTCAGAACAGGCCGCTCCGTAAACTAGAGTGCCTATCTAATCATCTACCTGCAGAGATTTCTGGAAGGTTACTGAGTGCCGGTCATTTCCGTGGGACCCTCCTTTCCTGCCCCATCCCATCACCCCACACTGATTACAAGCTTTCCGTGGCCCCCAAACTGTGTCCTACTCGATTTCACGTCCCCGTTCACTCATTCCCAACTGTATCTTATTAATATTTGTCCGCCCAGCACCTAACACAGCATCTCGCACGGAGCTGGTGGCCAACAGATACGTGTTGGTGGCCACGCTGGCGACACGGGGAGTGGCAGCTAAGGGCACAGGCTCCGGGTCAGAACTCTGTTTCTACCAAGTACCAGCTGTGTGACCCTGGGTAGAACCAACTGCTCTGAGCCTCAGTTTCCTCATCTTATCAAGTTAGGGTGATACTTACAGAACCTCACAGCGTTATTATGAGCATTGACTGAATTAATCTATGCGTTCATTATATCTCATAGAGCAGCGAACGGCACACAGTGAACAGTATGTTCGTGCTGGTCATTTTTTTTTTTAATATCCACTGTGTGCTTGACACATTACCTAGTTTTTCTCATTAAATCTCCAAACAACTATCAGGTGATGTTGTCGCCCCCTCCTTGAAGAGGTGGAAGCCAGGCTGCTCACCTGGTAAGTGGCAGAGGGAGAGAACATGAGCGCAGAGCTGAGTCTCACGCCTGTCCTCTTTCTCCTGCAGCGCCAATCAGGCTGAAATGATCCGCAGCCAAGAGGAACATCTGCAGGTGCTCACAGTCAGAAGCGGGGGGCCAATATCGCATCAGGCTCCACCCCAAAAATAAGGGGTTCAGAGATGTGATCAAGTCCCAACTCCTACCCTACGTGGTTGCAACGCTGGACGCTATATCAATATCCCATCCAAGTTCCAAAGCCTTTTCATTCCATCAGCCCCACGGCATTCCTAGCATTCAGTGCCCCCAAAATGTCCCCCTGGCTCTCAGCCAGGCCACTAGCATGCCGGCTGTGCCCACGTACTGGAAAGCAGATGACAGCTGGTGAAAAACATAGACTGCGACCAGGACAGGATACTACTGTGCTTTTTGAATCCTAAGCATTCCTTCAGCCCCAGGATGGCAGATAGTTAAACACTGTCAGCACTAATTCTAATTAATTAGAAGCAACAGTCTAGAACCATGGCTGAGGCTGAGCTCAGTGGAAAAGAACTCCATGCTTGACTAGTGATGTCTGCCAGGGGCACAGCAGGAAGGGCAGCACACAAGATGCACGTTTGCCAGCCCTTCCTCAGGCCAAGCCCCTATGCTCAGGTATTGAGAAAGCACCTGGTAACCATGGGGTTTATTCCTGGGAGGGGAGGGGAGGGGGACATGAAAACATATATGTGACATGGTCCCTGCCTTCAAGAAGAAACACACGGAGGTGAGAAATCAAATAAAAATATAAATACAAATGATGCGTAGGGAAAACTGCTCTGTTTTTTTATGGGGTGGGGTTTTCAGGGACTTTCAGTTTTCTCAATAGGCTTTAATAACAGTCAGTTGTCACCTGCCTCTTACAGAAGCCAGGCTATCAAAACCAAACTATGGGGCTTCCTTGGTGGCGCAGTGGTTGAGAATCCTCCTGCCAATGCAGGGGACACGGGTTTGAGCCCTGGTCTGGGAAGATCCCACATGCCGCGGAGCAGCTGGGCCCGTGAGCCACAACTACTGAGCCTGCGCGTCTGGAGCTTGTGCTCCGCAACAGGAGAGGCCGCGACAGTAAGAGGCCCGCGCACCGCGATGAAGAGTGGCCCCCGCTCGCCGCAACTAGAGAAAGCCCTCGCACAGAAACGAAGACCCAACACAGCCAAAAATAAATTAAAAAAAAAACCAAACTATAATCAACCTCGAGCCTGGGCCCTGCACAGCATGTAGCCCCTGCCCCTGCCCCCTGCTAAACGACCTTCGACCTTCGGCAACAACCTGGCACACTGCCCAGTCCCTTCATCAGCCCAGCCGGGCAAGGCAGCCGCTCCAACCCAATCAACCACGACTACTAGAAAGTGTTTCCTTGGGCTTGGCCCAAACCTCTTTTCCTAATTTCCATCCAACCATCCTGATTCTGTCTTCCAGGGCCATACACAGCATGAAGAACACTCATCTGAGGTCAGCGTCTCTCCTGCTCCCAGTTAAGCAGTCCCAGGACTTGCCCTGTTTTCCAGGTGACCTGGTTTTCTCAGATCACCTAACTTACCCTGGGCTGGCTTCTTTGGATCTTCTTTGATCTCACAACTCAAGCCGGCTGCCTGCCTCTCTCTGGGCTCCTCCTCCCTGATCCTGGTGTCAAATTGCCTCCAGGCAGAAAGCCCAGGTGATTACAAGGCTCACTTCATTGTTATCCCTTTTCTCAGGCACCACAATTGTGCACCGCCTGTTGTCCGATGCCTGGGAGAAAAAAGTTATTTTATGTATCTTGTTCAGCTTTCCAATTGTTTACAATGGGAGGTTAAGTCCAGTCCTTGTTATCACATCATGGAAGTCCCCACAACATATATTTGTAATTTTGAGAGTTATTTCTGAGCGTTTTTAGAGATCCATCCAATTGAGAGTCCCATCATAAGGTCTGGTCTGGGAGCTCTCCAAAGGGTCTTTTATGTCTGAATCTATACTATGTATTACCAGGTGCTGGCATATATGTTATCACTTCATTCTCACAATTCTGTGAGGTGGGTATTATTACCCCCATTTTTCAGATGAGGAAACCAGGCTTGAAGGGATTAGCAAGGTTAAAAGTGATGGAGCTCCACAACCACAAGGAAAGAACCTGGACACTGACAGGGGTGGGACCAAGTTAGATACAGCCAGAGCTCCTCCCTCTAAGTCCCAGCCTCCCAAACACATACCTAAAATTAAAGTGTAAATGGGAAAATGTGTGCTTTCTAGTGCCTGCGACTCTACCTGACCAAGAGATCTTTCTAAAACTCTGGCCTGATCATGTTTCACTCCCATGTTTCAAAACTGGGCAAAAGGGACAACTCTCTTAAAAATATCTAAAGAACAGACAGACTCAAGAAAAGCAGCCTGAACAGACTAATAACAATAAAAGTAATCAAATTAGGAATTTAACACACACACACACATATACTATCACCCTACCTAGAGTCTGAGAGGCAGTTTCTATTAAACATTCGAGGAACGGATAATTCACATTTTGCACAAACTGTTCCAGAGGAAAGAAATACTCCCAAACTGATTTTATGAGGATAATGTGACCTTGATGCCTTCCCACAAAGAAAACACAAGGCTCAGGCTGTTCTTCCAATGTACCACCAACTATTAAGGAAACAATAATTCCAGTGTTAAAGAAGTGGATGATATAGGGAACAAGGGAATGCCTGCCAGCTCACTTTACAAGGCAATCATAACCCTTGATATCAAAACTCAACTCAATTTGAAAAAGAAAAATTTCAGATCAGTCTCACTCATGAACATGGAAGAAAAACATTCTTTTAAAATATAAAATCAACAACAACATGGTTGGACTTGGAGGATATCATGCTAAGTGAAATAAGTCAGAGTTAGGCAAATACTGTATGATATCACTTACATGTGGAATCTAAAAAATAAAACAAACTAGTGAACATAACAAAAAAGAAACAGACTCACAGATATGGAAAACAAACTAGTGGTTACCTGTGGGGAGATGGAAGTGGGGAGGGCCAAGATAGGGGTAGGGGATTAAGAGGTACAAACTACTATGTATAAAATAAATAATCTACAAGGATATACTGCACAGCACAGGGAATCTAGCCAACATTTTGTAAAAACTATAAATGGAGTGTAACCTTTTTTAGTGAAGTATAGTTGATGTACAATATTATATAAGTTACATGTGTACAATATAGTGATTCACAACTTTTAAAGGTTAAACTCCATTTATATAAACCTATACAATATTGTACATCAACTATACCTCAGTAAAATATTAAATTAAAAATAAAATAAGGACTTCCTTGGTGGCGCAGTGGTTAAGAATCCTCCTGCCAATGCAGGGGACACAGGTTTGAGCACTGGTCCAGGAAGATCCCACATGCTGCAGAGCCACTAAGCCCATGCGCCACAATGACTGAGCCTGCACTCTAGAGCCCACAAGCCACAACTGCTGAGCCTGTGTTCCACAACTACTGAAGCTCACGTGCCTAGAGCCCGTGCTCCGCAACAAGAGAAGCCACCGCCAACGAGAAGCCCGTGCACCACAACGAAGAGTAGTCCCCACTCACCGCAACTAGAGAAAGCCTACATGCAGCAATTAAGACCCAGTGCAGCCAAAAATAAATAAATAAATTCATTTAAAAAATAAATTTTAAAAATAAATAAGTAAAATATAAAATCAAACCCAATTAAATATATTTAAAAATGGTAAAGTAAGTACTCAAATAGAGAATTGGAACTGAAAAGAGATTCCAGAAGCAGACCCACATGCATGCAGAAATTTAATTTATGGCAGAGTTGGTACTGGAGATCAACGTGGTAAGGGTGGATATTTCAATAATTGGTTATCCATACTGAAAATAAAAATAAATTAAATCTAGTGTTAGTCAGCCATGTTGCTGCAATGATGCTGTATAACAAACATGCCCCAAGATCTCAGTGGCTTACAACAAACAACATTTCTTTCTCACGCACATACAGGTCTGTATGCCAGTCGTGACATCTAACAGTTCAGAGTCAGGTCTGCTCCAGCTGTCTCTCATTCTCTGAGCCAGGCTGGAGGAGAAGAGGGGACCGGGGACAAGCACTTCTCATGTTGCAGGTAAGGAACCCAAGAGGGTAAGCCAAACCACATAGCACACTTAAAGTCTCTTGTTGGCTGGGGCACACATTATATCTGCTCACATTCCATTCACCAAAGCGAGTCACATGGTTAAGTTCAAAGACAGTCAGAAAGTGGAGTATATTCTGCCCACAGTGAGCCATGGCAAGGGCACAGAGGAAAGGAAGAATTGTTTAAAAATAATACAGTTTACTATGGATCTCTATCTCATACCATACAAAAAAAAGTTCACCTTAGAGGCTTAAACACATAAAGGTAAAAGACAAAGTTATGAAACTTTTAGGAGAATATCTTTATATCCTTAAGGTAAGAAAAAGATTCCCAAATATAATGCATAAAAAAGAAACCATTAAAAATTGATAATTTCAACATTAAAAGTAAAAACTTCTGTTGATCAGAATTTCAGAATGAGATGAAACATTTGCAACATATATCAATGGTAAAGGATTAGTATCCAGAATATATAAAGCACCCTTCCAAATAAATAAGAAAAATAGACCTGTGCATATGGCAAACTTGATATTTGACATAAGCAGCATTACAATCAGAGAGAAAAATCTGAACTGTTTTGTACAAGGTGCTGAGACAACTGACTGTCCATCTGGGGAAAGATAAAAAGAGATCCCTGCCTCACACTGTATACCAAAATACATTCTGGATTATTTAAAAAGCTAAATATGAAAAGCTACACTGTCATTTTAAAAGAAAATATAGAGTACCACTAAGCACTGCTTAAGGAACAAGTGTTTTAAATGAATACTGAAAAATCAAGTCATAAAAGGAAAGGTTGACAAATTGACTACACATTTTTTTAAAGCTGTTACGCCAAGAAACATCGTAAACCAAGTTAAAATTGAAGTTACAGAACACATGTCATGGACAAGGGATAAATAGCCAGAATATTTAAAAGATGTCTTGCTAAACAAAGCCTTGCACATCTGGAGAACAATGAGGTATCTCCCGTGGCTGTAGCACAGAGTGGTGTGCGCGCGCGCGCATGCTACGCTCCACGCTCCTGCACAAGGAATTCTTTTGACTTAGAATGCCCTTTCCCTGTTTTCTTCTAGGAGTTGATAAAGACTTCAGGGAAATTAGTATTTCCTTCCTTGATGCTTCTCTGGCTCGTTTCACATCCTCTATGAGACAAGCTTTAAAATATTACAATTCATTATGATTAGTATTGTAGTGGCAGCTTGGGCTATCATAAAAAAATACCATAGATGAGGTGGCTTAAACAACAGAAATTCATTTCTCACAGCTCTGGAGGCTGGAAGTCCAAGAGCAAAGTGCCAACGTATTCAGCTTCTGATGACAGCTCTCTTCTGGGCTTGCAGACGGCCACTTTCTCTGTGTCCTCACATGGCCTTTCCTTGCCATGTGCACATGGAGAGATCTCTCTCTTCCTGTTCTTATAAGGCCACCAATCTTATTAGATTAGGACCCGCCCTTCTGACCTCATTTTACCTTAATTACCTCCAAAAAGTTCTACCTCCCAATAGTCACAGTGGTTAGGGCTTCGACATAGAACTGGGGTAGCCGGGGAGGGGACACAACTCAGTCCTGGCGGGTATTCTGCCTCCACCACCCCTGTTTTTTAAAAAGGTTTCTGAAATCTGTACAAGTCTTGAGCAGCATCTGCCATAGCCCACCTCTGTCCTAGGGCTTAGGGTATCAAGATGAGTTTGGTTGTCGTCAGGTTACTTCTGTAGATACAGCTAAGGAAGGGATGCGTCCATGCTTCTAGGAGGGCAGCATGACGAGATCCCAGAGAAGAGAGAGGAGAAGGTGAGCAAGTGTTCCAAGATGTGTTTAAATGCTCTTCAAGTAAGAGGTGATGCCATTCTCTCTGAAGTGGTGGGAGGTATGAAACCAGATGCCCAAGAAGGCTCCCCGAAGGACTGCAGTTTTAGCCTAATTTTTGGAGGATGCTTCCACCATCTGGGTGGCATCCACTATCCTGTCTCCATATTCTATAAGAGGTTGCCAGGCCTCAGAAGGACGCATGCAGGGCTGGTCCTTCAGTGACCATAGGCACTCACAGATCCAGTTATCCACTCTTACCTAACCCCACAGGTTGTGCTGCTTAAAAAACTTTGTGCCTTCATCCCCACAGACAAAGACAAATAGCATCAGGGGCTGGAAACAGGTGCCAGCAGAAACCTAAAAACAGAGACAGCCAGCATTCTACAAGGACCCCCACCCAGCTCTCAGTGGTGGCAGCAGCCCTGCTCACGGCCCCAGCTGGCAATGACCATTAGTTACTTCATCTTCATTTCTTGCTGCTCAATCCAGGGGGCCCCAAAGGAAGTAACATGTGACTCAAGACACTGAAAATCTGTACCTCTCCAGGTCTACAGTTGAAAGTTCACTTCCGCCCAGGCTGTTGGAGCGTCGGTACACACTCAAATAAGGTTTGTTGGGTGCCACTGGGTGCCTGGCATTGGTCGACGAGAAAGAGAGCCTCGTGCTGTCACAGTATTTGCAGACCACTTGGAGAAGAGTGATGGTTAGTTTTAGGTGTCAAGTTGGCCAGGCTACAGCACCCAGGTCTTTAATCAAACGCTAATCCAGGTGTTGCTGTGACAGTATTTTGTAGATGTGGTCAACATCCACAATCTGCTGACTTTAAGTAAAAGAGATTACCCTTGATAATGTGGATCGGCCTCATCCAATTAGTTAAAAGGCCTTAAGAGCAAAACTGAGAGTTTCCAGAGGAAGAAGAAAGTTGGCTCAAGACCAAAACATCAGCTCCTAATCTAGAGTCCCAGCCTGCTGTTCTACCATACTGACTAGGACTGGCCAGCTCCCACAGTTGCCTAAGCCAATTCCTTGAAATAAGTGTGTGTGTGTGTGTGTCTGTGTGTGTGTGTGTCTATGTGTTGGTGTACATGCACTAGGTAGGTAGATATAGATATGGAGAGAGAATTTATTTCAAGGAATATATCCATAAGATGTAAATATAGATATAGATCTATAGATATAATTTACATTTATATCTCCTACTGGTCTGTTCCTCTTACTGGTATAAGGAGACTCACACATACACAAGGCATTACTAGCCAGCATCCTACGCGCTATGATTGGGGGAGCATCACATGCGGTACGTAACAGTGTAAGCCTAAGTCAGACTCTCCAGATCTGAATCTTAGGGCCGTCATGCACTAGGTGCACCATGACCTTGGGGCAATTCTTATGTTCTGCAAGCCTCAGTTTCCTCACCTGTAAAATGGAGATAGCATCTTCCTCCTGAGGTTACTGCAAGGGGTCAAAGAGGTCACCTGTCGCACCTGAGAACACACCGCTAGGAAGCGTGAAGCCAGGACTTCAACTCAGGACTCTCTGCCTCCAGTGCTCGTCCCCCTAACCCTCTGCCATCACCTTCTCCTTGGGGATTACACTTCAGCTGTTTTTTCTTTAACAGACACTCTGCCCAAGACAGCCCGCATATGTTGTTACAGCTTCAACTCTGCTCTGCCGAGATGCCTCTTAAATTCATAGCTTCTGCCCAATCCTAAGGTAGAATTCCATGCTTCTATTGCATTCTGGTACTTGGATGTGACCACTGGCTTCAAACCCAGCATATCTTAAATTCAAACTCATCATCTTCCCCTGCCACTGACCAGTCCTGGCTTCATCTCTCTCTAGTTGTATGACCCTGGGAAAGCTACTGACCCTCCAAGCCTCAGAGTCCCCATCTGTTCAGTGGGGGGGCGGGGGGTGGTGATATGAGGAAAGCAGACACATATCCTGTATGCAGTACCTATCTCGGGGTCTGGTACATTGTAAGCACTAAATATATGATTGTACTTAGTCATTCAGCATCTATTCATTCATCAGCACTGGTTTTAATTTATTCTATAATAGGAAGCATGGATTTAGTCCTAACCCACAACTTGCAGGCTAATTTTCCAGGAAAACTATCATTTCCCACTAAATCGAGTAAATAAGATGCTACAGTATGGCTGTTTCCTTTTCACTTTATGTTGGTGTATTGCCATCTAGTGGACAATGCACAAGTTACAAGCAAAAGAGGAAAAGGGAGCGCAGAGAAACGCGATAATCCTAAAAGAAATGTTTACCGTGAAGACTGGTCCATAGCATTGTTGGATTTCAACAACTATCTGAAAAACATAAATAACAAGATGTGTTCTGAATAGAAAATAAATTGTAAATGAACACTACAGTAAGTTACCAGCTTATAATCTTACAATCTCTAACTTGCTCTAAGCAAAATAAAAAATAAAAGAATAAGCATTCTTTCCTGCAACTGACCGCTTTTCTCGATTTGAATTCTCCATGTCACATATTGGATGGGAATCTAAATCATAAGGAAGCCACTCAACCAGGGGTTAGACCTCCTGACTGCTCTACCTTTAACTAGCTAAGCAACTCTGTTTTCCTTTCTGAGTATGTTACCATTACGGAGTGCTTACCATATGCTTGAGACTATGCTGAATATTTTATATGGATTATCTCACTTAATCATTAAATTATTAATAGTGAACCACTAGTAATAATGATTATTTTTTTATTTCTCTCTTCAATCCTCTGACCTTTTGCTTCATGCATTTTGGACCTCTGTTGTCAAGTGCATATATGTTTATAATTGTTATGTCTTCCTGATGGATTGACCCTTTTATCAGTATGTAATGTCCTTGTCGCTTGTAACAATTCTGTCTTAAAGTCTATTTTGAATGTGTCATCTGACCTCATGGTTTCTGATGAGAAGCAAGCTTTTAATCTTATTGAGCATCCTTTATATGTGATGGATTGTTTTCTCTTGCTGCTTTCAATACTCTGTCACTGGCTTTTGACAATTCAACTATGACGTGTTTAGATGTGGATCTCTTTTGAATTTATCCTTAGAATTTGCTGCACTTCTTGGAAGTGCAGATTAATGCAGGTTTGTTTTTTTTTACCAAGTCTTTCATGAAATTTGAGAAGTCTCCAGCCATTAATTCTTCAAATATTCTTTCTGCCTTTCTCTTGTCTCCTGGGACCCCCGTAACACATATGTTGGTGTTTGATGGTCCCACAGGTCCCTTAGGCTATGTTCACTCTTCATTCTCCTTTCTCCTCCTCAAACTGCATTATTTCAATTGGCCTATTTTCAATTGTTCTCTTTCATCTGACTGTTGAACTTCTCTAGTGAATTTTTCATGTCAGTTACCATACTTTTCAGTTCCAAAGGTTTCTATTTGCTTCCTTTCTATAAATTTTTAATCTCTTTACTGATATTTGCATTTTGTTCATAGCTCATTTTCCTACTTTCTTTTAGTTCTTTGCCCAAAGTCTCTCTTAGCTCTTTGAACATATATGACGGCTGATTTAAAGTCTGGGCTTCCTCAGGGAAGGTTTCTGTTGAATTTTTTTTCCTGTGTACGAGCCACTGTCTTGTTTCTTTGCATGTCTTATTTTTTGTTGTTGTTGAAAACTGGAGGATTTCAGTAATATAAGGTGGCGACTCTGGAAACCAGATTTGTGGCCCCTTCCCTTTAATGCTTATTGTGGTGGTGGCTGCAGGTTTTTTAGTGACTTTCCAGAACTAATTCTGTAAATCCGTACTCTGTGTCACGTGTAGCCACTGAAATCTCTACACAGTTAGCTTTGTCTTCAGCTAATAATCAGGCAGATATTTCCTTAAGCACCTGAAATGTCTTCTGCCTTTTGCTGAGGGGCTCATGCGTATTGGGGCACACCTTCAACACTACAGAAGTTTACAACTCTACCTAAGCCTTTATTTCCTGTCTGTGCAGAGCCTCAAGACCATCTAGAGACGAGAGATTAGGGCCTTTTCGGGTCTGTCCTGGGCATGCAAATCCTGTAAATGCATGTGACACATAGTCCGGGTGCTTGCAAATATCCATATAATGCCCATATATGTGGCCACTACAAAGCAGACTAATGCAGCTGCAGTGGTTTTAACTTGCAATTCAAATGCCATGAGCAACATTGACATGAAAACTGGTGAGATACTCTTGGTAAGATACTGAAAGAGTACAACCTTCTTTAACTTGATAGTTGCGTTTTTGGGTAAGTCAAGTGCTGCAAATCTGCAACAAAAAAGGACTTGCAGTCTAAGCTCAGATAATTATTAATCAGTGTCAATGCTCACCAGCTAGAGACCACGCAGAAAAGAACTGTGGTTGAACCAAAGTGGGTTTATTAGCACTTTTTGCACAAGGAAGACCACACATCATGGGGTGTCTCAGTACAAGGGCGCTAGGACGGGCTTATCAGAGAATTTGGGCCTGTGTTAGGGGATTTCAAGCAGGGTTCCATGAACCATAGTTTTAGTCCAGATTGGGTGCTTTCAGAAAGCAAAGCAATTCTGAGTAGGTATCTTAATAACCTTCATCTAGGTGGTAGGAAGAACAGAGTGGTCTGAGACCATACTCAGCACAGCAGCAGCAGTCTCCGCATAAGCCAGGAGAGGGGGTGTTTGCTCACGTTGTGTGGTTTGCACGGTATTCTTGTTTCTATGCTCCAACATGATTACAAAGCGTCCTCATTTTTGTCTTGCTGCCTCACGGTCACGGAGCAGCCTCGTCAGATGCTGGTGTCGTAGAGAATTACTCACGTTCAAAGAGAACACCAGAGCCTAGCTGTAAGGGCCAGGTCAGCCTCCAGCCGACAGCTGTCAGGGGTTGCTTGTCCTTTCTCTTTATAGCAGGACTGTCGTGTACATGATTTTCATGGGACACATGGCAGCTATAGAGATGTAGGACCATTTGGGGCTGTGCAGGACTGTCCTGTGCGCTACAAGCTCCAGGCATCCCTGGCCTCCGCCCACTAAAATAACCAATCAGCGTGCTAACCAATGATTAACACAATTACGAAAACACCCTCCCCTGGGGGTGGCACCACCCCAAGAGAACTCTTGAGGGTGTAGGCTCTAAATATCCTAAATCCAACCCCCAAATCACATTAAAGTAAGAATATATACGTAAGAGTACAGCAGCCTACGCCCTCACAGAACTATTTCACCAAATAGTGCTGTAATGGCTTTGCATAGAAAGTTGGCTTTAAAAAGGCCATCCAGCTCCAAGGCTATTTATTTACTGTAGAAACGGCGCCAACAGCATCAGCCATAGCAGCAGCCGGTGCTCTCTACATAAAGCCCCCGTGAGAAGTATGTGGCGGGCGCTGCCAGTTTCCTACCCAACGTCCCTTTCTCCTTTCTCCCCTAACAAAACCTCACTTTTACTCAAGGCAGCCACGTGCCCCCTTCATACCTGCTTTTCCAGACTTCCGTACACCTGGGTGACACCACTTTGGCCAGTGAGATGTAAGTAAGCAGAAGCAAAAGTCTACAGTGGTTTCTGAGAAAGCTCTTGCTTTTCTGCTAAAAGGGAACAGATAGGACGGGGACCTCCGCTCTCCTTCCTTGCTTATAAACAGATGAGTCATCTTCAGCTGTGACAGTCATCTTGTGACCCTGAGGCCATGAGCATGGGGACAAAAACCAGCTTTCTGAGGAACCGTTTAGTAACTGCATCAACACCAGCAAGTGCCCACTTTCAGACCTCCTCTGTAGAAAAACACACAAACCCTTTTTTTGTTTAAGCCACTATTATTTGTGGAATTTCCTGTTACTTGCAGTTGAACAAATTACTAATAGAGAAAACAGTTAAACATCAGATAACTTAAGAAATAAGAAATGGAGGTTTATGTTAAGCCTTGACTGTTACAACCAAGTGGGGGAAAAAAAAAGTGCTCAAACTATATGAGGGGCAGGGGTTTGAGTCAAATCTTCAGTTTTCTTGGCAGGAAGCCAACAGCTATTATAGAAAGTTGATAAGTCAAGAAACACTGTACGAACAATAAGCATTTTATTTAGTATGGAAGTAAATACCCCAAAAACCTGCAGCAGTTGAAGATGTTTGCTTCTGGGGAGCAGAACTGAGAGTCGGATAAGACTTGCATTTCTTTGTAGCCCTTCGGTTTTCTGACCATGACTGCTTTAATTATTATTTTTTAATTAATCGTAGTGGGGAAAAGTTATATATAAGACTACATTTTTTCTTGGCACTAAATTTAACTTCTTCAGGAAGTGATAAGATTGCTCTTTTCCTTGTAGAATAACAATATTAAGGTTTTAAGGAATGCTTCCTGCTTCTCACAAGAATTTGATATTATTTCGACTTTATTTTTAATTGAAAAATGTATGTGACATATGATTTGAGAACGTGTTCCTCAAAACCAGGCAGACTTTGGTTTCACCTTCCCAGCAGTGGTTTGCAGCAAACAGTGGCTCGGGGGCTCCTTGGAAAATGGTAGTTAGGGGCTGAGCGGGCGATTCCAGAACCTCCAAACCTGTTTCCTCTAGAGCAGCTCTGCTTTGCTCATTACAGATATTCATTCAGCTTTGACACAAGACTTAGAAGAAAGAGCTCTACTAGTTTGAACATCATTGCACTGCCACAAAAGTTAGCACAGCTGAACCTGACCTGCAAACATAACTCAGTTTGACTTCACATATGTTTTCTTTTTTTCCTTTTAAAATTTAATTTACAAACATTAAAAGATCAGATTTCATATAAACATCCAGATTTTCCATTCCTCTTAAAAAACTGAAAACCCTAGCAATGCAGGAACCACACTCCTGAGTGGCAACAAGTGGCTGGAAATGAGAAGCTCCTGTCCCTTTAGATGGAGGTGGACGCTCCTAGTTGAATTTTCACCCGGTCAACTTCACCTGTTTGTTCTGATTAGAATTGGTGACACTGCACTAAGGGACCAGATTCCAATTTCTTTCCTTGCAAAAGGAAATAGCATGGAACGGTGGAGAAATTACTGAATTAGGACTTAAAAGTTTTCTGAGTATTACTTGTCAGTTGTGCACCTATATTCGTCAGAAGAGGCTATTACGTTGTTATGTTATGGAAACAAATTAACCAGGAAATCAAGTGACTTCACACACCAAAAGTTTATTGCTCACTTACGCCATTCGTCCAACAGGAGCAGGTGGGGGATTCTGCTCTACAAGCCACCCAGGGACCCAGCTGGCCGAGGCACCATCTCGAGCACCACTGGCTGCCACAGAAGGGAAGAAAGATTAGAGACTCTCACATCGGTTGCACCTTCCTCACCCAAAAGCGATGCAGGTCACCTTCACTCACATCACACGGGCCATAACTGATCTCATAGCTTCAGTTCATCAGGGAGCTGGTGGGAAGTACCGGAGAACAAAGGGAATACTGGGGAGCACCACTGTCTCTACTACACGAAATCGTCAGTAAATTATTTTACTTTTCTCCGTCTTAGCTGTTCATCTGTAACATGAGGTTATTCATGATCTCCCTCTAGAGGTTACGGGGGAAATCAAATGAGGTAATAGACATAAAAGAACTCTGAATGAGCTCTAAAGAGTTTTACAAATTTAAAGGGCCACAGTACTGACACCATGGTGGACTTACTGTGCCATCACCTCCACACAACCACACACACCCTTGCCTATGTTTCAGAGCTGTGGGCCAAACAACAGGCACACTGGGGGCTACAGAATGCAATGTTACTTTCATTTTAATTGCACCATTCAGTCAGTTCACCTGTGCTCAAGGCTGACCAGGGAAGATAAAAAAGAAAGCAACACCTGCTACCCTCGGTCTCTTCAAGTAGTTTTCCAGTCTTGAAACGTTTAAAGTATGTGTGGCAGATTTTACTTTCCAAAGATGGCTGCTATGTCCCCTCCCCGTGAACTCAGGGGGACCTTAGTGGCTGCTTCAACCAGAGTATGGCAGAAGTGACACTATGTGAACCCCGAGCCTAGTCATAAAAACGTCACACACTTCTCTGGCTCCCTGGGGAAGCCTGTCTTAGACCCCAGCTGCCAGGCTGTGAAGAAGCCCAGATGAGCCTCCACAGAGAGACAACCCAGAGGTCACAAACGTAGGTGTTCCAACCAGCACCTGGCTGAGGTTCAGCTGACAGCCACCATCAACCTCCAGACCCGTGAAGATGCCCCCAGATGTTTCCTGCCTCCTGGCCAATGTGCAAAACCCGGCCTTCAAATCTCTCAGCCGAGCCCCAGACTGTGCAGCGAGGAAAGCTGTCCCCACTGAGCTCCACCCAAATTCCTGACCCACAGCTTGTGTAAGCGTAATAAAATGACTGTTTTACGCTGCTAAGTTTTGGGGTGAATTTTTACACAGCAACAGCATCTGGAACAGCTGGACTCGTTAGCATCTATAATATGAGCTTAGTTACCTCACAGAGAAAAGAGCAAATATGTATTTGCTGAACTATTACATCTCAAATACTGTACTAATGGAAACAATTATGGGGGTTGCTGAAAATATACTGTATTGATAAGAATTCACTTAGGCTGTAGCAACAGAAAAACCAAAGCAATAACACTTAAACACGACAGAAGTTTGTTTCTCGCTTAAAAAGTCAGACAGGCAGTTCAGGGCTGCTGGCCCCATCAGAGGGAACTCAATCTCTACCTTATTTCTCTGTTCTCAAAATGAGGCTTCCACCTCATCGTCCATGACAGCTGTTCAAGCGCCATCTATTCTGTCTACATTTCAGCTAAGAGGGGTGAAAAGGGGAGGGGACGCGCATGCCGGCCTTCTAAGAATACTTCCTGGAAGCGTAGCCAAGGTGCAGCAAGAAAATCTGGGAAAACCTGTCTTTGTTGCCATGTCCTGGCTAATAAATGGGAAATGAATAGAAGGGAAAAATGAATATTGGGGGATAAACAGTAGGTCCTGCCACGTGCATATTCCAAAATTCAATTCATATTTGGTTTAGGATTGCAGCCTCAAATAACAACAGTTACCTCAAGAGCAACCCCCCCATTAGACTCTCAGCTCTACAGACTGACACCAGATCTTTCAGGTTAAATAAAAACATTTACGCAGCATCCACTTTCCTCACCAGACAAGTATAAATAAAATGGGAAACAAGCACTTACCAAATTAATGACTTAGTAAATTAATGATTCGTACGAAAGGAAAGGACATTTAGAGACAAATATTTCCTCTAAATTCAGTAATATGTCCTGATGGGTCTTCCTGTAATCAGTGTCTCCTTGGGCAAGTCAGTCAATAACCTGAAGTCCTGTTTCGTCACCTATAAACCGGCATCACACATAACAGGCTTGTCGTGAGGATCAAATGAGATTACGAGTATCAAAGTGCTTTGTAAGCAGTAGAGTTTTATACAAATATAAAGTTATGCACCTTCAAAGCTATCACGCCAATAAGAGACATTCAATTAAACAAAACATCTTCAAAAAATTTTTAACAATGTATAAATACAATCACAAAATAATCTATCTGCCGGTTAAAACAAAATTTACAGTACCTACAACAGAATTTACAGATGCCTACAATAGTTTGCGGATTGTTACATATATTGTTTTAAGAAATACCATTAATACATGATTTACAATATCCCCATTATAGCAAGAAAAAAAATAGATTCGTAAAATAAAACGTCTTTTAGGCATTTACAATGCCAAGTATCGAAATGATTATTCTCACTATGACATAAGAATAATACTCTTTTAGTGGTAAAAGATCGATTTCATTAGGCCAAGGACCACTGAAGAGCTTCTGGAAGGTTCCAAAGTAAAATCTGGCTATCTTTCCCCAAAAATAAATAGAACAGCAGCAATGCCTACGTATCCCATGAACATAAACTACGAAAATTCCTTTTATGTTAACTGGGCCTTAAGTACGTGACTCATTACAAATAAAAATAAACAAAATTTTAGAAACCAGTTAACACCAATAGCCCAAATTTGGTTTTTACCTGCCTGTAAACGCCTAGGATAAGAAGTTTCATCATGAAGTATGTATTAAGTGTAAAATTAACAATTATTTCTAACTCTATATATAAGCCAAAGTGCTCATTCTTACCATGGAAGCAAAACCTAAAATAATCTACAGAAATAGTATGTAAACACAGAGAGTTCTGAGATAGACTAGGAACGTCCTTCTTGTTCTGTGGGTCAAAATGCAAAGGTCTCCATTCCATATGGGCATGAACACAAACACTTCCGTTAATTTAAGACACATGGATCTTACACAACTATGTGCATACACATAGGTACACCATGAACCAAATGTTAACAATGTTTCTAGCTACACCACACCTTCAAGCCCCATATGCTAGAAAGTAAAAACTTAATATGAAAACTACTTTTCCTTTTTTTTAAAGTAAACTTTAAAATGGAAAAACAAACCCAACACTCCTCTTTGCAATAGGTACTGAGTTCTAAAGGTTCAGAGTCAAGACCCCCTTCAGTTGTTCCCAGTGGAAAGAACACGCAGGCTCCCTCACTCTCTTCAGGAGGTCTGATCGTCTCCAGTGGTCTGCAAAAGAGAAACAACTCCGTAACACGAAAAGCTAGTTTACTTGCAAAAGAGAAACAACTCCGTAACACGAAAAGCTAGTTTACTTGCAAAAGAGAAACAACTCCGTAACACTAAAAGCTATTTTACTTAACATACCAGATTTAAAGCACTAGGAAAACATTTCGTAATTGCCAGCACAGCCAGCTACTACATTACCTGGCATCCCATGGCCCAACTATGTTAAAAATTACTGTCATGCTAGAGAAGTAAAGCAATGGGTCCACCCAGATGTCCAGCAAGTCACTCTCATTTGAGCAGAGCATCAGCAAGTGCCATGTAAGTCTACTGACCCTGTCCATGTATGTCAAGCTCAAGGTTCAATTTCACCTGAATGCTGGTAATTGTAAGGGAAAAAAAAACCTATTAAGCACACACTTGACAATTACCATGAGGTGGACCTTACCCAGAAAGGTATACTGGGACTCTGCAAAACCCCTCAGGAGGAGAGTCATGTCCCTACAAGAATCCTCATTTTCCCTACTTCTTAACTTTTATATAAGAGAAACTGTACAGGAAACGGCACTGGATTTCAAGAGAGCTGGGTTAAGCCCTAGCTTTGCACCACTTTGTTTCTGTATGTTCCTGAGAAGTCACTTAGCCTCTCAGGGCTTTAGTCACAAATGTAATCCTTGAACCAGCAACATCAGTACCACCTGGGAACCTGCAAACACGCGACCTATGAGACCCGGCCCCAGGGCAACTAAATAAGAAACTTTGGGGGTAGGATCCCACAATCTGTGCTCTAGCCCTCCAGGAGATTCTGATGCATGTCCCAGGTTGAGAACCCGTAACCGTCCTGTATAACGTTACCTGCCCAACCTACTGCATGAACACAAACACGAGACATCACTCATACAAAGACCTAATCAATTTCCCAAAGGTTTTACCAATTACTATTTACCTATGAAAACCACTTACCCCATGGGAAACTCCGATTTAAATCTTCATATGGGGGAACTATAGTAAAACCTATACATCCTTCAAAAACAAACCGAGTACTTTAAAACAATCTTTAACTATATGGGCTTATTATGTTTCTAACTTGTTCTTACTATAAACCCTAAAACCATACAATATATTGATACATTCTTCAAAATTGTTCATTTAGAGCCACCGGAAGTAATGGAAAGCAACTGAACTTCAGCTAATTAAAAAAAAAAAAGTTATCAATGAACATTTATCCCTCTGGTTTTAAAATAATTTCAGGATATCGACAATACATTTCTGGAATGCCCTAAAAGCCTCCAAAGCGAAATTAAAATAACTTTATCATCATCATGTCATACTTAAATAAATATGTCCCTTTAAAAAACTTTTAAGTACTTCATAGAAATTAAGCACTACAAGAGTTAGAAATCATCATTGCATTAGTCACTGACCGCATCCAAATCACCCTGACACCCAGAGAACACTTACTTGTCTTAGAAACTGCTTTCCCAGGTACGATGTAGCCATGCTGGTTAAATTCCTCCTGCTGCCCACTTTGCACCTGACGTAGCCATACAGGTTGGCCCCTTGCAGCACCACACCCATGATAACCACCGCCTGGGAGAGGGGAATAACCAACAGTTACGGGCCTGACGCTGACTGACCGTCTCTCTGCCATAAACAAAACGCGAAGACTGTCTCGGGAAAGAGCAGGAAGAGGAAGCTCTGTGAAGGGGGGTTGTGGCCGTGAGACTCCCGTGCGCCCTCCCTCCCAGAGCAGACCCGTCCAGTACGCGCTCTGCACCACCCAACAAGCACCCATCAACACACATGCTCTGTGCCAGCCCCGGGGGTGCAGTGGGGGGACCATTCTCTAATATTTTCCATGGTTCTGTGAGTAAAGATATAAAAAAAGTAAATGAGACTCAGAAGGTGCTCAAATGTTAACTATTTCCTTAAGAATTCCAAAAGAATGGTCAAGAGATAGATCAAGTTCAACACACTGAAAGCACACAGAGCTGAGTCTCTGCTCTATGCTAATGTGTGGGCAACAAGTGGCTTCTAAGAAAGCAAACCGGTGCCTCAAGGTAGCAATCAACAGGGGTTTGCCTTCTGTGACAAGGAGGTGGGGGGAGTGGGCAGAGGGGGACACAGCACTAGGAAGAAATGCACTTCAACAGAGTTGTTTCTTCCTTGTGGCCACAATCCTATAGGTGACCCCACTAAGACCGCTAAGGATTGAGAATAAGAAACGCAAGCCTACTATTTAAATATCATTGAAGAAAAGTTAATTAGAACAACATGAGGGGATCCCACGGTTAAATATTCTACAAAGCTTTTCTGTAAAGGGCCAGATGATAAATATTTTAGGCTCTGCAGGCCATATGGTCTCTGTTGCAAATACTCAACTCTGCCATTCTAGCCCCCGAGCAGCCACAGGCAATATGTAAACAGGCAAGGCTGTGTTCCAACACAAATTTACAAAAACAGGCTAAGGCCAGATTTGGCCTGCAGGCCACAGTTTGCCAAGCCCTGTTCTAGAATAAGCAAATGGTCTGAGAGGCAGGAGGGCCAACGGTCATCAAGCCCATCACCGCAGAGAACGGTGGGTGCGGAGGCTTGAGGGACGGGATGCCCCCTTCCTGCCCTGTGGTCTTAAAACAGGAGCCCAAACCGCCTTTCGCCCCCTCTCCCGGCTCCGCTCTAGGGAAGGGGAAGCACTGCCACAGAAAGGCTGGGCTGCCTGCCCAGGGGGAGGTGAAGGCTCCAGGGGCTCACAAAGGATCTGAAGCAGGAGGGCAGAGCCACGACAGAGCAACAAGAACCCCACCGCGTGAGGGAAGGAACCCCAGCAAGCCAGCCGAGGCAGCCGGCGGCAGGGCTGCGGTCCCCTCCTCACACCTGCGCCTTCAGGCGACCAAACCGCAGCTCACAGCAGAGCCCAGACGTCTCAGGCAACAAGGCAGGCAGGCAAGGAGAACTCACCCACACGAAACCAGCATAAAGAGAAGGTCTGGACAGAGCTGCCACTGCGAACAGGAGCAAAATGGGGAGGGGAACAGGGAAAGGCAGCTACGCAGAACCACAGCAGAAAACCAAAAGAAGAAAGGAACACACTATGCAAAAGGCAGGCGAAGAATTGATTCTAAAAAGAAACAGAGTCCACCAAAATAAACGCGTTCCTGAAGCATACGTCACCCTACAGAAGAACCTAAAGATAAGAATTCAAAGAGAATGAAGGTAAGACAAGACACCAGAAGGAGTTGAAAACGGAGCCGGCAGAGCTCAGGAAACGCTGAGAAGCCCTTGCTAAAGCAGCCCACTCCGGTCTCCCTGGCACTCTCCACTCTGTTACCTTGTATCACCTTTCTAACAACCCTTATTTGCTGTCTGTCTACACTCTGCTCCACTAGAACCCGGTGCTATCGGAGCAGTTATCTTGTTTATCAGGCCCTTAATCATATCCCCAGCGCCCAGGACAGCTCCGGCATATGGCAGACTCTTTTAAAAAGATGTGCTGAGTGAATAACCAGAAAGGAAAAAGATGAGAGATGAAAGCATTTAAGATGGTAGATGAGAACAGATAAAAATGATCCAACACAGAGGTAACTGGTACCTCAGAATTAGAGACACCAAAAAAACAGAACATAAATAAATGTAAAGACAAAAGAAGATAATTTTCCTGATTCAAAGCAAAACCTGTGCCTGCATATTAGAGGGGCACACAGTTTCCAGAAAAAGCAATACAGAAAGATAAACACAAAGACAATCTGGTTATGTATGCTATTTTAAAACTTCAAGAATGATTAACAAAAATTATTTGTCCAGGGAGAAAAACAATTCACTGCCTTACACAGAGGTTAAGTAAGCCAGGCCTCAGATTTCTCTACAATATTCAATAT
Source organism: Balaenoptera ricei (assembly GCF_028023285.1). NCBI lineage: Eukaryota > Metazoa > Chordata > Mammalia > Artiodactyla > Balaenopteridae > Balaenoptera > Balaenoptera ricei. The sequence continues at coordinate 61,282,586 of NC_082658.1, forward strand.
TAGAAAATGAGAAAGTAATGTCTCCTAAATGGTGAGAGAAAAAAGTTGTGACCCAAGAATATTAACTTAGCCAATTCTTTATTCAAGAATAAAAAAACTTTTTTCAATGAAGAAATAAAGAATTTATTCAAGCATAAAGAGTTTATTCATAAAGAAAAGAAAAAACAAAAGTTTATTCAAGAATAAAGTCAACAGGCTCATATTCTTAAACATGACAGGGCCAAAGGAAAACAACACCCACAAGTTTTTTGAAAAAAATCACCCAACAATGAAATTCAGCCAACCAAGAGGTAAAGGAGAAGCTGCAATAAAAGGACTGAAATCAATTTATTTAAAAGTAGATCAAAGACTGAACAACCAGTAACAAATACCGTTTCAAAAGGTAATTGTTATAAACCTTGACAACAAAAATAAAACTGGAACAAACAAAGCTCAGGCATAGAAAGGGAAGAAACAAAGGAGGGAATGTAAGAGTGTTTATTTCATTCCCTTTCTAAACAGTCTCTAAGTCAATAAACAGGAGTAAGTATATTACTTAAAATAACTAAAGTAAGACTACAACCAACAAAAATCCAGAAGTGGAAGCAGGGAGGAAAGGTGGGAGAAGGCATGAATGTTAACTTTACATCTTTCACAGCAGGAAATCAAGACATTAAATACATTTCTTAATTCATGAAAGAGGGTATGATACATGAAATGCATGAAAGAGGGTTACGTGATACAGATAACTACTAGAAAAACTAAAAACAGAAAATACACCTTCCAAATCTCAAAAGGGAAAGTATTTATGTACGTGTATGCACAAAGGAAAAGAGAACCTATACAGCGAACTAGACAAGGAAATATTAAAAACAGGGGGAAAAAACACAATTAAGGCCAAAATACATCTGATACCAGTAAGTATTAAGTGAGATAAAATCAATTATTAAAAGAATAAGACACACAGTTTGGGCTAAGTGACAGATTATATTTTCCAAAGATGGTAGCAACTGTATCTCCACATGCTCTTCTAGAACCTTCTTACTCCCCCATCAAGCTGTAGAGCCTAATTTCCATTCTCCTGAATGTGGACGGGTGCCAAAAGTGATGCTGTGACTTCTGAGGCCAGGTGGTTGTCAGGGGCTGAACTTTGTTCCCCCAGAATGTATATGTTTATATATATATATAATCCCAGGACCCCAGAATGTGACTGTATTTGGAAACAGGGTCTTTAAAGAATTAAGGAAAAATAAGGTCACTAGGGTGGGCCCTAATCCAATATGATAGGTGCCCTTATAAGTAGAGGAGATTAGGACTCAGACATGTACAGAGGGAAGACCACGTGAAGACACCGGGAGAAGACAGTCAACAAGCCAAAGAGACAGACCTCCAGAATTGGGAGAAAATAAATTTCTGTTGTTTAAGCCACTCAGTCTGCGATACTTTGTTATGGCAGCCCTAGCAAACTAACACAGTTGTACAAGGTAATACAGCTTGTGAGCTAAAACACTCTCAACTGGAGCTGTGACCCTCCGAGTAAGCAGTCTAACGGCCATGAGGCCACCAGCCTGTAATGAAGCCCCAAGCAGCAATGTGGAAAGGCCGCGTGAGAGGCCATGGGACCCCACAGAGAGGAGAAGCCTCACCAGCCCCCCGCCACTGTCTGACCACAAGTACAAAAGATCCCAAGCCAGAACTTTCCAGACAAGCCCTTTCCAAACTTCTGAACCAGTGAAACTGCGAGAGATCATAAAATGACTGTTGCAATAGATAACCAGAACAGGTTACCAACCAGTATTTTCAGAAAAGACCACTCTGTTAGTTCCAAACCAAGCTAAGCATGTTTGGAGTTTACTGACCATCCCCGACCGACAAGATTATATGATAAATGTGGTAATCACTGAACAAGATGGGCAAAATCAAATTCTGCTAAGCACCTGGAGAACCGGTGAGATGGAGTCTTTCACAGGACTCTGCTCTCTGCACTTAGAGAAAAGCAGAGGTGAGAAACCAAACCTGGGAAATACATGATGAAGCTGCCTATTCAGGATGGGCCCCTAATGTTAACACAGGTGGTCCACCAGCCACCTTAGTGGGTCACTGACAGCTCCACACTGATACTCACCAACCACTTCACTCTGAAGGAGAAGAGGGCACTAAAGGCAAATATTACCCACAGCACCGGACAGGCAATGAGTCCTAACCAGAAGATTCTTGACTCAGCCTCTGAAACAGTTTTACTGTCTTGAGAAGAGACCTACAAAAGAACATGAATTTAATAACCAATGTTCTGTGATACTTATCAGCAAAAAGTTTAACATTTTTAATGAAAAACCCCTTACCCTCAAATTCAAATAAATTAATACAGACAACCCAAGTCCCAAGTTAGAACTCCTACCCCCTGCCCCACAATCCCCCTCAAATAAAACAGTAGATCTACCACTACTGTAATTTTTGGAACTGATCTTAACGTACTTTGTTTTAAATCGAGAATGTTTCATTTTCAGGGCAGAGTGGACAGTTTGTCATCACCCAAGACAGTAAGGGTGGCCTCTGATAGGCTTCTAGTCAATCCTTCTTGCACTTTCACTGATTATTCATAAGCAAGCTTTGAAAGATGCCTTCCTAGGTGAGGATTCAGGAAATCAAGGCTATGGTCATCCTGGAGACTAAAAGGTCAAGTCAGGGTCCACAGGAAGAAATGGAGTCAAGGGATTTGGACAATGACCAGAATGTCTCAGCAATACCCAGGAATTTAAAAGGGCGCTGAGTGGTTTCCAAGGTAGATTTTATAAGATAAAGGACTCTGGGCTCACTGGGCACAAAGATGCTTTCTGAGGAGTCCCAGTCAGGGCCCTTGCAAGCAGAAGGCAAGCAATTTAACTGGCGCTGTCTCCAGGAACTTTGTCCTCTGGCTCCCAAACTGATTTCCACTGCAGATAAGCAGGCTAACCCGAAACAGAGCAAGGTCCCCTAGGGCTTCTGAGGGCGCAGCCTGAAGAACAGACTGCTCCCTGCTTGACTCAGGTTTTCTATCCAGCTGCAACCCTCCTCTTTCCTTCTCCTGCGCACGAACGGAGGAGGACCCCGGGGGCAAGGACAGACGGAGCCAGTGGAGGGAGCTACACTAGGCAAGGCACACCGGGCAGAGGGTCCCAAACAGAGACCCTTCAAGCAGCAGCCCCTGGGAGGCAGCTAAGCACGCGACATAAACCCTGAGCCCAAGCCCTCTCAGGGTTCTTTCCTGGACACGCCCCGTTTCTAGTCAGAACTAAAGAGAAACACACGGCAAGTTTTAAGGCCATCTGGTTCTGTGCTATACCATGCCAAGCGATCTGGGGCGGTCCCTTATGTGTACATGCAGCTGAAGTGTTTAGGTAATTGACCCTTAAATACTCAAATGTATCTACACATAAGTTTTTGAATGACACTCAAAAAAAAAAAAAACAAAACAAAACAAAAGCAGTTTACCTTCCTGGACTCAAACACCCAATGGCTTTTTCCATCTTCATCAATATGATTCCACCAGCGCAGGCCAACCATTAGTCTACCTGTGACATTCTGGTAAAGATTAATATATGCACACACATTTTAAAAACATTATTTACAGGTCTACCATAACATCGTATCTTAGCGTAACAGTTCACAAACAAGAAATCATCAGCTTTCCCGCCATAATATCCAGTTAAAGACCACTACGTACCAGGCCTGGACAAAAGAGTAAATAAAATGGCAATGGCAGGCCCCACAGGGGCAGAGGTGACAGGGTCAGCACATCCATAAAAATTACCCTTCTTTTCCCTCGCGAACTCTTGTCCTTTCTCCAGTTCCCTAATGTGTTTCTAAACCCCTTGCTCTTTAGCTACTGGGACCTACTTTTTCCTACATATCCTGACCACAGCTACATATACTTTATAACTATGTATCTCTAAAAAAGGTTATGGACTGAATACTGTGTCCCCCCAAATTCATGGGTTGAAACTCTGCCCCCACCCCATCACCAAGTGACGGTATCAAGAGGGGGCCTCTGAGAGGTGATTAGGATTAGATGAGGCCATGGGGGCGGAGCCTTTGTGAATGGGATTAGTGTCCTCATAAGAGTCGAGACAGCTTTCATCCTCTCTCTGCTCTCAGTCATGTGAGGATACGAGACATTAGCAGTCTGGAACCGGAGGAGGGCCCTCACCAGAGGCTGACCATGCTGGCACCCTGATCTTGGATTTCCAGCCTCCAGGACTTGGAAAAATAAATTCCTGTTGTTTGTAAGCCACCCAGTCTCTGGTATTCTGGACAGCAGCCCAAACGAAGACTATGGTTATAGGCACTGACCTTCATTCAGTACTTGAAATGCACCAAGCTCTTTCCCTCTTAGCTAATGTAACAAATTGCTGTGATAGCTTCCCTAACATAATGAAAGGAATACAGAAGGAGAAGAAGAGGAGGAGCCTTAGAGACCAAACTTCGTTTTGTAGAAATGCTACCAATCAAAGGTTAAGTAAAAGAGAAGAGCTGGCAAAGAAGACCGAGAACAGCCAGAGGTCTATTTTAGTGGCACTTTCAAATAACAGCTCTTAGAATAGTCTCAAACTCCTCCATTTTCCCATTTTCCAATTCTTTACTTGCTGTTTTTGTCATTATTAGTTTATTGTCCAAATTTCTCTCAAGCTTATTATTTTTGTTTTTGAAACTTCTAGACCTCTAATTATAAAAGCCTTTTGTCTATTGTTTTTCCTGTGAATTCAGCTTTAGACACATTTCAAAAGTTTAAATGTAGATGATCATTATCATTAAGGTGTAAATAATCTATATTTACAGTTTTTATTTCCTTTTTAAGCCAAGATATTTAGCAGAATGGCTCTTTTTAAAAATCCCAATTTTGACAACCTTTTTTAATTATCTCCAGTTCTGTTGTACTGGACTAGAAAATGTAGCTGCTTTGGGCAATTTCTTTGGATTTTCTTCATAGTGATATTTAGTCAACTTTTGTAAATGTTCCACAGGAACTGAACAGGAAGGTATTATGCCTCTACATACAGAGTTCCAAATACTGCTATGAAAGCGACCTTGTTATTTCATTCAGATCCTTCAAACCTTACGTACTTTTTGTTGCTTTGATCTGCAAAGGCAGTGGTTTGTTACACTTCTGTCACGACAGCGTTCCTCCATCTTCTCTAGTGTTTCTAGTAGTTTTTCACTATCGTTTGATGTGATGTCGTTCTGTGAATGATCCTCACCGTGACTCATCAACTGACCTTTCTTGTTCCACTGAATGCTGTCTTACTCTCATTTCTGTTTTGTCTGATAATAATACAATGTCAAGTTTCTTTTTGTTTGAATTGGTCTTATCTTTGCCTTCTTTTACTTTTTCTAATGTTACAATTATAGATAGATGTTTTGGGTTGGACTTTGATTTTTGACCAAATCTAAGAATTTTTATCTTTAAAAAGAGGGTTTAATCAAATTACATCTAGAGCTGCAACTAATATGCTACTGCTCCCATCCCCTTGCACTCTGCCCTGTGATATTTCAGGTGCCTGGACGCTTGCTTTGTTCTTCTCTTGACTTATGTTTTAGTTGCTCCTGTCTTCTCCAATGTTGTGGAAGACACACAATGTTTTAAATTTTACTAATAGTTACCATAAAAATTTGAAAACAACTATTTATTCTTTTTTTTACTATATTTCTCAAAATAAAGAATAAGACAAAAGCCCTATATGGGTTATAACATTTAAGTTCTTTTCAATTTTTAAATATCTTATCTCTTATTTTTTTAATAATTATCTTCTTTTGACAACTGCCTTGAGATTTACAACTACGACACACTGCTGTTCTAACTACATTCAGAACCCTGCACACCCCCGTCCCCAAGTCCATTTAATAATTTCCCCATTCTTGACATCTTAATTTCATATCTCAATTGTCTGCATATCTGTAAGTAATTCTGCCACAGATGAAAGGGTATTTTTTAAGCCCTTGTTTTTAAAAAAAAAAATGTTATCAGAAAATATACTTTCTGGCCACATTTTTTTTTTTTTTAATTTGTCGTGCTGCGTCTTGCATCCCGGGATCTCAGTTCCCTGACCAGGGATTGAACCCAGGCTACAGAGTGAAAGCCCGGAATCCTAACCACTAGGCCACCAGGGAACTCCCTCTGGCCATATTTTTTAAAACTCTAAGCCCACAAGGATCTAATTATATAATTTTTGGAAATTACCAGGAAGAACTGACTGAAGGTGGTGTTCTATTTGACTAAGCAGAAATTACATGAACAACAAAAAGAAACGTTCCTCAAAACAAAACTGTGACCTGGATACAGTAAACACTTTAGAGCATAAAGCAACAGAAGAAATTCAAAGAAATACAAGGCAAAGAAGACTGTACAAAAGAAAAGCCTACAGGAAACAGACCTTTGTAATCTTTATTCTCAGCATTTTGTGGCCTACGGAAACTGGCCACCACCAAGCCAACCACTTCTGATATCTGTAACAATCAAAAGATCTAAAAATGGCTGGGTTGGTGGGCATGAGCAGAGCTGTAACATCTTACTGGTTTTTGAATCAATATACATACCTCAAATTCCAAAAGTAGCTTTTGCCTTTTTTTTTTTTTGCCTTCAATTCTTCCCCCTACCATTTTATTATGAAAATTTCCAAATACACAGAAAAGTCAAGTTTTACAGTGAATACCCATATACCTATCACCTAGTGTCTACATTTAATACTTTATCATAGTTACTTTACCACATGCCCCTCTATCTATATACCTATCTCTCCATCCATCCATGCCTCTACCTACCACTGCCTCTGAGTTTGAACCATTTCTTACACTCTTTTCTATCCCCTACAACAGGATCCCTCAGCCTCAGCACTACCCACATCTTGGGCCGGATGATTCCTTGACGTGGGGGGCTGCCCTGTGTGTGCACCTTAAGATATTTAGCAGCAACCCTGGCCTCTACCCATGTGACACCAATAGCACACTTCCCCCACCCCCAGTTGTGACAACCAAAGATGTCTTCAGATACTGACAAACGAACGTCCCCCTGGGGGGCAAAACTGGCCCTGGCTGAGAGACACTGCCCTCAAGCTCACATAGGAGCCTTTGCAATGGTCGGTACTTGAGTATTTGCGGACAAACTACCCTGGGGTCTTATCTAGAAATCATACACGGCAGAGCCGGAGGTGACCCTGAAGCGAAACCAGTGGTGAGGATTAGAAGTAATATGTGTAGTCAATAGCTGCTGGTCACATTTTTATTTGTTTGTTTAACTTTAAAGCTGATGTAGGTTAACATAAAGCACAGACAAGTCAGTAAACCTACATGTGATCTGCCACAACTGGCACTTTGACACAGGTGAGGCCTAAGGTAACAAAAAGATAAATTAACACCAATCGGAAATGCTAAGTGTCATTTTTTTTTTTTTTTTACTGTTTACACGTCATTCAATCTCATCATATAAATACGATTTTAAAATAAAAACGATCAAACCTACCTTGACTGCCCAAAAGTCACATGACAACAACAAGATAATTGTCACCATACAGGCAATAAAGCTGCTGCTGAACAATTCACAGAGAAGATAGACTATAATTGCACTGACTCGAAAGAATAAATGGAAAAATGATGCCACTGGATGTCTGAAAACCAAAACATAATAAAAGAAATGCAATTACATTTACAACAGGTACTGCAGATGTAGATGAAAATGTTTCAGCCATAGCAGGACCATGCAGAGTCTTGTCAAAATAAAAGATGACTTGAGGAAGAAGCAAACCGCCTACCTCTCTTTTTTCATAAGTCCCATTATTTGACTAGGCCCTGCTGTCACAGAGAATACACTATGTAAATGTGACTTTAACACCTCATCGATTATAAACTTTCACAAAATACATAACAAGAAATTTTACCAAGCTTAGAGGAATTAGGAAACTACACTCTTAGGACTGACTGCTATTTTCACATGTCTAAAAATCATGCCCTAAGAATTTCTAGGCCCTCAGAAATCACTTCAGGCATTAAGACAAAGTAACCATCAGGCACAGTTGCTGTTTTATCAACAGCTTCGTTGTGATATAATCCACACGCCACACAATTCCCCTATTTAAAGGGTATAATTCAGTGATTTTTGGTATACTCACAGAATTGTGCAATTATCACACAATCAATTTTAGAACCTTTTCATGACCCCAAACATAAAGCCTAAACCCATGGGCAGTCACCCCCCATTTACCCCAATCCCACCCTTCTCCAGTCCTAGGCAACCACTAATGTACTTCCCGTCCCTATAGATTTGCCTATTCTGGACATTTCACATAAACAAAATCATATAATACGTGGTCTTTTGTGACGGGCATCTCTCACTTAGAGATGTTTTCAAGGTTCAGGTAGAATTTGATTTCATCAAGTGAATTTCTTTAGCGATAACTAAGTTTGGAATAGAAATATATTTGGCTTGATATTCTCACACTAGTTGATACAAAAGATACAATCCTGAAATTTGCATAATAAATCAAAATGTAATATATCTACAGAAACTATCTAAAGAAATGGTGCATTCTTGGTACAAAAGTCAGAATTAAAAACACCAGTGTTCAAAAAATTGGATTTGCAGATTTGAAAACTCAGTATTGAGTAAAATGCCATATGTCAATTATTTCCAGGGAAAACGTGAGATGTCACCTCACCTCAGACTAAAGAGCAAAGCAGCAATTCACAATATTTACCAGCACGTCACAACCACTCTGCCCCGAACCCCGTCGCTGGCACCAGGCGATGGACAGAACAGCACCACACACTAACCCGAGTCTTGTAACTTATTGTCGTACCTGATTTTGGATTTTTTTGGCCTACTAGTTGTCTCCTCTTCTGCATCAAACAGTGAAACATCTTCAATGTCATCATTACTGTCCTGATAGGAAAAGCAAACATCCATGAAGCAGAATGAAACTCCGTATTGCATGCCTACTACATGCAAGGCAGCACGCTAGTCAATACGGAAGACGACGGCAGGACGCGGTCACGGCCACCTGGAACTCACAGCCTAGGGAAGGGGCGAGGGCAGTTCCCTCCCCCGACCCTGATCACCTGGCCAAACCCCACGTGGCAACCCAAGCACCTGCCGTCTCCATCCCACCCAAGAAGCTGCCAAGCGCAAACTCAAGGCAGCCACCGTCAGGCGGCTCTCCCAGGTCAGAGAAGGCGGAGGCTGCCGAGATAAACTGTCTCTGGCTCCTCCACAAAATCAGCTGACTGCAGCCCTGTTTTCCCGACCCCTCTCACAACTCTGTCCCTTTTCCTCCAAGGTTAAACCAGCTACTTGTAGGCAGAATCCCTTCTCTTCCCGCCTCCTTGGGGGCGTGTTCCATCACTCTTCCCTTTATTTACAGTCTCCTGTATCTTCAGGTCCTCCTGGTGGATGTTTCCCATCAGCATACAAGCTCCTTCAGGTGCCCTTTACAGCGTGAAGAGATGTTTTAAAGTCCTGATGCTGAATCTCCCTTCTGTCCTCGACTTCCCTTCCCTCCTCAACCTCAGGTCTCTACGTGGTTCGCACCTCAGCTCACTGCCACTCACCTGCAGCCTCAGCCAGGCTTCACACCTTCACCGCTTCACAGTGCCAGCCCCTCCCCACTCACCTGCCATCTCTGGTCTCACCCCCGCTCTACTCCAGCCCCTCGTTACCCAGAGTATCTCCCTAAATGGAGAGCATTCCATGTCACCCCCCTGCCCAATCTGTCCAGCGGCGCCCCTCCCTGTACAGGATAAGACTTCAATCCCTGAGGCACAGCAAACCAGAGCTCATGGCAGCTCACGACCTGACCCCATGCTCACCTCCTGACAACGCTCCCTCCCACTGAGCACTACAGCACCGCTGTTACGACCTGCTCTCGGGAAAACACTTCGGGCCCTCCCACCTTTCTGCCCTTCATGCTCTCTCTACCCAGAAGCTCTTCCCTTCCCCACCCCCTATGAAGCGGACCAGCAGGCAAACACCAAATCACCTTTCAACTTTCAGCTCAAACACTGCAACAGCTGAGAAACTTGCCCTGAAATCCCCAGGCACCCCGCTTCCCACGTTCCCACGGCACTTGGGCAAATCTCCACTTGAACAATTATCTCGGGATATTCTTACTGCACGTCTACTCCTCCTACCTCCTCCTAGACTCCAAGCTACTGGAGGGCAAGTTCCGTCCCTGCACTGTAATAAATCCTAGTGTCTAGCACAGCACCAGGCCAGGCGCTACAGTATCTGTTGAAGGCATGAGTGAATAAACAAAGGAGCAATCACCTACGACACATGGCAGACTGTCATCAGTGCCAGAAGTAACGTGAGTGCAAACAGGAGCAGAGGGAAGGACCAGGCCGTGGGGAGGCTTCCAGAGGAGAGCTTACCCGCTGGGCCTCCTGCTCCCTCTGGCCCCTTGACTAGGTATCTGTTCACAGGCACAGAAGTGGGAACACACAGAGTACGTATGGGGAAAGCCCTCGTATTAAATGAAGGTGGAAGAGTGGAGTGACAGCTGAAGCTAGAAAATGTAAAATGGATTCACATCTATGAGACCAGTGGTCTCCACCTTGGCGACACGCTAGAATTCTCTGGGGGTACTTTAGGCAAGAGGGGATGGAAACCAGCGCACAAGTAAAGGGCTCGACTTAAGAGTGCAGCACCGGGACTTCCCTGGTGGTCAAGTGGTTACGACTTCGCCTTCCAGGGCAGGGGGTGTGGGTTCGATCCCTGGTCAGGGAGCTAAAATCCCACATGCCTCGTGGCCAAAAAACCAAAACATTAAAAAAAAAAAAAAAAAAGGTAAGCAATACTGTTTTCGCACAAATTCAATAAAGGCTTTAAAAATGGTCCACATCAAAAAAAAAAAAAAAATGCAGCACAGACAGTGCAGTTACATAAAACAAAGGCAGAGTAAACAGGAGATTACGAGGAAAGCTGGAGATGGCAGGTGGTGTGGACACCGATGGCTTCCATCTTCTCAGTGAAACGAGCAGCAAGGCTAGGGGCTGAGAGCAGATCAGGAAGAAACGCTGCAGGTCTGAGGGAGAAGCCCTGGAGAGCAGCCTAGGTGGGAGGGAGAGGGGGCTACGGAGGGGGCAGGGTGACGACTGCCCGCCGGCCCTAAGGGCTGGCTTGAGGTGCCTGGCCGCAAGCTTAAGTGGGAACAGTCAGCGCCGTTGTGTGTTTTTCTCCAGCCTCCTTCAGCCGGGGCGCAGGTGTAGACCGTTTTTCTCCAGCCTCCTTCAGCCGGGGCGCAGGTGCAGACCGTTTTTCTCCAGCCTCCTTCAGCCTGGGCGCAGGTGCAGACCATCATCCGATTTTCCCCACTCAGGTCTCCTCCCCGGAGCGGTGCTTTCCGACCCTAAATCCCGAGGCTGTCCTATTCGCAGACACCTGCTATCACATCACCCCGGCTCTGTGATCGCCGTGTGAAAACTACCTTCAGTCTTCTAACTTATCTTGCCTCCACACCCCCGGCACCCTCCAATTCACCCTCCGATTCAGGGCAGGAAATCGTCTGTGCGGTTCGCAGCCCTTCCCCGGGGCCTAGGACAGTGCCTGGGCCACAGGAACCCCTCAAGACGAAAAAAACGCCTACAAAATCTAACTAAAAGTTTAGCTTTTTTAAAAATAGGAAGAAACTAAGAAATGATTCTTACTAATCTCTGGTCCTACACGTGAGGGCTGTAATTAGCTCGGAGGGGCAGATGCGGACACGGGAGTGGACCAGCCACCTCCAACGCTGCTGTGACAGCACAAACTTGAACGCGAGGCCGGGGGGGGGGGTCCCCTAATCCCACGTGCGGGGCGGCGGCCCCCCTCCCCTCGCCCGGCCACACACGACGTCTCCGCAGCCGCCCGCCCGGGCGCGACCCCGCGCCTCTCACACCCGCGCCGGCCCTCAGCGCAGCCCGGACCCCAGCCCCGCCCCCGGCCGCCCCGCCCGCCGCCCACCCGCTCCTCCTCAGGCTCGGGCAGCGGCCCCGGACGCTCAACACGCGCCCCGCAGACCCTGCAGGCCCGGCCCAGCTGCCGTGGCCCTCTCTCCGCGCCCACAGCCCCTTACCTGCTGCAACATGGCGGTCCCGCGCCAGCCCCACTTCCAGGAGCCACGTCAGCGCCGCAGCCGCGGGCCGGGGACCGGAACAGACGAGGCTGGGTCACTACGGGCCTGGAGGAGCCGGAGTAACAGCGGCAGCCCGACCCAACTTCCGCTTCCGGGCCCTCAGGGGAGGAGCAAGTGGGGGCGGGGCGAGCGTAGGGGCGGGGCGATTCGTAGTGGGAGGATCGGGGCGGGGCTAGAGAGTGGGCGGGGCGAGAAGCCAGGACTCGGGCTGGGGCACGGGCCGGTCAAAGCAGGAGAGGAAAATAAACGATGCTACTTTAGGGACTTCATGGTTTGTCGCCTGGAGATGTTGCTGCTACCTACAGAGTGTCATTCCGCTAGTGTGGATGTCTTGAGGGCAGGGGTGGGGGTCAGGGGCATGATTATTCCGTAGTTTTCATTTCGTTTGAGTGTTTTACGATGACGTATAATTCCGTACAGGATTACTTTTGTACCTTAGATAGTGGAGGCAGTTGAAGAAATAAATGTCCTCCTGCGAAGGGCTAAATGTTGTTAAGAAGAACGAGGCAGGAGGACCCTATACATGGCGGGTCTTATTAAGGGAGGAAGATAGACCTGGGAAACAGTAAGGAGAGAGGCTGAGAGCGTGGGCCCCGGAGTCTGAGCCCCCTGGGTTTGAGCCCGTCTACTCCACTTAACCAACTATCTAGCTAACCTCTATGTGTCCTTCCCTTCCTCGGTAAGGTGATGATAATGGTATCTCTACAGGGTCCATACCTACTCAATAGATGTTTTCTTATCACGGTTTTAAGTTTAGCCGTGAATATTGTGATCTTGCCCCTTGAAGGAGCTGAAATTCAGGGACTTTATGTCATCTTTGAAACTGTGATTATAACAATATCCTATCTGCCCAGCCTGCTGTCAAACTGCTGTTGGAAGGCTCATGGAATAATGTGTAGAAGCATGTTTCCTTAATTGAAGGGATTCTTTCCATTCAAATCACAATTTTTACATGGCTATTTGCCAGTGCTACCTTAAACCTGATTTCCTAATAATGGAGAAAAAATTCTCCAGGGAGAGAAAGCTTGAAAAATGATGGTATTCCTGCACCTGGAGGTGAAAGCGGAGGCTGGGAACAGGTGGCCTGTGCATCTAGCCTGCCCATGCCAGGGTTTTGGTGGCCCACTCAGTGTGTGGGTTGTGGAGTTTTGTGGGGTTGCTGTTTTGTTGTTTTGTTCTGCATTCTGCTTGAATGGTTTCCATCCTACACCATGCTGAGCTACTGAGTAGGAGCTACCCCCTTCATATGGGGCTTGAGCTCTTTGATGGGCCACAGCCCCTATACTGGGCTGCCCACATCTAAATCACCTGCCTGGCCCCTGACACCAACCTCAGCAGGCTTAAGTAGCAACCTCGACACACATGATATTCATGTAGAAAGGATGAATGTGCCTAATTCTCTTCCAGAGGAGTTAGCCCTGAGAAGGAAAAATGCAATTTGAGGGCTTCTCCTTTTAGATTCGTAATTGAACTCATTGAGCTTCATCACGCTTCCATACGAAAATACCAGGGAACTCCAGCGCATTATTCTGATATAATCCCATCAGTTCATTTGCTAGAAGAAACGATAGCCCTAAATTGGTAGCCATGAGTGGTATTAAACTTCCAACATCTCCCATCAATGAAACAGGGCTTCCGTGCCTCTCACTGAATGGTTTTCAGTGGGACTACAGATGCCAATCACCCCCAGCCTCTCTCTGTTTTCTTACTTTGATAAATATCAGTTCTTTGGCTTACAGGAAAATAATTAAAGAGTCCCCATGTTAATTGCCAGGGAACAGATGAAAACAAACAAAAAGAGGCCAAACACCAACATCCACTTGGTTTTTTGTTTATTTAAGACACTGTAATTTCCCAAGGATGGTTCAGATAAATACGTTTTGTCCAAGTTCAGGGGCTGCTGTTTTTCCTTGCTTCGTGAAATTATCTATGGGCAGGCCTCTGATCTTCCTGATCCATGCAGCTCTGCTCGCTTTTTCTGGATCAACCACTCCAGCCGGCTTTATGGCCTGAAACTCCTTCCTCTTGGCCTCCTCGTACTCTTTCTCCTCCTTCACAGTCAGCAGCATGAACTCCGTGTTCACTCTGAAGGGGTCGAGGGCCGTGTAGAAGCGGGGCCGATCTTTCTTGGCAGCCTGGGCCGTCGTGCCCATCGGCGGAGCCAGCATGTGGTTTGGTTTGATGACCTGTGTGCTGGTTAAGGGGCTGAAGCTGCGCACTGCCCCATCAGCTGAACTGGTTGCTGGGTCTTCACCCTTTAAGCTGCCAGAGAACCTGGGGCAGATGAGCACCGGCTGGGGGATGGTAGACTGGACTCTGGGGCTGTGCACGGAGTTCTTTAGGTTAGGCTGAAGCTTCTGGATTTCAAGGGGAATACTGGTTTGTTTCACGTCTATGGGAGGGTTGCTCAATCTCAACCGATCTATTGCATGTTGGACCGATTGTCCCTTCAAACTCAGGACCTTCCTTGGGTATGAAATGGAAGGTCCCCAGGCATCGATGACCTGGGTTTGGGGCCTCCGGGGACAGGCAAACTCCCCAGAATTATGGGCTTTCTGCAGGGCATTCACAGTCAGGAGGAGCTGGTCAGGTGACATAGGGATGCACCAGGACTTCTTCTTTGAGCAACTGATCAACTCTCCCAAAGTTCCCAGTTGTCCTTGTTTTGGTATTTCCTCCACATCATCTGCTTTTTAAAAAAAAGAAAAGAAAAACAAACCAGTGTTCCATGAAAACCATTAAGTACTTATGCATGAAAGTTAAATCCATTCCAACTCCTATTCAGACTAAGGTCTTTGTTACCCAATGGACATGCTGCCATCATGTGAGCAAAAATCCTCTATGAGACGAGAAATTACAACATATTTAACACAAGTTTTTAACAAATATGCTAGTACTTGTGTACAAGTGTGTATTAACCTCTAGATATGCATATTTTGGAAGGAGCATATGTAATGCGTATGCTCCACACATTCGTGAAACTTCCCTGTGGGAATGACCTTCACACCCCATTTATAGACCTTACAAATTTTCAGTATCATACCTATATTTTTAAATAAAACCTGTATTGCAAAGCTTGATCTCCACTTTATTAATCAAATTTGACTCCAAATGATCTTTGGATGTTTCTCAAAATCAAAACTGCCTTCAAAAAACATGTCACCCCTGCAAAATTGAAACTATCAAAATGGCCAAAAGGCAGTTCCTGAACAGGAGTTCCCAAAATGTTTTGAACATTTTGTAGGTCCAAAAGCCACTGACAAGGACAAGAGATTCATTCTGGCATGCTACTTTAGGGTCAAGCCCTCCAAGATGCCTAAGACCCTTGAGTTAGCAATGATGTCTTCATAGGTGAGCAAATTTACTATGTCTCTTATTTGGGCTTTTGAATCCCTGGAATACCTCACAGACACACTGAAAACATTATCCTCCTTTTACAAAAGGAATAACTGAACCATGAAAAGGAGAAGGCATTTGTCTAGTCTGACCTAGCAAGTAAAATCTGCACCTCAAACTACACCAATAAAACTAGCAAAGAAAATGCAACAGGGTATTGATTTTACAATTTTATAACAGTGTATAATTTTCCTTGACCACATAGGTCTTATCTAAACAAAATTAAGATGTCAAAGTCTTCCCCGTGCTTCGTCCAATTCCAGAATACACCACTATGTATGTGTGTGTGTGTGTCTGTGGGTGTGTGTCTGTGTGTGTGAGAGAGAGACAAAACACAGTTTTTCTCCTTCTTTTAAAAGGAATTGTGATGGGCTCATTGTTCATTAACTTGTCTTTTTTTCATATAATAATACATTATGGATCTCTTTCCAAGTCAAAAATGGGGCTCCTCATCCATTTTTAGCTGTTGTATCATATGCCTTGGTCATAGTATGGCTTTGTTATCACCTACTTAGTTACTGCCCACTGAGGGACATTTAGTTTGTGAGTGATCAACCTTAAAGAAATGCAAATATCATCTTTACTTATCATATGAGCAAAATGATGGTGAACACCCAGTGTTGGCTTGGGAGCAGTGGGGGCATTGCTGGTGGGAGTGAAAATTGACACAGCAGTTTTTAAAGACAACTATGGCAATCTCCTTCTAGCTTTTAAAATGCAATCATCCTTGTGGCTCAGCGATGCCACGCCTAGGACTTTACCCCACAGGTATACCTATACAGGTACACAGACACAGGTACATGCAAGGATGCCCATTGTTATTACAGACCTCACAAAACTCAATTGTTTTACCCCCACCTTGAAGCTAGTCTCTGCAGGGAGTTTGATTCAAAGAAACACTATTATATTAGCCAAAAATATTTGAAAGGAATTTAAATCTTTACCAGAGTCTCTCAAAAACAACAAAGGGACACCCAATTCATGGTAACTCTTCTCCAAAGCCCCTCCCCGCCTAATCTCCCTGACCCCCTTATCTCACATGTAGAGCACCCCCCCAATCCAGCTCCTCCCCCGTGAAACCCCCTAAAATGCCTCTGCAATCAGCCCCACTGCCTCTTCTCCCTTCCGCTGTGTCCATTACTCAGATTGATGACACAACAGTGCAAGAAGTGACGAGGCTGACTGTGATCCCAAAACCAGAAGCTCAGCTCTGAGAAAGGCGCTCGCTCTGCGTGGCCTCAAGCCAGTAAGGGGACGATTAGGGAAAAACCCACCGCTCTTAGGAGAAGCTGTGCATTTTATCCATTCAGAATCCAAGCAAACTGACTGATCAACCTGCTGAAAAATTAGACTGAACAAAGACAGAGAGAGAGGGCTTCCCTGGTGGCGCAGTGGTTGAGAATCTGCCTGCCAATGCAGGGGACACGGGTTCGAGCCCTGGTCTGGGAAGATCCCACATGCCGCGGAGCAACTAGGCCCGTGAGCCACAACTGCTGAGCCTACGCGTCTGGAGCCTGTGCTCTGCAGCAAGAGAGGCCGCGATAGTGAGAGGCCCGCGCACCGCGATGAAGAGTGGCCCCCGCTTGCCGCAACTGGAGAAAGCCCTCGCACAGAAACGAAGACCCGACACAGCCAAAAATAAATAAATTAATTAATTAATTTAAAAAAAAAAAAAAAGAGAGAGAGAGAGATTGAATCTTGCCACATGAATTCAGAATAAAGGATCACCGTTCTTATCTCCGGCGAGGGGTTTTGCTTCCAAATTCTCTTGCTCGGTGCCCGTGCCATTTGCTTCCCTAGAACTCGGTCTCTTCCTGCCATCTCTTCGGGGTGACTTTGGCTTTCCTTGACTTAGAGGTGCCTCCGTTAACACTCCTAAATTAAGATTGAGGAGGAAACTGTAGTAATTATATGATTCAATGAGGTATGAATACTGGGGGCGCAGCTGATAATTCAACTGATTTTCACCCAAATTATCACTTTACTGTTTGTTGCTTCCTGTTGTCCCATGAAACTAGGCAATCACCTGGAGCCGAAGGTCCATCTAGATCACCTCCTGACGCCCCCCTCCTACCCCCGTTTCCTACTGATTATCAAGCTTTAAGCATTATCTGAAATTCTCGGTCCTCTGTCCTAACTGACTGTTTGTGGTGTCAGCTGACCGCTTGGAGGTGATCTATTGATCTAGTATTTTCCAGGTACACATGTTATCAGTCAGAGGTCTACAGAGAATACACTCCGCAGAGGACAGTTTTCTGCAGTACAATATATCTTGTCTGTGTCCTAAGGAAATAATCATGTACTATATGCTTGGATCAGGGGCAAGGGGGAGGATGTTGGTTGTCTGTTTTTTGTTTTAATGGCAAGTATGAAGGGCTAGTGTCATCTACTGCAGAAAGATTCTAATAAGTTTGAAAACTTAGGCCTTGAAAATCAGGAGATTCCCTTGAGCTGGCTAACAAATTGTCACATCAAAGAGAATGCCATAAAGGTTGGGATTTATATCATCAAGAAACCATTGACCAAAATATTCCACAGAGAAACTGGTCCTGGAAGCCCCTCACATGCTCCACGGGGTACCACTGGGGCTGCCTGGGATTCAGTTCTTACCTGTAGGTAACCTGGATGCCCTCAGGAGAACTTGGGACCTGTGAGATTTGCTGAACAGGGACTCCTGGGCTGTCTGTTTGCTAGATGTGGATTCCTGAGGGCTGTAAATCTGAGTGCTCGACTTGGAGAGAACTTCTGCGAGGCCGTTTTCTTTGCTGTCCTCCTCTTTGTCCTTCTTCTTTTGCTTGGCCCGTTCCAGGGAGTACTGCCACTTGATATTCTCAAACTGGAACATGAGGACATTGCTCTCCGTGTTGATCACCATCCTGGAACCAAAGCAACAGGGTTGCCCACAAGAGGAGCGTGGAGGCCGCCACTGCCCGCTTCCAAATATGCATTTGGACTACTGTCCCATCCGATCCTGAGGCCAAGGGATCAGTGCCCGGGAAACGACCGCACAGACAGGGTGGTGTAGGTTGTTGCAGTGTCTACGGCAGAGAGAGGTGGCAGGTCCTGCAGCAGGGGTCGTTAGCTCTGTAGCCGTTTTCTTTAGGAATTAGATGTGAGCAAGGCACACGTGTCCTGATGACTTCGCTTCTCAGATTACAATATTTTTAAATGAATTTCTGTTCCTGGAGTGAGTGCCAAGAACCTGGGGTGCCCGAGTCAGAAGGCTTAGCTACTCTGCACACAGATGTCTTCAAGTTCACTCCTTTTTTCTTAAGCACAGCATCCAAATGCCATGGCTCTACTGCCGTGATGGGATGAGGAAAACTCTAATGGGGGAAGCCTTCAAGCCCTCGCTGACCCTTCAGCCCCACCCCCTTCACGCCATCGCTCCGGGTGTCTGTGCACGCTCTACGTTCAGACAGAACATTTGTACTCTGTAAAGCAGGAGGATTTCTGTCTTCCCTAATCCCCACTCTCATGCCACTAGAGAAAAAAAGCGTTCTAAACCCGGGGTCCCCAACATCGCCTCCTACCCACCCACTGTTCCTGGGGTTCACAGTGTTTCCAGGGCATTGCTTTCCCTCCCCCACCTCTGCTCCTAGGTCTCCCATAACCATAAACAAGAAATGGAAATGCTATGTGTGGGCTCCTTTCTGCGCCAAAAGGCTGCAATTTTAAGACTGTCACTGTCAGCGTAAACTCTCCGTAAAAGTGACTCGTTACGGTTGGAAGCACCGGAATGGAACTTGGGGAATCATTCCAATTAGAAATCTCTTTCAGACATATTTTTGCTCAAGCTGACATCTCTCTTCGGATGTCATGCTTAAGAAAAGGTCAAAGGTGACCTTTTTTTATAGCCTTCTGACTTCGTAACTGAAAACCATTAATTTATTGAGCCTTAGTATACTAGCACCCCCCTACTTTAAGCAAGGAGGACTAATCATTAGGAGGAAGGCAATGTGGTTCGAAGCGATTAAGTGATGTCTTGAGTGAGGCTGTGGTAGAATTTAAAAGTTAAGTCTAGGTGGGTATTTTCACATGATATCACCCTGAACCCAGCGTCTAACAACACAGTATTATATACAATTAGTGTCGTCATGGTTCTGCTTTCTGTAAACTCATCTGCTCAGTTCTGCCCCACTGGACACTGGGCCGCCTGCCAATGCCACTCCCACCCTCCTGCAAGTCTCTCTGCATCAGAAGCAAGACACAGAGAGCTGGGGAGCTCTCACGCTGGACGTGGGATCAGGGGCTGCAGGCTGACAGAACCTCGGTCCCCACGGCAGAGCTGTATCGAGCCCATTGCGTGATTGGATCAGACACCCAGAACGAATGAAGAGTATTGTGGTCCCAGATTGCTAAGTTCTGTGTGAAGTCCCGTGAGTCCCCCATGAGCCTATTACTGCAGCCAAGACTGGAGGGGAGCATGGCCCACTCTCTGCTGCTGCCGGCAAATCCGGGGCCGGTGTCCCAGAGGAGGAAAAAACATCATCCAAACAGAAATGCTCAGGGCTCTGACCTCCACACCTACCACCCACCTGTTGCCCTGAATAAAGAAGGACAGCACAGGATAACCTCTGCCATTGGCTTTCATCACCTTCAGACAGTTCCCATTTAGGAAATTGTAAATGCGGATCTTGCCATCTGCACAGGCACTGATGACCCGGAGGAAGAGAAGGGCCACGTGGAGAACCTCCCTGGAAGGGAACAGAGCAATGGGCAGTACCCACCTTCTGGCAAACTGTGTGGGTGTGTCTGGAGTCGGGGCATTTCGGGTACTGTTGGGAAGCAGGGGTCGTGACTGTCCTTGAAACGATGTTTGCCATCATTTTATGATTGTGGATATAAACCATTAACCCTCAAGACACAGATGGAATCTCTCCCCCTATTCTTTGTTATTTTTCCTGCAATTTGGTCACAGTGCCACAAGGTGGCAAAACAAAAAAGCTTATATCACAGATTCTTTTTTTTTTTTTGGTCTGATACATAGATGACCATGCTTCTCTCTTACAATTTGATTCCTAGCTAATACTTCTCATGCTGAGAAGTATTTAACGTTTTCAATCTTTCTAAAAGTAGCATTGTTATATAAAGAAAGGAAAAAAAAGCAAGGGAAAATGATCATCTTTATAAGAAGCAAAAACCTGGTATTTGAGCAGTTTCTTTTGGTTCTTAAATTAGTGGCTTTAATTCTTTCGGTGAAACATCCTTAAGGAAAACTGTACCCAGGGGTGAGATTTTTGAGCTCCCTTTTGTGACAACCAGCAGGAAAAGAGAGGGGATCAGGAGAAGACTTAGGTAGATGCCTCCAACAGAATTCTCCCTACAACAGCTGGCTCCAACTTGGGCTCCAGGTAAGTTGGAGTATTCAATTCTGAGAAGTGTAATTACCCCATTGCTGTTAATGCTACTGAAAAATGGACCTTGATGCCACCAATTTGTTAGATCTTATATGTAAAGCAGGTCCATTGATCCCTGCCGTCTCTACCCATCCAAGTCCATCCATGGCCTCGCTCATGTGCTACCTTCTCCATAAAACCATCCCTTACCTTCATTCTCCTCTCATTCCACTCACATACACAAACTTCGGGTATATTGTCAGAACCTCTTGGGCACAGTCCACATCTTATCCAGCTTTGCACACCCAGCACAGTGCCTAACCCCGTAGCAGGCCCTCAATAAATATTTGTTAGAAAAGTGAATGTTGACTCACGTTTCAGTGTATGATTGTTGCTACAGTACGTTAAAAGAATGACATCCACCCCACATCATTTGGCCTTGGTCAGATCCCAGAGCCATATTAAGACTTTTCAAGGCCCCAACAACTAGCGAAACAGAAATAGCAAAGACCTTGAAAGACAGGAGATATTCAAAAAACAGCAAAGATGCCAATGTGGTTTGAATCCCACCTCACATGATGAATGGATGGATAGATAGATAGATAGACAGATAGATAGATAGATCAATCTAAGGTATAAAATAAGTATAAGAAAGTCCAACAAAGTCCCAGTTTTTTCTTAAGATGGAAATACAATAACTATATTGGTGCACCTCGGTCCACCTGTGGGGGAATCCAGCACTAGGAGAGATGCCTCGTGAGAGAAGGGTTGCCTCTTTGTGTATCTCTTTGGATCTTGCTGAGCTAAGTCTACACTTCTCATGGGTTCCTGTGACATTTGGTGGTTCAACCTATACCATTATAGCCTGGTGATTAAAAGCACAGGCTTTGGGATCAGAAAACCTGGGATCAAAACCTGATCCTACCTCTTACTGACTATATAACCTTGAGAAAATAACTTAACCTCTCAGTTTTCAGGTTTCTATTCCATGAAAAGGGGGAACTGCCTCAGACGATTGCTGTCAGGATTAAATCAATCAAGGTATTTTAAAAACTTAGCCCATACCTGACACCGTAGCGGTTTTCATGGTCCTGGCATAACCCAGTCTCCTTTCAGGTTTATCTCTGTTCTAGAAATAAGTCATTTGTCTCCTTCTTTGTTCCTCTTTTATCAAAAGAGACTGAAGAGGGTGATGTCAGTGAAAATGGTGGAGGAAGGAACTCCAAAATTCCGTCCTTCCATAAAAGCAACGAAGAAACTGGCAAAAACTGTCAGAATCAACTATTTGGAACTCTGGAAAATAACCAGAGGCTTGCAGCAACCCAGGGAGCACTTAGACAAGAAAATGATCTTAGTCTTAGTAGGAACAGTGGACTTTGTGGCATGTTAACTTACCCTAGTCCAATCCCAACTCCCCAGCCCAGTGGCAGCCATGAGAATATTAATAACAGCCCACATTCCTGGTACTGGTGGAAACGGAACAGACCTCATTCACAATGAATTATCTGACCTGTCTGGTGGCTTCCTGGGAGACTGACTCAAAAAACTTGTCATTATTTCATCTTACCAGGAACTAACCCAGTGCTAAAACTACAACCTGGGGAGGGCGGGGGTGGGGGGAATGTTTTGTTAAAAACATAGGCAAATATTTTAGTCATAGTTGCCTAAGGCAATAGATATCTGTTGGGGCAAACAATACACTAACCAAGAAGCTTTGGAGGAAAAACTGGGGAATGAAATGTCTGTAAGGGCTGTGAAAAGCTCAGATGCATTTCTGGGACTCTGTCTGGCCACATACACGCCCAGGGCTGTGCACATGCTTGGGGGAGACTTGAAAAAACCCTAAGCTCTCACTTGATGGTCTGCACAAGCAGGAAATGAGGGCTAAGGCAGAGTTGTAAACTATCTGGCTGAGTGTTGAAGGCTTCCCTCAACAGGCACACAGAGCCCCTTGGCAAAGAATGGGAGGTATTTTGTTTCCAGGTGTTCCAATAAATCTCTTTCCAGTCATGAGCACACCACCAAGGTAATAAAACAGAGACTTCAGTGGCCAAACAAGACAAAGAATACAGACTCACTAAACAAACAAACAATAA
This sequence comes from Balaenoptera ricei, assembly GCF_028023285.1. Classification (NCBI taxonomy): domain Eukaryota; kingdom Metazoa; phylum Chordata; class Mammalia; order Artiodactyla; family Balaenopteridae; genus Balaenoptera; species Balaenoptera ricei. Next base: position 61,305,530 of record NC_082658.1, read on the forward strand.
AAACTACAACAAACAACTAGAAGAAAAAAAAGAAAGAAAGAAACCCTGGGCATGGGGGAGAATTTGATTTCCCGAGTTGTCATATTAAAATATTCAGAATGTACAGCTTTCAGCAAAAAAAAATGTAAAGTGTAAAAAGACATTAGAGGGTATGGCCCATAAACAGGGAAAAAAGTAATCAATAAAAACTGTGCACAAGGAAGCCCAATGGTTGCACTTTCTAGACAAAGACTTTAAATCATCTATTTTAAATGTGTTCAAAGAGCTAAGGAAAACCATGCCCACAAAACTAAAGGAAAGTATAAGAATGGTGTCTCACCAAATAAAGAATATCAATAAAGAATTAGAAATTATAAAAGAATCCAAACAGAAATTCTGGAGTTGAAAAACTATAATAACTGAAATGAAAATTCACTAGGGGGCTCAACAGCAGATTCAAGCAGGCAGAAGAAGGAAAGCATTTGAAAAGAGGTCAGTTGAGACTATATAGTCTAAAGAACAGAAAGAAAGGTTAGAAAAATGAACAGAACCTCCGAAGTCTGTGTGACATCATCAAACATCAACATATGCATAACAGGATTCCCAGAAAAAGAGGAGAGAAAGGAGTAGAAAGAATATTTGAATAATGGCCAAAAACTTTCCAAACATGATGAAAAACATTAATCTACACATTCCAGAACCTCAACTCTAACTAGGATAGACTCAAAAAGATCCACACCTAGATATATTATAATCAAACTATAAACAGAAAGGGCAGCTCATAACATAAAAAGGATCCTCAATAAGATTAATAACTGACTTCTCATCAGAAACCATAGAAGCTAGAAGGCAATAGAATGACCTACTCAAAGTGCTGAAAGGGTAAAAAAATAACTGTAAACGCAGTATTCTATATCCATCAAAACCATTCTCAAAAATGGAGAAATTATGAAATTCCAAAATAAACAAAAACTGAAAGTTCATCACTAGCAAACCTACCTAACAAGAAATGGTACATGGAGTCCTTCAGGTTGAACTGAAAGGACACTAGACACTAATTCAAATCCACATGAAGAAATAAAGAGCATCAGGAAAGGTAACTATCAACACAACTATCTAGGAAAATACAAAACAGAGCATAAATGTATTTTTTAATTTATAACTCTTTTTTTTCCATCTCATTTAAAAGACAACTGCATAAAACAATAATTATAAGTCTATGATAATGGACACACAGGATATAAAGATTTGTTACAAAAAGAGTATAAAAGAGGGGGGAGAAGGAGTTGTATAGGAGCAGTTTTTGTATACTATTGAAATTAAATTGATATTAATGTGAACTAGATAAATGAAGCCATTAATTGTAATCCCCTGGGCAACCACTAAGAAAATAATTCAAAAATATAGGGAAAAAAAAAATGACAAGGGAATTAAAATGGCACACTAGAAAATATCCAAATATCCATTTAATATCCAAAAAGACCATAACAGAAGACTTGAGAAACAAAAAAATACAAAAAGACTATATAGAAAACAAATAGTAAAATGGTAGAGTTAAGTCCATTCTACACTTAATGTAAATGGATTAACTCTTCAATCAAAAGGCAGACATTGGAAAAAGGATTAAAAACGTAATCCAACTATATGCTGTCTACAAGAGACTCAATTGTAGATTTACAGACACAAATAAAGATGAAAGAATGGAAAAAGATACTCCATACCAAAGAAGCTCCAGAGTAGCTACACTAATATCACACAAAATAGACTTTTAGACAAAATTGTTAATGGAGACCAAAAAAGAACATTATATAATGATAAAAGGGTGAATTTACCAAGCAGATATAACAATTATAAATGCATATTCACCTAAGAGCCCCAAAATATGCTATGCAAAACTCACAGAATTAAAGGGAGAAATACAAAACTCAATAATCATAGATGGAGACTTCAATGCAACACTTTAAAAAATGGATAGAACAGAAAATCAGCAAGAAAACACAAGCCATAAACAACATTATAAACTATATGTAGACCTAACACACATATACTGAGCATTCCACCAACAACAGCATACACATTCATCCCAGTGCACATGAAGCATTCTCCAGGGTAGACCATACATTAGGCCATAAAATGTGGCAGTAAATTTTGAAAGATGGAAATTATATAAAGTATGTTCTCCAACTGCAATGAAATTAAATTAGAAATGAACAACAGAAGGAAATTTGGGGAATTCATAAATATGTATGGAAATTAAACAACATGCTCTTAAATAACCACTGGGGGAAAGAAGAGTTTAGAAACGAAATTAGAAAATACTTTGAGATAAATTAAAATAAAAACACGACATATCAAAACTTATGGGATGCAGCCTATAGCAGTGTTCAGAGGGAAATTTATAGCAGTAAATACTCACATTTCTCCAATCAATAACCTAAACTTTCACCTTAAGAAACTAAAAAAAAGGGTCAAACTAAACCCAAAGCAAGCAGAAGGAAGGAAAAAATATAGAGCAGAAATCAATGAAAAGAGAATTGAAAAATAGAGAAAATTAATAAAACCAAAAGTTTGTTCTTTGAAAAGATCAACAAACCTTTAGCTAGCAATTGTCAAATCTTTGCTTAGACTGGCCAAGAAAATAAGAAATAAAACTAAAATTACTAAAATCAGAAATGAAACAGAGGACATTACTACTGACTAATGGAAATATTCTGTAATTAGATAGTGGTAATGGTTGCACAACATTATGGATATACTAAAAACCACTGAATTGTATGCTACAAAATGGTAAGTTTTCTATAATGTGAATTATATCTTAATTTTTAAATTGCAAAAAAATATATATTAGTACAATACTAGCTATGGAAAAGACATTAAAGAATAAAGGTTTTTTTTAAAAAAGACACTACAGGGTACAGAAGCTTTTCTAAGGATCGTCATTTTTGTCAGCCCTACTTTGCATCCTCTAATTTCATTCCTCATATCCATTCTCTCCTACACTGTATGCAGAATCTTAATTTTGGATAAAGAAAATGTTGGACCAAGAGAACAGAAAGGAGCCCTCTTTCTCTGGTCCTTCTTCCATGAAGGACAGACAGCAAATACATGTTTTTTCATCCATGTCATATTCTAAAGATGAGTATCAGTGTAATCATTAGAACCCTCCAGGAAGGCAATCTGTCAAATTAGTCTTCATTATCAATCAGTTGGAAATATTTATTAAGCACTTACATATACACAGCACTACTACAGATGAGTGGGAGAAAGGGCCCTAAAAATGAGAACATTGACAATGTCCTCCAGGTGTGCTGTAACTGTCTATGGATTTGCTGTAACTGTGCAAGGCATCAAGAGCCAATGTGAATGGTATGTTGGGCTGTCATTCGATGGAAGTGGGAATGGTCTAAGAAGGTCTCCTAGCTGAGGAAGAGTGGGAGGCTCATAGATTGATGAAATGTTGAACATACTGCTGAGTCTGCTGGGAACAATTATTTTCCAATAACTAAACTAAATCTTACTGAATCATGCTTGGAAGGTTTTAAAAACGCATAGTTACAATTTTCAGGCGACATCACAAAGTTTGAGTCCCTCCTTGAGGTCAAGTTTTGACAATCCCGATGATATGCTGAGAAGCTTACTGATAAATCACCCAAGGGTTGGATAAGTCACTGAACACTGGCCTTTCCTGACACCCACCTGTCAACAATGCAGTCATACACCCCAGAGAGAGAACATACACATAAACGCCCATATCCCCCTCCACCGCCCACAAAGCCAGTCTGCCTGTTCAAGAGGTTGCTGTGAGGGTACAAGGAAATATAGGGCCATATTTCACTAAATAACTATCCTGTGATAGATCCTCCTGGAAGGCCCACTTACTCTTTCAATCGACTGGGACAGCACTTAGTTTCCTGGCATTCCTTAAAATGCACTCAGGGGAAGAAGCATTATTCATGCAGTACAGGAGTGGCATACAGCAGCCTGTAAAACCCATGACTGTGGCAGAACCATTAACTGACCATAATACCCTTTCAAATAAGCTTAGATGTGGCCTCAGAGTACTTCTTAATTGGCTCCAAGCAGCCACCACCACTAAACTGGGATTGGAAGTGTACCATGAAATCCATTTGCTGTCCTGGAATAGAATCGAGCCCGCAGGCTTTAAGGGAGCTCCTTCTTTAAGCCCTTGGTTATTTTTAAACCTTTGGCACTTGGATAATATTAAGCTTTTGTAAACACGCAATTCCAAGATTTTAAGCTTACTGGAGCTGGCATTATTTGGGGGACAGTTCTGCCAATGTTCCTAAGTTTGGTAGGTAACAGATACAAATTTATCCCATGTGCCATACGTGTAAAGTTTCAGTAACCTCTCAAAATCCACATTTAGTATTCTTTCTTAAGAGAAATAAGGGAGGACAGGAGAGGGGGTGGTCGTAGCGGGCGACAGGCAGAAGAAGAGGCAGCGGAGACGGGCGAGGAGCAGAGGCGACAGAAGGTCAGCAGAGGGGACCGATCTGCCGAAGAGCGAAGTCTGGGCTCTGGCAGGAAACGGAGGGGGGTTAGGACCTGGGTCACGGCTTCCTTGGCACCTACTTTGGATGCTTGAAGGCCATGAGGCACCGCTCGTACTTTCCCACCATGCTCCAGGCCATCACCAGGCCGTCAGCGCTTCCCGACAGGAGATGCCACTGGTCGAAGCACAGACACTTCACAGCTCCCTCATGGCCGTTGAGCGTCTGCAAGAAAAGATGCCTCTGTTTTCAGCCCGTCTTCAACTCAGACTGTGACTCCTCGAAGGCCAGAGCTGGAGGCTTCTCGAGATGAATCCCAAAGCCACACTCCACCAATCCGTGGCCACCACCACTTAGCACTTGTCCGAGCTGACCGCGCCTTTGCTCTAATGAGGCCAGCGGACTCCACGCCCCCCGCTCTCCGGAGCTCTCTCCCAAGTTAAGGAGGAAGGTGAGCAGGGAGAGGCCTTGCTCCCGGCGGGTCTGTGGCGGGGCAGGCCCCCCCTTCCTAGAGTGCCAGAGAGGGCCACGATTTACCTTCCTCTGCTGCCAGAAGGGCAAGGCTCAGGTGTTCCGGCCCCAGCTCCTTGCCAGGACCCAGAGGCAGCTGGGCTCCCCTGTGCCTGCAACTGCTGGGCAGACCACGGTGACGACATTACTGGTGGCAAGAGCTTGCCAGCCAGGCCAGGGCTTCTCACTGTGATCCCGTGTCCCGGCACAAAGGACATCTCCCCACCGCCCACTAGGGCCAGGGGGCTTCCAATCCAGCGAGAACACTTTTTGTGTGTGAACAATCACTTTCTAGACAGCCAATGTTCTCTTCTCATGAGAGGAAGGAGGAAGACAGTTGTGGCTTTGTTCATTCCTATACCCCACACCAGAATCAGGTTGGAATGTTCCGGAAGAGGAGAAGGCACTTTACTAGTGCTGCTGTTAAAAGACCCCAAGCCCATGTACCACGCGGAGTCAGAATGCAGGCTCTACCGCCACCACCCACCCATGACAACGCGGCTCCTGCAGGCCTTGACCTTCTACTGGCTCAGAATGGCCCCTTCTTGGGGGGCCTTCCCCTCCCCCTTTTCAGGACCACCCTCTTTAGGTGACTGTCACTCAACTGCTCTAGGGCAGTCTGGGGAGCTACCTGGAGGGGGACTGCCAGTGTCCTCCAGCCCCTCACCCCCAGTGCCCCGCCCCCCCGGTCCCCGCCCCTCACCTTCACCAGCTGGGCCGTGATGACGTGCCACACTTTGACCAGCCCTTTCTCACAGCTGCTCACGATGTACGTGTCATTGATCCTGGTGGCCAGGATGGGGTCTTTGTGTTTAAAGGTCTTCAGGCACTTTCCTGTCTCTATATCCCACTCTGAAAGGGAGGGGGAGAGAGGGGTAGGTGCACGGAGAGGGCGGCAGTGGGGCTCCACACCCCATCGCAGAAGCTAAGACCAGTCGAGCCCATCGTGTCAGACCCCGGAAGGCTTCACCTGGCCCGGCAGCTCCAGAGGCTTACCCACAGCCCATGTACCTGCAACCCAGCGCTCCCCGAACACAGCCCTTAGGAGAGCCGGCAGCGCATGGACCTCGGCTCTGACCCTGGAACTTAGCCTCGGGGTCCAAGAGTCGGACAGCTCATGTCTAATAAGCCTCCTCATCTCTAATAAGCCTGAAAAATGCTTCCTGTGGAGTGGATTTCAGGAAAATCATGGCAGACGTTCATGTCCTCATTCCTCCCGGATGCTGACCCACACCTTCTATCCCCCAAAGGAAAGAAAGCTGTCTCTCCTCATTTACATTTTAAAATATTTCTGAATCTGACTTTTCGATTTTACTTTTGCGAGACTGTCACAGCTCAGGGCAGGTCTACTACTGCTGCCACACAGACAGCGTCGGAGCCACTGTACCCCATTCTGTAAGTGTTGGGTGGGTATGTGTCCCTGGGTGGGTGGGAGAGCCGAGCTTAAAGGAAGAAGCTGAAAGCAGGCACCACGAATTCAGGGGTGAGGGCATTAAAGCCCCCGAAGAACCTTCCTCCTCGGGTAACAGAACACGTAGCCTAGGACCGGCGAGTAACCATAGCTGGCATCCACGCTGCACTAGCTGTGAGCCGGGCGCCACTCAAAGCGCCTGACAGGCATTAACTCATCTTCACAAGGCAGAGCTGTTACTGTTCCTCACTGTACAGATGGGGAAACTGAGGCCCAGAGAGGTTCTGTAACCTGCTCAAGATCACACAGGTGGTAAGCAGATTGAGCTGCGATTCGAACCCAGGGACTCTGGGTCCACAGGCCACGCTCCTAAACATTAACCAGAACTACGTGAGTACAATTTTCTACACTTGTTTTTAAATATATAGTGGCCCTTTTATCAAACTAGAAGTGGGAAAATTGAAAGATGAATTAAGAGAGTTATTGGTAAGGTGTCCTGACTTAAAAGAATTTTTAAAGTGGGGGGCGGGGGTACCCTTCAGGTCTCTAATTGTCTCCTTTTTGTTCTATTTTGGTAACCCAGGAAGGTGGGAAGAGCCCAAGCAGGCTGGCTGGTAGCTGGGGCCAGGATTAGGGTGGAGTGAGAGATCTTCAGATACTTTTTTCATTGTGTATTTTGCACGTTAATTTTGACTTTTAAAATATTGCATTACAATAAGCATCTTGATTACTGAGGGTTTTTTTCTGTCCCCTTAAATTTTGCACCAGAGGTGAGGGCCTAACTCCCCTTGCCCTATAGCCCTGCTGGTGGCCCACAGGACTCTCTCAGCTGAGTGGGAGGTCACGTCCACCCTTCCATCTTCAGAGCCTCATCCTTCATCCTTTCTGCTTCACCCCTCAAAGCAATCACGGCAATGAGACGCTCGGTCAGTCGGGGAGGGCAAAGAGGTAGGGAGTAGGGCTTCCCAGGCAGCTCTGAGCATCCGTGTGTGTCCCACCAGCCCACTGTCCCTTTCCCGTCATTTTCCTCCGCCCACTCCTAACATGCTGTGGGGTTCCTGAGGCCCTGGCTTCTCTTCTCTTTCACTCTTTCCTCCTGCTCTGCAAAGGAAATCTCACCCACACCCGGGGCTTCCACCTCTCACTGTACTTGGTAACCACCAAGCTGACCCATCTGGGGCTGCATCCACCTCCTGCTGCCCTCCCCCGGATGTCCGCGGTAATCCCACGCTCAACGTGTTAGCGTCCTAGTGCTGCTCTAACAGATTACCACCAGCTTCGTGTCTGAAAACAACACATGGATTATCTTACAGACGTTCGGCACGACTTCGCAAGGCTAAAATCAAGGTGTCAGCAGGGCTGTGTTCGTTTATGGAGGCAGCTCTCGGGGTTGGGCGGGAAGGAATCCATTTCCTTGCCTTTTCCACCTTCTAGGGTCACCCACATTCCTTAGCTCACGACCCCCTTCCTCCACCTTCAAAGCCAGCAACACTGTATCTCTCTGACCACTCTTCATAGTCATGACTCCCTTTGATCACAGGTAAGAAAATGTCTGTTATAACGGATCCACGTGATTACCCATGGGCCCACACCAACAACCCGGGAGCATCTCCCCATTTTAAGGTCCTTAACTTCAGTACATCTGCAAAGTCCCTTTTGCCATGCGAGGCACAAGATGACACAGCTGCCGGTGTCCGGGATTAGGACGTGACCATCTTTGGTTGGCCGTTCTTCTGCCTGCCACACTCAACGTGTCCAAAATGGAAGCCTTCACCCCCTCCTCCTTCCCTCCCCGCCACCCGACTCTTCCTCTGAAGCCCCGTTTCCATTAGCGGTACTTCCAGATACCCAGAGGCCTGCGTTATAAAGTCTGGCCTCACCCTTTGCCCTCCTCTCTCACTTTTCATCTCCAGCTAGTGTTGAAGTCCCGCCAGTTCTCCTTCTAGAAGTCTCCCTTCTCTTTGTACCATCTCGTGTAAACTCGCATCCATCTGACATCTTCACACTTGCCTGTTCTCGGATATTCTGAAGACATCACAGGTTCTCTAGACTGAGTAAGTACCTTAACTTGCCCCCTGTCCCCTGGAGTCACCACCTCTCCAAATCCTTCTTCCACGATATCACCAGAGCAATCTTTCTCGAATACACATTTCATCGTATCAATCCTCAGCTTAAAACGCATCTACTGCCCCCCACGTCTTATAGAATAAAGTTCAATTTCCAACCACGACACAGAAGGCCCTTGACAATCTGGCCCCAGACAAACGTACCCGCCTGATCTCCAACACCACACGCTGCAGCCCAGCTGTACAGAGCAAAGGGAAATTCCCCAAGTTCTTCATGTTTTTCAATATTCTGTGATTTGCCTGAGGTGTTCCTTCTGCTTGGAACGCTCTACACTCTCCCTCTGCGTGTAGAACTACTCCTCCTCAAGATCACACTCAAAGAGCGCCCTGCCTGCAGTGCTTTCCCTTTTACTCTTATTTCTACGGTCCCTTAGTACTCCACAAGCTCATTGGAGCACAAGTTTTAGAGCCAGACAGCCCTGGGTTCAAATCCCCACCCAACTACTTAGCAGCTTTGATTTGGGGCAAGTTGTTTTTCTCTCTGAGTTGTGGATTCCTTATCTGCATCCATCCCATAGGATTCTTTTTTTTCTCTCTCCCTCTTTTTTTTCTCTTCTTTTTAAAATTGAAGTGTAGTTAATTTACAATCACCCCATAGGATTCTTGTGAGCGTTAAACAAAATAATGTATGCAAAGCACCTATCACAGTGCCTGTCTCAAGGTTAGTACTCAATGAATGGCAACAGTTATCATTCACATATTTACTATAATCCCCCATTATATATTTCTACATGTATCTCCATTAGAAGACCATGAGACTCTTGGGGAAATAAAAAGCCACATCGGAAGGGCCATATCATAAGCGCTTTTTTCCTTACCGCCTAGCACAGCACCTAGCATTCAATCAATAGTTGTTGAGTGAATGGGTCAACGGATACATGGATGGTTGAAAGGATAAATGACCGCCCATAGAAATGAGCAAAACAAGTCCTTTGGCAACCCATGGATTTGGGGAAACTTCTTAGAGAGTTGGAGGTGTTTCTTTCTCACCTTTTACCTGGCAATCTTTTGCTCCAGATGCGAGCTTGTTCTTACACACGTCCATGCAAGTGATAGTCCCCTGGTGGCCACTGAAGATGCGTATGCAAGCCCCACTGTTCAGATCCCAGTATCTGCAGGAATCAGGCCAAAAAAAATAATAACAATAAGTTTTTGAGATTTTCTGAGGGCCCAAGGGATCAGACAGTACAGAGCTCAATAGCAAGTTGGAAGGCAGCAGAGCGTTATGAGTCCAAGGCCTGGATCTGAACCCCAGTGGCAGCACCTATCAGCTGTAACTTTGGGAAGGTTACTTAATTTCTGAGTAAGCTTCATTTCCCCATTGGTAAAATGGAGATGATAATAATAGTAGTTACCTCACAGGGTTTTTGTGAAGAATTAAATACACTAATGTAGTGACTGTCAACCAGGGGTGATTTCTACCCCCAGGGGTGATTCCCACCCCCTGTGACAATGTCTGCAGGCATTTTTGGTTGTCACAAGTTGGTAGGGAGGTGCTATTGGTATGTAGCATGCAAGGTCCAAGGATGCTGCTAAACATCCTACAATTCACAGGATGACCCCCCACAGGGAGGATTTTCCAGCCCCAAATGTCCATGGTTCTGAGGTTGAGAAACTCTGCAATAATGCATGTTAACACTAGAACAATGAGCAGTGTGTAGAAAATAATTGATAACTGTTAGCTGGTATTAGGTGGAAGGGTCCCTAGAGTGGTCACCAGGCTCAGAATCCATGGCACTGATTCAGTGGTAGAGCTGACCTTCAAACAAGAACAACACAACAATTGACCCAAGCCACTAGAATATTTTACGTGCATTTCTAAAGCATATCTAAGCGATAACGTGGGAACGTGTACGAGTCACACTGTTTTTTTGTTTGTTTTTGTCTGTTTTTTGGCCACGCAGCTTGTGGGATCTTAGTTCCCTGACCAGGGACTGAACCGGCGCCCTCGGCAGTGAAAGCACAGGGTCCTAATCCCTGGACCGCCAGGTAATTCCCAGAGTCACACTGTTTTTTAATACGCAAACCTGCCTGAGGTCTCTCAACTATCATTAATACTGACTTCCACTTCAGCCAAATGCCTTTGTGACAGGACAAAGTATCAATATAATGTCAAGATGGTGGGCTCTGGAGCCAGGTTGCCTGAGGCCCAACCCCAGGTCCATCACTTACTAGCTGTGTGATCTCGAATAAGTTACTGACTCACCCTGTACCTCAGTTTCGTCATCTGTAAATTGGGGATAATAATGGTACTTACCTCATAGTTATTAGGAGACTTGGCACATAATAAATGATTAGTAAATGGTTTTTTTTGTTCTGTTTTTCTTTAGATTTGTTAGGCTTTTCCTTCTAATATTCCTAAAGGTCCTATGGCTTTACCTGCTCGTCAGAGCCTGCTCCGCACCCATAGTGTGTTCAACAATGTCCCACTGGTCTGAAAAAAAAGCATGTTTTTTTAAAATTTAGTTTTGGCTACGTTGGGTCTTCGTTGCTGCACGTAGGCTTTCTCTAGTTGCGGCGAGCGGGGGCTACTCTTCGTTGTGGTGCGTGGGCTTCTCATTGCAGTGGCTTCTCTTGTTGCAGAGCATGGGCTCTAGGTGTGCGGGCTTCAGTAGTTGTGGCACATGGGCTCAGTAGTTGTGGCTCACGGGCTCTAGAACACAGGCTCAGTAGTTGTGGCACACAGGCTTAGTTGCTCCGCGGCATTTCTGATCTTCTTGGACCAGGGCTCGAACCTATGTCCCCTCCATTGGCAGGCGGATTCTTAACCACTGTGCTACCAGGGAAGTCCCCAAAAGCATGTTTTGAACTTCTGTTTCTAGCAACATGGCCAACCACATGTCCAGGTTGTTTTCGTAATTTATGCAGAAAAGGTATTGATATTTGAGAAACACTTTTAGAAAAATAGGAATGGAAGGGATTTCCTTGCCTTAGCAAACTTATAAAAGAAAGTCATAACGGCAAGCATTATGCTTAATGGAGAAAAAACAGATGTACTCCCTTCAAAAAGGGGAAAAAGATAAAGATGCCTTTCACAGCTACTGCTTAACTATAAGGCCGGCAAAGTTAGAATGAAAGAAAAAGAAAAAAGTGTAAGTATCAGAAAAGAAGATAATATATTGCTATTATTTCCAGTTGATAAGATCATCTACATGGAAAAACCAAACCAACATACATAATTTGAGGTTAGCAAAGGAGGTTAGCAAGGTTGCTGGATACAAGATCCACCTATAAAAATCAATACCATTTCTCAATACCAGCAATAACCAACTTTAAAATATAAATGAAAATAACATACCACTCAAAATAGCAATAAAATTATAAAGTTTACAAGTATTAAATAAGACTACACAAGACTTCTATAAAGAAAAAGTTTTAAGTTCTAAGAAAGAACAAAGAAATGAATGTGTTGCCCAAATTGTTTATAAATTCAATGCAACTCCAATTGAAAGTGTAGTTAGATTTTTCAAGTCGGTAAACTTACCCTAAAAACTCAAAAAATATATACCATAGCTAAGTTATATAAAAAAAGGAAAGTGAAGTGTAAAACTTGCCCCACCATCACATACTAAAACTTTCCAACTGCATAGCTAAATACAAAACAAATCAAAAAATTTTAAAACAGGTTAGTCCCAGGACTTCCCTGGCGGTCCAAAGGTTAAGATTTCACCTTCCAGTGCAGGGGGTACGTGTTTGATCCCTGGTCAGGGAGCTAAGATCCCACATGTCTCGCGGCCAAAAAACCAAAACATAAAAAACAGAAGCAATATTGTAACAAATTCAATAAAGACTGTAAAAATGGTCCACATCAAAAACAACAACTTTAAAAAAAATCTTTAAAACAAAACAAAACAGGGTAGTCCCAATCAGAATCCTAGCAAGTTATTTTGTGGATATTGACAAACTCATTCTAAAGTTTATAGGAAGAGGCATGAGACCCAGAATTGCCAAAACAATATTGAAGGAGGGGAACAATATTGGAGAACTGACACTACCTGACTTCAAGACTCACTGCAAAGCTATAGTACTTAAGACAGTGTGGTATTGGTGAAAGAATAGACAAATAGATCAATGGAACAGAACAGAGAACCCAGAAACAGACCCATGTAAGTACAGTCAACTGATTGCAAAGGTAATACAATGGAGCAAAGAGAATCTATCCAACAAATGGTTCTGGAACAACTGGACGTCCACATGCCAAAAAAAAAAAAAAAAGAATTTAGCCACAGACCTTATTACATCCTTCACAAAATTTAACTCAAAATGGATCATGGACTTAAACATAAAACACAAAACTATAATATTCCTAGACGATAACATAGGAGAAAACTATGACCTTGAGTTTGGCAATTACTTTTAGATACAACACCAAAGGCATGACCCATGAAAAAAAGAATTGATAGACTGGACTCCACTAAAATTTAAAATAGCTACTCTGCAAAAGATAATGTCAAGAAAATTAGAAGACAAGGCATAGACTGGAGGAAAATATTTGCAAAAGACACATGTGATAAAGGACTGTTATCCAAAATACACAAAGAACTCTTAGAACTCAACAAAAAGAAAACAAACAACCAAAACAAAAACTGGGAAGAGCTAAACAGACATTTCTCCAAAGAAGACATACAAATGGCCAACAGGCACATGAAAAGATGCTCAACATCGCTAGTTATTAGAGAAATGCAAATCAAAACTGCAATCAGGTATCACCTCACACCAGTCAGAATGGCCATCATCAAGAAGTCTACAAGTAAAAAAATAAATTACAACAACAACAAAAAAAGACAGTGAAAGAGAGAGAAATTCTTACAAAATTCGTTCAGGGGCTGTGAAGCAACCTGGATTGACCATATCTAGACCCACAGCTGGATGAGACATAAGGCTGGACACTCTTGGGGCTGACAGGATTGGTGAGGTTGGTTGAGCAAATGCAGACCCTTTAAAGTAATACTGCCTGGTACCCATCCCATGGGTCCCAAATCTCCAGGTTCAAGGGAATCTTCCTACAGCTAAAACATGCATGAGAAACCCAGAAGATGGTACACCGTGTGATCGGGAAAGGTTTCTAAAACGCACCTCATTTCTCATCTCCTTGTGCTCGGGTTCGCCATTCCAGCCGCTTCACTAACAATCTCCCCACTTGGAGAATCAGCACCTATAACCCCGTTTCGTACAGTTTGCAATTTGTCCGGAGGATGAACGGGAAGAGGGGGAACCAATGAGAGACTAGCTCTAGGTGTTTGTAAAGGCACATGTCACTCTAATTTCCAATCAGGAAGAAGAATTAACCAAAGGCTCAGCCTGCCCCCACCCCCGCCCCCAAACCAGAATAGGGCCTGAAGCAATCATGCGGTTTTGCGGCCAGCTCCCAAAAAAACGAGTTGAAAAATGGAGCTCAGGGGCACTGCAATTCACAAAGCTGCAGGGTTATAAATGATAACTATTGTCCAAAAATATATTGAGGTAAGGCAACGAAGAGGATTTGAAAGCAAGGCAGAATTGCAGGAAACAGTTTTCAAGAAGTAGATTGGAATCGCCTTTAAAGCACATGAAAAGCGGCAAAACGTCGACTATGATGCAGTTGGCCGGGAAGTGCGTATGCGTTTTCTCCTGAATATATTCAGGAAGGAATGCATATGCCCTTTTTGGCCAACCAAACAAGCAGGCAAGGCAAATCAGCACTACAAAGAAGTCTCACTTCGCATCGATCAAAAGGGCCATCCTGAAAAAGTGGAAAAACCAGAAATGCAGGACAGGCCATGGAGAAATGGGAGCCTTGTTACGCTGATGGGCGGGATGTAAATTGCCAACGGCCACCCTGGAGAAGTGTATGGTGTTTCCTAAAACATCTAAAAAACAGAGTTACAGAGCATACGGCACTTCCACTCATGGGCTTATATCTTGGGAAAACCAAACATCGACAGGACACAGGCACCCCCAAAAAAAAAAAAAAAAAGTCTACAAGTAATAAATGCTGGAGAAGGTGTGGAGAACAGGGAACCTGCCTACACTGCACTTTTCCACAGTGCAGCCACTGTGGAAAACAGTATGGAAGTTCCTTTAAAAAAGCTAAAATAGAGCTACCATATGATCCAACAATCCAGCTCCTGGGCATATATCTGGAAAAAATGAAAACTCTAATTCAAAAAGATACACGCACCCCAATGTTCATAGCAACACTATTAACAATTGCCAAGTCATGGAAACAACCTAAGTGCCCATCAACAGACAACTGGCTTAAGATGATGTGGTATATATATATATATACAATGGACTATTACTCAGCCGTGAGAAAGAACAAAATATTGCCGTTTGCAGCAACATGAATGGACCTAGAGAATATACTTAGTTAAGTAAGTCAGATGGAGAAAGACAAATATATGATATCACTTACATGTGGAATCTAAAAAATAATAAAAATGAATCTATATACAAAACGGAAACAGACTCACAGACTTAGAAAACAAACTTATGGTTACCAAAGCGAAAAGGGAGGGTGGGAGGAATAAATTAGGAGTATGGGGCTAAAAGATTCAAAGTACTATACATAAAATACATACACAACAAGGATTTACTGTATAGCACAGGGAACTATATTCAATATCCTGTAATAATCTATAATGGAAAATAATCTGAAATATATATATGTATGTATTTCAGCTTTACTGTACACCTGAAACTAACACAATATTGTAAATCAAATATACTTCAATTTTTTTTAATGGGCCAAAGATCTTAACAGACATCTCACCAAAGAAGACATCCCAAAAAGATACTCCACATCTCAGGTCATCAGGGAAATGCAAAAAAAATAACAAGACACCACTACACACCTATCTGAATGGCCAAAATCCAGCACACTGACAACATCAAATGCTGGTGAGGATGTGAAGGAACAGGAACTCTCAATGATTGTTGGTGGAAATGCAAAATGATGCGGCCACGTTGGAAGACAGTTGGCGATTTCTTACAAAATTAAACATACTTTACCATGTGACCCAGCAATTGTTCTCCTTGATATTTACCCTAAGAATCTGAAAACTTATGTCCACACAAAAAACTTGTAAATGGATATTTATAGCAGCTTTCCTCATAACAGCCAGAACTTAGAAGCAACCAAGATGTCCTTCAGTAGATGAATGAATAAATAAACTGTGGTCCATCTGGAAAGTGGAATATTATTCAGCATAAGGAAGAAATGAGCTATCAAGCCATGAAAGGACCCAGAGGAGCCTTAAATGCATATGACTAAGTGAAAGAAACCAATCTGAAAAAGCTATGTATTGTGTAATTCCAACTATATGACATTTTGGAAAAGGGAAAATTATGGAGCCAGTAAAAAGATCTATGGTTGTCAGGGGTTAGGGGGAAGCATGAATAGGCAGAGCATAGAGGATTTTTAGGGCAATGAAAATACTCCGTATGATACTATAATGATGAACACATGTCACTATATATTTGTCCAAATTCATAGAATGTACACCACCAAGCATGAGCCCTAAGGTATACTATGGACTTCAGGTGATTATGATGTGTCAATGCAGGTTCATCAAATGTAACAAATGTACCACTCTGATGGGGTATCTTGAGAATGGGGCAAAGGGTATATGGGAAACCTTTGTACCTTCCTCTCAATTTTGCTGTGAATGTAAAACTGCTCTATAAAAACTATCTTTTTTAAAAAGGCGGTTTTGATGCAAGAACAGAAAAACAAGCCAACAATACTGTGTTGTATGTTTGAAAGTTGCTGAGAGAGTAGATCTTGAAAGTTCTCATCACAAGAAAAAAAAACTGTCACTATGTGTAGTGATGGATGTACCTAAATTCACTGTGGTAATCATTTTGCAATATATGCATATATCAAATCATTATATCGTACACCTAAAACTAACACTTTCTGTCAATTATACCTCAATAAAAAATTTAAAAACTCATGCACATGGGTACCAGGAGACACATCCAGGAATGTCTATGGCAGTTCTCTTTGAGAATAAAGAACTATAAACAATGCAAATATCTGCCAACAGAAGAGTACATAAATGAGCTAAGATGTATTCATCTAATAAAATACTGTATCTCAGTGAAAATAAATTAATTACTGCTACCTACATCATACAAACGAATCTCAAAATCACAGTTCAGTGCAAGAATCAAGTACAGATGAACTTTTAAGACACAATTCCATTTATGTTAAGTTCAAGAATGGACAAAAGTAATTAATATATCTGCATATATATAAACAGGCAGCAAAACTATAAAGAAATACAAGGGAATAATTAGTATAAAATTTAGGATAACATTACCTCTGGTTGGGAGGAAGAAAGAAGGAATAAGAGAAAGGCACATAGGGGATTTAGGGAATGGTAACACCCTATTTCCTGGACTGAGTAATGAGCACATGGGTGTTTATTATATTGTCTAAAAATATACATATATATATATATTTAACACTATTTTGTTTCCATACCCACAAAAAACTACTTTCCCCTGAAGAAATCTATAAAAAGAAATATAAATTATGCCTTCATCTAAGAATGCTAAAGAAAATACTTCTTGAGTCACAGTCTTCAGCTAGAAAATAGATCTGATAATTGCCATAAATCTATCTCATCCAAAGTTTAAACAATATACAAATTTTTGGTTTTTATCTTGCCAAAAAAAACGTGGGTTATTCTAAAAGTCAGTGTAATTTAGGATAACTTTTGCATAAATACAAAAAGGTAAAAGCATGCATGCTCTTTCCACAAGCTGCTTTTAGGCTTGGGCAGGTTGGGGACCACAGCTTTCTTGGACCACTTACCTGATACTCAGGTCATAACTCCCGCTCAGGAGAAAGTTTTCCTCCTCACACAGGAAGAGGGTACGGACACTCCCAGTGTGGCCTCGGAACTTGATGGGTATCTGCTTTATGTGTATGATGTCCAGAAGTTGGATCTTCCGATTGGACGACATAGCTAACAAATCTCCCCCAGAATAGTGGATGACTCTGTTTTGGTCCCACCTGAGTTGCCAGGAAAAGGATGATCCATGGAAAGAAGAGTTAGTGTCCTTCCTAGAACTCACTTAGCACAGTGCCTTTCACCTGCAGCAATGCTGTAATGGAAAATCCAGGGCCTTCCAACAAGGGATATAGCAGAAGGCAAGGCCTAGTGTTAACGGTCCCTGATGGATCCCCACCTCACACCATAACAAAAATCCATTTCAAACAGATTTAAAACCTAAACACAAAAGGCAAAACTATTTTAATAATTTCTGCTAATGTATGATAAATCATCAAGACACAGAACAGAGTAAGCAGCATTTCCCACCTTATTTGACCATGGCAACCTTGTTTCATGGAAAACCTCAGAGGAACACACTTGGGAAGCCCTATACCCACTGCATGTCCCACTGTTGGGTTTTTTTGTTTTTTGTTTTTCCCTTAACCAATATCCAGTGAGCATATATTAGGGGCGAAGTCCTGTGATAATAGGTGCTAATGGGAAATACAAAGATAGATGAATAAGATGTGAATGGACCTTGCCCTCAATGAGCTTACAGTCCAACAAAACAGGGTGAGTTGAATTAATTTTCCAATCATAAGATTATTAGCAAATAGATAAAATATGAGCAGGATGACCAAATAATCTATTGTCCAAACTGAGATTTTTTTCATTGTGAAAGGGGACACTATTGTTAATTATTTGAGGACCACAGAGTAAAGTGGAATTGTTTCAGTAAACAGGGATGTAAAGTCACTCTAAATATGAGGAGCACTTCCTGACATTTTTGTCCTCATTCCATTTGTCCTATCTAGAGTTCAACCAGTCATCTTCTCTTCTAAAGAGCACGTATCACCATACTATCCATAAAATCTCAGCTCTGCCTTTTCCCACCTGCTCTGTCTTCCCCCTACTGGCTGGTCAAGAAGCAATTTGTTAGTAAGGTTCACAGCCAAAAATAGAACGATGATGGCCTGCACAAAACTTTATGAATAAAGAGTGAAGTCCTAGGTCTAAAGTATGCTAGAAAGTTGCCTATTAAAGGGTCTTCTTATGGCATATTCAAATGATGCCACACTAGGTAGTTATCATAAATACCATTTTCATATTTAACATGGGAAGACATTCACAGTACCTTGCCAGAGTGGGTTACAGAACTATGTAGAGCATAGCCCCATTTCTATTTAAAATATGTATTCATAGAGGCAAAGAAAAAATTCTAGAATAAACATCAATATTAATGGTAGTTATCTCTATGTGACAAGATTGTAAGAGAGCTTTCCTTTCCTCTATACATTTCCTGGCATTCAGTGGATTTTTTTTCCAATAAGGATATATTACTTCTAAAATAAGAATTAAACAGTAAAGATATTTTTAAAAAAGATTTCATGCCTGTGAATTGTGCAAAAGCTTGTTGGTCAGTGTACCGAAAATGTATAAGGGGAGAGCGACCTCCAGCCAATGCCAAGAATGGTGCAAAAATCAAGCACCTATTCTCCAAATGGGATCTCATGTGGGTTTGAGGCTGGGGCTTGAGGTGAGGAAGGATTGCCTTTCCAAGTGAGCAAAGGTCATGGGAGTCCTCAGATGCCCGTGAGGGTAGTTCAGGGGTCCCTGGAGACCTGGATTCTGACCACAGTACCTACATGTCAGAGAGAATGCGGATGTTGTAAGTGCCACAGAAGACATTCCTCTCCTCCATCTGCACCTGCTGAGTTTCCTCGTTCTGGTATGCGGTCCACAGGTCGTAGTCATTCTAACAAGGGAACACTTATAGTCAAAGGACGGCAGCAACCTGACCCCAGACACGCATCCCTGAGACTCTCCCCTGGCGAGGGCACAGGGGCCCAAGAGCTCCTCCCCTTCAGGCTGTGGCCGCTGCTATGTGGTGATGGGGAGGGGCCCGTGAGCAAAAGGAACCCCTGAGTGAGAAAATACTGAGTTGAAGGTCCTGATCCTTCTTCCACCTCTGATTCTGAGAACTTCCAATGTTGCTGATAGCACAACTTTTCCAAAAATGAGCTCACGACCAGGATGCACGCAAAATAAAGTCACTGGTGCCCATTTCACAGAAGCCGGGGTTTCGAGTTCCTGTTGTGTGTGCACGAGACAGTACAGAGCATACTCGTGGGAACTCAAGTCACATGTGAAATTCCTGTTGCACGCTCTACGCACTTGTGTGTCAAAGTTTTCATACATCTGCAACCTTCATTTCTCCTTACAGCTGCCTCACAACGTACATCACTTGCCCCACAAAGTATTCTCACCATTTTACAGATGATGCATCTGAGCCTCAGAGAGGGGAAATCAATTTTATCAAGTCTCAACAGGGGTGTTCCCCGTCCCTTTCCAACATTCCTTCCCTTCCTTCCTTCCTCTCTTCCTCCCTCCCCACTCCCTCCCTTCATCACACGCTTTCTGAGTAGCTATGGCCCTCCAGGGATGCTAAATTCTGGTATAGATGACTCAACTGGAATTCCAGTTCCAGTCTTCTTCCCGGCCTCATTCTTCAACCTCAAAAAGCAGAAAATAGCAATCACACTAGCAGGAAACCAATAAGACAAGGTGAGCTTATGATGAAAGCAAAGAGGACCACAGCACCACGTTTGTGTCTGGAGACCTGTCTTCCTTCCCAACCTCAGCCTTCTCTTCCACGCCCGTCCACTCTTCCTCAGCCCATTCTCCTTCTCGATCTTTCACCACGTCCTGACGTCCACACAGAAGTCTCCCCCCAGAAGAATCCATCAGCCTGCTTCCCCTCGCGTGTTCAGGCAGCTCTGATATCCTGCCTTGAATTAAACGAGGCTTCCCGGGCTTCTCACAGCCCAGGCTGGAATTCCTTGGCTCTTGCTCACCCACTGAGCTTTGAGAGCCTGGAGGCTACTCGGTGGAGCCGATGGGGCGAAAAAGATCTGGGTTCGAATCCCAGCTCTGCCGTGACCAGCTAGGAGACCTTGGGTAAGTGTTCTAACAGCACAGCCTCATTTCCACACCCACACACTGGGAGCAACGCTGTTCACCCGACCCATCGTGAGGATGAGGCAGCTCACGGAAATCAAGCACGGGCAGTACCCGCCGCAGCCGCCAGCCCGGAAGCCCTCACCACTCGCCTTCGCCTCTTCCCAGCGCCCCTCACTGCTCAGTGCCACTGCTTCCCTACCGCTCTCCATACCTTTACCTGTTTCTCTTTCTCTTCTTAAATGAATTACACATTTCTAAGCATCAAACACTGTCTGGGTAGTCCTTGTTTGTCTGGCAATTACTGGCTACATCACCTAAGGAAGAAGGGTGTTGGTCTTGTTACGCTTAACAGAGCGACGGGCTTGGAAAGAGCAGGTCAGCCTTGAACTTATGTCTCTTTCGCTCCAGTGGAGGCCTGACACTCTGTTTCTTCATCTATAAAATGAGTGGAGGGGCCAACTCAAAGCTTTCAAAACTTGCAGGTCCACAAATGTGCTTTCTTTGGCCCATGTAGTTTTTTTTTTTTTTTTTTTTAATGCTTTTAATTGGTTGCCAGCATTAAAGAAAAGCAGGAGCTGTCCCGTGATAATTCAGATTTCTCACTTCCCTTGAAAGCTCAGGCAGCCTGGGAAGCCGGGGTGCACAGTCTCCCGTGGCAATACTCAGCTGGACCTGGGTAGTGACTGGACCCCCCAGAGTCACCACAGTCCCATCATCCTGCTGCCCTCCCTGCCCCCCTCCCTCCTTGTGTGACCAGAACGGCCTCTACAGACTAAGAACTGGACCCTTCTCTTTCTCAACTTCTAATTGAAACTGCACAGTCTTCCTATGGAAAGCTACAGTCTGACCACCCTTGTTAAGTATCCTTTTGGGGCCCATTGACTAGATTTCAAAATAGAAGGCCCTTGAGCAGAGAGGAGGGGGCAGGAGTCCACTGGTTTGGGGAATGACCATCACGCCTGAACGGGCAGAACCCAGAGCTCAGAGTCTTCCATCTGAGACACGATACTTTTTTTGTTACTGCCCGAGATTTTGTAGAGAGGTCTGAGGCTAAGTAACTCCTTCCGTCCTAGAACCAGAATGAACCTGGAAGTGAGAGGTCAGAAAGCTCAATTCATTCTGGACCCTGGACATTTGGGGACGGCCCTAGCCCTGCCCTCATGTCCTCAATCCCGAGCGACAGACCCCCCTGCAGCCTCTCAATGCAGGGACAGAGGTGGTGAGGAAAACCCCAGCTCCTGGCTCTGAGCTCCCCGCTAGATGACAGATGCCATGGACACAGGACCTGACGTGGGAGCTGCAGTCAGGAAGAACCCTGAGAAGACAACCAAATCAGCCCCCTCATTTAACAGAAGAGGTAGTTAAGGCTTAAGGAGAGAAAGTCACTCGCTTAAGGACACACAGCACCCAAATGTGGTCTCCCTTAGGGAATGTTGCCTCCCATACCCTACATCCATATGCTCTATCCTACACCCTCCCATACCCTACATCCATATGCTCTATCCTACACCTTCCCATATCCTACATCCATATGCTCTATCCTACACCCTCCCATACCCTACATCCATATGCTCTATCCTACACCCTCCCATAACCTACATCCATATGCTCTATCCTACACCCTCCCATACCCTACATCCATATGCTCTAACCTACACCCTCCCATAACCTACATCCATATGCTCTAACCTACACCCTCCCATAACCTACATCCATATGCTCTAACCTACACCCTCCCATAACCTACATCCATATGCTCTAACCTACACTCTCCCATAACCTACATCCATATGCTCTATCCTACACCCTCCCATACCTTACATCCATATGCTCTATCCTACACCCTCCCATACCCTACATCCATATGCTCTATCCTACACCCTCCCATACCCTACATCCATATGCTCTAACCTACACCCTCCCATAACCTACATCCATATGCTCTAACCTACACCCTCCCATAACCTACATCCATATGCTCTAACCTACACTCTCCCATAACCTACATCCATATGCTCTAACCTACACTCTCCCATAACCTACATCCATATGCTCTATCCTACACCCTCCCATACCCTACATCCATATGCTCTAACCTACACCCTCCCATACCCTACATCCATATGCTCTATCCTACACCCTCCCATACCCTACATCCATATGCTCTATCCTACACCCTCCCATACCCTACATCCATATGCTCTAACCTACACCCTCCCATACCCTACATCCATATGCTCTATCCTACACCCTCCCATACCCTACATCCATATGCTCTATCCTACACCCTCCCATACCCTACATCCATATGCTCTAACCTACACCCTCCCATACCTTACATCCATATGCTCTATCCTACACCCTTCCATATCCTACATCCATATGCTCTATCCTACACCCTCCCATACCCTACATCCATATGCTCTATCCTACACCCTCCCATAACCTACATCCATATGCTCTATCCTACACCCTCCCATACCCTACATCCATATGCTCTAACCTACACCCTCCCATAACCTACATCCATATGCTCTAACCTACACCCTCCCATACCCTACATCCATATGCTCTAACCTACACCCTCCCATAACCTACATCCATATGCTCTAACCTACACTCTCCCATAACCTACATCCATATGCTCTATCCTACACCCTCCCATACCTTACATCCATATGCTCTATCCTACACCCTCCCATACCCTACATCCATATGCTCTATCCTACACCCTCCCATACCCTACATCCATATGCTCTAACCTACACCCTCCCATAACCTACATCCATATGCTCTAACCTACACCCTCCCATAACCTACATCCATATGCTCTAACCTACACTCTCCCATAACCTACATCCATATGCTCTAACCTACACTCTCCCATAACCTACATCCATATGCTCTATCCTACACCCTCCCATACCCTACATCCATATGCTCTAACCTACACCCTCCCATACCCTACATCCATATGCTCTATCCTACACCCTCCCATACCCTACATCCATATGCTCTATCCTACACCCTCCCATACCCTACATCCATATGCTCTAACCTACACCCTCACATAACCTACATCCATATGCTCTATCCTACACCCTCCCATACCCTACATCCATATGCTCTATCCTACACCCTCCCATACCCTACATCCATATGCTCTAACCTACACCCTCCCATAACCTACATCCATATGCTCTAACCTACACCCTCCCATAACCTACATCCATATGCTCTATCCTACACCCTCCCATACCCTACATCCATATGCTCTATCCTACATCCTCCCATATCCTACATCCATATGCTCTAACCTACACCCTCCCATACCTTACATCCATATGCTCTATCCTACACCCTCCCATATCCTACATCCATATGCTCTATCCTACACCCTCCCATACCCTACATCCATATGCTCTATCCTACACCCTCCCATACCTTACATCCATATGCTCTATCCTACATCCTCCCATACCTTACATCCATATGCTCTAACCTACACCCTCCCATACCGTACATCCATATGCTCTAACCTACACCCTCCCATAACCTACATCCATATGCTCTAACCTACACCCTCCCATAACCTACATCCATATGCTCTATCCTACACCCTCCCATACCCTACATCCATATGCTCTATCCTACACCCTCCCATACCTTACATCCATATGCTCTATCCTACACCCTCCCATACCTTACATCCATATGCTCTAACCTACACCCTCCCATACCTTACATCCATATGCTCTATCCTACACCCTTCCATATCCTACATCCATATGCTCTATCCTACACCCTTCCATATCCTACATCCATATGCTCTATCCTACACCCTCGCATACCCTACATCCATATGCTCTATCCTACATCCTCCCATACCTTACATCCATATGCTCTAACCTACACCCTCCCATACCTTACATCCATATGCTCTACCCTACACCCTCCCATATCCTACATCCATATGCTCTATCCTACACCCTCCCATACCCTACATCCATATGCTCTATCCTACACCCTCCCATACCTTACATCCATATGCTCTATCCTACATCCTCCCATACCTTACATCCATATGCTCTATCCTACACCCTCCCATACCCTACATCCATATGCTCTAACCTACACCCTCCCATAACCTACATCCATATGCTCTAACCTACACCCTCCCATAACCTACATCCATATGCTCTATCCTACACCCTCCCATACCCTACATCCATATGCTCTATCCTACACCCTCCCATACCCTACATCCATATGCTCTAACCTACACCCTCCCATAACCTACATCCATATGCTCTAACCTACACTCTCCCATAACCTACATCCATATGCTCTATCCTACACCCTCCCATACCCTACATCCATATGCTCTATCCTACACCCTCCCATATCCTACATCCATATGCTCTATCCTACACCCTCCCATACCTTACATCCATATGCTCTAACCTACACCCTCCCATACCTTACATCCATATGCTCTAACCTACACCCTCCCATACCCTACATCCATATGCTCTAACCTACACCCTCCCATAACCTACCTCCATATGCTCTATCCTACACCCTCCCATAACCTACATCCATATGCTCTATCCTACACCCTCCCATAACCTACTTCCATATGCTCTATCCTACACCCTCCCATACCCTACATCCATATGCTCTATCCTACATCCTCCCATACCTTACATCCATATGCTCTAACCTACACCCTCCCGTACCTTACATCCATATGCTCTATCCTACACCCTCCCATATCCTACATCCATATGCTCTATCCTACACCCTCCCATACCCTACATCCATATGCTCTATCCTACACCCTCCCATACCCTACATCCATATGCTCTAACCTACACCCTCCCATACCCTACTTCCATATGCTCTATCCTACATCCTCCCATATCCGACATCCATATGTGAGGGCTGAGTCTGGACTTCAGCCTTCAATGGCCAGTAGGAAAGGACGCCCACAGTCGCTTGCCCCAGGTGCCATCGGAACCCACCTTCGTTCTCAGTTTCCATTTCTGATTTTTCACGCGTAGGTGCTTCCTGTCATCTGCCATCTTAGGAACTGGGATAGTAACCTTGTTGGCGTAATTAGGGTCTATTCCCCTGGTGTAGGACCCCTGGGGGAAAGTAACAGAAAATGGCTACTCTTAGTTCTTCCACTCCAAGAGGAGGGGAAAAACTAGTGCTTGGCAAGATCTGAAAGATGGGTAAGTTCTGGGCAAGGAAGGCCTGGGCCTGGCCAGCTAGGCCAGTGGTGTGTGTAAACTGGCTGAAGGAGGGTAACGCCCACCAAACACCCGGAGGGGGACCAGCGAGGATGGTGGGTGGTTCCCAGCTTCCAGCATGTCCCCTGGCTCAAGGCCTCCTCTCCCTCTGCTGGGAAAAATCCAAGCTACCAGGAACCCATGATTTAGGGTCAGGCTTCTGGCAAGAAACAGAAGTATAAATGCCAGAGATGGTTACTATTCAGGGGAAACTGCATTTTAACCTAAAAAAACACTTTGTGGCTCTGTAAACATCTGTGTACCTGAGGCTTTCTTACATTGCACAAGCTGCAATATGGCTCCCTGGGGAAAGTTCCCTGCTCTGTGAGGCTCCGGAAAGGCTCTGCCTCTGTCCTCCCAAGAGGTTTCTATACGTGTCATCCCTGCTAGATGCACCACCAAGGGGAGAGTAAACGGGGATATCGGGAGTCCGCACAAAAAGGCAGTTGAGGAAGCAGCAGGGGGCCAGCTCAGGGTCTACCGCAGACGGAAAGGCTGGTGCAGACATGAGGTTGGTCTACAGCTGTCCCCTCCCAAAGGAAGTACCTGCAGGAAGGTGATCTGGTGCTGGATGAAAGAGTGCATGGACATGTCGGTCCTGACCTGCTGCGCCAGCACTGCCCAGTGCTGGCTCACAAACACACATCTGTTCAGGCTGTTCTTATCCAGCATACCTGGAAAACAAGAGGTGGACCTGGGGACCTCCCAACTGCGCTGCGATGGTGGCGGGCGGGGAGGGCGGGGTCTTGAGAAATCCCCCAACAGGCCCCGCATACTGAGGATAGACTTGGAGAGGTGGGCGGGCAGGTGACGGATGAAGTCGCGGTATCTGCTGACCCCAGAAGACAGCTCTCTGACGGCCTCCAGATCCACCAGCACATCGGCGGCGGGAGCCGAGCCTGCTTTGGACACGCTTGCTTTTTCAGAAGACAGCCTATTCATCTCGGAAATATACTGGAGTGAACTCTTCCACTGTCCTTCTAGAGGGAAGCCGGAGAAGGGGGCACGGTTGGGGCGTCTTTGGGGTGATTCCGGGCCGAGAGCAAGTCCTTGCCAAAAGTTGTCCCCCAAAACAGAGCTCATCAGGGTCTACCCTGAGGCCACCGGGGTTTGGTCATTTCTTCTGCCAAAATGAAAATAGAGCTTCCCCAACCAAACGCACAAGCAGTTTTCAGCGTGCCCAGCTCAAGTCGACGGCTGTGGCATCAAAACTGCCCTGCTGGTGAAATGGCATGGTGTCTGGAGTTTCCTTTAAATGAGCCCAACAAGAAAAAGTCTCAATTTCAAAAGAGGGGGATGGAGGAAATAAGATTGGTAAGATGGTGGTAATTATTGAGGCTGGATGACGGTTATGTGGGCGATGATTACACTGTTCTACCTACTTTTGAAACTTGA
This sequence comes from Balaenoptera ricei, assembly GCF_028023285.1. Taxonomy (NCBI): domain Eukaryota; kingdom Metazoa; phylum Chordata; class Mammalia; order Artiodactyla; family Balaenopteridae; genus Balaenoptera; species Balaenoptera ricei. Next base: position 61,332,698 of record NC_082658.1, read on the forward strand.
AAATTTCTGTATAAAAAGCGTTTCTGAATCTATGTTTCCCGTAATTATTCCGTGTATATGTCTTGCTTCAGAAACCAAGTGAGGACGGCCTTAAGGTCAGGGCCCAATTCCCCACTGCTTTTGTTTCCACCTCAAGACTGAATCGAATGCTGCAAAAATAGCTCCTGGTGGGTTAGATTCTGGAGGTGCCCCTCCCCATCCCCCCACACCAGAGGTCAGGGGCTAGACCGAGAGATTCCGGCCTGGGGCAGAAGGGGACTTAAGATCACACTGACTGATTTTATTTTATCTTTTGGCCATGCCCCACGGCATGTGGGATCTTAGCTCCCGGACCAGGGATCGAACCCGTGCCCCCTGCAGGGGAAGCGCAGAGTCTTAACCACTGGACCACCAGGGAAGTCCCACACTGACTGATTTTAATCCTTGTTTCTCCCCTTACCAGATGTGGGATTAAATGAGGGGATAAATATCACAGAGCCCAACCCACTTTGTAGGTGACAAGTGAATGTTAGTTGCCCAACTCTGTCCTCCCCAGACACCGTTGCCCTACCAGCCCCTCCATCTCCGCGGGACTCCCTCCCCATCGGCTTTCTTCCTACCAGCGGACTTACCAGTAGTGGCTGCTCCGCACCACACATTTTCGTGCAAGTTTGCTTTTCCTGTAGTTTTGGACAACGGGAAGGATGTGTGCCCGGGTCTTGCTGCCCAGCAGACTTGTGAGGTCTCGAACGGGGGCGTGTGGCCTTTCTCAGGGAAGAAAAACACATCCTTGGAGTCTGGGTCGTTCCCTGAAAAACAAAAGGCCAAGACGAGCGGCTCTTTAAGCAGGTGTGTGGAGAGGAAGTGGTAGAGAGAGATGGTTTCATTTCTACTGGCTTCTTTTTAATCGACACAAAACGGACCAGGCCAGTTATGTCTGTTTTTATTTGAGGCCTCTGAGTTACTATGTAAAAATCACAGAAAGCCTCTGTTAGCCTTTGCCAGCCCACCTGCACTGCAAACTTCATCGGAGCTCTATATACACGAGGACAGAGACAGAATGAGAGGGAGAGAGGGAGGGAAAGAGAAAGAGAGAGAGGGAGGAGCTGGAAGAGGGACTGCTTTTCCGAAGCTTTCGCGTCATTTTCTTCAATGATATGAATAAATGCCCTTGAGTCAAATTAGAAAATTTAGTTTTTTTTCTTTCTTTTTGACCGCACTGGGCAGCATGCACAACTTCCCCCAGCAGGGATCGAACCCATGCCCCCTACAGTAGAAGCACAGAGTCTTAACCACTGGACGACCAGGGAAGTCCTAGAAAATTTAATTTTAAGAGAGAAGCTCCCCTAGGAAAAGGGGAAGGTTGCCACAACCTGTAAATGGACTTACACAACTTTTAATACAAGGAGCTGATTCCTGCGGTGGGTAAGGACCTGTGTGTACAGATGAGGCTACTCGAGCCTGCCGCCCCTGTCCGGGGGCCGGCATTGCCCATGGGAGATGACCAGGACGGGGGGCCTGGTTTTCAACCCCCCGACTGGGTGACCACGGCCGAATCACTCAGATTCCCTGAACTTCGACTTCCTTACCTATAAAATGAAGCAGCTGGACTTATCAATCTCTAATCTAACTTACGGGATCCTCTGATTTTCTCCACCACTTCTTCATTCCAGATGATTATTCTTTTACTTCCTGGACACACCAAAGAAATCAAGGGCATATAAGGGGATCTAACTGCCCCCAAGGTCACGTAGCTTTAAACTTTCCTGGGATTCTATGAGTCTGCAAACAGGACCACAAACCAGGTCTCGTGGACAGCAGGAATTCCCCGCCCTCAAGAGCTCAACCTCCGAATCCCTCCATCTGACGCCCTCTCCCAGCCTTGTCCCAGTCTGTTAATCCTCTGCTTCTCGTACTGGACCCCCTGCAACCCCCAGTCCCTTGCCTCCTTTCTGGTTGCTTTTGCTGCCCCAGTCCAGCTGGCCAAACATTTCCAAGACCTTGTCACCGACACCCCAGACCACCGGCTCTCAAAGTGAGGTCACCAGACCAGCATCAGCATCCACTGGGAACTTGTTAGAAATGCAGACTCGTGGCCCACATCACACCTGCTGGGTCAGGACCTTTCAGGGAGGACCCCGGCCACCTGGGTTTTAATAAGCTCTCCCAGTGATTGTGATACAAGCAACGATTGAGAACGCCTACCCCAGCCTTACTTGGCCCTTCCACTACCTCCAGCCTTGGATAAACTCCAAGTCGAGGTTGGATTTTATGTGCAAGCAAGGAATACAGTGGGATGAATGAAGGAAAGCCCTAGGTTTTGACCTCTTGGCCTAGTTTCCGTGCAGTGTAAACTGAAGGGCAAAACAACTCAGTAGCACCCCCCTTACCTCCTTCTCAAACCCGCTTCAATCCCTAACCCGCTAAAGCAGGAACCGCCCCAGCATTAAGTAGCAGAGGCGCAGACCGCCATTTCTGGGCCTAAGGGATGCAGAAATCCCTTTGAAACGCCTGACAGTTGAAAGTTCCTTCTGCATTTGTCCTTTTATAATTTTCTAGCAGGAAGTCACATCCAGCAGCTTCTCCTTCGGTCAACACCATCGGGTGTCAGGACAAAGCGCTCTGTTCTGCCATCTGGAAGATTCCCGTCTACCTAAGCTTGTCCACACCTCCCGTTCCTTGACGGGCTCCTGAAGCCCGGCCTCCTGGTCTCCGGGGACCCTTAGGTCTCTACCTGTGGCCTCGCTCACCTGAGGCACCGTTCCGCCCTCTCAGAAGCAGGGCTCTGACGACATCAGCGGCAGTGAGCAGTAGCTCGGGGTCGCACATCTGCAGCAGCAGGAGCGTGTAATTCGCCTTCGTCCGGGAGCTGCTGTTCCCAAACCAGTGCAAAATCCCCCTCATCTTCTGCTCCACCGTCTCGTCCAGCGTTTGGTTCAAGGAGGACTTGACGATTTTCCCCTCCTTCTTGCTGAGGTTGACCCGGGACCTGTGGTAGACAAAATCCTTCCCCTGCGTGGTCTGAAGGATATTTTGAAAATAGTGTAACAAATACAGGCTGTCCAGCTGCTGCAGCATGCTGACCAGAAACCTCCTCTGGGACATCCTGCCCACCCTTCGGAACCACTCTTTGGTGGAGAAGATCTTCCAGGCCAGGACACACGTCTCACACTTCCGGCACACGGGGACGGAATTGTTCCCCTTCTCACATCGAAAATAAGGGACATTCTTGAGCCTCGATTCCATGTTTTCCATGGTCCCGAGATGACCAGCTCATTTTATCCTTGCCGGCTGTCAACTGCATCAAACCCCAGAGGAACAGGAGAGGCTGATAAATATCCCAGTTGAGCCTTTTCAAATGTGAACATCTCCCAAAGAAAAAGGAAACTGCTGCAATGGGCAGACAGCTGCTCTCCCCAGAAACTGCCGTTGAGTCTGGCTTTCTGTACTGACCTCCTAGGAAACGTGCCTTTACCGTAAATCTCCTAAGCCTGGCACTGCTGAGGGGGAGGCAGCTGCTGTATATTCTGAAAGAGCTGGTCATGTCGATTCTAGAACAACAGGAAGACAGGTAGTCAAATTTAAATAATGTACGGACCCCTTTCAAAGGGGGAAAAAAAAAATATCGTGGAACCTGGTGCTGAGCTTCCATTGTTGTTGTTGGTGAGTGACTTTTAAATATTTGTGAATATGAAATTAGTTGGAAACATCTGTGAATGGCTGTTTGGTTAGAATGATCCTGAATACGTTTATAGTCATCTTAACTCATCATCAAAGTGAAAACACAAATGTTTAATATATATTTGTTACGTAACTGCTTCAGAAGGTTAACCAGAAACCTCTGCAGGGAAAACTCCCTAGTGGAAAAAAAATGTCTGTGGGCCTGAGAATATATCTGGGGACCTCCAGCCTCAATCACACACCAACCCAGGTACCTGGGAGGAAGCACAGCTGAGCGGAGTGTGGGGTCTGGGGTCAGACTCCTGGGTTTGGACCCCAGCCCAGCGGCTCACTAGCTCTGTGAACACGGGCACATTACTTAACCCTTTATGCTTCAGTCTCCTCATCTGTAAAATGGAAACAACAGTAGTTCCTACTTCAGAGGCAGCGTGAGGCTGAAATGGGGTATTATATGCAGAGCACTTAGAAGATTGCCTGGTACATATTCAGCCCTTAATTAACGCTAACTATCGTCCTATTGTCATCAGTATTACTGTCATTGGGATCATTATTCTGGCCAGCCAGATAATCAATGTCCACTATGATGTTTATACACGCGTATGTACAGACATTGAGATGCATGGGAAGAAACAATATGTGTGGAGCTTTTAAAAGAAAAATGACAAGACAATGACTTACCTGTTTCATGAGATCATTACCATTTAGCACTGGCTTGTGATCCACTCAGAAGTGGTGACTTGGGCCATTACAGCCAAACATGTGAGCACACACGGCCCTCGGGGCCCCCAAAAGATGGTCAGTAATGACCCTGAAGGAGACCAGGGGCTCACTGAGATTTCCAAAACTTTTTAGTAACAAAAGCCTGTTTGCAAATTATATCTTCTGTAAAAACACAACATGCAACATAGACATAGTGATAAGTCTATTAGTACAAATTTATAAGTTCAAAAGTTGACTTGTTAGCAGGGCAGTTTTTGACAGCAACGGGCTATTCTGAAGACAAAACCTTTACACCTGAGGCCAAAGATGACAGACACTGTCTTACACCAACTTCAGACTCCACAAAATTTAAATTAGCAGCAGCTCCAGAGAACCCAGAGTCCGCAGAAAACAGCTTGAAAATCACTCCTAAATGCTGACATACTCAGAATGAAGTGTCTACAAATAATTTTCAAAAGGTCTGAGAAAAATACGCACACACACACACATATTACACATATATTCAGTGTGTGTATGTGTATACACAGAGAGAAAGAGAGCACAAATGCAACAAACTGCTAATAATTGGTGAATGTGGGTGAAGTGCATATGAGTGTTCATCATTCTACTCTTTCAGCTTTTCACAGGTTTGAAGTTTTTCAAAATAACTAATAAAGCTATACTGCTAAGTTAGGAAAAATGACTGTAATAGACTACTACCTAACCATAGCCCCTCAGCTCACCACCGCAGCCAAAATGCCCTTGCAAACGTAGGGCAACCCAGAAGAGAGTTTTGAGGACACACTGAGACAACTCTACTTCAGGTGGGACCAGGTTCACACAGTGATTCTGGTACCAAGGAGCTGGATGATCGTGAGCTCCCTGCCTGGCTTCTCTGAGCCTCAGTTTCTCCATCCTACTGATGATGAGGAAGGAGGAGATGAAGGCAGATGATGAAAATTATGCTACCTTCTATTATGAGATCAAATGTGTGAGGCCAGTTGCCTCTGCTCTTGGTGTTGTTATTACTACCCCGGATTAAACCAAAAGGTTGGCGATACCGTGAGCATGTCTAGCGCCCACATCTGGCAACCGGGCACCGATAGAGAAAGGCAGCGTAAGTCATCGCTGGGTTGGTTGGCCGTGAAGGTCTTGTAAAGAGTTGGGGTGGGGACAGGAATCAGGCCGGGAAGGAGATCAGTGCTAACAGCTCAAGCTCCTCTATCTGACAGATGCCTGGAGAAAAGGCCAGAGTGGATTAGCATCTCACCCACCAGGAAGGCCAGACAGAGGAGGGAGGCCCAAAGCGCCTGAGTATATAAGGGGGCACATTACCCCCAGAAATGCTACAAGCTGAAAGTACAATAGCTTGTTCCTAAAGGTCCAAATAAATTAGGATTTTAATCTGTGAAGCTGACAGACTTCAAAGGAGCAGTTTTACAATCCAACTCAGCCTTGGTTCCACGCTTGAGGGCCCAACCTTGGGAGTCTAAGATTGGCTGGAATCCTGCTGCTTTCTTACTAGGGCTGTGGCCTTGGGCACGCCCCTCGGCCCCTCTGGGCCCCCATCTCTCCTCCTCTGTAGAAGATGTGTGATCACCAGTGCCCTGCAGGGTGTCGTAGGGTGAGGCTTACATTCGTTAGTGTAAGTAAGCCTGGTGGTTACTTCTGCTGCCGCCCCATCCCACATACACAGGTGTGAGCACGCACACACGTGCACACACAGCATGTCAGCCGGCTCAGGCAGGGAAACTGGAGCCATGTGAGATCGGGTGTCAGAGTTTAGAATGTGACCTTGGCGGATGGCGGGATGCGACAGCCTGATGGGTAAGCCAATGGTGGGGAAGTGGCGCCGGTGGTACCCAAAGAGGGAGGTGGGCAAACAGGTTTCATTGGAGTAAGACCCAGAGGGGAAAACACTTCTCAGAGGAAACCTTTGGGGCTGAGACGTACATCTGGAGATTTCCCAAATATCCAGGTTACGAGCAGCCTGAAGTCTCCGTGCAGTCCCCTAGCTTCCTTCTGCCCTTTGCATTCTGTTTTGTTCATGATTCTGATTAAAGCCTATACCACCCCAAATCTTCACCTCCTTTGCCGGCCCCCTGCATGGTGTAGCGAGCCCCAGAAGGCACGGCTGCTGTACCCCCATCGGCTCCACTGTCCTGCCCAATGACGTGCACCTGAGGTTCTGCTGGTTCCCACCCAGCACCTGACCTGGGTCAGATGGCGGGAAGTCAGGGAAGGGCTCAGGCTGCAGAGCAGGAGGGTCTCGGCTACGGAGCAGCAAACATACCTCCACCCGCGACTCACTTGCCGCCCTCGGCTGCCCGCCTCTGTAGATGGACATCATGAGTCTACCTCGCTCACAGGCGGGTGATGTGTTTGCAAAGGCACTTGATCACATGGGAAAAGCTGTACTAGGATCGTTCTCAAGAGGAAAGGTGGGAAAACCATCGTGTTTGAGCCACCGCCTGCCCGTCAGGTGGTGTCACACTTGTTGGCAAAGTTAACTGAGACGAGGCCTCGTTCCTGAGAAATCGTGGAGTTTCCAGTTGCCATTTGCCCTTCGGTTTAAAGAGAAGCAGGTGGGGAACGAGGGCATTGGCTAGAAATGTCTCCCTCTCCGGGAGGGGGAGAAACACGAGAGCACAGAAAAGTTCTGACCCGGCTGACATGGCTGGGTCCTCAAGGAGATCGGGTGACTTCCTGCTTGTTCGGAAACTCGCGGGCACTTGTTATTGGTATGAAGGGCGGAACAGATTCAAGAGAGTAGATGGGGCAGACAGAGGTTCTCAAACCCAAGCCTGCATCAGAACCCCCAGAGGCCTTGTTGAAACACTGCCCCAGAGTTTCTGATTCAGCGGGTCTGGCTGACGCTCGAGCATTTGCTTTTCTAGTAAGTTCCCAGGTGGTGCTGATGCTGCTGGTCAGGAAGCCACACTCTGAGAACCACTGACGTTCATGTCTCAGAACCTGTGAACGTAACCTCGTTTTAGAAATAAACACAAACGCTTTTTTCAAAACGTCCTACTGAGCATCCTTGACCAAGTTTTGCCTCTCTGAGCCACCAACCTTTTCATTTTCATTCCATAAAATACTACCTATCTCACAGGGCTGCAAAGATTAAATGAGGTAAGAAATGGGGAACGGTCCTCAAAATGCCAAAGCCCTCCCTACTCATCATTAAATTTAAAAACCTACGCTTTTTAATTTTTTTTAATTTTTATTTTTTGCCGGCGTCGCAAGGCATGTGAGATCCTAGCTCCCTGACCAGGGATCAAACCAGAGCCCCCACCCTGCCCCCCGCAGTGGAAGCGTGGAGTCTTAACCACTGGACCGCCGGGGAAGTCCCCAAAACTAAGCTTTTTAGAGGAAACCCGAGGGCCTCAGCAAAACTTCAGTGAAGGAATGTGGTAGCCAGCAGTGGGTGTAAAGAGGAAAGAGGATCCAGAACCTCTGGAACGTCTGACCAGCTGCATCTACTATTATATGTTCCTGTCTATGCTTAGGGAGTTGCCAAAGACAGTGGAGGCTTCTGTGGGACATACAGAAGAGTGGCACACACTGACACAGCTTGGGGAAAATGACAGAGGGCGTAAAATTGGCCTTTGTTATCTTTTTTTTTTATTTTGTTTGTTTTAGGCGATTTTCAGTTTTTGGACCCAGGGAAAGAAAAAAGATATGCCCATCGCTTAAGACAATGCTAATGCTCAATTTTGCTTTGATCTTCTATATCAAGAAGAAAGGTCTTAAAACCAAAACTGAGTGGACAAAAAGAGGAACTGAAGTTCAAAACAGGTAAGGAGACACCCAAAGGGTTCCTTTTATGAATCTGAGCGTGGCCTAAACAAATTATATCTCACGACAATGACACAATTTACCAACGTGACTGAAATCCAGGCAGTAAATTTTGAGAAATTAGGGAGAATGGTGGAGGATGAAAACAGGCAACATTGTCTTGATTTTTTAAAAGAAAAAAAGGGTAGATTCTGGAAACAGCAGGTGAGGTGTGAACTTACACCAGAATTCTAAAATGGTTTGTCAAATATTATGTGAGCATTTGGGGAAGAAAGTAAGAAGCATCAACAACCCAGCCAAGCTGATCTCACTTTCCCCCTAGAGAGCATCGTTAGAGAGGAAATGCTGACATAGTATATCCTGATCTCTGCCGCTGAAAAGTCCTTCATGGTGTCCAGTGGATAAAGGGGCATAAGGTGGGCTACATTAGCAAACAATTCTACTGATGCGTAACTTATTGAATAACCAAACCCAAAAGATATTGGCTGAGGACTGCAAAATTCTAATCAATATAGGTATCAACCTAATCAATATGTATATCAACAAGAGTAAGATTTAAGAAGGAAAGGTTACCAATTCTGTAGGTGACACCAGGCTAGGAAGGAGAGCTATTACACTGGGCATAGAGTCATGAATAAAACTATCTCCGCAAGCAGCAATGATGTGATGAAATTTAAAATTCAAATTTAAAAATTTCTAAGGATACACAGTATAGCCCAGGGAACTCTACTCAATACTCTGTAATGGCCTATATGGGAAAAGAATCTAAAAAGGAGTGGATATATGTGTATGTATAACTGATTCACTTTGCCGTACAACGGAAACTAATACAACATTGTAAATCAACTATACTCCAATAAAAATTTTTTTTAATATTCTAAAGGTCAATAAAATTCAAAGCTTTTAAATTCAATTAAAAAAGGTTCAAATCCTATACTATATAAATCCTAGAATTCAAATGTAGGGCAAGGGTCTCTGGAAACGAGTCAAGTGACGCTGCAGTAAAGTACTCTTGACACAGGACCGTCAGACCGGCCAAAGAAGAAGGTACTTGCCTTGACACAGGTCACGGAAAAGACCCAGAAGTTGTATTTCCAGGGAATCCCGAAAGGGGCCTCAGGTTATGTCCCCAGAAACCCATTTAAATACAGTTTGTCATTTGCCTAAAGGTTTGATGAATGTACATCATTAATCTTAGGGAGCGCGTCTGTAGAGAGAAGGGGGATGTGATCAGAGGAGTAGAAGGTCTGGAAACCACAAAGGAAAGTGGGAGACAGAGTGAGAAGCGAAGAATAATTCCCGGGGGGGACGGTGTGAGAGCTGCCCTTGAATGAGGAATCAGACGCGTCCACACCGTCCGGGCGGCTCCAGGGGAGAGGAAGGAGCCCCGTCGCCTGAGGTCGCAGAGACTAGGACTCGGACCCCACTAAGACATTCCTGCAGTCCTCACTGTACCCAAACCAGGTGAGCATCCATGTGAGGTAGTGAGCTCTCCGTCACAGCACAGCCGCAAGGCCCAGTCAGACGTGCGGGTGCAAAGCGACGGAGGCCGTAAGACGCTCTACTCCTACGAACGCAGTTCATGATGTGGTTTATTCCCGTGCACACAACACCCACCGTCGAAGGAGGAAGGCAGCATGGGGTAGTGGTTAGAAGTACAACATCGGCCCTCCCAGATCTGAATCCCAGCTCGGCCACTCACTCACCACGTGACCACGATGAACCTGAGCAAGTTCACTGACCCCCACCTGAACCACAGCTTCCCCATCTGCAAAATGGGGACGGTGTAAGCAGCTACCCCATGGGGCTGCCATGAGAGCCACGAGGGCTGACGCACGGGAGGAGCTCAGGACAGTGCCGGGGACGCCGGGGAAGCGAGATAAAGTTAGCAATTTATTCTGATTCCTCTGCAGTCTTTCTGATGGTTCTGAGGATTCCTGGTGACCACCTCTGGGCACAGTGCGCTGTTCACCCGAGCAGACAGGACATCACGAGAAGATGGTGAGGGGGACTTAGGGCCTGAGGATTATTGCAAACGTGGGGAACAGTGCTGCATGGAGCCCAAGGCGGCGGCCAGACACCCTTCCCCTCATCCTCTGACCCACGTGATTTCTAAAGCCAGCAACCGCTGGCAGGGATTCTGCCCCCCAGTCAGCCTTAACGCGCAAGCTGCCGCCCCATCTGTGTGTTAGCACAGGTCTGGGCTCTGGACCCCGGCATCTAGGGGGCGGGCTCCACCGGGGTCGGTGCCGGCTTCTCGGGTTCCTCTCCCAGATCCGCAATCCGGATGGCGTTGTCCTTCTTGGAAAGCCAGAAGGCTGGGTAGACGGGCTCCGAAAACTTACAGTCGAACCGGTGCACCAGCGTCATGGCCTCCGGCTCAACGCCGTAGAAGGAGAGGACGCCTCCGGGGAAGTCCACGTAGACCCCCAGCCTCTGACAAGGGCGGGCCCTGAGTGGGGTCTCCGTGTCACTGTGCCAGGCCGTGAACCCTTTGCCATCCCACTGGAGGCTCCAGGAGAAGTTGTTTCCGGAAATGCAACCGTTGCGTTCCTCGCCCTTTCGGTCGATGCCCTGGCACGTCAGGCCCACGTAGATGCCCGCCCCGGAGAGCTCCACCTCGAAGTAGTACCTGTGCAGGTAGAGGCTCTGCTGGGCCAGCACCTGCCGCCAGTGTGTGAACCTGCTGGGGAGGTCCGGGTACGGGTGCGCCCAGGGCGTGGTGTTGGTGACCTTGCGGTTGTCCTCCTGCAGCCGGAGGTACCTGTGTGCCGTGTCGGGGTCGAAGGCAATGTCACAGGCATCTGAGGGGACACAGAAAGTCAGGGGCTGCCAGCTGATTCAGACCCAACACTTCAAACCTAGCGAGCCTCCAAAGGACGAAAAGACATCCGTCTCCCACACCCCTGTTCCTTCCCAGAAAAGAGGTGGGTGAAAACCAGAAAACAGAACGCAAGTGTGATATTGTGATTTACAATAAATATATATTTGGTCTCTGGTTCCCGGTTGCCGGCACAAAGCTCCCTGTAATCTCCTGAGTCATAAGTGCACTAGGACCATCTGTTGTTCTGATATTTGGTCTTTGGCCCCTGTTCCTGACACAGAGCTCCTGAAACCCTTGTAATTTCCCAGGTTATACATGTATCTTTTGTTCTGACAAGGCAACTCTGGATGGGCTCCTGGCGGGGGCTGGCTGGTCACCAGAAAGACCAAGTCATGACTAGAAGCTTGGAACTTGCAGCCCTAACTCCTATTCTCATGAGAAGTGAGAGGGGCTGGAAATGGAGTTAGTGGGCCACCATGCCTATGAGATGAAGCCTCCATAAAATCCCAGTAGTGCAGGGTTCTGAGTGCTTCCAGGCTGGCAAACATCCACACCAGAAGGCGATGCACCCCATCTCCATGGGGACAGAAGCTCCTGCAATCGGGACCCTCCCCGGCCTTGCCCCGTGCCTCTCTCTCTCCATCTGGCTGCTCATCTGTGTCCTTTATCGCATCCTTTAATAAACTGGTGAACGTAAGTGTCTCCCTGACTTCTGTGAGCTGCTGTAGCAAATGCTCGAGTCCAACGGGGGCGGTCCTGGGAACCTCTGATTTGTAGCCAAGTCGGACAGAAGTTGTCCGTCACCTGGGGACCCAATACTCGCGACTGGCATCTGAAGTGGGGGCCATCCTGTGGGATCTGACGCCATCTCCAGGCAGTGCCAGAACCAAGTTAAGTTGTGGGACGCCAGGCCAGTGTCACGGAGAACTGCTTGCGGGGGGGCACCTCGCCCACGCAGGTCGTAAGTGGTCCCAGACCCCTTTTGACAAGTCACTCCACCTCCTTCCTTCCTGAAGCTCAAATTGCTTGGAATTTACTGTATTATTTGCTGAACTGAATCAAGAAATAAAACCTACGGATGGGCTCATGCTTTCATTCATTCGACAAATACGTCCTGAAATCCACGCACTTTTCTACCCAGCGTCGGCAGGGGTTTGGGGCAGACAGGCGCTCATACACCCACATTTGATTCACTCATTTGTTAAAATATCTGGCCAATATTTATTTAGCAGAGGAACTCTCAAGCAGTCCCCGCCCCACACATTCTCCTCCTGGTCCCAGAGAACAACACCTCCACGCACCCAGGTGCCCAAGTCGCACTCCACTTCTTTTCCCTCATCCTCCCACGTCTTGCCCCACCACACACACGGGCGGCCCTGAGTCCTGTGGATCCCACCCTCCGTGCCCTACTTCACCCCCATCTAAGCCGCCCCCAAATCTCCCCCAGAGGGTGCAGGAGTCCCACGCCGGTCGTGGTGCTCTCTCCCGCCTCCCCCGCCCAGACCTTCTCCCCGACAGGAGCTCGCTTCGGGGAGCCAGCTAAGGGGAAGCACGTCGCCCCAGCTTACAGCCTCTGACGGTGCCCCTGCCCTTAGGATAACGCAGTGACCCGCCTCCCTGGCCGCCCGGCCCGGCGTGACTGGCGCGTGCCTGCGTCAGCAGCCTCGTCTCCTGCCCTCTCCCCCTTGACCTCCACACTCCAGCAGCCTGACCTCAGACCCACCCAGCGCTGAACCCGCTCGGGCGGCTTCGGCACAGACCGTTCCCTCCGCGGTGGGGTCCTCGCCCTGACCTGAGTCAGGGAGATCCTGACTGATCCGTTGGGATTGTGGCTGTGAGTCTGTCCTCAAAGAGGTCTCCACGCCTGCCTGTCAACGTCTCTCGGAGCACCCTGGCTTTATAACTTCCTGGTACTCATCACAATGTGTAATTATTTATCAGTGTGTTTGTTTCATGAATGTTCTCCTTTCATTCTATCAGCTCCACATTTTATGTGGGACTCTATCCTGGGCTTCTAGCTCTGAGAAGATGCTCGGTATACACGTGCCAAATGAATGAGTGCGTTAGTACTCTTCTCATCTGGGGGACCCAGGGCTCCTTACAGCGTAGGTGATTCTATGCCTTGGGACAAGCAAACCAGAATGGGTCTGGAACATTCTGTGAGTGCCAGAAAGCAGCAATACTCTTTAGAATGTCAAGGGCAGAAGGTCAATGCTTAAAGGACAAAGAGGCCAGCTTACAAGTGGTTCCCACCGGTCAGTCAAGCTGGCAATTTGACAGAACTTGGACAGGTGAAATGATCTGAGTCCATAAAAGGCTAAAACTTCACAGCAATACTCTAGGAGCAAAAGTTAATGTCATGCATGAAAAAAGACGACTGTCATGCAACAGAAAACAGATTATAATAGGATGTGGTTCACTTTTATTTTAACGTTAAGCACAAAGGTGTTTGGCTTCTTGTATTAACTATATCTGTTAGTAAAACAAACATGTGGGGCTTCCCTGGTGGCGCAGTGGTTAAGAATCCACCTGCCAACGCAGGGGACACGGGTTCGAGCCCTGGTCCGGAAAGATCCCACATGCCACAGAGCAACTAAGCCCGTGCACCACAACAACTGAGCCGGAGCTCTAGAGCCCGTGAGCCACAACTACTGAAGCCCATGTGCCACAACTACTGAGCCCACACGCCACAACTACTGAAGCCATGCACCTAGAGCCCGTGCTCTGCAACAAGAGAAGCCACCGCAATGAGAAGCCTGTACACCACAACAAAGATTAACCCCTGCTAGCCGCAACTAGAGAAAGCCCACGCGCAGCAACGAAGACCCGACGCAGCCAAAAATAGATAATTAATAAATAAATAAATTTATTTAAAAAAAAAAACACAGATGTGCTGGTGTCAGGAAGCAGGAAAGAATAAATCAAGGAAACTGTGTGGAAACCGAGAGGTCCTGGGGAAAATGAGGAGCTGTGGAAAGAACAGGAGACAGTCATCGAACCCGAGGCTCCACGTCACGACCAGAGCAAAAGGGGTTCAGGAGTTGGTCAGCCAGCGCTCACCTCCAGAAAGCAAGCAGAAGCAGGGTTCAACGGCACGTTCCAAAGAGATGAAGCAGCTGCATGTCCTAAAAGTGAGCCTTGACTACCCAGATGCAGCCCTTCCTCTCCTGGGAGATGAAACCTCCCTGCCTTGTTAACCATAAGGAAGTAAATATTGATTGGAAATAACATGTTTTCAAAACTGCTGACAGACCAGGACACTCCCACATCATGACGGGACAATGGGTTTTGCAGTTCTGGCCAAGTCAGACTTAACAGGGAGCCATTTGGGAACTAGCCAGGATCTTTGAAAGGGCCAAGGTCATGCAGGACACAGAAGGACAAAGGGACTGGACCCAGATTGGAGACAAAGAAACAACTGTGATCTTGGACCGGACTTCCAGCCAGAAAAAGGACACTGGGAGGAATACCTCGTGAAACCTGAATAAATTCCATAGATTAGTTCATAGCCTTGCAGCAATTTCATTTTCCGGTTTGGATCAGTGGACCGTTATAACGACGCTTGGAAAAACTGAATGAAAGGTATACAAGAATTCTTGGTCCTCTTTCTGCAATGTTTTCCTAAGTTTGAAACTGCTTCAAAATGAAAAGTTCAAATTTTTTTTAAATTAAACTTTTTAAAATGTACCATTTGGGCATAGACCCTGATGTTGCAAGAACCTGAAACCTACATGAGAGACGGCATCCTTGCTTCCAAAGCCTCACACGTACGTCCACACCCAGGGAGAGGGAAGTTGCTCACAACTTACACTGGAGGAACTGCTGCCTGGTGCTGGGCTCGGGTTCCGAGGTCCAGTGTTTGTGTTCAGTGAAGGCACACACCTGAGTTCCGATGTCGTACTCCTCTAGAAAATCAGAGAATTGTGCATGCACACCTGTCCAGGTGGCAGGAGAACCTAAGAAGCAGGAACCCCCAGACCCTCTTCCCTGGGCTTCCTCGGGGAAGAAGGGTCCGGACACCAGTCACGTGTCAGAGACCCCTGCTCAACGGACCACACAAAAGTAAAACACGCTGAGGAAAGACCCCAGCCTGACTTGGATTTCACCTGAAAGTACAGGCGTCAGCAACCTCAGAAGCTAGTCTCGGAGATGCCAGCCAAGGGCGTGACGTGACTGACTCACATTCTCGGGTCTCAGTCATCAAGCTAAGTGTCCATCACTAGCACGGCTAGCCAGGGGATGGCTCTGAAAATGAGAAGCTCCCCGGTTCTGCTCTCCCTCCCAACTCCCACCTCCCCCGTCAGCCCCTCCGAGACACTACAAGCCACAGCCTCTCACCCTCCTTGGAGAACTCCTGGAGCTTCTCCTTGTAGTTCTGCAGCAACTGGATCAGGTGTGCGGTGGAGTCCGTGATAACCTTGTGGATGCCCGAGAGCTTGTCCTTGAGTCCAATGTAGACACTGGGGAAAGCATCATCCTTCATGTTCTTGAACTTGCAGTACTCCTGCAGGAAAGGACACACGGCAGAACTTGCCCTGGCTTCTGTGCTTCTTAAACAGGGCTGCCCTCCTCAATACGGCACCTTCCGCATCTGTAAAATAGGCTGATGGTGATGTGCACTTCACAAAGAAAGTGTGTGTAATGGGTCCAGCTCAGCATCTGATAATGTAGAAAGCATTCGTGTTTTTTAACTGGGAAAGTGGACTTTTAAAGATCAAGAGATACTAGGCACCCACGAGCAGATGCAATACACAGCCCAGACAGGGAATCGAAGAACAAATGTGTTACACCAACAGCGCAGATGGCGGTAACATTCCTCCAACCTTCATTCTATCAGTACTTTTTTTTTTTTTTTTAACTAATTTAAACACAAGCCACGACAGGGATGGAGGAACGGGTGTAGCACTTGGAAGATTCACAGACAATTCCTCAGGCAGGAATGCTTGCTGCTGCATTTTCCTAATCGGTTCAACCCAATACACAGTGTTCTCTAATTCTTGTTCTGTGCTTTAAGAGTTTGAAAAGTGTTTTCACATAGATAATCACATTAAGCCTCTCATGCTTCAAAACTCTGCAGTGATCAGGAAAGATTGCTTTCAGGTGTAACACATTATCAAAATTCAAATGCAATGGAAGCACTGAATTACAGACTGGGTACAGCAGAAAACTTAGTGATGAAAACAGTTGTACCAGAATGGTTAGATTAATGGAAGAGAAGAAAGAGGCCAAGCCAGAGAGTAGATAGGGAGAAAAATAAACATTTTAACACCATATGTAGAGTTAGTGCCATATATGATAAAAGTAACATTTTAGATCACTGGGGGGACTTCCCTGGCGGTCCAGTGGTTAAGACTCTATGCTTCCAAGGCAGAGGGCGAGGGTTGGATCCCTGGTCGGGGCACTAAGATCCCTCATACCGCACGGCACAGGGAAAAAATAAAAAATAAAATAAAATGGTCTGTTTCTAAAAAAAAAGAATCACTGGGGAACAATACATGTCATTTCGATTGGATAAATATTTGTGGAAAAAGAAGTTATGTTTAACTAAAATAAGTTGTCCTATACTAAAATATATTTTATACATATTAAAGTTTTTATGTTAAAGTTACCAAAGGAGAAAAAAAAAAGAGATTTTATTTCTTTTTTTTAATTATTTATATGCTCTTTAGGAAACTCATGACATGGGAAGCCAAATTTTTCTTCATAGTTTCTTTGTTTTGATATTGAAAAGTAAAGGAACTGAAAGACATTCTTTGGTATGTCTGTCTGTCTCTGTCTGCTTCTCTTCCTCTCACTCATTACAAGGCTAACGATGATTATCTTGGGTGATGGGAATATGGATGATAGTGTTCCTTTATATTTTTCCATATTTTCCAAGTTTTTTTTTTCAAAATAAACATTTATGTTTGCCGTTAACTAGAAGGGAATCTCTTCCCAAAATGCAATAAAAGAATTATTTGTGTGTAGGAATATTAGCACTGAAGGAGCCTTGGAAATCACTGACTCCGACCTGCTTGTTTATAAATGAGGAATCTGAGACGCAAAAAGGTTAAGTGACTTGCTAAAAACTACACAGCGCTCTAGTGACAGATCCAGGAGGATGGAATGTCTGATGGCAGGTGGCTTAACATACAATGAATGGCACGTTGTAATGAAAGGTCTCATCTTCTCTGCTGGGCTGTCTGTCCTCAGTCACCCCAGCACGTGCAGCCCTCTCCGAAAGGCAGCAGGACCCCGGTCTCACCCCGGCCCAGCAAGCATCCCTCCACTGTCGGAGTGGTTTATAAAGCACACTGAGGCCTGAGCTCATCACCCCTCACCTGAAGTCCTCCCTGGGTTGCTGTGACTTCACGATGAAGAACAAGCTTCTACAGCCAGATGCCCACCTGGCCCCGCCAGCCTTGCCTCCCATCGCTCTGTGCCCAGCGTCCCACACCCCATCCTTGTGAAAGCACCTTAGTTCCCCAAATCGGCTGTGCTGTCTCAAACCTCTCTGCCTTTGCACATGCCGCTGCCTCTGCTGGCACATGATGCATCTTCCACGACCCGGTTCCAGCCTCTCCGCTCTGGAAAGCCCTCCCTCCCGTACTCGTGTACTCAGCCGCTCTCTGTCCTCACAGCTCCCTGCACACCCGATTATCAGCGGGCAGTTCCCCTCTCCCGTGCGCCGCAGGCCGAGCAGAGTGAAGGTCTCCCTGTCATCAGCGGCACGGCGGCCCATACCTCCAGGAAAAGCACGGGGCTGCCGATGGCAGCGATTCTGTCCAGCTCCTGCCTGGTCTTCTCCATCTCTGCGCTCCTGTACTCCAGGTGGGTCTTGATGCCATTGGCCTGGCCCAGGGCAGCTTGCTCCTTCTCCTCCAAGAAGAGCATCACGTCAGCCTGGGCCTTCCTCATGGCAGCAAGGAGATCCCCAAACTGCTCCTTCGCCACCGCCTTTACCTCCGACACCGACACCTGGCAGGGGGCGGGGGTGGGGGTGGGGGTGAAGAACCTGTTAGTGAGGCGTCCAACCTTCTCAAAGCTCAACATGCAGAAACGCAAACCCGAGAAACCCGCAAATCAGGGAGCGATTTCCTATTGTAAAAGGAAGCCTTTATTCTCATTTGAATCCTGGGTTCCCGGAAGCAAGAAGGACTCTCCAGGGTATAAGTACTTATTTGCCAATCATTCCCTTAGTCTCTCATCCATCAGATGGGAGGGTGAATTATCTCATTTCTGAGTCCAGCTCTGACAGTCGGGCTGCTCTTCAAGTTTGTGACATCAATCTTCCAACCAGGACAATGTGCGTATTCAGTATACTTGATAGTCATGTTTCTTGTGGTAAAATAATAATTTGGCTTCTTTGTACAAATCAGTAGCATGAATTTGCTTTCTTAGCATTTCCTTTATGTCCAGTTAAACTGCCCACCGGGTCCATCTGAGCCAAAAGCACATCTAACCCTATGGTGTCTGTGCCAGGCACAAAATGTTTAGGGTGTGTGCAGGTGTCCACAGCACCGAAGCATTGCAGGACCAGCCTACCTATGCAGAATGGAATGCCACGTTCAAAAATATATAAAACAGGGCTTCCCTGGTGGCGCAGTGGTTGAGAATCTGCCTGCCGGTGCAGGGGACACGGGTTCGAGCCCTGGCCTGGGAGGATCCCACATGCCGCGGAGCAACTGGGCCTGTGAGCCACAATTACTGAGCCTGCGCGTCTGGAGCCTGTGCCCCGCAGCAAGAGAGGCCGCGACAGTGAGAGGCACGCGCACCGCGATCAAGAGTGGCCCCCGCTTGCCACAACTAGAGAAAGCCCTAGCACAGAAATGAAGACCCAACACAGCCATAAATAAATAAATTAATTAAAAAAAAAAAAAGGATAAGCCCAACTTTAAATATATATATATATATATATATATATATATATATATATATAAAACAAATTCCATGTGATGAATAGCAAGGATTTGCATGATGGCACTTGTGCATGTGGGATTCTATCCTTCCACATCCTTTACAAATGCCTTCAGTCAATGCCATATTTACAACTTCAATCCACATTTTCAATGGTTTCCACTTCTCTTTGGTAGTTCTTAGGTCCTGGTGCTGATGGCTCCCTCTGACAACGCCCAACTCCAGATCGTTGCCCCAACACAAATTACCTGGTTCAACTTCATGTAAAGTTCTTGGAAACACTTTCCTTTGCTCACCCTCCCTTCGCACCACTCCACAGCCCGGAGCCCATGCCCCGCCTGCCTCAATCTCCCCCATTGTTCCTCCATGACCATCCCATCTGAGACCCCTCTGAGCAGCCCCTCCAGGTACTGTTTTCTGTTCTCCTGGGGTCCTGCCGCCTGCCTGGTCACTTTTTAGTTACATAACATAGTAATACAATAACGGCCACATTTAGGAAGTGCTTATCATGGGCCGGGCACTGTTCTGAGCACTGTATACATATTCTCTCATGGCAACCCCAGAAGGTAAATACAGATGGCCCTCCATATCTGCGGATTCCACATTCACGAATTCAACCAACCACAGAATGAAAACATTTGGGAAAAAAATTCCAGAAAGTTCCAAAAAGCAAAACTAGACTCTGCCAAGCTGGCCACTATTTACATAGCATTTACATTGTAGCCGGTATTGTAAGTAATCTAGAGAAGATTTAAAGTATACAGGAGGATGTGCGTAGGTTTACATGCAAATACTGGGCCATTTTATACAAGGGACTTGAGCATCTGTGGATTTTGGTATCCATGGGGGGGGGGATTGGGGGTTGTCCTAAAACCAATCCCCTGAGGACACCAAGGGACGACTGTACTACTACAGTCCCCATTTCTTAGATAAAGAAACTAAAGCAC
Source organism: Balaenoptera ricei (assembly GCF_028023285.1). Classification (NCBI taxonomy): domain Eukaryota; kingdom Metazoa; phylum Chordata; class Mammalia; order Artiodactyla; family Balaenopteridae; genus Balaenoptera; species Balaenoptera ricei. Next base: position 61,352,522 of record NC_082658.1, read on the forward strand.
CACCATTGCAACAGACTGAGTCATTCTTAGGTCAAGGAAGCAACACTCCCAGGCTCTCCTGTCCCATCAACCTGGGGGCCCTGGACAGTTCTTGTTGTCTTTGTGTCCTCATGTACCTCCTACACGGTGGCCACTGTGGTAGCTACCTCACCTGGTTACCATGCAGTTAAGAGAAGAACTGAGTAGGGATCAAAGTGTCTGGAAAATAAAGAGCTGGAAAAAGGCAAGATGCTCCATGCGGTTCTCCAGATTACATTGAGCATGGAAATCAACAATCTCTGAAGGTTTCCAAGACTTTAAAGGGATAATTATTGTTCTTCTTTTCATAAGATTATATGGGTAAGAAATAGGTATTCCTGCTTCCACAGCTAGTTAGTTATAAACACCAAGGAGGAAGAAATTAAGTTGAAATGGTTACATGTATTAGATATGGATGGATGGATGGATGGATGGATGGGTGAGTGGATGGGTAGGTGATGGATGGATGGATGGATAGACGGATGGGTGGATGGATGGATGGATGAATAGGTGGGTGGAAGAATGGATGGGTGGATGGGTGGATGGATGGATAGGTGGGTGGATGGAAGAACGGATGGATGGATGGATGGATAGATGGATAGGTGGGTGGATGGATGGATGGGTGGATGGATGGGTGGATGGATGGATGGATGGATGGATGGATGGATGGGTGGGTGGATGGATGGACAGATGGATGGATGGATGGATGGATGGATGGATAGTGGATACGTAGGTGGATGGATGGATGAATGGATAGAATCATTCTTGATATGCAAAGATGCTGCTGCTGACTGACTGCCATAGGGTAGTTGTTTTGCATTCTCCTCTGAGTTGTGGTTATTGGCTTGCCACTAATGAGAAACCTTTGTGGGAACTGTTTGGGTCTACTTAGAGTTTATTATAGAAAGTGGTCATAAACCAGAGAGACTAAAACTAAGTAGCCTGGCACGCCACTGGCCTTATCAAATACCATCCACTAATTCAGCAGCTCTCACCTCTCTTTTCTGGCTGCCAGGATTTAGGACTGGTGAAAATCGCATGCAGAACACCCTCCCATGATGGAAGAATCCAAGATTATGCATAATTTCTGGAGCTCTAGCTAACCACCCCCCTTGACTCCCACATATACCCTTTTCTCCTGGTCAAAAAAGCATATGCACATATACAAATAAGGACACTGTCATTACAGGACTAGCTTGCTTCTACTCTATAACATTAAAAAGTAAATCACTTGCCAGTTCTGAATCTTGAACTAATTTCATAGCAAATCCCCGTAACAAGGTGAAGTCACCCTGCGGTGTGGCCGACCTTATCTGTACCCACAGTTCTCACCCAATGATAAAACCCATGGGGCCCGTGGACATGGGGGCCGGGCCTGCACCCTGCATCCCACAACCCCGGGTGGGCCTGGCTGAGCACGCAGCAGCTGCCAGGTGTGCCAAAGCCCGGCAGGTGACCCCAGCCAGCCTTACCAGAACGGATTTATGGTTGGCTTGGAGCCTGGCGATGGCGTCTTCATTCAACTTGAGTTTCCGCTCCAGGTCTAACTGGGTGCTCCGAAGCTCAGCCTAAGAAGAGGAAAGGTCAGCGTCAAGGAGGCAGGAGCCCAGGGCACTCGGAAGGTCCCCAGGAGCAAAGGCACCGTCTGCCCTTCTTCCATGGAAAGGGGAGTCAGTCTCAGAAGCTGCTCTCGGAAGCCAGGCTGGAGCACCCACTCTCAGCGGAGGCACAGAGGGTCAGCCGCGGGCCGGCACTTCCTGGGGTGAACTGGCTAAAGTGCAGGGAGAGCTTACGCTGCGCTGGGCATCGCTTCAAGCGTTTCTCTGCGTCACCTCCTATCATCCTGACCATGCCCATAGCAGGTAAACACATTATCTCCATTGTACAGGTGAGAAAATGGAGCCACCTATCCAAGGTCACACAGTTGTCAGTGGAGTTGAGTCCAGCCCATCCGGCCCCAGAACAGCCTTACAAGGAGCACAGGGCGCTTGAAGTCGGGGGTGGGCATCCCAGGCTTCCTACTTAGCAGATGAGACTTCGGGAAAATCTACTTAACGCCTCCACACTTGCATTTCTTCACCTGTGAGGTGGGAGCAGCTAAAGTGCCCAATTCACAGGGTTCCCGCAAGGATGGGAGGCGTGTCAGCAGGAACTCTGTACAGTAGCGGGCACGTTGCAGGTTCTCCATCCGTGTGGGTGGCGTCATTATCCTCATCATCGTTACTAGCTCTACCTCAGCTGCTTTCCATCACGGACTCTTATTCTCTGCCAGATGCAGGCAGAGCGAACCCTCCCCGCCGAGGCAAGTGCCCGCCTGAGAACCCTGGGTTTGCGCCCACGTCAACGCCCCTGCCCAGCCCCACTCTCGCCTCCTGAAACTCCCCAAGCACTGTCTGCTGAGAACGTGCCGAGGCTTGAAACCAGAGCCTTTGCAAGCTTCAGAAGCCCTGTCGCTTTCTGCGTCCACAAGGGCACGAGACAGCAGCAACAGAAAGAAGAGCTTTCACTGATTTTCACAGCAGCGTGTCTGCACGCCAGCTGTGTCGTCATTCACCCTAACAGAACTCGGGGTGCGGGGGCACCGTGACGCGTCTCCCCTTCCTCCCACTGAAGCCCGCGGGAATCCCAGGCCCCAGTGGTGGCAGCCCAGGCAGGCAGGGGACTCGTCTCCCTCTGCAGAAGCCCGGGAACGTTTGCTCAGGCCCTGCGGCCCCGACTCAGAGCCGAGGGAGCCCAGGTGACCTCCCGCCCCTGAGACCTGAGACCTGATGCCCAGGAGTGGGGGAAGCAGGGAAGATGCGGGGTCTGGCCTGTTTGGGGGCAATGTGGAATCTTGGTCTGTCTAGAAGGCTTATTACCCAGTGACCTGCTCCAGGACGGGAGGGGACATGAGCTGCTTGTTGAAAGGTGGTGGGAGACACAACAGAGCACACAGTAGCAACGAGTGCAGAGTGTGTTAAAGCGGTCGGCCCCAGCACCATCCGGGGTCACAGGAGACCCCCAGAGTGTCCAGGGAGGGGGTTTCTCCCCGCTGTCTGCGGACTGCCATAAAAGGAGAAAGGGACTCCCAAGTGCCTAGTGGGGACCTCTGAGTGAGTCACCCCACAAGCAGGCACTCCTGCTTACCACAAGAGGCGGGGCCACTTGGGAGACCAGCATCTCCAGTTTTTCCTGTTCCCAGGAAATGATGGGGTGCCCAGACCCTGGCTCCAGGGTGTCCCAAGGCGTCAGCCATACGCACATCACATCGCAGGCCCAGGCAGGCCCCACACAAAAGCAGGACAGCAGTGCCAATGAGAGTAGACGGCCCCATGTCCAAGGGCACAGAGAGTCCTCCCCGCTTCAGCGGGGTGAGGACAGATGCTGTGCAAAAGGCACCATATCTGGGGTACAAGACCTGCCTCTCTCAGGCTCTACGACCCTCATCAGATGGTTTAGCATCTCCTCTGGTGCCTCAAGGATATGTTAACAAAATCGTTCTTGCTTCTGTCTCCAGGGCAAAGGGGGTACCCAGCTCAGTGGCCAGGGTCGGGTTAGAGATGCAAACTGGAACAGCAGGGGGAGGGAGAAGAGAGGAGGAAATTCCAGATGGTGTCAGTTGCTTGGTGTTTCCCTCTGGAGAGTCTGTGTCTGGGAACACTAGGGTCCCAGCTGGGCCCTGACTTCACTCCTTGGCCGGCTGATGAGAGCTCGCTACATGCCAGTCCAGTTATATAAGACACTGTCCCTGCTCTTGAAAGACATACAGCCTGCTGGAATGTTCAGGATAAAACAAGTTGCATAATACTGAGTCCAAGGCACTCCTCGGAACTTCTAGGAGAAATTCTCCTGAACAGCCTCAAACCATCCGCCTTTTGGCAGCAGATGGGCCGTGAACAATGCTGGTTAACGGCGCCCCCAAGAAGCAGGAACACTTGTGGCTCTCAGACCTTGGCTCCTGCTCCACCTGGAGACTGTGTCCGAGATCCCCACCGTATCCTGAGCTTTCTGGAACCAATGCTGAGATTGGACGCAGTGACCTGCCACTAATGGACTTGAAGGTCTAAGACGGGGCCCAGCCGAGCCTTCCTTCCCCCAAGATACCTGCCCTGACCTCACTGCTGGGGGTCTTCCTCCTTGGAACACGCAGCAGGGCCTTTGTGCTGCCCCAGCCCTTTGGCATCCAGGGAGACGTGGACCTGCCCTGGCTTCCTGACTACAGCCCACGCTCCCTGAGATAGTGTAGCACACTTAGCCCATAGAAAGTACTTGATAACGTTTGATAAACTTGAAAAGGAACAGAAAAGAACAAACAGGAAAGCAGTCACAGAAAGAGTGCAAACTTCACAACTCACACACATGCATGCCACAGCTTCATTTCCCAGCAGCGAGCCTGAGTTCAGAGAAGGTGAGTGGAGTTAAGATTAGCTGCTCTTAAAAGCTAAGGGAAGGGCTTCCCTGGTGGTCCAGTGGTTAAGACTCTGCACTTCCACTGCAGGGGGCACAGTGGTCGGGGAAGTTCTGCACGCTGCAGGGTGCAGCCAAAAAGAAAAAAAAAAGCTAAGCGAGAGGGATGGCCTGGGAATTTGGGGTTGGTAGATGCAAACAATTACATGTAGAATGGATAAACAACAAGGTCCTACTGTAGAGCACAGGGAACTATATCCAGTCTCCTGGGGCAAGCCATAATGGAAAAGAATATTTAAAAAAGAATGTATAGGGCTTCCCTGGTGGCGCAGTGGTTGAGAGTCTGCCTGCCAATGCAGGGGACACGGGTTCGAGTCCTGGTCTGGGAGGATCCCACATGCTGCGGAGCAACTGGGCCCGTGAGCCACAGCTACTGAGCCTGCGCGTCTGGAGCCTGTGCTCCGCAACAAGAGAGGCCGCGATAGTGAGAGGCCTGCGCACTGTGATGAAGAGTGGCCCCCACTTGCCGCAACTAGAGAAAGCCGTCACACAGAAACGAAGACCCAACACAGCTGGAAATTAATTAATTAATTAATTAGTTTTTTTTTAAAAATGTATATACGTGTAAAACTGAGTCACTTTGCTGTACAGCAGAAATTAACACAACATCGTAAATCAACTACACTTCAATTTAAAAAAAAAAAACAAACAACTAAGAGGCCCTGGGACGCTGGCCTGGGCAAGGGGAAGAACGGAGTCCCCATTGGGAAGAGCTGGGCTCTGGAAGCCCAGCGGCACAGAACAAATCATCAGAGAACACCCAGAATTCCCAAATCCAGAGTTTTTGCCCACTGGCATAGCTAGAGACCGTGGGGGCCTCAGGAGGGGCTCTGTCGGTGAACTGAGAAATCAGTCGCTCTGTGGACCCGATGCAGCTCCCGGCCGCTCTGTGTCCCTGTTGCTGACCCCGCTGTTCACGGTTTCCCTTGCACAACATGCCTGAGTGACTGGCGCTTACCTCGATCCAAAGTGACCTTCAGCAAGCGGCTCCAGCGGGCTGGGGCTGGCTGGAGGAGAGACGGAGCTTCTGGAGCCTTACTTATGTCTAACAAGACTTTCAAGATAATCCTGGTGGTGGCTGCAGCCTCATCCAGGTACTGTGTCTTCGGAGCTGGTCTCCTGGGCTCCTTGCAAGAAACCCTTTGGCTCCTGAGCCGTGGCAGGGCCACCCAAAAAGCGCTCACAGAGCACACACGCACTCTCAGCGTTGAAAGCAAGGATGCGGGGTGGAAAGGCAGGAACTCTGCTAGGCACACTGGGAAGGCAGAGGCTGGGCACTGGGCCCGCACCAAGGATCCGGGGTACGGGGCTGCTGCGTCACACCTGGAACCGGCCTGCTTTCAGCACCAAGAACTGCCCCAGTTGTCTGTATTTTACCTCACACCGCTCCCTCCTGGGATGTCTGAATTTGGGGTTCCACACACGAGAAACACAACCCTCCCTGCTCAGAACGACAATTACCCTACGTCTCTGTAACGCACCAGCTTACACTACGTTAAAATTCACATTGTATCTATGCTGCTACAGGCATAGAATTTCTGAAAGGAAACAGAAGAAAGAGTAGATCGTGGTGTCTGCTTCTGAGGAGGGAGATGGGCAGATCCAGGCTGGGAGGGAGGCCTTTTCTGGGAAAATCTATCTCAGTATTTGGTGGAGATTGTTTCTGAACGGGGACATGCATCACTTTTCCAGTGAAACATAACAGAATTCAGATATTATACCCTGAACAAGGGGAAAGCAGTACACTCTGCTTTAATCTCTCTACGACATGTGTGGCAGGGTTTTGGTGCAAAAAAAATAAAGTAAGGTTATAATATTGTGACCTTGGGGTCCTTCCCTGTGTTCCTCCAGTGGGGTGGCTTTCCAGAAGCTTCCACTCCCACTCCATGGCTTAGTCATCTGTATGAGTCTGGACAAATTTGGTGAAGACGAAAAGAGTCACCACCTCAGTGAGTTATTCCAGGACTGGATGGGAAGATCCACGGAAAGCACATAGCACACGGCAAGGCTCCACGAAGACCAAGGAGTCAGTTACGTGGAGCTTTATCCTCTGACCTGTCTGCTGACCCAGAGCCTCCTCTGTGAACGTGACTGTGAACGTGGGGAGTGGGTGGCAGTGACCTGCTCTCCTGATCGGACATTTCCTGGCACTGGAGATGCTGGGAACTGCTGGCAAGTGGATTGTAGAGCTGATAACAATGACTCACTGGCATCTGGAATACAGAGCTTTCTGGAACAATTCCCACTAACGCTGGATAAAATCCACGCTTAAGGGAGGGTGTGGAGGAGCGGGTCCTCCTCCAGGAAGCTCCTTGTCTGCTGCCCCTCCCAGGAAGCTCCTTGTCCGCTGCCCAGGGACCCCCGGGGCCAAGACGCTGCCACAGGCCTCAGTGCAGACAGGGAGCTGCCCAGAGTCTGGACACAAGAAATGTGGGACAAAAGAACTGCACTTCCCCACTGAGAACAAACGTGCTCGTGGAAAGTCCAAGTATGAGAAACGAAGCATATGAATCCATTCCCAGGAACTTCTCCAGGCTCTCAGCTTTCTCAGGGCAAAGAAAAGTCAGCTGTTCTAGAAACGGTTGCCCTACCTGATGGGAATAAAATTACAGGCTACGAGCACAGTATTTCTCAATCTCTTATGATACCTCTATCTGATGAGGAGATTTATTTTCCCTAAGGTAAGCAGTCCTTGACATTGTACCTGGAGGGAAGTTTCCAGTTCTCTCTTATCTCGGCACTATTCAAGCTCTTGGATTTCATACCCGGTGTCGCCAGAGGGGCCCTTGCTACTGATCTCTTGTTTGGGGTAAAGGGGAAAAGAGAACTTCGGGCAAAGTTTTGGCTGTTTTCTCTTGAATTTCTGCCAAGCTTTACATTGCATTCGTTGCCACTCAGATCCAGCCAGAGGGAAACATCTTCTGCACCCAACACCCACCCACGGATCAGTCACCAAAAGCTGAGTGAGAAGTAGCAGGAAAGTAGCCAGAGGAGCGACAGACGCAGACAGAGAGAGTACAGGGACAGCAGGACCGAGATGGCGACAGAGTAACCGACTCCAGTTTCCAAAGCCAAGTGCAAGAGACAGGGATGCTGGCTGCACAGCCAGGGGCCAAAGCTAAGAGCACAGGAGTGAAGCCGGCAGCCCCAGGAGCCGAGGCAGAGCCCAGGCCTCTCCCTGACCCACGGCCTCCCCACCTCCCTCTCCGCACGGACCCCGGCACTTGCCTCCTTGTCCCTGTGAGCGGCATCGAGGGAGACAGAGGCATGGCCCCTGTGCTCGGCCCGGCCGCACTCCTGGCAGATGCACTGCCCATCGGGGCAGCAGAAGGCAACCAGCGGGCTGCGGTGGGCCAGGCACACGAGCAGGTCCCGGTCCTTCACGGGCTCTGCCAGCTGGTGGCCCTGCAGCCTGCTGTTCTCCTGGTGTGGCCGCAGGTGCTCTGGGCAGTAGTTCACCATGCAGGTCAGGCAGGACTTCACGGCCCTCACCCTGTTGGCCCCGAGGCAGAAGTCGCACAGGACCTCCTCCTCCTCCTCCACCTCCGCCCCAGGACGCCCCTGCCAGGCAGAGCCACGGCTCTGTCCCCAGCTCTCCCCCGGGGAGCTCCCCAGGGAGGCTGTGCCCTCTCCTTCTGCTGGGCTGGCCAACCCAGAGTCTGGGCTGAGAGTGGCCGGAGGGTGAGCGGGGACCCCGGGCAGAGGCCCTGGAGCCATCAGATCAAACTCAGCCATGTGGAAGTTCTGCGCAGGAGCTGGGCTTCCTCTGCTCCTGGGCCCAGGATCCTGCCGCCCCAGTCAGATGGGAGAACCACGCCCAGCTGACGGCAGCTGCGGCAGGATTTTAACTGTTTCCTCCCCCCAGAGGAAGCTCGGTCGGTCGTCATTACTCTGCTCGGCTTAGAGGACGGCCAGCTGCAGTGGCCACAAGGCAGCCCGAGTCCCCAGGCTCAGGGAGGCCCAGGCTATCTCCCCACAGGCTCCGACCCGTCCTCCAGCCCAGACCCAAAACTGCTATTCTTCTGTGAATCATTCGCCCCCCCATAATCTCAGCCAAGCTGGGGGATCGGTCTGGAAAGGACTGGAGATTCCTGGGCTCTGCGGTCAAAGCCCTCGCACAGAAACGAAGACCCAACACAGCTAAAAATAAATAAATATATTAAAAAAAAAAAAAAAAAAAAGATCAGGAGACCCACCTGAGACCCGGCACACACACCCTCATCTTGTCAGAGACCTCACCTCTGAACCACTGCTATAAAACCCCTCAGCAGATCCTCCCGGGCTGGGACACATAGTTCTTTGAGGCTGGCACTGGCTGTGGCCCCCTTTGCCTGGCAAAGCGATAAAGCTATTCTTTTCTTTCTACTTCACCCAAAACTCCGAGATTCGATTTGGCACCAGTACAGAGAAGCTGAGCTTTCGGCATTGGTTAGGACTTCAACATCCGATGCGGGGTTTTGGCGGGGGGCGGGCGGTTCACAGTTCAGCCCATAACAGACGCCAGGGGAGAAGGTGGGAAGCATCTCGCGCCTCAGAAGAAAGGTGCTCCTGGGCAGCGCCACTGGGTGGGGACGCCAGGGGGGCACCAAGGAACCCAGGACCGTTCCAGGGTACCTGGCCCCCAACGTTCGTAGCCTAGAGCAGCAGTCCCCAACCTTTTTGGCACCAGGGACTGGTTTCACGGAAGACAATTCTTCCACGGACCGGGGTCAGGGGGAATGTTTCGGGATGAGTCAAGCGCATTACATTTACTGTGCACTTTATTTCTATTATCGTTACATTGTAATATATAATGAAACAATTATACAACTCACCACAATGCTGACAGGAGGCGGAGCTCAGGCAGTAATGCGAGTGATGGGGAGCGGCTGTAAATACAGATGAAGCTTCGCTCGCTCACCCACCACGCACCTCCTGCTGTGCAACCTGGATCCTAACAGGCCACGGACCACCACTGGTCTGTGGCCCGGGGGTTGGGGACCCCTGTCCTGGAGAGGTTCTACAGCTCCCCCACAGGATTTCTTCATATACACTCAAGTGGATTTGGAAAACTAAGGGAACAGAGGGAGAATGGGGTGGGGGCCGGTCCAGCTCGCCCCTGAGATTAGGGATGGGGTGGGTCCAAGCCATCGCACTCCCCCATGGCTCTCCACCCCGTGTGATTTGGCAGGATCTGGATTAAAGCACATAAACCAAGGGGCAGTTCTTGTCACTGACCGAGAATTCCCGCTTGGTGTTGGAGGGCATGGAAAACAGTAAAAATCTATGTCAGATGCAGCTCTGTTGACTGTCAGCATGTACAGAGCACGCATGTCATGACGGCCTAGATGCGGCCCTTTTCAGCAGTACGAAGGTTCCTGAGTATCCCTGACCTGGCTGCCCTCTTCCACTGCTGAAGACACGCCAGAAGAGGTTCCCAGAGGTTCCCCTGCGTTTCATTTCATGGTTTTAAATCTCTGGCCAGGAGGGAAAGGAGCTGGCTTCTCGCAGCCCAGAACGTTCCTGGAGTCTTCTACAACATTAACGAGTAGGGTTGCTTTCTTTTCTGTCCCTCTCTCCGAATGGCCTGGTTCTGGAAGCTGAACTGGCCCACCCACATGCCACAGCGCCTCTGGTATTTCCGGGGAGGGGGAGGCGGCGTAGCTGCCCAGCCTGACCCGTCCCACGACCTCAGGCGCCGATCGGGGGGCACTGAGCCCGGCTCTCCCCTACCTCCCCGCCCCTTCTCTCCTGCTGACCCCGGAGGGCAGCCCACAGCTTTGCTCAGCCCGTCCCGGTGCCCCATCGGAGCTCCAAGCGACCAGACATTCCACAGCAGCTTGGAAAACAGGAAACCTGAATTTTCAGTCCCAGCCTGAACTGGGAAAATCATTTGTCCTCTCTCAACCCCAGCTTCCTCATCTATGAAGTGAGGAGGTTGGCCGAAGCCAGGGCTGGTAAACAGATTCCCAGTGTGGCTCTCGGGGAAACTGCGCTGTGTCTGAGATCCGCCTGAGCTTGTGGGAAAAGGGCGCCGTGGCCAAGCTGTGACATCTGCCCGGACTTGGGCCTGAGAGCACTGACCCCGTGGCGGCCTCTGGCCCTCCCAGGACCACAGAATCCACCTCAACTTCTAAACCCCCTCCCCCGCCAGGCCTGACACAGCACCTTCCGGCCGGCCTCCAGGAGCTGCAGGGCACCTCATCACACCCAGGCCTCCTGGGTCAATGCTCCCGCACCGGAAGGCAGGGCTAATGCCCACGTATGTCCTAGACCCTAATTCCCTCTTGACCCAGCGCTCACAGTCACCACCCCGCCCCCGCTGCGCCCTGAGCACCCCAATATCCTCAGCCTCTTCTCAGACAGTCCCCTGCCTCCCTGCCTTAACCGGAGCTCGGCTTTCGCCAAAGACGCTGCTTCTCCTGCCGCCTCTCGGCTGGTGCTATCCTTCTCCCCCCCACCGCCCCCCACCAACGTATCTCAGAGCCGAGGTGGGGGTCCTCCTGACCCCCCGTCACAATTTCCAGACCACCTCCCGGCCCTCTCATCACACCTGCTCCCCGGACGTCAGATGGCCCTGCAATTCCACCCTGTCCTGTCCTCCAGGCCAGCCTCCCATCACTCAACCTCACATGAAACAGGTGTCTCTCTCTCTTCGGCACAAAACAAATTTTGTAATTTCCTTCTTTCCTGAATCAAACCTGCCACCAGGGATGTTAGGGCCAAGCTGTGGCTTGGTATTCCTTCCCAGAATTGAGGGAGGTTTCCCTGCTCAGAATTTTGAAACTCAAACTCTACCAAGCCATGTGGTAGGAAATCGGTCGGCAGGTAGGTCATCATTAATCTTTCATCCAGTTGACTCTGCGATGAATAATCCCACAAACTGACAAACTCCCTTGGAGTCACATGAACGATGGCTGCCAACAGATCCCTTCCCAGTTTATGGGTTTAAGGCCATCACCCTGAGGGATCTGGAAGAATTCAAGAAGAGCATTCTCAACCCAAAGACTCTATCTGGCAGCTTCAGACTAAGGAAGCCCCGCAGCCTCTCTCCTAAGGAAACAGCTTCAAAAATCTCTCTGGATATTTTTCGTCTGTGTCTGCCAAGCTGTGACTCACAAACCTAGCTAATATTTGTCCATCAGAAATTAAGAAAAAGCAGGCAATCAGACTGAGAAAAATAAGAATAACATAATAAACAAGTCATAGATCTGAATTTGATTGATTTCAAGGGATGATACTTGATTGAGACTGTGTCCTTCCCCCTTTTCTGGAACTGAAAGTCTTATCTTTTATGAAAACTATGGTGATAACAGTGAGGTGGAGTTATCTGGAAGAGTTACATTTAAATCAGTCCTCCAAATTCACTGTGCAGTTTTTCTGGTAAAATCCCCAAATCAGAGAACCACAGAGCTGGAAGCTGCATCACCACTCTTCCAGAAACCAGCCCAGACTTTTCCTGATTCACCTGGGGGTGTGGGCCCAGTAGACTTTCTGGCCTGGGGTTGCCACCAGCAAACTGGTCCCCAGCCCTGCTTTTCTCCTAAAATGAGAAGACAGCCTCTTAGATCGTTTTTGGTAATTAACTACTGCAAAACAAGAGAACAAACTGCAGGAGAGGAGAACAGACTCAAAGGATCTTTGCTCCTAGTCTCAGAGCACAACAGGTGTGACCACACGAGCCCCTTCTGAGTCCCCCCCCCAAACCTCCTGTCTCTTTGTCGGGTAGTGACTGGCCCACTGAGGAAGGCAGGGCTGTCCCAGGGTATTCCACATGTCTGCTCTTCACAAAGACGGGGGCACACACGTTGGTTCAGAAAACAAGATTGTGAGCCTGCATAGGGTTTGCCTTGCCCGTGAGCACCTAACACAATGCCTGCAGGACTCCTGATGATGGGTGGAGAAAACTGGCCTACAGACCACCTGCAACTAAGGAAGCACACGGGGTCATTTCCTGCCGAGGCCACAGAAGGTCTGGCCCGGGGCTGTTCCCAGCTCACTCTTGTTTGCCGACGAGGTGTGGTCATGGTGCACCCTTGAGCAGCAATCCTCCAGTCACCCAGGCTCTCAGGGCCAGAATTAGCAGCTGGACCTCCCAGGAACCTCCGCAGGAGCGTTCAATGCCCTAGAAACGAAGAGCCCAGGACCTGGACCACACTCTCCAATCATTCCTCATAAATTCCAGACCCAAAGACGTGACGTTTTATGTGGCACATGGTCAGCACATGCCTCACACTCTGAGAACTGTGTATGAGAAAACCCAAAGTAACTACACAAAGTAAACTCTAGTCACCTTTACGGCTTAGGCTTAAAATGGCAAAACAACCTACTGCGACCAAATGAGCGAATCTTTTCAAACACGCAACAAATGCTCTCTCTTGCCCTGGGGACGGAAGATGGGTTCCAAGTCTAGCTCACCCCAGAGGTCCTAGGACAGCTGTTGCTTTGGTACCACTGTTGTTTGGCCAGTTTTCTGGACCTGGGACAGCTGCGCACCCCCAACCAGTCAGAATGGGCACCTCGGATGGAAAGATGCGGAAAATGACCCAAAAGCCCCTATATTTCCCTGTGCTGTACAATATATCCTTGTTGCTTATCTATTTTATACATAGTAGTTTGTACATCTTAATCCCCTACCCCTGTCTTGCCTATTCCCCCTCCCCTCTCCCCACTGGTAACCACTAGTTTGTTCTCTATATCTGTGAGTCTGTTTCTGTTTTGTTATATTCATTCCTTTGTTTCATTTTTTAGATTCCACATATAAGTAATAACATAGAATATTTGTCTTTGTCTGACTTATTTCACTTAGCATAATACTCTCTAGATCCACTCATGTTGCTGCAAATGACAAAATTTCATTCCTTTTTATGGCTGAGTAGTATTCCATTGTATATATGTACCACATCTTCCTTATCCATTCATCTTTTGACAGGCACTTGGGTTGCTTCCATTATCTTGGCTATTGTAAATAACGCTGCTATGAACATTGGGTGCATATATCTTTTCAAATTAGTGTTTTCACTTTCTTTGGATATATACCTAGGAGTGGAATTGCTGGATCATACGGTAGTTCTATTTTTAGTTTTTTGAGAACACTCCATACTGTTTTCCACAATGACTGCACCACTTTACATTCCCACCAACAGTGTACAAGGGTTGTGTTTTCTTCACACCCTCTCCAACATGTTATTTGTTATTTTTGATGATGGCCATTCTGACGGGTGTGAAGTGATATCTCATTGTGGTCTTGATTTGCATTTCCCTGATGATTAGAGATGTTGAGCATCTTTTCATGTGCCTGTTGGCCATCTGCATGTCCTCTTTGGAAAAATGTCTATTCAGGTCTTCTGCCCATTTTTTAATTGGGTTGTTTGGTTTTCTTGCTGTTGAGTTGTATGAGCTGTTTATATATTTTGGTTATTAACCCCTTATCAGTCATATCATTTGCAAATATTTTCTCCCATTCTGTAGGTTGTCTTTGCATGTTGTCAATGGTTTCCTTTGCTATACAGAAGCTTTAAAGCTTAATTAGGTACGATTTATTTTTGTTTTTATTTCTTTTGCCTTAGGAGACATATCCAAAAAAAATATTGCTACAATTTATGTCAAAGAGTGTTCTGCCTAGCAACAAGGGACATGATGGACCCAGAGCAAGCAGCAACCACCCTGGCATCAAGGGGCAAATATTTTAATCATCAATATTTTCTGTCAGAATACTTGCAATCAAAAGAGGAAAATGAGAGAGGAAATTTTCACATATTGAGGTATGGGGAAGTCATTCTGGCTTATACATGATTTAACTTAAACTTTACACTAACCAGAACAGTCTGCTTTGTGGCCTGTCAAACATACACTGCACATCTGTTTTAGCCATGGAAGAAAAGAATGTAATTAAAAAATCAAAATGCAGTAACTGTGGTTCGGGCATCTCTGCATGTGGAGTTAGATGAAGCCCAGAGGAGGGTGCTGGTGATAGCACTAACACCAGTATAAATGCTCAGGGCCCTCATGTACCAACTGGGTGAGTCGCACAACAGCCCCGAGACAGCGGCCATTACTATTCCTATTTAGCAGATGAGGAAACTAAGTTTTCTGGGGTTAGATAACCTGCCCAAAGACCCTTGGTTCTGAACCAGCTGGATTTGAACCCAAGAGGCTGATTCAGAACCCGTGACACCGGAGGGGAGCAAAAGTAGACCCCAAAATGTGTCTCTCAGGCATGAGGACTAATTCAGGCTGATTATTTTTAAGAAACAGAAGACTCAAGAATTCTTTCTGTTTACCTCCCCTGAGCAGCCTAGAAGAATGTAGAGCAAGGACCCATTCCAGTAAGTGAGCTATCCCCATAGATATATATAGTATGAACTGAGTGGCAGACAGGGAAGAACCCAGAAAAGTCTGTTTGTTAAAATTCTTCTCCGAGTCCCATTGTCTCTGCTGGCCCAGCAAACACTTGTTTTCCAAACATTTGCTTTTCCATCTTCATGTGAATTGCATTCCTCCCCTTTGACATCCCAAACCACTACCCCCAACATCCTCTTCTGTCTTTAGCTGAAGATGGTATTTAAGGTGAGAGTTTCAGCCATTTTGGTGAGTTACTCATTTTTCCTGGGTCTTTCCCATGTACACATGTTATTAAACTTTCATTTAATTTCCTCCTGTTGATTTGTTTCATGTCACTTTAATTCTTAGACCAGCCAGAAGAACCTAGAAGGGTAGAGGGAAATGTCTTCCTCCCCAACAATGCTAACGAGGACATGTCTACAGTTTCTATTACAATGTGCATTACCACACTGCATTGTGTTAACTCTCCTCCAGCAATCTTGGAATGGGCTCCTCTTAGTTATTTACTTATTTTTTAATAATAAAAAAGGACTACTGACCTAGATCCCTGAACAAAGAGAGGAAAAACCAGAGAACTTCCCCACCTCCCACCCCAGGGATTGTCTGTGGCTGGGTCTGAGGACAAAAGGTCTGTATACATAATATACTCTCTTCCTCACCAAAGGCCCCTCCCTGCAGGAAGATGCTGGGTCTCAGGAGCTATAGAAGCTGCATCCTTACTTGCACTTTGCCACAGCCCACACACATTCGCTCAAATGGTTTCAATTTCCACCTCACTGTTGCAAACCAGAAGTTGAAGAACGCTCTGTATTTCTGTACCCCTGACTGGGTGGAGGAAGCATAACATCTGTATCTGGATTTCCAGGGATGAGGGGGTCGCCCTGATCCAAAGCCTGGTGCACAGACTCAGGAACTAAATGAAACACCAAGAGTAGGAGCTATTACCTCCATGGGAATGAAATAATTGCTGTCTTGCCAAGAATATTTTAGTAGGAAAGAAACAAGCTTATTAAACAGGAGATGTGTCTGTATATGTTGGGGGAATCCAAATATAATCAGAAAGAGAATCTGGATTAGAAGCGTTAGGTGGTCAGAGCCCTGATGCTAGCACCTGCCAGCTGTGTGACCTTGGTAAGTAGCTTAACCTCTCTGAATCTCCATTTCCTCATCCAACAAATGGGGATGCAATATCTGGTCCAGCTAACTTATAGTGTGGTTTGTGAAAAGATGGAAGTGAAGCCATCATATAATGCAAGTGAATCTGTATACTAATGATATTATGGTCACAAACACGCCAGGACTTAATGAGCAGAAGCCTCCTTCAAATGAATTCTCTTAAGCTGTGAGACAAGGAACAGGCTAAGGATGACCCTCCTCTCTCCAAAAGTTATGAAAACCTAATTTCCCCAGGTCACAGAAGCCTGTGAATACGAAGAGGGTCACTTTTATAGTCACCATTCATGTTTCCTTGCTCCTTCCCCTGCAGACTAAGGCCAGGGTCCCAGACCTGTACAACCCCTCCTCCCAGTGTTTCTGGGGGTCCCCGGGGGCACCACCATCCACTGGGTACCTTCTTCTCCCACCACTGCTGCCTCTGATGCTCTAGAGTCCAAAGGGGCCCAGGGTTGCCCAGGGTTTGTAACACGTTTTCTTGTTTGTTTGTTTGTTTTGGCTGCACCAGGTCTTAGTTGCGGCACGCAGGATTTTTAGTTGTGGCATGCGGACTTCTTAGTTGCGGCATGCATGCGGTATCTAGTTCCCCAACCAGGGATCGAACCCGGGCCCCCTGCATTGGGAGTGCTCACCAGACCACCAGGGATGGAACACAGGCTCCCTGCATTGGGAGCGCCTGCTGGACCACCAGGGATGGAACCTGGGCCCCCTGCATTGGGAGCACCCGCTGGAGCACCAGGGATGGAACCCGGGCCCCCTGCATTGGGAGCGCCCACTGGACCACCAGGGAGGTCCCGTAACATGTTTTGTCAGAGGCGTCCCAAACCCAGGGTCCCTCCCATCTTCCTGAAACTGCTCATTCTCTCTTTGCTCAGAGCCCCTTTTCTCCCTGAAACTCCATGATCCCACAGAGGCTAGCTGTGGACATATTCTGCCCTCCTCAGGACCACCCTCCACTCTGACCCTGAAGCTGTGCACAGCCAAACCCACCACAGTCGACCCCTTCCCTCGGGACAGACGCTCTGCTGGGCCGCTCCTCGGCCTCTCGTGCGGAGACCCCTGGGGGGCTGCCCCACGAGTTCACCAGAAAGGCCCAGACTTTCTGAATCCCACGTTCTAGCTTCACTCTAAATCACCAGAACATGGCTTTTTCTTTTTTTTCTTCCGCAGCTTGGAAAACAGGACTTCCCAGCACCCAGGGGGCTCCAGGGATAGACTCTGTTCATCTACGCCGGGCCTGGTCGTTCCGGCCCACTGGCCTACGCTGACTGCTCCAGGGATGCGGATGTCCATGCAAATTTAGGCCGAAGATATCTGAGAAGTCTGCTGGGGTTTTCCTGGCTCCTAAGAGATAATTGGGAAACCGGCCTCTTTCCCTCTGGAGATGGACCAAGAAGCGTTGTTCCTGGCAACTATCCTAGGTATGAAGGGACCAGCTTAGGATGGTGCCCTCACCGCGCACAGCAAAGCAGAGACTAAGAGGACCTCGTCCTTGGCACCACTGAGCTGCAGAATCAAACTGATCCACTTTCTAAGCATTTCGTTATGATTTTTAAATGTTTGGATTGGTCGGCAAATAGCCTAAAACATCTGACCTGACGGAGGAATACTTTGAAAAGCATGTGCCCTGAAACCGGCTTGAATTCTTCTGCCACAAGCACTTTAAGTCAAGTGTACCTCCAGGTGCTACTGGCCTTTTTTCAGGAAGGAATGGACATTGTCAGGAGACCTCAACCACAAAGCTCATCACAACACCCTTGGAGCTATGTGAGATGGTCTCCTCAGCACACAGGAGCCCTTTCACTTTACAGGCATAATTTCTACTGGTGACAGTCACCGGACGCTGTTCCCCACCCCTTGTCCCAGCCTGGCATTTGACGTTTCCTGCTTTCCTCGCCCATCCTTAACTCTTGGTACTCCTTTTGGGGTATAATGGCGGGCCCAGGCTGCCTGCATGTGATGTGGCCATCCAAGGCGGCTCCAGCTTTGGAAACGTGGCCCACTCCACATTTGCCTCCTGCACCCTCGTCTTGGCCGGGAAACTGGCAATTCCTGCAGCTCTGCAGTGCGTGCTCTGGAATTAGGTCATCTGGGTTCAAACCTTCAGGGGTGACCTTGGACATGTCCTTACCTCCTCCAAGTTTACCCAGATGGAAATGAAAACAGCACTCAGCCTCCAGGATGCTGAGAGCATTAGATTATACGGTGCATGTCTCGTACAGCCTCCCTTTTCAACAGGCCAGCGTCCTCAGGAGTCATTCCTACGTGGGGATTTAGCAGAGGGTGAATGGTGGCTAAGCATGCTCCCACCAGCCCTTGAGCCGCTCAGAGGCCACTTCTCCCTCCTCCAGACCTGGTCCTGCCCTCTCAGCCCCACACTCTCTCCTCTGGCTTCTTCTCTGACAGACTCTTAAAGAAACTCTGAGTCCTAGATTTGAGCTAAGGGATCATTTCTGCCTCAAGATCCCACCCACTTCCCTCCAAACATCACCCCTCAAGTGTCAGCTCAGGTTCTGCCCCCTTCATAAGTAAATATTGATTTTTCCATTTCCTCACTGCCCCTAGAGCTTATCATCTATTCCAAAAATACAGTATTTGGCAGATTATATAACGCATACAGTAGGTGCCTAATAAATACTTGTTAAAGTGAATCCTCCTGAGACCTGGCTGTGAGAGGCCAGGCCCAGAGTCAGCTGTGAGCTCAGGTACGGCTGCCCCAAAACCAGGTCTCTATTTGTACTGATTCCGGCCCAGTTTTCATAAGCGTCCCAGATTCCGTACCATGACCTTGTTGGGGTTTCCTTGAACTTCCTGGTTCAGACTCACCTATGTCTCGTCCACTATTTACAGACATTGCATACATCCTGCTTTGAATCCTTCGGTTTCTGGTCCTCCAATTTCATCTTTCACACAATCGGGCCCTCAGACCACTTCCACCTGACCCCCAATCACAGAGCATCTCCAAGACAAGGCTGTGTTCTTCCTGAGCTCGACAGCAGGACTGTCTCTGAAATCCCAGCCACTGCCACCACCAGCACCAGCACCACAGCTGACTGCTCACGTGCTGAGTGGCAGATACACGTTATAACATCTCTGTGAGAGCGGGTTTATACATGAGATTGGGTGGCCACACGCCTCACATACGATGGAGCTGGGATTTAAATGCACACTGGTCACTCCAAAGCCAGGAGAAGCCCCAGGTGGACTGCACGGAGGCTGGTCCTCGGGAGGGGCAGAGGTGCTGTGAGGTACCTTTCATCTCCGCGGGCAGGGAGGTGGTCCCTCACCAGCAGATTTGGGGAAGCTTCTTCTGACTTGGCTGGTAGTGGAGAAGCGGGCTGTCCATGCTCGGGCTCTGTCTGTCCTTCAGCTGAATCTTCTCAGGAGGCCCCCCTCCCCAAGGGAGGAAAAAACGGGCACATTCTCTCCTGAAACGTCTTTACCTCATTTTAATTCTTTCCCAAACACCGAAGCGCCCTCCAGTGAAAAGGGTCTCCATGTGTCTGCCCCAGAGTCAGGCCTGGCCTGAGAGATGACCCAGAAGGCAGGGTTCATTCATCCATCTATATCCAGGCTGCACCCATCCCACGCTTGTTGTGAGATACTGTGCAGGTCACAAAACACATACAGGCTATGACACAGGCCCTGCCCACAAAGAGCACAGGTGGCCAGTCCTACATTCACAAAATCTCCGGAATTCCACCTTGACTTGGCTGAGAGCTCTGCTTTTTGTGCTGCGGCAGTCACCTTGCAGTCGTGAGGACCAAGGCAAGGGCCAAGTCAGTAGTTGAGGAAGATGGAACAGGAAGATGGGAAGAGCTTCGGTGACACTGCTGAGCTGTTCAAAACTGCTTGTTTCCCTGGTGGCGCAGTGGTTGAGAATCTGCCTGCTAATGCAGGGGACACGGGTTCGAGCCCTGGTCTGGGAAGATCCCACATGCCGTGGAGCAACTAGGCCCGTGAGCCACAACTACTGAGCCTGCGCGTCTGGAGCCTGTGCTCCGCAACAAGAGAGGCCGCGATAGTGAGTGGTCCCCGCTTGCCACAACTAGAGAAAGCCCTCGCACAGAAACGAAGACCCAACACAGCCAAAAATAAATAAATAAATAAATAAAGCCCATGGTTTTTAAAAAAAAAAACAACTGCCTGTTTTCAGGCTTCAAGTCATATCAGATGATAAATGTCCTTGAGGTCCAGCTGGAAGCAGTGTAAGTGGTACACTATCTCCACGTGGCAGGAAAGGTACCCAGAAGCAGGTCCGATCTACACCCTTACAGCCTGGGATCCAAAAGGGAAGAGACCTTCTTCCCACCAGTCTCCACACAGCAAATGTCATGGAAGGGCAAGTCAATGCCGTTTACCCTGCCTGCCCACCCCAGGTCGGTCACCACCAGTAATACCTGGGGTCAGCCTGGTGGATCACAGAATGGTGGGCAGCCCAGAAATCAGTACTGGACGTTGAGTCTGCCCATGGCCACAAAGGAGGGGCACAGTGTTTGACTAAAACCACACCTCATGGGTCCCTTATGGTGAACACAAGCCAACCAGGGCAATACAGCAGCTAAAATAGGATTTAAGAGCCAAGTTGAACCCCCGGTTCTGAATCATCTTTGAAAAGCACAAACGGGCTCACGTGGTGGCAGCTGTAATTCAGAGGGTGGTACAGGTGGGTTTCACACTTTGCTGGGATGACATGTCAGTTGTAAGGGTGAAAAGGCAGCACAGTGACCCCATTTCCCGACTTGTAGCAGAGGGGAGGGCAGCTGAGGCCCAGAAAGGAGCGCCTGTCCGCGGTTGGGTGCAGGCTTGGATGAAGTTGAAAGTTAAATCAGCATCAGGATGGTCAAAATTGGTTGGAGAATTCATAACGCACAGCAGATGGGGATAGTAAATATGAGAGCTGTAGGACAGCAAAGGTGATAAAAAGCCTGGATGAATGTACAACGTGAGTAAAGACAAAGGTGGGAAAAACTCAGCCTGAAGAAATCCAGACAGAGGTAGAGGAGGACCTGCTCTGACTTCTGACCACACACCCCTAATCTGTTCAGATCCTGGCTTTCTCCCCAGCATGACCTATCAGCCCCTGCATCTCAAAGCTGGACAGACTACATCCTAAGAAAATGGGCATCAGGGAAGCTTCCTGAGGCAGGCAGGTGACGGTCTCAGGATCAAAGTAACATGTGTCTTAGATCTGCTGCCCCGACCACGAACCCGAACACGGTGCTTCCACTGACCCCTTAAAGCACGTGTTCCCCTCCCGCTCTGGACTGGCGCGTGTGGCTTCTGGATCGGTGTCAGGTTTGAAACTTGATCCTGCCTGGGACCTATCCTGACAACCATATGAACCTATTGGTTTTGTTTCCCTCAACTGAGCATAGGGGTTTCTGAAGTTTCATCTTTGAAGTATGCTGCGGCTTCACCTTGGGGGCCTGGGGAAGAGTGTGCTCATTCCGTCCCCGTAAACCCGAAGCCCAGGTGGACCCACGGGCCTGGGAGCATCGGGTCAGGCTGAGGCATACAACACACGCCCTCCAGGGTTGCAGGAGAGCGGTGGGAATTACAAGTCTGTGCCGTGGAAGCTTTAGTTCCTGCACCACCACTCATTCCAAAAAGCAGATGCAAATGTTCAATAAAAAGTATACAAAAAGGTCATAGGCAGTTGGGTAGGATTAAAGGTCATCCACCCAACAAGCCTTGTTTGCTTTTGGCAAGTTGTTCTGTTTGCTTTTCTTTCTAAGTCATTCAAACCAGTTACTCATTATTTAAAGGCATGAGGAAGGATCACAATATATTAAGTTTCTTAAAGATTATAAAATGGATCGTGCACTTTGAGACTAATTATGTCAAAAAGAACAGCTTCAGTGTATGTGTGTCTACGTGTAGACAGCGGGAAAAGAGCTCCATGAAATTATCGCAGGTAGTTACTTTTTTCCCATATTTTCCAATTTTTAAACCAACAACTCATAATGTACAAAATCATAAAACTGCAACTTTAAAAAATGAACCTGTTTGTTGGCACAGCTCCTGTGGCGGCTCAGTGATCGTCTTCCAAGCAGAGACGCCCAGGATTTAGGAGTCAGAAGACGGGTTTGCACTCAGCTCAGCTGTTCGTTAGCCACTTCCAGATGTCATCTGCCTTCCGAGCCTCTAGTTCCTTCACCTGTCAAATTAGAGTAGTACTCACTTTGTCTAACTCTCAGGGTTATTGCAAGACTCTAAATTTTAGATCAAGATGATGTAGTGGTAAGTTCGATAATGACTAGACAGCCTTCCAGGGACCCCCTTTCTCCCGGTCGCCCTCATCTCCCGGCCACCACTCTCCCATCTGCTCTTCTTGTTCCTCTCTTTCTCCCCGGCTGGTAAAGACGAGAAGCTCCTTGAAGCTCAAGCCACGATCACTTCCCCTTCCCAACCTATTCTCTGCCCTCGATGAGTTCACCCCTTCCTTAGACTTCAGCTACCGTCGGTACAAACTGACGTCTCCAGCTCAGACTTTCAGATCCGTATCTCCAACTATGTTCTAAATATAAAGACTTGACGTTCTCAGTCACCTCAAACCCAGCACAGCCCAAATGAAACTGATGACCTTTCCGGATGCCCCCCCAGACAAAGCTGGCCCTCTTCCTGGTTCTCGTCCCTGAGGTTGCTGCCAGCACTCAACCAGATACCCAGGGAGCGCCCCTCCCTCCTCCCTTTCCCTCGTCCCCCACATCCATTCCATCACCATTTTACACCCCAAGTACCTCCAGCACCTTTACCCTTTAAGTTCCATGACTGTAGCCGGAGCCACCACTGTCTCTCACGTGCATTACGGTGACAGCCTACAAACTGGAACCCTTGCATCCACCCGCCACTCCCTGCAATCCGTTCTCCATAGTGCATCCAGGAAAAGCTTTTTTATTTCTTTATTTACTTATTATTTTGCGAGATCTTAGTTCCCCATCCAGGGATTGAACCCAGGGCCACCGCAGTGAAAGGACCCAGTCCTAACCACTGGACCGCCAGCGAATTCCCGAGGGAAAGAGCTTTAAAATCCACCTTACCGAGGTGTAATGTACATGCAATCGGAGTGTTATGTTTCTTTACACGACACCTTCCTCTGTGCAGCTCGCCCCACAGTTTCTAGCTGCTTCAGCTGCTCTGGACCCTGATTTCTCCAGACCCTCAGCTTAGCGGGGCCTCTGTGCTCTGCTGGACTCCAGCTCTCTGTGTCATGGTTGCGAAATTGTTCCCAGACAGAAAGTTGGGTGGCCACTGGGCTCACCTCTTGAGTTTTTCCTTCTGTCAGGGATCAACAGTCTCGTGCTGCCTGTCATTCACTGCCTGAAAATAGTTCTCTCTTACATCTTGTCAAGTTTTATAGAGGTTTGTGGTGGGAGGGCTAGTCTGGTACCAGTTACTCCATCGTGGGTGGAAACAGAAGTCCAGAGAAAGCTGAATAAAATATAGATCTGATCATATTATTCCTCTGGTCAGAATCCGTCTGTGGATCCATGGCTCTAAGGATAAAGATCCAATTTTAAACGGCCTGCAGGGCCCTGTATGATCTGAGCCTGCTCTCACTCCAACCCCATCCCCTTCTCCTCCCGCCCACGTGCCTTCTTCAGCCTCTGGCGGCTTTGAGTCTCTTGCCATGTCTTCTCCTCCCACTCGGCTTTTGTACATCACAGAAGTCATTCTAGCACTCTTCCCATCCCTCCTCACCAGCTATAAAGCTACCATGAACAAAACACTGTGAAGCTGGCGCAAGATCAGATAGAACAGAATCCAAAAATAGACACAGGGATGCATGCAGTTCATTACAAGGGGAAAGGAAGGAATTATTTAATAAAGGCTGTTAGTTCGATTGGCTAGCTATTTGAGAAAATATTAAGTTTTATCCCTAACTCAACCCTTATTCAAAATCAAAACTCAGACAAAGTATTAATAAGCAAAACATATAAAAAACTACTTCGAACTGATTTTTTTAAAAAAACAAATATAAAAATGGGAAAGGGAAATACACTGATAAACATATGAAACTATAAACATATAAAAATATATCCAAACTCATACAATAAAACATAAATTAAAGATAGTAAAATATCAATAGTATCCAATGTCGGTGAGAGTAGGGGAAACAGGTCCTCTCCTGCACTGTTAGAACATGAATTAGTGCTGCCGTGTCATCAAGTTTCCAACGAACATACACTCTGACTTATCACATTTCTGGGAATCTATCCTACAGAAATAGCAGCATGACCACAAAATTGCTTGCATCAGCAAAAAAAAAAAAAAAATTTGGAAAGAACTCAAGTTCTTCCAAACTTTTATATAAGAATATATATAAATAAATTATAGTGCATTCATACACCGGAACACTGTGCATCCATTTAAAACGTGAGGTAGCTCTAAAGTACTTGTAAATTCGTCCACAGTATGATGTTGAGAACTAAAAGTGAGTTGCTAAACAAAAGAAACAGTATGATACTAGTGACGTGTGTGTCCACACACACACAACATATGCATATGTATACACACACATATCTGAGAAAGGAATCGGGATAGATCCTCAGATTCAAACTCAATTCTTTAAGGGTAAGACTTAAAGGGGGATCAGAAGAACCCTTATGTTGTACTTTATATACTTCTATATTATTTGAACCTGTTGCAAAGAATGTTTCACTTTTGTAATTTAAAAACAACTTGTGTGTATGTTAAGAGTGACGGACTGTTATTACAATCAACTGTGGGGCTGGTGAGCGCCTGTGATTCAACATCTCAGCAGCAGGCATGACTGCCGCCTGGTGGTCACATGCCGCCATGGCGGATTGCCTATCAAGGTTTCTCAGCCTCCCCACTGTTGCCACGTGGGGCGGGATCGTTCTTTACTGCAGGGAGGCTGCCCTGTGCATTGTAGGATGTCTAAAGCATAAGCATCCCTTGCTTCTGCCTCTAGATGCCAGTGACACCCCCTCCCCAAGTGGAGACAACCAAAAAGGTTTCCAGACACTGGCAATTGTCCCCCCTCAGGGGCAAAAACACCCGTGGTTGAGAACCGTGAATCTAAGACCCTTGTGAGTGCAAAACAAACAGATAAAATGTGTTCGTTCATTCACTCACAAACAGCTCACACGAGGCAAAGTCTTTGCGAGATAAGTTCCTAACGTCAGCTGCAAGGAGTAACCCGCGGCGGCTCTTCACAGCTTCGCGAGGTTCTGAGCTAATTCAGTTAACAGGAAAATCCCCTCTTAACCAGTGACCCCCCCCCCAACTGCCTCAGGCAGAAATAACGAGGATGGCGATTCCCGGCACACGTGCCCCACACTCTACTCACACCCCTGGCAGCAGCTCACAGCGATCCACGCTGTGGCCTCATCACAGTGCTCCAGTCAGCAACTGTCACAACCATCACCCACACAGGAAGCCTCTTTATCCCTTGGACTTGAGTCTTCCCTCCCCCACCCAGAGCTGAAGCAGGGGTGAAGTGGCACTGACGAGGGGGATCCTGTTTGAGAAGGCTCTCTGTCCCCCCAAACCTGAGACCCCGCTCACCCACAGAGAGAAACCAGGCTCCAGATGGCACCAGCAGGGGGGATCCTGCCACAACAATCGGCTGGCCCAGGAAGTACTCTGTCTCAACCGGACCTGGGAATCTCCACTCCCCCCAAAAACACACATACACACACACACCTAGAGACAGCAGGTGGTTGGGTGGTACTGGCAGGGGGATGCCACCACAGAAAGCACCCGACCCAGGAAGCACTCTTTTTCCTCAAGGGCTGAAGACCCCTTTCCCCACCTTGGACCAGCCTGGGGAAGCCCTTTCCACCCACTCAGGCAGCATCAGCAGGGACCAGCGGGAGCCCTAGCAGTACCAGATAAACCAAGCAGACCAAATTAGTACCACAAAGGCTCTGAAAATTAAATTGCCATTGAAACCACAGCCCACCAAAGTACACCAAGACCTATAAATAGGTTGACGATGTTCTAAAATAGAAGATTTACATAGGACCTTGAGTCTCCTAACATAACAGACAAAATATCCAGGATCAATACAAAATCATCCATTATACCAAGAGCCAGGAAAATCACAACCTGGAGGAGAAAAGGCAACAAACTAACGCCAATACTGAGACAAACTGGACATTGGAATCATCTGACAAGGATTTAAAGCAGCCATCGTGGACTTCCCTGGTGGCACAGTGGTTAAGCATCCGTCTGGTAATGCAGGGGACACAGGTTTGAGCCCTGGTCCGGGAAGATCTCACATGCCACGGAGCAACTAAACCCGTGCGCCACAACTACTGAGCCTGCACTCTAGAGCCCGCAAGCCACAACGTGCACCAAAACTACTGAGCCTGCGCTCTAGAGCCCGCAAGCCACAACTACTGAAGCCCGTGCAGCACAACTACTGAAGCCCGCGCACCTAGAGCCCATGCTCTGCAAAAAGAGAAGCCACTGCAATGAGAAGCCCGCACACCACAACGAATAGTAGCCCCCACTCACCGCAACTAGAGAAAGCCTGTGTGCAGCAACGAAGACCCAATGCAGCCAAAAATAAAATAAATAAATAAAGCAGCCATTGTTCGAAAAAAATGTTCAACAAGAATTTACAAATTCTCTCAAAACAAACTATAAAATAGAAAATCTTAGCAAAGAAAAAGAAGTTATAAAAAAAAGAACCAAAGGAACATTATAAAACTAAAAAATACAAATACTGAAATTAAAAACTCACTGGATGGGCTCAACAGCAAAGTGGAAATGACAGATTTTGGAATCAGTGAACTTGAGGACAGATCAATTGAATGTACCCAATCTGAACAACAGAGAGAAAACAGACTGAAAAGCAATGAACAGAGCCTCAGAGACCTGCTGCGACAATGACAAAAGATCCAGCAATCTTAACATCAGAGTCCCAAAAGCACAGGAAAGAGTAGGTGGAGCTGATAGAGTATTCAAGAGAACAATGGCAGATAAGTTTCCAAATTTGGTGAAAGACACAAACTTAACAGATTCAAGAAATAAACTCAACGAAATCCCTGCTGAGACACATCATAATTAAAATTCTGCAAATTAAAGACAAAGAAAAAAATATTGAAAGCAGCAGAGAGAAATGCCACATTACCTACAGGAGAGCACCAATCTGAATGACAGCAGGCTTCTCATTTGAAACCATGAAGCCCAGAGAGAAATGGCACATTTTCAAGTGCTGTCAACTTGAAGGACAAGAACTGTCAACCACGATTGAATACCCAGCTAAACTATCCTTCAGGAATGAAGAGGAAATCCAGACATTCTCAGATGACTGGAAACTAAAAGAATTTGTCACTTAGCAGACTTACCCTTAAAGAATGGCTAAGAGAAGTTCTTCTATCAAAAAATGAATGCTAAAGGAAGGAATCAGGGAGCATCAGGAAAGAAGAAAAATGGAAAGAGCAGAAATATGGGCAAATACAATTGACTACACTTATCCTCATGAGTTTTACAAACATATAATGTTCCTCTTTTGTCCAATATGACATTTTATCTTGAATCTACTTATATTAATAATAACATTGTGGTCTGGGTATTCTTTTCATTCATGTTTGCCTGGTATATCTTTTGCCATCACTTTGTTTTTAATCTTTCTGTGTTGCTTGGTTTCTGATGTAAAGAACATATTGCTGCATCTTGGGGTTTGTCTTTTGTGGGGTTTTTTTCCATTTGTTTGTTTCTTTTTAATTTAAACTGAAGTTCTCTGCCTTTTGATCAGTAGGTTTGACCCATTTGCATATATTGTGATAAATGATATAACGGGTCTTATTCTGTGTTTTCCCTTTACCACACTTTGTTTTTTGCTTTCCTCTTGTCCAGTTTTCTATTGAACAATCAGTTGTTTTCTTCTGGTTTGAGTGTTATACGTTCTACTTTTATTCTCATGGTACTTGTACCTAAGTTGTAAAACCCACACCTATGTTTCCTCTCACCCTATCCATTTATTAAGCTTGTGAATATGTACATCCCCTCTCTAATCAAGACAAGTAACTTAGTTACTCTTTCTCATTTCTACTTCCCACCCTCCTCCCCACTGGTGTCATTAAAATTTTAGTATCGCACTGTTATGCACATGTAGTTGGTGTCACCCTGTCTCACTATCTCTGCTCCTTGATTATTAAGACGATAACAAACTCTTTACTAAATTATTCTTATCCTTACTTTCTTTGTATCTTGAAGCATCTCCCTCATTTTTTCTCTTCTTGCTGAAATACTTCCTCCAAGAATATTTCCAAGGTCTTACATGCATAAGAGTATCTTTATTTTACCTCATTTACATGATTCTTAAGTAAAATATCAAATTCTAGATTCAAAGTTTTATCTTTTACAATTTGAAGATATCATTACATTTTCTTGTTTCTTGTTGTTTCAGTGCTACTGAAAAGTCAGATTTATTTAGTCAATTGTTACTCATTGAGGGGCCACAAAATGCCAGGCACTGTTTTTGACACTTTGGTTTTAACCCAAGAACTAGACTCAGGCAACTGGAGGCTCCTCACGCCCTCCCTGTCCTTGGAATGTACATTCTGCCCACTGTTCCCACAGTAGGAGTTGTTTCAGGGATGCAGCCTTGAGAGAGCAGTGTGTTGTTGAGAACATCTGGACTGAATACGTGATTGAACCCAGTTAAGGCCTCTGTGTAAACTTTTAAGACCCTGGTGGTTGGGTGCAGAGATCAACTCGTCTCGTGGCCGGCCCAAGACAAGGCTCGTATCTGAGTTCCCTTATTAATCCTGCCACCTACCAACCTGGATTGTGGTCTGCATCTTTCTTTGGTCTCTCCTTGCCCCCCATATACAGGGGCCAGTTTCGAATTTCACCCAGAAACTCCTGAAGTTGTGAACCAACATTTATGTTGTTAGATTTTATTATAACGTGTAATGTCTTTTCATATTTTTCCTGTTTGTCTTTCAACGAGCACTTTCCATCCAAGTTCTTTAACCTTTATTTCTCCATAATTTGTGGTTGTTATTTCTTAAAACATGTTCGCTCTGTTTATTCTTTATTCCCTTCTAGGACTCTCATTATATGAATATCTAGTCAGTTTCTATATTGCTTAATATTCCTTTCACATTTTTCAAGTTTCTATCCCTTCCTGTTATCTTATGGCACAGGAGAGTTCCTTGATCCGAGAGCCCAGCTTTCAAATTCACTCTTCAGTTTTACACATTCTGCTATTCAATAAAAAACTGAATACTATGACAAGTTCTTGCTTAATATTTCTTATGTCCTCCTTTAACTCTTTTAGGATAGCTTTTTAAAAATACATTCTAAATGGCCCACTAATTCTGCCTTATCTGTTATAGATCATTCAAATTATTGTTTTTCTTTTATAGCAATAGAATGCTTCAGATCTTATTTTTTCACTGTGAGTCCACATTCCCCAATCCCAGGATATAAGCTGGTAATGTAGGGACAAAGGGAACCAAAACCCTGGGGTATTTCCTATACCTCCTTCAACTCACCAGGAAGGGAACAAGCTGTGGCTGAATTATATGTATGTATGTGTATGTGGGGAGGGAAAAGGGGGCTTAGGGAAATTTGAGTTATTTTCAAAGCAGAGAATCTATGATGTTAAAATTGGGGCAAGATCACTCCCCATTTACCTCCCTTTTCCTACCAGGTGATCTTACCCCACAAGGAACCTCATCATCCCACCTCTTTTTTGCAATAATCACCTGGCTCACTGTGTGTGTGTTCGTGCACGTATATGTGTGTGTGGGTGTTTGTGTGTATCAGGGTGGGAGAAAGGTGAATAAAAACCTTTGAGGTGGAGCTGCTTGTATCTTGTATTACAATCCATGCCTCTCCCAGACCAGCTCTAAGGTTACCCTGTGTGATGGTGAAAGAGTGGGCAAAGATTTTCCCGGGGCAATGTGGGAGTGAACAGAAAAGAGCACACAAAACAACAGAAAGCATCTCCCTGCAGTCCCCTTGGGGCATCTGGAGCTATCCATTGCTGCTACCATTCCCTCCCCACATAGACACACGCACACACACACACACACACACACACACACACACACCCCGTAGGACCAACTGTAGCCATCTGTCTCCCAGAAGGTCTCCAATCAGTTTTTCAATAGTTTCTCAATCCAACAACCTCCCTCCTTCCAAAGGCATCCAGGTTGGGTTTTGGACAAGGAGCTAGCCACTTACATCAGGATGCTGTGTTAGCTACCTTTTTCTGTATAACAATATTACTACAGACTTAGTGGCTCAAAACAGCACACACTTATTATCTCACGGTATCTGTGGCTGAAGGTCCGGGCACAGCTTAGCTGGGTCCTCTGCAGCCAGCTGTCAAGGTTTCGGCCAGGACTGGGTTCTCATATGAAGACTCTACTAGGGATGATCCACTTCCAAGTACCTGGGGGTTGTTGGCAGGGGTTAGGTCCCTACTGGTTGACAGTTCCCTGTCATGTGGATTTCCCCAACATTACACTTGCTTCACCCATGCCAGCAAAGAGGATTACCCTAGCAAAACAAGCATTAGAATCATGTCACCTTTGTTATGTTTTATGGGTTAAAAGTAAGTCACAAGTCCTATCCACACTCAGTGGGGGGTGGATTACACACAGGTGTGAATACCAGGAGGCTCAGATAATGAGAACCACATTGGAAAATGGGAACTGGATAAGGGGGTGCCTTCTTGTAGGAACTAAAAATCATCTTTCCCAAAGTTTTTGAAAGCCACTGAAGGGTTAAGTAACATCTTATTCTTGCTTCAGAACGATCATGAGCCAGAACGTGTGGGAAATAGATTGGTGGGAAGGCAAACTTGACTTGGGGAAATCAGCTAAGAGACTGGTACTCTAATCCTAGTGAAATGTCGGTGGCTAGAGCTAGGGTAATACTGGTGGGAAAAGAGAAAGATGGACAAACTGGAGAATACAATAAATAGGACTTCGTGATGAACAGACAGCGATAGTTGAGGATATTCTGCTTCTGGTTTTTGCAAATGGGTTTGTGAGCAGTAATATTACTCACTAAGAAGAAGAGGGGCGGGCTTCCCTGGTGGCGCAGTGGTTGAGAATCTGCCTGCTAATGCAGGGGACACGGGTTCGAGCCCTGGTCTGGGAAGATCCCACATGCCGCGGAGCAACTAGGCCCGTGAGCCACAACTACTGAGCCTGCGCGTCTGGAGCCTGTGCTCTGCAACAAGAGAGGCCGCGATAGTGAGAGGCCCGCGCACCGCGATTAAGAGTGGCCCCCGCTTGCCGCAACTAGAGAAAGCCCTAACACAGAAACGAAGACCCAACACAGCCAAAAATAAAAATAAATAAATAAATTTTGAAAACAAACAAAAAAAAACCTCCTTTAAAGAAGAAGAGGGGCATTTAGACATTTTGAGTTTGGGTGTGTCCAGTAACAGAATTAGAGACGAAACGTGCTCCCTAGAGAGAACACCTCCTTTGATAAATCTAATTTTTATGCTTGCAAATAACCTGTTGCTCAAATTTGTTGAAACTGGTTAAATCTTTTCAACTCCCCTATCTCACACGTGTGAATTTTCTGTATAACAAGTAGCCTACGGACGCATGCACATCGGTTTGCAAAGTACACCTTCCACATTGTTTGACGGTAAAGGATGAGTCTTGGGAGGACAAGAATATGGGGAAAGCCATATACTCTAAGATACCTTACACTGGAGTGATTTGCGTGGGCAGCGTCAGCAGGTCCACGTGCAGACACAGCGCCGGACTGGCAACAACGCAGCTCTGCGGTTCACGCTCTCGCGTGTCCGCAGGATCCCGCACGAGCTAAGCGACCGCTACTCTCGCGAGAGGGAGGGAGACCACGGCTCCTTGGATTCCCCAAACCGCGCTACGCGAGCTCCCACCTGCTGAGGAGCGGAGTCCGGCCACTCCCGCGGGCTTCTGGGAATCGTAGTTCCGGGGCCGGACGAGGCCCGCCAGCCTTGCCTTGTGCTGTTGCGCATGCGCGGCCCCGCTGGCCAGAGAAGTTCGTAGCCTTTGTGAGGCCCGGCGTAGAAGGTGAGTTGTTGCTCAGGTGCGGCTCTCCTTGCTCGGCCTCGGCGGTGCCCCCGGGCCATTAGTCTGCGCCGAGCCGGGTGGAGTGCGCGCTGGAGAAAGGGGCGTCGAGGGCAGGCACGAGCCCCATCCCCGAAGCCCCGGGGCGCGGGGTGGGCGGGGGATTGGTCTGCGCGGCGGCCCCTTGGCTGCGGCCCGGGCGCCTCTCCTCCGGCCGCGCGGCCGCCGCGCAGCTCCGAGCGGCAGCGCCAGGCGCGAGCGCCCAGCCTCAGGGATGCTGTCCCGGCTTTCCAGGTGCCAGCCTCGAGGGCCAAGCCGGCTCGGGACGGAGCGAAGCCTTTCGGAGGAGCCCCCCGAGGGGAGGCGGGAAGGAGGACCACGAGGCCTCGGGGCTTCCCGCTCCTCCGCGCGGCGAGGGCTGCGCTGGGGGGAGAGCTGAACCTTCGCGGCCGGGAGGAGGTGGTGACCATGGAGACAGATATGGCCGAAATGCCTGGGAAGAGCGGTGAGGGGGGCCGGTGTTGAACTTGTGCTGGGGGCCGGGCCGAATTCTTCCTCCTGAGCGGGAGTCACTGCTGTCCGGCTCCTTTGTCTGGGGATGGAAGGGCTCTTTGGGTGAGAGTGGAGGGCGTGCTGTGGGATCCCAGCTGGGTACACAGCGGACCCTCCAAAGACACCGCCAAAATGTGAGCGAAATGTCATCTTCTGAGGCTTGAGCATAGCCTCGTAGTTTGTCTCACACCTTCTTCCTCCCGGGTGATTATACCATCCTAGCCTCATCAGTGGGTCTGACAGTTTAGCTTTTTGGTTGGCAAAAGTATTTTCCACTCCTGTTCCTCCACTTTGGACAAAAACCCTTTGGTTTCAGTAGAGCAGATACTTTTGCTTAATAGAGGAGGCACCAGGCAGAGGAGTCAGTGACTGGCTTCCAGTTCTCCTAGAAGTTTGGTCTGTGACCTCTTATATCAGAATCCACACCCTGCCCCTACCTCTGCTTGTTGGATTTCTAGATTGTACCCCAGTCTCAGCTAGTGATAATTATTTAGAGATGGGATCCAGCAAGCTACATTTAGACTAAGCTTGCAGGGTGATTTTTCAGAACCGTTGAGCCTCTTTTTCCCGTATTAATTTAATGTAGATTAAGCTCAGAGAAAAACTTATTTTAATTTCCGGATCAGAGAGTGCCGTCTTCCAGGATGTCGTTGTTTCAGGCTGCCTTCAGTCGCAGTGTTTGTAGGGAACACCAGGAGTACGGTGGTGGGAATTTTTTTTTTTTAATATTTATTTATTTATTTGGTTGCGCCGGGTCTTAGTTGCGGCAGGTGGCCTCCTTAGTTGCGGCTCCAGGGCTCCTTAGTTGTGGCATGCGAACTCTTAGTTGCGGCATGCATGTGGGGTCTAGTTCCCTGACCAGGGATCAAACTGGGGCCCCCTGCATTGGGAGCACGGAGTCTTATCCACTGGGCCACCAGGGAAGTCCCGAGAATTTTAAGCTCATAAATCTGAGTCACAAGGTAGATCTAGGCCCTATCATGACTGCTTTCTTGCCCTTAGCTCCGTCTTCCCAGGATTCTCCCTTTTCCCAAGAAAAGAGGACAGAAGAGGGAGAAGTGGCAGCTTTGCGCCTCACAGCCAGATCGCAGGTGAGTGAGTCTCTGCTGGTTATTGAAATTCCACCTTATTTCTCGGAGTGCAGACGCACTCCCTTCTTTTTGATGTGGAGTTTCTGTGTCCATTAGAGCTGAGTTCTAATTCTAAGAGACAACTTGAGTGACTAAAGGGCTCAGTGGAAAATGTTTTCTGCTTCTTCGTTGTATGTTGTCCGTCTAGTATTTATTATCACTCAGCAGACGTGGAAGGAGCATTGCCCTTCTTTAGCCCATTAGCTAATTTCTATGCTTGTTATTTGGGAAACGATTTTAAAAGACAATGTGGTGCATACCTCTTAAAATGTATGTTTCACTAGGGGAAACAACATACACATGACTGTTAAGTACGAATTTAAGAAAACACCTGAAGTGCTGGAGTGAATTATGAACATAGTGAGTACTCAAATAGTTCAAAGGAATGCTGGAAAGGGAAGCCTATAGAAGATTTAATTTAAAGAGTTAGAATCCAGCCCAACAAGATGATGAATGCGGTTGTATTTTAGAGGTGAACTGTTACCAAGTTACAACTCAGTTTCCAAACTCTCACTTCCCCAAGGGCAAATATTAAGAATTGCTGAATTTAAGTGGTAGTTGTATATGGGTGATTAGTGTGTTAGTCTTTCAACTTTTTGTATGTCTGAACATTTTTCTTAAACGAAGTTGAGTGGGAGAAGAGAGTTCTCCATGGTGTGTGTCATACCACAATGCAAAGATTCCTCCACTAGCCTCTCTTTTTGCTACTTTAATCCAAAGTGTGAAAGTGGACATTGCACATTGCTGCTGTTTGTCAACGTGATTTCTCAGGATCCTTGCATACTTGCTTGCCTCCATTGGTTTCTCGAATACCTTATGTGAATATTGAAGACTTCATTAGTCAAGAAGCTTTAAGTTGCACCTGATGAAAACTCGATTCAAACTGGCTTAAGCAAAAAGAGGTATTTATTGACTATTATAAGTGAAAAATCCAGGTCTGGCTAAAATTGAGTTCAGGCAGTGACATTAGAATCTATTTTCTCCATTTCAGTGACCTTTTCTTTTCTTTCTGTGTGTTTTGCACTCAAGCAGGCTTTTCTTCTCGTGCAGGGTAGCCCCTAACGAATTTAGGCCTACATCTTCCCATGTTGAAGATCAGAGAAAAGGGGCATCTTCCCTTCTGGTCGTTGCAGAAGAAGGACTGAGCTTAACTCTATAATGGGTATTAGGCCCATTGTTGGACCATTATTGGCAAATCTGAGTGTGATGATCAGACTAGAAAATATACCTGTACATACACATACAAACACACATCCCACCCATGGGTCAGAGATGGAGCTGTACTACCTGAACCGCATGGCCTAAAAGTGGCCACAGGCATAGCAGCCAGAGGAAAGTCAGAGTACAGGTACCAGAAAAAGGGTGAATGCTTTATACATTTCAACACATTAATATTAGATTCAAGACTGCTTTTATAGCTTCAGAATGGATTAAACCTTTTATGGAAATGTTTAAAACTGTCCTTTTTGCATTGCATTGGATTTTGTTTGATGCTAATACTGCAATTGTCTTTCTTATTAGTATTTGCCTGGGCTGTTTATCTTTTACTTATTAGACTTTTTAAATAATTAGAGTTTTAATTTTTGCTCATGGTAACCAGGTGAACGGTACAGACGTATATAAATATTAAAGTATATTACCTGTCCTTACCTCCCCAAGTTCAGTCCACCACCTCTCCCTACTGAGGATAACGGTTTTGTGTATATTTTTCCATGTTTTTGTTGAGCTTGAAGTACTGTATTCAGATATGTGGTATACTATATTTCCTTCCATCCCCCCCTCCATCCCCAACTTTGGGGGTTTTGTCTGGATCTCTTTTCTGTAAAGAGGATGTGGCTATTTTAAGAAACCTTTTTATAAGAGAAATTAATTTATTCATATTATGATGATTACTTGTATGTTTCACATTTTTCTTGCTATGTGATTTTTATAATTGTGTTTACTATGCTTTGTTTCTTCTTTTGTATTTTTTTCTCCCTTTTGTGCTGTAGTTTGCATTTTTGTTATTCTGATTTTTTTTTTCTTTTATGGTTTGGAAGTTAATTTCCACTGTCAGTTTAGCTATAGATATGCAGATTGTAGGATCAAAGTCATTTTTTCTCACAGTATCTTGTCTATTTAGTAGCTGCTTAATGATTTTTACGTTTTATTTTCCAAGGATGATTCTTACATTTTTTAAGTCTCAGATTATTTCCATTTTGGGGAACTTTATTTTGAAATAATTTGAGACTTATAGAAATTTAGCAAGTGGTAGAAAGATTTCTCATATGCTCTCCTTTCAGATTTTCCAAAATTTAGCATTTCACCTTGCTTTTATTATTCTTTTTCCAAAATCAGGAAGTTAACGTTGGTATAGTACTATAACCTACTGCTCTTATTCAGATTTCCCAGCTGTCTTATTTTTCTTGTTTTTCTTCCCCTTAATTTCTACTTTTATCCTGTAATTCCTTCTGTTTTCCCTAATTTGTTGTTGGGTTCTGTCTCTAATTTGATTTGTATGCTTTGTTCATTTAATTACATTAATTTTCTTTTAACGAAATTGAAGTGTTTCCTCTGAGTACAGTTTTAGCCTTATGGCATTGATTTTTGCGTTTTATTTCATTATTTTGAAATTTTGATATGTTTTTTCAGTTATCAGTTATTGCTCTTTCATCTCTGTTTTGGAATTTATTAACATTTACTTTGTTACTTTTGCAAGTGCTTCATGAATATTTAAATAGAAGGTGTTTTCTATCCAGTTATAGCATTTGGTATATATTTATTTCAATAACCTGGAATATTATTCCCATTCTCTATATCTTTACTTAAAGAGACATGTTCAGTACTGGTATGTGTCTATCTCCATATAGTTTTTGTATTTTATGTCTTGTATAAATAATCCTATGGTGTTTACCCATAAACATTTATACGTGATATCTGTACCCTTAATTAATTTGTTGCTGTCATTTTCCAATTTAATGCATCTTGCCTTGAATTGATTCCGTGCTTCACTGGATTTGGTGCCAGTCTGTTCATTCCATGGCGAGGACTCACAGGAGAATTATACAGACACATGCCTTTTTTTCTCTGCCTATATTTTGTTTACTTTGCCAAACTACATTGTTGATTCATTGGTTCATGTTTTAACTCTTTGTTCCCCAGAAAAATTAGTCTGTCAGTGGAGAAACCGTGGTCTTGTTTCGTTTGGTTCTCATGTTGAATCTTGGACAGTGTGCCTGGCACGTAATTGATACCCAGTGACTTTCCATGGAATGTCCAGGACACATGAGAATGCTTGTCATTTTTCACAGTGATTTTCCCCCGTTGAATACAGCTACGCATCTACTCCAGGGCCAACAGAAACTGGGGGGTGAAAGGGAGGCTGTGGAGTGACAGATGGTGAACAAAAGTATGTTTTGTGTCTTAGGCATCAGTGACGTTCAAGGATGTGGCCATGGACTTTACCCCAGAGGAGTGGGGGAGGCTGGATCCTGCACAGAGGGACGTGATGCTGGAGAACTACAGGAACCTGGTCTCGCTCTGTAAGGATGGGCTCCCACCGTGACTCTGGTCCCTGCTTACGGGGACATCATTACCTTATTGACAATGAAGTAGCATAACAAAGCCAGTAATCGTAAAGTATTGATCCCTTTGGGCCCAGAGAAAATCTGTTTCTGCTCTGGGTTCTTGGTGAAATGTCTAGGCTTGTTTTGTATCAGGAGTCTTTGGATTCAAGTGACAGAAACCGAATTCACACTAGCTTAAAAGGGAATCAGATATATTGTCAGGAATTTCTTTTATTTACTTATTTTTTAATTACGTGGTATAGCTTTCCCTGATCTCTTGTGTGTCACAGATGGCCATTGGCCGCTCTAGGGTTACATTATTCTTCCAGTTAGAGAGCTAAGGAAAAAAAGAAGGCTTCTATCCTGGGAGTTTCAGCAAATAGGGTCACATGTCCATCAGTGAAGCAGTAACTCGAGCCAGGGAGATAGAGTATGCTCTGACCAGTTTGGATACTGTGCCCACCTCTGGGGGGGGAGGTATGTGCATGTGTACACATGTACACACATGCATGTACACATATGTGTTCGTATCATTGGTGGAAGGAACTATGTTAGCTCCTCCCAAACCTCGTATAATAAATTCCCTAAGAAAGCAGGTTCTAGTAACTGAAGAAAGGAGAAAGGAAAAACATCAGAAGACAGCTAGTCACAGAGTCACAGGCTTGTGGTGCTGCCACTGGGGTCCCACTTCACCCAACTCCTTCTCTGAGCTGAGGACTGGTCTGCAGTATCTCCCTAGAACTCCCACAGTAAACAAGAGAAATTCTCTTCTATTTTTTTACAGGCTAAATATTTGTCTTTTCAAATGCATGTAACTCCTTATGAGGCCCAGGCTCTTGCTGCACCTGTTTTAAGGTTCATTTAGAGGCCCTCCGCTCCCTTATTCCAGAACTTCCTATGATGTCCTGTCTTTTGTGGATCCAGGGGTTGGGACCGTGCTCTGGGATAGAGCTTTGTGCCCATCACAAAGAGTTAAGTCCCTTTTTTTTCTTTCTTTCTTTTTTTTTTTCTTTTTTAATGAGCAGGGCTTCCAGTTTCCAAACCTGAGAACCACAATTTGGAGAATGGAAAAGAACCATTGATGCTTGAGAGAAAAGCCCCCAAAAGCAGCTGTTCAGGTGAGTCAGATAGACGGGAATCTTCGGAAAGAATAACCCCACAAGACAGTAAAGAAGTGGCGCTCTTCAGTGCTTAAGAAAGAATATAGAAGTGCCAACATGCTTTTATTTATTTTAAATTATATTGCATTTTGAATACATACAAAGTCAAGGAAATAAAATAACACTGAGATCAAACATATGCTCACATTTGCTTCATTTGCCTTTTTTCTTTTCCTTTTTTTGTAATGTAAAATAGATTAAAATATCATAACTGTACAGTTTTATGAATTTTCCCAAATTGAACACATTCATGTAGCTAGCATCCACATCAAGAAACAACCTTACTAATAAAAAAAATAAAGAAAAAAAACACAAACAAAAAAATAATTACTATACTTTCCAGATAATTTTGGCTATTCTGATATTACACCAAAGTTGTGCAAGTGGTAGTTTCTTAAAGGTTAGGTGCAAGGTGCATCTGAAACCGTATCCATGAATTTTTCCTACTCTTAAAATCTATTGATCTTTTGGAAAATATTGGTTCACTGAGTTATGCATATCTTCCAAATACTGACACAATACATTATGCGATATTTTAAAAACCACAATTTTCAGTATCACCACTGACCTTACCAGAAAAGCCTTTAAGTATTAGAAAGCTATCAAGCTCTCAGTGGTAGATAAAAGTTTTCCAAAATTCTAATTTCTGCCCAAAAGCTCATATTTTATCAAATACTGTCAGTTGTTTTCCTTGAAGTGACAGGATCATTTTTTTTTTTTTTTCAGTTTTGAGGAAATATCTGCCAAATACCCAACATGGATAACATAGTTTGTCAGTCATTCTTTCAAGTAAAAGTGATGGTCCATGAAAAAAAAAAATGGCAAAAAAAAACAAAAAACAAACAAACAAACAAAAAAATGGCCAGTTCATCTCTCAAACAGTCTCATGAGTGGTTTTCCTCAAGGCAAGCATCATACTTCGATATGAGCAGACTTGCATTATGAATTGAATATTTCCTATTTCATCATCCAGAATATTAAGAAGGCGTGTAGTCAAGGTTTAATAAATAAAATTAATTTATTAAGTTAGTAATAATTCCTGTTGTTTCCTCAGAAATTTTTAAGTGAAACTGGCTTTTTTTTTTTTTTTTTTTTTTTAACTGAGAGTACATGGTGGGGAAAAATACAACTACTAGTACATTTGGTGTCTTGTCCTGATTTGTGCATAAGTTGTGGGCAGTTTTACCACCATCACTTTTGCAACATCAGTGCAAATGTCAAGACAATGAAAAAGGCAAATAAGATCTAAGCATTATTCTGAAAATAGTTTTGAACCTACAGACTCCCAGGGATCCTCAGACCACCCTTTGAGGTCACAGCCTCTACCTACCTACACTATCCTTATATCAATTTATGTTTTACTGATTTAACAAACACTTATATAGCACCGATGCTGTGTCAGAGTTTTAAGTGTTTTATAAATATTTTCATTAAACGCTCCTTAAGGTAGGTGTTGTTTGTATTCCTCATGAGGTAGGTACCGTTATTGCCCCAGCTTACAGATAAGGAAACTGAAGTAGAAGCGTAAAACAACATGCCCCAGGTCACACAGCTAGTAAGTGGCAGAGCTGGGATTAAATTCATGCATTCTGATTTCAGAGTCCATTGCTCTCAACCACTGTGCTCTTCCTGAATGTCCCCTCTCACCTTGGGGCTTCTGTACATGTCATTCCCTCTACCTGGAACACTCACACCCGTGCTTCTCTACCTGTTATGTGGAACAC
Organism: Balaenoptera ricei; assembly: GCF_028023285.1. Classification (NCBI taxonomy): domain Eukaryota; kingdom Metazoa; phylum Chordata; class Mammalia; order Artiodactyla; family Balaenopteridae; genus Balaenoptera; species Balaenoptera ricei. Next base: position 61,392,603 of record NC_082658.1, read on the forward strand.
TCACCCCCGTGCTGCTGTACCTGTTACCTGGAACACTCACCTGAGCCCCAAACCCACTTCAATTTCAGCTCAGCCATTTACCTCCTCAGGGAGGCCTCCCCTCATCCCCCTGGGTTCCCCTTATCATCTTTCACAGCATCATTCGCCTTTTATTTCTTAGTACTTACTACAGGTGCATTTTTATATGTATTTGTAGATGTTAGACTAAATTTTCTCTCCCTTCATATACATAGGGACTGCGTGTTTTTCCCCAGAGCCTAGCATATGGTAGACATCCAATAGGTAATTGTTGAATAAATGGATAGAAGAGTACATAGATGAAGGAACAGAATTCACTTGGCTGTGTGGAATGAGGGGCAGATCTAACTTAACTGTCTTTTGAATGTTTAATCACTCACAGGACCATTTGTTGTAAAAACAAATTATCTTTAGTTTACTGACTGAAGTAACCACCTTTGTATTGTCCTTAATTCCTATATTTACTTGACTTTACTTCTGAAATTGCTGTTTTGTTTCATTGGTCTATTTACATATTCTTTTGAACCAAACTCTTTATTTTAGCTTTATAGAGTAGTTTCATATTGAATATAAAAATTCTAATAGATTTATAGTAGATATATTCAGAGAGGTTGGCTTCCATCCTTGCCCTCTCTATTCTGGTGTTCTCTCTGTAGGCAGTCATTTTTATTAGTATTTCATTTATCTGTCCTTAGTTTTGGAAAATATAACCAAATATGTCTATATATTTGTATCTCCCCTTTTTTCCCCTACACAAAAAGTAGCAGACCATACACACTCCTTCACAGCTTGCTGGGTTTTTTAAGTTTAATGTATCCTGAAGATCACTTCATAGCAATAGAAGATCATTCTCATTATTTTAATAATATAATGTTTAATATTTTAATAATTTTATTATTTTAAGTTGCACATACTTCATTGTATGTGTACACCATAGTTTAATCAGTTCTTTATAGTATTGAAATATTACTGTATTTTAATATTTGAGATGTTACCAGTCTTTTGCTACCTCAATTAGTGTTGTAATGATTAGCCTTGTTCGGATATAATTTAATGTATCTGCCATTATATCTTTGGGAGATCATTGATTTTTCAACAGGGACATATTATAAAAGAATTCTTAGGGAAGATTTTAAACTGGAAATGGAATGCATATTAGGATGTGAGTAGGGTTGGGTAACTGGAAACTTAGAAGTCATCACTGTGCCCTGCACTAAGGTGGTAACTGCCTGGAAGTTTATGACAGTGCTTGATATTCTATAGAGGTTGTTCCTCCCCTATCCTGATCTGGGATGCTCATTTCCTGCTCATGTGGTGAAATGGTGCTTCATCTGCATCCCTCCTTCTCCTGTCTTTTGGTCATCTTTCCCCCATTCTGATTCCTGGGTAGGGTCTGCTGATTTTCTCTGCATCTACTGTGCATTTGTTTCCCTCCATTTGCTTCTCTTTGCAAGTCATCTTCTAAGAGTCAAATCCACTTGTTCTTTGAAGCCATGCTCTTCACCTTCATTAACTCTTACCCGTTACAGACCTGCCTTTTTGTTGAATTCAGAAAACAAAGGAAATTTGCATTTCCAATTTGTTTCAGACTCAGAGACTAGACCCGGGAGCAAAGATTCAACTTCAGTGCAAGATTTTTCCAAAGAAGAATCATGCCAGGTTGCAGTCATAGACAGGCTGACAAGGAATGGTGTCTATGACTCCAACTTGGAAACAACTCTCGCATGTGAAAACCGGTTAGAGAATCAGCAAGGAAATCAGGAGAGACGCTTGAGAGAAATGTTCACCCACATGAATTCACTCCCGGAAGAGAGAGCTCATGAGCATGATGTTTACTGGAAAAACTTGAGTCAGAAGTCAGTACTTCTCACTCAAGACAGAGTTCCCAAAGGATCCTGTGCCTTCCATACCCTTGAAAAAAGATTGAAACAGAAATCAACCTTAATGAAAAAGCAGAGGACCTACAAAGAGAAGAAACCTCATAAATGTAATGACTGTGGTGAGCTCTTCACTTACCATTCAGTGCTCATTCGACACCAGAGAGTCCATACCGGGGAAAAACCCTACAGCTGCACCGAGTGTGGGAAGTCTTTCAGCCACAGGGCGAATTTAACTAAACATCAGAGAACTCACACTAGAATTCTCTTCGAGTGCAGCGAATGCAAGAAGGCCTTCACAGAAAGCGCATCCCTTGCAATACATCAGAGGATTCACATTGGAGAGAGACCATATGAGTGCAGTGAGTGTGGGAAAGGCTTTAATCGAAGTACACACCTTGTGCAGCACCAGCTGATCCACACAGGGGTGAAGCCTTATGAATGCAACGAGTGTGATAAAGCCTTCATTCATTCTTCAGCACTCATTAAACATCAAAGAACTCACACTGGAGAGAAACCCTATAAATGTCAGGAATGTGGGAAAGCCTTTAGCCACTGCTCATCCCTTACCAAACATCAGAGGGTTCATACCGGAGAAAAACCCTACGAATGTAGTGAATGTGGAAAAACCTTCAGTCAGAGCACACATCTTGTTCAGCATCAGAGAATTCACACCGGAGAGAAACCCTATGAGTGTAACGAATGTGGGAAAACCTTCAGCCGGAGCTCAAATTTTGCTAAACATCAAAGAATTCATATTGGGAAGAAACCATACAAATGTAACGAATGCGGAAAAGCCTTCATTCATTCATCAGCCCTTATTCAACACCAGAGAACTCATACTGGGGAGAAACCCTATAGGTGTAACGAATGTGGAAAAAGCTTTAAGTGCAGTTCATCCCTCATCAGACATCAAAGGATTCACACGGAAGAGCAGCCCTGAAAAATGACTGAATGTGAAGAAATGTGAGTTGGTTTTATCGCTGTGTTAAATACCTGAGCAGTTTGTGTGGAAGACCCATAAACTGCTGCCTGAGGACCAGTTCTGTGTGTATCTAACTCTACTTGCATAATACATAGCTTTGAGGCATAAACAGAATGTTCTTTATATCCATTGATTTGATCATTCTGAATGCTTCCAGCCAGGAATCTCAAAGGTTGATCCCTAACCCACCCCCTTCCCCCCCAATACCCTTTTGTGGAAATTCAGAAATCCTTGGGAGTGGGTAGTAATGCAATCAATGTGAAATCCAGTTCCCCCCTCTTTGTCACATCAAAGCCTGTTATAGCATCTCACTTTGTAAGGACATTCTTATCTGGTAGGTGAGGCAGAGGGTTCATATTCTTATCATCGGGAAGACACAGAGCTGTTGCTCTTTGAATCCAAAGTGGAGACCCAGATATACAGAGAATGTCATTTCTTTTACATTAACTATAAAAACTTAAAGGTTAAGAGCTGAAATGTGCTTTGGATTCCCTCCCAACCCCAAAGGCTACTGTCTCGTTTGATGAATATAAGAGGTCTAAATTATGCTCACATGGATTATGCTGAGATTTAGATGATTATTATCCCCCCGCTGGGTACATCTTCACTTTACACTTCCTTGGAAGTTACCCTGAGGTAGAGAAAGAGTCAGAATCTTAACTGTAGTTTTTGATCAAGTCCCTCTTTTCTTATCCTTGGCACTGAATGAATCCTTGGTTTTCTGTAATCACAGTATTAGGGAGATTTCATTTCTTTACCTTATTCTGCTCTCTGTAAAGTATGTTTTGTCACTTGGAGAGAAAGCCCCTGGGATGTGCAGAGTGAAAAGTTGATGGGTTCCATGTGTGGTTACATGTAGGGTCTCGGACAAGAAGAAGAACTGAAGCAGCTTTGAGGCACAAACACCTTCGTGTCACATACGGAAGAGAGTCACAGGACAGTGACTTCAGGAGGACAAGCGGCTTCTCCCCCTACCCCGCACCCCGGGAAGAAGTTGCCGTTTCTCAGGCCTCACGTTTACCCACATTTTTTTGTTGTCCTGTATGTTGGTTGGTCTTTGCTATATCCCAGGGCCCCAAGGAAGGTAGAAAAGGCTTGAAGCCACAGTGATTGATTGACATAAGTTACATGGGTGACCAAAGAACCGTGTGGTGGGATTGGAAACACAAAAGCAAAAGTTCAAATAAATATTTAGCAAAACACTATACAAATGTCAGTTTTTATTGTTGCTCTGTTATATGGTGTGAGAAGAAAATTATAGAAAAGATAGAGAGGGAAAGATTAGTTACAGGTTTCTTCTTTCTCCTCTCCTAAATCCTATCCTTGGACATTCAGCAATCAGCCTGCACTCTTCCCCCTCCACATTATCCCCGTTACTTCTTATAATTCTTATAGCTTCCTCTGTAGACCTTAGTTCTATTACTGAGGAAAAGAAGAGGAATAGAGTTTAAAGAAGTGATAAAAGAGATCAAGGTCATGTCTAATCCAGCAACGATGGAAATCAAAACAATAGGAAGTGGGACGGGAAGGACTGGGAAGAAAGAGGCTTTGAAAAGAGTTTTTAAAAAACAAGAATATATTGAGAGGGGCCAAGGTCTGAAAGGTGGGGGTCGGAGAATGGCTGACACAGGACAAAATAAACAAAATAGAGCTCAGCCCTCATCACCTCGATATTCAGATTAACGGTCTGAGGTGGAAGTTGATAAGCTATGGCCTGGACCCACTACCTAGTTCCGTAAATAATGTTTAATTGGAACTGGGCCTCACTCATCATTTACATGTGTTTGGCTGTTTTTGTGCTAAAACAGCAGAGTTGAGTAGTTGCAGCAGAGATTACATGTCCCGGAAAATATTTGCTGTTTCTCAACAGGCCAAATGCTTGAGTGAGAAGAAATTCATCTGGGGGCCAATATTTGGCTAACCCAAGATCAATGGGTTTGGATTCTGCCACCTCCACTTGGCAATTATGTGACTTTGGAAAGCTGCTTACTCTTTCTGAGCCCCAGTTTGCTTATCTGTAAAATGGGGACAGATCAACCCTCTCTCAAGGCTGTTGTGAGGATAAGACAATGAATGTAAAAAACCTGGCACATAGTTGTATTGAGAGACCTCCCCCACTTCTCTCTCTCGCTCTCTCTGTCATTAGTTTCTAGGAGCCCTCACATACGGTGAAATCCACAGATGCTCAAGTCCCTTATATAAAATGGTGTAGTACAGTCGGCCCTCCGTATCTGTGGCTTTTGCATCTTCAGATTCAACCAACCATGGATGGAAATTTGGATCCACTGTTGGTTGAATCTGCTGATGCAAAACCCTTGAATACGGAGGGCCAACGGTATTTATTGAAGAAATCCCCGTAAGTGGACCTGAGCAGTTCAAAGCCATGCTGTTGGAGGATCCACTGTTACATATATTTTAATGAAGTGGTGAGTCTGCTTTAGGCTACGTGTAACAAAATATCTTTGACTAAGTGGCTTGTTTACAAACAACCTTCTTACAGTTCCAGAGACTGGGAAGTCCAGGATCAAGGCCCTGGCAGATTCAGTGTCTGGTGAGGCCCCCTCCCCAGTTCTCAGATGGCTATCTTTTCACTGTGTCCTACCATGGTGGAAGGGCAGGGGACCCCTCTGGGGCCTCTTTCATGAGGGCGCTAGTCCCGTTCATGGGGGCTCTACCCTCATGACCTCATCACTTCCCAAAGGTCCTGCCTCCAAATACCACCACTTCGGGGATTGGGGTTCCACAGGAATTTGGGGGGGGGACACAAAACATTCTGTCTATAGCAAGTGACTAAGCATCAATCAGAAATGACTTAAGAATGAGTGAGTCTTCCACACCTTTACTTACTGATCTAAAGCCGACCATCCTGCTCCCTGGCGTATCGTAGAGAAGGGCTTCACTTCCTTCTGCTCTTGCTTCCATCTGGTGCGCTCCCTGCACAGCCTCCTGGAGACCTCGTGGAATCTGCCTTTTTTCCTTCTAATTATCACTTAACCAGGAGCCACACCATGGTTCCAGAGACTCAAGTATTATTGTCGTTTAATTAGTGTCAAAGGACTTACTCTAAGCTAGTTTTACTGAGAGCTCTGGCCCTTTGCATTTCAGTATTTGTTCCTTTTATGCTTGGAGTTCAATCAGTTCTGACTGTGTATTTGTGCTCCCACAGGAATCTTGGAAGTTTTAGTGTTCTGCTTTCCAAATGTTTTTGGTTACCTGTAAACAAAATTTGATTGTTCTTATTGGCCCACTGTCAATAAAGATGTCGTTTATATATTTGTTGTCAGAAACTTCTATAAATTGCTTTTAAATTCTCACTTAAGCATGTTTTAAGAGGCAAAGAAAAAACAACTATAAAATATCTCCACATCATTCAGGAAACTGATCGCATTTCTAATTGTTCATCTGGGCTTCACAACCTCTGTAAACATGAGCTGGGGGATCACAACCTACGTATCTGCGAGAAGGTGAAAGAGCCAAGGAAGGTCGTTCCTACCAAATGATGCTTGAAGTCCTCAGGCCAAGCACACCCCTCACTTAGGCGTATTGGGGAGACCAGGGAGGGAAGAACTTCATGTGAAAAGTACAGTTAAAACTAGGCCAAATATGCTAAAAAACTGATTTAAGGTAAACTTTGAATTACTTTTGGCTTCATCACCCAAAAGCATAAAAACGATAGTATAAGAATGTTATTCAAATTTGTTGGCAATTAATTAGTTCAATTACCTATTTTAACTCTCATAATTTTTTATTTTATTAAATGAGTTCTCACTTTTTAAAAATTATTACAACAGGACTCTAGTTGGAAGTTCTTTGTCCCTGCTTTCTCCCTTTCCTTACCTAATTCTTCTTTTTGAAGTCCCACCTGGGCTGTCCCTCACTATAGGTTTTATTGACAAGGGAGAAGGGTATTCCTCTGTGGTAATGTATAAAATGTGGCTTTTGTGGATTACCTTGTAGTTCCAAATAATGACCTCAAAAAATTAGATGTTTTTTCCTGCATTGTTGTTCTTTACATTTTTCACGGTGTAACCTGTTATTTTTGAACCTGTGTTTGTCCATAAACCAGATAATCTGTCCCTAGATTGAGTTTACTATACATAAAATGTGCACAGAGATAGAGGTAAACAGTCTTTGATCCAGCAGTGCCTGAGTCTCTGGTATCACCCCTTAGATTCTCCAGATACGTGAACTTTTCAAACAACTCAATAGGGTTGAAGAGCTTGGCTTTTTACTTCCAGAGATCTTATTTCAGAGGACTTCATGTGCACATAAGCATCAATATCAAAGATCTTTCATGCCCCCCAAAAGAAAAGGACAGATTCGGGTGAATTCTAGCTCCTTTATTAGTTTCTAAGTCCTTAGTTCCATCTCCTTTTACATTTAGAGCCACAGATGTGTAACTGCTCAGTTCCAGTCCCATTCCATCACCTGTGAGAGATGTAATTGGAAATGGGGGAGGGAAATCTGGGGTTTACCTTATTAGGGGGTGGTGGAGAGTTTGGCCACATCTATTCCCAGATATTCTAAAGTAGGAGGAATCCTAAGAAGGGATAGACACATGAGAGAAAGGAGATGGCGTGTGGTAATCCCCCTGCCCCACACAGTGAGATCAGAGAAAGATCTCCCAGACTTTCTCCCATCACTTAACTAGATTGTAAAGTTAGCAAACCATTGCTTTTTAGTGATGTGTAAATTTGAACATCTGCAATGACTATGACCAAGCTATTTTATTTGTAGGTCTATACTTACCTAAAATGTCTATGCATATATACCAAAAGAAACCATCAAGAATGTTCATAGTTGCTTTATTGCTAATAACCCCAAAATGGAAACAAACCAAATGTCCATCAACAGCAAATTGATAAACGTGAGATAGTCATACAAAGAGAACACAGAGCAGCGAAAAGGAAAGAATCTCTCCATGAAACCACACAGATTAATGTCACGAATATAATGCTGAGCAAAAGAAGCCAGACACGGGATAATTCGTACTGTATGGTTCTAAATACACACATTTATAACACAGGTGATGCTAACGTGTGGTGTTAAAAACTAGATGATCGTTAGCTTTGGCAGGATAGAATGGGTAGTGATTGGGGAGGTCGAGGAGAGGGGCCTCTGAGTTGCTAGTTTTATTCTATTTCATTGTCTTAAACTGTTGTAGTTACAAGCGTGTCTTTGCTTCGTGATAAATCATTGAGTCATAGAGTTATGATTTCTGTGCTTATTGGTGTGTATGTTATAAATGCTTCACTAATGCATTTGAATCCATTTTTGTAATAAGGACAAATAACATAAAGTATAATAAGACTTGGCAATCTTATTTTCTTTTCATGAAAAATGGTCACCAGAAGGACTCCAAGCTTGTGTTGCACCTATAGAGCTTATGTTTATATATACATATATAAATAAATATATATAATATATATATAAATATATATATATTTAAAGATCCAGAACTGTTTGATTTAATGTCATTTGAGTGTAGAAAATCACAATTATACTTACAGTTTGCTAAATCTATAATCTTTTAGCTGAAAGTTAGCTGGTTAGCCACACCCATCAATGAAACTGCTTTCGCAGAAGAATCCAACCTGTGACAATTGATAGGAACTTTAGAAGTCACTTTTTAAAATTTTTTTAAATTGAAGTATAGTTGATTTACAATGTTGTATTAATTTCTGCTGTACAGCCAAGTGACTCAGTTATACATATATATATATTCTTTTTCATATTCTTTTCCATTATGGTTTATCACAGGATATTGAATATAGTTCCCGGTGCTGTACAGGAGCACCTTGTTGTTGATTCCTTCTTGATTGTCTATAAAACATGAGATTTCTTAGAACGCAGGCCATCAAACTCTCATTTCAGGTTTTTCCTTCATTACTGCCTGTCATCCTGGTATCTGAAAAGATTTCTATGTCTCAGTATTGCACAGAGGGAATAACATGACTGTCTTAGTCACCACTGTGCCCATCAAGACCAGGCACATGATTCCCAGGATCCGGGCAATGACCCTTCCAGAGGTAATGGGAAATTTGCTATCAGCCAGAAAGCCATGGATCCTCTCCTGGGGAGCCCTGGCTACTGTCTCAAAAGAGACCTGCTCTGGGAAATGTGGGGGCTGAGTACACAGTCTCTGTGAAGCTGTTTCCACGTCTGATGCTTGAAACCCACAGGCAGTAAACAAGGGAAGATCACGAACAGGCTGGGAGCCTGTCAGCAGGAGCTGGAACTTCATAAGGACAGAATGAAACCTGTGTCTGTTCTTGCTGCCTCTGACCTTGTGACCAGGGTGTCCTGCAGAAGCCAGGACCCTACATCACAGAGCTAACACATACGTGTAACCCAGGAGTCAGAGAAACTGAGGGAAAAATCCAGGGGAAGGCAGAGCAACTGAAGGTCCAGCTGCTGCTTATCTGTCTTAAACTGGATTTTTGTGTGTGTGTTTATCCTGCTTGGCATTTTCTTAGCTTCTTGAATTTGCAGATTTATGTCTTCTGCCAAATTTGGGGATACTTTGAGTATTATGATATTCTGGATTTTTATTTGTGTTGTGTTTTAGCAGGCCTCCTCTGACACCACTCTGGTGGGCTAAGGAAGGTCACCACCACCTGGTTATTGTTTGGTGGGGATGGAAGTCTAAGGGACCCAGTCTCTATTAACAGCCCTGGGGAGAGGAATTTCTTGCTAGGCCACCCCCACTTGGCCATCACCCCCGACAGCACCTTGTCTTGAGGGGAGAGCCATGCTATTACTGCTTCCAAATGGTGCCACTGACATTGTGTGTGGGGAGGTTCAGTACAACCAAGTGTGAATGAAAGTCTCAGCTCCCCATCCCCTCTCTGACTCCACCCCTGTAGGGACAGAGGGGCACCTCATTACAGTCAGGGTAGGATGGAAGCCTAGGTTCCCCACTCAGCCTTTGCTGATGGGCTTGAGGTGGGACCACAGTTTTTTTTCAATGGTGTTTGACTGGAGTGGAGTGGGGTTTTTTTCTCAGAAGTTTTCTGTTATGTTAGGCTTCCCTTTCTTGGTCTCTGGCTGGAAAGAGCAGGCTTTATTGGGGGCTTTAAAAAAATCTGCACCCATTGGCATTTTAGGTTGTCAACTTACCCAGGCCAGCATATAGAACACAAAAAGAAAATCACTACTGTGTCTTTCCTCAGGTGGCAACGTCCTTAGTGGGACTGTCTTCTGTCCAACTTTGAGTCTTATATTTGTTTTATAGACAATATTGAGGGTTTTTAGCTGTACTTAGTGGGAAGTATAGGGAGAAGTGTGTCTACCCCACCTCATCCCACTACTGGTTCACTGGTTCACCTTCATTTATGAAAAATATTTTGATCGGTATAAATTTCTGGGCTGACAGTTTTTTTCCCCAGTACTTTAAAGGTGTTGTTTCACTGTCTTCTGGCTTGCTTTTTTTGTATGTTTTTGCTTTTGTTTTCTGATGAGAAGTACTTATCTTTGTTCTCTAGTATGTACAGATCTTTGTTTCTCCAGCTGTTTTTTAAATCTTTTTTTTTTGAAGTATAGTTGATTTACAATGTTGTGTTAGTTTCTGGTGTACAGCCAAGTGATTCAGTTGTACATATATATACAGTCTTTTTCATATTCTTTTCCACTATGGTTTATTACAGGATATTGAATAGAGTTCCCTGTTCTATATGGTAGGTCCTTGTTGTTTATTTTATATACAGTAGTTTGTACCTGCTAATCCCAAACTCCTAATTTATCTGTCCCCCACCCCCTTTCCTCTTTGGTAACCAGAAGTTTGTTTTCTATGTCTGTGAGTCTGTTTCTGTTTCATAACTATGTTCATTTATGTCATAGTTTAGATTCCCCAAATAAGTGATATATCCTCCAGCTGTCTTTTAAGGTTTTCCTTTATTACTGGTATGTAGCAATTTGAATATGATGTGCCTTTGTGTGGTTTTCTTCATGTCTTTTCTTTGAATTTCACTGAGCTCCTTGGATCTATGGGTTTGTAATTTTCATCAAATTTTGAAAATATTTAGCCATTATTTCTTCAAATATTTTCTTACTCCCTCACTCTCTCTTCTCCTTCTGGGATTCTAATTACACTTAGACTACTAGACTACGTACGTCGTCTTGTTCCATAGCTCACTGCTGCTCGGTTCATTCTCCATCTTTTTTCTCCCTGTGTTTCATTTTCGGCAGTTTCTATTTCTACGTCTTTGCATTCACTAATCTTTTCCCTTGCAGTGTCTAATCTGCTCTTAGTCCTATCCCGTATGTTTTTCATTTCATATACCGTACTTGTTACCTCCAGGAGTTGGATTTCCCGCTTGCATATCTCCTGTGATAGTTCAAGGGTCACAGGGTTAGGTCATACTTTCCCCAAAGGTACCCATTGGCTCTGAGATCTCAAGAGCCCAGTGTTGCACTATGTTCACTGTCACTGAGCTCTTTATCTCCCTGCAGATCTCCATGTGGAGGGGCTCACACACAATCAAAGCAGCAGAGAATCCAAGGCACACAGAATGAGAAAGGATTAGAGGGAATTCCCTGGCGGTCCAGTTAGGACTCGGTGCTTTCACTGCCGTGGGCCTGGGTTTCAATCCCTGGTCGGGGAACTAAGATCCCGAAGGAGGGAGGGAGGGAGGGAAGGAGGGAAGGAAGGAAGGAAGGAAGGAGGGAGGGAGGAAGGATTAGAGAGGAAATTGTCTCACCATTAAGGGAAGCTGCTCTAGAAGCCTTGAGGATTCTGTGTGACCCAATGTGGAGAAGATGGCCTTTAGTCATTAAAACCATGGAATTGAGGCAAAGAAAAACGTGCATTAAAAAAAATAATAATAATAATAATAATAATAATGCTAATATTTAATTTATTATTATTTTTATTAGTATGAGCCAAGGAAAGAAGCTCAAAGACCCAGAAATTACAGTGAAGGCATTACGATTTTTCTGTCAAGAAGTTGAATGAGAGGCAGAAGCCTGGACACGCAGCTCCCCCCGACCCCAGCCTCTGGGGCTTTAATTAGTTGCAGGAGATTCTCTGTTCTCTCAATGGCTTTATTTCTTTAGCCACACGGAAGTGTTGCATGGCAAGGGCTGTGTCATTCTTCTTTGTGTCGCTAGTGCTAGTGCTTGACACAGAGTCGTGGCCTCTCAACCTGACAGCACTTTTTAGGTCCACGAACTGTCAGTGACGCCAATTCAAGCACCCACGCACAGAGGGGACGAAAGAGCAGAGTGGCGGCGCGGAGGATTCTGGACGCCGTGGTCCCCGCCGGCTGCGCAGGCGCACTGCCGTCCGCGGCCGCCCGGCCGCCGGCGCCATTGCTGGAAGCGTTCTCGCACTGCTCTGCGAGCGCCCTGTCCTCAGGAGGCCGCCAGGTACTCGTCGACCCGGGCGCCCGGCCGGGGCCCCGCCGCCCCTCCCTCGGCGTTCGGCGCTTGGCGCTCGGCTCCCGGCGGCGTCCGGGGCGGGGCCGCTCCCGGCGGAGCCCCAGCCCCCGAGCTGACCCGCCCACCCCACAGGCGCCTGGGGCCGACCTCCCTCAGAAGGCTGTGGCCTGGCAGCGCTGCGTCGGGGGGCCGGGCAGGGTGGGCGCGCCACTGGACCTTCCCCTCTTCCCGGGGCCGCGCCTGCACTGAGGGAGTAGGGGGACCCAATGGGCCGAGAAGGGCGGTGCGGGAAGCAGGCGGGCTGGAGGAGGGAGAACCTCCATCCTGGGCTCTGCACCCGAGCGGAGGGACTGGAGTTCGATAGCGGCGCTCTGTCTGGTGCCCCCCTCTCCTGCCTTTGGGAAATGGAGGCAGCCTTTCCTGCCGGCTCAGCTTCCAAATATGCAACACAGTTTGGGGAGTTTGGGTTTTTTTTTAGTTTCTTGGGCTGAGCCGCGCGGCTTGCAGGACCTCAGGTCCCTGACCAGGGAATCCAACCCCGGCCAGGGCAGTGAAAGCTCCCAGTCCGAACCACTGGACCGCCAGGGAATTCCCGCAACACAGTAATGTTAACTCTGGTCACCGTGCTGTGCATTATAGCCCCAGGACTGGGTTATTTTATACCTGGAAGTTTGTACCTTTTGACCACCTTCACCCATTTTCCCACCGCCTCCCAACCACCAGTCTGTCTCTGTGAGTCTCCGGTGTTTTGTTTTGTTTTGGTTTTAGGTTCCACATATAAGTGAGATTGCACGTTATTTCTGTGACTTGCTTCACTTTCTGTGACTTGCTTCATCTAGCTTAATGCCCTCAAGGTCCACCCATGTTGTCACAAACGGCAGGATTTCCTCCTTTTTTGTGGCTAATCCACTGTGGGCACGTGCCGCTTTTTGTTTATGCTTTCGTGCATCAGTGGACACTTAAGTGGCTTCCACGTCTTGGCTGTTGTAAATGATGCTGCAGTAACAGGGGGTGCAGATACCTTTGGGAGTTAGTGTTTTCTTTTCCTTCGGATAAATGCCCAGAAGTGGAATTGCTGGAAAATATGGTGGTTATATTTTTAATTTTTGGAGTAATCTCCATACTGTTTTCCATAATGGCTGCACCAGTTTACATTCCCACCAGTGGTGCAAAGTGTTCCCTCTGCTCCATGTTTTTGCCAACACTTATTATGTCTTGTCTTTCTGATAATAGCCATACTGACAGATGTGAGGTGATATCTCATTGTGGTTTTGATTTGCATTTCCCTGATGATTAGTGATGTTGAGCACCTGTTCATGTACCTGTTAGCCATCTGTATGTCCTCTTTGGAAAAATATCTATTCATCCCTGCCCATTTTTTACATCAGATTGTTTGCTTTTTTGCTGTTGAGTTGTATGAGTTCTTTTTATGTTTTGGGTATTAACCCCTTATCAGATATATGAGTTGCAAATATTTTCTCCTGTTCCATAGGTTGCCTTTTCATTTTCTGGACTTCCCTTTGCTGTGCAGAAGCTTTAGTTTGATGTAGTCCCACTTGTTTATTTTTGCTTTTGGTGCCTGAGAAGTCATCGCCAAGATCGATGTCAGGGCGTTTACTGCCTATGTTTTCTTCTAGGAGTTTTATGGTTTCAGACCTTATATTCAATTATTTAATCCATTTGGAGTTAATCTTTGTGTATGGTGTAAGTTAGGGGTCCAGTTTCATTCTTTTGCAGGTCACTGTCCAGTTTTCCCAACACCATTTATTGAAGAGACTGTTCTTTCCGCATTGTATATTCTTGGCTCCTTTGTTGTAAATTAATTGTAAATTTATGTGTGGGTTTATTTCTGTACTGTATTCTGTTCCATTGATCTGTGTCTTCTTTTTCCAATACCATACTGTTTTGATTACTGTAGCTTTGTGATATAGTTTGAAATCAGGAAGCATGATGCCTCCAGCCTTGTTCTTATTTCTCAGGATTGCTTTGACAATTTGGGGTCTTTTGTGGTTCTATACAAATTTTAGAATTATTTGTTCTACTTCTGTGAAAAATGCCTTGCGAATTTTGATGGATACTGGATCAAATCTGTAGATTGCTTTGAGTAGTATGGACATTTTAACAACATTAGTTCTTCGAATCTATGAGCATGGAATCTCTTTCCACTTAATGTCTTTAAGTTTTCAATGTATACCAGCCAATCACTTCTGTGGTTAAATTTATTCCTAGGTATTTTATTCTTTTTTAAAGCAATTGTAAATGAGATTGATTTCTTAATTTCTCTCTGTGATAGTTCATTATTAGTGTATAGAAGCACAACAGATTTTGTATATTGATTTTATATCCTCCAACTTTACTGCATTTGTTCACTAATTCCTACAGTTTTTGGCAGGATCTGTTATGGGGTTCTATATATGAAATCATGTCATCTGCAAATAGTGACAATTTTAATTCTTCCTTTCTGATTTGGTTGCATTTTATTTCTTTTTCTTGCCTAATTGCTCTGTCTAGAACTTCCAATAATATGTGGGCTTCCCATAACATATATTATGTTGAGGTACATATCCTCTGTACCCACTTTGTTGAGAGTTTTTATCATAAATGATGTTGAATTTTGTCAAATGCTTTTTCTACCCTTGTTGAGAGGATCATATGATTCTTATCCTGCATGGTGTTAATGTGGTATGTCACATTTGTTGATTTGCACATGTTGAACCATCCTTGCATCCCTGAAATAGATCCCACTTGATCATGGTACATGATCCTTTTAATGCATTGTTGAATTCAGTTTGCTAATATTTTTTGAGGATTTTTGTGTCAGTGTTCATCAAGGATATTGGCCTATAATTTTCTTTTCTTATACTACCCTTGCTTGGTTTTGGTATCAGGGTAATGCTGGTTTCATAAAATGAGTTTGGAAGTGTTCTCTTCTATTTTTTGGAAGAATTTGAGCAGGATTGGTATTTTTTAAACATTTGGTAGAATTCACCAGTGAAGCCATATGGTCCTGGACTTTTGTTCATTGGGAGAGTTTTGATTACTGATTCAATCTCCTTACTAGTGATCAGTCTGTTGGGTTTTCTATTTCTTCATGATTCAGTCTTGGTAGGTTGTCTGTTTCTAGGAATTTATCCATTTCTTCTAGGTTGTCCAATTTATTGGAATGATCTATTTTAGATCAGTGTGTCTTAAACTTCAATGTGTGCATATGAATCACCTAGAGATCTTAACAAAAGGCTGATTCTGATTCAGTAGTTTCTGGAGTTGGGCCTGAGGTCTTGCATGTGTCACAAGCTCTCTGGTGGTGTTGATGCTGCTGGTCTTTATACTTTTGAGCACAAAGCTCTTGGATGTGGATTCTTTTTTCCCCCACTGAGCCAGATGTGGATTCTTAATGGAGGCAAATTGTACATATAAGGCAGGGACAGATTCAGCATAATTCGGCCTAGATTCCTTTGGGCCCCAAAAGCTCTACTGGGTAGTGAGAATGTCAAACTGCCTAAGAAACTCTTATTAAAGAGTAGAATTTCACAAGATTTGGAAAGCTCATTTCTCACTGTGCCACTGCCCTTTTATATGCCTTGCAGCATCATTCTGCAACCATGCACTTGTTAAGAGAATGTTTACTAACCTCAGGCTCTTCTTGTTTTCAAACCAAACTCAGCATCAGCAAGGCCATATCTTTAACCAAAGACAGAAGGCAGAATCAATGCCCGGGGTATCTGAACAAGATCTCTGCCACCCTGTTTCTCCACAGTGTAAAGCCTTTATTAGGCATATAACTATTTTCAGTATAAAAGAACTACTGCTCAGTGCTTTGTGCACTGGATTCCGCTTTCTCTTATATCATTATTGTTATCCCTACTTCCTTTCTATTTGGGTTTGCCTGATATAGAAAGGATAGATAAAGATCTATTTGAATGTGAGATTGAGAGAGGCATGTACAAGACTTCTAATATCTTTTAATTTTGGAGTTATGGTGTTCTCTTTACATGGAGCAGAGGCCTGTGGAAGTTTTAACGAGTGGACTCTTCCGAGGAAGGACGGGAAGAAAGAGATTACTGGATTATTCCACTGTTAGAGGAGGCGGTGGTTGTGGCAAGGGAAGATGGAATTGTTTTCTTTCCCAGCAAGTTGAGGTAGTGAGGCAGGCGTGGCCTGTAGCTAGACTGATCTGGGACCCTACACAACTTGGGTAAAATATCAGTAGTCTAGTTTTTCTAAGCCTTAGTTTCCTCACCGGTGGAATGGGAATGTAGTTTCCATTGGGTGACGTGACGGTCAAGTGAGAAAGTAGTTTCAAAGCTCCTTGTACAATGTCTGATCTGCCAGCTGTAACTACATTTCGTGGTATTAAAATCTCAAACTCTACACTGGTAAGAATCATATTTCCTCGCCGATCGCGCAGGTTAATCTTGTGTTCTTTAGCAAGGTCATACTTATTTGTAATGTCAAGGTTTCAACTTGGTAAGTCTGAGATTTCCAAGGCAGGATTGGTTTTCATGGCTTATTTCTGTTTCTTAGATATGTCTTTGCAGGACTCCACTCTTTCCAGAGAGGGGAGCCCAGAGGAAGAGATTATGGCTGCTGTGGTTTTTTCAGTTGGACCTCTGGTAAGTTGGGGTGTCCTCTGCTTCTGACCTGTTGTCCTGCTTTGAGAACACGACTACTTTTCCTGAAGTCGTGTGACTTTACCTCACCCACACTCCCTTTGGTAACTGAATCAAGTTGTTTGATCCACGAAAATTGGGTTCATCATAGTAAAGCTTGTAATCTATAGGAAGATTCACTATGCATATTGAAACAAGTATCAAGACACGTAATCTTGCAAAAAAAATCTGTGCTATCTTTAGATATGATAGGCAGTCTGGAAAATTTACTTATGATGTTAACTTTGTATTGTTCCCAGGAAATTTCAGTTATTTATGGGGTAGTAGAATGGAATATTTTCCAATTGGAAAATTTTGTTTAGGAAATTTTGAACAAAACAATACATGTGCATACATACACACACCCTTAATTCATAGGGACCATTCCCCTTGTGCCCACTCTTAGTGTTCTCCTCTTTTCTACCCATTAAGAAGTGATCAAGCTTAATAGATGACATGGAGAGAAAGAAGATGTTTAAGACACAGTGCTTGGCTGTAGGGAGCTTACGGTCTCACTGAGGTAAGGCATACAAAAGAAATAGTTACATAATTTATTTAGGTGAATGATAGTTACTGAGTAGTATGATAAAGCTGATGAGTGCTTTTGTAAGGAAAGAAATGGGATATTAGTATGGGCTGAATCAGTCTTGGAAAGCTCATGAGGATGGTTAGATTTAAGCTGGTACCCAATTACAAGTGGGATTTAAGTTGTTGTAAATTATTTGTGAGGGTACTTCAGGTGAGAAGGCAAGGCTCTGAGGCAGAGAACAGTGAGTGAGCCAGTGATTCAAGATGGAAATTTGTGAAAGATAGGACTGGAATTCAGATAATTAAGCTGAATCTTTTCATGTTTCCCTGAAGACATTTAAGTGTATATATGTATGTGTGTGTGTTTGGATGTGTTTGAGGTGGGTATTAATGTGATTAAAGCTGTGTTTTAGAAGTGACTTTTTGAAATAGGAGATTCAGAAGAAAGGTAGTACCAACAAATATAATTTGTTACAGAAATGATCCATAATAACTTGTAGTAGTGATCTTTCATTTTTTGTAGCAAGAATATAAAACATGTAAATAGTTCTTAAGACATACCCTTGAAAAGATAAATGAAACCAAAATGTTTCACTTTATCAGTAGATCTAAAGTATTTGTCTAGTATAGGCCGGATCAAACACATATCTAATTATCAGAGGTTGAGGTTCACATCATCCTTAATTTTCTGGAAGCTGAATATTTGTACTTTTTTTTAAATTAATATATTTATTTTTGGCTACGTCGGGTCTTTGTTGCTGCGCACGGGCTTTCTCTAGTTGCAGCGAGTGGGGGCTGCTCTTCGTTGCGGTGCGCGGGCTTCTCATTGCGGTGGCTTCTCTTGTTGCGGAGCACCGGCTCTAAGCCCGCGGTCTTCAGTAGTTGTGGCTCACGGGCTCAGTAGTTGTGGCTCACGGGCTCTAGAGCGCAGGCTCAGTAGTTGTGGCGCACCAGCTTAGTTGCTCCGCGGCATGTGGGATCTTCCCGGACCAGGGCTCGAACCCGTGTTCCCTGCATTGGCAGGCGGATTCCTAACCACTGTGCCACCAAGGAAGTCTGCTGAATATTTGTACTTTTTAAGATAAGAACTTGAAAGGGAAGAACTAAGATAACATTTTTCTCAGTGAAATTTAATAGTTCTGTTACCCATAACTTTTTAAAATGGCACAAAAATCTAAAATCAGTAAGTACTACTAGAAGGTATAGTAAAATTTCATTTCATTTATGAAATCAGGTCTTTATAGGCATATAGTGTCTAAGATTTGGAAGAAAGCAATGTTGTGAGAGGTCCCTGAAATATTCTCTGAAAGAGTACTGAGACAGGGCCCCCCCAACCCCCAGACATGATCTTTCAGTTGTAGAAAACAGGTGGTGTTAGTAGGTTTTGAATGTTATTCTTGAGCAAGATAGATTATTTCTGAGAAACAGATTTCATCCTCATAGGAAAAAGGAGAATTATGTAGCATCTAAGACCCTTTATTATAAGTTTATTTTTGTTTTGATAGGTTATTTGTTAAAAGTTTCCTTTAAAAATTATGCATTTGGGGCTTCCCTGGTGGCGCAGTGGTTGAGAATCTGCCTGCCAATGTAGGGGACACGGGTTCGAGCCCTGGTCTGGGAAGATCCCACATGCTGCGGAGCAACTAAGCCCGTGAGCCACAACTACTGAGCCTGCGCGTCTGGAGCCTGTGCTCCGCAACAAGAGAGGCCGCGACAGTGAGAGGCCCGCGCACCGCGATGAAGAGTGGCCCCCGCTCGCCGCAACTGGAGAAAGCCCTCGCACAGCAACGAAGACCCAACACAGCCAAAAATAAATAAATAAATAAATAAAATTTTTTTTAAAAAATTATGCATTTGTATCTTTCTCAGTCTTGTGTGTGTCATTGTCTCAAACGAGGTGAAAGAAGATTATGATTAGATGTTGCTATGGGACCTTAATTTCATCCCTGAATAAAACAGTAGAAGAGGTGATCTCATATACATCGCATCCACAGTGGACTGGTGGTGCTTGCTGAGGCTGTGTTGTAGGTAATAGGCAGCCTGTCACTGAGTGATCTTATCCTGTGTCCCCTTAGAGTCCTGAAGTTCCCCAGCCAAATGAAGATCTTCACCTTCAGGCAGAAGAAGAAGAATTGGTAAAGGTAATACTTGGCATTGTATCTAAGGGGAATGAAGAGACGGCACCTCTTTTACTGCCCTAATTCTTAATGTTCCAGCACATTGCAAGTTCACCATAAGAACCATTTTGCTCGATAGGTGTAGTAACCCCAGGGCTGGTAGTGTCATTTTGACAGATTTTATTTCTCTCAGTGGTAGCAGCCCTAATTTGACAGATGGTCACATTATAATTCCTAATGATAAAGTATCCTGTATCATGTACTTCACTTCTTGCTTGCAGAGCCTCAAGGTAGCCAGAGGTGAGAGCTGAGGGCCTTCTTAGATTTTTCCTGGGGCTTAGCTCCAGATGGGAAAAGAAAACAAACGAAGTAAGTTCATTATAATTTGAGTTAATGTGTGAAGTGATTAACAATATTAACAGTTTATGAACTGTCATTATCTCTCACATTAGCCATGTTTTATTATTAGCAGAATTATATAAAACATGCTTCACAAACTTTGAGGTCCTAATAAATAAAAAGATTTAAACAATTTGATAAGCATACATATCTGTATGGCAGAAAAACACTCCAGAGGAAATCAGTTTCTTCCGATACAGAGCAGACCTTAGCCAAATACAGTCTAACTTGAGACCTTTGCCTGATTAGTCAGCTAAGTAGCGTTCTTAATTTACCAGATCATAGAGTGTAGTGCTTATGAGTTTGAATTTTGGAACCAAACTGCCTGGATTTGAATCGAGAGTTTATGTCTTCTGTGAACTTAGGCAAGGCACCTAACCTCTCCATGCCTCACTTTCCTTATCTGTAAATAGCACCTTCCTTATTGTGAGGATTCAATCATTACATTAAAAGCCTTCATATCAGTACCTGACAAATAATATGAACCATACTTACACAAAAGTAGAGAGAGTAGTTTGATGAATCCCATTGAACCTTCAACAGTTAACACCCATGGCAATCATATTTCATCTGTAATACTACCCTCCCTCACTGGTTATTTTGAAGCAAATCCAAGACATTATATAATCTCATGTATAAATATTTCATTATATATCTATAACAGATTTTTTTAGTTTTAAGTATAATACCATAATTACAGCTAAAAAATGAACAGTAAGCCTTAATATTATCACATATTAATTTGGTATTTGTTTCCCCAGTTGAGTAATATTAGCTGATATTGTCTCTTAGGTCACTTTTAATCTAGAGGTTTCCCCGTCCCTCCTTTTTTCCCTTTGTAATCATTTACTGAAGAAACCAAGTCATTTGTATTTTAGAGCTGTGATGTCCAATGCAGGAGCCACTAGCCACATGTGGCTGTTGAGTACCTGAAATGTGACTAGTTCAAGTTGAGATGTACTGTTAACTTAAAATACACATCATATTTCAAAGACAATACAAAAAATAATGGTAAATTATCTCATTAATAATTTTTGCATTGATTGCATGTTGAAATTATATTTTGTACATATTAGACTAACTAAAATATATTATTAAAACTAATTTCACCTGTTTCTTTTTATTTTTTATTTTTTTTATTTATTTATTTTTTTTATAGCTACTTTATTATTTATTTATTTATTTATTTATTTATTTATTTTTGGCTGTGTTTGGATCTTCGGTTCGTGCGAGGGCTTTCTCTAGTTGCGGCAAGCGGGGGCCACTCTTCATCGCGGTGCGGGGACCGCTCTTCATCGCTGTACGCGGGCCTTTTCACTATCACGGCCCCTCCCGTTGCGGGGCACAGGCTCCAGACGCGCAGGCTCAGTAGTTGTGGCTCACGGGTCCAGCTGCTCCGTGGCATGTGGGATCTTCCCACACCAGGGCTCGAACCCGTGTCCCCTGCATTAGCAGGCAGATTCTCAACCACTGCGCCACCAGGGAAGCCCTCTTTTTATTTTTAATGTGACTACTAGAAAATTTAAAATTCCATTTGTGACTTGCATTATATTCTGTTGGACAGCATTGATTTAGAATTTCACACAATATGGATTTTATTTATTGCATCCCCATGGGGTTTTTTTAACATGCACTTCTGTCTCCTGTATTTCCTTTATATTGTTAGTTAAATCTAGAGGCTTGATCAGATTCAGATTTTGATTTTTTAAAAATTTTTTGGCGTTGGTATTTCATATTTCTGGTATCTACTACCAGAAGCTACATAATGCCTAGATGAAGCCTCTTTGGTGTTAGCAGCCCCTGATAATCCTTTAATTCATTAGAGGTAGCAAAATGGTGATATTCTAATTTTTTCATTCCATGTTCACATATTAGCTGGAGTACTTCCATAAAGAGAAACCTCCCCTCATCAACCATCTGATTACATTTTATAACTGTGCAAACTATATGTATTTTGCATAGGAAAAGAAGGGCAAAGGGTTAATTCTTTCTCTTTATTTACCAGTTTCCAGGCATTCTCCAAAGATGATCAATGAGTATCCTTAGAGTTTTATAGTGAAATCATAATTTTAAATGTATAAGATATTTTTGAAGCCCACTACAGTTATTGTTCTTATGGATGTTCACATTGTCCCATCTTTGGCCAGTGAGAGCCTCTTGAAGTTGTCTCGCAAGTGTCAGACGTGATCCTAGTACTAGTGTTTGATAGTTTCCGTGCTTTTTATTTTGACAGAAAGTTCCAAGCCCTGGTTTCTTGTAGCGGAAAGTAATCTGTAGGGGCCACAGTCTAGACTGCATAATGGTACATTTCTGGTTATTGTTTCTAGACCTATTGAATGGACGAAGATAGGAAGTATGTGGCCTGTTTTCCTTAAAATACTTCATGAGTTTATACCGATATTTCCGATGCAATTTTGGATTGTACATAATCTCATTGTACATAATCTCATTGATATTACATTTATATCTTCTTTCTCCCATGTCAAATTTATTAGCTCTCAATGATATCAATACTAATTTGCTTTATCCAACACTACACACGCAACAGTTACAAAATAACATTTCCATCACTGCCGCCAACAATAATGATTATTTACTGAAAATGTGTTGTTTAGTTTTTTGCAGTTCTTTTTCTCCTCAGGATATATCTCACAAGAGATATACAGAAAAATTACTGTGTTTTAAAGATACTCAAAATAGTTCCTCTCTGATGAATGTGTATGCTACCAGCTGGTTTCATTTTGCTTT
Organism: Balaenoptera ricei; assembly: GCF_028023285.1. Classification (NCBI taxonomy): domain Eukaryota; kingdom Metazoa; phylum Chordata; class Mammalia; order Artiodactyla; family Balaenopteridae; genus Balaenoptera; species Balaenoptera ricei. The sequence continues at coordinate 61,415,302 of NC_082658.1, forward strand.
TAATATTTAGAAATTGCTTTTTTTATTTAGTTTTTCTTTTATAATAATATATTTACATGGTTCAAAAGTCAAATCTAAAAAACAAGAAATATTCAAGGGAATCTAGCTTCTATTCCAGTCCTCTTCACTCTGTTTCCCCCTTCCTCCAATAGGTAACCAACCATTAAAAGAATTTTATGGCTCATTCTTTGATTTTTTTTACAAGCATATATACATATATTTTATATCCTGACCAGAGAAGCTCCCTAAAGTTCCATGATTTCTTATTTTTCTTTCTCAGATAAATAGCTTATAATTTTCTATATCTACTATCTGAATGATAAACTGTGTCTTTTATTAAGTCATATTTTATAGAATAGAACTGAAAAAGAGTTGATATTATACATAAGGCAGGATTTTGAGGGAGAAAAGATGATTTGGCTGGAAACTACTCGTTTTCTAGTTTTCTTCCCCAGTTTTGTATGTATTAATCTGCCTAATAGGTCTAACTGTGCAGTCCCTGAGTGATCTCTGTATTTATTTTAGGAATCAGTGACATTTAAAGATGTGGCTATAGACTTCACATTGGAAGAGTGGAGGTTGATGGACCCTACACAGAGGAAACTGCACAAGGATGTGATGCTAGAGAATTATAGGAATCTTGTCTCCTTGGGTAAGGGTAACCTCCAGGTATATGTATCTGCCCACTGGACCAGGTTTACTGAAGATACAGACCCTCTAAAGTACTTAACTGAATTTTGGGTTAGAATTTAAGCATTAAAATCTCATAATCTTAGGGGCATATTGTTGGGAGTTATGCCGTCTCTTGCTCTTAACTCAGTGGTTCGCCCATTGTAGAGTAAGAAATACATATTTCATTGGAATCTTGGAGATTATTGACAGTACCTCTGATTTAGGACTGTTTTTTCTAGTCACTTCCATAAGACTTATCAGTGCCTCTGGAAAGAAAGGAACAAATATGTCTATTTTCTTTCTAAACTGAGATTATCCCCAAACCTGGGATCATCGTGTTGAGCTTCTTTGAGGTACCTTTGTAATTCTCTACAACACTGCTGTACAGTAGAGTGTTCTCCTGTGATGGGAATGTTTTGTATTTGTGCTTTCCAGTGTGGCAGTCTCTACACTGTGGCTGTTGAGAATTTGAAATCTGGCTAGTCCAACTGAAGAACTGAATTTTAAATTTTATACAATTTTAACTAATTTAAATTCAGAATTAAATATCTGTAGGTGGCTATTGTCAGCTGCATTGGACAGTGCACCTCTAGAACTTCTTGTAGTAACCACTCTGCACAGAAGATCAGGAGCTGAGACTGAATTTGGCCCTAGTTCTTGCTCACAGGCACAATCAAATCCTATTCATTTTTCTCTGAACAGGGCTTGCAGTTTCCAAACCAGACATGATATCTCATTTGGAGGATGGAAAAGGGACATGGGCGGTAGTGAGAGAAACTTCAAAAACCCTCTATTCAGGTGAGTTAATAAGAACCAGGAGGATGGGATTTCTTTGAATTCAGTAGGTCATGGATGGAGCAGAACATCTGAAATATTTTGGGGGTATCTTTGCTCAAAGCTATCTTGAAGGAAAAGATTCTTCCCCTCTCTTCCTCTCTCCCTACACCTCCCTCCCTCCCTCCTGCCTTCCCTCCCTCTCTCCCTCTGTTTCCCTGTCCTTTTCCCTCTCCCGCCATCTCTGCCCTCTACTTCTAGTTCCCATCACATCCTACTTTACTTTCTTGGGAACATGATTTTCATAATTGTTCCTTCATTCAAACATGCATAAAATATCCCTTTCAGTTCTGTCCTCTCCATTTAACCTTACACTTTTCTCATTTGTTTTACCATTATTTGATATCCCTTCCTTCATTAACTTTCCTGAAAGTGCTTTCTTAAGGATCATCACTGATTTCTTTTAAGCTAAACCCATTGACTAATTATTTAACTTTCTTCACCTGCATGCCTGCTGAAACTTGAGGAACCCTCCTACTGTCCTCCAGAATCTTAACTAATTGAGAATACAAGCAGTAAATCAGTTGATAATCAAAATACAGTATTTATCTCTTTAACCAATATCTATTAATATTAAACAATCAATATTTAATACTGATCTGTATACTGTGAACTGAGTTAAGTACTATGTCTACAGCAGTAAGATGGACCAGATCCCTTCTCTCATGAAGATTAAATTTTGAGAAATAGATAATTGACAAGTAAATAAACAAAAGCAAGCTAAATAATGGTTGTAATAACTTAGCCATGAGGATACGAAAGAGTAACTTGGATGGGGATGAGGGTGCCTCCTTCAGATAGTGTGGTCGGGGAAGGCTTCTGAGGAGGTGACATTTAAGGTGAAACTTGAAGAGTCAGAAGAAGCCAGCCAGAAGGCAAGAGAAGAAGAAGAGCATTCCAGACAGCAGAACATAATGTACTGAGTTCTAGAAATCTGAGGAAGCTGCCTAACTGAAGCATAAGGAGAGGGAGACTGGTACAGAATAAGATAGAAAGTCAGACAGGAGACTGCCTATTCAGGGCTCTGTGGACCATGTTAAGGAGAGTGGATTTTAATCAAAGTGAGTGTGAAGGCACTGAAAGGTTTTAATCAAGGATCTTTGGGAAATAACCCTGTTGATGGAAATTGAACTTAAGGGCATAAAGCAGGTAATCAGTAAAGAGGTAGTTAAAATAGTCTAGGCAGGGATGTCCCTGGTAGCGCAGTGGTTAAGAATCCACCTGCCAATGCAGGGGACACGGGTTCAAGCGCTGGTCCGGGAAGATCCCACATGCCGTGGAGCAACTAAGCCTGTGAGCCACAACTACTGAGCCCATGTGCCACAACTACTGAAGTCTGCTCGCCTAGAGCCCGTGCTCCACAACAAGAGAAGCCACACGATGAGAAGCCTGTGCACCGCAATGAAGAGTAGCCCCCACTCGCCGCAACTAGAGAAAGCCCGTGCCACAACAAAGACCCAACGCAGCCAAAAAAATTTTTTTTAATTAAAAAAATTAAAAAATAGTCTAGGCAAGAGACTATAGTAACTTTGATTAGGGTGATGGTGGAGATGGAAAGGAATAATGGATTCTAGGTCATTTGCATATTTATTTTATTGTGATGCCATCCATAACTTGTACATGTGTTACATATATTATTTTTATATCTCAAATATTATATATGTATTTTTAGAGAGTGAGTGAAAGGTAGACATTAGAGATAGTTTCGATGACTCTCTAGAGAAAGCCCCCCTCCATATGAAGAGGGAAGGAGAAATGGGGCAGTGGCTGGAAGAAAGAAGGAATAAAAAAAGAAAACTTTTATTTTTGAGATGGAAACTTTTCTGACGTGCTTAAGTGCTGGTAGGAATGATGTTCCAGTGGAGAGGGAGAAATTGATGTTGTAAGACAAAGGTAGGGTCACTGAAGAACTAAAGTGTCTGAGAAAGTGAAAAGGGGATAAAATCACGAATGGAAAAGAAGAGATTTACCCTTGATAGGCAGGGAGGACACCTCTTCTGCAGTAACGCTAGGCAGGATGGAGAAGATGGGAGCAGATATAGGTCAACTGGTGGTGAGAAGATTGAGGCATCCTATGATGATAGCTTCTTTATTCTCAGTAAAATATAAAGAGAGCCATCAGCTTACAGTGAGGACAAGAAAGAGTTGTGAGGGACTTCCCTGGTGGCACAGTGGATATGACTCTACACTCCCAACGCAGGGGGCCCGGGTTCTATCCCTAGTCAGGGAACTAGAGCCCACATGCATGCCACAACTAAGACCCGGTGCAACCAAATAAATAAGTAAATAAATATTTTAAAAAGAAAAAGAAAAAAAAGTTGTGAGAGAGAGAAAGTTAGAAATTTCATGGAATTCACCAGGGAAACCATGTTGGCCTAAAGCTTTTATTGAGAAAGGTGTTTAATTACAGCTTCTATTACTTTTGTAGTTGTAGGACTATTCATATTTTCTATTTCTTTTTGTTTCAGTTTAATAAGTTGTGTTTGTCTAGGAATTGATCTACTTAATATAAAATTTAAATTTGGGGGCATACCATCCTCTCTTTATCTTTTAAATGACTATATGGATCTGAAGGGATGTCTCCTTTTTCATTCCTGACACTAAATTTTTTGTCTTCTCTCTTTTATCTTAATCAGTCTTGCTAGGATTTATCAATCTTATTTGGCTTTTAAAAAATAATTTTTAATCCTTGCTACTGTGTATTTGATTTCTGTTTCATTACTTTCTTCTCTTTCATTGTTTTTACCTTCTTAGGGTTTACTTTGCTGGTCTTTTCTAACTTCTTGAGTTGGATACTTATTGAATTTAGCCGTTCTTTTTTGCTAATGTATTTAAGGCTATCAAGACTACCATACTTTTTTTATGTAACACCTTCATAATTATTGAGTTCAAAGTATTTGATCATTTCCAGTGTGATGTCTTTGGCCCTCAGGTTATTTGGAGGTATTTTCTTTAATTTTGTACTATATGGGGATTTTCTAATAATCTTGTTGTTTTAAGTTCTACTGTGGTCAGAAAACATTCTCTGTATGATTTCAGTCTTTGCAGGTTTCTTGAAATTTGCTTTGCCACCTGGCCAATTTTTGTAAATATTCTGTGTGCACTTGGAAAAATGTGTAGTATATAGGTACTGAGTGCTGTTCTAGATATGTCAAGTTTGTTAATTATGTTGCTGAAGTCTGTCTTCTTGCTGATTGTCAGCTTATTCTATCAGTTACTGAGAAATATTTTTTTAAGTCTCCCACTGTGAGTATAGATCTGTCTGTGTCTTAGTTCTTTAATTTTTGCATTATGTATTTTGAAGCTGTGTTCTTAGGTAAAAACAAAGTTAGAATTGTTATATCTTTCTGGTAAATTGGATCTTTTATCATTATGAAGTGTCTTCTTTATCTTTGTTAATTGTTTTTGCCTTAAAGTCTATTTTGCCTGATACTAATATTACTATAGCATCATTCTTTTTATTGTATATATGATATATCTTTTTTTTTTTTTTTTGATATATCTTTTTTTTATCTGCTTACTGTCATCTTTTATGTGTCTTTGTATTTTATGTCTCTTATAATTGCATTTTGTTAATTTTTTTTTGAACTAATCCGACAGTCTGTATCTTCTGGAGTTTTTAATCCATTTGTACATAATACAATTATATAATGTTTAAATCTACCCTCTAACTGTGAGAGTATCTTGCCTTTTCTATATTCTTTTTCTTCCCATTCATGCCTTCCTTTTGATTTATCATCTTTTATTTTTCTATTCCCCTTGTAATCAGTTGGTAATTATAAATTTTTAAGTTATTTGTTTAGTGGTTACAGATTTTCCCAAACAATACAAGAATCTTGAACAGCTTATTCAGTTTAACCTCAATTATACATTATTGAAGTTATGTATTTTAATTCTATATATGTCAAATCTCATATTATTATTAATTTGTGTGCAGTCAATATTCATTCAGATTTACCGATGTTTACCTTCTCTTTCTCTTCATTTTTTTCTTCATTTCTGAACTCTTACCTAGGATTATTTTTCTTCTACTTAAAGAATGCCCTTTAATATTCTCCTTTATTCAGATCTGCTGGTGTTATATTCTCTCCATTTTTCTTTTTGCCTAAAAAAAAATTCCTGTCACCTTAATTGAATTGGACATTTAAATGAGCTGGGTTTTAGTCCTTGGGTTCTAGAGTTTTCTTTTTTGGTGACCCTGAATTCAAATCTTTGTCTAGCCCTGTGAATCCATTGAAAGTTCTACTTACCTTGAGTTTTTTTTTTTGTTTTTTTTTTTTTAATTTATTTATTTTTGGCTGTGTTGGGTCTTCATTTCTGTGCGAGGGCTTTCTCTAGTTGTGGCAAGTGGGGGCCACTCTTCATCGCGGTGCGCGGGCCTCTCACTATCGTGGCCTCTCTTGTTGCGGAGCACAGGCTCCAGACGCGCAGGCTCAGTAGTTGTGGCTCACGGGCCTAGTTGCTCCGCGGCATGTGGGATCTTCCCAGACCAGGGCTCGAACCCGTGTCCCCTGCATTAGCAGGCAGATTCTCAACCACTGCGCCACCAGGGAAGCCCCTTACCTTGAGTTTTAAAGTCATAAAGCCATTTTACTAACCACAGAAGATTTTGATTCAATTTTTAAAAAACATTTAGATATGATTACCTGGAAATAAATTAGAAATTTATAAGAAGTTTAAAAGTGTTTTAAAAAGTAAAATATTAAGTTCGTATATACAAACAAATTGTAAGACCACCACCCCCCAGTATAATTGTTTAAGAAAATTTTGAAACTGTCAGAAATGTTCTTAAGACCCATAAAAAGGTTGCAAAACTACCCTTGATAATAGTAATTATCACTATTTGTAATATTCACAACTATATTAATTTTGACTAGCTTGTTCAACCTACTTTCTGAAAAATCAAAGTGTCTTCTTCCACAAATGTTCTATAAAAAGTTACATATAGAAAAGGATATTTTTTAAAAGGAATGTGTGTATGTATATATATATGTATAACTGAATCACTTTGCTGTACAGCAGTAATTAACACAAAATTGTAAATCAACTATACTTCAATATAAATAAATAAATTTTTTTAAATGAAAAAAAATCTAAATCAAAAGAAAAAAAAGTACATATAAAGACTTGAAAAAGCTATTCTGACAGGGAAATTTGAGAAAGCCCTCACGAAAAAGCTACTGAACAGGGCTTCCCTGGTGGCACAGTGGTTAAGAATACACCTGCCAAAGCAGGGGACACGGGTTCAAGCCTTGGTCCTGGAAGATCCCACATGCCGCAGAACAACTAAGCCTGTGCACCACAACTACTGAGCCTGCACTCTAGAGTCCGCGAGCCACAACTACTGAGCCCACGTGCCACAACTACTGAAGCCCACGCACCCAGAGCCCATGTTCCGCAACAAGAGAAGCCACCACAATGAGAAGCCTGCGCACTGCAACAAAGAGTAGCTCCCACTCGCCGCAACTAGAGAAAACCTGTGCACAGCAGCAAAGACCCAATGCAGCCAAAAATAAATAAAATAAATTTTTAAAATGTAGTGAACAAAGAATGAGAACAAGTAGAAAGTATTATTTAGGATGAATGTCTGGTTTGTGGAGTAAGTGGGAAGCAAGGAAGTAGTTACAACTTAGGAAGAATGGTCTCTAAAGAATTTGACTCTAAAATGAATGAGAAAAGGAGGAAATATTTGAGAAACTTGGATTGTGGAAGGGTTACCACAAATGAATTTTTTTTAGTAGGATAAAAACTCCTTGAATTTACTGCTTTGGTTCTTTGCTCAATCAGCCTTCCTTAACGCAATCTCCTCCTTCCTAGAAAACAAGGGCAGATTGGAAGCGGTTAAAAACATATATTCGTTACCAATTCAAGCTTCCCTTTTGTTTTCCTGTTTAGTGTGATATCCTCAACCTAGGAAATAGGAGTCATTTGATTTTTCTCTCTTTTCCTCCCAGAGTTGGAGACCAAACCTACAACCAAGAGTGCTATGCCAACAGAGAATATTTCTGAAGAATGTTTATCACAGGAGACCATAGTAGAGAAACTCATAGAGAATGGTCTATGGGACACCAAAATGGGAGGATTATGGAAATGGAGTGACAGGATATTGAGATTGCAAGATAGTCAAGAAAGTCATTTGAGTCAAAGAATAGTTAAACACAAGAAAATTCCCACTCTTCAAAAAGGCTTTAGATTTGGATCTGTTCTTTTTCCAGAACCAGGAGTTATCACAGAAGAGCCCCACAGCAAATACCAAACACATGAGGAAAATTTTACAGAGAATTTAGATTTGATTACAGATACCCATCTGGGGAAGAAAATGTGCAAGGATACAGAAGGCAACAAAGTCATAAGCCCTGCTTCAGAACTCACTTTAGAGAAAAAAAACAATAAAGAAAAACCCTATAAATGTAGTACATGTGAAAAGGCCTTCCGTTATAGGTCATTACTCATTCAACATCAGAGAACTCACACTAAAGAAAAACCTTATGAATGTAATGAATGTGGGAAAATGTTCAGCCAGCCTTCATATCTTAGTCAACATAAAAAAATTCACACTGGAGAAAAGCCCTATAAATGTAATGAATGTGGAAAGGCCTTCATTGCTTCTTCATCCCTTATGGTGCATCAGAGAATTCATACTAAGGAGAAACCTTATCAGTGCAATGTCTGTGGAAAATCTTTCAGCCAGTGTGCCCGCCTTAATCAACACCAGAGAATTCAAACTGGAGAGAAGCCCTATAAATGTAGTGAATGTGGGAAAGCTTTTGGTGATAAATCAAAACTTGCAAGACATCAGGAAACTCACAATGGAGAAAAACCCTACAAATGTAATGATTGTGGGAAAGCCTTTAGGAATAAGTCATATCTTAGTGTACATCAGAAGACCCATACTGAAGAGAAACCATATAAATGCATTGAGTGTGGGAAATCTTTCAAGAATACCACAATCTTTAATGTTCATCAGAGAATTCATACTGGAGAGAAACCCTTTAGATGTAATGAGTGTGGAAAAGCCTATAGAAGTAATTCAAGCCTTATTGTACATATAAGAACTCATACTGGAGAAAAACCCTATGAATGTAATGAATGTGGGAAAGCATTCAATCGTATAGCAAATTTCACAGAACATCAGAGGATTCATACAGGAGAAAAACCCTATAAATGTAACGAATGTGGGAAAGCGTTCATTAATTATTCATGCCTTACTGTACACCACAGAATGCATACAGGAGAGAAACCTTATAAGTGTAATGAATGTGGAAAGGCCTTCATGCGTTCTTCATCTCTAATTATACATCAGCGAATTCATACTGAGGAGAAACCTTATCTCTGTAGTGAATGTGGGGAATCTTTCAGAATAAAATCACACTTAACTGTACATCAGAGGATTCATACTGGAGAGAAACCATATAAATGTACTGACTGTGAGAGGGCATTTACCAAGATGGTAAATCTCAAGGAGCACCAGAAAATTCATACTGGTGTGAAACCCTACAACTGCTATGATTGTGGAAAATCCTTCAGAACTAAGTCATACCTTATTGTACATCAAAGGACCCATACTGGAGAAAAACCATATAAGTGTAATGAATGTGAGAAAGCTTTCACTAATACATCACAGCTTACTGTGCATCAAAGAAGGCATACTGGAGAAAAACCCTATAAATGTAATGAGTGTGGGAAGGTTTTCACAAGTAACTCAGGCTTTAATACCCACCAAAGGACACATACCGGGGAGAAGCCATTTAAATGTAATGACTGTGGCAAAGCATTTAGCCAGATGGTACACGTCACAGAACACCAGAAAATCCATAGTGGAGAGAAACCCTATAAATGTGATGTCTGTGGAAAAGCCTTCAGGAGAGGTTCATACCTTACAGTGCATTGGAGAACACATACTGGAGAAAAGCCCTATACATGTAAGGAATGTGGGAAAGGTTGTATTACTCTATCACAGCTAACTCTACATCAGAGAATTCATACTGGGGAGAGGCCCTATAGATGTGAAGAATGTGGAAAAGCCTTCAGAACTAACTCAGACTTCACTGTACATCTGAGGATGCACACTGGAGAAAAACCCTATAAATGTAGTGAGTGTGGAAAAGCCTTTAGGAGTAGCTCAAGCCTTACTGTACATCAAAGAATACATCAGAGAGAAGCTCAATTAATATAGAGGACAGTAAATTATCCAGATATGACAAGAATCTTATAAACTGTATATTTTATGAATGTGGGAAAATGTTCAGGAGCAATTTGCCAGAAAGTACACACTTCATAAATATAAGAATGTAGAAAAGCAGTTGGTCATATTAAATCTTAGAAGTTATAAGAAAATTCATAATTAAAAGGGCGAATGAAGGCCTTCATCCAAATTTCATATTTTATTCATTTAACAAATTATCTTCGATGAATTGCCTATATTTTTTTTGCTGATTTTCTTATTGGTTTATCTATATTTCTTATAAATCTGGAGGTGCTCTTAATATATTTGAGATATTAATCATTTGTTATATGTGTTGCAAATGTTTTTCTTAACCTAGTATTTGTACCTTTTTATGTAGTAAAAGATTTTTAAGTCTTTAATTTTTCATAGTAAAATATTTACATCTTTTCCTTTTTATATTCTGTATTTACTCTTTTAGTAATCCCCAGGTTATCTATAGTCTCCTAAATTTGTTTCTAATATTTTGATAATTTTATTTTTTACATTGAAGTTTTAATCTGTCTGGACTAGATGGCTGTTCATAGAAGAACAACTCCAAATGCATTAACCTATGAAAATATTATGAACCTAAATAAATAATACTCAGGGAAATGCAAATTGAAACAACCCATGATATGTTACTTCCACTTCATGGAGTTGGCAAAAATTAAGAGGTCTTTTGCTAGTGGAGTTTGGCAAACCATATACTCTTACCAAATGGTTATATCAACTTATATTTCCACCAGCAATCCAGCGGTATATATTTTTTAAATTAAGTAAAATTTTAAAAGCACTTTGACCCAGCAGTCTCACTTTTGGGGAATCTGCCCCACAGAAATAATAGCATCAGTGCAAAGGCATATGTATAAATAAGGATGTTTATTAAAGTATTGTTTGTGGAGACAAAGAAGAAACCCAACTGGAGACAAAGTGAATGCCAATTAATAGGGGAATGGGTGAATAAATTGTGGTATAGCCATACCATGGAAAAGCATGAGGGTAACTTTTAAAATGAGTTATAGCTACACTAGTTGACTTCAAGGTATTTCCACAATTTTTTGATAAGTAATTGCTTTATTACAGAGATGTATATGTACAAGATTTCGTTTTTGTTAATGGTCACATGCATTTATGTATGCATATATGTGTGCATGTGATTAGATGAGCATGGTAACAAGTATGGAAGAATATACATCAGGCTGTTAATATTGGTTACCTTGAAGGGAGGGAGAAAAGGAGAAGCAGTGATATAAGTGGGGGGGAAAACTAGGAAAATAGAAAAATGTAAATGCAGTATGTATGGTATGAAACTATGTATTTGTGTGAAGTTTTGATAGCCATGGATGAAGGGACAGTCTCCAAAAAGTTAATGACAGTTGTTTTAGATTTGTTGCAGAATCCAGTGTTTTTTGTTTGTTTTACCTCTCTCTGCTTTTCTGTATTTTTCAGTTTTTCTTTCCAATGAGCATGTAATATTTATATAAACATGAAAAACCTATTTTTCTTGTGAAGCTAATTTACTAGACACCTGTTATAGCCCAGGAATTACCCTAGGTGCTGGATATACCTTGGCAGGGCAGGAGTGGTCATGGATCTAAGAGCATGGAAACTGGTCTTGATACCACCTAGATTCCAAAGAAGTTATCCAGCACTTCACCACCCCCCACCTCTCAGTTTCATTTGGAGGAGGTAATAGAAATTTCAGGTAGATGAAAAACATATCCGAGAATATCTGGAACTTGTGTCCAGGTTATAGACCAGAAGACTTGCAAGCTTCAGAGACAAGTACCACTTTCAACATGGCACCAAAGGGAAGATCACAATGGTGAAAAGGTCTGTGTACAGCCCCGCAGAACATTGCGTGATGGAGTATAGAGAGGGAAACAGCCAAGAACTCCAAAGTCCATGTATAAAAGCTTGGAAGTTCTAGAAATACTAAGAGAGTCCTGGAGTCAAAATGGGAACCCAAAGGCTGTGATCCTGGTACTGGAAGGCCCTAAGAGACTGCGGACCTGATATCTGAAAAGGATAAGCCATGTAGAGCTACACTTCAGTGGAGACTGAAGGAGAGAAAATCAAATACTCCTCCCACAATGCTAGGATGAGTCTTTAATATTGGGAAGGGGATATTGGGTGACTGATGTGAGCTGTCTCCCATTTTAAAATGAATAATTTAACATTGTGGTTGAAATGACTATTTCTGATTGAATTTTAATAGTGAAATTTTATTAACTATTACCAGGAGATGTGTCTACTTTGGACAAAATGTACCACTTTCTGATTGGAAAGTTTGAGGATCTGACCTTGAAATACTATCCTTGAGAAACTCTATTGTCAAACAGTCTACATGACTTGATGCCAACTTTGTTGGCTGCTCGTATCTACCTTCAAACCCTCACCACACCTAAACCCCGTCTCCCTTCCCTGCCTTAGAAGGTAGAGGAGGAGTAAGGTCAGCAGGTTCAAGTGACATAAGAACTGAAAGGTGTGCATCAGGTTAGGGGATGGAGATGATACAGGGCACCTTTGCTAGAGCAGTTTCCATGAACTGCTAAGGTGCCAAAGCCTGGTTCCAGTGTGTAGTGGTATCTCATTATAGGTTTAATTTCATTTCCTTACTCTCTACTGATGTTGAGTCCCCTTTTAGGTGTTTATTGGCTTTTGGAATATCCTCTTTTGAGAAGTGCCTGTTCAAGACTTTTGCCCATTTTTATTGATAACTCTTTCTGTTTGTTTGTAGGATTCTTTATATATTCTGGATACAAGGTATTTTTTAGATATTTGTATTACAAATATCTACTCATCAGTATCTTGTCTTTTCACTCTCTAAATGTTGTCTTTTTTGATGGACAGAAGTCTTTAACTTTGATGAATAATTCAACAATCTTTTCTTTTATGATTACTGCTTTTTTGTGCCTAGTTTAAGAAATATTTTCCTAACTCAAAGTCATAGGATATTTTCCTACATTTACTTCTGCATAGCTACTGTTTTACTTTTCACTTTTAGGCTACAATCCATTTGATATTTATTTTTATGTGTGGTGTGGAGTAGAGGTCAATTTAATATTTTCCATGCAAATATACAATTTATTCAACATCATTTATTGAAAAGACCATCTTTTCCCCTCCCCCTTGGGTACCCTTGTGATAAGTCAGATGGTCAGATTATGTGAGGGGGTCTATTTCTAGATTATCTATTCTGATTCATTGTTCTGTTGAATACCAAATATTTTTAGTGAAAACAGATTGATAGTAAATCTTGGCATCTGGTGGTATATGTCTTCTAATTTTGTTCTTCTTATTCAAAATTGTCACTGTAATTCTATGTCCTTGGCATTTTCATATGCATTTTTGAATGATTATTTTATCAGTTACTCCACCATAAAAAGTAGGGATTTCAATGGATATTACATCAAATATATAGATTAATTTTGGAAGAATGGGTACCTAAACAATACTGAGACATCCAGTCTATGAGCAGGCCATACCTTTTCATTTATACACATCTTTTAATTTTAATAATTTTTGTATTTTTTCAATTAAAAAGTTTTGACTATTTTGTAAGGTTATTATATATTTGATGTTTTGGTGATTCTGTAAAGGCTATTAACTTCATTTTCTGACTTTTGCTAATATATATAATACATAACTATATATATTAAATATATAATATGTAATAAGTAATAATATTACATATAATAGATTTTTTTACACTGACCTTATATCCAATGACCTTCCTAAATTCACTTGTTAATTATAATAGTTTGTTCATTCTTTTGGACTTTCTACGTACACAATGTGTCACCTGTGATAAAGTAAAATCTTTCTTACCTCACCCTTTCCAATATTTATGCCATTTTTTTCTTGCTTTATTGCACTGGCTAGGACCTTCAAAAGTAATGATTGTAGACATCCTTGCCTTTTTCCCAGAATTTAAAGGAAAATCCTAAACATTCCATTAGAAATGATATGAGGTATAAATTTGTAGATAATCTCTATCAGATTAAGGAAATTCTCCTTAAATCCTAGTTTGCTGAGATTTCTTATCATGGGCAGGTATTAAATTTCATCAGATACGTAGTTTGTAGCTATTGAGATGACCATATGGTTTTTCTCATCCTGTTAATGTGGTTGAATTTTACAGATTGATTTTTTTATTTTAAAAATTGTGGTAAAATACACATAACATAAAATTTACCATCTGAACCATTTTAAAGTGTACAATTCAGTGATATTAAGTACATTCATGTTGTTGTAGCCATCACCACCATCCAAAACTCTTCATTTTTCTAAGCTGAAACTCAATATTCATTAAACAATAACTCCACATTACCCGCTTCTCTTAGCCCCTGGAGACTATCATTCTACTTTCTGTCTTCAGTCTGTCTCTGTGAATTTGACCACTTTAGGTACCTTATGTAAATATTTATTCTTTTGTGACTAACTTATTTCACTTAGCAAAATGTTCTCAAAATTCATCTGTATGGATTGATTTCTGAATGTTAAGGCAAACTTGCATACCTGGAATAGATTCTATTTGGTCATTATATATTACCTTTTAAAAATATTGTTCAATTAGATTTTCAAAATTTTATATCGGATTTTATGTCTATGTCCAGATTGTCTTGTATGTTTCCCTTTTTGTAGTAGCCTTGTCAGGATTTGGTGTCTGGGATAATGCTGGGCTAGTAAAATGAATTGGTAATTACCTTTTCCCCCCTCTGGAAGAGTTTGTTGTTATTGCAGTTGGTATTATTTTTTTCCATAAATCTTTTCTGTAAAAATCAACAGTAAAGCCCAATGAGCCTGGAATTTTCTTTGTAGGAAAGTTTTAAATTATAGATTCAGTTACTTTGATAGGCATAAGATTATTGAGATATTCTATCTCGTGTCAATTTTGCTGTTTTATTTCTAATTTGTCTATATCATTTCATTAAAATATCTAATTATTGGCTTTAAGTAATTGATAATGCCTGCTTGTTATATTTTTAATCTCTGTAGGATCTAAAGTGATGTTCCCTTTTCAGTCTTGGTATTGGTAATTTGTGTACTCTCTTTTTGTTTTCTGGGTTAGGCTCTGTAGGGATTTAACACTTTATTAATCTTTTCAAAAGCCACCTCTTAACTAATACACAGCTAATTTCTTTTTCATTGACTCATGCTCTTTTATTTTCTTCTATCTACTTTATTTGAATTTGATTCATTGTTCTTTTTCTAGCTTCTTGAAATGAAATCTTACATAATATTCAACCTTTCTTTTTTGCAAATATTTAAGTCTAAATTTTTCTATAAGTTCCTATTTAGCTTCATCAAGTAGAGGTTTTTTTTAATCAACTTTATTGGGATATAATTTACACATAATAAGTTGTACCAGATTTAACTTTACATTTTGACGAGTTTTGGCAAATTTACACACCTGTATAACCATCACCAAAATCAAGGTATAGAACATTTTTCATCACCCCAAAATTGTCCCCACCTCTGATTCCAAGAAACCGTTAATCTGCTTTCTATCGCTATATATTAGAATTGTCTTTTCTAGAGTTTCATATAAATAGAATCATATACTATATACTGTTTTCTGTCTACCTTCTTCACTCATCAATTTGGAGGTTCATTCATGTTATGTGGTTGGTACTTCATTCCCATAGTGTTAATATACTACAGTTCATTCAGCCATTGATGGACATTTGGATTGTTTCCACTTTAGAGCTATTATGAATAAACCAGCTGTGAACATTCACGTATAAGCTCTGTGTAGACATATTTTCACTTCTATTATATAAATACCTAGGTTCGGAGTTGCTGGGTTATATGGCAAATTTATGTAATATAAGAAACTGCCAAGTTGTTTTCCAAAGTGTACCATTTTGCAACCCACCAACAATGTATGAGTGCTCTAGTTACTCCTAGCCTTGCCAACTCATGGTGTTGTCAGTCTTTAATTTTTTTTAATTTTATTAAAGTATAGTTGATTTACAGTATTGTATTAGTTTCAGGCATATAAGTCAGTCTTTTAATTTTAGCTTTTCTAATGTGTGTACTAGTACTTCATGGTGGTTTTAGTTTGCATTTCTCTGATGATTAATGGTGAACATTTTTTATGTGTTTAATGGCTATTTATCTCTCCTTTGTGAAGTATCTGTTTAAGTTTTTTGCCCATTTAAATTAGATGATGATGATAATGATTATATAGTCTAGATACAAGTCCTTTGTCAGATATGTTTTGTAAATATTTTCTCCCAGAATATGGCTTCCCTTTTAACTTTTCTTAGTGGTGTCTTTTGAAGAGCAGATGTTTTTATTTTAAAGGATATCAGTTTAACATTTCCTTTTTATGGGTCATGCTTTTTGGGTTCTCTCCAAGAAATCTTCACTTTCCCTAAGGTTCTGAAGTTTCTTCTCCTATGTTTTTTCTAGAAGTTGTATGGTTTTAGATTTTATATATAGGCCTGTGATCCATTTTGAGTTAATCTTTCTGACCACAGATTTTGGTATGTTGTATTTTTATTTTCATTCAGTTAAAAATATTTTCTAAACTTCTTTGTTATTTCTACCTTGACCCTGGGGTTATTTATAAGCATGTTGCTTACTTTTAATGAATTTGTGGATTTTCTATTTATATATTAAGGAATTCTAGCTTATTTCCACTGTGGTCAAAGAACACACTGTATTATTTCAGTCATTTGAAATTTGTTGATACATACTTTGTGGCTCAGCCAGTGGTCTATTTTGGTAAATGCTCCATGTTCACATGAAAATAGCATGGAAATAAGAATTTTCACTTGAAATTTCTGCAGTTAGATGTAATGTTCTATAAATATTAATTAGACCAAGTTGGTTAATAGCATTCTTCAAATCTTCTATATTTTTACTGATTTATTTTTCTGCTTGAACTATAAGCTACTAAGAATGGTGTCTTCAAATCTCCAACTATGATTGCGGATTTATCTTTTTTTTTTCTTTTATTTCTATTAATGTTTGCTTTCTACATCTTGAATATATATTATTCAGTGCATATGAATTTAAGATTGTTATATCTTCTTGTTGAGTTGACCCTTTTATCGATATCAAGTATCCTCTAACTCTAGTAATGTTTTTTGCCATAAATTCTACTTTTTCTGATATTAATATAGCCAAAACAATTTTCCTTTTGTTAGTGTCTGCATGGTGTGGTAGGCAGAATTCTAAATTGGTTCCTAGATTCCCAGCCCCTGGTATACAAGTAGTTCCCAGTTATTCAGTCAAACACTAATCTAGGTGCTTTTGTGAAGGGATTTCACAAATATAATTAAGGTCCCAAATCAGTTGACTGAAAATAGTGCAGTTACCCTCAGTGGCCCAGATCCAATCAGTTGAGACCTTAAAAAGTGTGGGGCTCGTCCTGGTGAGAGAGATTTGGTGTATAAGGGGGACTCAGTGTGAGCGACATTCTTCATTGCTGGTTTTGAAGATAGAGGGGCTGTGTGACAAGGCGTGTAGGCACCCTTTAGGGACTGAGAGAAGTTTGTGACTGACAGCCAACAGGGAAACAGGAGCCTCAGTCCTGCAACTTCAAGGAACTGAATTTTGCTAACAAGTTGACTTCACTTGGAGTTGCTGTTTCCTCAGCCTTCAGACAAGAATTGACCCGTTGACTCCTTGATTTCAGCCTTTGAGACCTGAGCAGAGAACCCAGCCATGCCATGCTTGGACTTCTGAGCCACAGAGCTGTGGGCTAATAAATAGTTGTTGTTTTAAGCTGCTGTTTCCATTAATGTGTTATGTAGCAGTAGAAAACAAATACACATGCTATATGTCTTTTTCCTATTCTTTTACTTTTAACTTAATCTGTGTCCTTACATTTAAAGTGTATCTCCTGTAAGTAGCATATATTTTGGGTCTTATTTTTATCTAGTCTGATAATCTTTGTATTTTAATTGGTGAGTGTAATGCATTTTCATTTAATGTAATTACTAATATATTTGGCTGTAAGTCTCTCTATTTGTTTTGCCTGTTTCTTCTTTTGTTTCTCCTTTCTTGCTTTTCTTCGAAATAATCAAATATGTTTCATTTTCTCATTTTTCTACCTATTCAGTTTAGTTATACATTCATTTATTATTTTGGTTGTTACTGTGGAGCAGCAGAACTATTTTCATAATAATTCTAAGACATTACCTTTTTCATTCTCATTTTTCTCATGAGTATAGATTGCTGTTTTTCAGAAGCTGCATGGCATGTGATATTGCAAAATATTTAATGCAAAAGAAGATCTCAGAATTCAGCTATCTTCTATTGAGCCATTATTATCAACTGAATTACGTCCCTCCTCAAATTCATATGTTGAGACCCTAACTTCCAGTGCCTGAGAATGTGACTGTTTTAGGAGATAGGGCCTTTAAAGAGGTGATAAGTTAAAATGTGGCTGTTAGGGTGACTCCTAATAACTCTGACTGGTGTCCTTATGAGAAGAGAAATTTGGATGCACAGAGAGTCACCAGCGGTGCGTACACACAAAGGGGCAACCATGTGAAGAGGCAGCAAGAGGGTGGCTACCAGCAAGCCAAGGAGAGGGGCCTCAGGAGAAATCAACCTTGCAGACACCTTGATCTTGGACTTCTGCCCTCCAGAACTGTGAGTAAATAAATTCCTGTTGTTTAAGCCACCTAGTCTGTGGCGTTTTTTTATGGCAGCCCTAGCAAACTAATCCAGTGAGACGTTAAAGAGATTTGCAAAAATTTAAAACAGTACCACTCTTTGCACTAATTTTTCTGTTTTGAAGATTTGTTTTTATTAAAAACGTTTTTCAATATCATATAGTAGTTTAATAGTATTATTTTAATAAATTAATAAACATTAAAAATTTTTCCAATTTTAATTTCAAATACATCAAACATCAATAGATGTAACCTACATAAATAAAAGGTCTTTGGTTTCCTCAATAATTTTTAAAATTGTAATGTTGTCCTGATACTGAAATGTCTGAAAATCATTGCCCTTAAAATTTGTTTGGCTCTCCATTGGAGCACTCTTTTTTTTTTTGGTTCTTTTTTCTTGGAGCACTCTTGAAATTAATATTTCAAAGCAATGAAAAAAACTAATGGTTTAATTCCATTTACTCTTTGCCTTTTGTTCAATTGTTGTCAAAGATTTTATTTCTACATGTTTTGAACTCCAAAGGATTTTATTACTATTACTGTTTTCAGCAGTGTTTATTCGTACTTACATATTTACCTATTCCCGTGTTCTTCATTCTTTCCTGACATTCCTTGTTCCAACTGGATCATGTTCCCTTTGCCTGGCTAATTCCTTTGGACATTTATCATAATATTCCAGTAGCTTATCTCAGCTTTTGTCTGAAATATCTTTACTTTGCGTTCATTTAGGAAGGATATTTTCACTGGGATAAGTGTTCTAGTCTGGCATTTGTTTTTCATTGTTGTTGCTGTTTTTTCTTTCCTCACCTAAAATAAAACCTCAGCTTCTGGCTTCCAAAGTTTCTATTAAAAAATCAGCTGTGTTCTGTTCTTGTTTTTATTTTTTCTCCAGCTACTTTTAAATATTTATTTATTTATTTTTGGCTGCGTTGGGTCTTCGTTTCTGTGCGAGGGCTTTCTCTCTAGTTGTGGCAAGCGGAGGCCACTCTTCATCGCGGTGCGCGAGCCTCTCACTATCGCGGCCTCTCCCGTTGCAGAGCACAGGCTCCAGACGCGCAGGCTCAGTAGTTGTGGCTCACGGGCCTAGTTGCTCCGCGGCATGTGGGATCTTCCCAGACCAGGGCTCGAACCCATGTGCCCTGCATTGGCAGGCAGATTCTCAACCGCTGCGCCACCAGGGAAGCCCCTCTCCAGCTACTTTTAAGATTTTATCTTTGCCCTTGGTTTTTGTAAGTTTTAATGTGCCTAGGTGGAGAGGTTTTTTGTTTGTTTTTAAATCATATTTTGAGCGTGTGGAGCTTCTTGAGACTGTGCTGTGATGTCTTTCATCAGTGTGGGGAAACTCTCAGCCACTATTTCTTTAAATATTACCTCTGCCCCATTTCCTCTCTCCCTTATTCTAGGATTCTAATTATCTGTAGATTAGACCTTTCACCATGGTCCAGGTCTCTCTTTAGGTGTTCTGTGTTCCCCATCCCTTTTTTCTCTCTGTGCATCAGACTAGACACTTTCCACTGAATTGCCCTCCCATTAACTAATGCCTATTCTGTTTTCAATCTGCTATTAAACCCACTTTGAATTCTTAATTTTAGTCAGATTTTTTATTTCTGGAATTTTTGTCCTGTCTTTATATGGATTCTAGGTATCTGCTGAAATTCTCCATTCTTTTCTCTTGAATATATTAATAATGTTTATTTTAAAGTCCTGAACAGTTATCTACAGTAGCTGGGTCACTTTTTGGTCTGTTCCTATGTCTGTTGTTTTTCTTGCTATCTGGTCAGCTGATTTTTTTTAGCATGCTTTCTAATATCTCATTTGATGCCAGACATTATAGGTGAAAAAATTCTGGAGATCCTTGGTTTATCTTCCTCTAAAGAGGATCAAGATTTATTTAGCACTATCACAACACTGTTAATCACCTATACTCCAATATAAAATTAAAAGTTTTTTAAAAGTGAACTTATTTACAAAACAGAAACAGACTCACAGACTTAGAGAATGAACTTATGGTTAACAGGGGGGAAGGGTGGGGCAAGGGATAGTTAGGGAGTTTGGGATTGACATGTACACACTGCTATATTTAAAATGGATAACCAACAAGGACCTACTGTATAGCACAGGGAACTCTGCTCAGTATTATGTAACAACCTAAATGGGAAAAGAATTTGAAAAAGAATAGATACATGTATATGTATAACTGAATTTTTGTACATCTGTACTGTACAGATGTACATAACTGTACTTTTTTGTACATCTGCAACTATCACAACACTGTTAATCAACTATACTCCAATATAAAATAAAAAGTTTAAAAAAACAAAGTTTTATTTTAGCAGACAGAGTACTAGTGGAGCACCCTGACCCCATGTGTGATTGGCATTAGGCTGAGTTAAAGCTGGTCTGTTTCAGTTTTGTCCTTTTGTCTGTTTCAGTTTTGTCCAGCATGGTTCTTCTGGAATCTCAGTGGAAACTCCAAGGCGTTTACCAAGCCCCTCTAACTTGCTAGGGCTTGATCTTGAACTGTAATCTCTGTCTTTCCAGTACTAGACAGCTGCTGAGATCTGCTCATCCATTTAACCTCTCAAGTGCTGCTTTCTACAGGGTTTCTCTTACTTTCACCATTCACAGCTTAGAAGTCACCTAAAGGTTTGAGGGGAAATTTTATGCAAGTTGTAGAGCTATCTCCTCTAGGATATCACCCCTTATCTCCCAGCGGCACCCCTAAACTCTGACAGTTTCTGCCTGGAATCCATAAACAGAGGAAATGCCAGGTAAATGTAAGCTCACCTCTTACACTTCATTTCTGTCAAAGATCTCAGTTGAAGTCTGTCAGCTCCTGTTTAGTCACTCAGTGCTGACAACACAAGCACGAATGGAGCAGCCGTGGAGGCATTTGCCCAGCGTCACAGGCTGCCCCTTCCCAAGGCTTATTTACCTGCTGCAACTGCTGTCCGCCTTCCAGCAACACGCTCTTCAGTGCTAAGCCCCCAGTATGGTTACTATCCCACTGGGAGACCAGTCAGATGCTTGGTGGCGAGTTGGCTCCACTGGACCCCTTCCATTCTGGAAGCAACGGCAATTCATGCAACTGAGTCAACCCACACTCTAGGTATTTGCTTGCCTTTCCTGCTTGCCAGACCTCAGACAAAACCACTCACTACCTGGAGATTTATAGAATGTTTGATTCATCCATATGATACCACATCAAACCAAGGAACCTACTGTATAGCAGAGGAGATAGAGGAGTGTGCATATTCTCACGGGATCCACTGGTCATATCACATACCACATCCCCAGAAGCTGCCAGGCTGATAGATGTTGGAGATGGAATGGCCTGTTAAAGGCACACTGTAAGTGCCAGCGTGGAGGCAGTAATTTACAGGGATGGGGCACCATCCTCAGGGTGCAGTTTATGCCTCAAATCAACTACCTTTATATGGTTGTGTTCCTCGTAGATGGAACGTATAGACTGGGCACCAAGGAGTAGAAGCAGGAGAGGCGTGCTTACCTCACTCCCAGTGACTCAATATGTGCTGCTCTTTGCTGCAAGCCTGGGCACTGCAGGCTTAGAGGCTTGATTCCCAAGGCAGAACAGTTCATTCAGGAAACACATCAGTAGTCCTTTTGAGATATAAACTACAGCTGCTGCCAGGGGACCAGCCAGCAACAAGAGGGGTCACCATTGTGACACGGATATTTGGTCCTGATCACTAGGAGGAGGTGGGGCTATTATTACAGTGGGAGAAGGGAGACGTATGTTTGGCACCCAGCTAATTCCCCATAATATTAGAATACCTCTTGGCACTGTCTCACCCATTTAGGTAGTAAATAATGAACCCAGCAGTCTTCACCTGAGAAGCACACGGTGACCAGGGCCTCAGGGATAAGTGTCTGGGTCTGGCCACCGGGAAAGCCACCAAGACCAGTGCAGGTGTTAGCTGAGGTTGAGGAGGGCAACAGTGAATATAATTTGCAGTCCTAAGACCAGCAGCAGGGGGCGAGGAGGCTGTAGTTCTTCCTCCTTGTAAGTTTCTTCCAGGAGAACAGGCCCACCAGAATCCTGGTGTTGCTTCTCCCAAGACTCATATGAAGAAGTGAATCCAGGTGCTGAAATTGTGGGCCACCCCCTCCCCCCTTTCAGAACTGAAGCGTTTACTCTCCGGCCGCTAGAAGTGCTGCTGGCAGGCAGTCCTCAGCTTGAGAGAGTCGCCTTGCCCCAAAGCAGACCCGTTCCTGGGACAGCCCACATCCAATGACTGGTTGACATAGGAGCAAAGACCTGGCCCTTCCGCTTAACTTTGGGACAGTTGTGAATTTGGAGCTCTTCGTGGGGTCAGCTGATGCCTTTACTGAGACTACACAGCAGCTCTCTCCTCTCTCTCCCCAGTCCTGCTTCCTCCTCTTGGGATCCCAAAAGCCTCCATGCAAACGTCCACTCAGACTCAGCTTCCTGGCGAACCCAACCTGGGATAGTCTCCCTCCTGCCTCTCGTATTTCAAAAATCTAGACTCTGCTTATGGAACAGAGCAGCTAAAACTGCTTCTAATTCTTCACTATTATAAACAGAATTTTGATAACCCTACAGGAAAATCATTGCAAACATCCTTAATTGTTTTCCATGGGGTCATAAAAATGGAATTTCTGGGGCAAAGTACACATATTGAAAAAGCCTTTTAATACATGTGCCAAATGCCTTCCAAAAGCTCTGGACTCTCACCAGATGTGTATGAGGGTGCCTCCTGCCCTGACATCTTTGCCAACATTGGGCAATCACGTCCTTTTTAATAATTGCTATTTTGACATTGCCTTCGTTATGTTTGAGAATTTTTGCATCTCATACAAATTGCAAAAGGAGCCTCATTCTTTCCATGTAAAATCACTAGAAGAAGGAAATGAGCTTTCTGAGAACAGCAAAATAACGGAGGAGAGCAGGATCCAAATCTTTGAGAGAGAACTTTCAACTCCTGCCATCCCACCTGCACCAGAAATTTCTCCAAATCCTTCATGTGAGCACAGCACCACACTGTCACTTAAGGTGATATTATCGGCATAGAAAACCCTGATGTTCCACATCCCCAGGCAGTAGATACACCAGGAAACCCAGATATACCCAGAAATGTGAGAAGAGGATTGGTGTGGCAACATCACTGCTCTTTTCCTTTGGTAGGAAACTCCTGGGCAGAGTCTGGACTCGTGTTTCCTGAGGGAAAAGCTGTTGTCTCCCTCACAGTGGCTTTTCTGTGGACCAATGCTCATGGCTTTACAAGGCAGAAGAGAAGGAAGTTACTGTAATCAGGCCAGAGCTTCCAAAATTTATATTTATCACCCACATTGCCCAGAAAAAATCAAAATAAAAAGTTAAATCAACATGCACAAAAGGCTGGGACTTCCCTTGTGGTGCAGTGGTTAAGAATCTGCCTGCCAATGCAGGGGACATGGGTTCGAGCCCTAGTCCGGGAAGAACCCCCATGCTGTGGAGCAGCTAAGCTCATGTGCCACAACTACTGAGCCTGTGCTCTAGAGCCCGCAAGCCACAACTACTGAGCCTGTGTGCCTCAACTACTGAAGCCGGCACACCTAGAGCCCATGCTGCGCAACGAGAGAAGCCACCGCAATGAGAAGCCTGCGCACCGCAATGAAGAGTAGCCCCTGCTCACTGCAATTAGAGAAAGCCCGCACGCAGCAACGAAGACCCAACAAAGCCAAAAAAAATAAGTAAATAAAATTAAAAACATGCACAAAAGGGGGAAAGGTGAGCCATAGTAGAGAGAGAACAGTCAATAAAAACAAATCCAGAAATGATCCAGACTTGGAGTAAGCAGTCAATTGCTATAATTCATATGTTTAAAAAGGTAGAAGGAAAGAGGGTGACAACAGATTTGTTAAAAACATGGGATAGAGTATTTCAAAACAGCATTAAAATCTGCCAAAAATCAAGTGGAAATTTTAGAACTGCAAAATAAAATATTTGAAATTCATTGGATGACTTTAGCAGCAGACTTTGCACAGCAGAAAACAGAACATACTAAACTTGAAAACAAGAAGAAAACAGCTAAACTGAATAACAGAGAGAAATAAGAATAGAAGGAGCAAAAAAGTATAAGAAAGGAGCTTACTTACATGTAATTGCTGTCCAAGAAAGACAGGAGAGAGAGGATGGGCAGATGAAATATTTGCAAAAGTAACATTGAGAACTTTCCAAATTTATTGAAAGATGTCAACTCACAAAGTCAACAAGTTCAGCCATCCCCCAAAAGGTTAATAGAAAGGTCAATATACTTGGCACATAGTGATTTGCTGAAAATAAAAAGACACATTATGTTATCAACTAAAAACTAAGGAAGGTAGAAGAAATAGCAAAGAAATAATATCTTTAAAACATAAAAGAATAAAAAAATTGTCAAGCCAGCATTCTATAGGCAGAGAAAAAATTATTTAAAGGCAGGTGGGTGACATCAGCAAAATGACAGAGTGGGAAGCTCCAAGTTCTCATCCCCTCACAGAAACAGCAAAAACACAAGCAGAACTGCCAGAACCAAATTTGTCAGAGACTCTGGAAAACAGTCAAAGGTTTGCAGCAACCAAGCGAACATTGAATCAAGAAAGGGATGAATTCAAAGCAGTAGGAAAACTTTGTGGCATTTTTACTTGCCCTTGCCCCAACCCATCCCTGGACCACTGAAGTCCCAGGAGCAAAAGCTGGGGAGTTTCTTTGGGAAATTAGGGCATTACAAAGTACTATCTATATGGGGGAGTTTAGAAAGCCTCATGCATGCTGAGAGAAAGACGCACACTCAGAACAGATCTGAGAAGATGCTGAGATTTCACCTCAGGCTCTCCCTAGGCTTAGTGCAACCCTGGCTAAATGTTAAAGGAGGGCCAGCACAGAGCCAATCTGGAAAAAAAAAGGGGGGTTGGGGGTTTGTTGTTATGTTATTGTTGTTGTTTTTAATAAAGTACCTGGAATTCAAGGAAATCTCTGTCAAAAAACTAGCTAAAAACAAACGAAGGAACAGAGACACTTCAGTAACCACAAACAACAAGGAACACAGCCTTTGCAAAAATAATTTGGGAAAGTCACTAAACAAATGGACTGCTACAGCCTTCAACAATCAAGAAAAACAGCAAAACCTGTGAAGGGGGAGAATCTGATTCCTACTCGATGTGAAAAAACCTCCACTTGGTTTTTTGGTAGATTTTCATCCTACCAAATTGATAAAATCTGATATATCCATATGATGGAATATTATTGGGCAATAAAAAGAATGAAGTATTGATACATGCTGCAACATGGATGAACCTTGGAAATATTATGCAAAAACTACAGGACAGTGGTTGAATAGGCTATGCTTACATCCACACCAGGAAGTACTGTGTAGCTGTAAAAAAAAAAAAAAAAAAAAATAGAGAAAGATCTCAATGAGCTGACATGGATTGATTTCCAGGATAAACTGCTGAGGTAAAACGGCAAAGTGCAAAATAGTAATTATAGTGTGCTATCCTTTATCTAAGAAAGAAGGGGGTGTAATAAAATAAACATATACCTGCTCATTTGTGCAAAAGAATGCAGGAAGGATCAACCAGAAACTGAAAAGATTAGTTACCGACAGGGGTAGTTGGGAAGCGGTGGAAAGAAGGGGGCAATGAGTCTGAGTAATAGAGATGACAAGGGAGTGACACAGTTTTTAGTATACCCTTTTATACAGCGCTGGTACTTAGAACTATGGTAATATTTTACAAATGCATAAGTTTAAAGAAAATAATGAAAACTAATCATGAACCTGAAATGGAATATAAAAGTAACAACAGGGGCTTCCCTAGCGGCGCAGTGGTTAAGAATCTGCCTGCCAATGCAGGGCACATGGGTTCAAGCCCTGGTCCAGGAAGATCCCACATGCTGCGGAGCAACTAAGCCCATGCGCCACAACTACTGAGCCTGAGCTTTAGAGCCCGCGAGACACAACTACTGAGCCCGCAAGCCTAGAGCCCGTGCTCCGCAACGAGAGAAGCGACGACGGTGAGAAGCCCACGCACCGCAGCAAAGAGTAGCCCCCACTCACCACAACTAGAGAAAGCCTGCACAACGGAAGACCCAATACAGCTAGAAATAAAAACAAATGAATAAAAGTAACAACCTAACCGTACTACAAATAAATAATATAACCAAAAGTGAAGGCTTGAGGAAGAGAAGAACTAACCTAAATAACTTTGCAAAACAGTATTTTGCCTGTAAAGCTACAGAAAAAAAAAAAACCAAAAACCAAAAAACCCTGTACACATATAAGGTAATCATCTTAGTGAATCTTTTCTTACAGGTGTATGGGTTAGTAATTCTGAAACACACATATATGCACATACATGTATGTATACATATATAAGTGCATATGTTATAGCTAATGAGAGCTACGTTTCTCAGTGTCAAAGAAGCTACAAATAATGAAAAGGGGAATGACAGCCCATTGTAATGATCACATCTAACAACTAGATCTTGATTTCCAAACACCATTCTCTGCAAAAACAGGAAACAGAGCTCCTTGGCGAAATAGTTGATTCCAGGGCTGCTGCAGGGAAACTACAAGATAAGCCTGGAACATCTTGTGCCAGAAACTAAGGAAGTGCTAAAAACAGGATGGCAGA
This sequence comes from Balaenoptera ricei, assembly GCF_028023285.1. Classification (NCBI taxonomy): domain Eukaryota; kingdom Metazoa; phylum Chordata; class Mammalia; order Artiodactyla; family Balaenopteridae; genus Balaenoptera; species Balaenoptera ricei. Next base: position 61,442,287 of record NC_082658.1, read on the forward strand.
TGTCAAAAGGACACATGAGCCAACCTGAAGGAGTTTGTAATAGCCAAAGCTGGGAAATTTTCAGAAACAATATTTTTTGAATGATGTTCTATGGGTTAAACCTATAAAATTAAAAAACATCCATGAATCTGTATTGATGCAAAGAAATAATTGAATATATAATACATAAGTAAACGGAAGAGAAGAACCAGTTCTTTCTCATAGAAGGATTATGTTGATAAATGTAGATGGAAAAGGCGAAAAAGAAAATGACCCTGAGGCAAACACTGCAGTCATAGTTGTTGCAGTCAGGATGGATGCTGAAATTAGTGGGTGCAAGGTTGACGAGAAACAGGATATTTGCATAGCCTGAAAGCGTTTACCCCCGAATATTTATTAATTACCAAGGGGGAAATGGTAGCATACAGTGGAGGACCACGGCAGAAAGCGTGTTAACTAAATGATTTAAGTTAGCATCCGCAGTAACAAGACCCACTGACAACGCGAACTTCCCGAAACCGGTGCTGAGAACGTCGTTTTGTTGGGGCCGGGGGAGGATGTGACGGGAAAGGGTTGGATTAAAAGTGACATATACGTCGGAACGCCACTACAGTGTTTACTGATGCACATTTGGGTGATAAAACTCTAAACAAAAGCAAAGAAGCTCTTTCCGTAGACGTCGGGGTTGGCTGCAGGTGGAGGCGGAAGGCAGATGTTAGGCTCTGCGGGGGCTGGCAGGTCTGGTGGTGGCAAGGGTTTGTGATCCTTCTATTAAATATCTTAGTTTTGTGCCTTTTTCTGTAGCTGCTGTACTTTACAGCAAAGAAGCTTTAACAAACACAGATGGACACTTGTGTATACCTGGGAGGAAGGAAATCTAGAAAGAAATACATCAAAATGCTTTACAGCGGGTGGTGGGATTATTGATTTTAATTTTTCTTACACTCTTCTATAATGTTCGAATGTTCAAAACTGAGCTTTATTAGGGGGCGGGGGAGTCGGGGGGTGGCGGGGGTGGACACATGAGCATCTATTTTTCTGCTAACTTCCGAAGTCACCTCCCAGGTGTGCCCGCAGAGTCCTGGTTTGGTTTCCCCCTTTAACCATGCCGGGGGCGGGAACTCGGTCCTGCACACCCCCTCACCCCGCTTCGCCGGCCCGGGTTCAGGTTTTGCAGCCGCTCCCCCGCCCCGACCCGACGTAGCCGGGTCGGGGCGGAGGTTCCGGGGCTCGCACAGCCGCGCCATCCGCCCGCCTCTCGTTCCTTTTCAGTTTGACCTGAAGTTCACTCGAAAAGCGAAAGATTTATACGGTGAAGCGACCTAGATGCGCGGGAAGAAAGAGCCTTAAAGGATCAAAAGTAAAGTGGCTTCCGTGACCTCGTGGCGCAATGGCAGCGCGTCTGACTCCAGATCAGAAGGTTGCGTGTTCAAGTCACGTCGGGGTCACAGTTACCCCTTTTCCCCCCAAACTAACTGGGGACTTTGGGCCGCTTGGGATTTCATCCTACGGCTCTATTCGGGCCTCCGTGCTCCCTATTCCTCCGCACCGAGTTTCAGAGGACGAGCCTTAGAATTTCTGTTCCGTCATTTTCGTATCTGACGGGGGTGATTTGGGAAACTCCGGGAAGCGTGAAGCCAACCGGCCAATGCCACTTCTCCTTGTCACCCAAAAAGCTACTTTAAAAGAGAGACCAACAGCACAGTAGAAGACAGGATGAAACAGTTATTGGAAAATGAAATGTAAATTATTTTTAAACATATGAAAATAACTTCTTTCATAATAAGAGAAACGCAACTTAGAATTCAATGAATTATTTTTAACCTGTGAGATTGTCTAACCTATGATCAAAAAGCTTACATTAAATCGCATTGCTCACATCCTTAAAGCTACAAAGAACAGGACCAGAGGAAATTAAAATAATTATAAAAGAATACTTTTCAGCCAGTTTAGAGAAGTTTTCAAGTATATTTTTCAATATTGCTTCTGTTCCTTTTGCTCTAGACTTTTTCCAGGAATGCATTCACCCTTCCATATGGTGGATAATTGCCACCAATGGATGGATAATCATGCTTCTGTATCCTCTGCATCTATAATCTTCTCTCAAAACGTTTCCTGTTTTCATATTTTCTCTGCCCTTTGGGTGGTCTTCTCAGGCGTGTCCACCATCTGGGATTCCATATTCTGCAACTTAAGAGAGCCCTGTGATCCTACCATATTGTCATTTCAGTTTCCAGGGTGTCCCCTGTCTTATTCTCCTCTCTTTTAAACTCAGTCAGTTGCCCCATGAGGCTTTTCACACCTCATTTCAAAGAAGCCACATCTTGGAGGAAGCCTCTTACTGTTTCTCTGAAGAAAACAAAATTAAAAATCCTGAAACTTTCCATCATTTTCAGTGGTATGCTTTTCTTCTGTCAGGAGCTACTCTCTTTTTCTAGTTCTGCAAAATTAAAAAGACAAAAACAAAAACAAACAAACAACGACAACAACTTGCTTTTCTCTCTTACTCATACTGTGAAATTACTCTTGCTGATCCTTTAAAATCTGTTCAGACTCAGTGTGAAGCAACAGATGGGGCTGTGCTAACGCTTGGCCCTGCTCTCTGTTCACTGGTGTGGGTCAGATGCCTTCTCGGATCCACTGGCCGGAGGACAGGCTGGGGCACAGCGCCCACCCCGTTCCCAGTGCTCAGGAAGGTGTCCCCTAGGGCTTTGTTGCAGTGACATTTTCTCCTCTCCTGTGAGGTTCCCTTGCTACTGTGAGCCAGTGAAAGCAGTACTTAACCCTAGAGATCCCACATTTCAGCGTGAGTTTCAACTTACATGTCTTAAGTGGATCTTACCTCCTTAGCTAAGGCAGAAAACAACACCTTTCTATTCACTTAAATCTCCTAAAAGTAACATTTTAATTTAATGCCAAACAAATACTCTGAATTCCCTTAGATTCTTCTTCTTTCAAGAATTTTACATTCAATCTAGTTTGCAGATATTCTAGCCTAAGAATTTGTTCTAAGCAAACCTTATTAATTTTAAAGTTTTAATGGTGTCCTTAAAGTTTCTTATGTGAATTGATAAAATTCTCTTTTCATGTATTCATAAGTCAAATTGTAAAAGGTTGTAAAATTGTCAGATAATATTTTACCATACAATCTCATCTTTATTATAAGAGCAGATTTTCAGTCATCAGTTTTAACTCTCAGCTCATTTATTTCAGATGAATAAGCACTTGTCCCCTCAACATTGAGAAAACAAAGGCAGCATACATTTTTAGAAAAACCGGGGCAAGGGTATTTTTTGTGGGTAAAGTATCACTTCTTAGACAGAAAAAGTAGGGATGAAGAGGAAGAAAAAGAAAAATTGCCTTAGACTTAATTTCAAAGGTTTATTCCACCTGCACCAATGCATCAGATATTTTTAAATTTTAAAATTTCCTAGAGATTATTCTGTTCTATTAATCTAGTTGTACATTCCTGCTTCACACCAAGCTGGCTGTATTGCTTTATTTTAAAAGGAAGGTAAAACTTAAAGACAGCACAGACTTGCCACCGATACAGTATTTGATAAATTCTTTTGGCCCATTGTCTCTCCCATTGAGGATGCTTCCTTACCTCAAGCCAGATAGGCCCTGGGACACTGCCCCTGGCCCGAGAGATGCTCTCCTGCAGAGGCTGAGCCAACTTCATGGTCTCCAAGGAATTTGGATTGGAAGCAAATGGGACCTGCTGTTTGTTTCAGAGGGTGTTCTGAACATGTACAAGGTGAGCTGAGATCATACGATGACTTTGTTTCCTATCATCCCTTAAAAAGATATTCAGTTTCTCTCTTTTGTTTTTGTTTTTGTTTTGATGGTTAAAACAATTTGGGTTTATTGTTTTTGCTAAACAATACTAAAAAATTTTCATTTTGAAGGCAGGGCTTGAATTATTTAATTTTGATCCATTTATTTAATTAAAAAAAGAAAAAAAGGAAGGGGAAACAGATCATGGCCAAGAAAAAAAAAAAAAGTAGTTAGGGACTTCCCTTGTGGTCCAGTGGTTAAGACTCCACGCTGCCACTGCAGGGGACACAGTTTTGATCCCTGGTCGCGGAACTAAGATCCAGAATGCCTCATGGTGTGGCAGAAAAACAGGGAACAGAGGGAAAGGAGAGGGGGAGATTTTATTTAACAAAGAAAAAAGAAAAAAAAATAGTCGTTAACTCCCCACCCCTGAAGCTCTAGCCAGTCACATGAGCATCACCCACTTCCCATGATGCCATGATGCCTGATATTCACATGGTAGCACACTCTACCCCACTGGACTGCCTTGAAGGCACAGGGGCAGTAGTTGCCAGTTTAGCAAAGATATTCAGTTTCTAGTTCTCCTTCTCATAGATGAGGGAGCCAAAAGGGGGTGAAGAGAGTGAGGGGCAATTCCATGACTTTTCTGGTCACTTTGTGATAAGAAACACTCCCCCAGGCTGTGAATATGACAAGCATCCTATGTAATAGTCAAGTTTCTGAACATGAATTAAAGTTGGGGTCCCTTCCCTCCTGGTCTTGCACTTCTAGTTTCCATCCACGGCTTGCTAACGGGTGTCTCTGACCCCATCTGAGTCAGAGCAGGGGAGGAAGGATAAACAAGGGTGGAGGGAATGTCTCCACATCAGTAGGTCAGTAGTGTAGTCAGCAGGCGTCCTACTCTCTGGGACTTTGGTGGAATTTTGAGAGACTCCCTCAGTGCTGAGGATCCTTCTGAATTGCACTTAGCCCTGGTGAAGATACTATTTCAGCCGGTTGCTCTCTATTGGGGCAGCATTTAGGACTCTCTTCTAGGAGATGTGATCAGCCCTCCAGGCAGCTATTGTGGATAGCAGCTAAGAGGAACTCCCCTCAACCCCCCACCCCATGCACATGGATCATTTCTAGACCATGGGAAGAATTCATGCATCTTTTGTCCCCAAATTTGTGCTTTGAAAAGTGTGCAGACACCTCTTCCAACTCACCATGAGCAGCTAGTCTGGCCAGCTCTTGCCCCTTAGGTTTCTTGAGCCAAGATATACATCAGGCCACTGAGTCCCCAAACCCCAGGGGGACACATATCAAGCTGTCCAGGTGGCCTGTTAAAACCTCTCACTATGTTTGAACTATGGGACAAGCAATCTCCCCACCATCTTTCCTCTGTGAAGCTCTTTCCAAAACTTCAGAAATCCTCTTCAACCCTTTCTAGGAGCCCTTTGATACTCAGTATAGGTGAGGGGCTTAACAATCCCCTAACAGTTTCTCAGCCAGTACTTTTTTTTTTTTTTTTTTTCCAATTCTGCCTGGTGGCCTGCCTCACAGCTCGCTTCAGGTATCTGATATCTGCTGTCTTAGATTCTTAGCAGAAACCCCCATTTTAACATTTGTTGCACTTAAGCAATGGAAGGGAAGGATGGGGGTGGGCGTGGGGACAGCCCTATTATCCGCACAGGATTGAGGTTGCCCAGGGGTCCTGCCTGCCACACTGCTCTGGGACGGCTCTCCCAGGGTCCTAACTTGTCCACCGCCTCCAACTGTCTCCCGTCTGTCCCTGTGCGGTCAGCACGCCAGGGCCGGCTCCCTCCCCCTGCCTCCAGACTCAAGCTCTGGTCGGGGGGATGTGGACACTTTCTCTTAGGGCGCCTCCTGCCAGGACAGAGGCCGCTGTCCAGACCTCGGTGCTGAAGCACCTCGGTGCTTAAGTTCTCTCCGCCCTTGAAGGAAGTGGAGCTGATCTCGGAGACGCAACAGTGAGTGGTGGCGTGAAGGGAGATCTTAATTCCCTGCCCAGGAACTGAACCTGGGGAGCCTGGATGAAAGCCAGGAATCCTAGCCACCACACCCCCTGGCTCTTGCCCCCAGTGAAAAACGCATTTCTCACGGAGGCAAAACTGTAAAAACAGGTACAAAGTTTATTATTAGAGACATAGCACAACAACAAGTGGGAGAGCTCACAGAGAAATGATTTGTTTAGTTAAGACAGAAGCAAGGCAGAGATGCACACACGGAGAGAAAGGGTGTGGGCGTCCCCCCCAATGAGGAGGAGCGCAGTAGAGAGGCGGTTAAGTCACTTCTATAGAGCAGCTCTTCCGGGTCTCTGTTTACCTCTGGCCAATTATCTGGTTTCTTTTTCCACGCCTGCCCTGCCCTAGGACCCTCTCCAACATGCGTGTGCAACTTTTTTCCAAGATGGATTACAGCCCAGAGACATATGGGACGGCCTTAGCATCACCTATTTTGGGGTGGTGCCCCTTCCTTTTTGACCCCCGAGGAGCCTTTCTGCCCATGTGCAATATCTCCCTTGCCCCAAGGATGGGAAATGTATGACCTCTTGATCTTTTAACAGGGTTTAGTCCCACTCTGTCCCTGCCATAAAAATGTCCATTGTCTGGTTATTTACCCTATTTCTATTGCTGGTTTTTATATCGAGGTGCAGATCTCGAAATATAGACAGGAGTCTGGTCATAAATATGTAGTCCTGGCGTCTGTTTGTCTCTTGCTTAAGGAAATGTAAACAGAGGGCTGGTAATGAATGTCCTGCTGGAGCCCATCTTCTTCTCACCCCAGGAGGTGTGAACAGGAGGCCAGTTGTAAATGTCTAGCCTGGAGCCCATCTGTCTCCTGCCTCAGAGCCTCAGCCTGCAGCAGCCTCCTTCTCCCCGCGGCCCGCCCTCCAGACCCGGCCACGCGGGCTCAATAATGCACTGCCTCAGAGCTTCCGACCATGGACCACCAGGGCTTTGAACCGTCAGCATCTCCGCAGGAGGTCCAGTCTTCCCTAAGGAGGCCTGGAGAGGGCCGGTGGCTTGGCAGATACTCGCAGGTGAGAACGGGAGGAAATCCCAGTCCAATTCCCCAGAATAGGTAGGAAGGCACGCACCTTGGACGTCTTCACCACCGGCTCAGGCCTTTCCTGTGAGTTGTGAGTGGGGGGCTGGCCCCACGGGAGCTCCTCGCACTTTCTAGGGACACAACCCTTTCCAAAGGCCTCAAGAATATCCCTAAATTCCTCGCATGCACATTCCATGCAGTAAAGACACCTCCACATCTAGTCTGGGTGACTCCCAGCTGCGTGGACATTCACACCCCTTGTCCCCAAGCCCAGGCAGGGAGATGCACACAGACATCCCTAATGAAGGGCATCCTTGAGGGAGTAGATGGCAAGCTTGCCCTGGAAGCTTTGCAGAATCTGATAGCAGTGATGTTGGGGAGCATGAAGAAGGGGCAGCGGCCAGTTCAGAAAAGAAGGGCCGATGGGAACCCAGAATGAGCAGCCAGGTGGGCTCTGGTGGCCACGACCCAGGCTCCACTGGACTCACCAGCTCCACAGCCCAGGACCTCCCACCTCCTTAAGCAGTGTAAGGGATCAGTGTGGAAGCAGGTCAGAGAGGTAGACCGGGTCATGTTCAAGGGAAAGGGGTTTGAGAGGGCATCCCAGGGAGACTGCACCTGGCCCTCAGGAACCTGGGCAAGGGTCCTGTCCTGGCAGCCCTGGAGTCTCACGGGGGGCCTTGCCCAGCTCCAACCACTGCTAGTGGCTCTCCAGTTGGAGGCTCCGCCTGGTGTAGAGAGCGGTGCTTCGCAGGCCTCAGGACTGTTGAAGCATCCCAAGATGGTTGGTAAGATAGAGTATCTGCTGACTGCTGATGGGTGTAGCCAGACCCATGCAGCCTGCAGCCTTCTTTTTCCAGCAGACCAGCTGGGATGGGAAGAGGCACTTCAGGAGTCCTAAGTAAGGGAGGCTGACACTAGCCTTCAACGGGCTAAAAGCTAATTCAAGTCTTCACCTCATCTATGGGGACCATGTTCAGGACGCATAGGGGTATAAAAGGGGGCAAGTCCTTTGTGGAAAAACACCTTGATCTTCATCCATTTCCAGATGGTTATTTGAAATATATGATTTTTTTACACCCTAACATAGAACACATTGATGGTACATTTAACAACGTTTTTAAATTTAATTGTTTTTGTTGTTTTTCCCCCTAGCTTCACTGAGGTATAATTGACAAATCATTTAGCAAATTTTTATTTTTATTTTTATTTTTTTTTAATTTTTATTTTTTTATTTATTTATTTATTTTTGGCTGTGTTGGGTCTTCGTTTCTGTGTGAGGGCTTTCTCTAGTTGCGGCAAGTGGGGGCCCCTCTTCATCGCGGTGCGCGGGCCTCTCACTGTTGCGGCCTCTCTTGTTGTGGAGCACAGGCTCCAGACGCGCAGGCTCAGTAGTTGTGGCTCACAGGCCTAGTTGCTCCGCGGCATGTGGGATCTTCCCAGACCAGGACTCGAACCCGTGTCCCCTACATCGGCAGGCAGATTCTCAACCACTGCGCCACCAAGGAAGCCCAGCAAATTTTTAAATAGCAATTTTAGTTACATGCTTGGCCATCGTTACTCAGCAATATAATAGCTCTGAATAATCATAAAATTTAAATAAAATTAACATACAGTAGTAACTCCATCACTGTTTTGTTTCATTTTCCTTGGTTTATGAGAGTCTTACTCTTAGGGTTTAGTTGTTAGGGTAATGGGAATATGGGCAGAATATCTAGAATTGTATTCAATATTGTGATTTAGCTGATGAAAGCAGTAGGAACTCAGGCGAAGACAGACGAGAAACACTCATTCTGACACCAGGTAACATTCAATCTGCTTTGCAGAATTCTTCACTCCCAAATGCAGACAATGGCCCTTGGAATCTCTGATCATATATTCTTTGATGTGTTGTCTTCTTGTGATCACTACACTTGAGAAGAAACATCGTGGGAACTGGATAAGATTTTGTCTTTCTTTTTATGCGGAGTCAACCAGGACAGATATGGATGTATTTTTCTTCCACAGCTCAGAACCATGTTGCAGAAAGAGATAGTTGAGACTAACAGGGAGACTGCCCACCTGAAACACAGGTATGGGATTTTGACATTTTTTTTTCAGGGTGTTTGAAATTTTTAAGGCTAACTTGTTTAGTATCTAGTAAAGGGCTTTGTTTTGTAATTTTTATTCAAGTCATTCTGTCTATATTCAGGAGAATTGGAAATAATTTTTTAGATGACAAGGCTACAAGAGAAATGCTGGATTAAGAAACTAAATCCGGAAAGACACCTCCCCACCCTTCAAGAGGCTGGGAGACTGTGAAGAGCACCACTTTCTTTTCTGGGAAAAATCCACAAAAATTGCTCTCTGGTCCAATGAGCATCATTGTTATGCTGGAAACAAGCCCAAGGATTTACTACAGGGAAAATTGTCTCACAGTGGTGACCAGACACCAGACTGGCTCTTTGGGCCTGTCCCCTGGGAGCTGCGGAGTGTGCCCCCTGTCCTAACAGTGAAAACAGCCCCACACACACCCTGCTGGGCTCAGGGTTACTCTTTTTTTTTTTTTTTTGCTGCAAAAAGCTTTATTGTTTCCCTTTGGTCCAAGGCTTGGGAGAGGGCTCCAGGGTGGTTAAAAAGCTGCCTAGTGGCTGCAGAGAGAGGCTTCACGCAGAAGCCCTGACACCAGAGGAGTTCCTCAAAGACCGCTGGGCTCCAGAGCCTCCTAGTGGTGCTTGAGGCTGAGCCTTTGGAAGAGATACTGGCTTAGCCCAGCCTGGGGACCAGCCAGCCTATGGAGGTTAGTCAGGTGGTCGCCCACCTTCTTGATGAGTTTCACCTGCTCATCTAGGAAGTGGCTCTCCAGGAAGTCACAGAGGTGGAGATCTGCGTGGGTGGGACCCAGGGCATGTAGATCCATAAGGGCCTGGTTTGGGTTCTCCATGAGAATGGTGGCTTCCATAGCATCCTGGGTTTCACCCCACTCATCTCGAGATGGCTTCTGCACGTCCTGGAAGAGGGCGAGGCCGCCGCACTGGTTTTGCATTTTCTAGACACGCTCTGCGCCCTCGCACTTCTCCTTGGCCAATTCGCGGAAAAAGTGGCCTATGCCCTCCAGAGGCACCTCATCGCGGTCGAAATAGAAGCCCAGAGGGAGGTATGTGTAGGAGGCCCGCAGATGCAGGTTGACCAGGCGGTTGACAGCGGCTTCCATCTCGATGGAATAATTCTGACAAATCTGGGAGCTCATGGTTGATCGGTAATAAGGAGTTAAGCTCAAAAAATGGTGTTGGCTGGTCCCAGTGGCCAAGGATAGCTTGAGTGGCTGATTCTGAAGATTGCGACTGGAAAAAATGTTGGAGGGTGGTCGGAAGCTGGAGCAAGGGGCGTCCCTGTGTCTGTTCCATCCAAACACCGTTGAAGCAAGAGACAGATCTGCGGGGACCGCTGAGTGCACAGCTCAGGGTTACTCTTTACGAAGGGACTTGAGTAAGTGTGCCTCCCGGCTTGCAGTAAACTGTTTGAAAGGTTCTTTTTCCTTTATCTGAAAAATCTAACACAGATGTTTTACGAAGTGGGCTGTCTACCCAGAATAATGAAGAAAAGTTTCTTAATTAGTCTTTGGGCATAAACAGCCCACTGCAGTCACGATGGGGTCCTTCAAGAGAGAAAACTGAAATTAATGAACAATTATTTAAGATTGTCACTGGGTCGTGAGAAATTGCCAAACATGTCAATTATCTCAAGTGAAAATGAGATAAGGTAAGAAGCATATTTTTAAAATGTTATTGATGAGCTTGCTTCCAGTAAAGCCAGGAGAGTAGACATATAAGTTTTCCTTTGGTATAAACTAAACATGATGTTTAACACCCCTACTTTCCAATTTTTCAATGTTTTCAAGTGGTTTAACGTTACAGGGAAATCGAAACATTAAAAAATTAATAAAAGCACGTCCAGGGGAGCGCTTGTTTCCCCTCCCACTTCCAGCTCATATTGGGCTCGAAGGGACCAAGATTCTGTCCGTCCCTTCACCCCCGTCTGCGTTTCTTTCTCTGAATTTTATAAAATACTCCCTCACGTTATGAGTACGACGTTCAAACGCCTCAATGAGCGCTATTGTTGTAAAATAGGTCCTGGTACCATGAGAAAGTAAAGAACGAAATACACAGGGGAACTCTAGAAAACGAAAGCTTCTGCAGAAGAAGCCCGGAAGCGCGTTCTTATCTTTTTCCTCCTGGTGGACCAGACGCCGCATTCGCGGCCGGAACACGCATGCGCTCCATGCATGTTCGCGCGCCCTCTTGTGGCCAGAGGTGGGCAGCGCACAGAGGCCGGCCGCCTGCTGAATCACTGGAATTGAATTTTCAGTTTCATCTAAATTACCTAAATTTGTGGGCGTACATTGTTCATAGCACTCTCTTATAATACTTTTCATTTATGTAAAGTCCTCAGCAATGTCTCCACTTTCCATTCTAATTTGATTATATTGTGGTTTTCCTCTGTCTTGGTCAGTAAAGGTAAAGGTTAACCTCAACCTCCGGATCATCCAAGGCTTTATCCCACTGGATTGTATAGACTGAGCACCAGCCTGCCGAGACGCCTTGTTCTGTTAATTGTCCTCATCGCTCTCAGAAGGTAAAGCGCTCCCTCCCCTCTCCCACCCCCCTTCCACTCTGGCCTTACTGCTCACTGAGGACGACTTGTCTCCGAGGTTCAGTGAGCCGAGTTCTGCAATGAACCCCTACCGTCGGCCCCCCCAGAGCTTCTCAGTGATGCTGGTGATCCCTCCCACCAGCACATTCTGTATCTCAACGGAGGGTCTTCCCGGCCTTCCAAAGAAGCAGAGCTGGTACATTTTCTAGCCCTACATCCTCTGCTGCTCTGGATTGCCCACTTCTCTGAGCCTAGCAATTCTGGCATCTCTGCTCAGCAAAGAGCCATCTATTTCTCCAAGCCGCCAAAAGCCCTTCTTGCAGTGTGTTAGCACCACCTCCTGGCATCCTCAGCAGAGCGTGTAAACACTTATCACAGAAGTGTGCTCCTTTCCAGTAAACTCTCCAGCACTCAGCTATATGTTCTACACTCCGTGGTCCAGCATCCTCGGGATCCAGACCCGTACTCTCCTGGTTCCTACAGACACAGATTGGCCAGGCCCACAGCAACTGAATCTTCCTCCCTTATCAAACCCAGCGTTTCCCTGGTCGGGTTTTGTAGACACTTGACCCTAGTTATTGGTCTAGTTATCAGGAGGGGAGGAAAGAGTAGACTGTGAAAGGGGCACCAGTTTTATCACAAAGTAGAGGCCTTGTCTGCATCATCTTCAAACAAGACTGGGAGGCGTGGGTCACATTTGCAGTCCCAGAGGGACTGGTGTTTAAAGGTGTTTGCCCACATCAACCTGAATGTCCCCATCCCAAGTCTCAGGGTTTCCTCCTTTCCAAACAAGGTCCTGACCTTGACATAGCAAACTTTCTGGGATTGAGAATTCAGCTTATCTGAAGTTATGCTACTCTTACATTTTTGCCAACAGGCTTCAAGAAGCCCTCTGATCTTCACACTTTCCCTTTACTTGGTGATTAACCACCCCCCGCCTGTCCTTGTCGATGGCTCCCAGTAATAGCCACTCAATTCCACAGTCTGGAAAATTGCTACCTCCCCCAAACTCCTAAAGATCTAAGATGCAGCACCCACCAGCGGTTCCCTCCCATCAATATCCCATCTTGGTTCAACACCAGGGACAGTTTTAATGATTGTGCCACTACAGCCTGACATGTGCTATCAGTAGTCTATCAATCACAAGTGATAGGGTCCTCATTGCCAGCAAGCGGACAGGTGATGTCTCACGCAAATCCCATCTTAGAGTCTGCCTTCCTAGGACCACGACTGGTACCACTTGTCATAGGGTAAGATTCCATGGAAGCAGACTCTGAGATGGAAATTGCGTGCAGAGGTGTTATTGGATCGTGTTCTCTAGAAAAACACCTATTAAAAAGTGATACCTGGAGGGAAGAGTGGGCGGAGGAAAGAGTTGAACTGCTGTACAATTGCAACAGAGGCCTCATTTGATCCTACAGGGAACTCAAACTAGGATGGCCCTTTGAGAGATTGCAAGCTGAGGCAAGGGGGCAAGGTCTTTGAACCCCTGCAGCGAGTACCACTGGAAGTGGACTGCCTCTGGGGAGAACGTGTGACCTGAGAGAGGCAGCTCCCTTCAGCCAGGACAATTCCCAGGGAGGTATTCCCACACTGGCAGCTGGAGGAATGGGTGCCCCAGCCCTGAAGGGGGACCCTGGCAGCCCATCACAGTGTGCCCTCTCGGGTGTACTAAAGTTTCCAGGTTCAGCTGTTGATTTCTATTTTGCTCTCTGCAGTTATATCAGTTATTGCTTGGCATCTTTTGAGGCATTATTTTTAGAGATATATATTTATGATAGATATATCTTCTCTGTCAAGTTTTATAACTTTTATAAGTAGATGTCATGCTTATCTTTTCCTAATGATTTTTTAAGATTCTATTTTGTCAGACATTAGGCTTATGACTTGCATCAGTCAGGGTTCAGCCAGAGAAGCAGAACCAGTAGGTCATACATACTAGGAGGTTTTTTTTTTTTTTTTGCAAGGAATTGGCTTACTCAATTGTGGAGGCTGATTAGGCAAGTTCAAAATCTGTAGGGCAGTCTGTCAGGAAGGGCAGGCTAGACGCTTTGCCCAGAGTTTCTTCTTCATCTAGGAAGCCTCAATTCTGCTTTGAAGGCCTTTCAACTGATTCATTCAGACCCACCCAACTTATTTCAGATAATCTCCTTTACTTAGTTCATCTGAGTTTATGGGCTTTAGCCACACCTACAAAATACGTTTACAACACCACCTAGGTTAGGGTTTGATTCAACAGTGGGAGACTTAGCCTTGCCAAGTTGACACATCAAAGATCATCAAACTACCCAACTTTCTTGTTGTTCAGATTTGCCTGGTGTGGTAATATTAAGACTCTCTGACACCCCACCCATCATGAGATGGGGTCTACATCAGACTCCACTTGATTCTGCACAGACATATGACTGCTTTGACCAATAGTACAATGGAAGTGATGCTTTGTGACTTCCGAGGTTACATCATAGTCAGCTTTGGAGCTTCTCTCTTGTTCACTAGAACACCTGCTCTTGAAGCCCAGAGCCGCCATCTCAGCTGCCGGCTGAGTCCTTCATGCCGAAAAGGCCACATATAGGCACTCTGGCCATATCCAAGCTGAGCTCATCTTTGAGCCATCTCAGCCAGAAGAGGAGGCATGTGAGTAAAGAAGACATCTTGGAGATGGACCCTCCCTGCCATCAAATCATCTCAACTGAGGTTCCAGACACAGTGGAGCAGAGAAAAGCCACACCCACTGTTCCCCTTCCAGATTCCTGACCCACAGAATCCAGGAGCATAATAAAATGCTTGTTCTTTAACTCCATCAAAGAGTTTTGCCAACATTATCTAATGTTGGTTTGCCAACACAGCATTAGATAATGGGACCCCCTGAATGTTTTTCTGTCCTCGTATTTTCAAGCATTTTATGTAGGCTGTGAGTCTTTCATAAACAACATGACGCTGAATGTTGTTCTTTTTTCCGATCTGAGAGTCTCAGAATCAGATTCCTGCGGAGGGACTCGGAGCCTTTAAGAGTGAATGGTTATGAGCAGTAAAGCCCAAACCAGCACTTCGGGTCTTTCTGCCTTAAGACCCACATCTTCCCTGTCCATCCTTCCTCCGTGAACTCTGCCACCAGGTTTTCTCTGGTTGATTAGCGCGGGGCTCCAACCGTCCCCCGCCCAATCCGCATTCCCTTCCCCCAGATGCTGTAGCTCCCCGACCTTCCTCCCAGTCGTCTACCAGACCTGACTCTGCCCAAGGAAACTTGAAAGTTCCCTCAGAACCCCTGCGGCTAACAATCAAGCCCCAGCAATGGGCGGAGGAGGTTGCCATGGAGACGGGTCCATGGTCCGCAGCTCGGGCGGGGAGGGCCGGGCGCGGCTTCCGATTGGCTCCGAGGGGGCGCGGCGTCCTTCCTGCGCACATGCGCGGTGGCGCCGAGGCGAGGTCACGGCGGAGCCGGGGCGCGGTGGGTTCCGGGCCGGGCTTCCCAGGACCGGGTGCACGGGTGGCTCCGGCCGAGGCGCCGTGCTCTACGGGACGGACGCGGCGGGGCCGAGGCCCCTCCGCAGCGCGGGACCGAGCCCGCCACGCAGGCGCCGCGCCCGCCGCCATTGTTGCCCGGGGCTTCTCGGGCCGCTCGGCTGCGCGTACGCCGGTCCGGCCACAGGTCAGGATGCGGGCGGCCTGCGGGGTCGGGGCTGCGGGGCAGTCCCCCCCGCGCAGCGGCCCGCGGGCCTCAGACTGTGGAGTTAGGGGGACCTCGCGGGGTGGGGAGGCGAGGGGTGCCTCTGCTCCGTAGGCCTGGTGCGCAGCCGGCTTTGGGGGACACGACGGGGTTGAGGGGGGCTCAGAGCTGGAGCCCGTGGACAGGTGGTGTCGGTTCTCCTCCAGGTCAGGCCTGCGGTGAGGTTTTCTGCGGGAATCCTGGTTTCCAATGTATTCCTTAGGAATTGTGTCCTGTAGACGCTCTTCACGGGCTTCAGGTTACACCAGTCTGCTTCTTTCCTGTGCCCAGCCCTCTGGTAGTGAAGGGCTGGAACAGACTGGCATTGATATGCAGAGCGGGTAAACGGCTCGCCCTTTTTCCCCTGACCGTTCCCTTGGGAACCTTGAGCTGTTTAAGGAGAAGTTCTCCTCCCAGTTTTTTCTAAGTAACAGATTTGCTGTTTTTGAGAGGCACTTCAGTCATTACAGCTTCTGTAACATCAGTGACTATAATACTGAAGCTTTTTTTTTTTTCTGTAAAAAAATGTTTGTTTCAACAAGTTAGAAATTTGATCTGTCTTTTTGCTTTGCTTCTATCACCACCCTTTTATGGCAGTCCCAACCCGTGCCCAGGGCAGGTTGCATCTATTTTACAAGTCTAAGGATATCAGGGAGGTAGAGCACGGCAGACTCTCTGTGTTTATTTGTACACTCTGGGTCGCCTGCCTATTACTGTTTGTGCGTATGGCAGAGGCCACCAGGAATTCCTGACCTTGTGTCTGTTCTTGTGTTTCAGGGTCTCTTAGCCATCCCTACAAGTTCTGGGCTCAGAGTTTGTAAGGAAGACTGCTAACTCTACCTTGCCTCTGTCCTGCCCCTGGCTGCAGCAGCCCTTGGTAAATGTCTTTGTGGTTCTAGCATGCGACTTCAAGCATTTGGCTCACTCCTGGAGAAATAAAGGCTGTTGCCAGGTTGACTCTCCTGTGTGTAGACATGTTCTCCCCGAGCAAGAGGACGACCAGTTCGTCACGTGCCCAAGTCCTTCTAACGTGGAAGCCGGACAAGGCTCAGAGTGGACCCCGCAATGCTGAGAAGGAAACCCTCGCCTCAAGACTCCTGCGTGACGCTGAGACCTGTCGGCAGAATTTTAGGAATTTTCCATACCCAGACCTGGCTGGTCCTCGAAAGGCATTGAATCAGCTCCGAGAGCTCTGCCTTAAGTGGCTGAGACCCGAGATTCACTCAAAGGAACAAATCCTGGAGCTGCTGGTCCTGGAGCAATTCCTGAGCATCCTGCCTGGGGAGGTTAGGACTTGGGTGAAGTCCCAGTACCCGAAGAGCAGCGAGGAAGTGGTGACTCTGGTGGAGGATTTGACTCAGATTCTAGAGGAAGAAGGTAAGGCTTGTAAGGGCAGAGAGAGGAGGAGTCCTGGGTGGTCCGAGAAGACAGCCATCACGTCAGAGAGCAGCCCTCTGAGGTGATTAGGAAAACAGAGGTCAGGGAGTGAGTGAGAACAGGCTTCGCTGAGCCCCGTCCTACCTGGCATTCCTCTTCCAACTGCTCGGAACCCAACACACGTTCTGTAAACCCAGAGGACATATCATAAACAGTGGCCAGACACAACCAAATTACCCCCATGTGCGCCCTCAGGAAGTTTCGCTGCAGAGGTTTGAACCATTCTGCCAATAAATCATTTGCTTTGTGAATTGGGTTTTATGGTAACATACTTCCAAATATGTAGAAAAGTGTCCAGAGAATATTTCTTTACTAAGTAAAAAGACAACTCACAAAATTTCTATCATGCAAAGGTTTAGTAGAAAACTGTGAATTTGGTACATATTCTGAAGCATCCCAGAGCAGACTTGTTTTTGAAGCCTGCTCAAAAACAGGATAAGTTTCAGGATAAGTCATTGCCCCTTTCCTCTGGTTCTGTGAAGCAGGGGCGCTGTTTTTGGTTTCCTTCTGATTCCTCGCTTTAAGAAAATATAGGCTTCTATTGGTGAAGAGTTTCCTAGGCTATTCAAACAGGACTGATCTCCACCACGGTCTCTTTCTCTTCCCTAGCTGCTCCTCAGAACTCCACCCTTTCCCAAGAGACCCCAGAGGAAGACCCCAAAGGAAGACAAGCTTTCCAGGCAGGGTGGCTCAATGACTTCGTGACCAAAGTGAGTGTCAGTTTCTTCTGTGATTTTAAAATGCCTTCCTAGTGTGTGAGGACATTTTCTAACCTGGCCCTCTACCTTCTGTGACCCCAGAAGTCCTATGAAGGACCTAAGCCTCAGGTTTTCTCCTTAAGTCACCGTGGCCTGTTAAGGTAGGTGAATGCGTTGTATAGGAAATGGGATCCATTGCTTCCCTTGATATCCCTTTCCTCACTTTTTTACTTTAAAGCAGCGGTAGTGCATAGAGGTTAAGGGATTCACCTCCACAGCCACATGGATCTAGATTTGGTTACTGGTTCTGCCACAACCTGTGATTTGGGGCAAGACACTTAATCACTCATAGCCTGAGTTACTAAGCTCTAATGAATAGAATATTCCTCTTAGATCGTGACAGTTAAATATTATGAGACCTGTTAGCCTGGATTACAGTAAGTGATCAAGAAGGTCACAGGAAGATTAGACAATAGTTATTATTTGTCTTTGTTAACAAGTAATTAAAGGCCATGTATTGTATGATGTTACTGTTTATTACGAATCTGTGTTATTTTAAGGAAGAGCAGCTCAGGCCATCTTAAGAGAAAGGTTTACTGTAAAATATACTGTAAAATATACATGGTCTGAAATTGGTAACCGGAGTAAATTATTATTTATAGATAATATGAATGTTTACCCAAAAAACCTAAGAAAATCAAGGGAAAAACTGTTAGAAACAATAACAGAGAATTTGAGTAAAGTGACCACGACAGAAAATGGCATACAAAAATTAATCACTTTCTTAAATATACATAAAAATCAGATAGATGCTAAAATGAAATAAAGGGTTCCATTCACAGTATTATCCCCACATTTAAGATAACTATGACTAAGCATAGTATAAGCTTTGCAGTCCTGTGTTATTCTGTAGATATGATGAAGCCTTGAAGATTGTAAAACTGCCAGCTCTCCCTAAATTATACACTTATATGTGATTTGAAAAATCCCAATATAGTTTTTTAAAGAAACTTACAGTTTATTTGAAAAACATGAGAGTAAGCAAGAATTTTTTTTTTTTTTTTTTTTTTTTAAACGAAGGAAGAGCAGAGAGATGCTAACTTCACCAGACTGTGAAATGTATCTCCAGGTACAGTAGTTCAGTGTGGTTATTGGTACCAGTTTTATTTTAGAAAGGAAGAAGTGGTGGTCCCTGGTGGTCCAGTGGATAAGAATCTGCCTTCCAATGCAGGGGACGTGGTTTCCATCCCTGGTTGGGGAACTAAGATCCCACATGCCATGGAGCAGCTAAGCCCACATACCGCAGCTACAGAGCCCACGCTCTCTGGAGCCCAAACACCACAACTAGAGAGCCCACACGTCACAACTACTGAGTCTGTGCGCCACAACTAGAGAGAAGCCCGCACGCCACAACAAAGAGGTCACGCACTGCAACGAAAGATCTGCGTACCACAACTAAGTCCCAACGCAGCCAAAAATAGATAGATAGATAGATAGGAGGGAAAAAGGAAGGGCTCTGCATTCCATCATAGAGCACACAAAATATCTTAAAATGTCAAACTGTAACACATTTAATTTATTTGTAAGGCAATGCTTGAAAGTCAAACCATTCTCTCTGTGTCATCTACGTTTAAATCCTTTTATTCTTTAAGATGGAGCCACCAACGCATGCACCGAAACTGATGTATTCTACTTTGTTTTCAGACTTCCCCTCAGGCCATTCAGGTCTGCTTATCCATACATTGGGTAAAGGTATTGACTAGGTAATTTTTAGGGTCCTACCAACGCTCAAGACTCTGTGGTTTCCCCCACCACACACGCACCTGTGCTGTCGCCGTCCCCTTCCTCCTAGTTCCTGAACCAAGTTGAGTCACGTTTGATGTTTCAGGAATCCATGACATTCACAGATGTGGCCGTGGATATCACCCGGGAGGACTGGGAGCGCATGCGTCCTGTGCAGAAGGAGCTGTACAAGACGGTGACGCTGCAGAACTACTGGAACATGGTTTCTCTGGGTGAGCGTCGTCTGCGCCCGGCCCTCCTCCCTGCATACGTGCCCGAGTCTTTCTCCCCTCAGCTGTCAAAAATGGTCGGGCCCAGAGGGGAGCGTGCTTGTCCGTTCAGGCACAGAAATGGCAAAGTTCTGCTCCCTTTTCCCAAAGGAAAGGTTTCTAAGTGAAGGGTCATCAGGAGGTACGACACACAGCCTCCCAGGGCCACCACCCGACGCCGCGCCCTGCCCAGCGCCTCCTTCCCCATGATCTCCAGCCGTGCATCCTCCAGGGTGCAGGAAGTTTTTGTCCCAGCTCCGAAAAGGACAGTGACCTCATTCATGAGGTCATGTCCGTGAACCATTCTTTTCCTGTAGAGATCTGTCCTCATGGGTAAGAAGTCAGGCAGTAAAACTTGAACAACTGTTTATCTCCAGGGTAAAACTCACTCTGTTCCTCCTGAACAGGACTTACAGTGTACAGACCAACCGTGATTCCCATATTGGAAGAACCATGGATGGTGATAAAAGAAATTTTAGAAGGCCCTAGTCCAGGTGAGAGAACCACCAGCCGATGAGATGCTTTGTGCTTCAGAGCCTGTACTATCCTAAGTGTGGTGAGATGTGTTTTTACATGTGGCCAAGTCACTTTGCACGAAGACATCCCACGCTGTTGAGAACACTGGGCTGCTTGGCGTTGCTTCCTTACAGAGGCCATCTTTGGAAGAGATTTTCCCGGTATCATTTTTTCAACCGCCCCCAACCCCCCTCTTATTTTGTGCTTCTCCATGACCCCTGGGTTCCCTCTCTTAGAGTTTTGTCTGGGGCTTTCCGTGTGTTCCCTCCCTCTATTTTTAAGCATGCATGAATGTCCCCTAAAATCTCAAATTTCAAACCTTCTCACCTTCTTTTTGAGTTTCTCTTATTCTGTTTATTGACGAAACCCTGTAGCCCCCTGCCTCCACTCTCCTCATTCCTTTCTTTTTTATGTTCTAATTATTGAAAAAGATAACATGTTTGCAAGATCAAAAATTGTAAAAATATATAAAGCCAGATCTATGCAGACAGAAGTCCCCACCTATTTGCCGCATTCATCCGGTTCCTGCATCTGTGTCGTCACCTGTGGCTCGACACCTAGAGGTCACGTGACTGTTCTATTCCCTGATGACCTTCCAGTTAAGGTTCTCAGCATCCACTGTGGATCCTTGCTTTATTACATTGCTGGTTGCAAAATGGTGATTTTCTAATTCCACCATCTCCTCTAAATGATTAATCTGAAAAGAATACCTGTCCCTCCCACCCCATTTTTATGTGTATATCTCACTATGGACTAGTGGAATTTTTAAAAATTCAATGTATTGTTAGTCCATTAATTCCAGTTTGGAGGGGCGGGTATTTGTTTTTGATGCTCAATTGTCCCAAATTTCGGCGATGGGAGCCTTTCAGATCAAGTCCTTTTGAGACGTCCCCATTAGTCTTTGAGCGTTTCCTTGCTTTCTGGCAGAGAATGGTCTGGGCTCACTTCATGCCTACCTTAGACCTGGAATTTCTCTAAGGAACAGTGGTTCATCTTAGTGGGGATTAGTGATGAGAGGCCAGCATCTGGGCAGTGAGTGCGCTCACTACTCTGGGTACCATTGCTTCTAGATTTGTTCAGTAGATAGAGCTGTGAAGTGTGTGTGTGTGTGTGTGTGTGTGTGTGTGTGTGTGTGTGTGTGTGTAGGTTTTTTGAATCCTGAGTTCATACTGGTGACCTTAATTCAAATCTAGCACCACAAGGGCAGTCTATCTTGTGCCTCCCCATATCTGTTTTCTACTTCCTTTCCCACAGAATGAGTCATCTGGTTCCCAATATCAGTATATCTGCTCATTTGCTCTATCATATAATCACACAAAAATGGTTTCAGAAGTATATCATTATCTCTCAGAAAACAAACTGCTCAGGTAACGTTCAAAATTCCTTCATGTCCTTAGAATATATTCCACTAAAGATATAGAGGATACTGGGTTCAAAGGTACTTGAATTCTTCCTTTCTGGTTATCTTAACAGTTTGATACACAGTTAAACTTGTTTGATTACATTTGTGTTCAAGTTTAGTATTCTCTTGTTTCTTGATTCTTTTTTATTTAATTTTACATTTTTGAGTATGTAAAAACATTAACGCAGTTCAGAAGTCAAAACTATAGAAAGGTGTACACTCCCATCCCTTCTGCCCTGTTCCCGTCCACTTCCTGTAGGTTATAGGGCTCACTTATCTCTCATTTATCCTTCCTGTGTTTCTCTTTGCAGAGATAAATTATAAATATAGTCTTAGCTCTCCTTTTGTATACAAAAGAAGTACACTGTACTCTTTTGCATTTTGCTTTCCTATTCCCTTTTTTTTTTTTTAATTTAAGCCACTGCCTTCTAGTATGTCTACCAGTATTGATGCTGGAATCCAGCATTAACAGCAAATTAAACAATAAACAAATTAAACAAAAAAATATAATACGCTACTTTAGAGTGAATTGCTTAACTTTTTTAAAAAAGTTAACTTTATCTGGTCATCTGGTATTTTGAGGGTCCTACTACTTGAAAAGCTAATTCTTCTCATAATTTATGGCCTATTTGCTTTAGTTGGCAGAATGACCCAAAATATACACTGAATTCTTTAGGGAGTGAGTTCAGCACACACTCGACACTGAGAAAACCCGTGGCAAGATGGAGCTAGGCCTTTGCTGGAGTCAGGACCGTCTTATGGGAGGTGCTGCCCATCTGGGACCACTTGAGGTTTTTAGGTGATTCAGGTTGAATTAAGGCTGTAAACCCACAAGAGGGGCAGTTTATGATTATGTATTTTGGGGGGAGATTTTGCTCCCACCAAAGAGCACAAAACTGAGAAAGGCAAGGTCCTCTTTTCCTTCTGTAGAGGTGAGGTGTTTGGGTTTTGTTTGTTTTTCTAGCCTGTCCTTATACAGGGTGTAGCACAGAGTGTGCAGACTCCTGCCAGCTGCCCCAGGTTGGCTGCAGGCTTTGTCTTCTGGCCCCCGAGCCCCTTGCACCTTCAAGGGGAAGCTGAAGGTCATCAGCAGGATGGAGGAGTGTCTCAGGAAGCCAGCTTCAACTTTCGCTGACTTCTGGTCTTCCTGCTCTCACTTGATTTTTGGCTTTGAGGATTTCACTTTCTTATCAGCTCAGAGACGTATAAGTTGAACCTTTGGTTAGGGCATCTCATCAGTCATACCTGAGGGAATGGAAACTTCGATGATTCACAAATCGAGCAGTAGTGTTGGCTGTTCCTGTCTCAGAACTTTATGGTCTTTACATCATACAGGACCCAGCCATTCTTTCAGGTTCAGCCCAAACCAGATCTCCCCTAAAAGTGTTCCTTCATTACCTGGTCAACACTGATCTCTTCTGCTAGAAATATTACACCACTGTAATCAGTCCTTTCCAGTTTGTTATATACACATATTTAAGCCCTGCTTAATGATCTTAATTTCTGAATTACCAGTAAACTGACTGGTTTAAAAATGTATGCTTATAGTAGTGATTTTTTTCATGGCCATCATTCAGACTTGTTACTTTAAACCTGTTAATTATAACTTTAGTACTTCCTTCTCAGGTGTATGGAACAGTCTG
This sequence comes from Balaenoptera ricei, assembly GCF_028023285.1. NCBI lineage: Eukaryota > Metazoa > Chordata > Mammalia > Artiodactyla > Balaenopteridae > Balaenoptera > Balaenoptera ricei. The sequence goes on from NC_082658.1 coordinate 61,465,179, forward strand.
TCACAGACTGATTCTGATTACATAGGCACTAAACTCAGCTTCTGGACTATCTCATTGTTTTTGTGTATATACACACCTATCCATGCAGTCCATTCTAGTTCTAATGAGTTTTCATGCTAGTTACGGTATTCTTTTTTTCATTTAACATTACTCTTAAGCATTTTCTAGTGTCTAATTTTTGTATTTGAATCAAGATAATAAAAGTAGTTTGTAAATTCAAGCAGCACAAGGAAGCATAATGAAGTATGTGTCTCCCTCCCCTCACCTAGCTATGTACACAGACCTGCCGGGAGTGCTGATCTCAGGGGAGAAGGCCCTGGTTTTGGGGTTGGAAGGGTTGGAGACACACATCTTTACACAGATGGAATCTTTCTGTGTGTACCGTTTTATCCCTCTCTCTCTCTTATTTTCACTTAATATTTCCTGCACACCTTTTCATATCGATGTACCTATTTTTATCAGTTATCAGTATTCCATTATCTCCTATTCTAACTAGTCCTTTACTGATGGATGAGTCTATTGAATGTATATATTTGTAAAGTTATTATACTTTGATCTGCATTTTAGAAAGTTTCTGGACTATCCAGCACCATTTTTGCTATATTATAAACTCCGTATTTCATTATATTTCATATATATAATTCTTAACATTTGCAAGTTATATGTTTCTTATCTGATTTCAAAGGAGAAAGGTATTGCAACTTAAATTTGTTTTAAACCATCATAATAGAAACATAATAGGCATCAACAAATGTGTATTTGATGGCTTTGCAGTCAGGTTTGGGGGTCCAGGTCTGTGTGTGTGTGTGTGTGTGTGTGTGTGTGTGTGTGTGTACGCTTTCATTTGAGTTCACCTTTTTACAACAAGGTATTGTCATTTATTTTACCAATTCCATTCAGTGGCCTTTATATCCAGAGTCTTGGGCCATTTTCTGAAGAAAATGTAAAAGAAGCATAAGCCATTTCCAGAGTTTGCATCTGAGTTGGAAATACAAGAAACACACAAAACTGTGAAATAATAATATAAAGCCAAGTTCTGCCATGGGCCCAATATTTTATTAGGTTGTACCGTATGAAACTGCTGATATTCAGCCAGATTGACCTACAAAAAAGGCAGTTTCATATCATTCAACCTAATCTGTACTTTAGGATTCTAAGAAGGAGGAGAGAAACATGAGCTGGGCCATAAGCATCTTTTTCAGTAGGTGGAGAAGGTGTCATAAGAGAAGCCTGGAGTCTGGAATTAGTGGCACCTTTAGAAGATTATAAGGACATAGTTCTAAGTTATGTGGATAACTTTGAACTTTAAGCTGAATATGAGTTGTGATAGAGGAGGGAGTACAGTAGAAAAGGCTAGATTATTTGGGGTCTGAGTACTGAGTGGAGGTATTTTAACTTTTCTTTCTTTAACTTTTATCCTTTAAGCCGCTGATCCTGAAACTTCAGTGTGATTCAAACCTCCTGGAGGGCTCAGCCCCACCCCCGTTTTCTGACTCAGTATGTCTGGGAGGGGCCCAGTCACTTGACATATTTCAGGTGACAGTGATGCTCACGCCACTGGTCTGGGGATTGTACCCCTGAGAACCATGGCTTCAGGCTGTAAGAGTTACTAGACGTATTAAAACACGGAACACACACCGTGAAACTGCCTCCAGAATATTACGTACAGTGTGCAGGGTAGATTGGAAGGAGGGGTGGTGACAGTCAGCCTGCTTTATGACCCATTATGTAAATTACAGCTTATATGATTATAAATGTTTGTGTAATAAAAGTCATCCCAGGTCGTCCCACAGTTTATCGTCTGTTTTCACTTCTTAGCTCTGTCGCCTGACCTAACCTATTCTATTAACTCCACGCCCATGTTGAATAGGGAGGAGCCTCTCCTTCTTCAACAATTTAGTCCTGTTTTCTGCCCTTTTATTCTCCTTTCCTGAGCATTAAGGACCATGTTATGAGGTTGTCAGAGCCATAGTCTTTTTAGGCATTTTATTTATGTTCATTATTTTGTTTCTGCTTTGGCAGTTTCCTTTCTCCAAATAGAGGAAGACTTTTTATGTACTTTTTTAATTTCAGGATGGGAAACAGAAGCCCAAGAGGGTACTCCAGTGGAAAATGTTTCTAAACTCACAAAGGATGGAACCAAGACCATCAAGCTGGAAGAACCCTATGACTATGATGACAGATTGGAAGGGCAAGCAACAGAGACCTTCAGGAGAATTCCCACCAATGAGAGAGATTTTGGTTTGAAGTCAGTCCTTTCAGAAGAAGATGATCGTGCAGAAGACTATAAATATGATATATATAAAAGTAATTTTGAAAAGCATTCAAACCTAATGATACAGTTTGATACCCAATCAGATGATAAAACTTCTGTGTACGACGAAGGCAAGGCCACCTTCAGTCATGTCTCTTACGGTATCGTACACAGGAAAATATATCCCGGAGAGAAGCCTTATAAGTGTAATGTGTGTGGGAAGAAGTTCAGAAAGTACCCATCCCTCATCAAACACCAAAGTAGCCATGCCAAAGAGAAGTCTTATGAATGTGAAGAATGTGGGAAAGAGTTTAGACACGTCTCATCCCTCATTGCACATCAGAGGATGCACACTGGAGAGAAGCCCTACGAATGCCACCAGTGCGGGAAAGCCTTCAGCCAACGCGCACACCTCACCATCCACCAGCGGATCCACACGGGAGAGAAACCCTACAAGTGCGACGACTGCGGGAAAGACTTCAGCCAGCGCGCACACCTCACCATCCACCAGAGGACACACACGGGAGAGAAACCCTACAAGTGCTTGGAGTGTGGCAAAACCTTCAGCCACAGTTCATCGCTGATTAATCACCAGAGAGTTCATACCGGAGAAAAACCTTACATATGCAACGAGTGTGGGAAAACGTTCAGCCAGAGCACACACCTCCTTCAGCATCAAAAGATACACACAGGAAAGAAACCATATAAATGCAATGAGTGTTGGAAAGTGTTCAGTCAGAGCACTTACCTTATCCGACATCAGAGGATTCATTCTGGAGAGAAGTGTTATAAATGCAACGAATGTGGAAAAGCCTTCGCTCACTCCTCCACTCTTATTCAGCATCAGACCACTCACACTGGAGAGAAATCCTATATATGCAATATATGTGGGAAAGCCTTCAGCCAGAGTGCAAACCTTACCCAACATCACAGAACACATACCGGAGAGAAACCCTATAAGTGCAGTGTGTGTGGGAAGGCCTTCAGCCAGAGTGTACACCTTACTCAACACCAGAGGATTCACAACGGAGAAAAACCCTTTAAATGCAATATATGTGGGAAAGCATATAGACAGGGTGCAAATCTTACTCAGCATCAAAGGATCCATACCGGAGAGAAACCCTACAAATGCAATGAATGTGGGAAAGCGTTTATTTATTCGTCATCACTTAATCAGCATCAGAGAACTCATACTGGTGAAAGACCCTATAAGTGTAACGAATGTGACAAAGATTTTAGCCAGAGAACATGCCTTATTCAGCACCAGAGAATTCACACAGGAGAGAAGCCCTATGCATGCCGTATATGTGGTAAAACCTTCACCCAGAGTACAAACCTCATTCAGCATCAGCGTGTTCATACAGGTGCCAAACATCGTAATTAATGCATATGGGAGACTTCATTTAGGTTATAAAACTTAACCATTTAAAATTCTATTTTGTATTTTGTGTTAAAAACATTATTCAAGAGAAGTGCAATATGGGTTAGATTATCACTCAGCAGAAGTATCAGAATTAGTGACGTGGATATAACCTATTTAAATGTACTGTGAAATTTAAGAAGAAAACATTCACTTCTTAACCTTTATTTGATACCAGTTTAATTCATTCCAGAAAGAAACCCTAGGAAAGTAAGAGTACTCAAAAACCTGTAACTCATCAACTCTTACCATGTTTCAAGTATTTCTTAAGGAGGCCTTACGAATGTAACTTGGGAAAGCTTCCATCCAGTAGAGCTTTCACACCAGAGAGTAATCCTGGGGTAACAGAAAAAAAGCTGCTTTCAGGCCTTTAGTTCTTCTCAGCTTTGAAGCCTTAAATATGTAAAGGTCCCTTCCCCCTTTTTACTTCCCTTTTCCTATTATGCCATAACTGCCATGTGGAGCCAGTAGGTTTGCAAAAAAAAAAAAAAAAAGTTGAAAGTATCCTAACGATTTCTATGTGACCACAGTTTAGTTACGCTTTCCTTTAAATACTGAAACATTAAAGAGAAGCTTAATGAAAGATGATCTGTTAGGAGAAACTAATGTGTCTATAATCCTTAGACATGTGTACAAATTTACAGGCAAAGATTAAACCCCCAAGCTTAATATTTAAAACATATTAGCCTTAGTTTCACTAGCTTTTGACAACTGTCATTCAGAAGGAAAAAAACAAGAATACAATTCTTTTTTTTTTTTTCCACCTGACTCCAAAATTCATACCTTAAAGTTCCCCTGTGACTTACTGTAGAAAGTCTGTTTCTTCCTTTGAAACACGTTTCTTGAGTGCCTACTGTGCTCAGGGCCCAAACATCCTAACTGGATTCTTCCAGGGCTTAAATGCCGAAAACCACAGCTGATTTAAGCAATAGAAAGCTTTCTAAAGTAATGAAAGATAAAGTCAAGGACATGATCTTAACCAGTACGTTATGGAATGAACCTAAGAAACCTGCTAAAATGGGTTGCCAGATGCAACCCCGTTATCTTAAGGAAGTAATGAAAGCAGCTATTTAAATAGTATGAGGAAAAAATAGTGGAAAATAGGTTTGAGTTCAGTGCAGAAAGTGGGTCAGGGGGAAAAATTGAAGACGTAGGGGTGAGGAAAGAGAATACAGAGGCAACTGTTACAACTGAAGTGTTGCTGGACTTGGTTTACCTAAGAAAATGAGTGACTACTTGAATAAAAAAGCAAAATTCAGCCTGTTTATAAGAAGAAACTGAAATGACTGATTTCAAAAGGATAATTGAAATGGGTACTTCTTGTACGTGTAAGTAAAATAGGGATTACTCTTAAAATAACAGGGAAAGTTTCATTGGAAAAAGCATTGATGCAGAAACTATCATTGATGCAGTAATCATTCAACAATAATAACTGAGTTTGTGGGGTCCCAAACAGCATAAAAGGAAAACTGGTAGAAACGCAAATAGAAACGGGTGAAAATGCTATTGTATTTACTATCCACAGCATTGCACTCAGAATTTAAGACCACGTCCTGAGAGCTGACCTTTCCTCTTGCTCTTGTTTCTTTCTTCAGTGCCTTGCATATGGTAGGTGGTCAAGTTATGTTGGTTGAATTAATGAATAAATAAGTAGTCAAGTTAGACTTGAGTAATAAGGTAGAAGTAACTGATATGGAGTGAAATTGGCAAAATTTTAAATAATTCTTGGTGCATACATGCAAAGAAATATTTAACAAATATTGGTCATTTGTTAGTGACAGGAACTACTTAAAAATGAAGAATGAGAATCCCCAAATCTTAACAATGGGGATATTCCTAAAAAATCATGGGACATCTTTGCACAGGAAGTTTTCCTGAGCTAGGTGAGGAAAACCTGATATAAATTCTGGTGTCATAAATACCAATTTAAGCATGTGTTGACCATGCAGCTTCATTTGGACGTTGGAAAAACCTGGTTGGCCGGTGGGGGGGGGGGGGGGGCGGGGGGGGCAGTGGCGAAGGACCTGGGGTACCAGCATCTTCAAGTCTTTTTTGTTGAGTGTTTTCTTCAAGAAGTTGCTTTCCCCTTGTCCTCCTAATAGTTAACCTTGATGTCACGGAATCATCCTTCACGAAGTGCAGATTTTCTCCAGGTTGCATAATACTCAAATTATGCTTATGCCATAGTTATCATGTTAAAAAATAACCATTGTATTTAAGATGCAATTTTTATAATAGCACTTCATACCTTACGCGACGCTGTTTTCTCCTGGAATGAATATGTGGAATGTTACAGTCCATAGCGCCTTTCTTTGCATTAATTTGTATTTCTTACCTTCGTGTGTTTTATGTAAATAATGCATTTATAAGGTCTTCCACTGAAACACTGAGGCAGTTGATGCTCTTATAAAATAACAATAATAATAGTAATAGTGGAGAATCCGAGATCTTTGTGTTTTTCCCACTTTTACAGTTGTCTGATCCACGCTTTGAAGTTTTTTTTTTTAACAGGTAGTCTTATTTTCCACAACTTTTTATTATGAAAATGTGCAAATATACAGAAAAGTTTAATAATAAAACAAATTGTATATCCACCTAGATTTAAAAATTAACATTTTGCCATATTTTTTACTGAATAGTTTGAAAGTAACTTACAGACATTTCACCTCTAAACACTTTATCTTGTTCCTGTAGTTTCTGTAAATTTGCAGTTAGGGCCAAAGGCTTGGTGTATTCAGGTTACAAATTTTTGACATTAACACCTCACAGATGTATTTAATATTGCATCACAACAAAAGTCTCATTAATATCTGGTTGACTCACTGTCTGTGATGCAGAATTTGATCACCACATCTTCCCAACGTAAGGTATGTTTTTGCTGTTGCAGTTAATAGATAACCTGTGCACTGACACCAGCAGTGCATGGATAGCCCGTTTACCAACAACCTTTTATCTGGTGGTTTTGGGATTCAATGATGATGATCCTTGCCAGAATCAGTCATTTCGTCAAGATTTGCAAAATGGCGATTTTCTTTATTTTTTTTGGTCGCGCCACGTGGCATGCGGAATCTTAGTTCCCGACCAGGGATCAAACCCGCGACCCCTGCAGTGGAAGCGAGGAGTCTTAACCACTGAACCATCAGGGAATTCCCCCTGCAAAATGGCAATTTTCTATCATTCTTTTTACAGTTACTGACTGGCATTCTTTAAGGAAGAGCTTTCCTTCGTCAGCTGGGAATGCACGTAGGGTCATGCTCAAGTCTTTCCTTAAATTACCAGTTTTCAGAGTCAGGAGTCACTGGCAGTGATGACAAGTGATTCAGTGTGTCACAATTATGATCATTGTTTCTGATGCTCTCATTATCCCAGATTTGGCCAGTTAGAGCCCTTCAAGTAGCCCTTTTGTCCTTTGACGTTACCCCTCCAATCTCTGGGCACTTAGTGGCCTTTTTTTTTTTATAAATGTATTTATTTATTTTTGGCTGCGTTGGGTCTTCGTTGCTGTGCGCGGGCTTTCTCTAGTTGCGACAAGGGGGCTACTCTTTGTTGCGATGCGCGGGCTTATAGCGGTGGCTTCTCTTGTTGCAGAGCTCAGGCTCTAGGTGCGCGGGCTCAGTAGTTGTGGCACGTGGGCTCAGTAGTTGTGGCTCGCGGGCTGTAGAGCACAGGCTCAGTAGTTGTGGCGCACCGGCTTAGTTGCTCCACGGCACGTGGGATCTTCCTGGACCAGGGTTTGAATCCGTGTCCCCTGCATTGGCAGGCGGATTCTTAACCACTGTGCCACCAGGGAAGTCCTGGGCACTTAATGGCCTTTTGACAAAGCCATCTCAGGTTCACCTTGCACTTTAAATACCCCAGGTATGACATGAGCCATTTCTCCAGGAATCCCTGGCTCTTTTTAATAGGCAGCAATTTAGAAACCAGATCTGGGCAGTGGGCAGGCTCACTGCTACTGGGCGCGCTTAGCAAGTGGGCTGAGCCCTTCCAACCATTGAGTCTGCATAAAGGCAACTCTGCCCTCAGTTTCATCAGTTACATAATATCTATGTAATGGGAGACATAAGTACCTCCTGGACAAAGGACTCTGGGAGCAAACAAGTCTTGTTGAGCAAACTAAACTGGAGAGAACACAAGTGTTACGCTTACTAGGAAAGCAGCAAACTTAACCACAAGAGGTCTTTTGCCAAGGCCGTCAGCAGCGTGTTTCCAGAGGACGGGAGCTTGTCAGTCAACCTGGCAAGTGGGTTAAGTAGAGGGCAGTTAAGAGCAACGAAGTGAAGGACACCAACTGTGTTGTGTTTTAACTATGAAGTGTCTTGTTGATTTACTGTGTTGATAAGCTAATCACACTCCTTTCCCATCACATTTCCTTAAGGCAGGTTTCTGATCTAAATTTGAATTCTGAGGGTCTATTTCATGCAAAGTACTAGTTTTTCTTGCTAAACTTTTATTTGGTCTTTGAAACTTAAAGCCATTAGTTTTCACTCGACACTCTATCTTCGGGTATGAATTCACTTGCATGTGCCTGTAAATGTACTTCCAGCCCTCTATTTTCGTTACTCTCCTCATGGCACTCTATTTCACTATAATTATCCCACCTCAGAACACTATAACCATTGAATATGGCAAGCATGTGCACTGCGGTGATATGTATACATGTGTGTGTAAGCCTGTCAGCAGCATTGAGTCTGCTGTGTGGACAGGGAAAGTGAAGCCCAGGATGCTGACCTGAGGTCACGTACACATAGTGACAGAACAAGGGTTGGAACCCATGGCTCCAGCACTTAGTTGAGTTCTTCCTGTAAAATATTGTTAAGTGAAAACTCAGAACACAGAAAGTATGTACCTAATTATGTATTTTGATGAGATTAGAGCATTGAAAGTTTTTTGTCTCCCTTCCCGTGGAGTTTTTTAAATTCAAATCTTTATATGAGAAGAGCCCAAAAAAACGATGCACTCCCCTCCCCCTTCCAATTCTGGTCTCCCACCCAGATCTTTTCCCCACTCGGCAACCATCTGGTCAATGACCACCTGGACCATCGGGTTTGGGCTTTACCCCTCCATGTTCCAGTTCATTCTTCTCTATCCCAACAGCCACTACCTCATTTCAGGCCTTTCATCAGCTCTTGTTTATCTTGTAGCCAGCCAGGTAAGTGTTCACCCTACCCCAGATCTTGCACCTCTCACTGTATCTGCCACATTTGCCAAAGTGAAGACATCTAACCAGGACCACCACATGCAGCTGTGCAGGTTGAGGAGTGCATGTGACTGTGTCACCATTTGCTGAAAAACCCTCAGCATCTCACCATCAGCAGCACTGGCTCTCACTCTTAGCTGAACGTTAGAATGACCTGAGCAGCTGATTGACTTCATTTGGGATGGGGCCTGGATCTCAGCATTTCACTGCCCAGGTGATCCTAATGTTCCAAAGCGGAGCAAGGGCAGAAGCAGCGAAGCCAGTGAGGAAGGTGTGTTTACAAGTGATTCAGAGGAGAACTCGTGGTCGCAGTAGAGGTGCTGAGAAGTGACCCAGCGCTGGGTGTGTTTTGCAGGTAGAGTACAGGACTTGCTGATGAGTTGGACTGGGGTGTGAGGCAGAGAGGAGTCAAGGACGGCTGTCTTTGCTCCCAAGAGGAGAGACTGGCGTATTCATTTCTGTATCTCCTACACCAAGCACAGTGCCGGGCACATGGCCCTCAATAAATGTTTGATGAATGCATCTCTGCAGGAACCTCTGCACAATAAACAAGATTGCTTCCTCAGAAAAAAAAAATCATTTTACATGTCCGTCCAGAACTGCAAAGGGTCTGGGATTTTACTTGACTTCCAAGATAATAAACTAGCCTGTTATTTTCATGGGTGCTGGCACAAGACATGCGACTCCTGGGTCAAAGACAAAGAACTTTATTACTCATGGCAAGAGCAGTAGCCAGACTTCACATCCGAGCCAGTTACCCTTGCCTTCCCTCATCCCCACCCCAATCACAGGAGGGTGACCGGTGGGCCTAGCTGGAGGGACTGCATCACAGGAAAGCAACATCTGGGGAAATCACTCCTTTTATAGTGAACGGCAAGCAAGCATGCTCTGTCCTGGGACGCGCTGCTCGCTGTAAACACAAGCCTGGGAAGTGGCGCAGGTGAAGATACCAGTACAAACGTGTAGGGATACTCAGGGCCGTGGCCTTACTGCCTCTCCCAAGAATGCCCTTTGTAGTGTATACGACTGGAAACCTCCCACTGAGAAGGGGGTCGTTCTTGCCTACAGGTAAGAAGAGAGGAAGCAAAATGAAGTTGCCGGTTCCAAGCCTACGGACTAGAGGTCTTTTCCTGAAGAAAAATCTTAGGTCACACTAGATCAGACCTACACCCAGAAGTTGAAAAGTAATGATCTCACTACACTGTACACTGATTTAAAACTGCACCTGGAATACTTGATCTCATTTTTGAGCATCATGCTTTACACTAGAGTGTAATACATCACATGAAACTTAAATGGTTGAAAAAAATTAGACTATCTCGACACATGAAATTCAAATTTCAGCGTCAATAAATAGTTTTATTGGAACACAGACACACTTATTCCTCTAAATATTGTCTATGGCTGCTTTCCTGACAAAGTCGTGGACCATCAAAAGATCTGAACTATTTACCATCTGACTCTTCACAGAACAAATCAGCCGACTCTGCGTCTGCACAACAGGGTGCGGGCTGAGGTCTACCGGCTAAGCGAACACCAGGCGAATTAGCAAAAGGAGCAACACTCGGGGTGTGCAGAGGAGCAACACTCGGGGTGTGCAGAGGAGGGCGAGAGCGCTAGGACAGAAAAGTCAACCGGGAGGGCCCCGGAGCACGGAAGCGAAGGGGTACAGACGCGCACAACCGGCAGTCCGGGCTAACACAGGAGGGGCGGCCGGCTGCCCACGAAGCGAGAAGCCAGGCCTGCTGAGACCCCCGCCCGAGCCATGCCGCCCCTGCCGACCACTCCCCGCCTGGCGCCCACGAGCCTCGTCCCCCTCCGAGCGGAGGCCCGCGGGTCGTCAGAGGTCCTCCCTCCCCGGAGCGGCCGGGGTCACGGACTCGCTTTCCAGTCTTGCGGAAGGAGACGTGGGTGAACTCGGCACCCTCTCCTCTAGTTATTCAGCCGTTCACTCAGTACACAAGCGGGGAGGTGGCTCCGCGGCACTGCGCCCTGCTCCCACTCTGACTGAGAAACTCTCAGTAAGCCCCTCCGCCCGATGCCCACCTTCCGCACGCCCCGAGCGGGGTAAGTCCACCCAGAGACGGGGGACCCTCGCCCGCTCCGGACGGCCCGCCATCAGGCTGAGGGGAGAGAACGGCCAGAGACCGCGCTCACCCTCTACAGGGAGGGGCTCGGACCAGAGCCGCCCCCCCCGGGACCACGGCCGCGGAGCCCTCGGGACGCACAGCGCGGCCGCCCCGACAGCCCCCGAGAACACCCAGCTTCCGGCCTGCAGACGATTCTCGGATGCTGGGCGGGGCCAGGCGCGCGGGCGTTCCTGGGAAATGCGGGCGGCACCTCCCTGCGCAGGCGCACCGCCTGTCGTCGTGGCTCCTCCCGTCGCCGCCTATTCCTCTGCGCGGCGCGAGAGCACCTGGTGGCGCGCTGCGGCCAGGCAGGCAGGGCTGGAGGGAGCGGGGGCGTCCCCGGGGCGGCCTGGCCGCGCACCCCGACACCTCCTGCGAGCTGCCGCCTGAGCTCTGCCCTCAGGGGCGGAGGAGATTGTTGGTGCGGATATTCAAACAGCCCCTTCTAGCCGCTCCCATCGCCTCCCTCCAAGAGTGCAGCAGCCGCTCTGGTCTCCAGAGGTGACCCTCACGTACCTGTCCACCTGCTTGGACAGTCAGCCGGTCTCGCTTCCAACACTCACCGCCCCTTATCTGGAACCAGATCTCAGCATCATATTATTTTACCTGTAAACATTTCAGTGTACTTTTTTTTTTAAGCAGGTTTTTTTTTAAAATTTATTTATTTATTTATTTTTGGCTGCGTTGGGTCTTCGTTGCTGCCCGCAGGCTTTCTCGGCGAGCGGGTAGGCTTCTCATTGCGCTGGCTTCTCTTGTTGCAGAGCAGGGGCTCTAGGCGCTCAGGCTTCAGTAGTTGTGGCACGTGGGCTCTGGAGCGCGGGCTCAGTAGTTGTGGCGCACGGGCTTAGCTGTTCCGCGGCATGTGGGATCTTCCTGGACCAGGGCTCGAACCCGTGTCCCCTGCATTGGCAGGCGGATGCTTAACCACTGCGCCACCAGGGAAACCCCCCGCCCCCCCCCCCCCCACAGCATCTTTTAAAGTTATATTCCCTTTGCATTATTTTAATTAGAAATCTCAATCCTATTAAAAAGTAAAGTGAAGTACTGAAGTACATAACCAACACCAATGTTCACTCTGTCTTGTCCATTCTTAACCTGCCTCATTTGTCTGATTTCTTATTTTGTTGTTAAGAAATAAAACATTTGAAGTAGGCTCTCTCTTCCCACTGATTGCAGGCTGGCAGCCAATTTGACTCCTCTTAAAATTGTGGGGGGACTAGTGAGGCCCAAGACAAGAGAACTTAAGGCTGCAGGATTGTCCAGTTGTCACCGACCCTCCCGAGTCGGGTCCCAACAAGGGTCTTCCTGCCCGGTGTCATTCGAGCCAATAGGAGACCAGGCTGGGGTGAGAAGCAAAGGAACGCTTTACTCTCCGATCAGAAGGTGGCGAGGACAAGCGCTCCCGACAAGTCGAACAGGCCATGGTGGGGCTGCTTTATAGGGTCTCGGGGGCGGGGAGGGGGCGGGGTTCTGGGCGGGCGGCCCGAGAGCTCAGTGTCGGGCGCAGCGTCTCTGCGCACGGCCCGCCGCCGCCATCTTGGACTGAGTGTCGTGCGCAGCGCTTCTGCGCACGGCCCCGAGCTGAGGTGCAGGTGCAGCCGTTTCCCGCCGGGAACTCCAGGCTGAAGGGCCGGGTGCGAGCCCTGTGCCCGCGGCCCCCTGTGAGCGAGAGAGACTGGACTCAGCACAGAGGAGAAGAAAGGTTAGACTTTGTTTTATTACCCAGATTCTATGTTTATCTCCCGGAATTGTTCGTGGGCTTTGCGGGTGGCACGAAGCGTGGAGGGTGGTAGAAGCATCCCCTTGTCGACAATGAACAATCTGTGATAGGAATGGGAAAGAGGTTTATCTGAGCCAACCTGAGGACTGTGGCCCAGGAGACGGCCTCTCAGTAGCTCTGCGGATCTGCTCTGGAGAGGCAGGGCTTTCAGCGCGGTTTTAAATCTTGTCAGAACAAAGGTCAAACGAGTCAGGGATACACTCCTTCAAGGTTTCCAAAAAGACCGGCTCGGACGCGGCGGGACAGTATGGCCTTGGCGCCTGGGAGGGCAGTGTTTTCATCGACGGGGTCCCAGGGAGGGCGGCATCTCATCTTTATTGTTAACACGGACGTTCCTTACTTCTGGTCAGTGTGCCCTTTTCTTTAATGGTTAAAGCAGGCGTACGATGCATGTCATAGGCCACACGCAGGCTGTTCTAGTTAACATGGAATTCGAGTTAACTCATGTATAAGCGGAATAACTTCCCCACACCTGAGTATGCGAAAACTTCTTCCCTAGTCTTCTCACCAAAGAAGAGTGGGGTCAGGAAGAGGCGTTTTTCTCTTAAGGATGGTGACGAACTTCTAAGCAGGATATTGGCTGCAATTAAGAGGAAAGGAGTGACCTGGGGTCTTAGACCATGGCTGCTCCCCGCTGACTCAAAGTGTTGAAAAGAACCATCCAGAGAACCTCCTTCTAGGGGCTGCAGGAGAGGCAGCCTGTGACTCAAAGGAGAGTCCGGTCAGAAGTGTGAAGTCAGTCTTTAGTGCTGGGCAACAGCTTCCCGGCAGCACGCTGTTGGCAGCAGGACTGAAGGCAGGTGTCCACAGGTGACAGATGTTGCCCGCAGTGTGACCGGGCTGACCCCAGTTCCCTCTCATCTTCCTTATCCACCCGTGTCATGCCAGGCTCCAGCCCCTGCGCCACCAGCACCGCGGCCCACACTCAGCAAAGGGAGAATTAGCTCTGCATTTGTAGTTCCTACAGATTTCAGCCCAACATGCCAACCGGATACTTTACAAGTACTTTTAAAAAAAACAACCCTCCACGGACATCTCAAGCGAGCAGAGACCCTCCACCCACCCCAGCAAGCCCGATCCTTTGAGGATGTCCCCGGGGAGGAGGGCCAGTCACTGCCCAGCTGGGAAGGGCTCCTGGCTCTCTAGAATCTAATTCCTCTGGAGTTCTTTGCATCCCTGCCTCACCTGTGTGTCCTTAAAAATGTCATTCTTAAAGTTTATTCCACCTTTCTGTGTGCTGTCGTGGGCGCGCTGGTCTGTTGCAACCTTGTACATCAGACCAGAAGCCGTGCAAGAGCCATTATTATGTGAAAAGGTGAATCTTGGAAGCAGAGGACTTGAGAGTGGGCAGGAAGCCAACTACAGGGAAATAGCGGCATTTCCAGGCGCGCTGGTTTGAGTCTTTCGATCGTGCGTTTAAAGTGAGGCAAACTTCACACAACGGTGTAATCTTTCTTTGAAACAAGCAGTCATTTAAATGTAGGCCTGGAGAAGGAGGCCACCTGAGCTCATCTAAAATGTGGGTTTTATAGTTAAATAAGGCTTTTGTGAGGAAGTTGGGGGCATTGCAAGGAAGTAAGTGTCGTGACCAGCTTGCCAGTAGGTGTCGTGGATGGAGCGCTCCCAGAGGTCCAAGGGTCTGAGCATCGCAGGTTCTTGCAAGCTGACATACCCGTGGGGGGAGAGAATGGGGCTCTGAAATGGAATATTCCAGAGGGAGCAGGTTCCTGGTGGTGGTGGGGCCTGTGGGGTGCAGCCTCAGCATGAGGGCTCATGGGGGCGGCGAGGAGATATTCCAACGGCAGTGTGTCTGGGTGGGGGTCAGTTATCCTGTGGACGCACGCGCTGAGCAGGAAGCTAAGACTTGGGGTGGAGAGGGGGTTTGTGGGCAGAGGTCTTCAGTAAAGAGGCCGGAGGTGGGTGACCAGCAGGTTTGCAGGAAACGAAAACACAGTGAGCATGAAGCTGTCTCCTGGGTGCCGTGAGGTTTAAAGGAAAATAAAGCAAATAATTGAAATCTGGTTAAGCCTTCTAATCATGCTGTCCTGTGCTCTATGTATTTTTCTCATGAAGATAAGAGAAATGGAGAGTCTAGGACATATTTACGTGCAATGAAGGTAGATATTGGCCATCTTTCACATATCGGAGATCTTAAGCTTGTAAGAAAGTGAAGAGAATGTTTAAAATGTAATTTTTTGTATTGTGAAAATGGTTATATCCTGGAGAATTAGAGTGGAATCGCCGTTTCACCAATCACTCCTCATCTAAGAGAAAAGCGTACCTTTAAGTCTGTAGAAATCTTTTTAGCAAGTTAAGCACAGGGCATTCTGGGAAGATGTCTCTGACAACTTTAAAAAGTAAAAAGCAAATAAAAATCAGTGGTGTTCAAAGGAGCGGCTTTGCTCAAGTCTTTTACACTGAGTGGGTAAAAATCCCACAGCTCTAATGCTGCTGCTAAATTGTAAAAGACAGTAGGGAATATAGTTCATTTTATTATTGATTTAGAAATTAATTTTACCTCATTTCCAGGGTTTGAGAGTATTGTTACTGAACGGACTTGGGTCCGCTCGCCCACCGCACAGCAAAGCCAATTTGCTGGCACCGGGTTTTGGTGAAGGAAGGTCCAGTGTTTAGTTGCAGGGCACCAAGCAAGGAGTCTGGGTGGCTCGTGCTCAAAAGACCCAAACTCCCAGGTGGCTCTCAGGGAAGGGTTTTTTTTTTATTTATTTATTTATTTTATTTATTTATGGCTGTGTTGGGTCTTCGTTTCTGTGCGAGGGCTTTCTCTAGTTGTGGCAAGTGGGGGCCACTCTTCATCACGGTGCACGGGCCTCTCACTATCGCGGCCTCTCTTGTTGCGGAGCACAGGCTCCGGACGCGCAGGCTCAGTAATTGTGGCTCACGGGCCCAGTTGCTCCGCGGCATGTGGGATCTTCCCAGACCAGGGCTCGACCCCGTGTCCCCTGCATTGGCAGGCAGATTCTCAACCACTGCGCCACCAGGGAAGCCCCAGGGAAGGGTTTTTAAAGGCAACATTTGGGGGAAGGCTGCTGGGTGACTTTCTTCTAGTTTGTTGGAGGTGAGATAACAGGGTGGTGTTTCAGGAATTTTAATCATCAACCTTCTGATTCCAACCAGTCTGGGGTCTACGAGCTGGTGGAGAGCATCAACCTGGGGGTGGGGGGTGATCTTAGTTCCTGCAGAATACTCTAAGGTATGCATCAGATTGTTATGTATATCCCTTGGGAGGAACCAGGACTCTGTTTTACCACTGACCTATTGAAGTTACCAGAGTTTTCACACCTGTATTTGGAGGTTTTTCTCTCACCAAGATGTATTTTGGAAATATCCTGGACGGCGCTATTTGCACTGCTGAAGCTGCAAGATTAGGGAAGGACTAATGCGGCCCCATAACATGTGGATGTGAAAACAGCTAGAAGTGGGTTAAGCTCAGACCCAGACAGAGGTCAGCAGAGATGGCCCGAGTGGACTCCTCATTATGTACATGTACTTCCTGAGGAAACTGTGGCCTGAATCCAAGGGGGCTGTTCTGGGAGAGGGTGGTGGTCCTGAGCCCTGAGAGGCTTTCCTAGGAATTGAGCAGGAATGCTGACCCCAATACCGATTGCCTAGCAGAAGAGAAAGTGATCTGAGCAGGGAGTCGTCCACGGGGCCAGTGACAAGCAGATCACGTGCGCGGGCTGTCGATTTTTCCCCAAAAATAGATGCAACTGATCTCCTTGTGCTTCATTTTTAGTTTGTCTCTCTTTCCATTCACTGATTTTCTCTTTGAGTCTGTCCAGTATCAAGCTTATCCCATATGTAGAGTAATTTTAAAAAATTCCAGTGACTCTCTTTCCAAGATTTGAAGATTTCAATTTGTTTCTTTTTAACATCACCTGTTGCTGCTTTATTTCTGATTGCTTTTTAAAAATTTTTCTTGTTCTTTTTTAAAATGGAAGTTATCCCTTTTTGTATCTCTCTGAGCATGCCACGTATACTTATTTTGAAGTCTTTATCAGTCTGTTGCAAAGTGTGAATTTGGAGTGGATTCACCTTCCAATTTTTTATTTTCTTGGAAAGCTTTTTTTTTCTCTCTCTCTCTCTTACCCTGGGCTCATACTTCCCTGCCTAGTGGGTTTTTTAAATAAAAAATTATTAAAATAATAATAAATTAAATAATTTATTTTTAATAAATTATTAATTTATAAATAAATTAAATTAAATTTATTTATTTAAAATAATAAATTCATTCATTCATTTATTTATTTTTGGCTGTGTTGGGTCTTTGTTGCTGCACACCGGCTTTCTCTAGTTGCAGCAAGTGGGGGCTACTCTTCGTTGCGGTGCGTGGGCTTCTCACTGTGGTGGCTTCTCTTGTTGTGCAGCACGGGCTCTAGGCATGCATGCTTCAGTAGTTGCAGCACGCAGGCTCAGTAGTTGTGGCTCGCGGGCTCTAGAATGCAGGCTCAGTAGTTGTGGCGCATGGGCTTAGTTGCTCCGCCCTGCCTAGTGGTTTTATGGTTGCTTGCACCTGACCCCTGGCTAAGCCATAGTCCTACAATGACATTTTAGGCCTCCCCTGTCCCACGGTGGTTTCAGAGTCACGCCGAACCAGGAAGTATACCAACTGGAGGCTTGGTTGTGAGGCTCATCTCTGTGTCCCTACCTCTCCAGTCTCACGGTCTAGGAAATGCCATCTCCCCAGGTGGCGATCAGCAATAGTTGTTTATTTTTTCCCAACTTCCTTTCATGACCTACTCTGCCTCTCACTTCCAGCGGTGAGCCTTGTGTGGAACATTTTTAGCTCTCTTTATCCCATAGGATCAAACTTACAGTCAGTTCTGCTGACTTCTGGTCAGAGCACAGCACGCCCCAGGCTGCCGTCTGCTCTGTTGTGCATTTCTGCAAAGGGAGTATTTATCTCTTTTCTGCTGGATCTTTTCTATCTTCAGATACTCATCTTATCCTTGAGTTTATCTAGGTATACATATCTAGGTTTTCTATTTCAATATTTTATCTGTCACTGCTGTATGTTTGGAACAGAGAAGGTACATCAAAGCATGAACTCTCCGTCTTATCCCTGGCCTTTCTTCTCTGCCCCAAGTCTTTACATCCAGTGGCTACTAAGCAAGGGAATTTTTGTGTCTATTGATGCAGTGATGTATATGGGTATGAGCTGACCACAATTTACCAAATAATCAGCTTTGATGAGACAGATGGGGAAAGTTCATTGCAGGTAGATTATTTCTGAATGATTTAGTAAATTATGAACCAACTCTCTCTTTCATGCCTGAACCACTAAAAGAGAGGTTGGATTACAAAATCTGAGAGATCTGTTCCGGATTCAAATGACCTCTTATCCATATTAAGTCATCACTTAAGAGGAATACACAACAACCAGGTTGTTTTTGAGAGTTGAATCAGTGAATTTGTAATTACCACACTTGAGTATGAGCTCATTAGCCGGTCTCATCCTAGGATGTATAACACCAGAGGACATGTTACAGCCTCATGACAGAATATCCAAGCCTGTGAAGGACTGGGGTAAAGCTGGACACATCTAACCTCGGTGACCACCTACAAGCAGGATGCCTCTTATTTAGGAAGGTCCTTTCCCTCAACCCAAGGCAGGTCCTTCGCCCATCAGAGTGAGGGAGCCCCCCACCCTTCTGGAAGAAAGCAAATATGGGTTTGGGCTCAAAAGCATGGGTTTTGGAATTTGTGAGCCTCAGTCCCAGCTCTGCCACTGGTTGACTATGAAATTGGCAAGTTAACGCCCTCTGCCTTCATTTCCTCATCTGTTGAGAAAGGAATAATAGTTGTCTTCCCTCCCAGAACTACCATGAGCACTAAATGAAATAATGAGTGTAAAGTGCTAGCCTGGAATAGCATGTATGTTCCTCCCAAAATTAATAAACACAGAATCACCATATAATCTAGCAATCTGGGTATATACTCGAAAGAACTGAAAGCAGGGACTCGGACAGGTATTTGTACTTCCACGTTTACAGCAGCATTATTCACAGTAGCCAAGAGGTGGAGCCAACCCAGGTGTCCATCGATAGATGAGTAAATAAACAAAATCTGATCTGTCCACAAAATGCAATATTATCCAGTCTTAAAAAAGGAAGGAAATTTTGACTCATGCTGCAACATGGATGAATCTTGAGGACACATAATGTGAAATAAGCCAGACACGAAAGGACAAATAGTGTATGATTCCACTTATATGAGGTCCCTAAAATGTGGATCTGTCAAATTCATAGAGACAGAAAGTAGAAGGGTGGGTGCCAGGGGCTGGGGGAGGGGGAGTGGGGAGTTAGTGCTTAGTGGGTAGACTTTCAGTTTGGGAAGATGGAAAAGTTCTGGACATGCGTGATAGTTGGTTGCACAACACTGTGAATGCACTTAACACTTCTGAGCTGTACACTTAAAAATGGTGAAGATGGTAAATTTTATGTTATGTGTATCTTACCACAATTTTTTTTTTTTTTTGCTGTAGAAAGGGATTTTATTTTCCACCAACCCTTGCACAGAAATCACAGATACCAGGGTTTTACCCCTCTACTTCCATCTTTGCCCAAATAGCAAAAATACAATCAGGATAATTACTTTTTTTAGACAATCTAATTACAAAGTTGTTTCCCG
This sequence comes from Balaenoptera ricei, assembly GCF_028023285.1. Taxonomy (NCBI): domain Eukaryota; kingdom Metazoa; phylum Chordata; class Mammalia; order Artiodactyla; family Balaenopteridae; genus Balaenoptera; species Balaenoptera ricei. Next base: position 61,484,610 of record NC_082658.1, read on the forward strand.
CCCAGTAACCAACCAAACACATCAGAGGTATCTTATGTTTAGGTTCAAACCAAATAACATGAATTGACTTGAGAAATTCTGTGACTTCTCCTTCTAAACATGTTTACTAGTGTTGCTTCTAAGTCCCCATCACTTATCAGCAGTTTGGATTCCAGACGATATTTTCAGACCTTTCAGTATTCAGCTCACCATCCACAAGACTGTTTCTCCTGTTGGTGGCCTGGTATTTAGATGTGCTGTGATTTCTTCCTTCCTCAGGGCAATTAAGAAACAGTTTCATTTTCACGAGGAGTGAGGGCTTCAGGAAAGTCGTCCCACGTGGCCCCTGGAAATGAAACGTGAATCTGTTCATGGCTGGGGTGGTTCCCATGTTAAATTCGGCCACTGGTGCTCCCCGGGCAGACACCTGGGGGGCAAACATGGCGGCAGGGTAGACCACAGAGGAAGTTCCCTCCACCAGACACAAGTCACAGAGGGCCAGCTCCCTGTCAGCCTCCACCAGGATGGCAGGGTCCAGGTTTTCTCCAAACCACCCCACGTGAGGTCGCAGCAGGCCCACACATCCTGCCTCTTTACACCGGCGAAGTTTCTCCACTGGGATTCTGGCATCTTGAGTTTCAGGTTCTGGAGCCCCTTTTCCTGATAAAACTGGACAAATTGGACTCTTGTAATTCTCAGCCACAACTCCACAAGAGGTACATCAAGTTTTAAATAAGCTACCATGGATTTCCAGAAGGTTCTTGGTGCCAGCCATGTGGTGCAGCTCATTGATGTTCTGGGTGACAACCACAACCCGTTGGCCCTGCCGGTCCAGCCGGGCCTCACACTCGGTGATGGCCAGGTGCCGGGCGTTGGGCTCCTTACTCTGCACCACCTCCCGCCGGTAGTGGTAGAACTCCGACACCTGGGACGGGTTTCAGGCAAAGGCCTGAGGCGTGGCCAGATCCTGAGCTTGCCATTTTCTCCAGTAACCTTCCGCTCCTCTGCAGGTCGGAACCCCACTCTCAGCACTGACGCCAGCCCCTGAAATGATGACTGTGTGCTTGGCTTTTGCAAAAAACTTCCAGAAGCCCGGCCGTATTTGAACTTGGACGAGCTATTGTTAGGCAGATCTTGGTTTGTGCAGAGGCTGGAGAGATCAATCCGCAATACAGCTGGGAAAGTAATTGGCTTGGGACAATCCGGAGAGGTGACATCAGGTTTTCTGTGTCGCACTAATTATTGAGATGGGCTTGTTTCCTGCCTCCCGCCTTGTCTCTCGGGCCGCAGCTGCCCCAGCGCTGTGCCGGGAACACACCGGGCCTCAGGCCTCTGCACATGCGGTCTTACCACAATTTTTAAAACAAGAAGAGCCACGTGACAGCCTCTGCACCTGCTGCATAATTACTGTTCATTGCTTTGTTCGATCATTCATATTGAACAGGCCTTCTCCAGATCCTGTGTTAGGACTGCTGCTCCCAAGGGGAATGAGACACAGGCTCTGCCCTCAGAGCTCGTGGTCGAACAGGGGCGAGGCATCCACACAGTGTGGGGAGTAAAGTGCTCTAAAGTGCCCTGGGTGATAAAGGCCTGTCGATGGCATGAGGGGCACTGGGCAGTGACTGGCCAGCTCTTCTTGAGAGACCAGTGGAAGTCAGGAAGCCTTTCTGGAAGGTGTAACACGTGACCTGAATCCCGACACCCGGCAAAGTGGTCATCGAGCTCTGGAGTTTGCTGGGGAGAGAATCTGGGCAGTGCAGGGCCTGGCATGTCCTGCTGCATTGGTAGCCATGAGGAGGCCGGGGCCAGCAGCAGCCAGGGCTCGAGAAGGAGGCAAGGGCCAGACCCCAGAGGGCTCTGGGCTTGTGAGAACCATCCCTCAGCAACACCAGATTGGTTAGCCTGTTTTTCATTGTTATTTCCAGACTAAATAGCAACTGGTAAAAAGCCAGAAAAGCCTAGTGTTTTCAAGCCTGCTCAGAGAGAGTGCTCCACATGGGTCTGTGAGGCATCGAATGCTTATTCAGACCCAAACTGCTCATCATCCGAAGGAGTGCTTAGCTATTTGCACACAAACCTCAGGCTGACATAAACCTGCTACTTTGTGCAACTCCAGCAGCAGAGAAAACGTCTCTATTCGTTTTTCTCAGCAGTGTTTCAAACTGAGCTTTATTGATTATGACCTTGTATTCATTTCAAATAAAAGACTTATGTAACCAGTTTTATTTAATATTCAAGAGCCTTGCGTATTCCCAGTGAATCAGGAAACTAATACGTTTGTACTGGCAGCTACACACAAGCCTAGGCTCATTGTTGCGGACGACAACGCACAGCCTGAAGCGTGTCCCAGAGTTCTCCGTGGAATGTGAAGGAATCCCCGTCCGCTACAGCCAGAAGACTGTTTCCTGTGAAGTCAGCACAGCACTGCTGGGTCTCTAGGAGATAAAGCATACCATTGACGTCCTCATGCTTTGCTGGATGGCAGCACTTCTGGTTTCCAGCAGGCTGCAAGGAATTCTCACTGATATTCCAGGGCAGCCCATTTCCTGCAAACAGATATGTTCTTAGGGGTCTGCCCTAGTTCACCACGTCCATCCAGAGCAAGAACTCACCAGGGGCTTACAAATATGGCCTCCTGTTAGAGAAGGTATCAAAAAAATCTTATTTCTCGCATCAATTTCAGGGAATCAGCACCAAATAATTCAGAAAGCCTGTTCTTTGCAAACAAGCCAGTGCCATTTTGGGCTTTGTATTGAGTGAAAAGACTTAGAGCATGTCTTTGCATGCTGCCCTGCCTGTGACGGGCATCTGCAGAATCTCCTAACATCGTTCTCATCACGTGCTCAGGAGTCTCGGGGCTGGGGTTCGTATCGTTCACTCCTCTGTGAAACTTCAAGTCGGCACCTCAGCTGATCTGTCTGTCAGCCTCGTGAGCACAGACCAGCAGCCACGCCGTGAGATTCCCGAGTGACAGTGAGAGCAGGTAATTTCACTGCGTTTCCTCCCTGGTTGACAGAGTCTGACATTGCTCTCAGTGTCTAGAGCAGTGATTCTCAATCCGTGGTGACTTTGTGCCCCAGGGGCTTTGGCAATGCGTGGAGGCATTTTTGATGTCATGACTGGGACTAAGGGGGAGTGGGGGGAGGGATGCTACAGCCATCAGGTGAGTAGAGGCCAGGGATGCTGGTGAACATCCTACAATGCACAGGGCAGCCTCCCTCCCACCCTCAAAGAACTGTCCAGTTAAAACATCCAGAGTGTCAAGATTAAGAACACCTGAGTGCCTCCATTTAGTCCTCTCAAAGTCAAACTTTTCTGCCCAACAAAATCTTCTCCCTTTGTAGCAATGGGGGTTATAGCAAGGTGCGAGGCTGGACTACATTTCCCAGCCTCCTTTGCAGTTCAGTGTGGTCGTGTGACCAGTTCTCACCAATAGAATGTGACCTGAAGTGATGTGTGTCCCCTACTGCTGGCAAGATGTAGATGACAGCTAGGCTGTGGTAGCGCCACATGTTGGATCCTGGATCCCTGAATCATCCCATGGGACAGAGCCACCATCAGCTAAAAGCACATGCTGCAGTCTGGCATGTGAATGAGAAATAAACTTCTGTTGTGTTTGAGCCAATAAGCATCTTTGGGTCTGTTTGTCACAGCAGCTTAGCTCATCCCAGCTAAAAACAGACATTCCCCCAAAAGCCCATTTTGGCCCTAGGAGCCTTAGGAAGCTGAGACCTGTGAGTGAGGCAACCATGGCGGGAATCTTTGCCCTGGGATTAGCATGAGGACCCCTCCCCTAACTGTCAAAGCCCACTGCCAGGGACCCTGCTTTGCTCAGCATAACCTCGACTCCAGAACACGTTGTGATATGATTCCCAGCTCTGTGTGACCTCGGCCGCATCGTAAGGATTGGGGCGCTTGAGTTGCCAATGACAGAATTTCAACGGGGACCAGCTTAGGCAACAAAAGGAAGAGGCTGAGGAAACCAAACCACAGTGAAAGCAGCAGGGTGGACCTGCCCCAGAGACGGCTGGAGCAGCGGGGCTCCCCTCCTCCACCTCTCGCCTCCACTGTTCTGAGGGTGTTGGCTTCGTTCTGGATTTCTGTGGTCAAGCCTCTTCACACAGGAGGGAAAAGGCATCTTCATCCTTGAGCACATATCCTCACTTCGAGAAACTCCGGGAAGGACTTGGGTTGAGCATTCCTGCTGTGGCTGGAGTGGGGTGTGCTCGGGGAGCAGTAAGGAACAGGGCTGTCCCCGCATGAACAGTGAACGTACACACATTCTACTCGGTGGAGATCTGCTCGCCTGCCCAGCGACCCATCTTTTCCCCAGCCCTGCTGCTCTGAGCCAGGGGGTCGGGCTGTAGCCTCGGGGAGCACGTCACAGAATTGTTTTCCGCACGGCCTCTACCCCAGCTCCTACCACTGCCAGTGAGTGCTGTCTGAAATGTGACAGGAGAAAATTCTAACTGTGCAAGGTGTGATCAGTCATAAAATACGATGGCACGTGAAGTCTGCTCTGTGACTGAGAGCTGGAAATTTTTCAGCAAGATAAACCGACTACCATCTATCTCACTTAACGCTCTCCTGTTTCTCCTGGCTCATCCTAGTTTATTTCATCCATAGCATTTATTGCATTCTGTGATTACTTGGTTTATCTGTTTACTTGTTTATTGTCCATCCCTCCTATTAGAATGCAAGCCCCCTGAGGGCCGGGATCTTGTCTGTCTTAGTCCCTGCAGTGTCCTCACTGAGCCTGGTGCCTAGCATGGCCCTGGCGTGACGTGTGCAAGAGAGCATTGCTTCTGCCGAAGCTCGGGCGTGTGGGGCTTTGCTGAGGGCTATTCCACTTGTCCTCTGTGTGTGATGACCTAAATGTCTTCAGGCTCTTAATGGAATCTGCTCGTTTGCATCACCCCTTGTAGAAGTTCCTTCAAGTCTCTGAGAACTGAACATGTGTTTTCTCCTAATTTCGAGTGTAATTTCCCACTCCTTTGTAATCCCCTTTTATTTCTTTCACTGATCACCGGGAAGAAGGGGATTTCTGGTACAAACAGAAGAGTCAAAATGAGAAGGGCATGAACCCATGAGACAGTGATCGCCCTTTGGAGATGGTGTTCAGAGTCTCACCTCCCAAGTCGTTCCCATTCGTTCCATAAATATTTATTTCTTGTCAGGGGCTCAGTTCACTCTCTTGAACCCAAATTCCCAAGTCCTTGCGGGGACCTGTCTGCAGCATTTGCCACCATTGACTGCTCTTTCTGGAACTTTCTCCACCCTTGGCTTCCACAACAGTGGTCCAAAACCCTCTTTCTTCCTCCTTTGCTGTCTTCCTCTGACCTCACCTCCAAGTTCTTTTCAGAGGCTCACCCCCGTCCCCTCCAGCATGTTAAACGACGCAGTGCCCACTGATCTGCCCGTCCGCGTCTTCATCCCGACCTCATCACTCACTTGGGTTCAGTCACTTCTAAATGTGGTGCTTCTCGACCTCACATGTCTAGTTAGGTCCTGCGCTCTCTCAATATGCATCTCAGACCCCACGTGTGCGGGACAGAAGTCATTTTCTCCCCACACTCTCACTCCTCTAGGTGCTTCTCTCTCCCTCGGCATTTTCCCGTCCCTCATCCAACTTGTAACCACAGCCTGTCCGTCCTGCGTCCTCAGCGTCCCTCTCTGACCCTGCGTGTCCTGCCTCTGTTCCAGCTGCACCCCTGTTCACACCCGCTCGTGCGGCCTCCTCTCCTCACCTCCAGCCCTGCCCTCCTACTGGCTCCCTCCACACGTGTCCTCCAGAGTACACACAGCACAGCCCTGTCCCAGCGCTCTCTCTGACCTGAGCTCTTCAACCCTTCGATACCCTGAAGGCAGGATTAAGCCCCACGCCCCGGTCACCTAAGGCCCTCCATGGCCAGACCCCTGCCGCCCTTTCCAGCCTCCCCTCCAGCCCTGGCACCCGCTACTCCAACTCTGTGGAACCACTTGCCGGTGCCCCATGTGCCTGGCTACAGCACGCTGCTTCCTCTTTGCAGAAGGCCTCCCCTTAGACAACCTCGAAAATGCCACCGCCTTTAATAACTAGTTTATCGGGACGCCGCCTCAGGGCCGTCTTCCTCCTTCATGACTCTGTCCCCAACCCTGTGTTTATCTCCATCACACGCCCTATTACACTTTGCTTCATTTATGTGACTACAAGTCTGTCTTCCCTGCCAGGCTATAAACTTCACGACACATCGGAGGCTTTCGGTATGTTCCCTGAGTGAATATCAGACACACATAAACTCCATGAAAGGGGCACTTTACTTCGTCACGGCTGTATCCTCAGAGCCTGCTTCGTAGCAGATATTCAACAAATATTTGCTGACCCTGTGAGTGAACACAAATAAAAAATATACACACCAAATGTATATCGTATGCGCATATTCCAGAGGCCGAGGTTCTGGGAGTCTGTGAGTCTGTGGAATTTCTCTTCAAAGCCCAAGGAGGCATCACCACTCCTCCTGTCCCTCAGCGGCCAGCTACCCGCCGAGCAGCCGTGGCCTCCGGCTGACTCACGGGACGGCTTTTTCTTGGGGAGGAGTGGGAGGAGATGAGGGCTAACAAAAATAACCACAGACGCTGGGGGTCATCCAGCCTGTGTCTGTGGCGTGGACGGCAGGAGCGCATCCCAGGCTCCCCCGGGCAGGGCCAGGCCGGTGTCTGTCCCCTCCGGCCCCGGTGGGGCTCAAGCGTGCACGTAGTCCGGGAGTCAGCCAGACTTACGGTCGATGCAGTAAAACAGCCGCTGCTCCTAAGGCACCCGCTGCAGCGTTATGTGCAAACGTTCCTTGTAGGTTGTGAAGGAAACACACACGGGTGGAGTGATGATTAAACGTTAAGTTGATCATTCCCTCTGTGTGTCTTTTTTATTCTTTACAAAGGGCTTTATCTCACTTGATGGTAACATCAACCAGGAAAGAAGGGCAATTTCACAGGTGAAGAAAAGACTCAGAGAATCAGTAACTTGCTTAGAGCCTGATTCTCAAAGTGGTCCAAGGACTGACAGCATCGGCATCACCTGGGAACTTCATCAACATGCAAGTTCTGCGCCCCACTCAGATCTCCTGAATCAGACGCCCTGGCATGAGGCCCACCTGTGCATCGTCACAAGCCCCCTCCAGGTGGCTCAAGTGCATGCCCAAGTTCGGGAAGCCCTGACCTAGAGTTGTGCAGGTGGCAGTTTACAGACCTCGGAGAACCCAAGGATGTCCTTAGGCGCTGTCCTTCGTGGAGCTACTTGCATGTTAGTAGCTAATAGTTTCCTGAGCCTACTTGCTCCAGGAAGCCGTGCACACACCTGTTCCAGCTACGCCTCCCCCTCCCTCCATGCCACTCTCCCCCGGCCCCCACCAGCCTCCTGTGTTCCTCAGACGTGCCCAGCTCTTTTCTGCCCCAGGACCTTCGCACAAACTGTTTCCTCTGCCTGGAGTGCCATCCCTCCTGGCTCCATTCTCCTCACATTGAGTCTCAAGGCAAGCGTTCTCTCCTCAGAAGGACCTCCTCAGGGCACCTCCATGACTCTGTCATATCCCTCTGTTTATTTTCATCACAGCATTTGACACCTTCTGAAGTTTACCTTGTGTGCTGGCTGGGAAGTAAACTCCCTGAGGCAAGGTGCTGTCCTTCTCGTTTACTGTCACATCTCCACAGCCCACCACAGCGCTTAGCACACGGCACACACTCAAACACTGATTGCATAAGTAAACCACAAACTAGAGGCAACTCGGAAGAAGGAAAAGGCAATTTCCTTCTCCTGTGAGAAGGGCCCGTCTAGTCTCTCCTTTGGGGAGCGGGGCAGGGAGAGCAGTTTACGGTTTCTTTGAATATCGGGGGCACCTGATGGAAGCTTCCACGCAGGACTTGGTTCCCAAGGAGAAGCAGATCAATGAGTTAAGCTTCAGTTTCCAGAGAGGGGGGTGGGGAGGGAAGGTGGTTCTAGATGGGATGAGTGGAGTGGTGGGACCCAGGGGAGGGCGTGGCTGCCCTAAGACTGGGAAGGGACAGCGCTTTCTTTTATTACTAATATTTGTGGTTAAAAAAAATACCATGAAATGCGCCTGCTTAACAAATATTTAAGTGTATAGTACAGTGCTGTTACTATACATACATTGTTGTACAGCAAATCTCTTGCACATTTTATCTTGCAGGGCTGAAACTATTATTCATTAAACAACAACTGCTCACTTCCCCCTCTCCCCTCCCCCGGCAACCACTGCTCTACCTCCTGTTTCTATGAGTTTGACCCCTCTAGGTACCTCATATAGGTAGAATCATATAGTATTTGGCTTTGTGTGGCTGGCTTATTTCACTCAGCAGAATGTCCTCAAGATTCATTCATGTTGAAGCACATGACAGGATTTCTTCCTTTTTTAAGGCTGAATAATATTCTACTGCATGTATAGGTTTCATTTACTTTATCCATCCAGCCATTAACAGACATTTAGGTTGTTTCCACCTCCTGGCTATTGTGAATAATGATGATCTGAACATGAGAGTGCAAATATTTCTTTGAGAGCCTGTTTTCGATTCTTTTGGGTAAATACCCTGAAGGGCAATTACTGGGTCATATGATAGCTCTATTTTTAGTTTTTTGAGGGACCTCCATACTGTTCTCCATAGTGGTTGCACCATTTCACATCCCCACCAACAGTGCACGAGGGCTCCAAAGTCTCCACACCCTTGACAACACTTGCCATTTTCTGGTTTTTTTGGCCATTCTAACCATGTTAACAGGTTGAGGTGATATTCCATGGCTTTGATTTGTATTTCTCTGATGATTAGTGATGTTGAGCATTTTTACACACACCTGCTGGTCATTTGTCTTCTTTGGAGAAATGTCTGTTGAAGTCCTTGGAAGGGACAGCTCTTTTTTGTTTTGCTTTGTTTTTAGAAATTTATTTATTTATTTATTTGTTTGTTTGTTTAGGCTGTGTTGGGTCTTCGTTGCTGCACACGGCCTTTCTCTAGTTGCGGCGAGCAGGGCCTACTCTTGGTTGCGGTGTGCGGGCTTCTCATGGCAGTGGCTTCTCTTGTTGCAGAGCAGGGGCTCTAGGCGCGCGGGCTTCAGTAGTTGTGGCACTCAGGCTCAGTAGTTGTGGCTCGCAGGCTCTAGAGCGCAGGCTCAGTAGCTGTGGCGCACGGGCTTAGCTGTTCCGCGGCATGTGGGATCTTCCCGGACCAGGGCCCGAACCCGTGTCCCCTGCATTTGCGGGTGGATTCTCAACCGCTGCGCCACCAGGGGAGCCCCGACGGCTGTGTTTTGGAAGGAAGTTCTGCAAGAGGCGGAGACCCATCGGTGCCCTTACATGGAGCGCTCTGCACTGGGGCCCGCACGCAAGCTAGACAGAGGGTGAGAGGCGGAGACTCACCGGTGCCCTCCTGTATCCAGAGGGGCCACGCAGGCCACAGCAGCTGCTGAGGTGCTGTGGTGCTTACGCCATGTTCTGGACTGTGGAGACCCCTGGGTTCCAGAACAATCTTAAGGCACGCACTGTCCTGAATGTGACAAAACTCCTGTGTCTGTCTAGTTTTGTTTAAATTGTGATAAAATTCACAGAACTTAAAATTTACCATCTTGGCCAGTTTTTTTTTTTTTTTTTTTTAAGTATTTATTTATTTATTTATGGCTGTGTTGAGTCTTCGTTTCTTTGCGAGGGCTTTCTCCAGTTGCGGCAAGCGGGGGCCACTCTTCATCGCGGTGCGCGGGCCTCTCACTATCGCGGCCTCTCTTGTTGCGGAGCACAGGCTCCAGACGCGCAGGCTCAGTAATTGTGCCTCACGGGCCCAGTTGCTCCGCGGCACGTGGGATCTTCCCAGACCAGGGCTCGAACCCGTGTGTCCTGCATTAGCAGGCAGATTCTCAACCACTGCGCCACCGGGGAAGCCCTTGGCCAGTTTTAAGTGTAAAGTTCAGTGGCATTTTAAGTAGATTATGGTGCATCCATCTATAGAACTTTTTCTTTTTGCGGAACTGAAACTCTGTATCCATTACACGCTAATTCTCCCATCCCTCTCCTTCCCGGCCCCTGGAAACTACCCTTCTGCTTTCTGCCTCTATGAAGTGGCCGACTCTAGGGACCTAAGGTGTGTGGAATCATATAGTCTTTTCGTGTCTGGCTTATTTCACTCAGCCTAATGTCCTCAAGGTCCATCCATGCTTTAGCACGTATCAGAATTTCCTTCTTTGTTTTCTTCCAGCTTTACTGAGATATAATTGACATACAGCGCTGTGTAAGTTTAAGGTGGACAGCATAGTGATCTGACTGGCACACATCATGAAATGATTGTCACAGGAAGTTTAATGAGCATTCATCATCTCATAGAGATACAAAATTAAAGAAATAGAAACAAGTTTTCCTGTGACGAGAGCTCTTAGGGTTTACTCTCTGAATAACTTCCCTGTCTAACGCACAGCAGGGTTAATGATCTTGATCATGTTGTGCATGCCATCCCTAGCATTTTGTTTTTTAAATACTGTATGACTCTGTAGCTTTTTGTTTTTTAATTTTTATTTATTTATTTATTTATTCTTGGCTGTGTTGGGTCTTCACTTCTGTGCGAGGGCTTTCTCCAGTTGCGGTGAGCGGGGGCCACTCTTCATCGCGGTGCGCGGGCCTCTCACTATCGTGGCCTCTCTTGTTGCGGGGCACAGGCTCCAGACGCGCAGGCTCAGTAGTTGCGGCCCACGGGCCTAGCTGCTCCGCGGCATGTGGGATCCTCCCAGACCAGGGCTCGAACCCGTGTCCCCTGCATCGGCAGGCAGACTGTCAACCACTGCGCCACCAGGGAAGCCCCCTAGCATTTATTTATCTTATAACTGGAAGTTTGTTCCTTTTGACAGCTTTCATCCAGTTCCCCTTTCCCCCCTCCCCCTGCCTCTGGTTACCACGACTCTGATCTCTTTTTCTATGAGTTTATTTGTTTGTTTTTGAGGTGTAATTGACCTGCAACACTATGTTAGTTCCTGTTCCACAACATAGTCATCAGATATTTCTATACATTTAAAAATGATCACCACAATAAGTCTACTTACCATCTGTCACAATACAGACATTGCATAATTATTGACTCTTTTCCCCACACTGTACATTTCATACCCTTGACTCATTTATTTTGCAACTGAAACTTTGTACCTCTTAATCTCCCTCACCTATATCTCTCCTCCCTCCACCCCCTCCCCTCTGGCAACCACTTGTTTGTTCTCTGTTTCTATGACTCTGCTTCTGTTTTGTTAAAATCTCCTTCTTGTTGAAGGCTGAATAATATTGCATTGTATGTAGAGACCACAGTTTGTTTAGCCGTTCATTCATCAGTGGACACCTGGGTTGCTTCCACCTTTCAACTATTATGAATAATGCTGCTATGGACATGGGTGTATAAATATCTGTTTTAATTCTTTTGGGTATATACTTGGAAGTGGAATGCTGGATCATGTGATAGTTCTATGTTCAATTTTTTGAGGAACCACCATACTTTTTCCCATTATGTTGGCTGCGCCATTTTACATTCCCACCAACAGTGCACAAAGGTTCCAGTTTCTCCACATCCTCCCTGAAACTTCACCTATTTTTTGTTTTTGTTTTTGATAGTAGCTATCCTAATGGGCATAAGGTGGTATCTCATTGTGGCTTTGATCTGCATTTCCCTAATGACTGGTGATGTCGAGCATCTTCTCATTACCCATTCATGCATCTTCTTTGGAGACACATCTATTCAAGTCCTTTGCCCATTTTTAAATCAGGTTGTTTGTTTTTGTAGTCATCTATTAAACTTTCTATCTGCCATTCATGAAGTGTAGTATATGTCATGGATTATGTAAGCCAGTAACACACACGATCTCATTTTATCCTCATAATAACCTTGAAATGCAGGTACAATCAATATTCGCCTTTTATAGAAGAGGCATCAAGGCCCAGAGAGGTTAAACCACCTGCCCAAGGTCACACAGCTGTAAGTGGTTGAGCACAGACTTAGACCAAGCCTGTGTGATTCTAAGCCCTGCCCCGTGACCCTGCAGCTCTCACCATGTGGCAGTTGATAGGGGAGGCTAGAACCAGGCCCCCTCACAAGTCACCTGGGTCTCTCCCCTAAAGCCCGGCATCCTAGGAAGAACCCCAGATTGGGGGTTAGGAGCATGGGATATGCTAGTCTCAGCGCTGAGATGGGAAGCTTCCAGCACAGTCACCCCATTGCACTCGGCCTGTGACAGCGTCAGAGCCAAGGGAGAGTGTGGATGGGAAAGCGCTTTGGAAAATATAACATGTCGGGAAGAAGTGAAGCACAGTCAGGACACAGGAGGCAGGTATGTCTCCTGGCACCTGGGAACCTGGACCATCCCGTGGCCCGTGGCTCAGAGGGTCTGCGGTGGCGGGGGCTTGCTCTCTCCCCAGACACCTACAGGGGCCCGGTGGAGAGGGTGCGGAGCAGGTGCAGCCAGCGCTGGCCTCCACGTGGGACTGGCCTCTGCTCCTCCATCCTGGTCAGGGCTCTTCTCACATCAGCCATGAAAAAGGCACGGGCACAAGCGTGGCAGGCAGAGCAGTGGTCCGCAGCGATGTCCACGCCCTAATCCCCAGAACCACTGAGTATGTTGGCTTCCATGGCAAAGGGGACTTTGCAGATATGACCAAGTGAAGGATCTTGAGATGGGAGATGATGCTGGAACTTCTGGGCAGGGGGCAATGTCATCTCCAGGTCTTTACGAGGGAGGCAGGAGGGTCAGAGAGAGCAGAGATGTGACAACAGAGTCAGAGGTCAGAGTGATGTGATTGCTGAAGGGGAACACGAGCCACGTCACACAGGTGCCTCTAGACGCTGGAAAGGGGCAGGAACAGATTCTCCCCTAGAGCCTGCAGGAGGAGCGCAGCTCTGCCAGCACCTTGATCTTACCCAGTAACACCCATGTCAGACTTCTGACTCCAGAACTGTAACTTAATAAAATTATGTTCTTTTGAGCCACCAAGTTTGTGGGGATGTGTTATAGCGACAGTAGAAAACAAATTCAACAACCCAATTGAAAATGGACAAAAGAGGTGAACAGGCATTTAACGGAAAAGGAGATGCACGGGCCAGTAAGCAGGTGAAGAGCTATCCAGCATCACTGGTTGTCCTAGTTGGCTGCCATAACAAAATGCCATAGACTGGGGGGCTTAGAATGGACATTCCCATTCCCAAAGGGGGAAACAGGAAAGAAGGGGGGGGGGGGTGACAAGTCCCTAGCAAGTCCAAACCCTAATCTATGGTATTTTGTTTGGCAGCCTAAGCTAAGACACCAGTTATTGAGGAAATGCAAATTAAGGCCCCAATGACATTCCACTGGGTTAGCCAAAAAGTTCGTCCGCGTTTTTCCATAAGATGTGACAGAAAACCCCGAACGAACTTTTTGGCCAGCCCAATACTTTAATTGGCAGAGTAATCGGAAAAAATTAATAAGCCTGTCAATAACCAGCATTAGGGAGAAGAGGATGTGGATGGGGGAGGGGTCTCTCATACAGTCTTGAGGGTGGGGCAGTACTTTGGTGGAAAACAACCCCCTGTTAATCCTAAAGCCAAACCTTTCCACTTCTAGAGCTCTACCAGGGGTACGACAAGAACGTCAAAGAATAATCATAAGAGCACTCTTCCCAGTAGCAAAAGGCTGGAAACAACTTGAATGGCCGTCAGCGGGAGGGTGGAGAAATAAACCAAGGTACATTCATACAGTGTACCATGACACACCAACCAAAGGGACAGACTACAGTGACAGGTGGCAACTGGCATGATTCTTACCAACACAGTACTAAGTGAAAACAGTAGCTCTGAAAAAATTACACAGAGCAAGATATTCTTTGATATATCATTATATAGATTGATATATATATATATATAAATTATATATTTATTTATTTATTTGATACCAAACTAAAAATAGATACCCTTTAGGATCACATTAATGCAATACAACTACCTAAAGAACGTGGAAACAGAGAAAATGGGTAAAACAAGAGTCGGGCATGATTTGAAAAGTTAAAATCTGGACAAGGACATGTGGATTCACTAGTCTCTCCAGCTTTGGGTGTGTTTGATGTTTCCATTATATAGAGAAATGTTAAAATAATATAAAGAGAAAGGCCAGGGGGTCAGGGTGATGGGATACAGGGAACCCTACGATGAAATGTCAGCTGTTGTCATAGGTCTGGCTTGGCTTGTTTTGTTTTGGACGGTGAGTTCATGGGCACTTGTTACATAACTAACTAAATAACCAAATTAAAGCAAGTCACGCATGGAGCAACGAAGAAACAATTTGGGAAGTGGAGGGAAATCTTGCAGTCAGCCTTGTGTGCACTTCTCAGTGGCACTGGGCCGATGGATCCCAGGACGGTCCTTCTGGAGCTCCATCTGCAAGGGGAGCCTTGGAACTTGTGGAGTCCTGGCTGCTCGCTCGTTCTCCTGCCCTTGCCAGCCCTTCTCCCCGCCCAGGCCACTTCTCTAAATCCTCTCCAGCAAAGACCTGGGCCAGCTGTCCTGGGGCTTCGAGCTTCCTGATGAGAGCTGGTCCCATGTTTGGGACGTCACAGGTGATCTGCTTGCACTTCGGGACAAACTCAGGGGTTCACATTCATCCCCGGCACAGGGCAGCATTCAGGGGCCCTGAAGAAGGGACCACGTGTGGGAGTAGCTGCTGGGAGAGAAGTAGGCGGGGGTGGGGTGGGGGGAGGGGGAAGCACCCTGCAAGGGGGAGGGGGTCTTCCTTTGAGAAGAAAATGGACTAAGAGACAGGACCCCTGCATCGCGTGTGCCTGTGCACCTATGCGCGTGTGTCTTTAGTGTTTGCTCGGGGCCAGTTCTTCAGGGATGTCTTGAATTCCTCCGAGCCCAGGACTGGCCTGGCCCCTTGGCAACCTTAATGAGCAAAAACTCTTGCTCACTGCTTCCCCACACCCAGCTCTTCCGGCTCTTCTCTAAGTGTGGTCCCCTAACCCTAACCCTGTCTCCCGTCTCCCGCCTGCAGAAGGTTCTGGACGTGCCCGTCCTGCCTGACCTCCCCTCCAGCTGCCTGGCAGCGCCCTCTCCCTCCCCCCTCAGTGGAGGCCCCATCGCACCTCTCTGCACAGGCCCCTGCCCTGCCTTCCTGGCGTTTTAGCAGGTAGTTACTCCCCTAGTTTCTCTTCCATCTGCAAACTTATTTGTGTCTTTCCTCCTCCTTTCCCACATCTGTGCTGGCGTCTCCCTGAGGCTTGTCTGAAGCTCATCCCTCCAGCAATGTTCTGGACCACCTCCCAGCACCTGGGCGGGGGCCTACCTCTCCTGACCTGCTCCCGGCCAAGTCCTCTCCCCGCATGCAAAGATGAGCAGCACCAACAGAACATTTTCTTTTTTTTAAATTTATTTATTTATTTATTTATTCATCTTTGGCTGTGTTGGGTCTTCGTTTCTGTGCGAGGGCTTTCTCTAGTTGTGGCAAGCGGGGGCCACTCTTCATCGCGGTGCGCGGGCCTCTCACTATCGCGGCCTCTCTTGTTGTGGAGCACGGGCTCCAGACGCGCAGGCTCAGTAATTGTGGCTCACGGGCCCAGTTGCTCCGCGGCATGTGGGATCTTCCCAGATCAGGGCTCGAACCCGTGTCCCCTGCATTGGCAGGCAGATTCTCAACCACTGCGCCACCAGGGAAGCCCAAACATAACATTTTCAATCAAAAAATTTTTAATTATGTTGAGCATTTATATTTTCTAAAGCAGTGCAGACCTGGTTTTGAATTCCAGCTCTCAAGGAAGCATTGGCCAAACTCTTTACTTTTTTCTAAACATTGGTTTCTTCTGCTGTAAAAAGGGCTATCAAAACATTTTTGCATGATTATTAAGAAAAGGGTTCAATATTATCAGTGTGAAATGTATTGCAGCAAATCAAAACTACAATGAGGTATCACCTCACACCGGTCAGAATGGCCATCATCAAAAAATCTACAAACAATAAATGCTGGAGAGGGTGTGGAGAAAAGGGAACCCTCTTGCACTGTCGGTGGGAATGTAAATTGATACAGCCACTATGGAGAACAGTATGGAGGTTCCTTAAAAAACTAAAAATAGAACTACCGTACGACCCAGCAATCCCACTACTGGGCATATACCCTGAGAAAACCATAATTCAAAAAGAGTCATGTACCACAATGTTCATTGCAGCTCTGTTTACAATATCCAGGATATGGAAGCAACCTAAGTGTCCATCAACAGATGAATGGATAAAGAAGATGTGGCACATATATACAATGGAATATTACTCAGCCATAAAAAGAAACGAAATTGAGTTATTTGTAGTGAGGTGGATGGACCTAGAGTCTGTCATACAGAGTGAAATATGTCAGAAAGAGAAAACAAATACCGTATGCTAACACATATATATGGAATCTAAAAAAAAAAGAAAATGGTTCTGAAGAACCTAGGGGCAGGATAGGAATAAAGACGCAGACGTAGAGAATGGACTTGAGGACATGGCGAGGGGGAAAGGTAAGCTGGGACAAAGTGAGAGAGTGGCATGGACATATACACACTACCAAATGTAAAATAGATAGCTCGTGGGAAGCAGCCACATAGCACAGGGAGATCAGCTCAGTGCTTTGTGACCCTCTAGAGGGGTGGGATAGGGAGGGTGGGAGGGAGACGCAAGAGGGAGGAGATATGGGGATATATGTATATGTATAGCTGATTCACTTTGTTATACAACAGAAACTAACACACCATTGTAAAGCAATTATACTCCAATAAAAATGCTAAAAAATAAAATTAAAAAAATAAAATAAAATGTATTGCAGCAATAAGAGCTTGAATCGTGGATAAAAATATTTAGTGTTTGATCCATGCATTAGATGTTTTTACATAAGCATTTATATAATCTGAAAGAGCTTTAATTTTCACTAGGCATCTTATACTTCAAATTCTTACAACAGGAGAAGAAACTGAAGTGAGTGTTCAAAGAAAAATCATGATGAGAATTCCGTAATTCCAGGTTTGATGGTGAGAAAAGGCCAGTGCTTCTCATGTTACAAAAATTACCTGCTTAAAAGAGAATGACCGAAAGGATAAATTCCCTCTAAATAAATGATCCATCTCCCTTGTAACAAACCACCAACAAGGAACAGCAGCAGCCTCTCTGCCCCGTGTCCCTCTGGTCACCAGCCCATTCACAAGCAAGTTTCTTGAAAGAATAAGCTACATTAGCGCTCTCAACTTTCTTGCCTGCTTCCCGTTTGCTTCTCAATTGCCTGCAAATGGATTTCCTGAAGGTCATCTGTGTCAACACACCCCACCGGTATATCAGTGCTCTGGTTCCTGAGCGCCTGCTGTGCACAGGGGGCCCACGGGATTTTCATTCAGCAAGTGTTTGCTGAGCTCCTCCCTGATGAGATCACCGGCCACGACAGCGGCATTGGCACAGGCGGTCAGACTTGGAGAAACACGAGATGGACACCTAACCGGCTGGTGGGAGGCAAGGGAAGAAGAGGGATTGGCCAATGAAGGGATGAAGAAGGATGCTTCAGGCAGAAGAACAGCAGCATGTGCCAACGAACAGTAGAAACGAGATACGCAGTCGTATTCACAGGGTGTTGTAGTCACATGGAGGCAGGCATGGGAGGCATTCAGGGAAGGCTTCCTGAGGGAGGTGATACCTAAACTGAGACCTGAGGAAGGACTAGGCATCTGTTAAGGAGGTGAAGGACGACATCCCAGGCACATATGCAGTGTGTGCAAAGGCACAGGAGATGGCATCTTGGGAGTTCCCTGGTGGCCTAGTGGTTAGGATTCTGAGCTTTCACTGCCGTGGCCTGGGTTCAATCCCTGGTCGGGGAACTGAGATCCCGCAAGCCGTGTGGCATGGCCAAAAAAAAAAAAAGGAATATGGCATCTTGGGACAGGTGTAAGTAACACCGGATGATGACAGTGTAGCACCTGGAGAACAGCAATGCATGTTGAGTAGTTTGGGCCGAAAGGGATAGAAGTCACTGAAGGGGGAGAGGTTGTGTGTCTGTGTGCCTGTGTGACTGTGACTGTGTCTCCCCTTTAAGAATGGTGGCTCCTGCTGCTCCACGGAAGATGCGCTAGAAGGGGCAAGACTGGCGGTGGGGAGACAAGCTAGAAAGAAGGCTGTTGTGACGCAATGACTGGGGTGAAAACAACAGTCGTCCACAAGGCCGGGGCTGTACCGTGTAATGTGTATCCAGTAGGATCCGTGATATCAAGTCATATTCACAGCTAGGCTTTCAGGGTAGACAGACCTGAGTGTGAATCCCCACCCCGCCCATTACTAACCTCTCGAAGAGTCCACTTCCTCAGCTGTGAAGTCAGGACAATAGTAAGACCGACCTCACAGCTGCTGAAAGGATGAAAGAGCACTGTACTGGCGAGCACAGAGCCCGAGACGGAGCACGCAGTGAACACACACAGATGAGAGCCGCCGCCCTGGGCACCATCACCTGGCCTCGGGGACCAGACACAGATGCTCAGAGACCTGCACGGTTCACGGTGGCTCCAGGGCTTCTGGCCGCCGCTGCTCACAGCAGACAGAGCCCAGAGTGGGCAGGTTGGGAAGGAGATGTGCTCGCTTGTGGAGTATGAAGTACCCACTGGCGGAAGAGAGAATCCTCCACGGGCCTCTCTAGCTCCTTCACATCTCGCCATGTGTGCCAAGAAGGCAGGACCTGGCCACTTTGCACCTGGACCACTCCTCAGCGCTGTGTTTGTTTCCTCCAGGCTTGCTTACCGGCTTCCTGTATAAGCAGTAGATTCCCGAGCTGGGTGTCCTCCACCCTTGGTGATGCAAACCCGCTGCGTGCGCAGCGTCCCTCTGGGCCCAGCACGCTGCTCCTGCAGGACCCCGAGGCCAGGGGAACTGATGCAAGTACGCTGATGCTCACGCTAGGTGCTGTGGGTGCCTGGATAGAAAGTCCTACGTCTCTGACCCAGCCCCATGTCTTCTGCCAGCATCCAAGATTCAGTGACAGGTTAACTTACCAGCTTGTGAGTTGGAAAGAGAGACTCAGAGTCATCAGTGTGTGCATGTCAGGTGAAGCCATGAGTATAAATAACATTGCCTAGGGCTTCCCTGGTGGCGCAGTGGTTAAGAATCCGCCTGCTGATGCAGGGGACACACGTGTGCGCCCTGGTCCGGGAAGATGCCACATGCAGCAGAGCAACGAAGCCCATGCGCCACAACTACTGAGCCTGCACTCTAGAGCCCTCGAGCCACAGCTACTGAAGCCTGTGTGCCACAACTACTGAAGCCCGCGCGCCTAGAGCCCGTGCTCCGCAACAAGAGAAGCCACCGCAATGAGAAGCCTGTGCACTGCAATGAAGAGTAGCCCCCGCTTGCCGCAACTAGAGAAAAGCCTGCGTGTAGCAACGAAGACCCAACACAACCCAAAATTAATTAATTAATTAATTAATTTAAAGAAAAAGAGAAAACATTGCCTAGGAAGAGGTCTGGGGCCGCACCCAGGGTAGCAGCAATGAGTAAAGGATTTGGCTAAGAAAGGGAGCTCCCAGAGGACGTCAAGAAAGAAGCCTGGAGGAGAGCAGTTCCTTACAGGCCAAGGGAGTGCAGTTTCCATCAAAACAGAGTAGGCAACAGGATCAGATGATGCTTAAAAGTCAAGGAAGATGAAGACTGAAAGTAGTCACTGAGTTTAGCAGCTAGGTCACTGGCAAGAGACATTTCAGTGACGTGGTGCAGCCAGAAGCCAAACTGGAGTGGGTGAGGAATGAATGGATGTACATACAAGGTATTTCCAAGGAACTTGGCTGAGAAGGAAAGAGAGAGATGGGGCCTTGGTAACCAGAGGGATGGGAGCAAATACAAGTTTCCTTTCTAAATAGATGGAAGAGATTTGAGCAGATTACATACTGAGGAGAACAAGCCGGAAAAGAGGGAAAATTGGGGGTGAAATTAAGAGCAAGGAGAAGGACGGAACCATGTCTCTGGAGAAGAGGAAAGGGGTGGCACTCAGATCGCAGCGGGGGATGGCCTGGGCCCTCTTCCACTGAGATGGCATTGCTTCAGCCACACGCCCTCCCGCTGGCCAACCTGCCAGGGGAGTGGAGCCCACCGTCCCTAGGGAGGGGCCTGGTCAGCACGTTTCCTGGAGGCCACTTTGCCTCGTGGTCCTGCAGGTTAGAGATGAGAGGCACCGAAGTGTTTCCTGGCCGGGGTTCTCTGGAGATGTGTGCTACACAGAAAGGGTGCAGGTGAATTTGGAAGGTGTCGCCCAGCCCTGCGAAACCAGCCTTCAGGAAGACTGAGTGTTCTCTGCCGGCAGAGGTGGGCATTTGCGAGTGGGGCGTCCAGTGGGAAGAGGAAGACAACTGGGGGACACACAGGCCGCCCTCCAGGTACTGGGGGCTGACCCAGCGTTCACTCACAGAGTGGGAGGAGGCGAGTCCTCTGTGGGGCACGTGCACCCTGCTTGGAGTTTCTGTACCCCCCTATCTTACCCTCCCAGCTCGGGGCACACAGTGTTCTCCTCCCACACGGCACAGGAGGGTGCTGAGGACTTGCCTGATGCTCCGGGCTCAGGACACAGTGGACTTCGGCTCTCTCTGATTCGGGATCCGACCCTCCTGCCCTACAGCCCACGCTGTCCTTTCCCCCAGAGCAGCACCCAGGGCCTGGGTCAGAGGCAAGCGACACAACTGCTGCTCCTCCCGCAGCCGTGACTCTGGAACCAGGGTGGTCCGTGGTCGCGGCAGAGCAGGTCCCCAGGCGCCTGAGCCTTCTCTCTGGCAGGGCTGTGGTCAGCTTTCCTAGCACCGTCTGACCCCGCGGGATCTGCCGCACCAAGGGGGTGAGGGCTGGTCTGGTGTGGAGCCAGGAAGGGAGGGGACGGTAGGAATGTGCCGTGGGGCTGCATGCAGGCATGCTTCTGCTTTTTCGCACGGGGGTTACCCCCAGGCCCCTTCTCCAGAGGTGTGAGAGCAAGAGCAAGAGAAGACAGCTATTCTTTGCACCTGCATGGTCCAAACCCTCTGACACTGACTGATGCAAGCAATGGGCTCTCCCTAAAAGAACACGCACACAACACGCAGCCTTGCACCTGGTTTCTGGTTTGTGCACCACCGCCCGCCGCCACCGGCCGAGTCTCAAAGGAGTGTCCGTCAGATTCAGCCGAGAGGCTGGCTAAAAATGCAGCTCGCCAGGCCCCGCCGCGGAAACTCTCATCGGGCGGGTCTGGGGCGAGGCCCGGGAGTCTGCGTTCTCAACCAGCCCTCGGACGACTTGGGCTCTGATGCTCAGCGGCGCCCACTTTGAGAAACCCGACTCTGGGGCTGAGTCCCGCCCCCCCCACCCCACAGCGTCCATGCTCCAAACCTTCCCCACGTCGCCGAGCGCACGGGCCCCCTCCCCTCCGCTCCCATGGGCCTCATCCGCGCGCGGTCGTGGAAGCATCTGGGGAGAGTGGTGCCGGCCGGGAGTGAAGTCCCCGGCTGCCCCCTTCGCCCCGCGCCACCGCCCGTGAGGCGCAGCGCGGCCGCCGGCAGGGGGCGCGGCGCGGGGACCACAGGGAGGGGGCGCCGGGCGGCCCAGCCGGAGCGGAGGGGTGGGGAGGGGAGGAGGGGGGCACGCGAGGCCCGGGAGGCGCGCGACGGCGGAGCCGGGGGCGGGGCGGCCAGGCCGGGGCGGGGCCGGCGGGCGGGCGGCGAGCGCCGGGGGAGCGCGCCCGGGGAGCGCGGAGGAGGAGCGCGGCCGCCGCCCCCGCCCCCGCCCCCGCCCGCCCGCGCGCAACAGTTCCCCCAAAGTTGCCGCACGGGAGGCGCGCGCGCCGGGCGGCAGAGGGGCGGGCGGCGGCGGCGGGGACGCGGCGTCGCGGCCCGGCGCGGAGAGCGCGGGCGGCGGCGGCGGCATGGGCACCCGGCAGACCAAGGGCAGCCTGGCGGAGAGAGCCAGCCCCGGCGCGGCGCCCGGCCCCCGCCGCGAGCGGCCCGACTTCTGGGCGTCGCTGCTGCTGCGCGCCGGGGACAAGGCGGGGCGCGCGGGCGCCGGCGCGGGGCTGCCCCCCTACCACCGGCGCGTCGGCATGGTCCAGGAGCTGCTGCGGATGGTGCGCCAGGGCCGGCGGGAGGAGGCGGGGACGCTGCTGCAGCACCTGCGCCAGGTGAGCGCCGGGAGGGGGCGCGGGGGCGCCCCGCCCCTTCCCGCGGAGGCCCCGGAGCGCCGAGGGGCACCGCCCGGGCCCCTGCTCGCGGGGATGGAGCCCGGTCTGGCCGCAGGTGCCTCGGCGCTGCCCCTGAATTCGAGGCCTCAGGGCAGGGCGGAGGAAAAGGCTGGCCCGGTGAGGCCCGGCTGCGGGGGACCTGTTGGAATAATGTCCCCGCTTCAGTCCTCTGCAGGCAGAGGAGGCGGCTGGTCCCGGGGACGGTTCGCGGGAGGGGATGCCTGCCTGGGCCGAGGCGCTTTTCTTCCCCTCTACCCGCCGGCAGTCACCCCCGTCAAGGGTCCTCAAGGAATGCGCAGTCGTCAGCTTCCCCAGGGGGCGTCCAAGGGCGCAGCCCTGGGGCTGGTGAGATGCCAGTCCCCAGGGGCTTTGCCCACCCGGGAGGCCTCCTGGATGAGAGGCGTCCCGGATGGCGGTTCGGGTGGGCGACAAGGTTTTCTCTCCCGTGACTAACTTTGGCAGGCGCTCTGCCGGGAGCCCCCGCGGAGCAGTGGAGGGGGGCGAGGGGGGGCCGGACAGGGTTCCTACGTGACTGTCTGTCTGCAGGGACTTCAGGAGGCTGCCTGCACTCTGCCCTCAGCCTGTTCCCGTCCCTGCCCCGCTGGTTAGGGACCGTCTTTGCACATCTGGCTGGTCCCCTCTGCTTTGGGGCTGCCCTGGGGCTGACGCTGTCCCCCACCTCTCTTTGGCTTTTTTCCTTCCTCACTTTCTTTTGAGGGAGGGGGCGGCCTGCTCCGTGGATTTTGTGGAGTGGCAGAGAGGCAGGAGGGTGCACCTCCTGCATCCCCAGAGGTTGTCTTGGCGGGGCTTTGTGAGGGCAGCTGAGTCCAAGTCCCGTGTTCTTGCTAGATTGATCCCGTTAGTGGTGGAGTCCGGAGGGGATGGGGGCGGGAGTCTCTCGGGTGGGCTTTATGAAGTTCTCCCATCACCGATGAGAGAGGCTGTAGGAGAGCCTTCCCGGGAGGAGCTTCCAAAATCGAATCAGACCCACATCGCTCCTGGAGTCTGCAGCAGACCCCCAACCCCCTTTATATGTGGTGTGGGTTGCCCTGGAGTGTGTGTTCCCAGGGTGTGTGCTGCACAGGGAGAGGGAAGCAGAGGCTTCCGCTCTGGCCTCCACTTTCCCAAACAGCGTCCGGAAGGCTGCCTGAGATGCCACTGGGTCCCCAGGTGCCTCCTCTGAGCCCAGTCATCAAAGAAAGATGACATTCCGCGCCACGTAACTTTCCTGGCGTGTGTTTCTGTGTCTTTCAAAAACTGGAAACCAGCGTATGGCCTCTGTGGAAACTGTTTTGCTTTCAAACAGCATAATGGATTTTCCAGATCGTCATATCCATTTGCACACCAGACAGTGAGAAGGTTTTTCTGATCATGTGCTGTTCCCTCGCACTGGGGTGGGTGCTTCGGAGGATTCAGGACCGTGGAGGGGCTGACGGTGGAGGTCCAGACAAGCCCTTCTGGGAGGGTAAAAGAGCGCAGCGCCGCCAGTCCATCCGCTGGGGCCTGCGGGGTGAGGCAGAGCCTCGAGGCTGAGTGTGATTCCACATCCTGGGGAAGCTGGTTTCGGAGAGTAGATGCATCCCTGTGACCCCCACAGGGTCCCTGAGACAGAGAGCGTTTCCGGAGAGATGGTGTCTTGTTGGTGTCCTGACACCCTTCTCAGTGGCAGGACTGCGAGGGCTGATGGAGGGCAGAGGGTAACCAGGCTCACCCTTTTTTCTGTGAAAGCAGCAGCGTAACTCGCCCTCCAGTTCCAGCCGTGTACTGGGCTTTCCTGACCTCCGGGTGAGGTCTGTGGGCCTCTCTGGAGCCAGTGACGGGCCTGCCCAAGGCGCCTGGAGAGCTGTGTTGCCTGGAACTTGCAGATCCGGGTCCCTCCAGGAAGTGGCCGTGGGCCCTGGGCAGTGTGGGAGGGGAGCCCCGGGTGTCCAAATGTCTGTGAGAAACCAAGAGGTGGTTTTTTAGGACCCTGAGGCTGATTGGAGGAATGGAGAGCTGCATCTGTGCTGTGCACTGAAGTGGCTCTTTCTCCTAAATCGTATTTTCCTTTCCAGTTTCCTCCTCTAGGCTGGAGGTGGTGATGTTCAGAAAGGGAATGAGCAGTCACTGAGAGAGGGGCAAACACCGGGGCCGCGGCGGGGTCGGGCCAGCGAGGAGGCCTCGTCAGTAACAGTGGGCAGAGGCGGGGTGTGCAGAGCTCAGGGGCTGGTCCTGCTGGGATGCTGTCCCAGCCCCACCAGGTGCAGGGTGGCGTTGATGAAGAGGAACAGGCGGAGATGACGGCAGCCCCACAGTCACGGCCGTACTCACTTGCTCCTGTGTTTGACAACGCGTGTGGCTGCCCAGAGCCCGAGGCGGGGAGGAGGCTGGAGGTCCTCAGTCCCCGTGGTTCTTCACCCCCTTGAGTCCCTGAGCTTTCTGTGGCCCTGAAAGAGTTCTAGACACTCTTCCCAGACCAGTGCAGCAACACTCACAGTCTTGCAAGTATTTCGGAGGGTTCGCAGACCCCAAGTTCAGGATATGCCCCCATCTGGGACCTCCCCTCCCCCGATCATGTGACTTGCTACAGGCTCAGGATGTGGAACTAGAGACCCCGGGACCACGTGTGGCAGTTCACGGTGGGCTGAAGGAGAGTGGCTGCCGCTGCTGCTGCTTCTGAATCTAGGATTCTTTCCAACCTAAGATTTGGGGGGTGGTTTCCCTGATGGGAGCCTCTCCAGTCTGTCCGTGCTTGTCCCTTGCCAGAGAGGAATCAGGAGGCCTCCTTAATGTTAAGGATGCCGAGCTGTGCTAGGGGTGCAGGCAGGATGCCAGGAAGCTGCCAGCTGCCTGGAAGGAGCCGAGAGCCACCCCCTCCCTTTAGGAGCAGTGTCATCTCAGTAAGAGCCTGGGGCCAAGGGTCAGCCCGGGCAGCTTGCCTTCCGGTCCTCAGTCTGCTTTGACCTTGGACCCAGCTGATAACCTCTGTGTGGTGTTTCCTTGTTTCCCAGAGGGTATCTGAGGTACTGAGCAGAGCAAATGCTACAAAGTGTGTGAAATTGCCTTGGCTCTGCAAATCAAGACTCGTTCTCACGGCAACGACGATAAGAAACAGGAGAATCTGCTTGGGGTCTGGGCGGGCTGCGGGCAGGGTCTCGTACCCTTTCTCAGGCCGGGCCCAGGATGTTTTAGATTCTGTCTGCCTGACCAGGGCTCAGTCCGGGTCAAAAGCTCACTGCAAGTTCAGAAGCAGTGTGGGGCGGTGCTCGTGGGGATGAAGGAAGTCAGCTGTGGATAGAAGAGGCCGCTCCTCTCCCCTCCCCCGGCCCGGTTCCTGCAGGCCTCACCCTTCCCCAGACGTTGCTTCCTAAGTCTTAGGCTCACACTTGCCATCTTCGAGGAGCCCTGGGGAAGAAGTAACCTTTAGTCATGGAGAGAGGGCGCGTGCCAGGCTACATGAAAGGTGGGGTGTCATCTCTTCAGAGCAGTGGTTTCTCTGCGTCCCCAAATCCCAGACTGGGTCATCAGCCAGCTTCACGGAGCGCCAGAGTAAGGGCTCAGTTTCCCCGGGATACACCAGGCTGAGGTGGCCACCTCCTCCCTGCTTTCCCATAAAGAGGGTCTGATCGGGTTGGTTTATTGCCGCTCAGTATGGTGCAGCCCCACTGAGCAGAGCTGTTCCAGGCTCAGCCCGCCGGTGTGGCTCCGTCCACGCGGCCAGGGTGGCTGGGCTGGCCTCGTGCTACGCCTGGGCACGGGAGCCTCACCAGCAGTGCAGAAAAGAGCCCTCAGGAGCCGAGGGTGACTGGCTGCCCCCGGAGGCTGGCTGAGGGACGAGCACGTGGAGGGCCCTTGGGGACCTGGAGGCTGGGTGCTCTTTCCTTCCTGGAGGCGGAAAGACGAGCAAGAGTTGCCTTTTTCCTCCAACAACCCCCCGAGAAGATGGCTTAGGTGAGCAGGTTGGAAGGCCACCAGACAAAGAGCAGGGAGTTCCCCGCCCTCAGCCTTGATCTTGTTCTTCTTCACCTGGGATGCACTTCCTCATTTCCGTGGAATGCTCCTTACCTTTCCAAGGCCACCCTCCTGAGCCACGTCAGCCCACGACTCTGAGATCCGGTTGCCGGTTAGGCTGTGTGGATCTAATCGTGCGTACAGATGTAGTTTTCCCCGCTGTCCATTTTGTTTGTCAGACTACGTCACATGCTTCCTGAGGGTGGAGACCCCACCACTGCCTTTGTGTTGAACACCAGCTGCTGCAATCTTCAGTGAGGCGTGTGCTGGGGACGCACTGTCACGGCATGTCCTCAGCAAGCCCTTGGATCTGGGCTGTGCGTCCAGGGGCTTATTTGCCCGGCCTGCTGGTATGGTCGTGAGATCTGGCGAGTTTGCTCTCATTTGGTTTGATTCCTGGGAGCCGTGTGGGCAGGGATCGGCTGTGCCTGGCAGCCCGCCAGGCGGTGGTGTTCTTGGAGAGGGGAGTGGCACGGTGCCCGGCCTCCGAGGGCTCTATGGGGATCCCGCACGGCAGGTGCAGTCTAGGGCCTCTGCTGAGGTGGCGGGAGAGAGTGGAGCCTGACGCGAGGCTGGCCTCCACATTCCTCACTCGCTGCTTGTGCTGAATCATGTTCGTTCCATCCGCAAAGAGGAACCTTCCTTTTTAAACGCTGCTGCTCTCTGACCAGGCTGGGCATTTCCAGGGCTGCAGAAGCAGGAGGAACCCCATGCCAGGGCCTCCTGCTCTACTGGTTTCCAAGGCCAGGGACACGGCCACCTCAGTATGGCCGGGGGGAGACGGCAGGGCCGGGGCTGGGCCAGCTATCCTGGCTTCAGGTGTGGTGCGGAGGGGGCCCTCTTCTAGAGCTAATGCCCGCCCCCTCAGAGATGCCCACAAGCAGCCTGGGCTCCACCGCAGACCCCCCGCCCTGCCTAACACCGCCTTGGTGCATTGGTGCACCCTCCCCTTCCCCAGAGTCATTTCATTTCCAAGTGCACTTTGCTGGCAGAGGCCACAGATCGTATACTGGGCACAGGAAATCCTTGTCGAGAGGATTTTAAGCTTCTCCAGGGATGCTTCCCCCCGCCCCCGCCCCCCCCCCCCCGCAGTGTCCTCGCTCAGGAGCCAGCAGGGTCTGGCTCAGACCTCTCGAGTCATCCTGCCAGTAACCGGAGGCATTGGTACTGTCAGCCTCCCCCATCCTCAGGGTTCCAGCGGCTCCGCCGGTCCGCCCACACAGCCCACACACGCCTGCAGGCGGGAGCCACCTGCAAAAGGGTTATCCAGGTGATTAGGGTTTCTCTGGCTTCCCCATCAGGGTGCCCAAGGGGTGGGGTCAACGTCCAGGGAGATCCCCACCCCAAGGGGAGGTCTCAGCCAGGCATCTGCCCCCCGTCACTTTCCCACCAGGAGCAGCATGTGGGCGACCTGTGAGAAGAATGACACACACACCCCTATGCTGCATCCCCTGGCCCACCGGCTGTGTCACATCCACTCTCCTTAGGAGAAACGGGGGGTGGGAGCAGTGGTGTAAACCGGCGGGCTCCGTCACTGTCGCTGGGAGAGCCCGCTCTTCTAATGAGAGCAGTGACCTTGACAGGCCGAGCAGGGCGGGGCCGGGCCTTAGAGCGCCTGCTTTCCTCCCCACCCCACCCCCTGGCCTGAGCAGAGCCCACGTGGCTCTCTGGGAACATTTCCCAGCCTTTTTTTTTTTTTTAACTTTTATTAGCTCAAACTCCTGGCTGCTGCAGCCATATGGAGTGGTGCCGACGGCTGCTGCTCAAGGGCTGTGGCATTTTGATGCTTCTAACTTCATCTTAGGGTAGACGCAGAGTCGGGCGAGAGTGGAGGGTGTCGGTGTTGGCCCGCAGGGTGGCCTCCCGTTGGACCTGAGGTCTGTGCCCACCTCCAGGGCTGCCCCTGCCTGCTCTGGCGTCCGCCTCCCGGCCTCTGTCCGCCTCCCGCCTGCCCGCCTCCTGGGCCTTCTCTGCGTCTCTCCCTCTCCCTGGGCGCGAAGCAGACTTTTCGTCTCTGTTACTTGGCCCAGTCTTGTTCAGCTTCCCCCTGCAGCCGCCACGCCCCGGCCTCCATGGCAGGAAGGCGGCCATGGGGGCCGTGAGGACTGGAAGGAGGCGGCGGGGGCGGGGGCGGGGGTTTCGTTGTCTGGTCTGGTCGGTGCCCGGTGCCTCGGGCGGAGGTCAGGCGCAGGAGGTCAGACACCCCTCCCGCCTGCGTGCTGCTTCCCAGCCCATAACGCATTTTCTCCTGTTTATTTTGCTCCTTAAATAGTCTTGTGAGGTCAGCAGGATATTGCTTAAAGCAAAAAATGGTGGGTTTTCTTTTTTAATATTATAAAAGCGCAGTGCATCATCATTGTACGAAAACAAGAAAATACAGATGAGCAAAACTAAGACCTGAGAGTGATTCACGTGTCCCACAGCCTAGTGCCCGCTCTTCCAGGCACTGGTCTAGGCCCCGGGAGGCAGAAGAACCAGTAGTAATTGTCCCCCCACCTCGTGGAGGGATTGTGAGGGATCAGGAGGCCGGTGCTAGTGCAGGTGCTTAGCGGGGCTCAGAGAAAGGGCTCCGCTCTGGTGGCCGCCTTCACTGGGAACTGGGGGCACCTCGGCTCTGGTCCCGGCTCAGGCTCTAACTTGCCACGCCCTTCCCTTCTCTGGCCTCAGTTTCCCCACCAACAAACTGAAGGGCTGTGTGGCTGAGATGACCACTGAGGTTCCCTGCCACCACGCAGGTTCCACCAGGCTCCCGTGGATTCAGGGATGGACCCGTTCATTCCCACACGAGCCGGATTCACAGTCGTGTGCTGATGTCACTCCCTTGTCCCCAGCTTGTGCAAGAGCTTGGGCTTCTGGAGGGAAGCAGACCCCTGGGGCTGACCTCTGCACACCGGCACAAACCCTTCCTCCCTCGGGGCTCCCAAATGGACCAGGAGCTGGGCTGGGAGCTGCAGGGCGCCAGCCCCCCGCTTCCTAGTTGGGGCTTTGTCTCCCCTGCCCGGCCCGGCCCCTCCCAGCGGCCCTGGTGCTCAGGCCTGTGCCTCTCCTGTCCACACCCCCTTCCCATGCCCTTGGCCCCCTGTCCCCCAGCACGTTCTCCAAGTGGTACTTTTTCAGTGGTTTGTTTGTTAACGTGGGATGATGAGGCAGTGGAGGCCAAGATGAAATTGGAGGAGGTGGAGAGCGGAGCACAGCCCGAAGAGAGCGTGGTCCCAGTAAGGAGTGTGTTTCATGAGCTCGCTGCCCGCACAGTGGAGCGTGGCCACAGCCCTGCTCCTGGCAACCAAGGACTTGGGGGGTGTGAAGGCCATTCAGTGAGTGAGTCCAGGTGGCCCAGTGGTGCCTCATCACCTCAGTCCTTCAGTGAGATGTACGGCAGCTCCTGGCCCGTACGGTGCCTTTGTGAGAAGTAGAAGAAGACACCTCTCTGGCTGGCAGAGACAAAGTCAAGGCTTGGTGAGTTCAGCCCCACCCAGACACCCTTGTGCAGTGTGCATCCTGCACAGCTGTACTTAGCATCCTTGGTGAAGGTGCGCAGAAGTTCAGTCTTTATCAGCTGAAGCCAGTGAGGAGGCTCACCCCTTCTCCCATTTGCCCCCTCGGGCACAGCCTTCCCACATCACTTACGGCAGGGAACAGTGCAGTGTCAGCCAGAGCATGATTGCTGCCTCTGAGCTGAACGCTTGCCCTCTCCCTCCTGAATCAGGGAGCTGAAACGATCGGGCATCTTCTTCTAGAAGGTTCCAGCTCAACACTCCTGCCTCTCCAAGGGCGTTGGACAGATGCAAAGACATCTTCAGTGAGTCTGGAGTCAGGCTCAGAGGGGGAGCACCAGGGGGGACACAGGTAGATCAGAGAGTCCTTCCTTGCTGGGCTCCCATGGACTCCAGCCCCTCCCCCATGTCCTGGGGACCAGGAATTCCTCTCCAGCTTCCCAGACTGTTTGCATCCCCGCCTCCACTGATTCTGGGGGAAATTAGGTCTGGGTGCTTCCACCCCCTGTAAATAACCTCCACGTCTCCAGATGGAATAACTCCCTTCAGTTTAGTTTTTCCCAGTATGAGCCAGTCTTCTGAACTTCTTGTCATTCTCATTGGCCGATCTATGTTTTCCATTTTCTTCTGCAGTTGTGGAGTTTCTGGGTAAAAACTCCCATGGGGTTTCCAAACAGCTGCCAGCCCAGGGACCATCGGGAGGAGGGAGGTTTCTCAGAGATGGAAACTCAGACACAAGTTTCCAAGTTACCTGTTCTGAGAATTCCCATCTCTCCAGAAATCACCTGCTGGTTGAGAATCAGCCCAGTCAAGCAGGGGGAGAATAATAGAGATGTTTTCGGTGTGACACATCTCAGTGGGAGGCTGGTCCACTCGTGAGGGCCCAGAAGAGGGCACTGTGAGGGGGACAGAGGCTCAGGAAGTTGGGGGAGCAGGCCTGGAATAGGAGAGGGGGCAGCAGGATGGAACTGGAGAAACAGTTTTGGAAAGCCGGCAGGAGCTGGCCAGGAAGCCCAAAGGAGCAGGGGCAGCTGGCGGGGGACGGGAGAGCCGGTGTGTTGCACCTGGGTCGTGCTTTGTGGGGGAGACGCTACCAAGGAAATCCTGTGGGCAGAACCCAGGGACCCTGGGACCGGGAGAGAGACCTGGGACCCGGGCAGGAGGCTCTGGGCCTCCACGGGCCTGTCACTTTGGCCCTTTCACTTCACCCACTCCCACCTCCACCCCAGCCCTCCCAGGGTCCCCGGAAGCTGTGGACAAACTCGGTGACCTCCCAGAGACCAGGCAAAAGCCCTCCCTCCCCAAGGACACTGCCCTTTGCAGCCTTTGAGGCTCACTGATTCTTTCTTGTTGCTGCTGGTTGTGGCCCCCGGTTCTTCCACTTGTGGGGCAGTGAGGCCCCGAGGAGGAGCAGGGCCTGAAGATGGGGAAGAGTCCACCTGGCCGGGGCTCCTTCCCTGGGTCCACTCCCGCCCTCCCCGCTGCCCAGAGAAAAGGTCTTGGGGAAATCAGCTGAGCTGGAGCGCAGGCAGGGCCTCGCCCGCGGCCGTGGACCTGGGGGACCTCTTACCCTGCACTTGGGTGTGAGCTGCGTTTGAGCTGGACTCCCTGTCCTGTGTGACTCATCTCTGCTCACCCGGATTCTCGGAGGCTGTGCCTGGGCCTTGCCTCTGACCTAGAGATTTAAAGTGGTAAAGACCCCTAGTTTGTGGTTGGGGGCTGATCTTATGTGCCATCTCGGCGAGGCCATGGTACCCAGTTTTTGGTCAAATGTGAGTCTAGATATTGCCACAAAGATATTTTTTAGATGAGATTAACGTTAAATCAGTCAAGCTTGTGTAAAGCGGGTGACCTTCTGTAGTGTGGGTCGGCCTCCATGTGATCAGTTGAAGTCCCTTGAGAGAAAAGGCGGAGGAATCCTGCCCCAGGCTGCCTGCCTTCAGACCTGCCAGATCCCACAGTCACTATTCCTCACACATCCCTCTCTCTCACACACACCCCTCTTGTCAGTTCTGTTCCTCTGGAGAACCCTGACTTGTTACACTTGTCCTCCGAGGGCTGATGTCTGGGGGAGGCGGGTAAGAAACTTCCGGGGGCCCCCGGGGCCCCCCTGCACTGCCACTGATCACAAGCCTCCAGTCCTCGACTTCTCACTCTGAGAAATGGGCTGTCCCATGAAGCCTGTCCTGCTTGGAAAGCAGGTTGTCGGGGAGCCAGAAGGAGCCTTGAAGTCACTCCTCCACCCCTTTTTCTGCATTTCCTTCCACAATGGATCAAACCTTTTATTTAAAATGTACAACAGTAACCACATGGAAAGACAAATGGACTTAAATGCATTCACCGGAAGCCATCAACAATGGATTATTTCCCAAGCACAGATCAGGAGGGCGCGGGATGGATGACAGAGTGCCGAGAATCTGTGGAATGTAGGAGCCGGTGGACCTCAGGGACCTGCTGGCCCCAGGCTTTCTGCAGAATCATAAGCCCACCAGATGCTCTGGGGAGCGGGAGCCGGGAAGATAAGTTTGGGAAGCAGCGCGAATGCTCCCAGCCTTTCAGAGTCTTAAAGCAGTAGCTGAAACATCGGATGGGAGGAAGGCGCAGGGGTGAGGGGCACGTGCCCGGGGCCACACAGTGACCTAGGGGCTAACTCAAGCCTGGAGCCTGGGGGGCTCCTGCCCCGCCCTGAGCAGAGCCTGGGTGGACCTGTGACCACAGGGGGCAGAGCAAACCCTCTTCAGCCCTGCTGTGCCTCCCGGCTGATTTTATGTTTTTCTGAAGAGAAAGCGTCCTTTTATTTATTTGTTGCTACTGCTGTTTCTTGGATTTTAATTGCGTTACAGTTGGCAGTGGTCAGACATCTGTTTCCAGAGGCCTGCTTTGTGCAGAGAGTGTCATTTTTAAAGACATCAAAGTTAAAACACAAATAACGTGCAGCCGTGAAGCCAGCATGCTGCGTCCTGGCGGGGAGAGCAGACCCACCAGGCACTTGTCACAGTTAAGGAGGGTCGCCTGCCAGGGTGCCCGCCTTCAAACCCTGCAGGGCCGGTGGTTGTGGAAGAGCAGGAGTCCCCAGCCACCCCTGGGGGACGGCAGCCCTGCGATGGGACCGGTGAACCGTCCTTGCCCCTCAGCCGGCCAGGCAAGCGGGCAGGGCAGCGGCGGCCGGGGGCCCGAGGGGACAGTGCCCACCCTGGAGCCGGCGGGAGCAGCCTTGCCAGCAAGCAGGCCAATGCCAGCGGGTTTCTTTCAGGGAGAGGCCAGTGCGGCGGTTGCTTTTATGACTTTTTCAAGTTTGCTTTGCTGTTTGGTGTTTCTGAAGTCTGAGAGAGTGTGTGTGTGAGTGTGTGTGTGTGTGTGTGAGTGTGTGTGTGTGCGCCTCTGGCCTCCCTCCCCGGGGACGGGCTACACTGGACACACACACAAGGACAGCTGCCCGCCCGGACCGCGCCCTCATCGTCGTGTCCCTGGGAGGTTTATGGTGTCCTTGGGATGTGTTTGTGCACACACACCGCACACACACATACACACACATATATACAGACACACACAGTACTTATGGGTGCTAGATTTTCTCAATTACGATTCAACATACCGAACTAAAAATTTTAAAGCCTACTGTTTCCCTAAGATTTTAAGTCTAACCTACAAATGCCATTATTCTGCTTATGAATCTAGTCGATTTAAATGATCACATTTAAGGGTAGAGGGCTTATAACTTCGTTAAGTTTCTTTAAATATCTTAGTGATTTTACAAATTTAATATGTCCAGTTTTCTTACGTTTATAAATAGCCATCCTAAAAAGCAGGACTTTCCCAAGCTCCTGAACAGTTCTTAAAATGTAATAAGCTTATAAACAAGGTGAATATTAAATTCTGTTAAGCATTTCAAAACTGTCACAAGCTTGGCCCAATCCTCCTTCAGCGTCCTGCTTAAAATCATAAGCCTAAAGTCAGTTACTCACTTACCCCTTCCAAATCGGAATTGCAGGCCTCATCTGTTAGGTACTCTGACTTAGGTGGTTCTCTAAAATGTTACAAGTGTGTGAAATGCCAGATGTATGAATTTCTGGGTGTATCTGAGCTGCGTTACTCCGGTATCTGCCGGTGTGATTCAACCCCTTCTGGGTTAAGAGGGAGCGGGTGAGCCCAAGAGCGACCTTCTGTCCTCAATACCCCATACGACTCCTCCTCCTCCAACTCCCCTATCCAGGCGGCTTCATCGCTGGGTTAGATTCTGTCTGTTGCTGTTCCTTGCATCCGTCCTTCCCTGTTCTTCCTGCCCTCAGGGCCCCACCTCTTCAGCTGTTTAGCGGTGTCCTCTTGGATGGTGCACACGCCACGCCCTTGGCTCTGGGATCGTGCATCCAAGGCCACGCTAATGACGCATCCCAGGGGGCCAGAAGGAAGAGTCCTTAGCAGTGACCTTCCCTCCTGGTACAGAACTCCTGCTACAGCAGCACTAAGGGATCTCTCCCCACTGCTTACATAGTTCCAGTGTCTGTGAACTCACTACTTGATTTTTTTTAATTGTGGTAAAGTGTAGATAACATAAAACTTATCATTTTAACCACTTTTACCTTTACAGTTCAGTGGCATTAAGCACATCTACACTGTTGTGCAACCATCCATCTACAGAACTCTTCATTTTCCCAAACTGAAACTCTGTCCCCATTAAACACTAATTCCCCATCCCCTTCTCCCAAGCCCCTGGCAGCCTCCATCCTACCTTCTGTCTCTATGGATTGGACTCCTCTAGGGACCTCATACGAGTGGAATCGTACAGTATGTGTCCTTCTGTGACTGGCTTATTTCATTCAGCATCATGTCCTCCCGCTTCATCCTGTTGGAGTGCGTGTCAGGATTCCCTTTACCACTTGTTTTTAAATGTTCTTTCTCACATTGGGCTGGAAACCATCTTAGGGGACGTGGTCCTATAGGGAGCATTTCTTTTTTTTTTCGGCTGTGCCACCCGGCTTGCGGGGTCTTAGTTAACCCTGTCCAGGGATCGAAGCCCGGGCCCTCGGGAGTGAAAGCACGGCGTCCTAACCACTGGAGCGCCAGGGAATTCCCTACAGGGGGCATCTCTGACTAGCCCAGTCCCACCTCTGGGAGCAGACAGCAAAGGAGAGTGTGTCGGGGGTACACGCATCCAGAGAGGACCCCAGGCTGGTGGAAGCAGCAAGGAGGTTTCTGCCGGTAACGGTCCCAGTTGCCCACAGCTGTGCTCCTGGTTGAGGTCAGCACAGGCCAGAGGGGGAAAGGGGTCCCCGCCCACTTGCCCTAACCTTTTCGCCTTGGTGCATCCCCTGGGGAAAATGCCAACGCTGTTTCCATCCGGTATATTAGTTTCCTAGGGCTGCTGTCACAGACGACCACTGTTTTGGTGGCTTAGAACAACAGAAACTTCTTCTCTCACTGCTCTGGAGACCAGAAGCCTCAAATCAAGGTGTTGGCAGGCCACACTCCCTTGAGAGGCTGTCGGGAGATTTCACTCTTTGCCGCTTCAGCTGCTGGTGGCTCTGGCTGCATCCATCTTCCCATCCCCTTCTTCTCTGTGTCTGTCTCTTGTAAGGACACCTGTCGTTGGGTTTAGGGCCCAACTGGGTAACCCAAGATGATCTCATCTTGAGATCCTTGACTTAATCTGCAAAGACGCTTTTTCCAAATGAGATAAATTCACACGTTCTGGGGACTAGGGATGTGGAGTTGTCTTTTGGGCACTGCCATTTAGCCCGGTGCATCCGTTTCTGTTTC
Source organism: Balaenoptera ricei (assembly GCF_028023285.1). Lineage (NCBI taxonomy): Eukaryota > Metazoa > Chordata > Mammalia > Artiodactyla > Balaenopteridae > Balaenoptera > Balaenoptera ricei. Next base: position 61,520,043 of record NC_082658.1, read on the forward strand.
TCACATGTGGTGTATGCCTTGCCCCAGGTGTCCCCTCCATCCCCGGTGGCACTTTTTTTTTTTTTTTTTTTTTTTTGGTTGTGTTGGGTCTTGGTCGCTGCGCGCGGGCTTTCTCTAGTTGCGGAGAGCGGCGGCTACTCTTTGTTGCCGTGCACGGGCTTTTCATTGCGGTGGCTTCTCATTGCAGAGCACGGCCTCTAGGCACACGGGCTTCAGTAGTTGTGGCACGTGGGCTCAGTGGTTGTGGCTCGCGGGCTTAGTTGCTCCGTGGCGTGTGGGATCTTCCTGGACCAGGGCTCAAACCCGTGTCCCCTGCATTGGCAGATGGATTCTTAACCACTGCGCCACCAGGGAAGTCCCCGGTGGCATTTTTAAGACTCTGCCCACCTTCCTTAGAGGCCGTCGTCTTCATTCACGCCGAGCTCCTCTGGCTTCTGCCCCTGGCGGCTTCCTGGGGCTGCATTTCCCCGACAGCACCTGGCAGTTCCCGTCCGCCCCTGGGAATCCCCGAGGCAGCCAGAATGTCAGGGGGGAGGGGACACGGAGATCGGTCGCCCAGGCAGGCCGGTACTCCAGACTGTGTCCCTCCCCCGGAAGAGCGGCCTCTGTTGCTCCGGAGGAGGTCCGCGTCCGATCACTGCCTCGTTATCGCCCCGCACTCGCGGGCTCCGGCGGCTTCAGTGCAGCTGGCAGCTGTCTCCCTTGTCTGGTTAATACGCAGAGCCTGCTGCCTGCGCCTTCCCCGGGCTCGGTCGCAGGAGCCGTAGCTTCGTGCCTGGAGGAGAGAGACAGACACAAGCTCGTTTCCCGCAGGGCCTTTCTCCTGGGAACAGGCCTAAAACCTGGAACTTAAAAGGCAGGAGGGTGCTTGTGGTTTAAAATAGCGAGTGCGTGGCAGCCTCCTGAGCGGCTTCCGCCTAAAATACTTGCGGAGACACACCAAAAACAGAGGAAAATTCCTGAAAGCCAAGAAAGGTGGGCGGCCTGGGAGGAACCCCTTCCAGCTCTGAGACAGACGGAGCTGCCCCGGCCCCCCCCGGAAGCTGAGGCCTCCCAGAGGAAGGGGAAGCCCCCTTCTCCCCAGTCGGAGGAGCTCAGGCAGCTGCCCCTTTCCCACGCGGGCAGTGATTTGGGGGCAGAAACAGTACTGTTGAGCGCTCCCCTCGCCGCACCCTCCCCAGGCATCTCTGCGTGTATTTGGAGAAAGCCACCCTCAGACGCCACCTCCACCGGGCAGGCGGGAGAGAGGGAAACCCGCGAGCTGTGGCCGCTGGCAGTCCAGCGTGGCCCGTGGGCTCAGCCAGGGGTGGGAAGTCCTGGGATATGGACACCACTGTGGGTTTCCACAGACTCCGTCTTTGGAATTTTGGCGGCCCAGGCTGTGGAGGTGGGCAGAGATGTCCCTTCCCAAGGTCAGAGTCACATTAGCTCCGTGTCCAGGGTGTGGTCCCCAGGCTGGGCTGCTTACAAACCAGAACCTGAGAGGTGGACTCAGCTCTTATCCAGGGAGGCAGCCGTGGGACAAGGTCAAGATTCTGGTTAAAATTCCAACGTACGGGTGTGGTTTTCACACCAACAAGCAGTTACTCGACACGAGCTGGGTGTCCTACAATTCAACTCGATTCTCATGCTCTCTACCCAGAGATGGTGTCCGATCCCACAGGTTAAGGGGGTCCCACAAGGCAGCCCCCCACTTCAGACTCTAATCACAAGTCCAGGTTGTTACCCGCGCTTCTGACCAATCAGCTATAGGTTGGAGGTTCTCACGACCCTCTCCTTGGGTTGGATTAATTTGCTAGAGTGGCTCACAGAACTCAGGAAAACATTTTACTCACTAGTTTATTATAAAAGGATGTAACTCGGGACTTCCCTGGTGGCGCAGTGGTTAAGAATCCACCTGCCAATGCAGGGGACACAGGTTCGGGCCCTGGTCCAGGAAGATCCCACATGCTGCAGAGCAACTAAGCCCGTGCGCCACAACTACTGAGCCCGCGTGCCGCAACTACTGAAGCCTGCGTGCTGCAACTACTGAAGCCCGCGTGAGCCTAGAGCCCGTGCTCTGCATTAAGAGAAGCCACCGCAATGAGAAGCCCGTGCACCACAACGAAGAGTAGCCCCTGCTCGCCGCAACTAGAGAAAGCCCGTGTGCAGCAACCAAGACCCAACACGGCCAAAAATAAATAATAAATTAAAAAAAAAAAAAAGATGTAACTCAGGAACAGCCAGATGGGAGAGAGGCACAGGGCCAGGTGTGGGGAAGGACACGGAGCTTCCATGCCCTCCAGGTGTCCACTCTCCACACCTCCCCGTGCTCACCGACCCAGAAGCTCTCCAAACCCCGCACTTTGGAGAGTTTCTGGAGATTTCATCACATAGGCTCGACTGATTACCTCGTTGGCCATTGGTGACTGATTCTCTTCGTCCCCTGTCCCCTCCCTGAGGTCAGAGACGGGACTGAAAGTTCCAACCTCTAATGACATGGTTGGTTCCCCTGGCCCCATCCTCAGGTGACCAAGGGGCCTTCCAAAAGTCACCTCATTAACAAAAATAAAGTCATTAAAAAAGTCATCTCATAACGAAAGATACCTTTGTCTCTCTCATCAGTTAGGAAATTCCGCAGGTTTTAGGAGCTCTGTGCCAGAAAGAGGACAAAGACCAAATATCTATTTCTTATTATAAATCACAACATCAAACTAGACAGATGGTGGATGGGGATCTCACTAGATCGCCCCTCCTTCAGGGGTGAGCAAGTGGGGAAAATAACCCTGTGCGTCAGATGAATACTGTGGAGGCTGGACCCTGACTCTGGAATGATCTACGGCAGGATCCGGGGGAAATGAACTTTGTGGGGCAAGAACAAAATGCCCCGAAAAGAGGCAAAAAAGAGATGGAAAAAAAACAGAGGGTGAGATGAAAAGGGAGATTAATGAGCAAAATAAGAGTTGCAAGGATTCGAAACACTGGCCAACACGCAGTCCTGGCTGGAAGCAGTGGGGGTGGGGCTGACGGTGCCGGACACGAGGTCAGTGGCAGAAAGCAAACCCGGCCCGTCACGGGCGTGTGTTGCGGGGTGAACACGAGAAGAGGTCAGCTCCGAGGGCGCTCGGAGCCAGCATCAGCTCTCCCGATGAGGAGACAGGCTATAAAAAGGTCCGTGTTTGTAGATGGAATGACCCCAGCACTGAAGGTAAATTCAAAGAAAACACCCACAACTAGACACACAGTGGTAAAAAACTGTAATAACCAGGTGTGGCAGGCAGAAAAACAATGGCCAGAAACATGTGATCCCTCGTATCTCAGGAAGGTGTCTGTTTTTGCCTGCCTGGGTCGCAGGACCTTTTTTTAAATTTAAATTGTTGCAAAATGCACATCACATAAAATTTACCATCTTAAATTAACTATTTCTACACTTCAGTATCGTTAAGCACATTCACATTGTTTTGCAACCGTCACCACCATCATCCTCAGAACTCTCTTCATCTTGCAAAACTGAAACTCTGTCCCCATGAAACAACAACTCCCCAGCCTCTCTCCCCCAAAGCCCCTGGCACCCGCCGTTCTACTCTGTGTCTATGAAGTTGACTTCTCTGGGTACCTCATATGCGTGGAATCATCCTTTTGTGACTGATTTCTCTCAGCGTAATGTCCTCAAGGATCATCCACAGTGTAGCACATGTCAGATCTCATTCCTTCTTATTCCATTGTAGACATATACCACACTTTGTTTATCCATGCGTCTGTAGAAGTTGATGGACACTTGGGTTGTTTCCACCTTTTGACCACTGTGAGTAATGCTGCTATGAACATAGGCGTAGAAGGATCTGTCTGAGTCCCTGCTTTCAGTTCTCTGGTATATGTACCCGGAAGTGGAGTCGCTGGGTCATATGGTGACTCTGTTTTTAATTTTTTGAGGGATCGCCATAGTGTTCTCCACGGTGGCTGCACCCCTTCACATTCCTGCCAGCAGTGCACAGGAGCTCCAGTCGTGTGTCCATCCTCATCAACACTGGCATCTTCTGGTTGGAGCGGGGCTGGCGGTGATTTGATCTAAGAACTGGATGAGCCAGAGAAGTTGATTTGATTTGTATTAGGAAGGGAAGGGCTGGGTGCTGAGAGGGTTTGCAGGGTGGAGATGAGCGACTGAGGCATAGGTGGGGTCTTGGGGGAGATACAAGGAAGGGATGTTAGGAGTTTTGGCGGGGTGTCACGAGGGTGCCCTTTTGGTGACCTTGTGAGATTGTTGTAAAGACATCAGCTGTTTTTTGGGCTACGCTGTATGTTGAACTGATGTTCCTGGGAAGGGGACCGTGTGCTGGGACCATCCAGGAGAGGCAGCTAGAGGTTATTGGCAAAGACAATCCCATGGACGTCTGGGCAGAAAAAGCAGCTAAAGACCCAAAAATCAGGCTGCCTCAGAGTCGCCTGCCATGCTGAGTACCAGGGGGCTACCGCATTTTGAAGGTTAGTTTCTCTCTAGCCAGGTTGCCTTCAGGTGCAACGTTAACATAAAGGATTTTTCAGGTAGGCTAGAGCTCAGAAAATAACCACCCGTGTATTCATTCTGGATGACGTTCTCTGGCAGCGAGGGCATGAGATGCAGGTATGGGAGCAGCTCCAGGGATGGGCTGAGCGGTGGCCCTGAACGCTAGCTCAGTCCCAAAGACTTGCAAATCTGTGTTCAAACTGAATGCAAACGGCCAAATTTTATCATCGATAGAGTACCTTTAACAATTAAAAAAAAAAAAAAACCCACAAACTAAAACAGTAAGAGCAGTGACCTGGATCTAAAATCTCTGTTTATACCCACAAAGGCCAAGAAGGGGAGAGGCTGGCAGTCAGGCAAGTGTCAAAATTCCCCGCTGACCCTCCACCCCAAGCGCTGCCGAGGTCCTGGGTTGCCCCCTCTGCAGCTGCCCTGGGTCCCCACGGTGTCAGCTCACTAGTTCGGGGCCAGCCCCTGGGATTGATATTGTTCCTGCTCCCAGACACCATCCACGAGCTGTGGGCATGGGCCGAGCTTCCTCTCCCAGGCCCCCCGCCCCGCTCCACCACCAAAACTACACCTGCATCAACAGGGAGCCTCGCTGAGGATCGGAGTGACGGGCGAGAGCATAGCAGGGAAGCTAAACCCTCCCCAGGGGCTCCCTGGCTCCTAGCCTGGCTCGGCTTAGCCCCTTTCTCCCATGGTACCCCACGCTTCTAGCCCTGCGGTTCTCCAGCTGTTTTCGGCATCAAGAGCCCTCTTTATTTTTTCTAATTTAATTGTTTTTGTTTTTGTTTTTGGCCGTGCTGCGCGGCGTGCGGAACTTCCCCAACCAGGGATCAAACCCGCGCCCCCTTGAGTGGAAGCGCGGAGTCTTAACCACTGGACCACCGGGGAAGTCCAAGAGCCCTCTTTATACTTTTTTAACTCTTTTAAATTGAGATATAATTGACCTATAACATTGTTTAAGGCCCACAATGTATTGACTTGATACATTTATATTGCAATATGGTTGCCATTATAGCGTTAGCCAACACCCCTGTCTTGTCACATAAATATCATTTCTTCTAGTGTTGCTAACAAAAGTTTTGTTGTCTTTCATAGTTGTACTGTGTATTAGTCTCCAGGACTTATTTTTCTTCTAGTTGCAAGTATGTACCTTTAAACACCGTCTCCCATTCCCCTACCCCCCAGCCCCAATCCACTCTGTTTTTCAGAGTTCTGTTCTTCTTAGGTCCCACATATAAGTGAAATCATACAGTATTTGTCTTTCTCTGACTTATCTCACTGAGCATAATGTCCTCAAGGTCTATCCACGTTGTTGCAAATGGCAGGATTTCCTTCTTTCTCGCGGCTGAAGAGAATTCCATTGTGTATATAGACCACAACCGCTATATCCAGTCATAGGTTGATGGGCACTTAGGTTGTCGCCGTGTCTTGGCTATTGTGAATAATGCTGCAGTGAACATGGGAGTGGAGATATCTCTTTGATAGTACGTTTTCATTTCCTTTGGATATATACCCAGAAGTGGGATTGCTGGATTGTATGGTAGTTCTGTTTTTCATTTTTTGAGGAACCTTTATACTCTAAATTATTGAGGACCTCAAAGAGGTTTTCGCTATGTGGGTCATATCTTATAAATGCTATCTGCTGTATAAGAAATCAAAACAAAAATATTTTAAAGATTTATTTATTCATCCATTTAAAGTTAATAAGCTTGCAATGTGAAAGAAATCTTTGTGAAAATAACTATATTTTCCAAAAGAAAAAGTATAGTGAGAAGAGTGGCACTGTTTCATAGTTTTGTGACTCCCTTTCGTGTGTGGCTGGCTTAGTAGAAGACAGCTGGATTCTCACACCCACTGCTTCTGCATTCGCTGTCTTGCAGTAGGTTGTTCTGGTTGAAGTCTACAAAGAAAATGTAGCATCATGCTGCTGTGTCATTGGAAAAGAGGCCCTCACAGAGGCCCTGAAAGGGTCTTGAGGACCCCCTTCACACTTTGAGAAATACTGTGAATCTCTGCTCGCTTTTTGGAAAGCCGTACCCCTCACTCTTCCCACTGGAGTGAGTCCCCAAACCTGGTTCTTTCAGCTTCAGTAACGTGGGAGCCCCACTTCTTCGAGGGGACACATGCTTGCCGTTCACCCCCTTGGTCGCAGGCCAGCGACACTCTCCGTGCCAAGCTGCCCAAAGCAGTGACTCAGGCGCTGATGTTCGCAGGTTTTCTGATCGGGAACCGTCCACACGCACAGGTCCTAGAGATGGTACCATTTAGATTCGTAGTGAGGAAGCTCGTAGTCTCCTCAGTGCCTGGTATTTGCAAGGCAGGCCAGGCCCTCCAAGGCCAAAGCAGTCGCCCGGGGCAGCCTGGAGGGGCCGCACGTGGATTTGGCTCTTCCGCCCCCCTCAGTCCCGCACCCCGACAGGCAGCCAGGGCAGAGCGGAGCATTGAGGTCCCTGGTGGGCAGGGCCGGTAGCACTGTCAGTGCAGTCATGACACATTTGTCCCCAGTGTGGGTGACACGGAGAGGACACCAAGGACGCCAGACGTGGCCCGAGGCCCTCAGGACATGTGAGGTGTCTGAAAGCCGCACAAGCGTTCCGGGGGCCTAGGTGGGGTCGAAGTAAAGGAATAAAGCGATAAAAGTGCAGCAGCGTCTGTCAGGCCCCCATCTGGGTCTCCCTGTTGCAGCTTCTTGTAACCCGGAGCCCTGGGACCTCCGGGAGCCCCACCCCAGCTGGAATTCACAGGGCGGGCGGTGGCCATGACTCACACGTAACTTACCCAGAGCACGGGAGCAGAGCCACATCTGCCTTCCTGGGGAGACCGCCTCCCTACCCCCTCCCTTCCTCCCACCCTCTGCCCCCTCCCCAGCCACAATTCCATGACCCAGACAACAGCAGCAGCATGGAGAGAGGGACCCACTGTCAGCAGGCTGGGTGCCCAGACTGACAGGGAGGGTGGGACATGCAGGGCGGGACGTGGCAGGGGGGCGGGGGGCTGGGGAAGGGCAGTTTACGCCTTCCCACACCTGCCCCAGCGTCCTGGGTTAGCAGCTAGGGTTTTCTTGGTCCCTCCAGGATGGGATGGCCTCTACTGGCCTGGAAAGGAGGTGAGTGGGAGGACGGGGCAGGGCTGGTAGGAACCCAAGAAGCCCAAGCAGCCGTCCAGTCTGGGGGTTTCAAACTTCTCTGGCAAAAGAACTACTTTAAAAAACAAAAACAAACAAAAAAAACCCCGAAGGGCAGCCAGAGAGCTGTTCTGCGGAGAGCTGGGCCCAAAGCCTTGCTGACTCTTCTGGCCTCTCTCCTGTCGTCATCAGCCCCAGGGTCTTGGGACACGGCTCAGTAACTACGAGTGTCCGTTTGCCCATTTCACAGATGGGGAAACGGACCCCAAGGGGGAAGAGGTCCCTCGTCCACGAATTGACAGTCTGAATTCCGCTTCCTGTATTCCCAGCCTCTCCTGCCACACAGAGGGCGGCGCCGGAGTTTGCACTTTGCTTGGTGACAATTAGCGTCCCCACGGCCCCGGCACGCCCTGCTGACCGTGAGGCCGGCGTGGACTGCGCCAGGCTCCCTGTCCTGCCCCGGCTCCCGGGCTTTTCTGGACAGAGAGGGCATGGCTTTTGTCACGTTCTCAAATGGGCCTGGTATCCAAAAAGAGGCTAAGAACCTCTGCACGTGGCGGGGGTTGGGGGGGGCACCGAAGGGGGAGGGGAGCTCAGCTGGTGATTCTCTTCCCTGCGGAGGCGTTACCTTGTGTTACTAGGTTTATGTCCCTCGCCCACCTGTGACGCGGGTCACCGTCCCCATTTTACATACGAGGAGGCTGAGACGCAGTGACACAGGTAGCTTGCCCCGACGCCTCCCGGGAGGCTGAGGGGCTAGACAAGCAGGGTGGGGACGGGTCCACGGCAGGATGGGACCTGTCCGCACCCTGATCCGGCGCCTCCCTCACCGCGTCCACGCCAGACCGTGTCAATTATCTCCGCAGCCAGAGAACCTGGCGCCGGGCACGGCCGCTGCCTCTGAGGCTCATTCCTGCCGAACAGAAACAGCCCAAGGCTGGCCCGTTGTGTCCTTGATGGCGCTCGAGACCCATTTCTTCCAACAGGGAGGTGGGGGCAGAGCTCCCGGAACCATTGCGGGGGGCGGCGGGGGGGGACCCTGCTAGGGCCCGGGCTCGCGAGGCTCCCCATGGGGCAGAGAGCACGGCCCCGCCAGGTACCCCAGCAAAGCCCTTTCTTTGCTCTTAGAAATGTCAGCGGCCAAACCACAGGGCAGCGTCCCCGCCCTCCAGCCTGCTTGCTGCCCAGCTCACCCCAGGGGCAGACAAGGCAGATCCTCCCAAGACAGGCCCCAGGCCCACGTGGAAGCCCACCCCTACCATTCCTCAAATTCTTTTTTTTTGTTAACATCTTTATTGCATGCAATTGATTTTTCTTTCTGTGTTACTGAGATATAATTGACTTGGCACTAAGTTTAAGGTGTACAGCATATTTTCTTGACTTACAAATATTGCAAAATAATTACCACAATAAGTTTAGTTAACATTCATCACCTCATATAGTTTGAAAACATGTTTTCTTCCTTGTGATGAGAGTTTTTAGAATCTACTCTCCTCACAACTCTCAAATATACCACACAGCTGTGCTAACTGTAGTCACCAGTCGTACATTCCATTCCTGAAATTCTGACGGTTAAAAAAAAAGTCAGCTGCTCTGAACCTTAGCTTCTTCATCTGTAAATTGGGAATAACGATACCCAGCCTACTTGCTTTCAGGGATTTCTAAGAATCACATGGGGAAGGTATTTAGAAAAGTTCAGGATAACTCACCGAAATGACAAGGGAGCAAACCCCAGCTGGGACTCACCTGTCACCACACATTCCTGTCCGCAGGTCGCTGGACCATGGCAACCCAGGCTGGGAGCCTTCCTTCTCTGGGAGGTGATGGGGCAGCTCCACATACGGCTTGGGGGCCCAGGGTACCTAGGGTGAGGCAGTCCTCAGATCGGAATGTCCTTGTTCCTCTCTGCTCTGTGCAAGGCCCCAAGCTAGGAGGGACCCACAGCTCTCGCCGAGGACAACAGAAACTGGGGAGGGGGTTTGAGAAGAGTCAGAAGCCACACCCAAGCTCTTCCACAGACAGAGGGCACAAAGTTTAGTCCAACACCCTGGGGTAGAAAACCATCTTCCTTTACTTCTCTAAAGCAATTAACTCTGTTTGAAGCCCCCGCCAGCTTGGCTGGTGGGAAATTCAAGCTTAGCCGTGTCTGGGGGGCCTGCCCCTTTCCTGGGGTTGGACAAGAATCTTCGGGTCTTGTACAGTCCAGAACATTTGGAGCGAGGCCCTGGGGGTTAGGACCCAGACTGGTCGCTGCTCTTGGCCAAGCCCGTGGGGTCTCTTGCTGGCGGACAGGGGTCTCTGCAGATGCTCCCAGCCCTTGTCTCTCCCCAGGCTTGGGGAGCCTCTGCCCCAGAGGTTTCTGCCATGGCCCCCGCCCACTCCGTGCCCCTTGCCTCTGTGCTCCCGCCCCTCCTGTTACGAGGACCTCACTTGACACCCTTTCTTAGGGGGAGGGCTGGTGGGGTTTTCTTCTGGGTGCCTGCCAGCTTCTCCTTTCAACCCCACAACTCAGAGACCCACCCCCCCCCCCCACAAGGCAAAGGAACACCAAGGCGGGGTCCTTCACAGAAGGAGCAGTAAAAATGACCTCAGAAGCAAAAAGAAAGCACATAAATATCAATACGTGGTCCTGTCACAAAGCACGGGAGTTTTACTATCACGCCGTTTCCAAGTTTCGTCCCAGGTGGAGAAGCAGCAACCAGCGCTGTGGTCCACCACCCTTGGCTTCATCCTCGGGGGAGCTGGAGAGGCAAAGGCTGGGGGGCTATCTGGGGAGGGCCGTCTCTGCAGGGGCTTGTCTGGCCCCCGGGGGAATTTCTGTAAATGCTTCCGTGTGGGATGGGAAACCTCTTTGGAGGGGTCTCCTCCCTGGCCAGGGGGTACTCTGGGCATGTTGGGCGGGGCTCCAGGGTAGGGTGGGGCCTCGCTGACCTCTGGGCCTTCTTCCCTCTTGCAGGACCTAGGCATGGAGTCGACCTCGCTGGATGACGTCCTGTACCGCTACGCCAGCTTCAGGAACCTGGTGGACCCCATCACACACGACCTCATCATCAGCCTGGCACGCTACATCCACTGTCCCAAGCCGGTAGGGTGGCCGTGGTCTGAGCCAGCGAGCTCCGGGGTGTAAGGGGGGAGCTTCCTGGGCGGAGCAGCCTGGTGCCCGAGGGGGGCTGGTCAGCGCTGCCTGGGCCCCTCGTGCAGCACCTGAGGTGCCCACCCCGCCCTGAGGCCCAGCACCCACGGCGGAGGCTGCCTACAGCACCATCAGCACTGGCCTTGTCTGACCCACGGGCTGCAGTAAATCTGGATTCATTGCCCACATGTAAACCTCACAGTATTTCACACAATCCCCATATTAGCTGCCCTTGAAAAATGGGAAGCTGCTCATTTCTACAGGCCTGGAGCTGAGTAGCCACCCCTGTCACATGGGGCCAGAGCCGCCAGGTACGGTTGTGTAGGCTGTACCCTGCACAAAGATGTGTACACAGAGGTGGCAGGGGTCGGGGAGGCAGGAGACAGCTTGGTCCAGCCCTCTCTCTGCCCACCAGCCGGGGACACGGGTGCGAGACTGTGTCCACCTAGAGATGGGCTTTGTCTTCTTTGCACAAAGGCGCTGTGTGAGCAAATGTAGCCGTGGCCCTACATGCCGCTCTGTTTGCCGCAGTCCCCACTACGCCCACTTGTCCTCCTCTCTGAGGCCGAGTGTCATCTGACACCCACCCACTTCACTCCTGTCCACTTCCTGCCTGGCTCCGAGGCTCTCCAGGCTCCGCGGGCGTTGCCCAGCCCCTCTGGGTCTAGGCGATCTGCCCCTCTTCCCGCTGGCTCCACAGTCCAGGCTGGGACCCAGGCAGGGACAGGAGAGCCAGGGCAGGGCAGCTCCACACTTGGGCTTTTCTCTCTTGTTTTGGTTTCTTCTCTCCCATCCCTCAATTTCCAGCAGCTTCCAAGAGATGCACTTCCTTGCAGCAGGAAGGAAGGGGCAGGAAGCCAGAGCAGGATGGAGGAGTGCCTGGGGCGGCCTCCACTTCAGAGCAGGACCTAGGATCGGGGCGAGGGGCGGTTCCCAAGCCCACCCCACACCTGGCCCGGGCACCCAGGGGCTGGAACCTTGCTCTGGGGTGGCACCTCCATCTGGGGCTTTGTCTAGGGCCTTCTCTCTGGCTTCTCTCTGGACTGCCTGGTGTCAAGACTTCAAGGTGGAGGCCTGGCCATGGATGGCTGGGAGCCCATCGGGGCAGGTGTGGGGTGGGTTGGTGGAGGGATACCGCAAGAGGCAGGGGTGCTGGGCTCAGACGTGTGACAGCAATGAGCGTCGGCGGACTGGGAGCCCCCAGGCCTGGGGACGAGGAGCTGGTGCAGGAGCCACGGGGGACCGGCTGCGGCTGGAACCGCCCGCTTCTCATTCAGGGTATACCTGGCTCGCCTGCGGAGCTGAGACCAGGCCGTAGGAGGCCCTGTGGGTGCCAGACCCCTGCCCTTTCCAGAGCATGGATTTAGTTGCCCACAGGTGAGAGGAGTGACAGATGACAGGGCACTCAGAGCAGCTCAATAGGAGAGGACTGTTTTTTATGCCCATCTTAGAGTTGAGGAAGACGAAATACAGGTGATGAAGCGATCTGAGAAAGGTTGCGGCCCAGGTGAGAACCCCAGCGTTTGGGCCCCAGTGCTGGGCAGGGCAGGCCAGCGCTCAGGTGCTGGATCTCTGGGCCATCAGTGCTCCGTGGGGCTCGCAAGACCGGGGCTGGGCTGGGGAGGAGGGGCCTGTTTGGGGGCAGCTCCAGTGCCCCCCTCCCTCCACGCAGGCGGGTCTGCAGGTGGCCAACTGCCCACGTCGACCCCAGGAAACAGGACAGGGCTAAGGGGCTGCGGGCTGAGGCCAAGGGGTCCTGCACTGTCATGTGTCCCCTCCACTGGGGAGGGCTAGAGGGCCATTCACAAGTGGTTTTGCTCAGGCTCCTACCTCAAATTACCATTGACTGGGTGGCTAATAAACAACAGACACTTACCTCTCACAGTTGTGGGGCTGGAGGGCTGAGATCAGGGTGCCGGCCCGGTCAGGTTCCGGTGAGGACGCTCTTTGTGGTCTGCAGACGGCCACCTTCTCCTTGTGGCCTCACGTGGCAGAAAGGAGGGGAGCTAGCTCTCTGGTCTCTTCCGATAACCCTCATGGCCTCATCCGATCCTAATCACCTCCCAAAGGCCCTCCCTCCAGACACCATCACGTTGGGATTGGGGTTCAACATATGAACTGGGGGCGGAGGGGGGACAAACATTCCGTCCATCGCACAGGTGTAACCTTCTCAGGTCACTTCATTAGCTGAACTTTGTTTTCCTCAACTCGAATGTGGACATAGCCATACCCTCCCCTATAAAGCTGTTTCGAGAGCTCAGTGAGATGACTTACAGGAAGCATGGGCGTGTGCCTGGCACGGCCGAGAGCCTCATGCCCAGAAGCCGAGGTGTAACCAGTCTGTGGGCACTGACCACATGCCAGGCAGGGTGCTCAGACTTAGCAGGTCAGCTGTGGGACACAGAAGCAAGAAAGCCACGGCCTCAGGCCCAGCCCCTGTGGACTCAGAGTCTTGGAAATCAACAGGCTGATCTCCAACCCAGATTTCCAGAGGCAGCCAGAGCGGGGTCCACCCTGCTGGAGGCCCAGGGCCTGGCCAGTCCCCTACCCGTACCCAAGGCCACATGGCAGGAGAGGCCCTCTGGAGGACTCTCCCAGCTGAGGTTGAGGCATGGGTGGGAGATCCTGGCTCTGGGGTCCCCAAGCTGATGATGGGGGCGGCCCCTGCACACACACACACCCACCCCCATGTGAGCTGGCTCAGGGCTAGCCAGGCCTTGCTGCTCGGACCTCTTTCATCTGAGAATTTCAGATCAGCCCAAGTGTGTGCCGAGAGGTTGTAGACAAAAGGGGGGCGGGGGGGCGGGATCTCCCTTAGCTGTGAGATGGGACGAAGAAAGTAGCCCTTTCTGGTCCAACTCCTGGTGAAGCATCCACAAGACAAATAATCCTTCTCACTGCTAAGATGACCACCTCGAATGAGTCCTATTTTCTCAACCTACCAGAAACCCCCTCCTGTACCGCAGCAGGGTGTGGGCCGAGACCCTAGGAAGGGCTGGGTCTGTGCCTGCCCGCAGAAGGGGGAAGAGGCAAAACCCCATCCCGCCCCTGATTGGGTATTGATGAATCCCAAGTCTGTATCTGCAGCCTGGCTTTAGACTCAAAAGTCTCCCCGCTCCTGGACATTTCCGCCTGCGTGTCCCTAAATCACCTAGAACAAATCCCCCTATCAGCGCGGATAACGTAGCGGGAAGTTTTAGGGACTTTCCTTCCCACCCAGCACGTCTGTCCCATCATGTCCACCATCAGGCTTCCCACCAGCAGACACTAAAATGAGGGTGTGTGCTTAGTGATTTGCTGAGGAGCTCTCCCAGAGCCACCTTGTGTTTTTTTTCTTCTTTTATATTTTATTGTATTTTCTATTGCTGCATAGCAAGTCACCCCAAAGTATGGTGGCTTAAAACAACAGACATTCATCGTTGAACCATCTCTGCAGGTCGGGAATTCAGGAGCAGCACAGGCGGGGGGTTCTAGTTAGGGGCTCAGGACATTGGCCCAGGCTGCGAGTCCTGGTGGCTCGACGGGGACTCGCAGGGTAGCATACCCCATGGCTGCTGGTGGGAAGCCTCAGCTCCGAGCCCCGTGGCCGGTCCACAGGACTGCTTGAGCTTCCTCGCTTCAGGGCAGCTGGCTTATCCCAGAGGGGGTGATCCCCGAGAGCAAGGGAGAAGCACAGTGTCTTCTATGAGCCAGCCTCAGACGTCACATACTGTCCCTGCTGACGTAGCGTATTGATTACCCAATCAGCCCTAACGCAGTGTGGAAGGAGGCTGTACCCTGCCAGGAGGCCAGCGTCCGTGGGGGCCGACTTGGAGGCTGGCTAAAGCAGGGTGAGAGTGAGAAGAGTTAATCCTGGGCCTTTCTCTCCTGCCCTCTGACCTCCCTCCCGTTAGCTGAGTCCCACTGACAGCCAGGAGCAAGAGGGCCAGGTGGTGCCGTCTGTAAGAGCTCAGCCTTCCCAGCACAGAGAACGGGGTGGGGAGTGAACAAAAAACCCAGCACAGTCTCCGGATCTAGAGCAGCGTCCAGGGTGCAGTAGACAGGGCAGTCGTGTCTGATGACCGAGTGAGGAAGCCTTGGGTGCAGAGCGGTCGGGGCTGTGCTTGCTGCAGTTCTTGGGGTGGGGGGTTGAAGACGGCAGGGGGCGTCGGAGGGACACCGTGACCTGGCCCGGAGGGGCCTGCAGGTCTGCCGTGGGCCTCTCTCCTGACGGGTCAGTGAGTCCCTCAGGCAGGGTCTTCTCCAAGGTCCGCGGTCAGCGGCGCTGGGCCGGTGCCCAGTGTACCCGACTTGCGCCACAGCCCCTCCCCCTCCTTCCTTCTCCACGGGTGGGAGGGAAAGCTGCAGATTCCGCAGCCTCCTTGCAGCCTCCTCTGTTGCAAGCAACAGAAGCCCCCGCGGCCTGCCTTGAGCCAGGAAGAGGACTTAATCCTTCCCGGTGGCAGCCAAGCTTGAAAGAGGCACTAGAACCCCAAACAGCACAGACACCTGCCGCCCTCCCTCTGCTCCACCCGGCCTCACTCCCCACCCACCCCCTACCCACACCTCATGGCTGCCCGGGGCTCCTGAGTTGACTTGTCAGTGTTCAGCCCCCAAGGAGTCTTGTCCCAAGTCGGGAATCCCACAGGGTCCGCCTCTGGACCAGTCAGCTGTGGCTTGGGAGTGCGGTGTGGTCCCACAAAAGCGCTGCTGGGTCCCACGGCTTTCCGAGTAAGAGGAGAGGGGCCAGCATCCTCCTCCTTCGCCTCCTTCCTCCCCTTCCTTCCTCGTCCTCCACGCTGGGCGACTCCTGCTTAGTGCTCTTCCTGTAGGAGGAGGCCTGGAGGGGGCTTCCAAAAGTGATGGAGTTGGGAAAACGTGGGTGGGCTTGCTTGAGGCTTTTCTAGTTGCAAACAATAGAAGCTACTTGAACCAACCTTCGCAAAAGATTCATCCCTCAAGGACAGAGCAGAGCCCAGCCTCAGAGCGACTGCAGGGTTTGGATCCTGATGCCATCCTCCACGTCGCGTGGCCTGCCATCCCCTCCACTTCTTGGTGCCTCCGTTCCCGCATTTGTCAAGCGGGATTATAGGGGCCCCTGTTTCATGGGATGGCTATGAGTTAGTGCCCAGCGCATAGTAGGTAATATAACTCGGTAAAGGTTAGCTGTGTTTCTTTAGTCCAGACAAGCGGAGGGGCTCTCACTTCTGAGGACATTAGCTCACGTTTGGTCTCAGGTCCGCTGTTAAGTGACCACATCTTCCGTCCCTGTTTAGTAAATGAGGAAACAGGCTCAGGTTGGGGGTCTCGCCCTGCGCGCGGCTGCCCCCTGGTGGCAGTGTCGGCGCACTGCGGCGGCTGCTTTGCCGCCTCTTTTCCTGTTTCTTCCTTCCGGGCCCGGAGGGCGGAGGGAGAGTCCGTGGCCCCTGATCTTGGAACCCCTGCGGGAGGTTAGGTTTAGGGCCAGGAGCTCATTCCTCGGCTTTGGAACGGGTGCTGTGGGAGACTGGCCACGTTCTGTCCCGGATGGTCGCAGGGGTGATGCCGGGCAGACCACCACATCCCACCCACTGGTCCTTCTTGTCTTTAAAGTGTGTCCACCTGGCAGCACAGGGGAATCACCAGGGGAGCTGTTAAAAGTCCCCGAGCCCGAGCTGCCCACCCATCGCTGCGGGGTGGCCCAGGCAGCAGTGTTGTCTAAAGCTCTGGGTGATTCCAGCATGCAGGGGTCCTGGGTGCAGACCCTCAGCTCGAGATGTGCCAGCCCCTCCCCTTCTCCCTTTGGCCTTCAAAGTTGGCCTTCACCCCGGCCAGCACAGTGACCCTTGGGATACGTTCCAAGACCTTCATGGGATGCCTGAAACCGCAGATAGTACCAAACCCTAAAAACACTGTTTTTCCTATACTAAAGGGCAGGTAACATATACAGCGATAATGCACTGTACAAAGGGATGATTTATGTCCCAGGCGGGAGGGAGTGGGACACCACGCAACTTCATCACGCTACTCAGAATGGCGCACAATTTTAAACTTCTGAGTTTATTTCTGGAAGTTTCCACTTGATATTTTCGGACCGAGGTTGACCACAGGTAACCTGAAACCTGGGAAAGCCAAACAGCAGATGAGGGGGGACAGCACTAGCAGAGTGTTGATGATAGTGGTAATAATCAAGCCGGCCTTTGCTGAGCAGCCGCTCTGTGCCAGGCGCCCTGCTGGGCACTGGCCCCTGGCTCATGGTTGGCCTTAACACATCGCGTTGCTGTCTGCAAGTGGGTTTGCATCCGTGCCTGGCACTTCCTGGCCTTGGCCCTTGGCACTGGACCATCTGGTGGGAGCACACGCTCTGGGCCACTCAGTCTCCCAGGCCTCGGGGACTCCTCTTTGTTGAATTGACTCCCCTTGGGACAGAGTTGGAGCCTCTAAAATCTCTCTGCTGCATCCTTTAACCCAGCGTATTTGTTTGCTGGGGCTGCCGTGACAAAAGTACCACTTAAACAACAGAAATGTATTTCCTCACAGTTCTGGAGTCTGGAAGTCCAAGATCAAGGCGTCGGCAGGGTTGGTTTCTTCCGAGGCGTCTCTCCTTGGCGTGTAGACGGCCGTCTTCCCCCTGTGTGCTCATATGGTCTCCCCTCTGTACATGTCTGTGTCCTGATCTCGTCTCATGAGGACACCAGTCGTATAGGATTAGGGCCCACCGCAGTGATCTCATTTTACCTTAATTACTCTTTAGAGGCCCAGTTTCCAAATAGAGCCGCATTCTGAGGTATTGGGGATGAGGACTTCAATTTAAGAATTTGGGGGGACACAATTCAGGCCATAACACCCAGGGTCTCAAGGTCAAATGCTGGTGGGCCAGACAGGTAACGAAGATGAATGAACTGGGCCGGGAACCACTTAGCACCTCATTCTTTTATTTTCCCACCGTTGACGTGGGCAGAAGAGACGTGGTAAAGTATTGTCCCCTTTGCTGTGTGGAATACGCGAGCAAGGACGTTTGCTTGTGGTTGAATCCCCAGCTTCTAGAGCAAGTGCCCGGCACCTAGGAGGTACCCAGTGGGTATTTGTCAGGCTAAGGGATCAACTGTCAGATCACCTGGAATCCAGACTGGTATAGACATCTCAGGTTTTTCAATGATAGCAACGAATTCACAGAAACTAAAACCATCGTGCAGATGAGTTTGCAACCCCTGCTCCCTGCTCAGGGCGGCCACCTTGGGCCCGCACAGCAGGCCTCCCCAGCTCGGCCTGGGGTCCGTGCTGGTCCCGCAGAGGCAGGAAGCTGGAGGTGGGGGCCTGGGCTCCCTGCCTGCTCCATCGGCTCAGGGACCTGTGGCTTCCTCTGCAGGAGGGCGACGCGTTGGGCGCCATGGAGAAGCTGTGCCGGCAGCTGACCTACCACCTCAGCCCCCATTCCCAGTGGAGGCGCCATCGCGGGCTGGTGAAGAGGAAGCCACAGGCCTGGTGAGTCGCGGTCACCTGAGGCGGGTCTCCCCTGCCGCCGCCCAGCCGCCTCCTACAAGGGCAGCTCAAAGCCAGCTGTGCTGGGCCGGGCGTTGAGGGGACAGCACCCCGTCCCGGGGACGTGGGGAGAAGGCAAGAGCTGCTTGGAGAAGATGAAGTGAAGGGCTGGGGGCCGGGGGAAAGTGGCAGGTAGAGTGGGCATTCCAGGTGGGCAGGAGCCCTGGGAGATGCTGGCGGCTGGGCCCCGCTGTGTGGTGGGATCTGGGGGTGCGCGCCCGTTCTGATGCTGGGGAGGGGGACAAGAGGGGTTTCTGATCCTGGTGCGCTGAATGCGGGCACTCGCCCCACCCCCTCCCCCCAGCCCTCCTGATGTCTCCCAGGGGGACCCAGACCCCAGCCATGTCCCTGGCGTACAGCAGTGAGGACCCTCAGGGCTCGTGTGGCCCCCTGCACCCTGGGGGCAGAGGGGACACTGGGACACAGGACCTGGGGGCCAGAACAGCATGGCAGAAAGAAGCAGAGGGGAACTGCTTGCGAATCACGGAGCGGAGTGGCCGGTGTCCTGAAGGCTCTGTCAGGGCCCTGCTGGCACGCAGCCTCCTCCTCCAGGTCCCACAGACGGGAGGGGAAGCCCAGCCCCCTCGCCGAGCAGAAGAGCTCTGGGCCCCCCTCCCTTCTGCTGGACACCCCCCCCCCGCCCCCCAAGGCAGGAGAGGAGATGGATCCTCAGGGCCCCTTCCCTGGGGGAGGAAGTCGCCAAACGGGGCTCCCAGTGGGCTGAGGGCAGGGACCAAATGCGGGGACAGAGCAGTTCTGTCTGCTTGTGCGCTAGTTCTGGAGGCGGGAAAAGCGGGAGGGTAAGCTCTGCTGGGGCCCAGGGCCCTCCTGTCTCCCCGGCACACAGGGCGCTCAGTCCATCCTTCGTTCAGAAGCCTCACTGCTCGGACGCCTCCCCGTCCCGCTGACTGAAACCCACTCAGGCCCAAGTGATGGTCCCCGTCCCCGCCCCCACCCACACACTGGCCTTCCTGCTGGTTCACAGACACGCTGAGCGCTGCCAGCCTCAGGGCCTTTGCACTTGTGTTCCCTCCACTGGGACTCTTACCGAGCTCTTCCCTTGGCCTGTTTTTTCTCCTGTGAGGCCGACGGGAAGCCCAAGCTGTGATCCCAGGGCTGCTGCCAGTAACAGGTGCTGAGCCCCGTCCAACTCCCTGTCCTTCCCAGGGTTGGAGCCTCGGGGCTCGCCTGGGGTATCTGGAAGCTGGGAGATCTGGGCCCCCGAGCAAGGGAGCGGGTGGTGAGAAAGAAGAGCGAGGGGTGGCGGGCGGCAGGGAGTGGAAGGGGGGGGACAGCAGCCCACCCAGGCTCGGGGCCCCTGCGCCCTCCCCCGCCTGCTGTCCCGAGGGCCCCCCCAAGGACCCTCTGTCTGGCGGGGAAGATGGTCTTGAAGGAGGGGCCTCCGAGATCTGTGGCACCCGTGGGGGAGCAGGGAGCTCGGCCGTCCGCCACCCTCCTGCACAGGGCGCCGTTCTGACTGCGTTTATTATTTCACATGACAACCCTGTGGTACCCAGTTGGCTTCATTTCTCAGGCAAATAACAGAGGCGCAGAGGTTAAGGAACTAACTAAGGGTCGCATGAGGGACGAAGCCCGCCTGCCGCAACGAAAGATCCTGCGTGCCGCAACTAAGACCCGGTGCAGCCAAAATAAAAAATAAATAATTTAAAAAAAAAAAAGTAGGAAGGAAGGAGTCCAGTGCAGACCCCGGCGTTGGCCCCAGAATGTCCCCCTAGTCACTGCAGAAACACTTGGGCCTTGCCCTGTGATCCCCAGGCGCTGCCCACTGGGCAACCAGGCTGAGATGAGGGCAGTGCGAGGGGACCGGGGCCCCTGGTTTCTGCCCCGCGGGCAGAGGGCTGAGTGGAGGCTGCCTCCGGAGAAACACCTGCCCCACCCGCTTGAACCCTGCCGTCTCGTCTCCCCTTCAGCCTCAAGGCAGTCCTGGCCGGGAGCCCTCCGGACAACACAGTGGACCTGTCTGGCATCCCGCTGACCCCCCGTGACCTGGAGCGGGTGACCGGCTACCTGCAGCGCTGCGGGGAGCAGGTGGACAGCGTGGAGCTGGGCTTCACGGGCCTCACGGACGACATGGTCCTGCAGCTGCTGCCGGCACTCAGCACGCTGCCCCGGCTGACCACGCTGGCGCTCAACGGCAACCGGCTGACGCGGGCCCTGCTGCGCGACCTCACTGACGCCCTGAAGGACCCCAGTAAGTTCCCCAGCGTCACGTGGATCGACCTGGGCAACAACGTGGACATCTTCTCACTGCCCCAGCCCTTCCTGCTCAGCCTGCGCAAGCGCTCCCCCAAGCAGGGCCACCTGCCCACCATCCTGGAGCTGGGCGAGGGCCCGGGCAGTGGGGACGAGGCCCGGGACGAGACTGTGGGCCAGGAGGACCCTGGAGGGGACCAGGAGGGCAGGGAGACTATAGGTGCATCTGAGACGTGACAGGGAGGTGGGGGCCTCTCCAGGGAGTCCTGCTGGGGTAGGATGGCTGGGGCAGGGCGGGCGTTCCCAGCGGGGTCGCAGGCCACCATCCAGAATGGGCCTGGCAGCACCTCCCCCGACCCAGGAAGCCAGATGGTAGCATCTAGGAAAGGAGGACTGTAATTCCTCTCTGGTCCTCTCCATCACCCCCTTGTCAATCCACATCTGCCTTTCGGCTCCTGAGCAGTCATCCCTGGCTCAAGAGGAACCAACCCTCAGCTTCCCAACTTGTGGGTGCCGTGTAGGGGCTGGGGATGCTGGAGGCTTGAGTTAATGTGAACGGTCAGAGCTTTCCCCCCCAGAAAAGGAAGTGTAGTGGGTGGCAGCTCTGCATCTAACCCGGGATTTTCCAGTCCTGAATTACAAATATCCAGATGCTGGATGTGCCCCTGATCAAGGCAGGTCGGAATCTCTAGCTCCTGGCTGAAGGCTGGGGCAGGGGACTGGCTGCCGGAGACCCCAGGAGCCTCATCCCCATCTGGACTGAGGGGTGTCTGCCTCCTCCTTGTGGCACCTGCCTCCTCCTTGTGGCGCCCAGGCTCCTTGGGACCAACTTCCCGGTCTCAGCCTCCATTTACAAGGCTCACCCTTCAGCCTGTGACCCCAGAGGCCTAGCCACGAGACCAGCCACCCCCCATACCCTTCACTATTTAGGGCATCCTAGAAGCCTGGGGCAGACAGTGCATGCCACTCAGAAACCGCACAGCACCTCCGCAGAGTAGTGGAACTCCACACGCGTCAGTGTTCCTAGGGTACAGGCCAGAGTGAGCCTTGCTTCCTTTTAAAAGGACCATTTTCCCATAAAGTCCTTCCCCATGGAGTCCCCAGAGTAATCCTCGCTACTTTGAGCACATTCCTGAAAACCCAGGACCACACAGATGAGGTGCCTCCAAGCAAGACAACTGGGAGAAGGGGAAAAAAAATTAACTGGAGGTTCCCAAGGGGAGAAGGTTTTCACCCTACCTTCCCCTTACCCAAGGCCTACGGGTTGGGAAGTCATCCCTTTCAGGCACAATTAGCAAGTCCAGGGAGACTGGGAACCAATCATTCTTGAGCTAGAGAAAATCATTCTGGGTGCCCAGTGTTGGTGAACCAGAACCCTTCAGGCAAACGGCAGAGGGCTAGGGAAGCACAGCCTGACACGCCTCCAGCCTCATGCCAGGTAAGGTAGCCAAGACCTTCACAGCGGAAGGCGGCAAGATGGGGGTGGGTGAAGAGCCAGACGGTGGGACCTTGCCTGCTGCTGTCTGGGCAGGTGTGGGGTAGAGCTTCAGGAGCTAGAGGGAGGCTATGCAGAAGGGCAGACAGAGCCGAGGGACAGGGGCTGGCCTCACGTGTTACAGACGCCTTAAAATGCTTTGGGATTTCTGCCCCAGTCTCAAGAGGGGAGAACAGCTTAGACCTACTTTAAGGGAAGGTGACAAGTACTAACACCTGGACCGCTAATATGTCAGCAGTGATCAAACTGGACTTTTTCTTTAAATACACATTTGTAAGAACCAATACCAAAGACCATACGTTTATTACACAGTTTATGGTTAACTGCATGGAGATAGAAATTTCTGGAAGTTTCCAGTTCAAAAACCTCAGGCTCTCACCCAAGAACGCATTTATACAATATTTAAAAGTACAAAAGCTCCTTTTGGTTAAGGGACGATACAAGAACACTCATGAATTTAATGACACCAGAAGTGCCAGTCCGCGCGGTCCCAGAAAAAGGTTGCCAAATCCATTTCTTGGCTCTCTCGTTGGTGAGAATGTCCCTCTGATACTCAGTACAAGGTGAGTGTTTCTACACCAAATGTGGGAGCCTAGGTTTTCAGGGTCCAAGTTGATGGCCGCCCCTGGTCCTTTGGATTTCAAATTCTGCCCCTGCTGCAGCATAGCCTGCAAGGAAACTAAGTATCAGTTAATCTTACTTTATACTCCAAGAACAGTCATTCACAGCCTAAAAGATATCTTCAGAAAACCGTAGGTTCACCACCACACAATCTGCCGGTAATTCCAGCTTTTTTAGGTGATTTCATCATTTGATATCCTTTTCTGCAAATCCATTTCAACAAAACTAGCTGCTTATCCATTCTACCATGGGGGTGGTCATTGTGCAGACCAAATCTTACCTTTTCTTGGGCTGCGGTGCTGCTGCCACTGCCGCCCGCTTTAGAACTCTGCTGCGCCGACCCCACTCTTCAGTGCTTAAAACCTGGCGGGATGAATGAGGCACCCATGGACACAGAGCAGATGCCAAAAGCAACTGGAGGCAGTTCCCATTGCTTTAACCTCCGTTCAGTCACGTTATTGCAAACAAACCTAAGGCTGTCAATTTTCAGAGCATCTCAGAGCAGATAAGCACTTTGCTCAGGACTATACAGCCATGACATCAAAAGGAACTCCTGGGCGGGCTCTGCAGTCTGGTCCAGACATCACGAACCAAAATCATTCTCAGATATTCTCTCAATAATGCTCAAGGGCTGCACCGACACAAGGTATTAGGTCAGCCGGACGACACTGCCCATATCTGGTCCAGTAGCAACTTCACATGAATCAACTCAACAGCTAGGCCTCCTCAACCACAAACCTCTCCAGAGCCCAAAGCTAGCTTACCTCGGAGCAGGCCAGCGCTTGGGCTCCCATCCTCAGCTGTCAGTGATCACGCGCTGGCCACCCTTCACTAACTTGCAACCTGGGTGAAGAGAGATCACGGGTCACAGTTCAGACCAGCTTACTCCTGGGCACCAGCTACTGGTGAGGACGCGTGACTGCAGTCAGCCAGGAATGGTTATCGTCAGTTATCGCTTCTGACGGCACTTCCTATTAGTGATTTCATCAGAGCAGCCAAGCACCTCACCACGGTACCGCCCCAGAGACCTGGGCTTCCGCTAAAACCGCCTTAAGGCATCCGCTTCTGAATACAGATGCGGTTTAGACATAACTAGGAGCCGCAACCTCCTAACCGTTGCAGTTACGCAACGAGGCAGTGCCTAATTATGTCAAACGCATGAAAGCAACAACAATGACAAGACATCAGGCAGTTATCAGTGCATTTAAGGTTGCAAGACTGACACGGCTAAGTTACAATACGTATTAATCCTTACCCAAACTGGCTCTTAACCTCGGGTAGCGATGCTGCGCTCCCGTCTCCAAAAGCGAGTGTGTCTGCCCTCTGAAACAAGGATTAGGACGTGCATTTAGGGCAGACTCTGGCAGCTACAGTAACATAAAGCATCAGGTGTCAGCGACTGCGGTCGGATAGGCGTAGAAGTCGTCAGTCCTCGCATCTGACGGCACTTCCTACGGAATCATCAGGATAGCCGAGCAAGCCTCCCTCGCGGCCCCACTACGAACCTCGTTCCGCGCCCTAGGGTGCAGGCAGCCCCGCTTACCTAGTTCTCTCGGGGGGTGCTCACTCCCAGCGGCGAGCCCGGGGTCAGGGGTCCCGAGACGGCGGCTGCCCGGCCGGACGAAGGCGCACGCGGTGCTCGGGCCTCGGCCCCCAAACTCGGACACAAGGCCACGGCGCCCGCCCCGAGGCCCGCGTGGACGCAGCCTCCCGCCGCCCTCCAGTTAGGCTCCCCGAGGACATCGTTCGAGAAATTAGAAAAGCTCTGGCTCCCTGGCCCTTGCAGCCCGCCCACCATTCTAGAGGAACTCACCGCCAACCGCCCAACACCTACAATAGAAAGGTCAGGCCTCCGCCGTCCCAGCCTCTTAAGGAGTCGGAACATTCCACCCCTCACAGAAGGGAGGCGGATCATGGCAAAAGACTCAACGGAACTTCCGGCCCGTTTAATGGTGCAGGCGCCGCCCTCGGACTCCCCCCTCCTGCATAGCCTATGGTCCCTTCCGAGGCCGTGGAATTCTGGGTCACAGGGGCGCAGCGAGCCCCAGCGCGCGTGCGCGGGTCCAGTGCGCGCCCGCCGTTTGAAGGCTTTCTCGCCGCCCCGCCGCCCCGCCGCCCCGCCGCCCCGCCGCCGGGTGGTCCCGAGCGAAGAGTTAGCCGTTGTGAGCTTCCGGTTGCTCCTCTGGAAGGTGGAGCGACCGAGGCCACAGACGGCGGTTCTGCGCATCACGTGCGATCCCGCCCTTGAAACCCTCTAGAGCCTGGGCGCGCAGCAAGCGTGCACACACCGTAGCTGCTCCTGGCCCTGGGGGGCGGTGCCGTCTGCTCTCCCTGCACGAGCCTCTCCAGCCCCCTGCGCTCGGACCCCCCTCCTCAGTCTCCTTCCTCCGTCCCCTCTCCCTCGGGACTCCTCCAGCTGTGCCCCGTCTCACCAGCGGCGAAACCTCCCTCCGTCCCAGTGTGGGAACAGGCTCGGCTCTTGCCACTTAAAAAACCCGTGCACGCACGTCTTAACGAACACACACCCTAACGGTGAAAACTGGAAAGGCGATAGTGAGAGGTTTTTGAGCTGGTTTTAGAAATAAGCGTAGCATCGTAATGGAGGGAGGGGAGGCTTCTAGGGAGAGCCAAGCCTAGGAGTCACACACACACGAGGTCCACCATCCTGCGCGAAGGATACTGCAAGTGCCAAGGAGAGCAGGGAGGCGTCTGCAAAACCGCGGAGGGCTGGGGATGCCAGCTAGGGCCCCCGTGGGCGCCGGGAGCCTCTCAAGCCTTCAGAGACGCGGGTAACTTGTTGCCCTTGTGTCTCAGGAAGGTCCCTCTGGCTTGGAAGGGTGGGAACTGCGCAGGAAGCCAGAGGGGAGAGGAGGCAATAATCCACAGCCTGAACTAAGTAAGCCCAGGAGCTCAAAGGCTTTGAGAGACGTCCTGGGGTGGCTTTAAGGGGTGTCTGGAGGCTGTGGGAGAGGAAGGACAGGCGGCTGTGCTTGCTGGTGTCCACCACCTCGCGTCTGCGGTGACAGCAGGCACAGCACCTCGGCCAGCTGCCTGCACCCCGAAGAGGGCAGCTGGGGGGCGGTAGGTGAGGGTCCCTGTGCCCAGGAGAGGGCGGGAGCAGCCCGGCCCCAGACACAGAAGTGAGCTCACAGAGACATGCAGACGCCGACCAGCCCAGCGGCTCAGTACCTTTTGTTTTTTAATTCTTTTTTATTTTATTTTTGGCTGTGTTGGGTCTTTGTTGCAGTGCGCGGGCTTTTCTCTAGTTGCAATGAGCGGGGGCTACTCTTCGTTGTGGTGCGAGAGCTTCTCATTGCGGTGGCTTCTCGTTGCAGAGCATGGGCCCTAGAGCACGCGGTTTTCAGTAGTTGCGGCACGTGGGCTCCAGAGACCGTTGTGGCGCACGGTCTCAGTTGCTCCGCGGCATGTGGGGGTCTTCCCAGACCAGGGCTCAAATCCGTGTCCCCTGCATTGGCAGGCAGATTCTTAACCACTGTGCCACCAGGGAAGTCCTGGGGCCAAGTACCTTTACTCAACTAATGTTTCCAGGAGAGTTAGCCACAAGAAATTACTTATTTTTGCCACCAAAGTCCCTTGAGGTCCCAGAGCCAGTAGGTGGGGCTGGAAACATTCCGTGCTCTGTCCTCCCGGCCCCCTGATGCGTCAGTGGGACTCAAGGAGCTGGAGGGGCACATGGTCTTCCTCCACGGCACTGTCCTGGCTGGATTGGGAGGCCAGGGCTGGGCTCTTCAGGGCGCCTGTGAATGGGATGAAGGGAGTGTCCCCAGGACGCAGGCACCAGGGAAACAGGAGGAAGCCACAGCCATGAAACCACATCATGCCAGGGGACAGCAGCCTCGGGGTCCCCAGCAATCCCTCTCCTGCCTCCCTGCTTCCGCAAGCACCTCCTGAACCCCTGCCAGGTGCCAGTCAGGGCCCTCCTCCCAGGAGCTGAAAGTCCCTGCAGGTGACAGGCCTTTGTGTTAGAAGCCAGCACACCCGAGGTGATGTGCTGAGGAGCCAGAGGGAGGGGAGCGTCAGGTGCTCAGAGGAGAGAGGAGACCCCACCGCCAGCGGTGGGGAAGGTGGGGCAGGGACGCCCAGAGGATGGCAGGGCACTTGCAGAGACAAGAGCCCAGGAAAGGAAGGGACGAGGAGCACTGTGGAGGGACCGGCCGGCACATGGAGGGAGATGCGGGGAGGGGGCTGGACAGCGGCTTTGGGCCTTGACCCCGGGGGCACGGGGGTGGCCTGCCAGGGAGTGGGAGGTGGTGTGTGTTGAGGCTGTGTAGCTTTCGTCTACGTAAGAGGGATTGGAGTAGGACGAGCCCGGACCTAAAGCCTGGTCTGGGGTCTGGGTGCCGGCTGAGCAGCCCCCCTGGTGCAGACGTGGGAGAGGTGGGGGGCAGGGCAGAGGGCCCGGCGGCTGGACCTCAGCCACCCGGAGGTCCCGAGGACCCTCAGCACCAGGGGGAGAGACCCGCAAGGCCTCCCGCCTGGGCTGGGAGGGGCGGGCCGACTACAAGGCCTCGGCAGGGCAGCCCAGGGCTGTTCCTGTTGGGGCTGTCCAGCTGGAGGCGGCGGCAGGCGGGTGGGGTAGGGAGTCGGGGTGGCTTGGGGCAAGATGAGGGACAAGGGCACTTTCCGAGTCTTGCAGGGATGGGACGGCAGGACTCGGAGGAAGGGCGACACAAAGACGGGTGCGCAGGAAAGCTGTCGCTTAGTGAGGGCCGCGGTCAGGGACCCAGGAGCCTGGGCGGCCGGAGGAGACTCCACGGACAGGGTCTCGGGCGGCTACGGCAAGTGGAGGGGTGGGAAAGGGCACGAGAGAGGAGAGGAGGGGGGACGAAGACTTGAGGTGGGCGCCTGCCGGCTGTGGAGGGGGACGAAGGAGTCGGGGTGGAGGGGGCCAGCACCACCCTAGAATGGAGGGGGCGCGGGCCTGACGGAGGCAAAGGCGGAGGAAGTGGCCTCTCAGCGGTGTGGCGGCAGCGAGGCCGGCCTGTCGGGGCGGAGCCACGGGGCTGGGGGGCCTCCCTGACTTGTCCCCCTGCTGGCCGCTCCGCCCAGGCCGGGAGGAGGAGGGAGGGGAGGGTGCCCAAGAGCCGGTTTCCCAGGCAACGGTGGGGGGGGGGGGCGGGAGGAGGGGGAAGCGCCGCTTCAAGGGGCAAACCCTTTACACACACACACGCACGCACGCACGCACGCACGCACTCACTCCACAGCTACTCACCAGGGCCGCCTGGCCCCGCGGGCTCCTCGCGCACCGTGGGCAGCGTCTGCTCCCACGCAGCCCAGTTCACCTCCTCTACCCTGCGGGCCACAGCGCAGCTGTGAGGCTCCCGGAGGCCGAGGAGGCAGCGCGCTCTGCCCCAGGAGAGGGCCCCCAGGGGTGCACGCCAGGACCGGGAGGCGGACGGGGCTTCTCTCCGCAGGACGCTGGGCCACCCAGCAGCCCCCGCGAGCCCTGTCCTCCCGGCTCTCAGACTGCCGCCCCGGCCAGGCGCCCACAGGGGGGAACAGGCGTCTGTCCCCTCTGGCTGCTCACGGCGACCTGGGTTGCCCCCAGCATCCAGAGAGGAGTCTAGATCAGCTGGATCTGTGTGTTCCCAGGTGCTGGGGCCCTTTCACGGCTACTCCACGTGACTAAGACCCGCCGCCCTTGCTTGGCTGCTACCTCAGGAAAGTGTGTTGCTGGCCGTGCACTTGTCACCAGGTTCCCGCCCCCATGGGAGCGTCTGCTCTCCATGGAAGGGTTGTAGCCTCCGTGGTCAGGACGGGGGCGTTGGGAGGGCAGGGCAGACCAGCCAGGGGAAGCTTAGCATGCTCTAACCCGAGGATGCCTCTGGCTTCTTGGCCTCCTAACTGTGCCCCATCTCAGGGCAGAAGGAGTCGGTCAGGGACCACTGGGGAGGGACCTCCAGTTTCAGTCAGGGGGCCAGGAAGGTGACCAGACCGGAAGAGCAGGCAGTGGAGGCCGGGCCTATGAGATCCAGCATCGCTGACCTCGCCTGTCCAGGGCGCAGTCCCCTGGTGCTCCGAGGCCCTGCCTTTCCCACCAGACCTGACTCCTAGCCGCTGTCGCCTGGTTTTCAGCAAGGTCCCCAGGCCGCCCGCCCAGCCTCTCCACTCACCTGAAGCACCAGCGCTCGTCGGGGCGACCGTCCGGCCTGGTGCCAACTGTCAGTCTCACACCTGCCCGCTGCTTCTTCCTCCTGCACCACCAGTAGCCGTTCTCCATCTCCAGGACAGAGATGGCTTTCTGGGGACAAAGGATACATCAGACAGAGCGGCCAGCACTTTACAGTAGAACTCAGCACCTGCTAAGTGCATGGATTTGAATCCAGCCCCGAGGTTTGATTACCTATGTGGTGTCAGGCCCTGCATCCCTCTGAGCCTCTTTCCCCGCTTACAGACTGAGGCCAATATGCCTTGGGTGGTTGCTGGGAAGTCAGCATGTGACGAGCGCCCTACAGTTCCTTGCGATTGCATCGTTACAGGTTCTAGAATTCCCCCAGGTACGGAACATCACCTGTGCCTGCTGCTATCACACAAACGAGCTGGGGGCGGGGGGCGGGCACAGAACCTTGCAGGTGAGGCTCAGAGAAGGTAAGGGGCTTGCCCAAGGTCAACGGTGAATTGGTCACACAGTCCAGCCCCCCGGGCGAGGTTCACCCTGCACCAACTGCCTAGGCCCAGCCCCGACCCTCCCCAGTCAAGCAGCAGCTCTTGCTTCCACTGCAGGCAGGTGTCACATCAGCTCCCAGCTACCCGAGCCCCTGCTCCCCAGCTCCTCCAGGCTGGGCCAGCTCCGGGATCGCGCATCCCGCCTGCCTTGTCCACCAAGCCGACCCCACGGAACAAGCGACGAACACAGGAGGGGGCTGTATGAGGGCGGGGTCTCCGTCTTGTTCTCTGCCGGGTCTTTAGAGCCTAGAACTGTGCCTAGCCCTGCACTAGGCTCTCAGGAAACACTTACTACTAATGACAATGGTGACTAACACACTGAACACCTACTGTGTGCCAGGCACCGCCCTCAGGCCTTCCTGCAGCCTCTCGGCAGCCCCGCGCAGGAAGGAGAGGACGAGGGAGGCCCCCGTGAGGGCCGCACCCACGCGGGGGCCCAGCTCGGTGGGTTGTGCGCGCTCCCGCCGGGCCCAGAACACTGGAGGGGACGGGGCGCCTGGCCGGGCACCTGCAGCTTCCAGATGCTCCAGCTGTCGCTGGCGACGCTGCTGACGGTCTCGTTCATGAGCGCGATGAGCATGTTGAGCAGCAGGACGTAGGTGAGCAGCACGTAGGCCAGAAGCAGCAGCAGCACCGCCCCGCGGAAGCGCAGCCGGTCCTGGAAGGCCAGCTCGCCCATGCCGACGGTGAACTTGAACAGCTCCAAGGCGGCGTCCAGGATGCCCTCGTACGGGGCCGTGCTGCCCTCCTCGTCCCCCTCGCTCGCCGCCTCCGTGCTGTTGGAGCCCGCGGGGGCCCCGGGGTCCTGGGCCTCCCGGCTCAGGCTCACCAGTGCTGAGGAGAGAGGCAGGGGGTCCTCAGCCTGGGGAGACCAGCGGGCAGCCTCGAGGCGGGGCAAGGAGTGGGTGGGGGACGGGGGGCCTTTACCTACAGCGAAGCCGAAAAGGAAGACTAAGTAGACCAGGAGGAAGCGGAGCAGGTCCCGCAGGATGACCTAGAAGGCACGAGCCGGTGGGTGGTTCAGCTTGGGGGAGGCACCTGCCTGCTGGGCCCACAGGGAGCCCCCCCGGGGTGCGGTGTCCAGCCCTGCCCGGTCTGGCTGCACGGGGCCGCCCCTGCCTCTCACCTTCTGGATCATGACACTGTAGATGCCCGTGTGCTGCAAGCCGCGCATGTAGTACAGCAAGTTCACCCAGCCCAGCGCCAGCGAGCACACGTGCAGGGGCAGGTACCACTCGATGGCCAGGAAGCACAGCACCTGGGACAGCACGGCGAGCAGCGCCTGGACCAGGCTGCGTGGAGGCAGGGCGGGCTCAGCTCGCAGGCCTCCTGTGGCCACCGCTGGCCCCCGCTGCCTCGCCCCCCACGCCCTCAGAGATGAGAAGTTTCGCCTCTGGGACTGGATCCAAGCATCCTGACCTCCACCTCGGGCAAGGCCTTCAACCCCCGTGGGCCTCAGTTCCCTTCCCCGTACAACGGGGGTAACAGTAATAACGCCCGGCTCGGAGAGTGTCGGCGGGGATTCAGGGAGACACGCATGTGAAGACTTCAGGCTCCACTGGTGCAGAGCGGGGGCTCGGTCGATGTGACTATCATGCTCGGGACCCGGACCGGACAGCAGCCCGACTCCGGAGTCTGGCCTGCGAGCTGCTCCCAGCCTCCTGGAGCTCCCTGGCCCAGGGTCCTCACCCCCAAAGCCAGCCTGGTGCCCCCTCCCAGGCAGAAGACAGGGGAGGAGGAGTGAGGCCACACGTACAAGAGGATTTCAAAGTAGCTGTCCATGAACGAGATCCAGATGAACAGACGGCGCCTCCAGAAGTACCACAGCTGCGGGGGAAGGAGGAGGACAGGCCGTGACACCTGCTCTCCAGGCCACAAGCAGCCCCGTTGCCCTCAGGGCCGCCGGCCGCCCTGCTTGTAAAAGTCTCGCCAGGACCACCTCAGGGGCTCGGGCGGCAGCTTTGAACTTTGGGGGTGCTCGTGAGTCCTGCTGATAGCTGAGAAAGTTTGGACCCTGTTTCCAAAAAGTGCAGACACCCAGACCATGGCAGGGGCCTCCTGTCTCCCTGTGGATCCAGGTGGAGAGCTCGCACTCCATATGGTGAAAGAGGCTCCTTTCCCTTCCCCTCCCTGGCCTCACGGGGACCACCGGGTGCTCCAGCCAACCTGGCCTTGGTGCCTAAGTCCTGCCCACTCTCAAAGACTCACTCAACGAGTCTCAGTGCCACGGCCAGCCTGTCTCCTGCAAGCTGGCAGCATCTTCCCCTGAAGAGGCCGTGCTGGAGGCACTGGGCTGAGTTCCCCCTGCCGCCACCCTTCTGTGCTCCCCAGGTGAGGAATGAGCCAGGGACCTGGGGTCGGGGGCGTCCAGCTCCATTCCCAGGGGAGCAGAGCCGGCACTGCCAAGGAATCATAGGAGATACCTGCTGCCCCGCGGGCACCCCAGAAAGCACAGCAGGGAGGGTACCCAGCCCCAAAGGCAAGGCCGGAACCCTCGGCCCTCAGCTGCCCTGAGGCTGGCCAGGATGGGACCAGGTGTGGGATTCAGTTTCCCGTAAATGGAGGGACTGTCGTGAACTCACTCCCAGGCTTCTTGTAGCAGAATTCCAGGTTTGGGGTGGGGGATGGGAGGAGCCCTCACCTGGCCCATGAGGATGTTGGCCCCCACGACCAGAATCAGGATGTGGCCCAGCAGCAGCACGGAGTTCCCAGCGGTCACCTCCAGCGGGAGGAAGTCCTGCACGAAGACACACTCGGGTCGGGCCTGGGGTCCCCTCCCGGCAGCTGCCCTCTGACAGCGAGGCTGGGGGCCCATTCCTCGGGAGAGCTGTGGGGAGGCCCCCAGAGCAGCAGAGCGAACACGGGCTCTGGAGCCAGACTGCCTGGGTTCAGATCCCAACTCCACCACTCACAGCCCGTGTGACCCTGGGTAAGTCCCTTAAACTCTCTGTGCCTTCCTTCCCTCAACTGTAAACTGGCGATGATAAGAGTTCATCATCTCAGAGGGTTGCTGTGAAATTAATTAAATACATTAACACACGTCGTCAATCACTTGAATACTTTCTCACGTGTGCTGTACACTCAGTAAGTACTATTACTGTTGTTGTTACTACTATGTTGTTACTTCCATATCATGACCAGCTGTGTAAGCGCCGTGGGCGGACCACCAAGCGGTAAGGCCTCCCGTCAGCATTTGCAGGACGGGGTTGTAATCCCTGCCCCATCTTCTGCCAGGGTTGTTTCCAGGAGGCCTCCCCAGGATGTGCCCCTCCCTGCCTTGCCTTGTCCAGGGGAGGCTGGTGGTAGGTGACAGCGGTGAAGATGGACACGTAGGTCAAGTAACACAGGAAGTTGAACAGGAACCTGGGGAAGAGCAGATTCCACTTCGCCTGCAGCAGTTTGTTCAGCGGCTCCAAAACCACCATTCGGTGCCGGTGCTGGGACGGGAAGGCGAGAGCCAGAGGCGCATTCAGCGAGTACATGCGGAGGCACCAGGGGAGAGCGGAGAGGGCGCGGAGCCCCGAACGACCCCTCCCCGCCGGCCGCCACCCCACCCTCATGGCTGTGGAGTGACCAGTCCAGAGCAGGTGCTGGTCAACAGAGAGGCCCCCGGTGTGACCCCCGTGTCGGGTGGGACCGGCGGCCGGGTTCGCACGTGCAGCCACACCCCGACTGCTCGGTTAAAGGGCGGGAGCGGTCCTGCAGGCAGCCCCCAGCGGTGGACCTTGCAGGGAGCTCTGGCAGGCCCTCTGCGCACACCGCCGCCCCGGGGTGAAGCAGGCTCACCGGGCTTTGGCAATGGAAGGCGATGATCTCCAGCACGGAGTTCTCCTCGCAGCTGTCCACAGAGGCCAGGTCATACAGCGACACCCGCACGGGCCCGTAGGACCACTCCGTGAACTTGCGGGAGAGGGACTGGCTCGGCTCCAGGAACTCCCGCTGCAGGATGTGTCTGAAAATCTGCAGGGCAGGCACGTGAGCTTGGCCTGCACAGAGCTGCCCACCGCCCAGACACGCGAACACGCCCTGCACCCGCGGGTCCTTGCGCGTATGAACTCTTACACAGGTCCACGCACACTCAGCCAACCATGCAGACACTCCCACCCACCCGCCCATGCCAGCCTGCCTCTTCCTTCCGCACTCCTGCCCCAATGCCTCTCTCCTGGACACTCATATGGCCGAGGGACCCCCAATCCAAGGGTCCTTAAGGCCCCATGAGATCAGAGGCTACCAGCTACACACGTGTGTGCACGTTTGTGGCCAGAGTCTCGAGCTTTCAACAGACTAGAAGCCACCCCTAACCCGGACAGGTCCAGAAGCAATTTGGTTTTACAAATGCGGAATGCTGGGGAGGCTTCCCAGATCGGGGAGCGGCTTCCACAGGCCACACAGTCGTGCCTCTAGACGGCAAAGAGAGGTACCCACACCCCCGGGACCTTGGAGGGCAGGAAAAAAACATAAAACTTCCGCTTACGTTTATTTTTATCTTAACCTTTAAAAATACCTGTGTTCTAAGCATTGGGCCCTGTGTCAGCTGTGTGGATTGTAAGCTCCCCTAATAATAAGGATCAGACAACAGGAAAGTCGTTTGGGAAAAAAGTAAAGCCGGATCATGCTTTTTTGTTGTTTTTGCCGAGCGGCTCTTAGTTCCCCAACCAGGGATTGAACCCGGGCCCTCGGCAATGAAAGCAAAGAGTCCTAACCATTGGACCACTAGGGAAGTCCCTCGTGCTTACTCTTTATAAGAGTAACCTATAACTTTCAGATAAAGTTTTAGGCATTAAAAATCAAGCTGCAAAAGAAAAGTCTGGAAGCAAATATGGATATGGAATATACACATTCACGTGCACATATACACATGCACACAAACACACACAGTTTTAAAACCTTGTAGAAGGAATTAAGCAATAGCAAAACCAAGGAAAAGATAATAACACTTGGATACATACAAATGTAAAAATTCTGTGTAGCAAAAAATGCCATAAAAATTTTTTTAACGTTGAACTGGGAGAAAAATTTGCAACTGTTATAGTAAACAAAATGATGATACGTTCGTTATCAAGAACACTTAGCCATCAATACGAAGAAAACCTGAGAGCAAAGAACATGAGAAGACTGTCTCCTAATCAAGAAACCCAAGTGACTTAAAAAAACAATCCCTGGGAGTTCCCTGGTGGTCCAGTGTTTAGGACTTGGCGCTTTCACTGCCGTGGCCTGGGTTGAATCCCTGATCAGGGAGCTAAGATCCTGTAAGCTGCGCAGCCAAAGATAAATAAATAAAATAAAATCCCTGTTTTAAAATGTAATATATTCATTCTGTAACTCACATGTAATTTATCAATAAACACACACACAGGAGAGGTGCATGCTGAAACTGTTCTGAGCTAGACACCACCTCAGGCTCTTTCTGCAGAAATCCCGGGTTGAGTCCTGCTGCTTCCTGGAAAGGGGGGCTGGCCACTCACCTCAATTTTGCCCTCCTTGGCGGCCAGCTTCAGGGGCGTGAGGCCTTGCAGGTTGGGGATGTCCTCGAGCTGCACCGTGGGGCAGAGGCGGGCCCCCGCCTGGAGCAGCCTATCGTACATGTGGGTCACCAGCTCCGTGTTCTCGGCCGAGTTGTCTGCGATCATCACCAAGGCGTGCAGGGCCGTGTTGCCCAGCGAGTCGGTGGCCTGCAGGCTGGCGGGCTGGTGCGGGTTCTCCAGGAGATAGGTCACCACATCCCACTGCTTGGTGCACGCAGCCAGAGAGAGGGGCATCTCGCCTGGGGGCCGAGGGGACAGCTTGGGCCTCGGGCCTCCCAGCGTCCACCCGCCTGCTTCTCACGCTCCCTGGACCTCATTGAGGCGGGTCAGGCGCCCACAGGAGAGAATACGCACTGCCTTGGGGTCCCGGGCCCACCCAGGCCAGTGCAGTGAGCGGAGAAGGCCCCGGGCCCCGCATCCTCCTAGAAGCCCCAGTCAAGGTGGCTCTGTCCAGCTCTGACCCAAGGGAGAGGGGCCCAAAGCTCTTTACCATCTAAGGGAGCAGAACGGGAGCCTGCCAACCAGGGTTCCCGCCCCCCTGCCTCTTTCTCTTTTCTTTGCCGGGGCCCAGACACCCCTTTCTCCAGGCCCTGTCTGGTCAAGTCTCATCACACACCAGTTCTACGCCCCCGTTCCCCTGCCCTGGTCTGAGCTCATGTGTGGCGAGCTTCCTTGGCCAGACAAGGATAAAACACCTCTTAAGACAAACTGCTTTTGCAGGCGGCCTAGCTATTAGAAGCATGAGCCTCAGGGTCAGACTGATCTGGGTTTAAGGGTCACATTAACCCTGTGACCTTGGGCAAGGCCTTACCCCCTCTGCAGCTCAGTTTATCCAAGAAGGCTCCTCACCGAAGTAGAAGCAGGTCTCTTGTCTCTTCTTCTGGAAGAACTGGCCACAGGCCTGGGCATGCACATCAGCCCCATTCTCCACCAGGAGCTTCACACACGGCAGGCTCCTCTTCTCGATGGCGATGTGCAGGGCGCTGTGGCCTTGGTAGTACTCATCTGTGCACTGGGCGTTGACCAGAGGCCGAGGATTGCCGGAGTCCCGGTCAATCTGCAGCAGCGGCTCAATGCAGGCGTTGGTCCCGTTCCGAAGGTTCAGCACGGCCTTCATCAGGCATGTCTTCCCCGTGGAGCCCTCTGTGGGAGGAGGGGGGGCCACCGCGGTGCTCAGGCCACCCACCCGCCTGTACAGTGAGCCCATGCCCCAAAGCACCCCGGCCGGCTGGAGCCCAGCCATGCTGCAGGGAGTTAAGCCTCCAGCCAACAGGTGTTAGAATACCAATAGGTATGACTACAGTTTCTGCCCTAGAAATTAAGTTTCTAAGACATAGTTCGTCATGTGTGCAACACTGTCTACACGAGAACATTTGGAGTAGTATTTCTTTTTTTTTTAATGTATTTATTTATGGCTGTGTTGGGTCTTCGTTGCTGCGCGCGGGTTTTCTCTAGTTGTGGTGAGTGGGGGCTACTCTTCGTTGTGGTGTGTGGGCTTCTTATTGCGGTGGCTTCTCTTGTTGCGGAGCATGGGCTCTAGGCGCGCGGGTTTCAGTAGTTGTGGCATGCGGGCTCAGTAGTTGTGGCTCATGGGCTCTAGAGCACAGGCTCAGTAGTTGTGGCCCACTGAACCAGGGATTGAACCCGTGTCCCATGCATTGGCAGGCAGATTCTTAACCACTGCGCCACCAGGGAAGCCCCTTGGCCTCTCTTAACCTCAGTTTTCCTCACTGTAAAATGGGACCATTCCAGGCTTATTGTAAGGATCACATGGAATTATATACAAAATTCTCAGCCCACAGAGGGCCTAGCACACAGCGTGTTGAGGCCAAAAACTACACGCAACCTAAACGGCCACCAATAAGGGGTTAGTCAAGTAAATTGTGGTAAATGTACAGGATGGGAAACTCTGCAGGTTGTTACAGTGACTGAGTTAGAGGCCTGTGTACTGAAATGGACTAAGTTGGGGGAGAGCCCATTACAAGCACACCATTATGTATTTACATCAATGGCATGACCCCATTTATGTAAATGTATGCCTAATGTATTTAAACAGTTTGAAAAGATGTACCCCAAATCATTATCAGGGGTCCAGGATGACAGGCTGTTTTTACCCTCAGCTTTATACATTTCGTTACTATTTGAACCTTCTAGAAGGCACACATGTTCTTTTCCTAATCAGATATCCCCAAACAATACAGATATTTAGATCTGGGGCAAAGAATGCTCTGAGATGGATAAAGTGTAAGGTACGTGTATTAGATCTCAGCGATGCTGTGACTGAAAAAGAGAGAGAGACAGGGAGAAGCTGCACTGAGGAAGGCCGTGAATATCCACCCATTCGGCCAGTGAAACGGCTGAGGCGGCAGAGGCAGGCTGGGAGCCGGTGCGGCGAGTGGAAGGGGGAGTCAGCAGGGCCCCTGCAGTCGTTCTGGCAGGAGGGCTGCTAGAACACCGCCCCTCCTCGCCCCCCAGCTGCTGACTGGTCACCACGAGCCGGCGGCCTGGTCTCGGCACAGCACACGGCGGCTCCGGCCCAAGCAGCAGGCCTACCTGTGTACTCCGAGTCCGTGAGGTACTTGCTGGTCCGGCGCAGGTACTCTGGTAGCCCCACCAGGTCCTCGGGGACCCCCCGGGCCACCGCGCTGAAGAGCCGGTCACGGTCGAAGCGGTTTGGGTCTGGCTGGCTGTGGGGATGTGGTTTGTGACTGACGCTGCAGGAGAGCCCTGGGTCCCCAGAGAGTCCCGCTTCCCAGGGAGCCTTTTCTGGGGCCCAGGAGCCCCACGGGAGCCTTTTGAGAGCCTCTACGCACCCAGGCAGGCCAAGGAGACCGCAAGCGCTCAGACCCCCGGAGGAGGGGCCCGGCTGGGGCACCGGCCACGCCTGCTGGCTGCAGGCACCCCCTGTCATTCGCCAGGTGCCCCGCGGCTCGCAACAGGTTCACTGTCCATTTCAGCACAGGAGCTCCTCGTGGCTCTTGAGCTGGGCTCTGGGGCGGGGCGGGGCGGGGCCACCGGAGGTGACCACGGACTGTTGGGGGCCGTACGTGCCGCTGGCCTCCACCAAGAAAATCAAGAAAAGCCCCACGTCCTCTCCGAAACCATCTATGGCCGAACGACGGAGTACCTGCCCCTTTGGCCCTCACTTCTGCCCTGCGTGAGTAATCTCTATTTTTTCCATCAGACAAACAAGGAGGTAGAGTAACTTTCCCAAAGCCGCATGGTGCAGAGCTCACGGGCTGTGGGGTGCTTGCTGTTCAACCAACTCTGGACCCCGACTGCCCACCCCAGAGAGACGCCAGGCTGGACAGACGGAGGTTTCTCAGAGGCGTGGGGTCCAGAGCGGACACCAGACGCTCACAGAATTTTCTTGAGAAGCCACATCTCTGCGAAAGGCCCCAGGAGGGGCCGGTAGCCCTTCTGAATCCAGCGTGTGTGGGCATCCCCGCCTGGGCTGTCACTGGGGCTCCCGGTACCACGACCAGCAGATATGAAGGGACAAGAAAGGGGGGACTGTTTGATGCTTTGGGGACCCTCAGGCCTGCCATGGAATGGATCAACCAAGAAAGGGGTGGGGGCTCTGATGAGTGGGGGGATTACTGGATCAGTCATGGTTTAAGCCATGATCACGTGACTGACAGGGCAGGAAGCTGCCTGGCCAGACGCAGCATCATCCGTCCAGCAGACCATGCGGCCAGGACGTGACCAAGAGGTCACTGCGGCTGACTGGGGAGTCCCGTGGGCAGTCCGGCCGGGCGAAGTGGCTATTTGGACAAAGCACTTCCTGTCACAGGGCGGCATCACGGTCCTGGGATAGGGAGGCCCCGCGGGAGCACAGATCGAAGCACCAAAGGGCATCGAGGGGCCGGTTCTGTCTCGGGCAGGTGACCCCGCTCCCAGGAGCCTTGCAAGCACCCTCTCCTGCCCTGGTCTGAACCTGACCTCGGTCCCGCAGCACAAACAGGACAGGCGGCTCTGGGCTGGGAGGCCGAGGCTGGGGGCAGAGTCCAGGGCATGAGCAGGGAGGGAGGGGCTTCCCTGGCAGAGTGCTGCCTGGCCCAGGCAGGTTCTCCAGCCTCGTATGTCAGACCTCACACTGCGGGGATCCAGGTGCACCCTTCCCCCACACCCACAGGACTGGAGGTGGCGCTCCTCCGAGAGTGGCTCCCACAGTCTGAATTAGAAGACATCACGGGAAGGTCACAGTGAAGGTGGCTCCGAGCAGGAGGCCACCGTCCTCAAGCCCCAGAGTCCACGACCCCAGGGCAACAGGTCCAGCCTTGGAGCAGAGCCCGGGAACACCCGGGACATTTCCACGTGTCCTTGATTCTCTTGGCCTGGAGCGTGGATCTTGCTAGCACCCCCCGCAGGGCCTGTGGCTGGGAAGGGGACGGCACCAACAGGGGGCATGCCAGGAGGTGAAAGAGTATGTCCCTACAAGAAGAACACAACCTCAGGAGACAGAAGGCCAAGAACAGGGAAGGTTCTGGAAGGAGCAACCCCAGAGAGCAGAGCAGGGTTCAGGAGCCATCAGAGCCAGACCCAGGACCCCCAAGGCTGTGGCACAGGGGCACTGGGGCGGGGCTAGGCCACCCAGTCTGACTCTGCTGGCGGTGAGCCCCCCGGGCTCCCCCGGCCCCGCTTGCTGCCTCACCTGGCACCTGCCCCCTTTCGGAAGCTGAGGTTCACTTTGATCTGAGGCGAGAAGTTCCGGTCCTCGCCCTGGAATGGTGACTCCATGGGGGGCGGCCCGGCACCACCGCCCAGTTTTCCTCTGTCCACCTGGGCACCACTTTCTTGGCCTCCATCTGACGTCTCGAGCCTGAAAGCGGGAGGGCGGGAGGGCGAGGCCATCCTAAGGCGCGGCTGCTCCTTCTGGCTGGAACCTCTGTGGGGACGGAGGTGTCACAGGCATGCGCTCCTCCCAGTAGGCGTGGGGGTAGGAGGGCTGGCTGAAGCCCGGCCCAGAGAGGGTTAGAAGCTGGGTACAAGCAGACCAGCCGCCAGCGCGCGAGCCCAGCCCAACAGGAGCGGGGAGGGGAGCAAGAGGAGGGAGGACAGGATCTGTTGGAGGAACAGGGCCCACAACTGTCCCTGACTGTCCCTCTGGGACTTCCTGATCTCTGAGAGGCCAGCCACAGCCCCTGGTCCGAAAACATCTGTGTTAACAGCACACCCCTTTCTCTACACAACGTCTTGCCCAGTGGCCAATACTTACATTAAAAAAAAATGCAGTTTTGGGTGGGGCAGGTCACTCAACCTCCCACACAGTGGGTGTGGGGTGCCCTGGGGAAACCGCTGGAAAACCCCTGGCCTATCAAACCCCTCATTTTGCTGCCAGGAGGACTAGGGCTCAGAAAGGGGAAGTGACTTGCCCAAGGTCCCAGGCTGCTGGCACAGCCTGGTCTGAAACCACCTCGGCCTACCGGGACGTTCTTCTTCAGGTCTCAAAACCTTTCGGGGCCCGTCTGTACTTTCAGTCTCTGAGGAGTGCCACCTCTCTGTGCCTTAGGGTCTCTAGGGGCTTCACAGCAGGAGGGAGACGCCTCGCTGGTGCCCAAGCTCCCCTCACCCAGCAGCTCCCCGACAGGCCCGAGGCCAGGCGGGGGAGCTCAGCTCAGGGCACCACCTCGACCTCCCGGGAGAGCAGAAACCACAGCCGCCAGCGCTCGCCAGGGCGGGGCCCCAGGGCGGGGAGGGGGAAGCCCCGGGGGGCCCCCCCAGTGGGTGGGCAGAAAGAAGGAAAAAGAGTCCGAGTTGGGGAGGTGGGGAGACAGCGGGGCTGGCGGGGAGGAGAAGGGGGCAGGGAGCAGAGCAGAGCTTGGGGACGGGAAGCGGAGGGTGGGAAGGTCAGGGCCTGGACCATCTTCTGCGCGGCTTCAGCCCCGGGGCGGAAGGACGGCGGGGGGCATCTTCCCACAGCAGCAGGAGAGGCCGGGGCCTGTCGACTGCCTCATCATGCAGTTTCGACCCTGCGTCTTTCTGCCCACCCTGGGGCGTCCTTCCCGGCCACACGCCATTTAGCCTGGCTGATGTCCCCAGCCCCTCACCATTCTGCCTCCCAGCCCACTGCTCCCAAGTCTCCGCAGCAACAGCTGTCTGCCCAGCCGCTGGACCCCCGGACCCCCCATCCTCCCGGCCGGGGAGGAAGGATCTGGTAGGCCAGGTGGAGAAGAGAGCCGGAGCCCCTCAAAGACCCTGGCTCAGGGCTGGGGGAGCAAGGCGCCCACCCGGGCTTCCCGGCCGCCACCCTTCACCGTCAGGATTCGGGGCCCGGGCCCCTGGGAAGCCCGCATCATCCCTGACTCACCGGCTCGGCGGAGGCTGCGCGCGGCGCGTCCGGGCGGGCGGCGGGGCTACCGAGGAAGTGCGGCCCGGAGGGGCGCGGGCTGGCTGGGAGCCCCGCGAGCCGGCTGGGTCCGTCGGCGTTCCGCACGCTCAGCCCACCCGCCCGGCCGCCCGCCTGGCCGCAGCGGGGTCAGCTCTCCCTCGGCGGGACCCGCTGGCCGGGAGACTGACCCTCCGGACCATGGGCCACACCCTCTCTGGGGAGACACGCCCCTCCTCCCACCCGACCCCACCCCACTGCCTGCCGCTGAGGCCCCCAGATGCGGGGGGGCAGTCAGAGGCAACCCTTGGGTGCGGGGCCCTGCCTCGGGGGGAGCTGGCGTGTCGCGTGGGGCGGGGAGGGGACTCGCCCCACTGCACACGGACATCCACCCCTCCCCTTCCCCACCACTTGCCCCCCAGCGGCCATGTGGCTCAGCCTGGGAACTGGTTTACCCGTCGCAGGGCAGGGAGAGCTGATGTGGACGCCCCCCGGAGAGGAGAGACTCAGCCCAGCACCTCCCCCTGGAAATGCATCCCGCCCACCCGACCTTCCGGGGCCTTCCCCCAGCCCCCCAGGCCCCCAGCCAGGGGCCCTGACGGCCGCTGCCTTCCTTCCCTGAGCTAAAGGCGCTTCCAGCACCAGCCAGCAGGGGCGGACAGGAGG
Source organism: Balaenoptera ricei (assembly GCF_028023285.1). Taxonomy (NCBI): domain Eukaryota; kingdom Metazoa; phylum Chordata; class Mammalia; order Artiodactyla; family Balaenopteridae; genus Balaenoptera; species Balaenoptera ricei. The sequence goes on from NC_082658.1 coordinate 61,561,828, forward strand.
CCGGCCTGTGCTTCGAAATTAGACCTCCCTTCCAGACCAGCCCTGGTCCAGACTCAGCGCTGGGGCTTGGGGACGCAGCCATCATCCAAGTAAGTATCCAGCCCTAGGTCACCTCCCTCTCCCTCACTCCTAAAATCCAAGCCGTCAGGAACCCCACACCCCCAAACCTACCAATTTGTCTCTATCTCTGCCTGATGCAAGCAACTATCATCCCTGCCGGGGAGACCACAGCTGTCTTCAAGCTGGTCTCCCTGCTTCACTCCTGTCCCCAGCACCCCCATAATCGATTCTCCTTACAGCAACGAGAGTGATCTTTCAAAAATGAAAACCAGATCACCTAACTCCCCTCCCCCCAACTGGTGGCTTCCCTCGACACTTGGAATAAAAGGCACGGTCCATACCAAGCCGGTGCAGTCTGGAGGCCCTTCTCCACATTCCACCTTCATCTCTGATTGAAAGTACACACTACACTCTAGTGTAAACACCTGTGCTGTCCAATGTAAGGTCACCAGCCTCAGTGGCTATTTAAATTTAAGTCAGTTACAATAAATCAAACATTCAGTTCTACAGTGACATTAGCCACATTTCAAATGCTCATAGTCACATGTGGTTAGTGGCCGCCACATTGGGTAGCACAGAGATAGAACTGTTCCATCATCGCAGAGAATTCTATTGCACAGTTCTGCTCTAGACATTCTGAACACATTTCAGTCTCTCCCGATGCCATGCTCTCTTCTGTTGCCTCCAAGCCTCCAAGACTTTGCACAAGCTGTTGCAACTGCCAGGAACACACACACACACACGCTGCCTTGCTCCAGCCAATTCCGACCTCTCTGTTTAAACATCACGTCCTCTGGGTAGCCTTTCCTAGACCCTGGACTGGGTTGGGGGTCCCCACTATGTGTTCCATGACACTTTGCATTTCTCTGATCATAATTCATTGTCCAGTATTGTTAACATTTATTTAATCATCTGGCTTCATCTTTTTTTTTTTATAAATTATTTATTTATTTTTGGCTGCGTTGGGTCTTCGTTGCTGCATGTGGGCTTCTCATTGTGGTGGCTTCTCTTGTTGCGGAGCATGGGCTTCTAGGCCCACGGGCTTCAGTAGTTGTGGCTCACTGGCTTCAGTAGCTGTGGCTCGTGGGCTCTAGAGCGCAGGCTCAGTAGTTGTGGCGCACAGGCTTAGCTGCTTCACAGCATTTGGGATCTTCCCAGACCAGGGCTCGAACCCATGTCCCCTGCATTGGCAGGCGGGTTCTTAACCACTGCGCCACCAGGGAAGTCCCGGCTTCATCTTTAACAATAACAGATGCCTTGTGAGCAGTCACTATGTGCCAGACGCTGTGCTAAGTGCTTTACGTGCAACTCTCAGAGCAACCTTATTTCACAGATGAAGAAACTGAGGCTGGGCAAGAGTAGATACCCTGTCCAAGGCCACGTGGCTGCGAGGTGACAAAGCAAAGATTCAAATCCAGAGCCACACCTTTACCCACCAAGCTCTCCAAGAGGTGAGATGTTGCTTTTTTTTGCTGTATCTCATCACCCAGCACAGCGTCCAGCCCCCAGTTGGTGCTCAGGAAGGCTTTGAATTATGATCATAATGCAGAGGGCATTACTGTGCTGTCGGGGAAAAATTAAAGAGTAAGTGGAGACCCTTGAGTCCTTCAGAGGCATCACCACATCAGGTGACAATGACAGTTGGGCAGACAACTCTAATTGCAAATCAAGTTTATAAAAAGTTCTCAGATTATCAGTCACCAGGAAGATGCAAATCAAAAACCACAATGAGATACACTTGACACCCACTAGGATAGCTATAATTAAAAAGACAGATAATACACTACATTGTAAATCAACTATACTTGAATAAAATAAATTTTTAAAAAAGACAGATAATAGTAAGTGTTGGTGAGGATATGGGGAAGTTGGAACCCTCATACACTGCTGGCAGATTATATGGTGCAGCCACTTTGGAAAACAGTCTGGTTGTTCCTCAAAAAAATTAAACATAGAGTTACCATATGACCCAGCAATTCCACTCCTAGGTAAGTACTCAAAAGAAATGGAAACTTAAGTCCACACGAACACCTGTACGCAAATGTTCACAAGAGCATTATTTATAATAGCCAAGTGGAAACAACCCAAATGTCCATCAGCTGATGAATGGATAAATAAAATTCTCTCCATACAATAGAATATTATTCAGCCGTAAAAAGGAATGGAATAATGATACGTGCTACAACAGGGATGAACCATGAAAAACTTAGGGTAAGTGAAAGATGCCAGTCACAAAGGATTTATATAGCATGATTTCATTTATGTGAAATGTTCAGAATAGGGGACTCTACAGAGACATAAAGTAGATTAGTGGTTGCCTAGGGCAACAGGACTTGGGGGGTAATGGGAAGCTGAAAGGCTTCTTTTGGGGGTGATGAAAAATGTTCTAAGTTTGATTGTGATGATTGTTGTAAATATGCCAAAGGCCATTGAATTGTATGCTTTAAATTAGAGAACTATATGTGAATTTTATCTTAAAGAAAAAAAAGGTCCTCTGAGCAGAGAATGCCTGTGTTTTTAGTCGGAAATGAATCAAGCAGAGAAACACAGCTTTCTCAATTCCAATGCCACCGGACTCATGTTTCAAAAAGCTTCAACCAATCCAGTCTCCATGCAAGGAAAATCTCCCCCAAGCAGTCTTTAGGCTCAATCTTTCCATGTGTTTCACTTCACACTTAGTAACTTTTTGTAAAGGCATGTTTTTTCACTTGAATTGATTTTCAGAGTTGATTTTTAACAAAAACAAGTGAGAGGTTCAAAAAATGTGCAGCAGGGGACTTCCCTGGTGGTCCAGTGGTTAAGACTCCGTGCTTCCACTGCAGGGGGCATGGGTTCCATCCCTGGTCTGGAACTAAGATTCCACATGCCGCGCAGCCAAAAAAAGAAAAAAAAAGAGAGAAAGAAAAAAGTGCAGCTGACATATCCTTTGGAGAGGGGAACTAAGGGTGGAGGGTGGGAAGGCAACTTCCTTTTTGATATGCATCATTTGGACTATTTAATTTTTTACCACTGCCTTTAGAAAAACAAATATGGCATCTCTTGCAGAGTTAAAACAAACAAGCAAACAAAAAAACCCAACTCAACTGTGCAAGATGTCTAAAGCCTGTGCATAATTAATGTAAATTCTAAAGAGAGGTGGGAGAGGGGGATCCAGAGTGGGAAGGAGGGAATTGCTCTGGCCTCGGAGGGAGGGGAGGGTGGGACTTGGAGGGGAAGCGGGGTGCACAAGCCAGAGCCTGCACCTTTGCTTCTCCCAAAACTTGGTCCAGAGCCTGGGCTGGGCCTGTTTACTGGCCAGATGCAGCCTCTCTGAGCAGCTTTGTGTCTGAGACTGACAGAGAAGAAATAGAAATAAGCCAGTTTAGGAGGCTGGACAGGCTTCCTGGAACAAGGGAGACAGGGACTGGAGTTGAGCAGAATCGTACTGGGAGAGGAGAATACTAGCTGAGGTGGCCCTGGCCCTCAGAGAGCCACGGAGGCCAAGGGTGCCTCCTGCAGGAGAAGGGGGCCGAAGTCCTGCTGGTCTGGGTGGGACCCTCCTGGCCTGGGAGGCTTCTGGCTCTCAGGGAAAGCGAGCTGCCCCTTCCCACACGGGCTCAGCGCCCCGGAGGCCACTGCTCAGCCAGGCCCAGATGTGGGGCCTCTCTCCCGGGACCCAGAATAACCACAGCCAGGCCGATGGCCAAATCCGGGGGCCCAGTCCCAAGCGCATAGCCTCTGGGGAATTTCTCCGACCTCGGGCTGGATCTGGGCCCGTTCTCAACAGACCCCGCTATCGGCTAACGGATGTCTGATTTTACTACCGAAAAGACCGGGAGAGAAGGATATTCTGTCGTCTGGGAGACAAAAATAGAGAAAGGGGGGGTGGGGAGGCGGAGGCGAGATAAAGACGGGGCAGAGAGAGGAAGCTCTGGTTAAAGGGACAGAGTCAAGGCCGATAAGAGGGGCACAGCCTGAGGCCAGATAGGCAGGCCAGAACCGGCGACAGCGACAGGAGAAAGACCAGACGCAGGCTGCGTCAGCCTGGACCAAGGAAGCATCAGATAGCCTGACCAAGACAAAGGATGAGCCGGGATGCGTCCGAGGTCGAGCCAAAGAACCCGCGGTCGAGCACCGAGGGGTGAATGCCAATCAGGAGACCAAGCGGGTGACGCAAAGGGCCCGCCTCCACGCCTCAGCCACGCCCACACCCGCGACCCCTCCCCTCCGCGCCTCAGCCACGCCCACACCCGGGACTGCCCCACCTCCGCGCCTCAGCGTCGCTCGTCACCCAGTTTCCCGAGGGAGCCCCTCCCTTTGCGTCCCCTCAGTTACCCGCCCAGGTGAGGCCCCGCCCCTTTCCCCGACGCGCCGCGGGAGCTCGGTGACCGCGGTCCTGTTGGGGCTGCCAGGTAAGGCCGCGGTAGGAGCGCGGCAGAGCCTCCCCGCGGACGCCCCCCGCCCCCTCCCCTGTCACAGCGCGGGAGTGCGGGCGTCCGGGCTGGGGCCCCTGCCTCCGTGCAGGGGAGCGGGTGCGCGTCCGCGGGGCGCACCCAGCGGGTAGGGAGGCACCTGCCTCGGGCTCTCTGGGCGCGGGCAAAGCTGGAGGCACGCGCTCGAGCCGGCGCCTCGCAGGCGTTCTCTTTTTTACGCCCCACCTCCACGCTGGGAGGGAGATCTGTGGGCATCTCCGTTTCAGAGAAGCGGAAACGGAGTCTGAGGGGGTGAAGTTAACTGCTCGCTCGCGATTACAGCTCAGTTCGCAGGTGATGGCGGTGGGATTGGAAGCAGGCGGTCCCGTCTCCCTTTGCGTTCCCATCTCTTTTTTTTTAAAAGTCAGGTTTATTGTAGTATAACTTACACCCTTTAAAACTTTAATGTGCTTTGTAATTTTTAAGAATTTACACCCCTTTAAGGCCAACAGGTCAGAGAGTTTTGACAGAAATATACAAGCATATGACCACCACAGTGGTCAAGATACAGAACGTTGCCGTCACCCCAAAGTGTGCTCTGGTGCCCCTTTGCCCGCCCCTCCCCCACCGCCCTGCTCTGGTAACCACTGATGATTTCTGTCCGCTACGTCTGCCGTCTCCGCAGTGTCATGTGAGTGCAGTCACACGGTATGTGTCATGCCTGGCTTCCTTTCAGGTCCCACATGTCTTGCTTTTGCTGCAGTTCCCCTTGGCAGTGTCTGACCACCTCCCAGGCCCCTAGACTTTGAGGAAAGTTTGTTGTCCCTGCCTGGGGCTAGTGCAGGCCTGGAAAGGAAGGATGCTTTGAAGGTGCCTTAGTCCATTCAGGCTGCTACCACGGACTAGGTAGCTTATAAACAACAGACATTTATTTCTCTTAGTTCTGGAAGCTGGGAGTTCAAGTCAAGGCCCCAGCATGGTCACCTACTGGTGAGGGCCAGGATGGCAGCCAGGGCCTTCTCCCTGTTTCCTCACCGGATGCAAGGACAACACCCCTCTGGGTCTCCTTTATCAGGGCACTAATGTCATTCATGAGGGTTCCATCCTCCTGTACTAAGCACTTCCCAAAGCCCTACCTCCTAATTCTGTCATCCTGGGCAATAGGATTTCAACCTGTGAGTTTTGGGGGGCACACAGACTTTCAGACCACAGCAGAGGGAAGGACAAGTTGACTCAAGAACCGGGGACAGGAGTGCAGAACAAGGGTTTAGGACATTTCAGAAATGCCACTCACATTTAGACTTTATCATGTAAGTCGTGGAGAGTGAGTTAGAGTTGAATGTTAGACCCTCCCTCAGAGCCCCAGCGTGCCCCAGGGGGCTGCCTCAATGTTAAAAACCTCAATGTTAAAAAAGGTTGTTGGCCAGAAAGGCTGAGTGTCCAGGCCAGCACAGCCTGAAAGCAGCACTTGGGTCCAGAGAGTTGGAGCGAGAACAGGAAAGCTTATGCATCAGAGTCTCCTTTGTTTCTCTGCGTGGTCTCCTTTGGTCCCAGTTCCACTTTTTCTGTTTGTTTTGGGGGTATCTCTGCCTTTCATGGAAGAGGCTCTCGAATGTCTGGCACCAGAAAGCCAGCTGTGTGGATGGGGCTTCACTGAGCGTCCTCCGTGGGTGATGTCACAGTTCCCACAGCTTAGCAGACAGGTGTCCACTTCATTCCCCCCGGTCAGCAGGGTCTCCTCGGTGCTTGGGTTCCCAGGGCACTAGGTCTCAGCTTCTCTCCTGAGTTACGAGGGGCCATCCGCCGTCCATGGCGCAAACACTGCTGGCCGTGCCTCTGCCTGGTCCTTGTGGATTTACATCTTTTTTTTTTTTTTTTTTTTTAATCTTCTATGATCACTTTAGAGGGGCTTGGGGAGGAAGCCATTTTTAAACCATGGTTGTGATGTTTTATTTCTTTTTTTCAAGACAATCTGAAGTCATCCCCACCCCCTCTGCCCACAGAAGGTGAAGAAGTTGAAGTTGGGACAATGTGCAGACCACCCTTTGGAGGTGTTTCATTACACAGGGAAGCAGGGGGGTGGCCCAGTAACCGCAAGGAGACATGGGGTCAAGGTGGGGGGCGATTGTTCGTTTAAAGATCAGCTGTCCATGAAATGACAGATTCTGTTTGTATGCTGATGCACGTCCAGTGGTCAGTGCAGGGGGGAGGGTACCTGCAAGAACAGAGACCTCGGGAAGGTGAGAGGATGGCCCAAGTGGAGGCTTTCATCTCTGTTCACGGAGCGAGAAAAGGAGTCAGGTGGTCCAGGTGTGGACAGGTTTCAGGCCAAGGGTGGGAAGGTCTAGTGGCCGGTGTTTCCTCAAAGAAATGTGAGGTCAGGGTCACCATGTGGGAGTAAGGGTGTGGGAAGGTTGGAGAAACAGAGCCTGTCACCTCTTAGAGAAATGGAGGAGAACTGCAGGGCAGTGTGCAAACCCCTTCAAGTTTTGTCGTCATGAATTTAGAATGAAGCCAGTCAGCTGAGGTGTGTGATACCCTCCCCTGAAGGCAGGTGCAGGACTCTTCCAGGCTTCAGGTTTTGCTAGGTGACTAGGGAAGAGGAAGAGGTGTGTTTCCAAGGGAGGGTATATGCAGGGATCAGACCCTCTCCTCCCTCCCCCACCCCAGCAGCTCCCAGGGCCCTGGGTACCTCAAGGCTAAAGGGGTTCCCAGCCTCTCTTGTAAATAAGCCAGGTGCCACGTGACAGCTGGTGCACAAATCTGCCCGAGCCTGAGAAACTCAGGGAGAATGTCAGAGAAGGAAAAAGAAGGGCTTTCCAGAGGCTGAAGTAGGGGACATTAATTAACCTTCAACCCAGAGAGCTGACCCTGCCCAATAAAGGACTCATGCCAGGGGCTGGGGCTCTGAATTCACTTCTGTACCTCAAATCTGCAGAAGTGCCAAGGCTCTACCCAGTTCTGAACTCATGTGTGCAAAAGTTATTTTAATTCTGACTTCAATGGTTGGCTTTATGAAAGTATTTCCTCTTTTTCTTTGCTCTTAGCTATATATATTTTCCTTTTTTCTTTTTTTTTTGGCTGCGCCATGTGGCTCACAGGATCTCAGTTCTAATTAGAGTTTTTGTCTTTTTTGGATATATGCCCAGGAGTGGGATTGCTGAATCAAATGGTAACTCTATTTTCAGTTTTTTAAGGAACCTCCATCCTGTTCTCCATACCCTCTCCAGTATTTGTTATTTGTAGACTTTTTGATGATGGCCCTTCTGACTGGTGTGAGGTGATACCTCATGGTAGTTTTAATTTGCATTTCTCTAATAATTAGTGATGTTTTTTAAAAATTTTATTTATTTTTGGCTGTGTTGGCTCTTCGTTGCTGCACACGGGCTTTCTCTAGTTGCGGCGAGCGGGGGCTACTCTTCGTTGCGGTGCGCGGGCTTCTCATTGCAGTGGCTTCTCTTGTTGTGGAGCACGGGCTCTAGGCACATGGGCTTCAGTAGTTGTGGCAGGTGGGCTCAGTAGTTGTGGCTCTCAGGCTCTAGAGCGCAGGCTCAGTAGTTGTGGTGCACGGGCTTAGTTGCTCCGCCGCATGTGGGATCTTCCCAGACCAGGGCTTGAACCCGTGTTTCCTGCACTGGCAGGTGGATTCTTAACCACTGCACCACCAGGGAAGTCCCAATTAGTGATGTTATTAGTTAGTACATCTTTTCATGTGCTTCTTGGGCACCTGTATGTATTCTGTGGAGAAATGTCTATTTAGGTCTTCTGCCGATTTTTTAATTTTTGTTGAGCTATATGAGCTGTTTGTATGTTTTGGAAGTTAAAACTCTTGTCAGTTGCATCATTTGCAGATATTTTCTCCCCTTCCATAGGTTGTCATTTCATTTTGTTGATGGTTTCCTTTGCTGTGCAAAAGCATATAAGTTTGATTAGGTCCCATTTGTTTATTTTTGCTTTTATTTATTTTGCCTTTCCTCCCCTCCATTTTTATCTCCTTCTTCCAGGACTCCTATTTTCTAAATGTTACCACTTCTACTTTTATCCTCCATATCTCTTAGCTTCTGTTTTATATTTTCTGTTCCTTTGTTCTTTCTTTTTTCCTTTTGGGGAATTTCTTTTTTTTTTTTTTTAAACGTTTCTTTAATTAATTAATTTACTTATATTTATTTATTTATTTATGGCTGTTGTGGGTCTTCGTTTCTGTGCGAGGGCTTTCTCCAGTTGCGGCGAGCGGGGGCCACTCTTCATCGCGGTGCGCGGGCATCTCACTATCGTGGCCTCTCTTGTTGCGGAGCACAGGCTCCAGATGCGCAGGCTCAGTAATTGTGGCTCACAGGCTTAGTTGCTCCGTGGCATGTGGGATCTTCCCAGACCAGGGCTCGAACCCGTGTCCCCTGCATTGGCAGGCAGATTCTTAACCACTGCGCCACCAGGGAAGCCCCCTTTTGGGGAATTTCTGTTCTTCCAGTTGACTAATTCATTCTTCAGCTATCTAATTCATCCATTCAAGAGAACGTTTAAATATTGTTTTTTAGTCCAATTATTACGTATTCAACCTAGTCTCTCTTATTGGTTCTTTTTGATGTTTCTGTTTTCTTGTTTTGTAGTTCCAATAGCTTCCTTATATCTTTTAACATGTTTATTAATCTAATTTAAAATTCTTATTCTGAAGATAATGCAGTGTGCAGCTTTTCTCTTGAAAGTGGTGGTGTCCTTAACCTGTGGGATCTGACTTGTCTCCAAGTAGATAATGTCAGAATTTAGTTAAATTGTAGGACACCCAGCTGGTGTTGCTGAATTGGTTGGTGTTGGGAAAAAAAAAAAAAAAAACAACCTCACATTTGGTGACCAGAAGTATCAGACGTGCCGTACCTGAGAGCAGAGGAGGTTGCCATACTATATCCTCTGGGTATATTCTGTTCTGTCCGCAGGCCCCAACCAGCTCAGCGCATGGGGAGTAGATAAACCCCAGAGGGAGGCTCCAGAAAAACACAGCCAACCACCCCTCGACCCACAGAACAACCCCTCCAGGCCTGTTTTCACACTGTGCTCTCCAGAGGGAAGCAGCATTAGGAGGGCTCACCCCTACAGTGTCATCCGTTAGGCCTGGTTGTTTGGAGGGGGGATGAGTAGGCAGTTGCCGAAATCAGTCAGTCCCAGCCTGTTTTTCTCAGCATCTCCCAAACGCAGGAGGTCTGGGCCGCCCTGATTTGGCTCCAGAGGCCTGGAGCGGAGATCAGAGTCAGTGGAGGGGTGGCAGCAGGTACTGCGTGTTCCAGCGCAACGGTGGGGCAGAAGCAGGAGCGAAGCCAGTCCTCCATTTCATCGTCCCAGTTCAGAGCAGCACGTCGTTCCCCAGCACCGCGGGAGACTTTCACACCCTCCCCTCTCCTGGGGAGGAGCCCTCAGGGCGCCTGACCCTGACCTAGCTTGGTATTTATCACCCCTGGTAAATGGGGATGTTACAGGCCTCTTCCACTTGATGACTGAGCATGTTTGTCTGGGCGGCCTTAGCACTTTGCACAGGGTAAGAAGGACCAATTTTTTTTTTTCCTTTTTAAAAAAATTTTTTTAATTGAAGTATAGTTGATTTACAGTGTTGTGCTAATCTTTGCTGTACAGCAAAGTGACTCAGTTATACACATATAGACATTTTTTTAAATATTCTTTTCCATTCTGGTTTATCCCAGGAGATTAGATAGAGTTCCCTGTGCTCTACAGTAGGACCTTGTTGTTTATCCATTCTACATGTAATAGTTTGCATCTACTAACCCCAGACTCCCAGTCCGTCCCTCTCCCTCCCCTCCCAGAAGGACTAATTTTATTTCTACACACGTGAGGCTTTGGAGTAAGACTCAGAACTCATATCCCCAGGAGATGTTTAGGCCCGGATTCACACAGAGCTGTTCGGCCCCATCTTTCCAGATGGAAGTGGTGACATTTGCTGATTTCTGGGTGAGCCCAAACCATGCGCCACAGAAAGTTTGTGTCTCCGCCTTCTGCCCCTTACATTCTGTGTTCCTGGGTCACCCCAGAGAGCCTGCACAGATGGTGTATTTACTTTGGGGTATGTCTTCAGGCGTGGGCCCCGTATTTCACTATAAATCTCCATGTGAGGAGACCCATGTCAGGCCCCACTCACCTGAACCCCGTGGCCAGAGCGTGGAGCCGCGCTGTGTTGCGCTGGCCTGAAATACAAGTGGGGAGGGCAAAGCTGGAAGTGCGATGAGTGACTTATTGTAGGTGGGTGACGTGAGTCTGTAGGGGAGCAGCCTCTTAGAGGAAACCATCAGCACTTCAGTGGGACTGAGCGGCCTCCACCTGCCTTCTTGTGGTTTTACAGAAAAGAGGAGAGGAGGTCGCAGAGGTTTCAGCGTGGGGGGGGGCGGGTGCCAGAGGAGCGCAGAGGATGCGACGTGCAGAGCCTTCCGGCCCCCGCCGCACCCCTTCAGCCTCTGTCTTCTCGCCTTGGAGGTCTCTGTCTGTCTCAGCTCCCTGCTCACGCCCTTGGGTGGCTCGGGGCCTTGGTCCCTCCCGAGGTCCTGGCTGGTGTGGGGACAGGAGCCTCCAGGAAGAGCTCGGGGGAGGAGTAGGATCATCTAAAAGGCCGTCAGAGCCTCTGAATTTAAGTATTGGCTGCAAAAAGAGAGCAGGCCGCTTCAGCTCCTAAAGGTGATTACGCTCAGGCCTGATGCTCAGAAAAACAGCTTTCACCGGAGTGGGAGGGGTCGGGGTGCCGATTCTCAGAAGCCAGGGCAAAGCAGGAGGTATTGGAGCTGCCAGCTAACCCACATGTAGCAGGGAGGGAAGGCCGAGGGTTACGGAAGGGGAGAGCATTCTCCCTGGGAAGTAAGGCCTTCTTTGGGTAAGCCCCAAAGGCCCTTTTCTCTCCCAAACGCTGAAGCATCCTCTTTGCTGGATGCGATGGTCAGGATTTTCCACTCTGACTCAGGGTGAGCAGAGCAGTTCTGAAAACGAGAAGTCTGAAGAAAGGCAGGCTGAGCAGAGCCAGGCCTCCATCGGCCCTGCCCCTGCTCCAGAGCCTGCTGTGGGGATGGATGTGAACTTGCTGCTGCTTTGAGGAGCAGCCTGAGTTCTGGGACCAGGTGGCCCTGCTGGCCCAGCCCCTCCACTCCTTCAACATGTGGTCCGCACCTCTTGAACACTGGCCTTGAGGGATGGAGGGAAGGCCCCCAATTTTCAGAACAGCTCCCTCACTTCTTTGGCCCAGAAATCATAAAGAAAAAGATTGGCAGATTCTTTTTCAAATCCAAAACTTCGGTCTTTACAAAGACACCATAAACAAAAAGTGAAATAACCCTCTGAAAGACACTATCACAATTATAACAGAAAAATGATTACTTTTTAGAATGTATAAGGCGGTCCTACAAATTAATAATAAGAACGGGCAAAGATGTGAACAGGTAATTTGCAGTACAAATTAATGTCAAAAAATGCAAAAAGGGGCTTCCCTGGTGGCGCAGTGGTTGAGAATCTGCCTGCCAATGCAGGGGACACGGGTTCGAGCCCTGGTCTGGGAAGATCCCACATGCCACGGAGCAACTAAGCCTGTGCGCCACAACTACTGAGCCTGCGCATCTGGAGCCTGTGCTCCGCAACAAGAGAGGCCGCGATAGTGAGAGGCCCGCGCACCGCGATGAAGAGTGGCCCCCGCTTGCCACAACTAGAGAAAGCCCTCGCACAGAAACGAAGACCCAACACAGCCATAAATAAATAAAATAAATAAATTTTTTAAAAAAATGCAAAAAGTGTTTAATCTCACAAGTTTAATCAGGGACATGCAAATTAAAACACTGTCATTTTTGCCCTTCAAATTATCCAAAATTAAAGTGACTATTAATATATATTGGATATGGTCACCTTATCTTTGATAAAGGAGGCAAGAATATACAATGGAGAAAAGACAGCCTCTTCAATAAGTGGTGCTGGGAAAACTGGACAGCTACATGTGAAAGAATGAAATCAGAACATTCCCTAACACCATACACAAAAATAAACTCAAAATGGATTAAAAACCTAAATGTAAGGCCAGACACTATAAAACTCTTAGAGGAAAACATAAGCAGAACACTCTATGACATCAATCACAGCAAGATCCTTTTTGACCCACCTCCTAGAGAAATGGAAATAAAAACAAAAATAAACAAATGGGACCAAATGAAACTTAAAAGCTTTTGCACAGCAAAGCAAAACATAAAAAAGACAACCCTCAGAATAGGAGAAAAATATTTGCCAATGAAGCAACTGACAGAGGATTAATCTTCAAACTTTACAAGCAGCTCATGCAGCTCAATATCAAAAAAACAAACAACCCAATCCATAAATGGGCAGAAGACCTAAATAGACATTTCTCCAAAGAAGATATACGGATTGCCAAAAAACGCATGAAAGAATGCTCAACGTCACTAATCATTAGAGAAATGCAAATCAAAACTACTATGAGGTATCACCTCACACAGGTAAGAGTGGCCATCATCAAAAAAATCTACAAACAATAAATGCTGCAGAGGTGTGGAGAAAAGGGAACCCTCTTGTACTGTTGGTGGGAATGTAAATTGATACAGCCACTATGGAAAACAGTATGGAGGTTCCTTAAAAAACTAAAAATAGGGCTTCCCTGGTGGCGCAGTGGTTGAGAATCTGCCTGCCAATGCAGGGGACACGGGTTCGAGCCCTGGTCTGGGAAGATCCCACATGCCGCGGAGCAACTCGGCCCGTGAGCCACAATTACTGAGCCTGCGCGTCTGGAGCCTGTGCTCAGCAACGAGAGGCCGCGATAGTGAGAGGCCCGCGCACCGCGATGAAGAGTGGCCCCCGCTTGCCACAACTAGAGAAAGCCCTCGCACAGAAACGAAGACCCAACACAGCCATACCATACATACATACATACATAAATAAAAAGAATGTAAGCAGACAAGAATAGCATTAAAAAATAAAAAATAATTTAAAAAAAAAAAAAAAAAAAAAAGCTAAAAATAGAACTACCATACAACCCAGCAATCCCACTACTGGGCATATACCTTGAGAAAACCATAATTCAGAAAGAGTCATGTTCCACAATGTTCATTGCAGCTCTATTTACAACAGCCAGGACATGGAAGCAACCTAAGTGTCCATCATCAGGTGAATGGATAAAGAAGATGTTGCACATATATACAATGGAATATTACTCAGCCATAAAAAGGAATAAAACTGAGTTATCTGTAGTGAGGTGGATGGACCTAGAGTCTGTCATACAGAGTGAAGTAAGTCAGAAAGAAAAACGAATACCGTATGCTAACACATATATATGGAATCTAAAAAAATAAAAAAGAAAATGGTCAGAAGAACCTAGGGGCAAGATGGGAATAAAGATGCAGACCTACTAGAGAATGGACTTGAGGATACGGAGAGGGGGAAGGGTAAGCTGGGACAAAGTGAGTGGCATGGACATGTATACACTACCAAATGTAAAATAGATAGCTAGTGGGAAGCAGCCGCATAGCACAGGGAGATCAGCTCGGTGCTTTGTGACCACCTAGAGGGGTGGGATAGGGAGGGTGGGAGGGAGACGCAAGAGGGAGGAGTTATGGGGATATATGTATACGTATAGCTGATTCACTTCGTTACACAGCAGAAGCTAACGCACCATTGTAAAGCAATTATACTCCAATAAAGATGTTAAAAAAAAAAAAAAAAATATATATATATATATATATATAGGGAATTCCCTGGTGGTCCAGTGGTTAGGACTCCATGCTTCCACTGCAGGAGGCGCAGGTTTGATCCCTGGTCTGGGAACTAAGATCCTGCAAGTTGGGCAGTGCAGTCCCCAAAATATATATATATGAGGGTCTGGAGAACTAGGTACTCTTATGCAGTATTGGTGGGAATTCATATTGGTATAGTTCTCTTTTTTATTGTGTTAAAAAATACATAACAAAATTTACCATTTTAACCCTTTTTAAATATAAGATTCAGTGGCATTAAGTACATTCACATTGTTATGCGACCATCACCATTATCATCTCCAGAGCTTTTTCATCATCCCAAGCTGAAACTCTACACCCATTAAACACTAACTCCCCATCCCCTTTCCTCAGCCCCTGACAGCCACCATTCTTTCTGTCTCTATGAATTTGATTACTCTAAGGACCTCATATAGGTGGAATCATAGAGTTCTTGTCCTTTTTGTCTGGTTTATTTCACCAAGATTCATCCACATCGCATGTGTCAGAATTTCCATCCTTTTCAAGGCTGAATAATATTTCTTTGCATGTGGTACCATCTTTTTGAAGGGCAACTTTGTAGTAATCACAGATTTCAGTGCCATATTCTTTGATGCCATTCCACTTCTAGCTATATCCTGAAGAAATATTTGCACATCTAAGATGAGACGTTCTCAAGGATATTCATTGGAGCATTGTTTATTTATTTATTTATTATTTTTTTGGCCACCCACCGCATAGCTTTTGGGATCTTAGTTCCTGATCAGGGATTGAACCCGTGCCCCCTTCAGTGGAAGCCCGGAGTCCTAACCACTGGACTGCCAGGGAAGCCCCTGCAGGTTTGTTTTAATAGCGAAAAAACCCCACAAATATCCATCAGTAAAGAGATGGGTAAAATATGGTCTATCTGTACTGTGAAATATATTGTAGCAATTCAGAAAGAAGCAGGGAGATATATATGTGCTGGCTTCAAGCTACATGAGTATGTTCTGTACAATTCCTTTTATGTATAATTTTTAAAGTATGTTTTTATATAATACATACATATGTAAACACATTAGAACAACCTGGTGGTAAATACACCAAACCTTTACCAAGTGACACAGAGAAAGATAAGTGTGGAGAGAGATTCCGAGGAGGGACACTGAAAAAGGACTTTCAAGTTTTATTCTATACACACACACACACACACACACACACACACACACACACGTATCCATTGATTGAGTCTTGACAACTGGATTACACTCACTGTTATTTAAGTAAAAAATACTGAGAAAATAGGAAATATGCTAAATTGAGTATATTTGGATTGTAGGGTTTTTTTTTTGTTTTTTATTTTTTAAATTTTTTTATTTATTTATTTTTGGCTGTGTTGGGTCTTCGTTTCTGTGCGAGGGCTTTCTCTAGTTGCGGCGAGCGGGGGTCACTCTTCATCGCGGTGCGCGGGCCTCTCACTGCTGTGGCCTCTCTTGTTGCGGAGCACAGGCTCCAGACGCGCAGGCTCAGTAGTTGTGGCTCACGGGCCCAGTCGCTCCGCGGCATGTGGGATCTTCCCAGACCAGGGCTCGAACCCGTGTCCCCTGCATTGGCAGGCAGATTCTCAACCACTGCGCCACCAGGGAAGCCCTGGATTGTAGGTTTAATGGGTGCTTTCTTTTTCTGTATTTCTCAAGTTAATTACATTGAGTATGTATTACATTCATAATTAGGAAAGCAATAAAACTATTTTTTAATAGCGCTTTTTAAAACCATTTTAAAAATTGAAGTATAGTTAATTTACAATGTTGTGTTAGCTTCAGGTGTACAGCAAAATGATTCAGAATATATATGTTCTTTTTCAGATTCTTTTTCATTATAGGTTACTATAAGACATAGAATGTAGTTCCCTGTGCTATACAGTAGGTCGTTGTTGTTTTTTTGTTTTTTTTGTGTATTTTTTGGCCATGCCGCCATGTGGGGTCTTTGTACCCTGACCAGGGATCGAACATTTGCCCCCTGCAGTGGAACCGTGGAGTCCTAACCACTGGACCGCCAGTGAATTCCTGGGTCCTTGTTTAGCAATAAAATTATTTTAAGGAAAACATGGTGTACCTGCTATGAATTATTATGCAGACATTAGCAAGATTGAAGTAAATGTATACATTGGGACATGTATACACAGATGTGTCTGTAGTGGCATAGAAATCCAGAAGGATACCTACAATGTGTATCCTTATGGTGTCCTTATGAACCAATAAGTAATGTCCCCATCACCCCTGATATAATTTCATTGCACTCATCTCCTTGCTAAGTTCCTGCTATACAGGCCATCATATTGATCTTGAATTTAAGCTTTCTTCTGCCGTAGGACCTTTGCACATGATGTTCCCTTTGCCTGGAACACCCTTCCCCCAGATACCATGAGGCAAGTCCCTCTTTTCCTCCAGACCTTTGCTCAAATGTCATATTATCTATGGGGCTTTCCCTGATCACCCAATGCCCTTTATTCTGCTTTATTATTATTTTTTTACTATAGCACTTTCCATTATCTAAAATATGATGTATTTACCTATTTGTCTGTCTCCTCTCCTCTTTAATGTAAGTTCCGTGAGGGCAGACTTGGTCAGTTTTGTTCATTTCTACATTTCCAATGCTGGAAACACAGTAGACGATAAATATTTGTTCAATGAATAAATGGATGAAAAAATAGTCTCTTTCAATGGTTTGCTCGGGGGGGCGTGAGAGAGGTAAGAGGGGATTTTTCACTTTTTACTGGATACTCCTATATATCATTGGATGTATTTTATCAAGAGCTTGTATCACTTTTGTATTTTAAAAAAAACAGGTAATTTTTTTAAAAATCACATATCCAAAATTTACTACTGTTTTGTCTGTTAACAGCTGATGAAGACAAGCCATAGCAGGTACCAGCTGACTAAGAACAACTTACAGAAGAAATATTTAACCTGAAAAGTCTTATCCATTTCCCTGAGTTGGAAAAATGTTTTCCTTTATATTGTTCTCTTTTGTATTTGTGTTGCTCTATTTTTTAAAAAATTTTATTTATTTATTTATTTATTTATTATTTATTTTTGGCTGCGTTGGGTCTTTGTTGCTGCGTGCGGGCTTTCTCTAGTTGCGGCGAGCGGGGGCTACTGTTCGTTGTGGTGCGAGGGCTTCTCACTGCAGTGGCTTCTCTTGTTGCGGAGCATGGGCTCTAGGCGCGCAGGCTTCAGTAGTTGTGGTGCGTGGGCTCAGTAGTTGTGGCTCACGGGCTCCAGAGTGCAGGCTCAGTAGTTGTGGCGCACAGGCTTCAGTAGTTGTGGTGCGTGGGCTCAGTAGTTGTGGCTCACGGGCTCCAGAGTGCAGGCTCAGTAGTTGTGGCACACAGGCTTAGGAGCTCCGCGGCATGTGGGATCTTCCCGGACCAGGGCTCGAACCCGTGTCCCCTGCATTGGCAGGTGGATTCTTAACCACTGCGCCACCAGGGAAGCCCCTGTGTTGCTCTGTTTTAGTAGTAGAATATCCAGACCCAGTTCATGACACTCCCTGAGGCCAGCAATGTTTCTGCCCTGCAGAGGCCAGGAAACCAAGCAAAATCAGCAGTGCCAGGTAGGGAGATGGGAGGGGTCATGGCTCTAACAAGGTTTCTCAAAGTGTGAGGGATGTTAACTGATTGAAAAGTTAAGTGGAAAAAGAAAAAAAAGTGAAATTGGAACACACTGGGTTGAACCACATTAAACCGGTTCCTTTAAGGCAGAACTTCTTGGAGTCTTCAAGATGGTCTCCAAGGGGGAGATAACAGACAACTTCCTGAGCTCACGTGACCACAGCGTCCTTTCACAGTGGTTGTAACGTTTGGAGGACAGAGTTTGGGAAACACTGATATCAGAAACTTGTGAAGGTAAAGGTGTTCCTTAAGAGGAGTCCCAGCTGGTGTTCCATGGTCAGAGGAGTAGGTGCTAGAATAAATCATAGGCGTTGACAGACCTACTAGCTGGAGAGTGAACCTCACCACTCAGCTTCTGATGACCACGAAAAAGAGGGGGAGATAAGGATGGTGATGGGATCGAGAAAGTATGAAAAAAGGAAAATCTCAAAACTTATTTCCCAGTTAGTATCGTTGCACTAAGTGCAAGATCCTTTCTCAGAAATCAACATTTATCTAAAGCTTCCATTTGGAGTTGGCTGGGCCTGATTGAAAGAGAGCCATGACTTGCCCCTTCGGATTATTTGAGGAATGAGCAGAGTGTATCTAAAATGAAGCTTGTGATGGGCTTCCCTGGTGGCACAGTGGTTAAGAATCCGCCTGCCAATGCAGGGGACACCGGTTCGAGCCCTGGTCCGGGAAGATCCCCCATGCTGCAGAGTAACTAAGCCTGTGCGCCACAACTACTGAAGCCCACGCACCTAGAGCCCATGCGCCACAACAAGAGAAGCCACCTCAGTGAGAAGCCCATGCACCGCAACGAAGAGTAGCCCCCGCTCACCACAACTAGAGAAAGCCCATGCACAGCAATGAAGACCCAACACAGCCAAAAATAAAAATAAATAAATAAAATTTAAAAAAAATAAAATGAAGCTTGTTGAGGTTCAGTAATCTTGTTGAGGTTCGGTAAGTCTCGTGAGATGTAGTTTCCATGGAAAATGAAACAGAGACTTGTGCAAAATAAGTCTACTCTGTGCAGTTTGGGAGTGCGGCCTGACTTCAGGGGAGGAATGACTTTGCTGGCCCTTGGACAGGGGCCCACTTGTTGTGAACACTGCTGGTGCTGTGTTGTCAGTGACTTCAGTCCTCCTGGAAGCCTGGGGGTGGCGATAAGGAAGCTGAAATACATCTCCCTTCACAATCCCCCCTTTCCTCTCCTGAAGCCACAAACAGGGGCCCACCCATCTGCGTGCTTGTGCACATGCGCACACCTTTTTCTCTAGCATTTTTCACTGTCTTGAATGGCGTTCCGTGAGTTCCTTTCTCCTTCATTCTGTTGAACTACTGCATTATCATCATTTAACCACTCCCCTTTGATGGGCGATTAGCTTGTTCCCAATTTTGTCATTACAGTAGCATTGTCAGCACTAGGCAAGTTTTTCCATTGTTTTAAGCACTTCACATGTGATCCTCATAACTACTGATAGGTATAACTACCCCATTTTTATAGGTAAGGAATCTGATGTACTGACAGGATAAATGAGTTGCCCAAGGTTACAAGCCAGTAAGTGGTGCAGGCACATATGAACTCAAGTAGTCCTGCCTCCAGAGCAACACTCTGAATCATTACATTAGTCATTTTTACACTGAGGGCATATTATCTTTTAAATTGAATAGACCTAACTTCATGTAAAATCCGCTGTGCCGTTCTCATATTTTTCATTTCACTGAGAACTGGCAAAAACGTATCTTGGAGTGGCAGCAGGCTACAGACCAGCCCCTGGGACCCCTGCTTTCAGTATACCAAGCAAGTGTTCTTTTAACACATCTTTGCACACAGGTGTGAGCATTCCTTCAGGAAAGGTAACAAGAAATGTATTAACAGAAACTCTTCTTTTATCAAATTCCTAAGTAAAAGGGAAACAGTGAAGATTACAAGTGGGGGGTGGTTAAGTGGCAGCTTGTTCTGCAGACTCTGGCATCTCAGGGCACATAATGATGTGCAGTACAAGCAGTTCTGATAAACACAGGGAATCTGCTTTCCAGAGATAGCACAGGTCCAAGATTAAGTTTAAAATAATTTGCAAGGCTGACCCACATATACTTTGGACACCAGCCTAACAAGTCACAAAGGTCCCATAAGCATCCCTCTGTGTTATTGTTTCTGAGGTTATAAGGGGTGGAGAGGTCCAGGGAGACATTCTCTTAAAGGAAGGGCGGGTGAAGTATTTGCACCGTGGGCTGTAACGGAATATACATGTATCTCCCTTCCCATGGGCTCTTTAACATTTGGACCAACACTGGACTTGAGAACTATATTCCTGGCAGTTGGATGAGAAGCTAACTGGACAGGGAACATTGAGATGAGTAGGTGATAGGACTGTGAACTCTCTTGGCTTGAGATACATGAACGAATCTTTATCATCTATCAACTCTCCCATCCCTTTCTAGGTCATCCCAAAGTTCCACTCCTAATCACATTTCCCTTCTGCATTGCTGACCCCTCAGTCAACAGGAGTCAGCTGGAACCACAAACCACAATTGGCCTGTTTTATTCAGTGTAGAGCAAGGTTTGAGGCCAAGAGTGAAAAACCGACTTCCAAAACCAACTGATAGCACAGGTTGTTGAAGACCAACACATTTAGAGACTTCTTGCTCAGATTTCAGGTTGTGTACAGAGTGAGTTTGCTGAGATCCATGAATACCTTAAGGGATCCCTACAGATAGGAAGAGATCCTGAGAGAATTAGAGCAACAGCTGAAACCTTTTTTCCTCAAGGGAGTCACAAGACTGCAGACCTGCGAGCCTGTCAAGTCAGTGATTTGGGAGAAAGGCCAACACAACTGTGGGAGTCCTATCGCCCAAACCAGCACTAGTCTTCACTTACTCAGGTGAAATGATTTTTCAGGTTTATTAAGTGTAAAGTGTAGGAAAGAACTTTTAATCCTCAAAACCCAGCTTTACCAAGTAAACGGCCTAAATTATTAAATATTCAGCAAAACACCTGTCCTGCAAGCAGCAGTTTGAGGGCAAGGAACCTAATAAAACTTCATGAATTTTCTGAGCTATGTCAGAGTTGACACTTGGATTCCAGTCCTTGGTTTGCCTGTAACAAAAACCAGGCCTTGAGCAAGTCAAAACACTGGGACTGGGACGGATATAACCTTCCAATCTGACAGTGAATCTAATGTGTTCCCTTAAGTCTAAGGAAGGGTTTTTAAAGGCTTGATGTTTCATTACCACTTTTAATGGTTTAATATAAGCAGTTTCCCCCCTTTCTGGCCCAAGTTTTTACCACTCCAAGGAGTTGAAGCATTAAGTCTAAAATTAAGAGCTACCTCATCTAACTTAACCAAGAAAACCAGGTTAAGTATTCCAATTTAGTATTTCTAGGACAGAAGTTTAAGAAAAGCTACTGCTAAGGTAGAGTTCCTAAAATTATGCACCGAGCACCTCTCAGGTACACCTGGAGTTACCAAAAGTGTATTTCTAGACATGCTTGGCTTTCTACATTTTTATAACGCACCTCTGATTCTTACCCCTGACATTGCTCTTGCGGTTACACCAGCTTTAGTACCCGAAGAGCTACTTCCCTAGCATAGTGCAAAACTGAGATAACCAGGAGGGCTTCCAACTCCTCCCCGACTTGCATGTCCCTCCACTCACCACTGTTTTGTCCCAAGTTGAGAACGACCACTGAAGTTACATTACAGCGAGTTGACTGTGAAGGAGGAAAAAGTTCAGAACTTAGAGTATTATTGTAAAAAAATAGAATACCTTGTGCCCAAAAAGATCCTTACTCCCTCAGTTTTCTATCAGTATTGGAAACATACTGCCTAGTGTTTATTGGTATGGCAGCACAAAAACTCCTTGTGTAGGGCTTAGACAAGATTCTTACCACGACCTGAATTAGAGAATCTACTTTACTGGAGCAATCTTACCCTTACAGTGAGGCAAAGCTGTCATTAGGAACCAGTTATGTTAGGAACCACCTTAATTTGCTGCCTAACACGCCCAAGTCAGCAAGCTGCCTTAGGTTAGTATACCCTTTTAACTCAGGAATTCTTTCACGCAAGTTGTCTCTCCACCTTTGTTGACTCGGGCTCCACTGGGTTCTTGGCTCAGTTCACATAAAGTAGAATTAGGGTTCTATATCGTTATCTAAGGCTGAACACTTAAGTGTATTGCACTAGAGAGAAAAAAAGCACAAGAGATAGTCAACAAATAATCACGAGATTGAAAGCACAGTTGAGCAGCCTGGACCACCATCTGAGGTGGAGGCACACAGGCAAGTTTGCTTTCTCTCAGTATGCCTCCATATTCAATAGTTTTAAATTCTTACACTTTGAAATGGTTTTAATGACACCAGAATCCTAACTTGTAAATGATCTTGAACAAAGGACAAAGTCCCTACACCTTGGCACACCCAATGTTTATCAAAGTCAAGTGACTTAATTTTGGTCACATGACAACCTCAAGTTAAATCCCTTCTTTGAACACCACTTTAATCAGTTAGGAGTCCCCACCATCACTACATAATTTCAGGACAAGAGACACCAAATATGCTACCATGCAACAAAACCTTTATTAACATTTTGAACAAGTTTAGCTATTACTGAAACTATCTTAAACTGGGGCAAATAGCTAGAGTGCAGAGTGATGCCATCATTGGGCATTATGAATGCAAGACTGAATAATTAACAGCCACCCCTCAGACGGAGGACCAGGTGCAGGGTCGACTCTTTCTGGATGTTGTAATCAGAAAGAGTGCGGCCATCTTCCAGCTGTTTGCCTGCAAAGATGAGCCTCTGCTGGTCAGGGGGGATGCCTTCCTTATCCTGGATCTTGGCCTTCACGTTCTCGATGGTGTCACTGGGCTCCACCTCCAGGGTGATGGTCTTGCCGGTCAGGGTCTTCACGAAGATCTGCATACCACCCCTCAGACGGAGGACCAGATGCAGGGTCGACTCCTTCTGGATGTTGTAATCAGAAAGAGTGCGGCCATCTTCCAGCTGTTTGCCTGCAAAGATGAGCCTCTGCTGGTCAGGGGGGATGCCTTCCTTATCCTGGATCTTGGCCTTCACGTTCTCGATGGTGTCACTGGGCTCCACCTCCAGGGTGATGGTCTTGCCGGTCAGGGTCTTCACGAAGATCTGCATACCACCCCTCAGACGGAGGACCAGGTGCAGGGTCGACTCCTTCTGGATGTTGTAATCAGAAAGAGTGCGGCCATCTTCCAGCTGTTTGCCTGCAAAGATGAGCCTCTGCTGGTCAGGGGGGATGCCTTCCTTATCCTGGATCTTGGCCTTCACGTTCTCGATGGTGTCACTGGGCTCCACCTCCAGGGTGATGGTCTTGCCGGTCAGGGTCTTCACGAAGATCTGCATTTTGACCTACAAAGTAAAATGTTAATGTTTCACCTCAGGATTTTTTACTGTTTTCATGGCTAATCAATTCTTTACAACGAACAGTTTATTATTCCCAAGTGCCTTAACTGCGTTCATGACTCTCACAAACCTCCCCCAATTACTAGACTAACCATTAAGTCAGTCACTGAACACAAAATTCCTTAGTCAAGATGGCAACCTAAACGGGATGGAGAATCGAAAGTGCTTTCTGAGATTAACATCCAGCTCTTTCTCCCTTAACTGCTGCAGATATTTCGTTAAGATGACCCCGCCCCAATTTCCCCCAAGCCTAGTATCATGGCGGCATTAAAATAAAAATCCCGGTTACACGGAGATACGGTGCGACACCTTCTCCACGTCGGGATTCAAATTAAAACGTTTCCAGAAGCCCCAGCCGACTACCTCTCTTCCACCTTCCCCCCCCCCCCCACAAACAGACACGATGGAATCTCCATCGGTTAATTATCCGTTGGCCTCTGCGGGCTCGCGCGCCAACCGTCCCGCTCCCCACCGGTAAACAAGGCCCGCTCTTCCGGAAAGGCCGGCGCCGCGTCACCTCACCTCGCCTCCCCTCCCCCACCCCTCCCCGCGGCCTCCGAGCCCCCGCCCGCTCGCCCTCACGGACGCCCCCCCTCTCCAATTCTCCCGGCGCTCGTAGGCCGTGGGCCAGTACCTATGAGCGACTCCAAAGATGCTGCGAATTCAACTACGCCAAGTCACCTCCACCGGATCACAGCAGGACCCAACAATGCCACTCGCCTCTGAACGCTGCGGCTCGGCGGGGCCGAAATTTATGCAACGTCTGTTGCGTCACTTATCACTCTTACGTAGGCGCCGTGTCCGTGCGCCGCTGAAAGTAGTTCGCTCGGCCCCACCTCCCGCGACGCAGTTAGGCCCTTCGACTGAGCCCTAAATTGCTTAGAGCCGAGCAAAGGATCCTAACAAATCAGCTCACCTCTCTTCCAGGTGATCCTTCTCCTCCTTTAGGAAAAGGTAGGAAAATTATCGGGCGGATGAATTCGAGTTAAGGGGGCCTTCCTCGAAAGCTCTGGAAACTTCCTTGCGGCGCCGGCGCTGATTGGTGAGGCGTGTGAGGCGAGGCCGGCGCTGATTGGTGGAGAACGCGGCGGCTCGGCTGTTGCTGGGCTCTGGCTGGAGTGGTTCAGAGCCGACGTTGCTTAGTAACTGAGTGCGCGTGCGCGGCAGAGGGGCGCCTTCGGGAGAGAAGCGTACTTCCGGCCGGGGGTGGAGGAGGGGATCTTCGCTCCTTCCTCCAAGGCCCCGACCCATTAAATGTTGTGTTTTCAGGGCTTTGGTTGGGACAGAGCGGGCTCCGCGGCGACTTTCCTGAGAAGACCGGCCGGTCCCGGTCTGGAGGTGCCCAGGCGCTGGGCGGCGGGGCCCGCAGTAGTTTTTCCCGGTGTCTGCTCTGAAGCATAAGCCCCCCTCACACTGGCCTGTTTTTATTTTTGTTCTTGTCTGGATCAGCGTTGCGGAGCTTTAGTCACGCTTTACAGTTAGGGTGCTTTGGTCGTGCTCTGAGGAGACGAAATCTAGACTCTGTCGGTGGACTCTGCTGAGCCCCGGTTTCTCCCCCAACCGAGGAGGACCCCTCCTCCACCGCCGAGCTCCCCGCTCCCGCCCCATACCGCGGAGGTTCCTCCTGAGCTCTCTCATCGCGGAGCACCCCTCCCCCAGCTTCTCCCACGGCGAGGCCTCCCCCACTCCCCATCCCCCCATCGCGGAGGACACCCCCCCCAGGATCCCCACCCCAACGCACACTGCGAAGGCTCCCTTCCTCTTCCGCATCACGGAGGCCCCGCTCTCCCCCTCCCCCAACGCGGGGGGGGGGGCCCGCCCCATCACCCTCCAGGTGACCCGGCGGCCGTGCTTAGATCTGGCACCGACCAAGCCTGCACATCCCTTTCCCTCCTTGCAGTTTGTCCAGACTCTGGTAGGGAAAGAGAGGGACTGTGGATTAGGGAGCCGAAAACCCACTTGGAGAGACAGAGAATCCATGTGCGAGAAATAACTAGTATTTTCAGTGTCCCATCAATGTGTTGGTTGTGCACGCGACCGTAAAGGTGGGCCTAACCAGCTCGGACTGGTTTCCGCGCACCGGGGGTATGGCCGCTCGTCCGCAGGGAGATAACCCAGGGAACGTAAGGCAGGCGTGTTTGGATCCGGAGCCCCGCAGCCCCGCGTCTAAGTCATGCAGGTGGAGGCGTAAACAAACATGCGAGCGGCTGTTTGTCACGTAATAGCAGCCTCCCTAAGTTAAGAGGTGGTGTAAAGATGTGCACATGAGTACCAACTGGCTAGCTATCACTTAGAAAAGGTCGTTAGTCATTAAATGACATCTCTAAGCTTAACATTAAGACTATGTCGGTGGAGCTGCAATGTGACAGGTTTATGCGTTAACGCCTAGACAGCTCTGAATTTATTAAAACTTGGTAAGATCTACTTACAGGAATAATAGGAGATGGAAATAAAGTTTCTTTAAGATCATTTGGATTGGGAGGTAGTTGATAAAATGTTTATTGCGCAAAGTATAAATTTTCATTTTCGTTAACCTGACAGTGAGTAGTCTGAACTTGTTTCACCAAATCGCAGTTCCTCCTGAGTCATACAAGTGAATTGTAAGAATGATCTAGAATGGAGATCTCATGGTTTGATATGATGACTTGGCTGGGAATTCTAGCAGTTGCCAGAAATAAGTTAGTTACACACCTTCCTGGTTTAATGTTTTACCGAAGGGCATTTGGTAACCTCAACACAGCAAACTGGTTTCAGAAAGGAGGCCTGTGCCTTCCTTGAATAATAAAAGCAAGATGAATTTTTTATGGTATGTTTATACATAAAACTTTTAATAATAGCATCATTTCTGGTGATAAATTGTAAAAGGTAATTGGTAAACAAATTAAAGACTAGATGGGCAAAATCCCCCAAATCAGGAATTTGGAAATCTAGCACAATACTTGGTATTGTGCTCAGTAAATGTTTGTTCAGTGAAGTGCAGTTTCCCTTTTGTTCAACTGGGAAAAAAAACCCCAAACAAACAACTGTGACAGCCTTAGACACTTAAAATACAAAACAGAAAGACAGTACTTATTTAACATCCATAGGCAAATAGTTTTTGCCTAGGCAGTTCCTTTGAAAAAAACGAAGAGGATTTGATTCTGAGCTTCAAAGTGATGTTTTACTTAGCTAGATGTCTTTTAATAAAAATCTGTGAGAAAACTGTTTCCAGTTATAAATTCACAATTGTTTTCTTGACATTATCAGCTGATATTTAAAATATGGAGTTAGTCTGTGGTTTGTCATTTCCTTGTTTGGCAATTTATCTCGACAGAATTATGAGACTAATTCCTAATTTCTTACCACCGAGTTAGAAACTTTGATATTGAATGTCCAAATGAACACAGAGCAAAATTCTAAATTGTCTTTACACTGGGCCTCAAAATTACAAAAATCTGTCCATTTAAATATAGGTACTCAAAAATGTTTTTACTGTGAAATATTACATACATATATGAAAGTTGTAGGTAATATAATAAACACCATATAACCACCACCCAACTTTATTAAATCTTAACATTTTGCTATTTTGCTTCAGCTTTTTATTTTTAATATATAAATTTATTTAGTTTATTTATTATTTTTGGCTGCGTTGGGTCTTCGTTGCTTTCTCTGGTTGCGGCGAGCGAGGGCTACTCTTCGTTGCGGTGCGCGGGCTTCTCATTGCAGTGGCTTCTCTTGTTGCGGAGCACGGGCTCTAGGCGCATGGGCTTCAGTAGTTGTGGCACGTGGGCTCAGTAGTTGTGGCTCGTGGGCTCTAGAGCGCAGGCTCAGTAGTTGTGGCTCACGGGCCCAGTTGCTCCGTGGCATGTGGGATCTTCCCAGACCAGGACTCGAGCCCGTGTCCCCTGCACTGGCAGGCGGATTCTTAACCACTGCACCACCAGGGAAGTCCCAGTATTAGTCATTTTTGGACTGGCTGATTTCACTTAACATAATGTCTTCAAGGTTCATCCGTGCATGTGACAAAATTTCCTTCTTTTTTAAGGCTGACTAGTATTCCATTGCGTGTATAGAACACATTTTGTCTATCCATTCATCTGTCTATGGATATATTGGATTGCTTTCACCTCTTGGCTGTTATGAATAATGAACTGCTGCGATGCACACGTGTGTGCAGATATCTCTTTTTAAGACCCTGCTTTCAGTTCTTGTGGACAGACACTCGGAAGTGGGATTGCTGGATCTTAATGTGACAAAATTTTTAAGTTTTCGAGGAGCCTCCATACTGTTTTCCACAGCGGTTGCACCACATGCCCCCCCAAAACGGCACAGCCACGATTGTTCCACTTCCTCAACAACATTTGTTACTTAAAAAACAAAAAAAAATGGTGGCTGTCCTCACGGGTGTAAGATGATATCTCCTTGTGACTTCGATTTGCATTTCCTTAATGATTTATTTTTTACTTTAAAATAATTACAGATTCACAGGAAGTCGCAAAAATAGCAGAGAAGTCTCAATGTACCCTTCACCCATTTTCCCCCAGTGGTAACATCTTACACAACTGTAGTACAATATCAAAACCAAGAAATTAACACCGACCGGTGCAACGCACAGACCTTTATTCAGACTTCAGCAGTTTTACATGCGCTTTTGTGTGTGTGCATAGTTGTGTGCAGTTTTATCACATGGGTAGTAGATTCATGTCACCCCCACCACGGTCAAGATACAGAGCTGTTTTCGTCACCACGAGTATAACCTCTTGATACCGCTTTATGGTTGGTCACAAGCTTCTCCCACCCCTTCCCCCCAAGCCCAGGCAATCATTAATCCATTCTGCACCTGGATAATTTTGTCATTTTGAGAATGTTACATAAATGGAATCATACGGTGTGTAACTTTTTGACATTAGCTTTCGTCTAAAATTCATCCAAATTGTTGAATATATATTCATAGTTCATTCCTTTTTGTTGCTGAGTAGCATTCTGTGGTATATGTGTCCCACAGTTGGTTTAATCATTCACCTACAGATGGACTTTTGGGATGCTTCCAATTCTGGGCTATTACAAGGCTTAAGCAACAAAAATTCAACTGAGTAATGGCTTTATTCAACAATTTGTGAATCAGGCAGCATCCCACCTAGCAATAGAAAGGAGCTCTGTAGAGCTGCAGAAAAGGAAAGGTTTTTATTTTTTTGGCCACTCTTCGCGCGGCATGGGGGACCTTAGTTCCCCGACCAGGGATCAGACCCGTGCCCCCTGCAGTGGAAGTGCGGAGTCTTAACCATTGGACCGCCAGGGAAGTCCTAAGGAGAGGTTTTTAAAGCCAGAGAGGAAGCAGAAAAAAGGAAAGAATTAGCAAAGCGTACCTTGTTTTAGGCGAGGATGTCCTCCTAAGGTGAAGGGAAGGGGTGTACCCACGGATGACCTCCTAGTGCCTACTAGGACATTCCAGGTTGTCTGGTTAAAGGTCACATTCCCGGGGAAGCTTGGAACTGCAGTTGGGTTAGGTATTAAGTCTTGGTTTGCTGCCCTGGGGCCTAACACGAGTGACTGCATTTGGGGCATTTTGTCTCCTTTTAAATTTTTAGTTTTTTGTTTTTTATTTTTGGCCACACTGCGCAGCATGTGGGGTCTCACTTCCCTGACCAGCGACTGAACCCACACCCGCTGCAGTGGAAGTGTGGAGTCTTAACCAGTGGACCGCTAGGGAAGTCTCTTGTCTCCTTTTTAACACAAGCTTCTGTGATCATTCATGTACATTTTTGTGTGAACATATGTTTTCGTTTCCCTGGGATGAATGCTCAGTACTGTAATTGCTGGGTTATCTGGTATGTGTATGGTTAGGTTTTTAAGAAACTGCTAAGCTATTTTCCAGAGGGGCTGTATTATTTCCTCTCCCATCCCCAGTGTCTGGGAGACGCAGTTTCTTTGCATCCTCACAGCATTTGGTATGGTCACTATTTTTTATTTTAGCTACCTAATACTTGTGTAGGGATATTTCATCATAGATTTAATTTGCATTTCCCTAATGATTGATGATGTTAAACATATTTTCATGTGCTTATTTGCCATGTGGATATCGTTTTTGCTGAAATGTCTGTTCATGTCTTTTGCCCATTTTGTAATTGGATTGTTTGCTCTTTTACTGTTGAGTTTTGAGAGTTCTTTATGTGTTCTAGATACAAATTCTTAGAAGAAAATACAGATATTTTCCTCCATTCTATAAGTTGTCTTTTAACTTTTTTTTTTTTTTGGCTACACCACACAGCATGTGGAATCTTAGTTCCCCAGCCAGGGATCGAACCCTCGCCCCTTGCATTGGAAGTGTGGACTCTTAACCACTGGACCGCTAGGGAAGTCCTGTCTTTTCACTTTCTTGATGGTGTCTTTTGAAATATAAGTTTGTTATTTTGATGACGTCTCAACACCCTATCTTATATCACGCTTACCTGATCTCTTCCACAATCACCTCCATTTCACTTAAGCAATGAACCTTGACATCACCCGAAACTGACTGAACTGTGCTTTCTTAAACCCCAGTATTCAACTCTCAGAGCCCAACCTCTTGCCTGTCTAGCTGTCTTTCTACCTTGTTTGCACCTGCTCTGTAAACCTTCTAAGGCCTGCAGTTCCCCAGTTCTCTGTTTTTTCCTCTTAACAGCATCTTTCACAGAGCAAAATTTAAAAATTTTGATGAAGTCCAATTTATTGTTTCTTTTCTTTCTTTAATGGATTGTGCTTTTGGTGTCATGTCTAAGAGCTCTTCACCCAGCCCTAGATCCCAAAGATTTTCTTCTGTGTGTTGTTGTTGTTTTTTTAAATTATTTTCCCTATCGGTTTAGCATAGATTTGTTTGTTGTTGTTATTGTTGTTTGGGCCGAGAGGCATGGCATGCGGGATCCTATGCGTGGAGTCCTAACCACTGGACCGCCAGGGAAATCCCATTCTCCTGTGTTTTTTCTACATGTAAATCTATGATTCATTTTGAGGTTTAAGTTGAGGTTCATTTTTTCACTTTTGGATGTCCAATTCCTCCAGTTTCTCCATGGAAACACTATCTTTCCTCCATTGAATTACTTTTGCACCCTTGTCAAAACTCAGTTGGCTGGACTTGTATGGATCTATGTTAGTTGTTTGTTTGTTTTTCAAGTTGTTTGTTTGTTTTTCAAACTAGTCCCTTGCCAATAATAATTCTTTCTTTCTCTTCCTGAAGGTAACACAATGCTGAATTCGATGTTTATCAACCCCAGGAATCTTTTAAGACTAATAATATAAATTTTTGTTTCCGTAAATATTACATGTTGGTATAGATTGACTGTGACCCCCCAGAATTCATGTGTTGAAACCTAATCCCCAATGTGATGGTATTTGGAAGTGGGGCCTTTGGGGGTGATTAGGCCATGAGAGCAGAGCCCTCAAAAACGGGGTTAGTGCCCTTATAAAAGATCCCAGAGAGCCCCTTTGCCCCATGTGAGGACACAGGAAGTGGGCCTTCACCAGACACTGAATCTGCCAGCACCTTAATGTTGGACTTCGCAGCCTCCAGAACTGTGACAGATACATTTCTGTTGTATATAAGCCACCCAGTCTGTGATATTCTCTTAGAGCAGCCTGAATGGACTGCGACACCTGTTCTTAGACTTTACGTAAATGATGTCATACTCTACATATCATTCTACAACTTCCCTTTTTTAATATCGTTTTTGTGATTTAGCTGTGTTGATAAATCTAGTTCAACTACTTTAGCTGCTATATAGTATTCTGCTATGTGAACATATCACAGTTTAACATTAGGGTATTCCTAGTTTTCACAGTTACAAACAAAGCTGCTAAAAGCATTTTAAAATTTTATTTTACATTTATTTTATTTTTAAGAATTGTGGTAAAAGACACATAAAATTTCCATCGTAACCATTTTATGTACACAGTTCATTAAGTGCATTCACATTATTGAGCAGCCATCGCCACCATCCATCTCCAGAACTCTTTTCATCTTGCAAAACTGAAACTGTACCTCGTAAACGATAACTCCCCATTCCCTCCTGGCCCTGGTCCCTGGCAGCCACCACTCTACCTTCTGTTCCTATGAATTTGCCTACTCTAGGTACCGCGTGTAACTGGAATCATACAGTATTTGTTCTTTTGGGTCGGGATTATTTCACTTAGCATAATGTCCTCGAGGTTCATCATGCTGTAGCATATGTCAGAATTTCCTTCCTTTTAAAAGTTGAATAATATTCCACTCTATGTATGTACCACATTAAAATATATATATATATATATATATATATATATATATATTTATTTATTTATTTGTTTATCTAGGCTGTGCCAGGCATTGTGGTGTGTGGGATTCTTTTTTTTTTTTTTTTTTTTTTACTTGTGGCGTGCAAACTCTTAGTTATGGCATGCATGTGGGATCTAGTTCCCCGACAGGGATCGAACCTGGGCCCCCTGCGAGCATGGAGTCTTACCCACTGGACCACCAGGGAAGTCCCTGTACCACATGTTGTTTATCCATTCATCTGTTGATGGACTCTTGGGTTGTTTCTATCTTTTGGCTGTTGTGAATAATGCTGCTATGAACATGGTGTACAAATATCTGTTTGAGGGGCCCTGCTTTCAAATCTTTTGGGTATCTACCCAGAAGTGCAATTGCTGTATCACATGGTAATTCTGTTTTTAATTGTCTGAGAAACTACCATACTGTTTTCCATAGCAACTGCATCATTTTACATTCCCACCAACAATGAAAGCATTCATGTATATTCTTGTATGGATGTGTGAAAATGTCTCTAGGAAATATACCTAGGAATAGGATTGTGGGATATAGCTTAAACTCTACTAAACTTTGCCAAAGTGCTCTCCAAGTGATTGTGCTAACTTACACTCCCTCCGGAAGTGTAGGACAGTTCCCACAGTTCTGGATCTTCCGCAGCACTTAGGATTGGCAGACTCTTAAAATTTTGCCAACCTGATGGGAAGACTTTTTTTAGAAAACAAGATTTACAAAGTCCCCTTCAGTTTACTTTATAAATATGAACCTATTTGTTTTCTGATGGGTTTTGACTACAGGGAGGGAGACACCCCTGAGGCAGGTCTGACATCTGGTAGATTTGGCCACGAGAGGTCCGTTGGTGTGAGGCTCTAAGGAGCCTCTTGGGAAGACCTGTATGAGGCAGTGAAAGGTGGCTTGTAGCTGCTGATGGAGGGTGTGAGGATGCAAAGGAATGTTGGGTTAGCTCCTACAAACAAATTGCCTTTGCAGTGTTTGGTGATTTATTTATTTTTTATTTTTTAAAAATTTATTTTATTTATTTTTAAAATTTTTGGCTGTGTTTGGTCTTCGTTGCTCTGCGCGGGCTTTCTCTAGTTGTGGTGAGTGGGGGTTACTCCTCGTTGGGGTGTGTGGGCTTCTCATTGCAGTGGCTTCTCTTGTTGCAGAGCACTGGCTCTAGGTGCGAGGGCTTCAGTAGTTGTGGCACGTAGGCTCGGTAGTTGTGGCACACGGGCTTAGTTGCTCCGCGACGTGGGATCTTCCTGGACCAGGGCTCGAACCTGTGTCCCCTGCATTGGCAGGCAGATTCTTAACCACTGCACCACCAGAGAAGCCCCTGGTGATTTATTTATTTAACATCTTTATTGGAGTATAATTGCTTTACAATGTTGTGTTAGTTTCTGCTGTATAACAAAGTGAATCAGCTGTAGGTATACATATATCCCCATATCCCCTCCCTCTTGCATCTCCATCCCTCCCATCCTCCCTATCCCACCCCTCTAGGTGGTCACAAAGCATCGAGCTGATCTCCCTGTGCTATGCGGCTGCTTCCCACTAGCTGTCTATTTTACATTTGGTAGTGTATATATGTCAGTGCTACTCTCTCACTTCGTCCCAGCTTACCCTTCCCCCTCCCCGTGTCCTCAAGTCCACTCCCTACGTCTGCATCTTTATTCCTGTCCTGTCCCTAGGTTCTTCAGAACCATTTTCTTTTTTTTTTAGATTCCATATATATGTGTTAGCATACGGCATTTGTTTTTCTCTTTCTGACTTACTTCACTCTGTATGACAGACTCTAGGTCCATCCACCTCACTACAAATAACTGGTGATTTATTTTTAATTTAAAAATTTGGTAATTATGTCAGATTTGTCAGTAAATCCTTTTAGGAACCTAAGGCAGTGTGCTGCAGCAACAAGCGCATGAGATTTGGAATCAAACACGACTGTGTCAGATTCCCAGCTTGATTTCACACCAGTCCTATGACTATGTGTATTTTACTCGCCACTTTTTAAAAAAAATATTTATTTATTTATTTGGCTGCACCGGGTCTTAGTTGAGGCACTCAGGATCTTAGCTGCGGCATGCATGCGGGGTCTAGTTCCCTGACCAGGGATTGAACCCAGGCCCTCTGCATTGGGATCGCAGAGTCTTAACCACTGGACCACCAGGGAAGGCCCTCACCACTTTTAACCTTTAACTTCCCTATCTGTAAAGAAAAATTGTGGACTAGGTGTCTTCCTAGCTTGTCAGATTGTGGTGAGTCTTAAATCTAGGCAAATCGCTTGGCACTTGGTGCTGAGAAAATGTCATTTCCACACCTTTCTCTTTGTCTTTTTGCTTGGTTTCCTTTGCCAAGGAAAAATGAAAGCTGCCCTTGGAAAGACTGTTATTTTCTTTTTTTCCCAATACCTTTCTAGGGAATTCTCAAACTTAGTCAATGAACCAAGAAACTGAGGCTTAGTGTATCAATTTCTCAATCTGTTAGAAAATTGTTTTAGAAATGACTTATCCAGAAATCCAGAAATGACTAGGCAATAGTTGCTATTATATCCTTGGATAAATAAATTAATCTTAGCACCATTCCCTTAGACTTAAAGGAGTTATTCTTCATTTCTTTTTCTGATTACCATCGACTGTTTCCCAATTTGTCTTTCAGGGTCCAGAACTGATTCTAGGATTTAAGTGACATTTTAAACTTTTATTTATTGTGTTTAATATTTGCTGTCAAGTGAAAGAACAGAATAGCTAGACAAAAGACACAGATGGTTTTTTAAGTTGATGTGTTATTTTTTTTTTTTTTTTTTTTTTTTTTAGTTTATTTATCTATTTAATTTTGGCTGTGTTGGGTCTTCGTTTCTGTGCGAGAGCTTTCTCTAGTTGGGGCAAGCGGGGGCCACTCTTCATCGCGGTGCGCGGGCCTCTCATTGTCGCAGCCTCTCGTTGCGGAGCACAAGCTCCAGACGCGCAGGCTCAGTAGTTGTGGCTCACGGGCCTAGTTGCTCCGCGGCATGTGGGATCTTCCCAGACCAGGGCTTGAACCCGTGTCCCCTGCATTAGCAGGCAGATTCTCAACCACTGCGCCACCAGGGAAGCCCTGATGTGTTATTTTTGTTGGCTGTGTCACATTTAAACATAGATGAGATTTATTATGGGATCTGTCTTGAAAGCAGCCCTTTGCCCCTATTTTGCTGTCATAGGGTTGGCTAGTACATCTTCTGATACTTAATACAGTCTCTGATACATAAAGGAATTTCCTTATCTCACATTCAAAATGCAGCAAACATGCATATTAAGTCAGCCTTCATATCAATCAGTTCTCATTGCTGTGTATTTACAGCAACAGATTTCTAATCTATTATCATAATCTCCTCCAGGCAACTGTGTCTGGGCACCGTGGACTCTTGAAGTTTGAATGTGAGCCAAGAGAAAGACTAGGTGTATTGGTTTATTCACTCATTCAGCAGACATGGGTCCAGCAACTTCTGGGCATGGGAGGCCTTGGGGTAGCTGACTAGGGTAGGACATGCGCCCCACCCAACGGGGTCATGGTCTCAGCACCAATAAGGGGTCGTTGTGATGCTGAGAGCAGTTACCTTAAAGAGTTGTTGGACGACTCAGTGAGTTAATTCATATAAAGGGCTGAGAAGAAAGCTCAGTGTATAGGGGGTGCTTGATAAATGCTAGCTACCGTTATCAATCTTAAAAGGCAAAAAGGGCTTAGTGGTTAAAGTACAGACTGGACTGGGTTGAGATCCTGACTCTACCATTTGCTCATTGTATGACTGGGGGTGAATTACTTAACTTCTCTGGGCCTCAGTTTCTTCATCCATATGGTGGGAATAGTAATAATACCTAGCTCAGAGACTTTTTGCGGGTTGAAGGAACCTGCCTTGCAAGGTTAGTTTCTACAGGGAGAGTGCTTCGAACAGTTTCTGGCACATAGGAGGCACTCAGTAAATGTTAGCTGTATAAACAAGGAGAAGTACATGGACTTCTCTGGGGGCACAGAGGAGGAAGGAGCAGTCCAGCTGCCTGGAGGAGGGTAGCAGAAGAACCCGAAAGTTACGACTGAGGTATTATTTAGAAGCCCAATCACAGGAGGAGGAAGGATTGTCCAGAGAGAGGGGAGCAGGTGAAAAGTGAGACGGCATGGTGTGATGAAGAAATGGTGGGTGCCTGTGCATGTCTGGGATTCGGGGGCTTCAGGTGGGAAACAGGCTGGAGAAGCAGGCAGAGGTCAACTCCCCAGCAACTCCACTACCTCCAGTTGTACTGGCTATCCCAGCTGTTTCCCACTTCTGGACCTTTGCACTTGGTGTTTCCTTTGCCCACAACTCTTCCAGGGCCACTTCTGTCTTTCCTTTTAGGCAATGTAAACGTCACCTCTTCATAAAGGCCTTATCTGACATCCATTCCTCCTGCCGGGACTCAATTGCATCATCTTGGTTATTTCTTTCAAAACGATTTCATGTTTCCTCAATCCATAATTATATCGCATACGTGGTTATCTCTTTATTCACTTCCTCCACTGGAGGATAAAGTCTGTGAGTGAGGTACAGATCATGTCCCTCTGGTTTATCACCATACCTCCACACTTAGCCAGCTAGCATAGAGCCTGGTACATAATCAGCACTCAGTAAATATTTGTTGAAAGAATGAATGACTAATGAAGGACCTGCCTTGCCATGCTGAGGACTTTAGATTCTTCCTGCAGGTGTTCTGCATGGGAATGACATTATCAGATTCCTATTGTAGAATGATAACTCGGTGACATCGTAGCAGGTGAATAGAAGGGGGATGAGATTAGAGACCAGCACTCCAGAGATGGTGGCCGATGGTCAAGCAGGAGATGATGAGCATCTATAAGTAGACCAAGTCAACAAAATCCAGCATCCCTAAAGAAAGTGGCAGGAAAGAACCAATAAAATTGAATAAAAACAGAGCATTGTTTACTTATACTTGGTCCTTGTTTCCGGAAAGGACCAAGATGACTGACTTAAATGTTTATAATGTAACAAAATAAAATGAAAGAAAGATAAATGGATGGAGAACTTATAACAAAAGGAGACGAAAAAAGAGAAAATGAACTTAGGAAGAGATTAGAAAGTGCTGGCTTTGAAGTCTATCCTTTTGCTAGAGGTGGGCCATAGATTTAGTATTTTGGTAGTTTTTTTCTCCAGCCAGTGTGGAGAGAGAGACACACAATCAATTACATGCATAGTAAGTCCTTGTGATAAAGTGTAATACATCTGTACAATGGAGCACTACTCAGCAATAAAAAGAAGTGAGCTATTGATACACATAGCAACAAGGCTGAATCTCAAAATCATTATGCTGAATGAAAGAAGCCGGACCAAAAAGGGTACAAACTGTAGGATTCCATCCCATATAAAACTGTAGAAAATGCAAACTAATCTACAGAGTGAGAAAGCAGATCAGTGGTCACTTTGAGGTGGGGCAGGGAGAAGGGATGAGGTGGGATGGATTATAAAAGGCTGGAGAAACTTTGGGGGCAGGGTGAGGAAAGTGTTTATTGTCTTGATTTTGATGATGACTTCATGGGTACAAGCATGTATCCTAACTTAACAATTTGCATATTTCAATTAGGTACAACTTCTTGTGCATCCTGTACACTTCAATAAAGCTATAAAAAAGTTAAATTAGATAAACATCTGGCAAAGCAGTCCCTGAGAGCTCAGGTAAACCCTTGATGAGCATGGAGGTATCTCAAGAATTTAAAGTAAACTGACTTCAGCAATAAAAATTTAAAAAAATATATTTTTAACAATAAATATCAGTCTCCTTTTATAAAATATAAAGATATATTTACCCAGTTTGAGACCTCTTAAATTACATTAATGTACCAGACATTAGTGTTACCCTAATAGACCCCCTCTGTTTGAATTTATTTGACCTCAAACAGAAACTAAAGCACAGATTCTTTAATTACTTTGGAATTAAGTGCTGCCCTTTGAATCCAAACAGACGTATTGTCAGAGGCTGTATCAGAAGACATTAATAGTAATGAACCTGTAGTGACCAAGGGTCACCCTAAGTAATGAATGCCTCAAGCAGGACGCATATCTTTTCCATGTTTTCCCATCCTGTTGGGCATATAAGTTATGCTCCCTTGCTACATGATGTTGAGAGGAAGCACCTCCCAGATGCAGATTTAATTCTCATGGCAACTTTTCCAAAGACTCTTGTCTGTAGGCTATGAATAGCAGATTAAAAATAATAACAACAGTAATCAGTTTATGCAATTCTGAAGTAGAAGTCTGTGTGTGTGTGTGTGTGTGTGTGTGTGTGTCTTTCTTAGGGACCAGAAAATACTAAAGGTAAGAGGAATATGACCACCCAGAACTGCTTACGTTAAAGTGAAAATGATTACATTTATGCTGATTGTTGTGCCAGGCCCTATGCTTAGCATTGTATCCTTTAATCTTTACACCAAAATAACTTCCCAAAGTAAATAATGTGATTATGCCCATTTTATAAATACTTGGGAAGAAAAAAGATAAGTGGCCCACAGTCACACAGCTAAGAGGTGGCAGAAGTGAGATTTCAACCCAGGTTGCCTGACTCCAAAGCCTTAAACCTGAGGCTGATTTTCTCCAGTGGTCCTTTAGGGTTATTAGAAATAGTCTGCAGATTTACTGCTAAACTACCTAGTAGTGGCCAAAGCAAAGAGGGAAACATGATTAGGCATTTATCACACTGCCCCTAAGACACAGACAAATTGATTCAAGAGAAACAGCAAGTTTCCTGCGAAAAATGTCTTCTATAGGTTCTAACGAAGAGTATGCCCTGTGATGAATAGATAAAACCTTCCATTGCATCCCTCCGGGAGAGAGAATCAAGAATTTTACTACAGGGACTTCCCTGGCTGTCCAGTGGTTAAAACTCCGCACTTCCAATGCAAGGGATGTGGGTTTGATACCTGGTAGGGGAACTAAGATCTCACATGCTGCGAGATGCGGCCAAAAAAAAAAAAAAAAGCAGTTTCAGTACAATAAGATGAATAACTTCTGGGAATCTAATGTAGAGCATGGTGACTATAGTTAATACTGTATTGTACACTTGAAAATTGCTAAGAGATTAGATCCTAAATCATCTTAATTTAATCATCCTAAATCATCATGCTATATATCTTGTACTTACATAATGTTACTTGTCAATTATATATAAACTGGAAAGAAAAAAAGAATTTCACGACAGCTACACCCTATGCTGGCCCTTGATACAGACTTGTGCCCAGCTGTTCAGCGAGGGTCCAGCCCAGTTGTCCAAAATCTCAGATGTTTTTCAGGGAAAACATATCTGGACAGATAGAGGCCACATGCCCTCTGGTCAGTCCATCATCACTACTGTGTCTCAAGAACAGTCTTGGCAGCAAAGAATTGGTCCTGGAGCAAACCCAAATGTCCTTAGGTACTCAGGGCTGTCCTCAGTTGCACCCCACCCACATATCTCACCAGGCCAGTCATCTGCGCCCCCAGCACACGGCAGAGCTGAACAGCTCCGTGTCTGTCCTGAAGTATGCATCATCAAGTGGAATAGAAAACGTGTCGATAAATAACTCATGCTGTGTGAGAAACACTGTACAGAGGCGCTTATGAGAAGCGCGGGTGACGTAAAGGATGTGCTCAGCCCCAGCTGGCAGAGGTGGGGGAGTTCTCCCTGGGCAGACCCTGGAGTGGGATTCACCAGCACGCCAAACCGCCTGCTCAGCACGATACCCACGTGGGCTGCCGAGGCCCGGAGGTTTTGCCGTTTATCGGGAGGCCTCCGCATCTCACCACGGCCGGATTCCCTAGCTGGCTAGATGGCTCTTCTGATGCTGCTTCTGCGTTCGG
Organism: Balaenoptera ricei; assembly: GCF_028023285.1. Classification (NCBI taxonomy): domain Eukaryota; kingdom Metazoa; phylum Chordata; class Mammalia; order Artiodactyla; family Balaenopteridae; genus Balaenoptera; species Balaenoptera ricei. The sequence goes on from NC_082658.1 coordinate 61,601,203, forward strand.
GCCTCCCGGCTCCGCGCTGAGCACAGCGCAGTGTAGACCGGGCACGTTCCACTGCTGGGGAATCCAGCAGCTCACTCGCTGCCTGTCGCTCCTCTGCTTCCCGTTGTTCCCAAAGAAGATCCAGAGCCCTTGCCGTGGCCTCCCTTGCAGCTCCGCCCCCGCCATGCGCCCCCCAGTCGCTTCCGCCCCGCCGGGACGGCCTCCCTTCCGCCTCGCGGACTCGCCGGGCCGCGCTGGTCTCGGGGCCGGGCCTCGTCCGCCTGCTTGGCCTGCTCTTGCTTTATTTCTCGCCGTTCAGGCGTCAGCTCCGGAGTCCGCTCCTCAGAGAGGCCTCCTCTGACCACGCTGCCGTACTACACTGGAATGTTCTTGTGTTGCCTTCAGCACACTTACCGATGCCTGAACTTGCTCGGCACATTCGTTTTTTACCCCCCCTACATCGGAAGCCCCAGGAGGTCAGAGACTCTGTCTTATCTTGGTGCCCAGAGCGATGCCTGGCACCCAGCAGGCGCTCAGTGGGCATCTGCGGGCTGTCATGCTCCCTCCCAGACCAAATGGGTCGATGTCCGGGCCCAGTGGAGGGCGCTGTGGCACAGGAGGCCGTGGGGCTCCTGCGCTGTGCCTGGATGAGGCCTCCAGTGCACGAATGCTGTCCCCCGGACCCCAGTGGACGTCAGCAGGGACCAGTGACCCATCTGGTGCAGAGTCAGTCCCTTTGCTCCAAGGACACACGTCTGCTTCTGGTTTCAGCAGTCACGCCCTCATCTGGCTCACTGGGAGGACCTGCTCTGCTTCCAACTCCTGAGTACATCCCAGAACAGAAAGAAAAGTGAACATGTAAGATGGATAGATATTTGGGATGTAATGGAGGAAAGAAGGGTTTAAAGCACTCTGTCCACAGTCCTGAGACTGACTGAATTAATGTGGGATAGAGAAGCAGGGTCCACAGGAATCCCAGGGAAGGCTCTAGGAACATGAAGAGGTCTGGCCACCAAGGGGAAGAGTTGGGGTTCAGGTCCCAGGATAGCTCCAGAGAAACCCCAGGCACTAGAAACAAGGTGTTTCCAGAGGAAAAGAAAGCTCTCACCTGCTTTGAGTGTTTTGTTTTTTTAATAACAAAAGCAAACGTTCATTATTACACATCTACTGAAAACAGAAACAGTTATGGCCCAATAAACCAGCCGCTAAACAAGCTGGAATAAGAGAAAAAAAACTGATTAATTTGCCCAAACAGAGAAACATACCGTGTTTTAATTTTTCTTTTTTGGCCACGCCACGTGGCATGTGGGATCTTAGTTCCCACACACACCCCTTGCATTGGAAGCATGGAGTCTTAACCACTGGACCGCCAGGGAAGTCCCCCATACCATGTTTATGGATTGAAGTGCTCAATATCGTTAAGAAGGCAGTTCTCCCCAAGTAGATCTATAGAGCCAATGCAGTCACTACTGAAATCCCAGCAGGCTTTTAAAAATAGGCATTGATGACCTGATCCTAAAATTTACGTGGAAACAGAAAGGACCTAGAATAGCCAAAGCTATTCTTTGGGAAAATAATAAACAAAGTTGGAGTACTTAGCCAATTTCACACTTACTGTAAAGACATAATAAAGACAGTGTGGTGCTGGTATAAGGATCAACATAACATAACAGAGAGTCCAGAAACAGATCTTCCCGTTTGCTAACAAATGATTTTCTCGAAAGGCACCAAGGAAATTCAATGGGGAAAGGATAGTTTTAAATAAATGGTGTTGGAGCAGTTGGATATCCATATGCAAAATAAATCTTACACCATACACACAAATTAACTCAAGATGGCACATAGAACTAAATATAATGAAAAACTAGAAATCTTCCAAATGAAAAAAACAATTTTGTGTGTGACCCTGAGTTAGGTAAAGACTTCTTAATTATGACATCACAAATGTAATCCATAAAAGAAAACACTGATAAATTGGAATTAATTAAAATCAGTCTGCCCAAGCCCTCATATAGAAATATGATGGATAACGTATTTGCAAATACGACTCTAAAAATCATTAGGTGATGAAATACTATTCTCCCTGGGAAATCTTGAGGGATTGTGGCCAGTTTTTTTTTTTTTTAATTGATAAGCACTAGGCAAATATTTCTAGAACTTAGGAGAGCTGTAGCTACATGTCGCAACTCAGAGAGCTTGCCTGGGGTTTTTCAGAAGTCTCCTGATCATTTGTATGATCTTGTTCCTTTCATTCATTCAGCAAATTTACTGAGTGCTTACTATGTTCCGGGCATAGGTCACGGCCCTGAGGACATAACAGTAAACAAGACAGATGGAGTTCCTGGTCAAGGAGCTTAGTTTCTAGTAGGGAGGTAGACAACAAAACCAAACCGTCTTTAATGTGTTAGGTAGTGATGAGGGCTGAGGGATAAAGCAAGGGTTAGAGAGACACGCAGCTGCTCTTTTACATAGCACGATGGCCCCTTGGAAAAGGTGGTTATTTGAGCAGACACCTGCTTAAGGTGAAGGAGCCCGTCATGCAAATAAGGGGCAGAGAGTGGTGGTGGGGGTTAGTTTCTAGCAAAAACACAGCCAGAGAATGCTTGTTGAGGTCCAGGGGTGCGAAGGAAGGTGTGACTGGAGCTCACAGGGAGAGGGAGTGGTGGGCAACGAGCTGGGGCTTGTTGTGCGGATTGGTTTATTGGCGGTGGTGAAGAGTTTGGATTTTATACTAATTTTTTTTAAAATTAATTAATTTATTTATCTATTCATTCTTGGCTGTGTTGGGTCTTCGTTTCTGTGCGAGGGCCTTCTCTAGTTGCGGCGAGCGGGGGCCACTCTTCATCGCGGTGCGCGGGCCTCTCACTGTCGCGGCCTCTCTTGTTGAGGAGCACAGGCTCCAGACGCGCAGGCTCAGTAATTGTGGCTCACGGGCCTAGTTGCTCCACGGCATGTGGGATCTTCCCAGACCAGGGCTCGAACCCGTGTCCCCTGCATCGGCAGGCAGACTCTCAACCGCTGCGCCACCAGGGAAGCCCAATTTTATCCTAATTTTGATGCGAAGCCCCCAGTCTGTCTTGTTCACTGTTGCATCCCCAGGGCCATGAATCGTACCTAACACATAGATATCAGGTTTGTTTGGGTTTTTTTCCCCAAATCAGTCTGTAGATTTAATGCATCTCCAATTAAAATTATAACAGGATTTTATGGGGACTTGAAAAGCGAATCTAAAATTTATATGGGGACTTCCCAGGTGGTCCAGTGGTTAAGACTCCACGCGTCCACTACAGGGGGCACGGGTTCGATCCCTGGCTGGGGAACTAAGATCCCGCATGCCGCTCAGCACAGCCAAAAATAAATAAATAAATAAATAAATAAAATAAAATTTATATGGATGTGCAAAGGGCCAAGAGCAGTCAAGACATTCCTGAAGAACCAAGATATCAAGGCTTTATTACATTTTTGTTTTTTAATTTGGTTGCGCCATGCGAACTCTTAGTTGCAGCATGTGGGATCTATTTCCCTGACCAGGGATCGAACCCGGGCCCCCTGCATTGGGAGCACAGAGTCTTATCCACTGTGCCACCAGGGAAGTCCCTCAAGCCTTTATTACGTTTTAAAGTTATAATAATTAATACAATGTGATTGGCTCAGGATCAGTGAAACAGACTAGGAGCTCAGAGAAAGAGCTGTGCATATATAAAAGCCTAATATACATACATTGGGTAAAGAAGGGACTATTGGAAAAAATGAAAATAGATTCCTATTCTACACCACACCCAAAACTAAATTATGGGTGAATTTAGGCCTTAACTGTGAAAGGCAAAACTTTATATTTTTTAGAAGGAAATCTAGGCAAATATCTTTATGACCAAGGTAAAGAGCTTTGGTAAATCTTTCATAAATTCAACTACATTAAATAAAATTGGGACTTTTGTTCATCAACATACCTAATAAAGACAGCAAAGGGACTTCCCTGGCAGTCCAGTGATTAAGACTCGTGCTTCCAGTGTAGGGGGCATGGGGCTTGATCCCTGGTTGGGGAACTAAGATCCCACATGCCGCGGCGGCCAAATAAATAAATAAATAAGCAAAAAAAGACAGCAAGAAGACTGGCCATAAACTTGAGGAAGAGACTTGCAGCACATAATTCACAAGGGTCAGTATCTAGCATGGGGCTCTCCAATAGCATTCTGCAATGATGGGAATATTCTATATGTGCACCATCCAAGAGCCACTGACCGCACGTAGCTATTGAACGCTTGAATTATGGCAAGTGAGACTGAGAAATTCAGTTTTGTTTTAATTGTATTTAATTTTAATTGTAGTCACATATGACTAGTGGCTACCATATTGGATAGCACAGATCTGGAATATATAAAGAACATAGAAGAGGAAATAGGATGGAATAAACATACAAAGTTGCTCAACCAGATCAGGAATAAACAAATTAAAACCAAGATGAGATACCACTTCATAACTTCCAGATGTGCAAAGATTAAAAAGTCAGACAATAGGGACTTCCCTGGTGGTCCAGTGGTTAAGACTTTGCCTTCCAATGCAAGGGGTGTGGGTTTGATCCCCGGTCAGGGAGCTAAGATCCCACATGCCTCATGGCCAAAACACCAAAACATAAAACAGAAGCAGTATTGTAACAAATTCAATAAAGACTTTAAAAATGGTCCACATCCCCCCCCAAAAAAAATCTTAAAAAAAAAAAAAAGACAATATCTGCTGTGGTGAGAGTTTAAATTGTTACAACCCCTTTGGAAAACAAAATTGAGGAAATGTATATCCTAGACCCAGCAATATCTCTTCAATTATTATAGAAGAAAATTTGTCCTTAACCTGGCCAGTGGGGTGACATAATTCACAAACAGGTAGCATTGCTAATAAAATATTTAAGCAGTTTTATGACAGATCATAATCAAATTAAGATCTCTTCTGAGACACTAGATATCCATATACTAAATCGACTGTCAGCTATCAATCAAGAGTCTAAAGATCTTTAATTAGACTTTTCTTTTGTACACAATCTAACTGATTGTATTACTGTGATGCTAGAGCAGTGATTACTGTGATGATGTGATTTCTAAGAAACTGGGCTTAATCCCCATTCCTACCACAGAGCTCCTAAAACCCTAGGAATTTTCTAAGTGATCAGAGTGATAGAGATGTCTTGTTGTTCATAACAAGCCCCTTTTAAACTTCCCAGAGTCTGTGTTAATGAGGCGACTTTTGGAAAGGCCTTAAATTTGGGGGCTGATTGCCACGGGAATCAACCGTGTGATTAGAAGGTTGGAAGTTACAGCCCTACTCCCCCACCTTGGGGGAGGGGAGAGGGGCTGGAGGTTGAATTAATCATCAGCGACCACTGATTTTATTGATCATGCCTACCTAACGAAGCCTCCGTAAAACTCTCTAAAGTGCGGCGTTTGGGGAGCTTCTGGCTGGTGAACAGTGGAGGTGGGAAGAGCGGCCCCAGAGAGGGACGGAGGTCTGCACCCCTTCCCACACGCCCTTGCCCTGTGCATCTGTTCCACCTGGCTGCTCCTGAGATACATCCTTTCTAATCAACCAGCGGTCTAGTGAGTAAACAGTTTTCCTGAGTTCTGTGAGCCAATTGAACAAATTAATCAAACCCCAGGAGGAAGGAGGTCATGGGAACCTCGGCTTTATAGCCAGTGGGTCAGAAGCACAGGTGACAACCTGTGCTTGGAATTGGTGTCTGAAGTGGGGAGGGAAGGGGACCATCTTGTGGGACTGAGCCCTTAACCTGTGGGATCCGATGGTAACTGCAGGCAGATGGTATCAGTGTGAGTTAAATTATAGGACACCCAGCTGGTGTTGGAGAATGACTTGGTAAAAGACCCCCCAGACATCTGGTGTCAGAAGTAATGAAGTATGGAGAGTAGAGGAATTTTTTCCTTTAAATTACCTAGTCAAAACAAACAGACAAACAAACAACAAAAAAACCCAAAACAAAACAAAAAAACAAACAAAAAAACCCCGAAAAAAAAAAAAAAAGGGAATTCCCTGGCGATCCAGTGGTTAGGACTCTGACCTTTCACTGCCAAGGGCCTGGGTTCAATCCCTGGTCAGGGAACTAAGATCCCACAAGGCGAAAAACTAAATAAATAAATTGCCTAGTCATTTTTCCCCCTTTAAGTGTTTCTACCAAGAGAGAAATCTTTGGCTTGGTCCATCAGAGACCTTTGTTCTTATAGCAAGACTATAATAAAACTTTGGCATGTACTCATAATCAAGTTGTCTTAAAAGATTTATAAACACTCTATCCTAGAGAATCCCTTGCATACCTGCCCCAGGGGATATGAACAAGAACGTTCACAATAGCAAAAACTAAACATGTTTCTCTATCAATAGTGAAATGGACATTGTGGGATGTTCATATGATGAATACTAAGCAACACTGAACATATATCAACTCCAACTACACATGTCAACAAGGATGAATCACAAAAGACTAGTCTCAGCAGAATGCATACAGTATTATTCCACTTACATAGAATTCAAGAACAGACGAGACTAAATAGCGTCCTCTTTAGCTGTACATACACGTGTGATAAAGATTAGCACAAGAGTCAGGACTGTGGTTACCTCTTTGGGAGCAGGGAGGAGGACGTTGGGGACATCCGCGAAATGGATATTGGGCATTCTTTTTAGTAATATTATTTGAGCTGAACGTATGCATTATGTCCGGTAGTTACTATGACGATAAGGAGCTACTGCGGCACGGGCGCGGGGACCACAGTCAGGAGGAAGCCGCGCCCTGGGGCGGGACTGCGGGCAGGTGTGGGTGCAGGTGCGGGCGCGGGGCCCCTGCCCTCGGAGCAGGTTCTTCCGGTGCTAGGCCCGGGGACTGCTGCAGCTCAGCCTGTTTACCTGGAAACAGCTGGGCCGTATTTATGGAAAGGTATTTATGGGCAGCTAGACATGCCCACTGCACCCCTGGGCGCTGGAGGGCTGCCCACCACCTGCCCCGCCCTGACTCGGGACAGCGGGGCCCTGAGGGGTGTCCGGGCGGGGGCTTCGGTACCACGTGAAACCCAGTAAGTTAAGGAAGGAGCAGCTGCTTCCTCGAAAAAGAAGAAAGAAAAACAAAACAAAAATAAGGAGCTGAAAAAATCCCTCTTGCTGCTGTGAGGGAGTAGACGGGGAGGCGGGGGATGTGGAAGCAGGGAGCTCTTCGGCGAGGCTGTGCAGCGGCTGGGACTCCGTGAGTGCAGGGGACGTGGGAGGGACTTTAGGGCCGCCAAGGCCATGGCCCTCCCCTCTGGCGGGAGCTCTACCGCCTGCTGGCCCTGTGAGCCTGAGTCACTTACACCCTCAGTGTCCATAGCAGAAAAATGTGCACGCTAACCGTGCCTGCCCTGTGCCGAAGTGCCTCTCGGCACAGCGCCTGTACTCAGGACCGTCCCAGGGCCACCGCGTGGGGCTGCCCCGGAAGGAGGGGAGATTTCTCTAACCCAGCAGCATCAGTCAGCTTGCCAAGCCCTGTGCCTGCCAGCTTGTGTGCCCGGAAGGAAGAGTCTTCTCGTTCTGATCGGCACAAAAGTTAGTGGTGGCCCTGCATATGCTCAGAAAAGAGAAGTTACCACTGGCATGTTCGTAGGAGGGAGGGATGTAGGTGTTGATATCAATGGCAGCAAGGAAAGCAATAGGCCTGTCCCAGGAGCTGAGAGATTTGGTTACCCCTCCTGTGGTTGAGAAGGACGCCATCCTAACCTCTGTCAGGTGCTTTCCCCATCTGCAGGTAGCTGGAAAGCTTGCGGGTAGCCTCCTGCGCGCCTGCGGGTACAAAATGATGCCTTTGACAGTGGGCACTAACTCACCGAGCCTGTGCCTACCTGGTCTGTACGACACAGGGACTCCTGCCCCCTGGTGGCCAGTACGGATTCTGCACACTGCCTGGAGCTAGAACAGCCAGGCGCCTTCACTCTCAAGCACAGGCAAACCATATCTGAAAAGCACGTTTGCCTCTGGAGGGCAATGTTATTTACTCTCTTATGCTTCTATATTTCTAGCAGTTCTGGCCGAAATCATGGGAACTTATGCTTTAGAAAAAAGCCAATCGAACACACTGTACTATTTTCAGATTCCTTTTTCCTGAAATCCTGTACAGATTTGCCAGGAGTTTTTGTGTTTTCCCTTTAAAGTTGAGTGTTACCTGTCCCCTTTCTGCCAGCACATTACACGCTGGACTTGTTTCTCCACATCTGGGGTCACCAGAGACCTTGTCATGTTGGTTTTAGGGGCTAGACTAGAACCAAAAAAGCCCACTTAAATTAAAAAAAAAAAATTATGGTAAAGGGAATTCCCTGGCGGCTCAGTGGTTAGGACTCCGCACTTTCACTGCTGGGGCCTGGGTTCAATCCCTGGTCAGGGAACTAAGATCCTGCAAGTCGTGTAGCATGACCAAAAAAAAAAAAAAAAAAAATTATAGTAAAATATACATAAGATTTACCATTTTAGCCATTTTAAAGTGTACAGTTCCATGGCATTAAGTACATTCACATTGTTCTACAACCATCACCACCATCCACCTCCAGAACGTTTTTCATCTTCCCAAACTGAAACTTGGTACTTATTAAACAATTACTCTCCATCTCCTAGAACCACCATTCTACTTTCTGTCTCTATGATTTTGACTACTCTAGGTACAAGTATGTACATTTTTGATTTTCACAGGTGGGCTTTTATATTATGACTCTGCTGTCTTATTATATATCCACACTGTGCAAAATGAGAAGTTCATTACTTTATATATTTTTAAAAATATTTATTTATTTGGCTGCGCTGGGTCTTAGTTGTGGCACACGGGATTTTCGTCCCATCACTTTATATTTTTACTTGTGCTCTAAAATCTAGGAAGAATTTTTTATTGTGGTAAAACATACATAAAATTTACCATTTTTTTCCTTTTTTAAGTGTATAATCCAGTGGCATTAACTACATTCACAGTGTTCTGCAACCTTCACCACTATCCATTTCCAGGACCTTTTCATCATCCCAGACAGAAACTGTACCCATTAAACAATAAGTCCCCATCTTCCCTCTCCTCCCCAGCCCCTAGTCACCTCTCTTCTACTTTCTGTCTTTATGATTTTGAATCCAGGAAGAAGTTAATGTTACTTCCTTTTATTTCTTTTTCTTCAATCAGAGAAGAAAAAGTAATAAAAGGAATACAAATTGGAAAAGAAGAAGTAAAACTGTCACTGTTTGCAGGTGACATGATACTATACATAGATAATCCTAAAGATGCTACCAGAAAACTACTAGAGCTAATCAATTAATTTGGTAAAGTTGCAGGAGTATACAAAATTAATGCACAGAAATCTCCTGCATTCCTATACACTAACAACAAAAGATCAGAAAGAGAAATTAAGGAAACAATCCCATTCCCCATTGCAACAACGAAAAGAATAAAATACCTAGGAATAAACCTACCTAAGGAGGTAAAAGACCTGTACTCAGAAAACTATAAGACACTGATGAAAGAAATCAAAGATGACACAAACAGATGGAGAGATATACCATGTTCTTGGATTGGAAGAATCAATATTGTGAAAATGACTATACTACCCAAAGCAATCTACAGATTCAATGCAATCCCTATCAAATTACCAGTGGCATTTTTTACAGAACTAGAACAAAAAATCTTATAATTTGTATGGAGACACAAAAGACCCCGAATAGCCAAAGCAGTCTTGCAGGAAAAAAACAGAGCTGGAAGAATCAGACTCCCTGACTTCAGACTATACTACAAAGCTGCAGTAATCAAGACAATATGGTACTGGCACAAAACCAGAAATATAGATCAATGGAACAGGATAGAAAGCCCAGAGATAAACCCACTCACCTATGGTCAACTAATCTATGACAAAGGAGGCAAGGATATACAATGGAGAAAAGACAGTCTTTTCAATAAGTGGTGCTGGGAAAACTGGACAGCTATATGCAAACGAGTGAAATTAGAACACTCCCCAACACCATACACAAAAATAAACTCAAAGTGGATTAGAGACCTAAATGTAAGACTGGACACTATAAAACTCTTAGAGGAAAACATAGGAAGAACACTCTTTGACATAAATCACAGCAAGATCTTTTTTGATCCACCTCCTAGAGTAATGGAAATAAAAACAAAAATAAACAAATGGGACCTAAATGAAACTTAAAAGCTTTGCAAAGCAAAGGAAACTACAAACAAGACAAAAAGACAACCCTCAGAATGGGAGAAAATATTTGCAAACGAATCAACGGACAAAGGATTAATCTCCAAAATATATAAACAGCTCATGCAGCTCAATATTAAAAAAACAAACCACCCAATCAAAAAATGGGAAGAAGACCTAAATAGACATTTCTCAAAAGAAGACATACAGATGGCCAAGAAGCACATGAAAAGCTGCTCAACATCACTAATTATTAGAGAAATGCAAATCAAAACTACAATGAGGTATCATATTACACCAGTTAGAATGGGCATCCTCAGAAAATCTACAAACAACAAATGCTGGAGAGGGTGTGGAGAAAAGGGAACCCTCTTGCACTGTTGATGGGAATGTAAATTAATACAGCCACTATGGAGAACAGTATGGAGGTTCCTTAAAAAACTAAAAATAGAATTACCATATGACCCAGCAATCCCACTACTGGGCATATACCCAGAGAAAATCATAATTCAAAAAGACACATGCACCCCAATGTTCATTGCTGCACTATTTACAATAGGCAGGTCATGGAAGCAACCTAAATGCCCATCGACAGATGAATGGATAAAGAAGTTGTGGTACATATATACAATGGAATATTACTCAGCCATAAAAAGGAATGAAATTGGGTCATTTGTAGAGACATGGATGGATCTAGAGACTCATACAGAGTGAAGTAAGTCGGAAAGAGAAAAACAAATATCGTATATTAACGCATATATGTGGAATCTAGAAAAATGGTACAGATGAACCAGTTTGCAGGGCAGAAATAGAGGCACAGATGTAGAGAACAAACGTATGGACACCAAGGGGGGAAAGCGGCAGGGGGGTGGTGTGGGGGGATGAACTGGGAGATTTTGATTGACATGTATACACTGATGTGTATAAAATACATAACTAATAAGAACCTGCTGTCTAAAAAATAAATAAAATAAAATTCCAAAAAAAAAAAAAAGAGAAATGCCAAATTTTTCATGAAACTTCTGGCCAGTGAACTCATATGGCAGTTACTTTTTACTCCCTAGAGGATGAGCTGGTTTTAATTCAATAAAGTGAATAGAAACACACAAAAAAGAAATGCCAAATTAACAGGAGGGCAAAAAGGGAATGACGAGAAACTTTTCCAAACCAATGCAAAGAGAACCAACAACAAGGTAAGATATAAAATAAGTATACATTGGTGGATACAATAGAGCACAGATTCCAGTTTGTAATAATTGCAAAAGAGCTCAATTCTCCTATTTAAAAAGAACAAAGATAACAGATTAAGTTGTTAAAAATCCATCTATTAATTATTTAGAAAATTTAAAGAAGAGTTGAAAACAAACGGATGGGTAGATATAGGTCATATAATACAAACAAACAAAAAGAAAGCAGGATGGGATACTGCCATCAGATAAAATTTAAATCAAGGCCAGATACATTAAAAAGTGAAAAAGGCTGTTATTTAATAAAAACACACAATATTGTACATGTATGTATACTGTAAAATAATATACATTTTTCATACTTATAATTAAAATTCATAATTATACATCATCTATAAAAACAACCTAAGAGCCATAGATATTTATGTACTAAACATGGCCAAATACATAAATGATATTCACTTTCAGAATTTAACTAATTAGGCAAAAACAAAGCAAATCATAGAGGAATTGTATAATACAGTTTATAAGCTTGATATAACACAAAGAGAAATTTCGAATCTACAGAGAATATATATACCCTTCATGTCAATAGAAATCAATTATATGCCACAAAGAAAAGGATAATAAATTCGAAAATAACAAGAGATTCTATAATTCAGAAACTTTAACTATAGCCCAATACAGTTAGAAATCAACCACAAAAAGATTTTTTAAATTTTCGTTTGGAAATTAAGGAACAGCCTCTCAGGTCTAAGAGGAAATCAAAGTTATTGGGAAAATTAGTGAATTTAGCAAGGTCAGTGGATACAAGGTCAATATACAAAAAACCAATTGTTTCTATATACTAGCAGCAAACAGTTGGAAAATGAAATTTAAAAATACCGTTTATAATAGCAGCAAAATATTTAGGAATAAATTTAACAAAAGACATATTAAGTTTATAATTGCTGAGATAAATTAAATAAGATTTCATAAATGGAGAGATATATTTATGGATTGGAAGAATATATATATTTGTGTGTATATATATATATATATATATTTTTTTTAACGGCTGAAAAGAGCACAAATTTATTATCTTCCAGTTCTGGAGATCAGAGGTTCAACACAGATCTCACTGGATAAAATGAAGGTGTCAGGGACTTCCCTGGTGTTCCAGTGGTTAAGACTCCGCGCTCCCAATGCAGGAGGCCCGGGTTCAATCCCTGGTCAGGGAACTAGATCCCGTATGCCACAACTTAGAGTTCTCATGCCCTAACAACTAAGAGTTTGCATGCCGCAACTAAAGACGCCACATGCCACAACTAAGACCCAGCGCAGCCAAATAAATAAATATTTTTAAAAAAATCAAGGTGTCAGCAGGGCTACATTTCTTTTTTTTTTTTTAATTGACGAATAGTTGATTTACAGTGTTGTGTTAGTTTTTGGTGTATAGCAAAATGATTCAGTTATACATATTATACATTCTTTTTTATATTCTTTTCCATTCTGGTTTATTACGAGATATTGAGTATAGTTCCCTGTGCTCTACAGTAGGACCTTGTTGTTTATCCACCCTGTATATAATATTTTGCATCTGCTAATCCCAAACTCCCAATCCATCCCTCTCCCCAGCCCCCCCGCCTTGCGACCACAAGTCTGTTCTCTCTGTCTGTGAGTCTGTTTCTGTTTTGTAGATAGGTTCATTTGTGTCATATTTTAGATTCCACATATAAGCAATATCACATGATATTTGTCTTCTCTGTCTGACTCACTTCACTTAGTATGATAATCTCTACTTCCATCCGTTATTTCATTCTTTCTTATGGCCAGGTAGTATTATATATATGTACCACATCTTCCTTATCCATTCATCTGTCAATGGACATTTAGGTTGTTTCCCTGTCTTGGCTATTGTAAATAGTGCTGCTATGAACGTAGTGGTGCATGTATCTTTTTGAATTATAGTTTTGTCTGGATGTATGCCCAGGAGTGGGATTGCTGGATCACATGGCATCTCTATTTTTAGTTTTTTGAAGAACCTCTGTACTGTTTTCCATAGTGGCTACACCAACTTACCTTCCCACCAACAGTGAAGGAGGGTTCCCTTTCCTCCACACCCTCTCCAGCATTTGTTATTTGTAGAGTTTTTAATGATGGCCATTCTGACCAGTGTGAGGTGATACCTCATTGTAGTGTTTTTTTAAAATATTTATTTATTTATTTATTTATCTTTTGGCCACATTGGGTCTTCGTTGCTGCGCGCGGGCTTTCTCTAGTTGGGGTGGGCGGGGCCTACTCTTCGTTGCGGTGTGCGGGCTTCTCACTGCAGTGGTTTCTCTTGTTGCGGAGCACGGGCTTTAGGCGCTCGGGCTTCAGTAGTTGTGGCATGCGGGCTCAGTAGTTGTGACTCATGGGTTCTAGAGTGCAGGCTCAGTAGTTGTGGTGCATGGGCTTAGTTGCTCTGCGGCATGTGGGATCTTCCCGGACCAGGGGTCGAACCCATGTCCCCTGCATTGGCAGGTGGATTCTTAACCACTGCACCACCAGGGAAGTCCCGTCATTGTAGTTTTGATTTACATTTCTCTAATAATTAGCGATGCTGAGCATCTTGTCATGTGCCTCTTAGCCATCTGTATGTCTTCTTTAGAGAAATGACTATTTAGATCTTCTGCCCATTTTTTGATTAGGTTGTTTGTTTTTGTTGTTGTTGTTGAGTTGTATGAGCTATCTGTATATTTCGGAAATTAAGCCCTTGTCAGTCGCATCATTTGCAAATATTTTCTCCAATTCCGTAGGTTGTCTTTTTGTTTTGTTTATGGTTTCCTTTGCTGTACAGAAGCTTGTAAGTTTGATTAGGTCCCGTTTGTTTATTTTTGCTTTTGTTTCTATTACCTTGGGAGACTGACCTGAGAAAACATTGGTATGATTTATGTCAGAGAATGTTTTGCCTATGCTTTCTTCTAGGAGTTTTATGATGTTTTGTCTTATATTTAAGTCTTTAAGCCATTTTGAGTTTATTTTTGTGTGTGGTGTGAGGGTGCATTCTAACGTCATTGATTTACATGCGGCTGTCCAACTTTCCCAACAGTGCTTGTTGAAGAGACTCTTTTCCGTTCCATATTCTTGCCTCCTTTGTCAAAGATTAATTGACCCTGTGGGTTTATTTCTGGGCTCTCTATTCTGTTCTGTTGATCCATATGTCTGCTTTTGTGCCAATACCATGCTGTTTTGATTACTTCAGCTTTGCAGTATTGTGGAAGATGATATTTTTAAGACGTCATTTCTCTCCATGTTTGTCTACAGATTCAATGGAACTACAGCCCAACATCCCAGCAGGCTTTTTTTTTTTTTTTTGTATAAAAATACAAAAAAAAAAAAAAAAATCCAGGTAAAATTTCCACCCTGAACACTAGGTCTCTCACTTTTGGAACTCTGAGCTGCCAAATATAAAAACATCTGAATTCTCTGAGGCCACCATGTTGTAAGGAAGCCCAAGCCATATGTTGAGGCTATGGGTAAGTACTCCAGGTGACAGCTCAACTGATCTCCCAGGCATCAGCCAGCATCAGTTGCAGCATGTGAGTGAAGCCATCTTTGACATCCAGCCTGGTGAGCCTTCAGGTGACTGTGGCCTTAGCAGACATCCCAGTGAATTGTGCAAGAGACTCCAAGCAAGGACTGTCCAGCCAAATCCTTCCTGAATTCTTGTCCCATGAGATTGTCAGAAAGATAAAATGGTTGTTTAAAAAAAATCATAGCAGCCTTATTATAATAGCCCCAACCTGGAAACACTCTAAATGTCCTTCAACAGTAGAAAGAATAAATAAAATGTGGTAAATTCATATATCGGAATACTGCACAACAATGAAAATGAACGAATCATGGATTCATACAGCAACATGGATGAAACTCACAGACATAACATTGAGTAAAACAAGTTATACACAAGGGTACATATTGTATGAATGCATTTATATGAAGTTCAGAATCATGGTGATAAAGCAAGAGTAGTGGTTATCCTTGGGTGCATTGATTGGGAGCGGGGACAAAGGACCCTTCTGAGATGCTGGAAATGTTCTCTGTTTTGGTCTGGGTGGTGGTTACAAAGGTATGCATATATGTGAAAACACTTCAGTATGTGCGAGGTTTAGCCCAATTTAAAAATGAAAAACATGAGAGCCCAGAAATAAATCCATGTACTTATGGTCAATTAATCTATGACAAAGGAGGCAAGAATATACAGTGGGGAAAAGACAGTCTCTTCAATAAGTGATACTGGGAAAACTGGACAGCTAGCTACATGTAAAAGAATGAGATTAGAACATTTTCTCACAGCATATAGAACAATAAACTCAAAATGCATTAAAGACCTAAATGTAAGATTGGAATCCATAAAACTCCTAGAAGAAAACATAAGCAGAACACTATAAAGAACTCTGTAAATAAGATGGGATATATATATATAAATAAAATAGAATACTACTCAGCCACAAAATATAATGAATTTTTTTGCAGTTACAATTGGTTTTTATTTGTTCATTTTTTAAAATATTTATTTAATTTTAGTTAACTTTAATTTTTTTAATTTTTATTTTATTTTATTTTTAATTTTACTTATTTATTTATTTATAGCTGTGTTGGGTCTTCGTTTCTGTGCGAGGGCTTTCTCTATTTGCGGAAAGCGGGGGCCACTCTTCATCGCGGTGCGCGGGCCTCTCACTATCGCAGCCTCTCTTGTTGTGGAGCACAGGCTCCAGACGCGCAGGCTCAGTAATTGTGGCTCACGGGTCCAGTTGCTCCGCGGCATGTGGGATCTTCCCAGACCAGGGCTCGAACCTGTGTCCCCTGCATTGGCAGGCAGATTCTCAACCACTGTGCCACCAGGGAAGCCCCTATTTGTTCATTCTTCAGTGGAGATGTATAATGACTAGTCAGTATCCCTTATATAGAAGTCCCTGAAGATCAGCCATAGTTAAATTACCACTTCAGCCTTCTTTTCAGGGACAGCAATCTGTTTTCTCACATAAAAAATAATGAATTTTGTCATTTGCAACCACATGGATGGACCTGGAGGGTATTATGCTTAGTGAAATAAGTCAGACAGAGAAAGACAAATACTGTATGTTATCACTTATATATGGAGTCTAAAAAATAAAACAAATGGATATAACAAGTAAAAATGAAAAACATGAACTAGGCTTAAAAAATTTTTTTTTTGAGGTATAGTTGATTTACAACGTTGTGCCAGGGTTTTATTTTATTTTGGCTCTGCTGTGCAGCATGTGGGATCTTAGTTCCCCGACCAGGGATTAAACCTGTGCCCCTTGCATTGGGAGCGTTGAGTCTTAACCACTGGACCGCCAGGGAAGTCCCCAGGGTTTTATTTTAAAGATATTATACCATTAAGTTGGCTTGAGGTGGAGAAAACAAAGTTATTGCACACCCAAAACCCAAGAAGGCGATTAAAAAGGTATGTTCTTGGAACAGTCTGACTCTAGGAATGAAGTTGATTTGATTCAATCAAGGAGTAACTAGAATAATATGAAAAATATTAGTTGGTCTAGCTCTCAGGAGAGCAGTAGTGAAAGAATGAAAATTAAAGGAATGAAGTTAGGAATATTAAATTGGAGGAACTGAGGGATTTTCATAGGAATATGGTTGATAGCATAGAGTATCAAGCAGGTTTTTTTTGTAGAAATTAACAGCTGATTTTATACTTTATATGGAAATGAGTAGGATTTAGAAAAGCTAAGACAATTGGCTTTGAAGAAGAACAAATCTGGAGGACTTACTCTGATTCCAAGACTAAGTAATTAAGGCAGAGTGGTCTTGGTGTAAGGAAAGGTAAGTAGCTCAACAGAACAGAACAGAGGATTGAGACATAGGCCACAGGATATCAATATGGAGGGAAAAAACAACAGCAACCTGGTGTCTACCTCACACCATATGCAAATTAATTTGAGTTGGATCATACACTTACATATGAAAGCTTAAACTGTGGGGACTTCCCTGGTGGTCCTGTGGTTAAGACTCTGTGCTCCCAATGCAGGGGGCCCAGGTTTGATTTCTGGCCAGGGAACTAAGATCCCACATGCTGCAACTAAGAGTCCACATGCCGCAACTAAAAAAAAAAAAGATCCCGTACATGGCAATGAAGATCGCACGTGCGGCAACTAAGACCTGTGCAGCCAAATAAATAAATAAATATTAAAAAAAAAAAAAGCTAAAACTGTAAAGCTTCTAGAAGAAAAGATAGGAGAAAATCATGAGCTTTGGGGTAGACAAAGATTTTTTAAAAATCTGACACGAAAAACTCTAACCATAAAATAAGTAATTCACAAGTTGAATTTTCTCAGAAGAAAATACCCAAAATAAAAAATTTCTACTCATCCAAAGATATTAAAGTGAAAAGGAAAGCCACAACTCAGAGAATATATTTTAGATAATATATGTCTGGCCCAGAACTCATATCCAGACCTAAAGAACTCCTATACATCAAAGAAGCCAATTTAGTGCCTGTCAACAGGCATTTTACAAAGAAGATATACAGGGACTTCCCTGGTGGCACAGTGGTTAAGAATCCGCCTGCCAATGCAGGGGACACGAGTTTGAGCCCTGGTCCGGGAAGATCCCACATGCCGTGGAGCAACTAAGCACACATGCCACAACTACTGAGCCACTGTGCCACAACTACTGAAGCCTGCGCGCCTAGAGCCTGTGCTCCGCACGAAGAGAAGCCACCGCAATGAGAAGCCCACGCACTGCAACAAAGAGTAGCCTCCGCTCGCCACAGCTAGAGAAAGCCCATGCAGCAACGAAGACCCAGTGCAGCCAAAAATAAATAAATAAATAAATAAATAAATAAAATCTATCTTTAAAAAAAAATAAAAGAATGGCCATCATTAAAAAGTCTACAAATAACAAATGCTGGAGAGGGTGTGGGAAAAGGGAACCCTCCCGCACTGTTGGTGGGAATGTAAGTTGGTGCAGCCACTGTGGAAAACAGTATGGAGATTCCTCAAAAAACTAAAAGTAGAGATGCCATGTGATCCAGCAATCCCACTCCTGGGCATATATCTGGACAAAACTATAATTCAAAAAGCTACATGCACCCCCTCTGTTCATAGCACGATTCACAATAGCCAAGACATGGAAACAACCTAAAATGTCCATCAACAGATGAATTAATACGGATGTGGTACATATATATACAATGGAATACTACTCAGCCATAAAAGAATGAAATAATGCCATTTGCAGCAACATGGATGGACCTAGAGATTATCATACTAAGTGAATTAAGTCAGAAAGAGAAAGACAAATACCATATGATATCACTTATATGTGGAATCTAAAATATGACACAAATGAACTTATTTATGAAACAGAGACAGATGCACAGACAGAGAGAGCAGACTTGTGGTTGCCAAGGGGGAGGGGTGCGGGCAGTGTTGGATTGGGAGTTTGGAATTAGCAGATGCAAACTATTATATATATGATGGATAAATAACAAGGTCCTACTGTAGAGCACAGAGAACTGTATTCAATATCCTGTGATAACCATAATGGAAAAGAATATGAAAAAGAATATATATATGTATAACTGAATCACTCTGCTGTACACCAGAAACTAACATTGTAAATCAACTATACTTCAAAAAAAACCTAAAAGTAACAAACTAAAAAAACTCACAAAATGGCACTTTAGCCGTGTCAATTACTCCATCTTCCTTTCTTCTATCTAATACCTACTGTAAAAAAGTTTTTAAACAAACTTACTAAAGAGTTAAATCAGATTTATTTGAAATTTACCCCCTGAGTGGAGTCATAAACTGATCCAAAGGTGGCAGCAGAAGAAAAAGGTGAAACAGATGGAGTATCTTTTAGCTACTCTTGTTAAAAAAAAAAAAAAATCATTTGGTAAAATGTCAGTTATCTGCTGAGGGAAATCTACACAACGTTTAACTCATTGAATTTTCTATTTACCAGTGAGGCATAAATATATTAAAAACAGTAGAAGAGTTTGAAACTAGGTAGAGGTGGTGACAGTATAGCATTGTGAATGCAGCAAGTACCGCTGAACTGTACACCTTAAAATGTTTAATTTTATGTTATATATATTTCATCTCACTTTTTTAAATGAATTTTGTTTTTGCCAGGCCACGTGGCTTTTGGCATCTTAATTCCCCGACCGGGGATTGAACCCGCACCCTCCGCAGTGAAAGCGGGGAGCCCTAATCATTGGACTGCCAGGGAATTTCCCATCTCAATTTTTAAAAGTATTCAATAAAACAGTAGAAGACAAAAAAAGCTATGTGCCTTTTGCTGAATGTAAACTACACCACCAATGAAACCCTAATGCATACAGCTAAAGCTATACTCAGGAAAATTTATAGTCATTAATATTTTATTAACAAAAATACTGAAAGGAACTATGTATTTAATTCAATAAACTATCAAACTAATGATAAAACAGAATTAACAAAGAGGAAAGTTGATATTAAGGAAGTAGAACACAAAGAGTAGAAAAATGAGTAAATGAAAATGTTATTTCTTTTAAGATATGAATAAAATAGAGCAACAAAATAGGTTTGTAAAAGACTTGGGTTCCATCAGTGGTTCTCGTGATTTTGTGTTTAAACTTTGGTGCTGTGTTGAACAAAACGATAATGGGATTTGGTGCAGAGTTCATTTATTAAATTGAAAAAAATCTGTTGACCATCGAGATCCTGAAGACGCTGTTTTATAATCTGGCAGGAAAGTCCAAGTTTAAGAACTCTGATTTCAGCTGCTACCTGTCCTGCAGTTGCAGGTGCCTGGCCATTTACCCACATTGATTAGCTCATTCAGGCACGCGATGGCTCCGGCCAGGAAGGTGCTGTCCTCATCTTGGAGATGAAGTTGCCCCCGGGCCTCTGCTGGGATGTGGCTGTGAATTCAGGGTGACCCAGACCTCAGGAAGGCAGGAAGAAGCCCTCGGGGTTCAAGGGCCCCGGAGGCGCCTCGGCAGGTGCAAGCAGGCTCCGCGTGTCGGGAGCCGAGGCCAGAGGCGCGGTCCCGCAAGGCCTGCCGGCCGGAGCGACGCAGGTGTGGGCCCCGCGGCGGGCGGGCGGGGTGGGTGCGCTGAGCTGTGGCCAGGAGCGGGTCGGGGAGGGGGTCGGGGAGGGGGCCGGGGCCGGGCGGGGCAGGCGGGCGCAGCGCCCCCTGCCCAGACGGGGCAGCGGGCGCGCGGGCGGCGGGCGCGCGCGGGGCGCAGCGGGCGCGCGGCGGAACGGGAACGCGCGGCGGAGAGGCCTGCGCGCCAGGGTGCGGGAGCCATGCGGCGGGCGAGAAGCGGCGCGGCGGCCAAGCCACGCGGGCAGAAGCGGTCCGGGGTCTCCAGGGCCCCCGCGGCCGCCGCCTCGGCCCCCGGCGCCGACCGCGCACGGAGACCCGCGGGCCAGGCCGGGGGCGGGAGCCGGGCGGCGGCGAGGCAGCCGTCGGCCAAGCGGCGGCCGCAGTCGTCGCCTCGGGCGCAGGAGGCGGGCCCCGGAGAGCCGCCGCCGGAGCCGCCGCTGCCCCCGCCTCCGCCCGCGGCGCCCTCGGCGTCCGAGCTGGACCTGGGCGAGCAGCGGGAGCGCTGGGAGACGTTCCAGAAGCGGCAGAGGCTCAGCTTCGAGGGCGCCGCCAAGCTGCTGCTGGACACCTAGTGAGTGCGGCGCGGTCGGGCCGGCGCCTGTAACGTCCCCGCGGCGCCCGAGCCGCGCACCGGCCGGACAAAGGCCTCCCCGCTCGGCCAGCGCCGCGCGCCAAGGCGGCGGCCTTCCCGCGAAGAGGGTCGTTCCGGCTCTCCGGTCCCCGAGCCGCTTTTGTGTTTGCGCACGTGTGTTTGGAGAGCGGCTGGGGTGGGGGGGGCAGGGCCGGGGTGAGAGGCGCTGGGACAGTTCGGAGCCGCCCGGGAGGCCGGTGGCCCCTGTTACTGCGCGCGCCCTGCGCGGAGCCGGGCGGCGGGGAGGAGAGCGCGGGCCGCCCGGGTTCGGAACCGCCGCGGGCGCCCGAGGGCCGGGGCTCCGCGTCCCCCGGCTTTGCCGCCGCGGGGTGAGGACCCCTGGCTCCCCGGCGGCCGGAGGAGGACTTCGGAGGGTCCGTGGAGCTCGCAGTGAGCTGTTAGCTCTTGGGGGCGCCTCGTCGTCTCCAGACGGGGCCCCTACCCCGTAGCACAGTTGTGCTACCGAGAAGTAGTTTAGCGCCCTAAATATCTCAGAATCAGTCGTCTTATGCTAGAAAACCTCAGAGAAAACAAAGCAACCTAACAATTGCATAGCAACCTGAGGATTACTCCTTTTCTTGAACAAAAATGTTCCTTTGTCTTTGTTCCGTAAGAAATTCTCTTCATTAGGACGAGTCTTAGAGATGGAATATTGGGTTTTCCGTGTGCTTTACTTTTTGGTTCATCATCTTGGACTATAGGCTGAACATTTTTCAGTATACATCATTCAGTGTTTTTGAGCTAAGGTGTGCCAGCTACTGCTCAGTGTGGGGAATATAAAGATGTCAGAAACGTAGAACGAAAGTTTGAATTTATACTTTAAAACAAACTGATAAATGGCCAAGAAAAAGATTTTTAAAAGTTGACATGAAAAGATGAGATTTTTTAAAACCTATCAGATTGGCGCAAGTTACATACATTTGTTAAAAAACCAAAACTCAGTAAATTAAAAAGAATATATTAAACAATAATCGCTGTTATTGTTAAAACATTATTGTACGGAAAATAGTCTCAGGAACATAGAGCAAACAGTTAACTGTGGATCCCTCTGGGTGTTAGGACTTAAGAGACTTTCATTTTTTACATTATCAAATGTTGTAATGTTTGCGTTTTTTACCGTAAGCATTATTTGTGTCTGCAGAAAAAAGTACATCAAATTAACGGAGTCAACTTGTACAGAAACGTGAAAAAGCATTCAGTCTTGGTAACCAAATAAATGCAAAATAAGACTGCAGAGAGCTATTTTTCCTGTAATTATTGCTTGAGACGATTCAGTGAAATGTTTTCTCAATTATTACTGATAAGAGTGTTCAGCCCTTTTGGAAAACAGTTGGATGATATTTATCAAATCTTAATAATGTTCAATGAAGGGCCTGACTTATAAGTTTTAAAAAGATTAAAGTTGTACGTAATGTGTACGGATAGCTCTGTAAAAAGCCACGTATATGCAAAATACCGGAGGAGAATACAGCAGAATTACAGGAGCCTTTTGTTAACTTTCTCCAGACTCGGTCAGGTCTCCTTTCTTTTTCATGGCAGCCTGTATGCCTTTATCACAAGTCATGTAAATATTCAGTTAATTTGTTTGATGGCTGCTCCAGGTCCCTAAGGCCAGGACCACATCTGCTGTATCTTGTTTACTGCCTTCTCCCCAGTGCCTCGCTCGTAAAAAATCTTAATGAGTATTTGCCATGTAAATAAAAACGTTCGGGTGGCTGGATTAGGATCCTCCACCCAATTCTCTTTTTTCCATACTTTGGAATGCTTTATTTTACGACTTAACAAAATAGAAGTGGAAAAAAGAGAGCTCACAGACAAAGAAGGTACTGAATCCTTTTAGAGAACTGACAGTGCCTCCTCAGAAGCAGGAATGCGTCTGGTTGTCCCATAAAGACTTCTGTCCCATCTTGCTTCTTTCTTTCAACCATGGCCTGACTATTCAGAAACCCTCATCTTCCTGATTTGTGTTCCCTCCAGTGAATACCAGGGCCTGGTGAAACACACAGGAGGCTGCCACTGTGGGGCGGTTCGCTTTGAAGTCTGGGCCTCCGCAGACCTGCACATCTTTGACTGCAAGTGAGTGTTTTCTCTTCCCAAGTTGCTTAGACGTTAGAAGTTGTGTTAGATGTTTTCATTAATGGAAAAAGTTTTAAAGACGGGGGTGGGGGGAGGCTAAAAAGAACAGCCTGCTGTGTGTGACACAGCTCAGTCCTGCAGCACAGCCCCAGGGGATGTGGAGCAGGGCCCTCGACTTGTGCCCAGCAGAGTGCCCCAGAGACACCGGTGCAGGGGCGGGGGGCTGGTGGTGGGACTGCTTCCCCAGAGACCGTCCGGCTGGGCACTGAATGAAAGGCCTTGAGCGGAGTCTTCGGGAGTTGGGTGAGGTGAGGTGAGGTGAGGGCGTGCGCCCCTGGAAGCGTGCCATGCCCCAGGCCACCTGGCCCCGTTGCTCCAGGTGAGGCAGGCAGTGCTGCCAGCATCGGTGGAGCGCCTGCTGTCAGCACCTCCCGGGCCTTGTGATAGAACAGGGTCTCCAGGCTCTGACCTCTGACTGGCAGTTGGTGTGTAACTGATTATGCAACAGTATCCAGTCCTTTTGTCCCTTGGTGCTGTGGTGCCTGAATTATATGTGAAGAATAAATAAGAAAGTACCGTGGAATTCCTCCCACGGGGAGCTGACCCTGCTACTAAGCAGTGCGGTCCAGATTGAAGCAGCCCCTGGAGTAAGTTGTTAGAGGATTTTACATGAAATTAGAGTTTTTTAGAAGGTGGACTAAAACGGAGTGGGGGGGACACTTATATTTAATTCTGAGGATGTGATTCTGAGGACCTGTTTGACGTGGCCCTGGGCTTTCTGTGACGTGCAGATGAGGACAGAGGGAAACCTAAGCTTCCTTGTCCGTTTCTGGTGAGGATACCCCAGGGGCAGAAGGTCGTAGCTCTGCCTGATGCTTGTTTTCTACTGTCTCCAGAAGCCAGCAGTTCCCTTCACCGTAGTAAGCCAGGGGTGGGCGGCAGGAGTGTGGCTCTCCGCGTCCTGGTTTCCTGAGGGGGGCGTGGCCTGCACTGCTGGCTGTGGGACCCGCGGGCCCTCCTGCACACGCGGAGCAGAGGCCCCAGGCCGCTGGCCCGCCTGCCCCAGCTGCCCTTCCTGGAACGGTGCTGCAAGGGGCTTCACCTCAGGGGTCAGCTGGCTCCTGGGATGGGGCAGGTTGGGCCCCCGGGGGAACTCAGAGGGTGCAGGTGGTCGTTCACAGTCTGGGGTCTGCTCTTGTCTTGCTGTAGCTGCAGCATTTGCAAGAAGAAGCAGAATAGACACTTCATTGTTCCGGCCTCTCGCTTCAAGCTCCTCAAGGTGAGTGTTGTGAGTGGGGCTTACAGGGTGCCAGGCGCAGGGGGCCTCCCGGGCCGTATGTTTTCCCCTGTCACCCAGCTTTCATTCCCCCCTTTATATTGGGTTGGCCAAAAAGTTTGAGTTTTTCCGTGAGATGTTATGGAAAAACCCGAACGAACTTTTTGGCCAAGCCAGTATTTTTGGATATATATTTGATATTACAGTGGAAACATGTACAAACACAGAGAATCAAAAATAAATAAGATCACCCAAATCCTGTCAATCAAAGGTAACCACTGGTTGTGTTCTGCTGAATATCCTTGCGTGTTATTTTGGACGTGGATGAATACATCTAAATAAATCGTGTATGTTTTTATCAAGGTAGAATTTTACCTTTTTATCTGCTTTATAACTGACTTTTATCATTTCCCGATGAAAAATAAATGATTGAAAAGATTTTTAACTTTAGTATTTGGGGGAATTTTTTGTGCTTGGTACCGGATTTGCAAAGTACAGAGTAGATACATACACGGTGAAAGGCCTCCCCTCCACTGGCCCTCAGGCCCCTGGCCTCTCCCCGCGCCTACAACTGTTTCGTAGTTTACTTATACGTTTCTTGCTGTGTCTGTAGCATATTTCGTTGCGTGAATGTACCACGAGCGACCTTCTACGTTTGAACTTATAGGTTGAGTGCAGTGCTGTCGTAAACCTCCCTGTGTATAAATCTTTGATAGTTTAGACATTATTTCTTTGGATCAATTCTCCTGCAAGTAAAATCTCCGGTCAGAGAACACAAACGTTTAAAAGCTTCGGAGTGCTTTGCTCCGGGGGGGCGGGGCGGGGCTCTGGCCGGTCCTCCGCTCCCGTTGCCCCAACGGGGCCGACAGACGCCTCGCCTTGGGCGTAGTGCGCTGTGCGTGGCGGGTCGGGAGGGCTTCCCGGAACCACCTTTGGTCGAGTCTGCGCTCCTGGCCCCGGGGCCTCGGCATCCAGTGGCCCCTTGGTGAGTGTCTGGGAGGAAAATCTGAGATTTAATTCCAGACGCTTCGGGCCAGGGTGGCTCCTTGTCTGTGTCTGCCCTCGATCCTGGGGTGGGCGTCTGGTCGGGGTGGGAGCGCCGGCGGGCAGCGGATCTGCCCTCGTCTTTCCCGCGAGCCCCCCTCGGGTGCCAGCTGGAGGCTGTGGCCCCAGCCCCGCAAGACAGGCGGCTCCCGAAGACACGCGGGTGGCCGGGGGCTCGCGGCCTCGGAGTTGGCAGCGCCCCGCCATCCCACCCCCGTGGGCCTGCTCCGGCGTCGCCCTGGCGTCTCGAGCACCGCTCTCTTCTTCCGCCTGGCCTGGTGAAGGAGAGAGCAGTTTTCCGTTTGTTCTTTAAGTACAAACCTCCTTCCTTGATTCAGCAGTGTTTATGGGGCAGCTGCTGTGTGCCAGGCTCCGTTCCACTGCAACCCCGCAGCTGTCGTGGCAGACAAGGCCCTTGTCCCTGGGATCTCACGCCTCATGGGGGAGACGGAGGAATAGGACGAGGCCCGGAAGTGCCCTGTGGAGGGTCGGAGCGGGGCAGCGTGACGGAGGCTGGCCAGTGGCGAGTCTTGGCGGCTAGGCAGGCCCCGCTGGCGCTTCGATGGCCGAGGCGTGGGGGCCCTGGGCACGGGGCGGGCACGGCGCCAGGGGGCCGCTCGGCGTGTCCGAGGAGCTGCACGGTGGCCCTCGTGGCCGGAGGGTGGCCGCAGGGTGGAGGTGAACCAGCGGACCGAGCTGGGGCTGGAGAGAGGCCGGAGCGGATGAGGAGGCAGGTTTTGTCCTCTGGAGAGAGAAGCCTGGGGAGGGTTTTAAGCGGGGCGGGGACGAGATGTGCTTCAGTGTTGGAAAAGCACGCGGTGGCCGCCACGTGCAGAGCGGATGGTGAGGAGGTGAGTACGGAGGCAGGGGGCGGCCGGGAGAGGGTGGCAGTCGTGGGGACGGGCAGACAGTGGTCATTGGAGGTGTGTTTTGGAGCGGATGGTTCTCGGAGTCCAGGGTGTGCACGGCCACCGGAGGGCTCGTTAGACAAGTCGCTGGGCCCCCTCCTGACTGTGCAGGTCTTGGGGGGCGGGGTGGGCACAAGATGGACGTTTCTCGCAAGTTCTCAGGTGACGGTGACGCGGCTGGTCCTGGGACCACACGCTGAGAGCCGCTGCTCGAGAGGAAGGACGGGGTGTGAAGAGCGGAGAAGGAGGTTGGGCCTCCGAGCGGCCGGTCGCCTGGAGACGCCAGGTCCTGGGGGAGAAGCCGGCGCGGAGGGTGCTGGACTCAGATCCTTCTTGAGAAGGTTGAGGTGAAGCGTCGTGGGCGCCGACAGAGGCGGAGCCAGGGGGCGGGCAGCCGCACGCACGTGTGTCTGGAGTCGTGGGGTGAGGGCAGCTGGGCAGACGGTGCAGCCAAACACGCGGGGGCCCGGGACCCAGCACGTACAGGGAGCGGAGCGGAGGGGGCCCGGGAAGGACGGCCGGTGGGGAGGGAGGAGGAGCCTGCAGGGCGGGGTGTCCTCAGAACGGAGGGAGTGGTACCGAGGGCCAGGTTCAGAGGGACGAGAATCCGGGGGTCAGGAGAAGTAACCGTTAGGTTTGTCACGTGGTGGACACTGGTGATTTCTCATTGGGCAGGAAGACAGAAGAAACGAGCAGGGAGGGTGAGCGTATAGCAGCGTCATGACGATGGACCACGCGCTGCAGCGGCCAGCGGGGTGGGGGTCAGGCAGGTGGACATGTGGACACTATGGGACGGGGTCTGCGTGTCACCAGTGGGCCCTCGTGCTGAATGAGGTCCAGGAGGCTGCGAGCCGGCTTCTCAGGCCTCCCGAGGGTTTCCTGGGGGAAGGCGTACGCTCAGATAACTCTGCAAGGTTTGGGACCCCTTGGCTGTTCTTTTCGGCCTCCCTGTGGGGTGAGAAGAGGCCCCCCTGGGAACAGTCTTTCGATGCAGCTCTGAGGGCCTGTCTCCCGTGGTGGCCGGGGAAGACCCGTAATAAAGCTCTGACCCTTCAGCCCCCAGTGTCTCCCTGGAGAGAAACTGCTGCTTTCTTTAAAAGCATATGCCAGGATGTATGTATGCTTTTTAAAAATAGGAGTGTTAGTATGCTATACAAATTGTTTTAAACCTTGCCTTTGCACTTAACTTTGTAACCTTGGAGATTGTTTCCTAGTAGTATTTGTAAGTAGAACTGCCTTATTTTTTCCAAAACTTGCTGAGATTCCATTTTTATGCCCGTCCATGATTGCTTTAACCAGTCTTCTGTTGATGGACAGTTTCAGAGTTTCTAACGTTTAGCCTTTACAAATGCTGCATTAACATCTACATACATGTCATTGGATAAAATACGGAATTTTAATTGCAGGATACATTTCTAGAAGTGGAATTGCTGTGTTAAAGAATATGTGCATTTTAAAATCTTTTTTTTTTTTTTTAAATATTTTATTTTTTTGGCTGTGTCAGGTCTTCGTTGCTGCACGCGGGCTTCTCTCTAGTTGTGGCGTGCGGGCTCCAGAATGCGTGGGCCCAGGAGTTGCAGCGTGTCAGCTCTAGTTGTGGTGCACAAGCTCTGTAGTTGCGGTGCATGGGCTTAGTTGCCCCGAGGCATGTGGGATCTTAGTTCCCCAGCCAGGGATTGAACCTGCGTCCCCTGCATTGGAAGGCAGATTCTTTACCGCTGGACCACCAGGGACGTCCCTGCATTTTAAAATTTTAGTAGACGTTACCAAATTTATGGATTTACATTCCCGTGACTCGTATCCGAGTGAATGTTTCTCTACACACGCGATATCGAGTTAGCTCCCTGTTTTTTTTTTTTTTTTGTTAAATTTATTTATTTATTTATTTATTTATTTATTTTTGGTTGTGTTGGGTCTTCGTTTCTGTGCGAGGGCTTTCTCTAGTTGTGGCGAGCGGGGGCCACTCTTCATCGCGGTGCGCGGGCCTCTCACTGTCACGGCCTCTTTTGTTGCGGAGCACAGGCTCCAGACACGCTGGCTCAGTAGTTGTGGCTCACGGGCCCAGTTGCTCCGCGGCATGTGGGATCTTCCCAGACCAGGGCTCGAACCCGTGTCCCCTGCATTGGCAGGCAGATTCTCAACCACTGCGCCACCAGGGAAGCCCATTTATTTTTTTTTTAAACGTAAAAATTGTATTAGCCCTCAAATTAACTACAACTTTCAATTACCTATAATACGCATATACCTTAGGCTTATATTAAGGTGTTGTGTTTTATTTTTAACATCTTTATTGGAGTATAATTGTTTACAATGTTCTGTTAGTTTCTGCTGTATAACAAAGTGAATCAGCTATATGCATACGTATATCCCCATAGCCCCTCCCTCTTGCGTCTCGCTCCCACCCTCCCTATCCCTCCCCTCTAGGTGGTCACAAAGCACGGAGCTGATCTCCCTGTGCTATGGGGCTGCTTCCCACGAGCTATCTATTTTACACTTGGTAGTGTATATATGTCCATGCCACTCTCTCACTTCATCTCAGCTTACCCTTCCCCCTCCCCGTGTCCTCAAGTCCATTCTCTACGTCTGCATCTTTATTCCTGTCCTGCCCCTAGGTTCATGAGAACCTTTTTTTTTTTTTTGATTCTATATATATGTGTTAGCATACGATATTTGTTTTTCTCTTTCTGACTTCAATCTGTGTGACAGGCTCTAGCTCCATCCACTTCACTACAAATAACTCAGTTTCGTTTCTTTTTATGGCTGAGTAATGTTCCATTGTATATATGTGCCATGTCTTCTTTATCCATTCGTCTGTCGTTGGGCGTTTAGGTTGCTTCCATGTCCTGGCTATTGTAAATAGAGCTGCAATGAACATTGTGGTACGTAACTCTTTTTGAATTATGGTTTTCTCAGGGTATATGCCCAGTATTGGGATTGCTGGGTCGTACGGTAGTTCTACTTTTAGTTTTTTAAGGAACCTCCATACTGTTCTCCATAGTGGCTGTATCAATTTACATTCCCACCAGCAGTGCCAGAGGGTTCCCTTTTCTCCACACCCTCTCCAGCATTTATTGTTTGTAGATTTTTTGATGATGACCATTCTGACCGGTGTGAGGTGATACCTCATTGTAGTTTTGATTTGCATTTCTCTAATGATTAGTGATGTTGAGCATCTCTTCATGTGTTTGTTGGCCATCTGTATATCTTCTTTGGAGAAATGTCTGTTTAGGTCTCCTGCCCATTTTTGGATTGGGTTGTTTGTTTTTTTGATATTGTAGCTCACTTTTTAATTTTTGCCCCGACAGTGAAAAATACCTCATTGCAGTTTGTGAGTGTGGTTATCATGTCACAGGTTAAAGAGAGATTTGTTTTCCCCATTTCTCTGAACTGTCTGTTCACGTCCTCTGACCAGTTTCCCGTTTGTGTTCTCCATTAAGGAAATTAGCCTGTGACGTCTGGCAGATGTTCTCTCCTACTTGGTCCTTTGTAGATGCATTTGAGTCCAGTGAGTGTGTTCTTAGGACCTTGAGTGGTGCCGTTTGGGGACACGGGGACCCAGTCCCTCGGCTGACGCCCCCCCCCGTTTAGGCCGGGGATGCAGGACAAGCTCGAGGCCGGGGTGTGTGTGTGCAGCTGACCAGGGAGAAGCCCTGAGCTGTCACACTGCAGGCTGACGGGTCTCTGGGCCGTGCACGTGGGGCCCCGACCTCAGGTTGGACGTGACCCCGGGAGCCTGGCGAGAGGGTTTCCCCACTGAGCCTTTTGCACGACTTGTCTTTGTAAACGACGACTGAAGCGCCTTGTCTGTGTCCCTCAGGGAGCCGAGAGCATCACCACATACACCTTCAACACCCACAAGGCGCAGCACACCTTCTGTAAGAGGTGCGGCGTCCAGAGCTTTTATTCTCCCCGCTCCAACCCCGGAGGCTTCGGTGAGTGAAGGGGGCCAAGCTCGGGGCACCGACGCCCTGCGGCCACGCGGATGGGAAGCCTGGGGGGGCGCGCTGGTGTCACAGGCTGCCTCCTGCCCGGCCAGGCCCCTCACACGTGGGTGAGGAACGGGGCTCACCAGCAGAGCTCTCTCCTGGCCCTTCCGAGACCACCCGGACCCCGACTCGCGTTTCCTGCCGCCGAGCGAGCTGGACTTTGCTGGGGCTGACGTGGAGGGTAGAGGAGGCCGGGGGGAGGCCGGGGGCCGGGGGGCGGGAGAGGGAGTGAGGAGCAGGGATGATGCCAGTTACAAAATTGGGTTTGTTCAAACACAAGCACGGAAACCCCAAGCCCGTCTTCGGGTCCTCCTTAGATCTGGGGGCAGACCGTCCCACCTTAGACAGTTGTCGAGAATGACACCAGCCGCCGTGCGAATCGGGTGGGACGTAGCCGTGGAGGAAGCTCCTGGAATCCCGGCCCCGCAGAGACGCAGCCTCCAGAGCTGCAGTGGGGCGGCTGCGACAGCCTCGAGCCTTGGGGAGGGTGGCGGGCGGAGCGCGTGACGTCACCCCTGCCCCCCCCCCCCGTTCTCCCCGTAGCAGCTCCTGTTTGCTCCCCATCTGTCACACGGAGAGTCTTTCCTGCTGACCTTCCTGTACGGATGGGGCGGTGTTTAATGCTCAGAAAGCTGTCCCTCCGAGCCCTGGACCAGGCGTGTGAAGCCTCCAGGCTGCCGGGCAGAGGTGGCTCTGGGCTCGAGGCCTCCCCAGCCTTTGTCCTCCCAACTTGGTACTGAGGGAGGCCCAGCCGCGAGTCCCTGGCCCCCATCTGAGAGATGGGGGGAGTGGGCCAGGGGCGGGGCGCAGGGCCCCTCGGAGAGCCCGCCTCCCGCAACACCTGCGGGCTGGGTTGGCCTGAGAGCCAGCCCGCTGCTGGGTCTCACGCCCCCCTGGCTTCCCTGTAGGGATCGCCCCCCACTGCCTGGACGAGGGCACCGTGCGCAGCGTGGTGGTCGAGGAGTTCAACGGCAGCGACTGGGAGAAGGCCATCAAGGAGCACAAGACCATCAAGAGCATGTCTAAGGAGTGAGCCCCTGCCCCGTCCCGCGCGGGGGCCCCGGCCGCCCCGTCTCCGCGGTCGGCTCCGGCCCCAGTGTCTCCAGGCAGCTCCTGTCCTCCCTCGGCTCAGATTTTGACATAGGCTAGCTGACACCCTTCTATCTCTTCCCGACTTTTGTGTGATCTTTTAGAAAAATAAATATTTTTAACACTAAAGCGGTTACTGCGGTTTATCATTTTCTCTGGACGTTGACCTCGCTGCTGAGGCCAGTCACTGAGCGGCAGGTGTTTACTGAGTACTGTTCTGGCGCCTGCAGCCACGTCGGGAGGGAGGAGGGGTCAGGAGACAAACTTAGGGGCTGTTAGAAACGCGCCGTGGTGAATGATCGCGGGCCACCGAGCTGGGAAGAGAACGAGCGTCTAGGAAACCTGCGGGGAGTGTGATTGGAGCCTTTTTTTTTTTTTTTTTTTTTTTAATTATTATTTTTTTTAATGCTATTCTTGTCTGCTTACATTCTTTTTATGTATGTATGTATGTATGTATGTATGGCTGTGTTGGGTCTTCGTTTCTGTGCGAGGGCTTTCTCTAGTTGTGGCAAGCGGGGGCCACTCTTCATCGCGGTGCGCGGGCCTCTCACTATTGCGGCCTCTCTTGTTGCGGAGCACGGGCTCCAGACGCGCAGGCTCAGCAATTGTGGCTCACGGGCCGAGCCGCTCCGCGGCATGTGGGATCTTCCCAGACCAGGGCTCGAACCCGCGTCCCCCGCATTGGCAGGCAGATTCTCAACCACTGCGCCACCAGGGAAGCCCGGAGCCTTTTTTTTTTTTGAGAGGTAAATCAGCTTCTGATTTCTTCTTTTTTGTCCCAGTTGTGGTAAAATACACATAACATAAACTTGACCATCTTCACCATTTTTAGCACACAGCTCAGCAGTGCTGAGTACATTCATGTTTTTGTGTCTCCGATTTCCACGGCTCTTCATCTTGCACAACTGAGCCCCTCTACCCATAAATAACACCTTTGAGCCTGTGTTTTGAAAGGAAGCAAGATTTGGGAAGAGAGAAGGGAGAAGTAGCTGTGGACAGAGGTCCGGGCACAGGGTAAAGCCAGGTCACTCTGGAGGCTTGTGGTGGGAAGAAGCAGTGGGTCAGAAAAATACGTCGAAGCCGACGGCTGCAGACGGTCCTGGGTCTTTATCTTACAGACGTTGGGAAGCCTTTTGACTGGTTCCCTGTCCCCACTCTCTGTGTCTCATGTCACTTCCTGTTATAATCAGTGCTTTTTATTACAAGATGCTTTCCTAAAGCATTCTTCCATTACCAAATGCTGGGTATATACATAAAGGCAAACGCCTAATAAATAATTGTTCTTTGCTTTAGGAAGGTGAATCATGAAATGATCTGGGACATAGAATAGACCAGAAAAAGAGGCGAGGAGAGGAAATACAGACGCACTGACTGGGCTTCCGTGTGGTCACCATGTCAGCTGACAGCCGGTTGGAAGAAGCTGGTAAAAAGTTGTATGGGTGAAACAGGAGTATATCCTGGTGTAGTGAATGTCCCCTCTGACCTGCCTTCCCTCTTGCAACGATATATAAAACACAGAGTTTTGTGTCTCTTTAATACTATTTTATTTTTAAAATTTATCTATTTGTTTACTTTTGGCTGCATTGAGTCTTCGTTGCTGCACGCGGGCTTTCTCTAGTTGCAGCGAGCGGGGGCTACTCTTCGTTGTGGTACGTGGGCCTCACTGCAGTGGCCTCTCCTGTTGTGGAGCACGGGCTCTAGGCGCACAGGCTTCAGTAGTTGTGGCACCTGGGCTCAGTAGTTGTGGCTTGCGGGCTCTAGAGCGCGGGCTCAGTAGTTGTGGCGCACGGGCTTAGTTGCTCCGCAGCATGTGGGATCTTCCTGGACCAGGGCTCGAACCTGTGTCCCCTTCATTGGCAGGTGGATTCTTTTTTTTTTTTTTTTTTGTGGACTGCCTTTTCTCTTTCTTTTTAACATCTTTATTGGAGTATAATTGCTTTACGATGGTGTGTTAGTTTCTGTTTTATAACAAAGTGAATCAGTTATACATATACATATATCCCCACATCTCTTCCCTCTTGTGTCTCCCTCCCTCCCACCCTCCCTATCCCACCCCTCTAGGTGGTCACAAAGCACCGAGCTGATCTCCCTGTGCTATGTGGCTGCTTCCCATTAGCTATCTGTTTTACGTTTGGTAGTGTATATATGTCCATGCCACTCTCTCACTTTGTCTCAGCTTATCCTTTCCCCTCCCCATGTCCTCAAGTCCATTCTCTAGTAGGTCTGTGTCTTTATTCCCGTCTTGCCCCTAGGTTCTTCATGACCATTTTTTTCTTTTGTTTTTTAGATTCCATACATATGTGTTAGCATATGGTATTTGTTTTTCTCTTTCTGACTTACTTCACTCTGTATGACAGACTCTAGGTCCATCCACCTCACTACAAATAACTCAATTTCGTTTCTTTTTATGGCTGAGTAATATTCCATTGTATATATGTGCCACATCTTCTTTATCCATTCATCTGTTGATGGACAGTTAGGTTGCTTCCATGTCCTGGCTATTATAAATAGTGCTGCAATGAACATTGTGGTACATGACTTTTTTTTACACACACACACACACACACACACACACACACTGTATTTTAGTTTTACAAGACATAAATAAACTGACACCAAGCATTGTAAGTGGATGACCACAACAAAAGCAACAATTATTGCAATTACCAAACACGAAACACACTCATACTATGTCATAATATTGACATTCAGTCCAGTAATCCTCCACTGTAACAGCTCCTTTACTTTGCAGTGAAAATTGATTTGTATATTTTTTGCCTCTGAGTCCTTGTGGGAATTTTTTTTTTTTTTTTAATTCAAACAGAAAGTCACAAAAATTATAATCATCCTCATCAGTTCACTCAGTCCCATGTAATTAATTTTTTTTTCATCTTGATCTTTTGTTAGCACTTTTATGAATTCATCAGTTTTCCATTAGAGTTCTGAAAATGCTTATTCATTCAGTTCAGCAGTATAGTCAGTTACCAGAAACCTGTACTTGTCAGAGTCTTTTCCATGAATTCCTTGAAGATGAAACCCTTTTATAGGAACATATTTGCAAAAGCATCAGAGTACACCCAGAACTGTCTGTAAATGACAAAAGACTTAAAAATGACCACGGTTAAAGATTTGATGAAAGTTCATAATAATGCAATTGACAAGGAAATTTAGTTATTTCTGAGATATACATTTTAAAGTAATAACTAGAATTATGACATAACATTATACCAGAACATATAAGATTTTTAGAAATTTCATGTAATGTCTGAAACATCTATATTAACATATTTCCATACAAATAACCCAAAGAAAGTTTAGTATTAGTTGTTTTTTTGTTTGTCTGTTTGTTTATACTGCAGGTTCTTATTAGTCATCAATTTTATACACATCAGTGTATACATGTCAATCCCAATCGCCCAATTCAGCACACCACCATCCCCACCCCACCGCGGTTTTCCCCCCTTAGTGTCCATATGTTTGTTCTCTACATCTGTGTCTCAACTTCTGCAAGCCGGTTTATCTGTACCAATTTTCTAGGTATACATAACGCATACATGCGTTAATATACGATATTTGCTTTTCTCTTTCTGACTTACTTCACTATGAGTCTCTAGATCCATCCACGTCTCTACAAATGACTCAGTTTCGTTCCTTTTTATGGCTAATATTCCATTGTATATATGTACCACAACTTCTTTATCCATTCATCTGTCGATGGGCATTTAGGTTGCTTCCATGACCTGCCTATTGTAAATAGTGCTGCAATGAACATTGGGGTGCATGTGTCTTTTTGAATTATGATTTTCTCTGGGTATATGCCCAGTAGTGGGATTGCTGGATCATATGGTAATTCTATTTTTAGTTTTTTAAGGAAACTCCATACTGTTCTCCATAGCGGCTGTATCAATTTACATTCCCACCAACAGTGCAAGAGGGTTCCCTTTTCTCCACACCCTCTCCAGCATTTGTTGTTTGTAGATTTTCTGATAATGCCCATTCTGACGGGTGTGAGGTGATACCTCATTGTAGTTTTGATTTGCATTTCTCTAATGATTAGTGATATTGAGCAGCTTTTCATGTGCTTCTTGGCCATCTGTATGTCTTCTTTGGAGAAATGTCTGTTTAGGTCTTCTGCCCATTTTTGGATTGGGTTGTTTGTTTTTTTTGATATTGAGCTGCATGAGCTGCTTGTACATTTTGGAGATTAATCCTTTGTCAGTTGCTTCATTTGCAAATATTTTCTCCCATTCTGAGGGTTGTCTTTTCGCCTTGTTTATGGTTTCCTTCGCTGGGCAAAAGCTTTTAAGTTTCATTAGGTCCCATTTGTTTATTTTTGTTTTTATTTCCATTTCTCTAGGAGGTGGGTCAAAAAGGATCTTGCTGTGATTTATGTCATAGAGTGTTCTGCCTATGTTTTCCTCTAAGAGTTTGATAGTGTCTGGCCTTACATTTAGGTCTTTAATCCATTTTGGGTTTATTTTTGTGTATGGTGTTAGGGAGTGTTCTAATTTCATTCTTTTACATGTAGCTGTCCGGTTTTCCCAGCACCACTTATTGAAGAGGGTGTCTTTTCCCCACTGTATATTCTTGGGCAGGCAGATCCTTAACCATTGCGCCACCAGGGAAGTCCTTTGTGTCTCTTTTAAAACATAAATGGCATTCTGTGCGTTTTGTTCTGCAACTTGCATTTTTGTTTGGTAACATCTTGATCTCACGTCAACATACAAATCCTCATTATTGGCTATTACATAGATTTGCAGAGTATGGGTCTAGTCTATTTAACTTTTTTTTTTAAATGCAAATTAGGGTTTCCAGTTTCTGCTTTACAGTCAGTGTTGGCAGTGAGCATCCTTTTACAGGCCTCTTTGTACATGTGTATTATTTGAGGCTATAGAAGATGCATTGCTAGGTTGAAGATATGCATATTTTAAACATTAAAAATGCTCAGTTTCCCTCAGAAAGTGTATACCAGCCCCTAAAATGTCCATGAACCCTGTAAATAGCAGTGCCCTCACCAACATCTGATGTTATCGGTCTTTTTAATTGTGACCAATCTGTTGGGCAAAACAGTTTCATTTCTTTATGTTTCCATTTTCCTGATTACCCTGAGTTTGAGCATCTTTTATGTTTTTGGACCCATTTTTATTCCCTGTCCTGTAAGTTCCTTGATCACGTCCTTTGCCCATTTTTCTTTGGGGCTATTTTCTTTTCCATCCACGTGTTAAAAAATATTAGTAAATAATGTGTTTCAGATACTATTTTTAAAATTAATTTTTGGTGCTTTATATGTTCAGGATATAAATCCTGTGATGAATTTTGCAAATATTCTTTTACAGTTTTTCACTGTTCTCTGTTTATTAGGGTTTTAGATTTTGAAGCACTCAAATTTATCAGTCTTTTTTTTTTTTTTTTTTCCTTTATGGCATTCAGACTTTTCTGTTTCCTGGCTTTTGTGATTTATATCTTGTTTGGGAATACCTTCCTATCGAGCTTATAAACTACTTAGATTTTCTTCTACTGCTCTCATAGTTTTTTGGTGCCTTTTTTTGGTTTTGTTTTTAATCTGTCTGGATTTTTTTTTTCTGAGTGGTTTTCATTTTTTATTTTTGTCTGTGGTATGAGGTTGGGGTTCAGCTCCCCACCCTCAAAATGGATAACCACTGCACTGACCCTTCCACTGAGTAATCCATCCATTCCTTACTGATTTAAAATGCACGTTCTAGATGAGGTTGTTTCTGGACCCTACATTTTTTTTTAAAATTTATTTTTCTATAGTCCCACAGATACCAAAGCATTTTAAATCCCTAAAGTTTAATGATGTGCTTTAAAAAACCTGATAGAATAAATCTTCCTCATTATTCTTTTTTGATTATTTTGTCTTCCAGATGAATTTTAGAATTAGTGTATCGAGTGCCATATATTGATTGAGAGCGTGCTGAGTTTATTAATTAATTTGGGGGGGGCGGGGACAGGCTTCTTTACAATACTTAGTTTTATCCTCTGGGAAAGTGCGATATCTCACCAGTTGGTTTTGTTCCTCTCTGCTCCTCTGTCAAGCTTCCTGCTGTTCTCCATGTGGCAGCCGTGTAGACGGCGCATTCTGTGCTAGGTTTATTCCCAGATGTCTTATGGTTTTTGGTCGTCCTTGTGAACGGGATCTCTTCTCCACTTTGCAGTTGGTTATTGCTGGTGGAGAGGAACGCTGTTGTCTTTGGTATGTTACATTTTATCCGGCTACCTGTTGAGCTTCTGGTGACTTTCTAAGCCAGCCTCCTGGAAGCATCTCTCGGCAGTGAGGTCACCGGGCGGGCCCCCGGGTGGAGACTCCCGGCTTCAGCCTCCTGAGCTGTCTGTCATCTTAGACGTTGGTACTTTCCCACATGCTTGGGGCTCAGAGAAGGCAAGAGTGTGATGCCGGCCAGAAGGAGCTCTGGCTAAGACTGTGCCTTGGAACATTCGATGCTGTCGGTAGCAGCCTGGCACCTGTCGCTTTCCTTTTGGTCGCGGCCAGGAAGCTGCCTGTCACGTGACAGTCCCATACATGCCCCGTGGAGGAATCTGAGGGCATCTGTGTTACAGCTTTGTTGTACACCTTCTGAATTCATAAAGGAAGGCAACAGTCCTAAACGTGGCAGGAACTTCCAAAAGACAAGTTCAACTAGCTGTGGTGGGTGGAAATCCAAGCGCTGGGATTCTCCCAGGATTCTTTCTTTCCTGAAATCAACCCTCACCCCTTTAAGGCCCGGGTCACGGACCAGTGCTGCTTTTGTGACTGAGGAGGTGCTCAGGGACGGTCTGTGGACCCCCAGCTCTCCCTCCATTGCTCCCCTCGGGCGGGGAGAGCAGCCTTGGCGCTAGGACACAGCCGTTGCTCGGGGCCCAGGCTGGCAGACGGCTTCTGGAAGAGCACGTTTCTGCTGTTCCTGGTGGTTTCCTTTCAGGCAGCAAGGCTGCCACCGTGATCATCCATACGGAGTAGACCTAGATCAGTAGAGGAATGACCCTCAGCAATTCCGTGCTCATAGACTCTGATGAACCCTGTAGATCACTGGGATCCTTTCCCTTGAAGACCTCACTGCTCCCAAACTCCTCAAGACCTTCCCCCCAGGGGCACTGGATCAGACCACGTGTTATCCAGCTTATAATTACTGAAGTTGACTACACTTCATGTAGATTTTCCTGGTAATACTGTCCACGAGGGATGGGAGCCCCTGGCAGGGGTACCTGTAGGATTCAAACTTGACCAAGACCTTAACACTCTGATCAAACCAGAACAATGTTTCTGCTCCCCGACCTCTTGTGGGCCCAAAAGCATAAATGTCCTGTTCTGTCTGTCTCTCCACACAGTTTGACTGGCTCACTTTTCTCAGGATTCACTGACTTTACACGATAGGCTGGTCGGGTGGTCTCCAGCGTAAGGTGTGCTCCCTCCAGGAAGTGCTCAAGGTGGTCCATTATGGGTGGGAAGAAAATGTTAGAATTCCTATTTATCCTTTAAAGTTTTTTTTTCTGTATGTTTTATAATGTGCACTTAGAATATATACATTACTGAAAACTCAAAAGTTGGGAGATCATTGCTCTAGCTGCTTGATTCTGTTTTCTCTCTGATCAGTGCTGCACATCAAACAACTATCTGTGCATCTTTGTACGAGTTTCTACTTCCCAAGGATAAGTGCACGTGGAGTCCAGGGATATGTACATTTTAAAGATTTCTGACGTACTGATTTCCAGAAGACTCCACCATCTTCTGTTTGCCCCAGCAGCATATATGTGTCCATTCCCTCACCTACAGAACACTGGGCGTTACTATTGATAGACATCTTTGCAAATTAGATAAGTGAAAATGGCATTTTCATATAATTTGTGTTCCTTTAGTTAGTAGTGGGATTTTTTTCACATTTATTTTGTGTGTGTGTGTTTGTGAGAGGGAGAGAGAGAGAGAATGAGAGGGAGAGAGAGGGGGCAGACCTATTCATGTCCTCTGCCTTCTTCATTTTCTTCCCTGGAAAACTCCTACTTTAATCCAATCACCACCTTCAGTGAAAAATAGATTTTCATCTTTGCCTTAATTTGTAGCCCTGGCCACTACTGAGGTTGAATAGTTTTTCCTGTTTAATGGCCATTTAGATTTCCTCTTTCATGAATTTTCCATCCTTAATCCATTTTTCTTTTGGGATGTTTTCTTATCCATCTTTATATATTTGGGCTATTAACACATCTGTGATACCTGTTAATTTCAGAAACTTGTGAAATAGCTGTTTTTTTCCTTTACTCCTTTTATGAGTTTCCAGCCTGGCTTCATAAGGGCTGCCCCATTCCAAGGTATATATGCATTTAGAGTCTCCCAAGTTTCTTAAACAATATTTTAATTTTTTTGATTTTTATGTATAAATCTGTAATTCATGTACAGTGTATTTTTGTACTTGGTATAAAGTGTGGAGTCTTTGTTTTCTTACAAATGCCTGACCAACCATCCTGAAACAATTTATTAAATGTTTCTCCACCGAGTTAAAATGCCCCCTTTACTGTACAGTAGCGCTCATATAATTTGGATCTGTTTCTGGATTTTCTCTTCTGTCCAACATCTGTGTACTCCTTTGCTTGTATCATACTGTTTTGGTTGCAATGGGTTTATAAGTTTTAATGTATAGAAAGGCAGGTCCCATATCTGCATTATTTTTAATATTTATATTTTGGCTATTCTTGGACATCTCCTCTTCTAATATATTTCAAAAATAATTTTATCCAAGTCCAGAGATAATCCATTGAGATTCTGACTGCAACTACATTAAATTTATATGTTAACTTTGTAAGAATGGGAATTGATGAATATAACATGTAAATATATAAATTTATAAATTGGAACTTGTATATACTATATATATTTGGTGCTATTCAGTTTATTTATTAACTTTGTAAGGATTTTATATTAAATCTCTCTATCAGGGAACGTGGTACAGTTCTCCATTTATTCAGGTCTTGTTTTATGTCCTGCATTAAATTTTTTTTTAACTTTTAAAAACTATATTTAAAAGAAAAGCAGTGGGGCCTCCCTGGTGGCGCAGTGGTTGAGAATCTGCCTGCCAATGCAGGGGACACGGGTTCGAGCCCTGGTCTGGGAAGATCCCACAGGCCGCGGAGCAACTAGGCCCGTGAGCCACAGTTACTGAGCCTGCGTGTCTGGAGCCTGTGCTCCGCAACAAAGAGAGGCCGCGATAGTGAGAGGCCTGCGCACCGCGATGAAGAGTGGC
Organism: Balaenoptera ricei; assembly: GCF_028023285.1. Taxonomy (NCBI): domain Eukaryota; kingdom Metazoa; phylum Chordata; class Mammalia; order Artiodactyla; family Balaenopteridae; genus Balaenoptera; species Balaenoptera ricei. The sequence goes on from NC_082658.1 coordinate 61,641,928, forward strand.
CCCCGCTTGCCGCAACTAGAGAAGGCCCTCGCACAGAAACGAAGACCCAACACACCCATAAATAAATAAATAAAGCATGAAAAAAAAAATAAAAGAAAGAAAAATATTAGAGGAATAATCCCATAAAAAAAAAAAAGAAAAGCAGTAAGCACTAAAACTGGGTTAAAGTACAAATAAGATTTGTACTCTGCAGTATTTACTAGGCTAGCAGGTAAGGTGAGTGTCACCAGGTTCAGAGAGCGATGCCAGCTTTATCATGTGCGTATCCTTAGAGTAAGCTAGAACATTTTAATGCAGTATTGTTTCTCAAATTGAGATATAATTCATGCACCATAAAATTTACCCTTTTAATGCGTAGAATTCAGCGATTTTTATATATTCACAAGGTTGTCCAGCCTTTACCACTGCCAAATACAGAACACTGCACATCCCCAAAAGAATCCCCACAACTCCTCAGCAGTCACTCCTTTTCCCCGCCCCCAACCCCTGGAAAACACCAATCTACTTTCTGTCTCTGTGGATTTGCCTGTTGTGGACATTTTATATAAATGGATTCATACAGTAGGTGGCCTTTTGTGCCTAGCTTATCTTACTTAGCGTAATGTTTTTCAAAGTTCATCCTCGCTATAGCATGTGTCTACACTTCATTTCTTTTTATGGCTGAATAATACACAAAATGCCATATTTATCTTTTCATCAGTTGATGGACATTTAGGTTGTTTCCACTTTTTGGCTGTTATGAATAATGCTGCTATGAACACTTGCGCACAAGTTTTTGTACGGACATGTATTCAGTTTTCTTGGGTGTATACCTAGGATTGGAATTGCTGGGTCTGATGGTAAATCTTTAAGTTACTGAGGAAGAGCGAAACTGTTCTCCACAGCAGCTGCACCGTTTTACATTCCCACCAGTAATGTTCGAGGGTTCCAATTTCTCCATATGCTCACCAACACTTGTTGTTGTCTGTGTTAGTTTGTTTTAATCACTGCCTTTCCACTGGGTGTGAAGTAGTATCTCATTGAATTTTTTTGTTTTGTTTTGTTTTTGTTTTTTTGGCTGTGCCGGGTCTCAGTTGTGGCTCGCGGGATCTTTCGTTGTGGCACGGGCTTCTATTTGTGGCATGCGGCTTTTCTCTTCTCTAGTTGCGGCACGCGGGCTTAGTTGCCCCGCCACATGTGGGATCTTAGTTCCCCAACCAGGGATCAAACCCGTGTCCCCTGCATTAGAAGGCGGATTCTCTACCACTGGACCAACAGGGAAGTCCCCTCATTGTGGTTTTGATAGGCCTTTCCTAATCACTAATGATGTTCTTGTGCTCGTTGGCCATTTGAAAATCTTGGATAAATGTATATTCAGGTCTTTTGCCCATCTTTTAATTAGGTTGTCTTTTTGTTGTTGTTTATATATTCTGGATACTAGGTCCTTATCAGATATTTGATTTGCCAATACTTTTTCCCATTTCACTTTTTTTAAAAAATAAATTTATTTATTTTATTTATTTATTTTTGGCTGCGTTGGGTCTTCATTGCTGTGCGTGGGCTTTCTCTAGTTGCAGCGAGCAGAGGCGACTCTTCGTTGCTGTGAGCAGGCTTCTCACTGCGGTGTCTTCTCTTGTTGTGGAGCACAGGCTCTAGGCGCGCAGGCTCAGTAGTTGTGGCTCGCAGGCTCTCTAGAGCCCTGGCTCAGTAGTTGTGGTGCACGGGCTTAGTTGCTCTGCGGCACGTGGGATCTTCCCGGACCAGGGCTCGAACCCGTGTCCCCTGCATTAGCAGACGGACTCTTAACCACTGTGCCACCAGGGAAGCCTCCATTTCACTTTCGTGATAGTGTCCTTTGATGTACAAAGGTTTCTATTTTTTCTTTTGTTGCTTGTGCTGTTGGTATCATATTTAAGAAACTGTTGCCTAATCCAAGGTCACAAAGATTAACATTTGTGTTTTCTTCTAAGAGTTGTATAGTTTTAGCTCTTACATTTAGGTCTTTGTAGTAGTTTTTAAAATTGGGACATGTGAGTCTTACAACTTTGTTCTTTTTTTAAGATTGTTTTGGCTTCTGAGTCTTGCAATTCCATATTGTTTTAGGATCAATTTGTCAGTTTCTGCAAAAAAGATAGCTGGAATTTTAATAGTGATTATAACATTTAGACAAATCTTATATCTTTTATGTTGAGCTTATTCCTAGGTATTTTATAGTTCTTGAAGTTGATGAGAATGGGAGTTTTCCCCCCATTTTCATTTCTGTCACATTATTGCCAATTAAAGACAGTCTACTGATTTTTGTAAAGATACCTATTATCCAGCTGCCTTACCAAATTCCCTCATTTATTTTAGTAGATTTTATGGACATCTCTTGGGTTTCTAAACATAGCTGTCTCTTCCAATACTTCTATCAGTTATTTTGTTGTTCTGTCCTACTTCATCAGCTTCACCCTTCAGAACAACCTTGATAATCATGATGATGGCAGCTTACCTTTCTACCTTGTCCACTTGGTTCTAGGGGCTAGATTTTGGTAAATAGTGTTTATTATATTTACATTGTATTCTTTTTTCCTATTTTTCTTGAAAGTTGTTATTAGGAATAGTGACTGAATTTTGTTATCTTTCAGTGCCTATGCATAGAAGAATATGGTTTTTCTTCTTAATTTGTTGATGTAATGAATTATGTTGATGGATTTCCCAAAGTGGAACCATTCTTGCATTCTGGAATAATACCCTACTTGGTCATGGAGTAGTAATTGTTTTGATGCACTGCTGGATTCAGTTTGCTAATATTTTCTTTTACATTTTTGCATCTATATTCACAAATAAAATTGTCAGGGTTTTTTTTGGTGCTATTTCATGTTTTGTTATCTTGTCTGTGAATTGGAGTACTTTTCTATTTTATGCTCTAAATAATATTGGAATTATTTTTAGATAGCTGTAAAACCATCTAGACTAGGAATCTTTAAAAAATCTGTTATAATTACCTTTCTAATTTCTTCTGTGGTTATTGGGTCTGTTCCCTTTCACTTTTTAAGTCAATTGTAGTCATGTAAAGTCCCATTAATAAGGTGCCCATCATTGGATATAATCCAGTTCTTGTTCCCTAGTTCCTATTCTCAAATGTGGGTGGCCAAAGCTGTACTGGGGGGGGGGTGGGCGTGGAAAGGGGTTTGGAGGCGACCCCCAGATGGGACTCTCTCAGTTTAAGGAGAGCGATTTTTGCTTTGCAAGGGCTCAACAGAAGGAGCAGTGCGCAGCTCTCCAGTGGGCGGAGACAGCCGCCACGCCAGCCTCAGCCCCTCGCAGAGCCTGGCTCCTCTCCCGCTCCCCACCGCTGCCATGCGTGTGGTCCCGAGCATCTTGCTGCACAGGCGTCCCTCCCTCACTCCTAGAATCGGCCAAGAAAGCAGGACAGCCACCTGCCCAGGAACGCTGACCTCCTTCAGGTCTTGGGTGCACAAGCTTGATGCTGAGTCCTTGGAAAATTAAAAAAACTGGTTGTCATTCATCTTGCAGTGATGCAACCCTGCATTTTATGGGATTGAAGTGTTCGGACCCTATCTGTGACATTACGGTAGGGTCTGGCGGTGGTCCAGCATGTACTCGGAAGCCGTCCATTTCCTTTCGATTTTCAGTTTTGTTGCCCTGGTCTGTGCATAGCATCTCCTATAGTTTTCTCAGTCTCTTCCATTTTTGTGGCTGTCCTATCCATTCTGTTCCCAGTAACGGCACGTTTGTCTTCTCTCTTTCTGAATTGGAGCTTCCCCTCTTTGGGCCACTTCCTGGACCACCAGCTGGACTCGGAATAGCTTCCAAGCCAGACCCCTTGCTGCCCTTCTGTTTGTAGCACCATTTTAGGACATAGGTTCTTGAGTGTTAAGCTCCAGATCTCTCTTCCTATTTCCTGCTTCTCCCGAAAGACTGATAGTGAGATATTTGATGGTATGCCGTTAAAAGGACATGTCTTCCCTAGATTCAAATCTGATAGGTAGGCCACAAAGATAAATCCAAGGAATTATGGTTGAACTAATTCAGTATAGACCATTCTTTTGTGTGTGTTTATGTCTGATGAGCCCGCTTTGGAAACAAGGTAAAAATACAGTGCATTTAAGAAGGGATTTCAGGGCACTTTACATTCATTTATGACAATTGCGTGTCTGTGTTAGGGGGCTGACATACATCGTGCCGTTATGTAAATTGTCTTACACAAGAGCTTGAGAAGCTCGCGGGGTGGCTATTGACCTCGGGTGGTGTGTGTTCCGGTGGTTGTGGCTTTGTTCCCCAGAGGAAGAAGCTCAAGTCTGGACAGCCCATTGGCCTGCGGGGCCTCCCTTTGCTTAGAGGCCGAGCAGCTTGGAGGAGACGGGCCCGGGACGCAGCCTTACGCTGGGATCTCCTTGGCTCCGGGAGATGAGTCGCTCCAGACACACCCCGGGCTCCCGGCCGTTTTTCTCTCTGTTCCTTGGGTCTGAGAGCCCTGCCCGGCTCAGAGGAAGTGCAGGGAGTTGATTCTCATGTAGCGGGAGAAGAGCACGTAGAGGTGGCGGAACCAGAGCAGCTGGCTGCGGTGGCAGGACATGGCTTTCTGGAAGAATCAGAGGACGGTCATGAGTGCTGGCGCCGGCCGTTCGTCGTTTCCGCTCTGCTTCCGCTCCTTCAGGCCTCCTCCCACCCACATACTGCAAGCTATGGCCTGATCCGGCTTCTGCTATGCCCTTCGAACCCCTCTGGATTGGCCTCCCCCTCCCGTCTCCTGAAACCCGATGTGGTAACAGCAGAGGATGCTGATGCAGCTGAGAACTTTCTCAGTTTAACATTTAACAACCTTGTGGGTAAAGGACTATTATTACTGCTTTTTTTTTTTTTTTTAACAGATGAGGAAACTGATTCATCCGTCTCAAATAGCAAGGAGGTAGTAAAGCTGAGATTGAACCCAGAGCCATCTGGTTGATTGTGGAGCCTACATTCTTAATCCCTTGGCTCCACTACCCTGCATATATAACTCATATAGGGCTGTTTTGTGCCGAGACTCCTATGGATTAGCTAAGCTGGGTAATTACAGTCACTCTTAGAAGAAGAAGAAAAGGAATAGTACCCATACGTACTGGCTCTCCTTGCCATACAGTGGGGGAAATGTTATCCTGTTATTCAGATCTAGTGTAGCTCAGTTTTTAAACAGAATAGATCATAACAACTGATTTAACTAGATGTAACCTATATAAATGGTTCCTGTTTTTCTCTAAGTAGCATAATTAATGCTTTTAATCTAAGCTAATATCATTGCAAACCTTTATGTAAAAAACTCATTTTATATTCGCTATCGGAACATCCGTGGCTTTAGAGATGTAAACACCCCTGTGATGACTGCGAGCTTTAAGTTGATAAAGAGAACTGTCGCCATATTCAGGCAGAATATTACACAGCATGGTTTCAACAGGAAATACAACTAAAATTTTTAAATAAAAATGACTTTCAGAAACAAAGTGGATGTGTGAACTCACAGAATAGTGTTTCAATTTTGAAGACCATAGTGAGAATAAAATGTTCATTTTAGACAAACGTTGAGGGAAGGTAGGAACTCTGTGGTCCAAACACACTTGTCTACTCGTGAGAGATTCCGAGTCACAGGGGCTTCCCACATCCTGCTGCCTAGGTGGCCAATTTTGTAGATTCCCTCATTTTTCAGTGGCTGCAGCACCCACTCAATAAGATGGGCACTTACAGTAATTATATATTTATGGCCAGTTTGGGTTTTTTTACAAGCTTTTCTTCCTATTACTTTTTGTTCAAAATTTTCAAAGGAATACTGCAAAATATCAAAATTGTTTCTATTTCCTCCCTACTTTTGGAACATTTTCACTACATGTGTTTCAAAACTATGATTTTTCTGATTATATAGTACCATATCATTTACCTGCTAAATATTAGCTCCCTTTTTGGGCCTCATAAATTATACTAGTGAACATTCTTGTACATCAGTCTCTGGACACAATTTTATTTCTTTAGGATAAAATTCTGGAAATAAAAATTAGTGGGTCAGAGAAAGTATAGATTTATTGATATATTTGCTCTGCAACCCGTTTGTGTCTACTTAATGTATCAAGAACTTCAAAAGATAAGTACAACTTCTGAGAAGACTTCTGATATTTACTACTGTTGCTTCCCAGAAAATGATAGCCATTTACACACCTATTTCATTTAATGGCTCAACATGGGTTCTAGCCTTTGAACATTTCCACTTGGATAGCAAAAATGGAAAGGGTCAAGGCTAGAACTCCTCAGCAGCCTTCTCAGACCACCTGCCCCACCGACCACCAAGAGTTTTCACCAGGAGGGCCTCGCTGGGCCTGACTCCTCAGCCGGCAACCCGTGGTCAGCCCCAGTGGCTCTTTACAGAGGCTCCTGGCAGGTCTGAGTTCCTCTTGGCTCAAGCTGGGAGCGCTGGTCCACGTGTAACAGGGAAAAACTGGTGAATCGAGATGTCCAACCGTAAGGGGTGTGTGACCTATTTTATGGTGCGCCCATGCCATGGAACACAGGCAGACATTACAATGTGAACACCTAATAACCCTGGAGAAAATGGTCATGATGTTGCTAAAGTAGGTTTCAAATAAGCAGGCTGTGTCCCCCGCTCTAAATGCCTGTGTATGAATACTCTTTATGGAGGGCGTATATACTGTCAAGAGTGACTACCCTTGAGGGGTGGGCTTGCAGGCAGTGGGGTTTCTTCTTTTATTTATTTCCAGATTTTCTACACTGAGCCTGTATTGTTATTTGCTTTTTTTCCAGCACATATTATTTCTATAATCAGAAGAAAATGTGCAAGTCCCTGGTCTACGGCTCCCAGGGTCTGGCTGCGGGCCAGCTCTGGGGACAGAACCGCTGTGGAAGGCCTCGGTGAGCCAGGGACAGGGCGCAGACCTGGGGGGGAGTACAGGGGTGAGTGGGGCGGTCCTCACCTGGGCCTGGGCCACCTCTCGGCGGCTGAGCACGAAGAGGGCGTCGCGGGCGAGCAGCAGGGAGCAGGGCAGGTCCAGCAGTGAGAGGTACTTGCGCAGCAGGTTCACAGACTGGAGCGTGAGCACCAAGCACCCTGGGGGGTGGGCAGAGGGGAGACTTGCTGCCTCAGGCAGATCTTCCTGAGTACCACCCCTCCCTCTGGGCTCAGGGCAGGGCAGTGTCACCAGAGCTGCTCTTTGCCCGTCATTCTCACAGACAAGAAGGGTGAAAGGGCCCCAGAACCCCTGGCGGCCGCCCTCTACCTGCTCTGCGCCCCCAGCAGGGAAGGGTCGGCTGCTAGAGGCTGGGATCGAGGCCCAGGGAGAGGGGATGCAGATAGGATTTCTGTCCTGGAAGGCCAGAGACCTGGTTCCTGCTCGTCACTAAAGAACTGACGGGCTTGGGGAAGTCCTTTCACCTCTGTGAGCCTCAGTTTCCCCATCTGTATGATGGTGTTGGTCCTGAGTGTGGGACCGGCCTGTTTCCCAGGGTTGGTACAAGGATCAAACACACTAGAGTTGTGTTCCGAAGCCCCTGTGGCACCACCAGCCAGAAGGGCCATCATTGCATCCCCAGGGCTCTCCTGTGAGGGTGCACGTCGTGACAGAAGCCAGCTCCGGGAGGTTAGGGGGTGACGCACAGAAACTGACCAAGCGGGTCAGACGCCTTCCTGTGAGTTGGGAAGAGTTTCAGACCCGTCCGGCACCCATCCGTCACCCACAGCCTGGCCAGTTAACTGGGGGATGGGTGTGGGTTTGGGTGGACATCCTGAAAGGGCACCAGAGGCGGAGCAGACCTGGCCAGGGAGAAACCAGGCGGGTGAGGCGCAAGGCCTGCGGAGGTGGTTAGCTTCCTGTGTCAGCCCGACTGGGTCCTGCGTGCTCAGATACTCGGCTAAACGTTGCTTCTGGGTGTGTCTGTGTTCCACGGTTGAACTGGATGACTTGGTAAAGCAGAAGGCTTCCCCAGCGTGGGTGGGCCTCATCCAATCCATCGAGGGCCCGGACAGAAGGCGGAGGAAGGGAGAATCCGTTCCTGTCCGTCTGACTGCAGAGCTGGACATCGGTCTTCTGCCCCGAGACTGAGATTTACACCATCGGCTCCCCTGTTCTCAGGCTGAGTGACGCCCCAGCTCTCCTGGGCCTCCGGCTTGCCGACGGCGGATCCCGAGCTTTCTCGGCCTCCGTAATCGTGTGAGCCAATTCCTTATTTTATATGTATATATATATAAGTGCGTATAGCACCATATCTGTCTACCTGTGTGTCCTGTTTGGTTCTGGTTCTCCGGAGAGCCCCGACTACACGCTCCTCCCTCACACCCGGAGGGTACTTCCCAGTGGATACAACCTGATTTCAAGACCCCGGGACCCGCCGAGACAGGCACACTGAGCTGAGTCAGGAGAGTGTGGCCCTGCATCCCCCCACCCCCGCCCTGCCCGGTTTGGCTGAGGGCAGCTCTCTGTGTGTTTACCAGTTTCACCCTAGAGGGATAGTAACGGTGACCTTTTACAAGAGGGACGGGCCTTACCTTTAGGTAACTTCCCTTCTGCGTGCAGGGTCCTGGAGGAGGGAGAGGACAGGTGAGAGCGAGCATCGCTCTGCAGTTACCAGGCAGGGCCTTCAGAGCCACGCCTGCCCCACCCTGGGGTCCCTCCACTGTCGGTTTCTAGGCAGTTTCTTGAGCATAAGTCACCATATAGATTCCCTGGATTCCACACCTTTGGCTACAGCTGAAGGGACCAGGGTGGGTCCCTTACCCAAGGTCAGCCGATCTGGAGGTGGCCAGTGGCTTATGAAGTGCCCCGGTCCAAGCTTTGCCCAACAGATATGAAGGTAAGGACACTGGACTCTTTGAAGTTTTTCTCTTTTGAAATTGAGATGTGAGAGTGGTGGAGAATATTTAAAATGTTAATTGGTATTTCCTCTCTGATGCCCCTTTCTCCTATTTGACACCCTGCCCCACCCCTTCTGACAGTAGAGGCCCTTCTGTGCTCACTGCCTTAAGAGGAGGGGTGAGGTGGGTCCACCAGCAATGAACTTGCTGTTTTGAAAGCTGAGGGATGGAGGGATGGGGCAGAGTCCCCTCCCCCCACCAACACACAGACACACGTACTCATCTGGAAGGGATTCTCGGGTGCAGGGGTTAAAGATGAGAAGTTGGGAGGGAACGGATAAACTGACAGGCCTGCCACCCGCCCCCCGGCAGAGCCGGAGGAATAGAAAACCCTGAGGTCAGAGGCGGCTTGTCCTGCGCTCTGGGTAGAGCCCTGGGGATGATCTCCAGGGAAGGAGCTGGGAGGCAGCGTCTAGGTGGAGGAGGAAGGGGCCCTGGAGCCGCGCCTGGGAACGGCACTTCAAGCCCTGAAAGGCGTTGGGCGCGTTCAGAAGAGGGTCATAAAATCAGTCCTTCACATCAGGCTGCCCCCTCCTTCCCCAGGCCACGTCCAGCAAGCTTCTCACGGGCCCAGGGCGAGCACGGCTGCAGAGGTCAGGACACACGCTCTAGGTGTGCATGACCCCGAGTCAGTCCTCAAGATGTGTGAGGATCAGGGTTTTCTACTGGTGAAATGCAGGTGCGTGCCAGTGAAATGCAGAGGCTGCAAAGAACAAGTAAGGTTTCCTATGACGTGCACATCCTCCTCCTCCGAAGAAAGATCTGAAATTGTGCACAAAATACACAGCAGGAGAGAACAAATAAGCTGGAGTAAGAGGAGGGAAAAGAGGGTGCAGCCAGGAGGGACGCCGATCCACAGAACTCAGTCCTTAGTCCTGCGCGTGTGCTACAAGGAGCTGAAATTTGGCCCTAAAGCTTTCTGTGGCCAAAGCAGGGGGATAGATCAAATCCGTTCCCCCACTTGCCGTATCCGGGGTGGGGAAACTCAGCTGTTCGGGAGACGAGACCATAACACCAGGACTCGAGGGTGGACCGCGACGGGGAGACCAGTGCCCGGAGAGCCAGAGCGCCCTACCTGGCAGCAGCATACAGAGCGGCGTGGTTGCTGTGGCCGCTCACACCCCCCGCGTCGAAGGTCACCACCTGCAGAGACACACAGGGTTTCACTCCGGGCCGGACCCGTCTCTCCCGCCTCGCCCCCGCGGCCCGGGAAGGACAGGAGGACCCAGAACCCTGCGCCTGTTCACGTTCTGAGCGTACCTGAACTGACGTGGGAGCGGGTCGGGGGTGTGTGACCACTGTTCGGCCGACTGTGTGGACACCGTGGCTGTGGGTTTGACTGTTCACTCTTTTCTATCTTTTTTAAAAAATAAATTTATTTATTTAATTTATTTATTTTGGCTGGGTTGGGTCTTCGTTGCTGCGCGCAGGCTTTCTCTAGTTGCGGCGAGCGGGGGCTACTCTTCGTTGCGGTGCACGGGCTTCTCATTGCGGTGGCTTCTCTTGTTGCGGAGCACGGGCTCTAGGCGCGCGGGCTTCAGTAGTTGTGGCTCGCGGGCTCTAGAACGCAGGCTCAGTAGTTGTGGCGCACGGGCTTAGTTGCTCCGCGGCATGTGGGGTCTTCCCGGACCAGCGATCGAACCCGTGTCCCCTGCATTGGCAGGTGGATTCTTAACCACTGTGCCACCAGGGAAGTCCCGAAATTTTTTTTAAAAAGGCATATAAGCTAATCGCATTATGGTGGATACGTGTCATACATTTGTCAGAACCCACAGGACGTGCAGCACCAGAACTGAACCCTAATGTGAACCAGGACTTGCGGTGAAGATGCTGTGTCAGCGCTGGTTCACTGACTGTAACACGCTGTGGGCTCGGGGGCGATGCATGTCCTTTCTGCTCAATTCTGCTGCGAACCTAAAACTGCTCTAAAAAATATACTGTATTAAAAAAAGGTCACCCCAGAACTCAGGTGCCCTGTTCTGAGCCCACCCTCCCCCGCAGCCCAGTGTGGGCCCTGTGTCCACTCCCACCTCTGACGCTAGCTGCCCCCGCCCCTCAGGCATGTCGCAGCATGTCACCCCGGGAGTGATGTCAACTTTCAGTGTCTTGGTCTCCTCATCTGTGAGATGGGAAGAGTGAGGCCTGCCCGCCTTTTCTCTCTGGGTCGAGGTGAAGGTCAAGTGAAGCCACGTGGGAGTGCAGGACCTGGACAGCAGTCAAGGCTGAGTGTCCGCTGCCCTCGGGTGGAGGTGACGCCAGGGCTGGGCTGTCACTGGCGAGCTGGGGCACACTCCCTGGTCTGGGGACTTGGGGCCACTGCAGTTTGGCTCCATCACTTCTGAAATTCTCCAAGGTCTTGTTTCTTCTTCATCCTATACCTTCTGATAAGCCCCCTCTCTTCCTGCTTCGAGGAGGGCTGAGCTGATCGGTCTCTAGCCCTGGACTCGTGCAGGTTAGGACCTGACAGCAATGGCGTCTGTGGTTCTTTGCAGAACTCCATCCACCTTCCCCGCTAAACTGCAGAAATCTCTGGGCAAATGAAGTCTTACCCAGATCCCAGTAAACAAGAGGGAACAGTGGGGCTGCTCTCGCTTCTCGAAGATAGTGGCTCACAAGACATGGTCTGTACTTTAGAGGATAAACAGCAACTCATGTCACAGGTGCAGGACACACGACAAACACTGTCCCAAAGAGGGCTGAAGAAGTCAGGGAAAGCTTCTCGGAGAAGGCGGTCTTAAGCCGGGCCTGGACCACAAATCACTTTTCTGGGACACAGACTTGGGGAGACTCTTCTGAGAGCAGGAAAGGCACGCAGAGCGTCTGTGCCCTGAAGCTCCTCCCTGGATGTTCAGGGCCATGGCTGCAACACGGTCTAAACAACAGCCCGGCCCCTCAGTAAAGACCAACCCTGTTGATCAGCAAACAGCACCGAAGGAAGGTCCAGGTCGGAGACGGCCAAGTTCACGAAGATGGGAGTTCATCCTACAAGCAGGAGTTACTGGGAAACCAGCCGTTCCCATGCACCAAAGCGGAGGAGGGGAGAGTTTGGGGACTGGCCCTGGGGAAGTTGGGGTGCCGAGGGCCACTGCGGCCCACCTCACAGGCCCCACCCTGTACCCCAGGCCAGCCCGGAGGACCAGCTCTGCCCCCCTGCCAGGCTTGGGGCCCTGAGAGGGTCTGAGTGTGGCCTGGGGGGTGGGGGCAAGAGGATCCAGGCCAGGCAGCAGGCCCGGGCCGTGAACCCTCCAGCTGTCACCCTCAGACCCTGTGGGAAGTACAGCCGGGAGGGGTGGGCCTGCGGCTCTGGGTGACCATATTTCCAGCCAGAACAAAGAGAGAAGCCAGCGCAGAGCCCTGCACCTCCGCCTGGTGTGGGTCAGAGCCAGCCAGTTAGGTGCCCCTTCGGCCCATGTGGACGAAGCTCCCGCTGTATTTCTGTCATTAGAGCTCAAAGACGGTCTAATATATCCACGAAAATCTGCTCTTAACAAAGGTCTAACAAATCCGTTCACTTGGAGAATTCATCACCGATAAAAGCTTAACAGCAGGGATCATCTTTTAACGAGGCTTAATCAAAACTTAAAGCAAGTGGTTGGGTCTTTAAATGGTAGGATTTAGGTATTAACTCATGAAGGGTTAGCGCTCTTATTTTAGAGGTGGACACCTTCTTGGAGCCTTAAGATCGACTGACGGCGGGGCCCGGGCCGGCGGGGCCCGAGAGTCGAGGTGGGTGTTCCTGGGCCGTCCGCCTCTGCAGGTGAATTGAATGCCCACTAGAGCTCTAACCGTGACCAGAGTGTTCTCCCCGCAGGGGCTGTGAATTTGTCCTCGCAATTTCTGGAGTGAGGACTCCAGGCTTAAAATCCTAGCTTCACACTTGGCGACCCTGGGCAGCTGCTGGGCCTCTGGGGGCCTCAAGTTTCTCAGTGTAAGGTGAGCATTACAACAACACTTACCTCCAAAGTTACAATGATACCTTAAAACGAAAACGCTTGGTAGAAAGCTCTGTGCCAGCGGGTCGTGGCACAGGCTCGAGGGGTCCTGCGGTTTCAGGTGGCAGCACAGGGGTGGGAGTGGGTGGGTGAAGAGGGCGCACTTTGGAAAAATCTCTGCCTCTGTCTGAGCGCTGGGATCTCAGTGACTCAAGAAAGGTGTGTGTGTCCCTCGGTGGGTTTCAGACACACGCAGTTGGGCCTCTGCTTCGAGCGGAAGGATCCCCTTACCAGGTTGATGCGGCTTTAGCGGAAGGATCCCCTTACCAGGTTGATGCGGCTGGCTTCCACGTGCCGGAGGAGGACGTCGGCCACCCGCTCGGTGTCCCACCGCACGCCGGGGTCATCTGGGAAATCCCTGGAAGGAAGAAGCACAACCTGGAAACCGTTTCTAACCCGGTGCAGGCTTCCCCCGGGGCTCCGGTAGGTGTGGGGGGCAGGGGGGAGGCAGCGGCATCTGGACGAAACACGGCACGCTCTGGGGGCTTTGGCTCGTGGCCGGGGGAGGGAGCAGACATCAGCGAGACACGGCTCTGTCCATGAGCTGGGGACAGGTGTGGTACCCACGAGCTCAGACGCAGGGCAGAGGGACACGTGTCTTTGTAAGAGTCAGAGGAACGGCGCGTTGATAAAAGTACGGAGTTGCTTCATTTAACCTCAGACAGCTGTGAAGGAGCCTTGATGGATGAAGTTAAGTAGCCTGTTTGTTGCAAGGTCGTTAGGGATGGATTTGACCCAGGTTTTCTGACTGTAGAGCAGAGAGGTTTCAGCCCTGGGGAGCACCGCAGCCCCATCCCCCCGGGCACCCTCAAGGGCAGAGGCCTCTGCAGGTGACTCCAAGCCTTATTGCTCCCTCCCCCTGCCACCTGCTGATCTGAGGCCAAGGCCGTGGTCTGCCTTCAGTTTGAAGATATTGTTCACAGTCTTATAAATAGATGGCCATCTCTGCCGGCTCAGGTCCCGGCAACACCCACCTGCTACTGGGAGGACACGGGCCTCTCCGCTCCCACCTGGCAGGTGGCTGTCACCTCTCCACGGACAAGGGCCGTTAACGGACCCACTTAGGACTTTGGTCAAAGGAGAGTCGCTGGAGGTTTTTCAGGAGGAAGAGGACATGACCCTCAGCACTAGATAACGCAGCTACTTCCTGTGCTTCCTTGGCTCCCTCTTCCACACCCTGGGGAGCCTCCTGCAGAGGTGGCTTCAGGCTTTTCAGAGCACTGCCCTGCCAGCCGTTCCCCCGCGACAGGACAGACAGCTCAGCTGGACAGGGAGAAAGGGAGAGGGAGGGACCGGGACAGAGTCCTGCCGTGTTCCCTGGGAGGGAGCTGAATATGGGATGGAGAACATGGCCTGCTGAGCTCAAGAGCAAGAGAGACAGGAAGACACCCTGGAGTGAAAACAGCTGCACACACGCCCCTGGCTGGGAGGCCCACGTAAAGGTATCAAGGCGTCATTTTGGAAGCTGGATTTACCAATGATAGTCACATGGATGGAGAAGCAGTGTAAGAGGAAGGGTAGGATGGCTGTTGGCTAAGCCTAGTTCTCGGGTCTGAAGTGCTGAAAGGTGAGCCCCCGAGTGGGGAGCTCACTGCCGCCTTCTGGGCACCTCCCTCAGAGCCAGGCCCACGGGAATAAGTATTGCTCCCTGAGGTTCTTTCAGGGCCTCTACCCTAAAAGAGGAAGTCAGCTATTTGGGGGACTCTGCTGTCAACACGCCCCTCTGTAACCCGATACATCTGATGCGTCAGCACCGCTCTTGGGATCTAGTCCAAACTCCTCTTGGTCAGGCATTCGAGTTCGCCCCAGTCTGTCTCCTATTTGACCCTCTTCTCTTGATTTGGGCGAGTAAATGAGATAACCTATGTGACAAACTTTACATTCTAAAACTGTAAAGCGATGTGTAAATGTCAGAAGAGGGTCATAAAGTGGACCGATGTGACAAACTTTACATTCTAAAACTGTCAAGCGATGTGTAAATGTCAGAAGAGGGTCATAAAGTGGTGGCTGTTATTGAGGCATTAGCCTGATTTAGGCCCCTTCAGAAAGGAAGGAAGGCAGGCGTCCCCCATCTTTTTTCCTTGCTCTGGAAGTCCCTTGCGGAGATCTCTGTGCTGACTGCCTGCATCAGTGGTCGCTGGTTTCAAAGTGGGGTGTAGGCATCCCAGGAGGTGTGTGAGATGGTCCACTGAGGTTACGCAAGAAATCGCCAGAATTTCTATTTATGTGTCTCTGTCTGTTTAAATGTCTATCTTGTAGCTATTTTATAAGGTATCGTACATTAACAGAGTTTGACACGTACACAATTTAAGTAAGCGCACAGATACTGGCAGTGCATATACTCCGATTTTGTTTCTTTTTGTCAGGGGCCTGTGGTCAGAGCTGTGTGGAGACCCCTAGTCTAATCTACGCGCCCTACATTTTACTTCATTTTTTCCTGGATATTTTAAAACAACTTTATTGAGGTATAATTTACATACTATAAAACCTACCCATTTAAAATGTACAATTTAGTCATTTTTAGTATATGTACAGAATTTCTACATTTTATTTTACTAGCATTTTGCATATATTTAATTCTTGATTCTCTAACCTATTATAAGTTCCCTGATGGCCAGGTGCTACGTTAGCCATTGAACACTCAGGGGCCAGCTAGGAAAACAGAAACCACCAGGTATTTCAGAGGGAATTCAATACAGAGAATTGCTTACCCCATTGATGGGAAGAGCTGAGAGGCCCAGCAGGGAACAAGGAGACGATCGGAGACTGGAGAAGCCACTGTCACCTCTAGGGTGGGACATCAGAGTCTAGGGACGGGGTGATGGCGGGAACTACAAGGGCAGTGGCTGGAGTCACGGAGAACATTTAGCTGCTGACGGAGGTGCTGCCCGAGGTGGAGGGAGCAGGAAAGACCCTGGTTTTCCCCTCCTCTGCCTTCAGTCTCCCATCACAGCCACCTATTGTCAGACCTGTTGAGAAGCCAGTTGATTGGCAAGGGAGCCTGGGAAGTGTGGTGTCCACTGGTCCTGAGCAAAGGCACAAGGTGTTTGGTAGTGCTCCCGGCAGGTACCCAATGCACGTCTGCTTTCAACTGCATCCCAGTTTGTTTGTTTTTTAAAAAATATTTATTTGTTTATTTATTTGGCTGCACCGGGTCTTAGTTGCGTCATGTGGGATCTAGTTTCCTGACCAGGGATCGAACCTGGGCCCCCTGCATCGGGAGCGCGGAGTCTTAGCCACCGGACCGCCAGGGACGTCCCTGCATCCCCATCTTGACCCTAAGCCTTCGAAGGGCAGCAGCAGTCTGGCCACCTGCCTGTCGCCCTTGTCCACCCCTCTGGGAATGCAGTAGCCCGCTAGCTGCTCGGGTGTGGAGGGCAGCAGGGAGCACCGTCAGGAGGTCGTGGAGGCCACAGCCGGGCAAGCAGGACTCCAGGCTCAGGGAAGGGAGACGTGGCAGCGGTTGACGGGCAGCTTCACCCCCGCAGCTCAGGGACGGAGCACCGCCCACGCTCAGAGGGTCCAGTGTCGCCAGGAGGCAGTGTGATGCCAGGACGGACCACAGAACACCCGAGTTCCAGCTCCCTGCTCACCAGGTGAGTGGGGCATGCGCTGTGTCATCAGGAAAGCTGGGAGAACCTGGGCCACACCTGGTGACCTCCTGAGAGCCCTGACTTCTAGGACTTTATGTTGTAAGAAGTTTCTGAGGGAGGTTAAAACACTGACCATGGATGGTCGTTTTTAGGAAAGAGGAGGGGTCTTGGATGGTAAATAGCATCCTGTTCCCTTTACTTCCCCAGAGCTCAGCCACGCTCCCAGTGCTTCCCGATGGCCTTTTCCTAGCGCAGTGTTTGTTCATTACTGGGTACTTTGCACTGGAATAGTGCCTGGCACAGAGTAGGCACGCGTTATATGTTGTCTTCCCCTTATTATTTTGTAATGTTTTCCTATTTCCCAAGAGACAGAGGGATTACTTGTCATCATGAGGAATAACTGAGATTGATTTTGGACTAGTGTCCCCCAGTGGCTGCCGATCTGTGGGTCTGATGAGGGCGGAGCATGTAGAGATGGTCTCCCCAGTGTCTTACGCTGTCTTGCTCTAAGTCTGTCTGTGATGGGACTGGAACGTGACATCATCCCGGAGAGGTGAAATCATCGAAGTCAGGAAAACAGCCTTCTGCTTCCGTCCCTGGAGCCCTCCCTTCATGTGGCCTCCGGCCTCTGATAACTTGGGATTCCTCTCCGCTCTTCTTTCTACCCAGCCAAATCTAACACATCCTGTACAGCCTCCTCCACGGACCCTTCTGGATGGAGTTTGGGGTCCTCATTTCTGAAAACAACTGCAAGTCCAGGGGTTCCCCCAGCCACCCTCGGGGTGATAATTCCCTGGAAGCGCTCGCAGAACTCACCGAGAGCTATGATGTGCACAGTTAACGGGTTTTCACCGGGAAAGGATACAAAGTAAAAGAGTAAAATCAGAAAAGGAGGAGACAACGTAGGGCAGAGTCCGGGGGCATTGTAAAGGCGGATGGTCTGTGGTCCTCTCCCCGTGGAGTCTGGGCGCCGTTCTCCCAGCACTGACGTGTCACAGTACGCACGGAGCATCGCCGCCAGCCGGGGGCGCTCACGCGAGCTGTGTGGTCAGAGTTCTTATCGGGGCTCCATCACTTAGTCAGGATTGATTGGTTGCTGACCGGCTGCCCATGTGGTTGATCTCAGCCTCCAGGTGAGCTTGACACCTCATGACCCACAGCCCCACCCGAAGCTCCGATGTGGTGCCACCCCCTCCCCAGACAAAGGCACTGCCATCAGGTATGCCAGAGATTACTTCCCAGAAGCCAAGCGCAAAGGCCAGACCTCTTTTTGGACATGGCCAAATTCTTTACTACGAACTTCCTTGCATTTAGGAACCTTACTGAACTTTTCTACCAACTATGGCTTGGGACAGCCACACTTCACACCTAATTAGTGCAACATTCTGCTAATTTCCATTGTTTTGTGTGTCTCTCTACCTGTAGTCAAGTATGAGAATAGATCTGTGTCTCACCTGTGTCTCATGTGGTACTTTGCACAATTCAAGTCAACCCCGTTTATGTAAATAAACAACAACAATAAATGAGCTCTGCCGTGTGCCAGGCACCAACTGCACTGAGGAGCTTAAGTGGTTGGCTGAGCCACAGGCAGATGTACCTACCTGCCTTTGGGGGTTGGAACATACAAGTAAGAGCTTTGGAAGATAGCAATTTTATAAAACAGATTAGGGACAAAAAAAAAAAAAAAAATATATATATATATATATATATATATATATGAATTGCAGAGGGGAGCAAGGCATCCCAATGGGACCACTTCCCCTCAAGGTAGGAAAATATAAAATTTGATACTGGGAAACTTCAAACAGAGAAATGTAGAAAAAGTGACTCCTTTGAGACCAACTACGTGAGTTGTCTTCTTCCTAAAGTTCAACCCTAATCAACTCAAGGCTTGGGTCCAAGTAATAACTTCTGCAATAGTTCCTTTCTTCTCTGATGGATTAACAGTTCTGCCTTAGATAAACATGCTGGCAGAGGTGTAAACACAAGTGTGAGTCAGCCGTTGGACCCCTCCTTAAGGGAGAGCTGGTGAGTGGCCTTTGCCCTGTTTTCCTTTGTGCTGTCCTGCTTCTTGCTGGCCGGAGTTGGCGGAGGATGACTGGAGTTGAAGCAGCCGTTTTGGTGCGTGAAGTAGCCTTAGGTATGAAAGCCAGACACGGTGGAGTCGCCACAGAGAAGGAGCCCTGGCCCTTCACACCAGGCCCAGACGGTGCAACTCCTATCACAGTTATTGTAGTTACAGTGGGTTTTCTGTGATTTGCTGCATAACCAGATCCTGATTTATATATGCCAGAATTTTGTAAAGCCTCCATTTTATTGATTATTTAGGTTGTTTCCAATTTTTATTATTGAAATAAGGTGGTAAATAGCATCCTAATACATAACTGTTTGTATGCATCTCTCAGTATTTCCTTGGGATAAAATCATAGAGACATACCTTCGGGGTCAAAGGTGAAGTGAGGAGAACCTGGGTAGATCTCCCTCTGAGGAACCGTGTTAAGAGGAGGTGAAGGGACTTCCCTGGCGGTCCAGTGGTTAAGACTTCGTGCTTCCACTGCAGGGTTCAACCCCTGGTTGGGGAACCAAGATCCCACATGCCGTGTGGCATGGCCAAAAATAAATAAATAAACAAATAAAACAGTATAAAAAATTTAAAAAAAAAGAGGAGGAGGTGGAAAGCATGTTACCTCACAAGGAACAGCGTCACGGAGAGAGAGCCGTGCACGTCACAGGCGGGAAGGAAAGGCTAACAGGGGCAACTGTTACCCAGAGCTCCAGTCTTTCTAAACAACTCAGGTGTTTTGTACCTACTTCCTTATCCCTAAGAGCTCCCTGAAAAGGCCAGTTCATTTACATTTTGTGACAGCTGGAGAGAGCGGGTTGGAAGGGAATGAGTTACACGTGGAGTAGGCACCGACGGCTGGCTGAGTGCGGCTGTAAGGGAACATGTGTGTTGTCAGGGCCCCAATTTCATCTT
This sequence comes from Balaenoptera ricei, assembly GCF_028023285.1. Taxonomy (NCBI): domain Eukaryota; kingdom Metazoa; phylum Chordata; class Mammalia; order Artiodactyla; family Balaenopteridae; genus Balaenoptera; species Balaenoptera ricei. The sequence continues at coordinate 61,661,365 of NC_082658.1, forward strand.
GTTAACCAACCCTTCTCCTGGGAAATCACGTGGATGTAATTCAAAGCCAATAGGAAAGCAGAGGTCAAGCCCTAAGAGTAGTCAGGCTTCATATTTAAGGAACATCTGGACTCGCCCTTCTACCTGAGGCAAATGTGATGGGTTTGCTTCAGCAGCTGACAGGTATTCTGCAGCTGCTCGTTCCTCTCCCCGAACCCAGATCTGAGCAGGCGAGCTATTGAGAGGTCCTAGAAACTTCCTTTAATTATTAGCAAGCTCCTTCTTGGCTTTTATTGCAATTTTAATGAAAAGAGTATGGAAATGCCTCAGACGCTGATCTGTGCCTGGGTAGCTCTGCTAAGATGTAAAGCTGAGTAACCCTTTCTGGCTGAGACAGGATATGGTGGGCTGAAAACAAGTTTCTGGCCAGGTTTGGCCAAGTAGAGCAGAGATGACACCTCTGAAGACCTGAGGACAAGGACAAGCAGGGATTGCACCAGGCGCCCTTACCCGACGCGCCTTCTCCTTCCAGGAGAATTCCCGCCTACAGAGCCCTTCAGCCCAGAAACGGTCAAGCTGAAGCTGCTCTGAAATGTCTGGCAAGTCACAATCAAGAGGCCCGCGGTCTCTCCCGCTCCCCACTCTAAATCTCTAGTCAATCAGGTGATGTTTCCTGATAAAGAAGCCAGCCGTGGAGAACCAGGAGTGGGGGTGGAATTTCCAAGGTTGTTTACAGACGAAGACTGGAGACCACTTAAAACATTAAGAAGGCCTAGGAAAGATTGTTTAAAGAAAACAGGTATTTTACAAAGCAAGAAATGCAAGCTGCCAACATATATTCTTTTGATTCTCAGAAAGAGTCAAGCAAATGCAAAATGAAAGCAGGACATGGTGTGGAGGAGGGCTCACAGGAAAGGGCGCGGTTCTGTCCCCCCTTCTAGCTTAAATGGCTGCACCTGTGTGCAAGGGCCGTTTGGCTACCTGCGATTATTCGTGCTCTTTGACCTTATCTTTCTAGAAATTGACTCTAAGGAAATAATCAGCCTAAAAGTCAAAGTCCGATCAGGCAGAGACACCACTTTCACTGCAATTACAGAGAGAAAGAGGCCGGCAGTTCTGTTGTTCTGCCACCAGGGAGCAATTTCTCTAACTTCCTGAATTGTGGTTTATGAAAAATGCTAAAGATAACAGAGTTTTAGGGCATGTTCAAAGTAAAAGCAAAGAAACTTAGATACACCCAAGGAAAGGAATGTTAAAGCAAAACCCAAAAAAAAGAACTCCAGTTAACTAAACTTTAATTTTGCTCCTGACTTAAGAATGACACTCATATGAAAGAGGAAATCTATACAGAGGAATTGAATTTTGAAAACAGCCTGTGAGAGAACTTCCAAATAAAGGGCTCTGGGTGTCTTCAAGTGGCCAGGTATCCTGGCCTGGGCTCCCCAGGAAGCAGGGCCAGGACGAAGACTATTGGGAGGTGTGATCCGGGAGCAGGAGGGAAGCCGCACGGGGAGGGGAGGCGGTGCTGAGTTGCGGGCTGGCTGCCGGGGGGCCCGCGGGCTGCAGGACTGCGTAGAGGGCAGGCATCTCAGAATCGTGCATCTGTCCGGGAGGAGAAAGAGGCAGGTACTGATCCCCGGGGGCGGGGTGGTCAGCTCTCCAGTACTTTAGGGCTGAGCACGCGTGGCGGACTCCGCGCAGGGGCAGGGCTGGCCCGGGCGACGGGCCGTCGGCCTCCTGGCCGCGGGGAGGCGTCGTGGGTGGTGCCGGCACGCACCGCGCAGGGCACGGCAGGGCGGGGCTCCCAGAGGGGAGGGGGTCCCTGCACGTTTACCCGTGCGGGCTGGGCATGCCCTCGGCGCCAAGCGCGAGCGCCAACGCGGGTACAAGACCCGGGCAGGCGGGGGAAGGGGCTCGGCTGCTGCGGGGGAGGGGGGTTTGAGGGCCGGCGGGGGCCGCAGAAGCGCGGGGAGCACCTCGTAAGGACGCGGCCCGACACAGCCGAGGAAGCGGCCCTCCCCGGGGTGCAGTTAGCAAGCGCGGTGTTAATTCCGCTGGAAAATGCCCCAAACCTAGCCCTGCCCTAGACCTTCGCGCTCGGCCTGTGAGGATCCTAGAATAAAGTTTGTTTTCCTGCCGGCGGAGCAGCCTCGGACTCCGACCTGCTCTGCTCTTTCTAGTGACTTGCCCGGGCCCGATGCGGGCGTCGTCCCGGGACGGGGGGGAAGGGGGCGGTGGGCCCTCCTCCTCCCCCCTCCCCCCCGGGGAGACGGGCTAGCCGGTGGGAACCCCGGCGTGGGACACGGGCCGGGGGCTGATCACCGCGCCCCGCGGGCGCCGCGCACGCCCTTATTTGGTCCTGTGGCTCGTCTGCCCGCCTCCTCCCCAGCCTCCCTCCGGCACGTTGCTAAACCCCGGGGCTTCCTCTGTCAGACAGGCGGGCAAAGGTCATCTGAGTTCAGCGCTAACCGGAGGCGGGCGGGCGGAGTGCTGGCAGATCACCTGGGCCTGGGCCCCGGACCTCGGGCTGCAGGAGCCGCGCCCAGGCCAACGCGTGGCCGGAGCCGCTGGGTGCGCCCGAGACCCGGGGGGACCCGCCGGGCTGGGGTCGGTGCGGGGACCTTGCGAAGCGGGCGGGCGGCTGCGGGGCGTCCCTTGATCGCCAGGGACCAGCCTAAGAGGAGTAGAGAGAAATAGAAACCGGGGGAAGAGGAGGAGGGGGAGAAAGGAAAGGACAGAGAGAGAGAGAGAAGTGAAATAGACCAGCCTGTGTCTGTGAAGTGTCCGCTCTGACAGGGGCCCCTCCTTAAGCAGTTTAAGAGCACAGACAACGATCAGATGTTCCAGGAGACCCTCGTCCACATAGGCTCCCCACCCTAACCGTACAATGGATCTTCGTGTCTCAAGGGCAAAAAGCAAATCATGACTGTTAGGTATACCTGTAGCTCTCCTTTCTCTGAAAGATGCGTTTTATGTTAGTATCACAACAAAGTGTGCAAAGCTTGCAAGGTGAGAAATTCTTTTCCAAAAATTGCTAATTTATTAGCTGTCTTACATGGCAACTGAAAAACAGAACGTGCTCACTGAACTCCCTTCAGAGGTCAAAGGGTTCTGCTGGAGAGGCCCAGGCCTGTGTCCGGACCCCTCCCCTCTCCCCACCAGACACACAAGGGCTCCCCTGAGCAGAGGCTGTGTAATAATATTCTCAGAACAGAGAAGGAAGGGCCATAGCCTAAACTTTTGATGGGTCTCACAATCTTCTGGTGCCTGAAACGTCTGCCTCATTCCTTTTTCTAAAAAAGCCAAATTTAGGGTTATGTCAGAGAAGGGGTTCATCCCTAATTTTGGCAAGCACCCGAGACGCTGTCACATGCCAAGAAACAAGAGCAGACACGTACAAAACAAAAAAACAGACAGAAAGCCAGAGGGTGGGGTGCAGAGTCCCCCGGACCCCTTGGCCTGCTCACCAGGACACCCTGGAGTCCCAAGGGGTGGGGTGGGGGGGCTGAACCAGGGAGCCAGGGCAGCTTAGGATGAAAGGGAACTTAACTTGGAGGTTCCACTGGGCTGCAAGGCACTGTGGGTACAGGAGAACCAGAGCAGTGCTCAAATAGCAAAATCCAGGACAAACGGCACCGTCAGAAACAGCCAAACACGTTGCTACGGGGGATCAGAGAGGAAAACTTAAGGTTGCACAGTGTGGATAAAAAAGACTTCTGTGGAGGTGGAGGCGTCTGTGCTGGGTTGGGAGGAACAGGCCTCCCGGCAGGGGCCAGAGCTCCAGTAAGAGGAGGAGAGCAGAGCACGGTGTGCAGGCTGAGTACAGGGCTGTGGCTGAGACCACAAGTCTAGTTTCGCTGGGCAGGGGGCACCCGCCCCCGTATAGAGACTGTCGTACAGGGAGGAGCACGGGGTGGTTTCTGCAGGGCAGTGGGCAGATCAGGTTTGCTTCAGGAAGTCAACCTGGAACAGTGAGGGGTAAACTGGGGGAGTGGAGCATAGCGAGGCATCGGCAAGGTCCAGTTCAAAGACGTGGCCATGCGGATGGAAGAGAGCAAGGCGCCAGGAGCTCTTACGGAAGGAGACTTTGCCAGATTTAGCAGCTGATTGGATGGCTCATCCATCATGAATAAGGAAGAACACAACATCGAAGGTGATTCCAGCATCACACACGAGGGCTCCACGTTTAGAAACAGTGCCGTCCTTACAGTCAGATGCCATCGCTTTATTTAGTCATCACTTGGTGTGACGATCCAAAGTGCCAGGATGGGCACTGAAATTGGTGGTACCCGACTATAGAGAGCTCATCCAAATGGTGCTTACTTTTTTGGGTTCGTTTTAAGATCATCAAAATTACAACAGCGTGTTAAAAAAAATAATTCTCATGAAGAAGCTGTAGCCATGGAGAAACTCTCCGGGAATAGCCTCAAGGGAGCAAGAACCAGAACTGCAGCTTGGCGAGCTCTTGAGTCGGGATGGGGGAAGAGGATCGGGTCTGGTGGAGCAAAGACAGCGCAGAGCTGTCAACGGGACCAGCGCCGCGCAGGGCTTGAGGAAGAAAAGGCCGCTGGATTTCACCCCTTGAGAGACCAGGGCTGGCCCTGGAAGCAGTGCCCATGAAGAGGGGCAGGCAGTGCAGAAGGACGGGGTCAGTGGGTGGTGAGAAAGCGGCACCAAGAGCTTCAAGAAGTTTGGGAGGAAGTGAGAAAGGAGGCCTGCAGGACCCGGAGTTGGACCCGGAGTCTGCGGAAGGGTTTGTATAGCCCTGAGGATGTCTGAGGATGCGGCAAACAAGTCAGCTGACTTGGTAGAGAGTAAAGCTGCCTGGTGAGGGCAAAAGGAGAGACGGAGGTGAATCCTGGGCAACGTGTGGCTGCAGGGGACGGACGTACCACGCAGGGAGCAGAGCTACGGGCTTGCGCAGGGCTAACGGTTCCCGCTCCGTTGGCTGCTGTGAGGATGAAATGAGATAATACCTGACAGACACTTAGAACAGAGCCTGGCCTGTGGTCAGGGTCCAATAAAGGTCAGCTCGTGACCTGATTCTTGATTGGAAGGGGATCTGATGCCAAGGAAGGAAATGGGTGACGGGGTGTCAGGCCACAGAGAAGCGTGGTCCATGGCAGACGGCCCACGTGATTAGATCACAAATGTGAGGGAGAAGAGCCAGGCTCACGTGACCTGACTGTCATCGGCCCAGCAGGGGGCCTTCAAAGGTTTCTGTGGATTCGACCTACATTTTGGGAGGCTATCAGCGAGGGGACGTCTCTGCAGAACCCTGGATGCGGACGGTGGGGTAGAAAGATGGAGACTAAATGCAGACACGGCTGGAGGGCCGAGCAGAAGCAGGGGGAAACTGAGCGGACCCAGGCACCCACCGGTGACCACGCGGGACGGTGGTGCCGGCAGCAGAGGTGACATTTCATACTGCCCGGAAGAGGCCTGAGAGGAGGCTGAGGAAGGTCTGCAGTGAAGGGGCTGGCGGGACAGGGAGGCTGTGAGGGAGACCGAGAAGAGCGGCTGGAGTTGCCTGATGGCTCTGGACGGACGCTCACATGTACCCGACACTCCCAGCCCCGAGGGCGACGGGGTGCTGGTCACGGGCACGAAGAGCACGGGGCCCGATGGTTCGTGAAACCGTAGTGGGCTGGTGGCCACCCACATTCGTGGGGACGCACGCGAACATCCTCCCTACAAAGGATTCCAGCAGCTGTGAGAAGGGCCTGGTGAGGTGAACGGCTGGCCAGGAGCAACTGAGTAAGTGTCAGGGGCGACTCCAAAGCTGTGGCTGACCTGCCGGGGCTCCTGAGTAGCCCGACAGACAGGCCGGGAGGTGAACTAGACATGAGACCTTGATCGATGGGTTCTGATGGAGCCCAAGTGGGTTCTTACTCTAACTCAACAAAGTTAATGTTTATCGCGGGGACTTCCCCAGGGGCCGGTGGTTAGGGCTCCGCGCTACCACTCGGGGGCCCGGGTTCCACCCCTGGGCGGGGAGCTAAGATCCCGCAAGCCGCGAGGTGTGGCCAAAAACAAAAAACAACAACAGAAAACCCCCCAAACAAAAAGCCCAACACAGGGACTTCCCTGGTGGCGCAGTGGTTGAGAATCCGCCTGCCAATGCAGGGGACACGGGTTTGAGCCCTGGTCCGGGAAGATCCCACATGCCGCGGAGCAAGTAAGCCCGTGCGCCACAACTACTAAGCCTGTGCTCTAGAGCCCACAAGCCACAACTACTGAAGCCTGCGAGCCACAACTACTGAACCCGTATGCCACAACTACTGAAGCCCGTGCGCCTAGAGCCCTTGCTGTGCAACAGGAGAAGCCACTGCAATGAGAAGCCCACGCACCGCAACGAAGAGCAGCCCCAGCTCGCCGCAACTAGAGAAAGCCCGTGCACGGCAACAAAGACCCAACGCAGCCAAAAATAAATAAATAAATAAATAAATAAATAAATAAATAAAATAATTCAAAAAAAAAAAAAAAAGCCAAAACATGTCTCAAAAGAAAAAAAAAAAAAGTGTCAAAATCTACCTTGTCAAGAAATGAGTTCAGGGGCTTCCCTGGTGGTCCGGTGGGTTGGACTCCGCGCTCCCAGTGCAGGGGGCCCAGGTTGGATCCCTGGTTGGAGAACTAGATCCTGCATGCATGCTGCAACTAAGAAGTTTGCATGCCACAACTAAAGACCCCACATGCCGCAACGAGAATCACGTGTGCCACAACTAAGACCCGGTGCAGCCAAATTAAGTAAATAAAGTAAATACTCTTAAAAAATGAGTTCAAAATGAACTATTGTTCTGCATCAGAGTTTTCCAGCTGAGGCCCACAAATCCCTAGATGTCTGTGGCCAAATTCTCAGCGCTCCAGGAGTTCTTAGAAAAAGGTATTTTTACTGAGATAACAATCTAGAAAAATTGTGATTATGTCATTGACAAGAGAGCAGATATGTTCATGTGATTTTAGCGCTTGCATTTACATGTGTGAGATCACATGTGTATTCACAAAGTTCCTGAGATACTTTTTAAAAAAGGACTCAATAATACATATGAGCTAAACATGAACAGAAAATTAAGTTAGGAAGACAAAAGGATCCATGCACCACCCAAGATTAACGAACCCTGCTCCGCAGCACTGTGGGTGGAAAACCACCCCACGTTCTCTAGGCAATAAAGGCTAATCTGTCTGTACCAAGCCCTCCTTCCCCAGTCCTGTGGTTCCCTTAGCCCCTCTCCTGGGGGGTTACCATGGACCCAGGCAGCAGCGTTTAGTGGGTCGCACCCCAGGAGCAGGTGGGACCTAGAATTAACAACGTGAAGACATATTTTGGACTCGATTGCAAAGGGCCTGTGGTGATTCCTGCACCTGTGTGCACATCAGACTCCAGTCTTTCCCTCAACGATGCTGTGATTTCCAGACCTGTGTGCTGGACTCTGCCCTGGTGTGCCTCTGTTTCTTTACTAAGAGTGGAGCCAGCCCACTTGGTCAGGGCCTCGCGAGGGTCTGGTGAGGTCACATGTTAAAAACAAGTGCCTTGTTTCCTGTCCTAGATGCTGGCTGTGGTCTGGCTCCAAACAAGAAGGTCAACTCAGAATCACCCCGGGCCACTGGCCTGACTCTGACGCCCCTGTTAGCTCGACACTTGCCGCGGTGTCGCACCCACTAGCCTGGGCCTCCTTGGAGACAGACGCTAGTCCAGTTCAAGTGCGTTCGCCCCGTCCTCAGACCGCTGTAATCTGCCGGCTGATGGGCTGGCCTATGCTGTTGAGGTCCCTGCCCCTCCGGTAGACATGCCTGTCCGATGTGACAACACGGAGGGGAGGGGGGCACAGTGGGGGCTGAATTTAGCTGTAATGGGAATAAGTTAATACAACGTATAGAAGATCCTCTGTTGGGAAGTGCAGTGAAATGAACAGAAAGGTGAATGAAAATTGAAAGTTAGAGATACACACGAATGTGCTAAAGGATACCTTGGGGCTTGAGGCCATCCTAAACGGTCCCCCTGAACTCGCAGGCAGATCTCTTGACTGTGCATCCACTGAGAAGGCACAGTCCTTTGATGCAATAAGCCTCATTTTATGCCTTACAGGGCGGCCCTAAACACGGACAGAATTAGCACCTAAAACGTGTAAAATTTCGCTTGTAAAGATGAGTTTAAAATGAACTGCTGTTGTGCAGTGAGGTTTCTGATGAGGCCTGCAGAGAATTCTGGCCTCCTCTTCCCTCGGCCTCACATCTGAATTGCTCATCCTGACCCGTTTCTTTTTTTTTTAAATACTATTTATTTATTTAGTTTTGGCTGTGTTGGGTCTTCATTGCTGCTCGTGGACTTTCTCTAGTTGCGGCGAGCAGGGGCTACTCTTCGTTGTGGTGCGCGGGCTTCTCATCACGGTGGCTTCTCTTGTTGCAGAGCATGGGCTCTAGGTGCGTGGGCTTCAGTAGTTGTGGCACGCGGGCTCAGTAGTTGTGGCTCATGGGCTCAGTAGTTGTGGCTCGCGGGCTCTAGAGCACAGGCTCAGTAGTTGTGGCACACGGGCTTAGTTGCTCCGCGGCATGTGGGATCTTCCCAGACCAGGGATCGAACCTGTGTCCCCTGCATTGGCAGGTGGACTCTTAACCACTGTGCCACCAGGGAAGTCCTGTGACCTGTTTCTTATACCACATTCCAATCCCCTCGCCTCTGGCCTCACTCTTGATCGCCTATTTCTGGCCTTGTCCTGACTTTCAGCCTCGAACCCTGACACTGTCTTTCTGGCAATCCCCTTGGTTCCCAACTGAAAAGTGCCCCACCGATTGCACAATTAGAAAGTTACTGTGACCCTGACAAAGAGGGCTTTCAATGGCAGGAGGCGGGAGGGAGGACAGGGAGCCAGATGTGACTGTGCTGGGGAATGAGTGAGAGACGAGGATGGGATGGAGGACAGGTAATACTTGATTATACGGAAGAGAGAGGAGGGGGCAGGGGTGGGATGGGAGACAGTTAAGTGGAGGGGTTTTTTTGTTTGTTTATTTGAATGATGCAAGAATCTTGAACAAACAGACATGGAAAGTAGCCAAAACAATGAAATAAGAACAAACAGAAGCAAATGAAAATTTCCACTGAAGCTCCTTATGGGTGTAACAAACTGTGGCAAAGGTCAGGATTACTGATGAGGTATCAGTGGCGAGGCTGTAAATAGCAGGTGTCCAGGTGTCTCCTGGCCGACCTGGCAGCTGGTTCTAGGAAATGGACCGTTGGTTACTCTCCTCTCTGAATTCTGGGAGCTTCTTTCACAGGTAAGGCAATGCAGTGAGCAGCAATTTCTGGCTAAGGATAAAAGCCAGGAGACAAGCAGGCGCAGGTCGGGAAGTGGTGAAATCGACCTCAAATGAGATGGAAGGGAACGGCCTTTGGGCTTGGGGTGGCCAAGACGAGGCGCCAGCCAAAACTTGAATTTCAGACAAACAGTGAATAATTTTAAAATATTATTATGTCCTATGTGATATTTTGGACATATGGAGATGAAAAAAAATGATTGTTTACCTAAAACTCAAATTTAACTGGGCCTCTTGTCCTTTATCTGGCAACCCTGTTTAGGGTACATACCTTTCTGCAGTATAACATTATGTTTTTTGAATCACAAAATGTTAGTTGTGAAAAAAAGACTTCAGAGATGATCTCACTCAACATCCTTATTTTATTTAAGAGAAGAACGAGGATCAGAACCCAGATCTGCCTGCCTTCTGTCACCCTGCTGGGCAGAAGCGGGGAGCTGGGGCCACATCATACAGTCCCCAGGGCTGTCACAGAAGAGAAATGCCCAGGAGACATCGTGAAATTCTCTAAGAGGCCTTATTATAAAATTAATTTTATTATTAAAAAAAGGAACCCATCTATTCTATGACGTCTCTCGGCACCCTTGAGGAAGGAGGTGCACTGTTAAATGGAGCGATCACATATAACATATCCCAGTCACAGAAAGGCTGAGAGATAATAGTTTACACTGGATACACTGGACATGAGTCCAGGGTTATGTCTGCTTCAGTCTCCGTGGGCAACGGCTCGCATGTTTGTAGGTAGGTGACCGATAACCATCTAATGAAAAAAATGCCACGTCAGTTCATCTCAGGTTGGATCTAGTAATTTGAAACTACTTGTGGGATCACAGAGGATCAGTCCAGGAAACCAGCCTCAAAATAAGAACCTGGGCAGGATAATGAAGACCAGGGCAGGGATCTGATTTATGGAAGTGGGAAGATAAAGAGTGTCGGTGAGGCTGGCATCTGATGAACATCTTAAGAGTGTAGCTCGGTGCTGAGCAAACCCCCATCAGGACCTGGACTCAGCTCTGTAAAGACTGACGAATGAAATACAAGATGGGGAAGACAGTCTTGGTCAAATACTTGAGAGACGCAGTGACTCATTCTTTAAAACAAGTCTGTGGCTTCCTGTGTCTGACCAGAAGCTCAGGGCTAGACAGCAGCCTAAGTGCCTTGGCCATACTCCATAGCCTTTCACCTGATCTTGACTCCCCAGATCCCATCTCCTGGCTCTGCCCCTGCAGCCCCTCCGGACCCCCTGGGACTTGGATTCCTACATGTTTCTGGCTCTGTGAGTGTGTCTGGGCCTGGAATCTGACGGTCCCTGCCCTGACTTCTGCTCCTAAAGGATGCCGTTCTAGCCCACCTGGAGGTTGAGGGGTTAAAAGTGCCCACGTGGTCATCTGATGATCCCATGCTGTAGCTGCTCCACACACTTCTTCGGGGTGGCTTAATAAGAGTAATGAGAGACATTCTGATTCTTCTTCAGCTCAGCTAGGACCAATGGAAGAGGTGTCTCTATGCCTCACCTTTTCCTCCGGAAAATAGTGATTTCCAAAGTTAAGGAAGACACTGGATTGGAGGGTGACAAGGAGAAAGGGATGGCAGAGAAGGAGTAAATCTGCAGGACAGTTTGGTGAAAAGTAAAGGAACTTCATTCTCATCTGTTGGGCAGAAGGAAGCTGAGATGGGGGAGGGCCTCTCCTCAAGGAGCTGCATCCAAGGACCAATGTTAGTTGCTTCCGCGGTCTTGTAAGGAGTGACTGGGGTCAGAGCTAAGGCTGTGTTATCGGTGTGCGGGGTCAGGGGACAGCATACTTTGGGCTACACACAGAGGTTTCCCCAGGAATGCCAGTGACTGGAGATTCTGGTATTTTCCTCCTCACTCCTGCAGTCCTTTCTGCTCTTGAATCCCTATCAGGAGCCTGTTCCCACGCCCGAACGCCAAGCAAAAAGACCAAATAATGCCCCCTCCCAGGCGACCTGATCCAGGCTTGTCCACTCCACTTCCCTCTCATGGGAATTTGGACCTGCAACTCAGACACAGCAGCCCAGAGGTTCCCAAACATTACTGTGCCTTAGGATCATCTGGGGAGTCTGTAAAAAATGCAGAATCCGGATCCCTCACCCCACTAGAGTCAAGAGGATTACAGTAGAGCCTAGGTACCTGCATTTCCACAAGCACCACAGGTAATTCTGCTGCACCAGGCCGACAGATCACTCCCTGTATTTTATGAAATACCATTCTAGTTAGTCTGTTTGGATGGAGGGGGGCCATGCAAACCATAAGCACAGGCCAAAGCAGAGGGGAGACCACGTGGCCCTGGTGTGCTTTGGGCAAGTTACTTAACCTCTCTGTTTCTTCATTTCGAAAATGGAGTAATAACAGTATCCACCTCATAGGACCGAGAAGTAAACAAGTTAATATATTTAAAGCATGCAGAATAGCGCTGGATACAGAGTGAGGATGTGTCAGCTCTTATTGTTATCAAGCTGCTGATCCTGTTTCACTGGAGAGGGAAGAAACGGGGAAAAGGAAGTGGCAGCAGAAAGGGATGGCTTGGGGGAGAGAGGGCTTCGCTGGACGCTGGCGTTTCGCACTCTGCCTGCACGACACACCACTCCCCTGGTGTTCACACCACACGGCTTGGGGCCTCTGGCACTTCTGGGTTTCCCACCTGTAATGCTCCCCTGCTGCTTCTTCACCAGCCTGCCTTTTATGCATGCGTGTCTCGGCTCAGGTCACTAGAACAGTCACATCTTAGGAAGACCTGCCCCATACCTCAGGTCAGGCGCAGCGGCGCTCCTTGGAGACCTTCCTCTGCCCTTGCCCTCGTGCTCTATCTCTGCTCTTACCGTGGCGTGATGGAGTGTATGTGCTCATCCTCTCCGTAGCCTGGGGGCTCCTTGAGGGGTGAGTCTGGCCCCGGCTGTCAGCCCAGGTGTGGGGCCAGGCAGAGGGGAGCCTGGGACGCCTGCTCTACCGTGGCCGGCCCTGCACAAGCCTCCACTACCCCCAGATGCACTCAGAGGGCAGGTGAGGGTATTGAGTCTGAACTTGGTGGTCAGAGAAAGACTAATAGCCAAATCAGAAACCACAAGTCCATTCCTAAGACCTAAAAGCCAGAGACTTGTAATATGACTATATCCAAAAATAATTCAAAGACTTAGGAGATTCATGAAATTGGTTTCTACCACCTCCTTGGAAAAAAAAAAAAAAAGGAAGGGATTAATACTTATTGAGCAGTTATACTTGCCAGGCTTTGGGTTCCAGATTTAGTTCAAGTAAGGGGCCTGTGAGGCAAGCAGCACCCCTGCTGTGTAGCTACGAAGCCATGATTTAAAAAAAAAAAAATTTTATTTATTTATTTATTTGGCTGCACTGGGTCTTAGTTGTGGCAGGCGAACTCTTAGTTGAGGCATGCATGTGGGATCTAGTTCCCCGACCAGGGAGCGAACCCGGGCCCCCTGCATCGGGAGCGCGGAGTCTTAACCACTGGACCCCAGGGAAGTCCCCAAAGCCATGATTTCTAACACGCGGCTGTCAGCTGCCCAGCACTACCTGGCACAAAAGACGAAGCAATGCAAGACCCTCAGGTCTCATCCTGGAGGTGGGCAGGAAGCCCGCACTGCAGACACTGGCGTATAATTAAACAGTGTTTTACTCGATGTATCACGCCAGAGTGAGCGGCCATGGGGACTTATTTCATGATGGTTAATGATGTTTCCAGCAAGGCCACGGGACAGTTTTATTAGCCAAATAAATTATGATACAGGTATCCCATGGAATAGTATGCAGTACTGAAAAATGAACTATATTTGTGTTTGTATGTAAACATATATTTGTGAAGTATTGAAGGTATGGAAGTTTACACATCAAGAGGTTAACAGTGGTTTGTTCTGAGGCGAGAAGTGTATGGAAGGAGACATTCATTTTTTTCACTTGATTTATTTTTGTACTGTTTGTTTTCACAATGAACATTGTAAATGTTCTATTATTAAATGTTACTATTATTTTCATAACAGCTTGGTTGAGATATAATTCACATGCTATGCAATTCACTCACTTAAAGTGCACAATTCAATGTGTTTTTGTTTTTAGTATGTTAACAGAGTCGTGCAACCGTCACTGCAGTCAATTTTAGGACAGTTTCATCACCTCAAAAAAATAAACCCCATGATGAGTCCCTCCCCACTCCCCTCTCCTCCCCACTCCTGGCAGCCACTAATCTACTCTCTGTCTCCATGGATTTTGCCTGTTCTGGGTGTTTCGGATAAACGGACTCATACGCTATGTGGCTGTTTGTTATCTGGCTTCTTTTTAGGTTCCTCCACGCTGGAGCATGTATCAGTACTTCACTCCTTTTCGTGGTTGAATAATGTTCCACTGTGTGGGTAGACCACATTTTGTTTGCCCATTCATCAGCTGATGGGAATCTGAGTTGTTTCTAACTTTTGACTACTGTGTACAGTGCTGCTGTGAACATTCATGTACACGTTTTTGTTTGAATGTCTGTTTTCAATTCTTTTAGGTCTTTACATTGGAATAGAATTGCTGGGTAATGGTAATTCTGTATTTAAGTTTTTGAGGAACTGCCAAACTGTTTTACATGATGACTGAACTATTTTACAAACCCACCAGTACATGAGGGTTCCAATTTCTCTGAATCCTGGCCTACACTTGGTATTTCCCTTTTAATTTTATTTTTAAAAAATGGTCAACCTAGTCGGTGTGAAGTAGTGTCTCACAGTGGTTTTGATTTCTATTCCTGTAATGACTAGTGATGTTGAACATCTTTTCCTATGCTTATTGGCCATTTGTATATCTTCTTTGGAGAAATAGCTATTCAAGTCCTTTATATATTATTTTATCTGTTATGTATACTATACTATATATAGTATATAAGGTATATTACATTTATATCTGTCTACCTATCTATCTTATCTGGATATTAATCCCTTATCAGATGTATGATTTGCAAATATTTTCTCTCATTCTGTGAGTTGTCTTTTCACTCTCTTGACAGTATGCATCAGGCACTAAAGTTTTTAATTTTGATGATGAAGTCTATTTTCTCTTTTGTTGGTTGTATGTGCTTTTGGTGTCATATCTAAGAGGGCTTTGCCTAACCCAAGCTCATGAAGATTTGCTCCTATATTTTCTTTCAAGAGTTTTATAGTTTTAGCTCTTATATTTAGGTCTTTTTGAGCTAATTTTTGGGTTTAGTGTAGGGAAGGGGTCCAAGTTTGTTCTTTCGTATGTGGATATCCATTTGTGGAAAAGAGTATTGTTGCCCCATTGAACTGTCTTAGCAGCTCTGTTGAAAACCAATTGACTGTATATATGAGGGTAACAGTATTATTAAAAAAAGAAAGAAAAAGAAAACCTAAAAAAGAATAAATCCTATAAACCCTTCCAGTACAGAAACTGGCTAGTTAAGCTGTGGCTCAGCCTTGCAGAACTAGGTCTATCTCACCATGACAGTTTTGCCAAAGTACTACCACATCGTCTTAAATTGCAACACATACAGGCAGCTGCAATTTTTCTTATCCCAAGGGCTCTCTGGAACATCCCACAAATGACTAAGAATTATTTCTTGGAACTTGGTGTTATGGAGAAATAATCTGAAAAACTGACCCAATAACCTTTCTTCTGGATCCTAGCACTCTTTGTCTATAAGACTTGCATGGTAGAGAATTAGTTGCCTCTTATCCAAAGTTTTTGGTTCCTAGTACAATTTTTGTAGATGCTATAGACTGAATATTTGTGTCCCCTCAAAATTCATATGTTGAAACCTATTTCCCCAATGTGATGGTATTTGGAGGTGGGGCCTTTGGGAGGTGACGAGGTCATGAGGGCAGAGCCCCCCATGCATGGGATTAGTGTCCTTATAATAGAGACCCCAGAGAGCTCCCTTGCCGCTTTTGCCAGGAGAGGATACAGCAAGAAGAGAGCCATCTGTGAACCAGTAAACAGGCCCTCACCAGACACCAAATCTGCTGACACTATGACCTTGGACTTCTCAGCCTCCAGAACTGTGAGACGTAAATTTCTGTTGTTTATGAGCCACCTGATCTGTGGCATTTTTGTTATAGCAGCCCAAATGGACTAAGACAGCAGAGGTAAGGGTGAGCTGGCTAAACTTACTTTGGTTATTAAAAGGTCTGCTGTTTAGTTTTGTACATCCCTATTCAGCTGTCTGATGAAAGGACCCCAGCATGTCACAATGGACATAGTCTACCGTGGATGTCATGAAATGTACAAGTGCTTCGTAAAATGGAAAGCACTTAAAAGTATATCAGCTATATTGCCAAGCTGAGCACATAAACCTCCATTTGTAGAAGAACAACCGTATCTAAACATGTCCTGCTCTGCTCCTGATAAGATCTAGGCGCTTGAGGTAAAGTCGCCATCTCATCCAGTCATTGTACGTATAAGAGAAGCCCAGAGAGGGGACATTATTTGCCAAAGGGAACACAGCCGGTTTGTGGCAGAGCTACAACCTGAAGCCCCATTTCACGACCCCTGGACCAGAGCTCTTTCTGTCATACTGTACTTCGCTCATTTTCTTTTCTCTGGTCTTGATTTCCTCTTACTCATTCTCCCTTCAACTGCTAGCAGGACTCCGTTCAAGTGGAAATATGGACTTCCACTTACAGTGCCAGTGACATTTCCACTTCACTCTCTTCCCTCAAACTCCATCGAAAACAACAAAAGGAATAACAGTTATAGAGCATCGACTTTGATGAAGCAAAAAAACCCCCACCATATCAGAAAATCAGAAAACATAAACATACCCGCCTAATACTGTAAGATCTGCCCCAGAAAGAGGGGCATACAGCTGGCCAGCAGATGCTCTACCTTGCATCTGCTTTTAGCAGGATTTGAAAGTCCCTCAAAGTCAAGCCTCACCATCCTCAGAGGCACCAGTACTCTTTGATTAGCACTGTGAGAACCAGAGATAATAATGGTCAAGGAGAAGCACACTTTGAAGGAGAATCATGTTGATAAGCTATTTCTAGTGCTGTGACATCATGTCTCCTTGCCCCAGGAGAGTACCAAAAGGCGAATAAGAAAAAACACAAGGGCTTCCCTGGTGGCGCAGTGGTTAAGAATCTGCCTGCCAATGCAGGGGACACAGGTTCGAGCCCTGGTCCAGGAAGATCCCACATGCCGCGGAGCAGCTAAGCCCGTGCGCCACAACTACTGAAGCCCGCGCGCCTAGGAGCCTGTGCTCTGCAATAAGAGAAGACACCGCAATGCGAAGCCCTCGCACCTCAACAATGAGGAGCCCCTGCTTGCCGCAACTAGAGAAAGCCCGTGTGCAGCAACGAAGACCCAACGCAGCCAAAAATAAATAAATAAAATGAATTAAAAAAAAGAAAATGCACGAAAAATAAAGGTGCCTCCATGGTAAAGGAAAGAGAATATCTGAAGAGCTGCAGTTGAAGACAATAACATTCAGTAGAAGTTTCGGATGGCCTAACCACTGGACCGCCAGGGAATTCCCAGAAATAATATATTTTAAAATAAATCTAATGAAACTTTTGGTTTACAAGTAATGTATGCTCACTATCAAAACTATGGAAAATACAGAAAAGTGTAAAGAAAGTATACACTGCTTTTTAAACTCAACATTATATTATGAACATCTTCCTGGGTTATTAACTGTGCAGAGAAAACTCTGAATTGTGGTTTAATGTTCTGGACCATGGCTATATAATTAATTGCCTACGGCTAAATTAGGCTGCTACCAACTTTTTGGTATTATGAAGAGTGCTGTAATGAATATCACAATACACAGTCACCTTGAATCCTATTTTTGTGGTATATTTGCAGCCTCTTTCAAGGAGTAGAATCAGCCACAAATATGTGCTTTGTTAAGCCCACCCTCCCTGGTCCCACTCTACTTCTATACTGACTTATGTGACTTGAAGACCAGTCATATGACTTAAAGACCCAGCCTCCCAGAATAACCCGCCTTTGAAGTAGCAGGGAAGCGGCTTTCCACGTTCACACAGTAGCTCCGTATCAGCTCGGTCCACTTCGGTCTCCTCCCCTGGTTCCTTTTCTAGGAAACATTCCTGTCCTTCGCGCCCTTTGGGAGGACGGGAGCCCTGCCCTGCTCTTGCCAACTGGGACTGGAGCTGTGCCCTTGCCCTGTGCCCAGGCACTTCTTTGTGTATTTGGAGAAAGCCTGTGTGGAGCTTTGTTTTCGTCTCTTACAGTGAGAGGACGCTTGGTCAGATTCACTTTGGCAGTCGGCATACGGTCTCTTCCGGTTTTTGGAGGGGGAAGGCTCTTACTGGGTCTTGAGAGAGAGGGGGGGGTTTAATTACAAACATGACCCAACAGTCCCAGACTCTCTGCTTTGTGGCCTCTCTTTCACTGTATGATTTGCGTGGATTTATTGGATTAAAAAATTAGTGTATGTGCTAGGATAGAACGGGACAATGAGAATATAACCAAAGTGCCTAAGAAAATCTGGGCAAATCAGGGATGGTGCTGCAGAGTCTAAGGTAATCTTGAGCTGGGGTTTGAAGGATGAAGAGGAGTTTGCTAGAGGGCCAGGGTGTGGGGTGCTGGGAAGAGAGGAAGCGTGTGGAAGAGAGCCAGGCACATGCATGGGTGTGGACGCAGAGGAAAGCGTGGTGTGTTTGCGGCCCAGCTTACATACGAGGACACAGGTTGGGGCGCTGGGAGTCCTCCCTGTTTTGGTTGTGGGAATAGCTGTGATGTGGCATCACAGGTGCAGGACCATGGGAGCAGGGATCAGACCACGATCAGCTCTGAGACCCCCCAAGTTTTGCCCAACAGTTGGTCATTGGGCCCGGAAGCATTTTAATGGGCCTGGGTTATGACCGGGGGGTCTGCTTTGTTTTATTCTGTCACAGTCAGGCCCCCCTTGAACCCCGCATTTCCAGCCCAAGCCTTTTGGAGCAGCTTATCTGACCCTGTGCCCACTCATCCTCCAGAATGAGGCCCATGAGACAAGCACAGTGTTTATAAAAAGGCTTAAAAGCATTATTATCTTTTCAAGGAATTCTATTGTATGTTTTGAACTTATCAAATCAAATATTATCAAAACACACGCAGAATTATTTCTAATTTAGCCTTCACTTGTAGGGATAGAAGCTGAGTACAGAGGGAAGAATGTTTTATTACTTAGGTGGAATAGTCTTTAAAAAATATAATACATCAATATAACCGTTTCATTGTGCTTCACTTTATTGCGCTTCAGAGATGCTACATTTTTTTATAAATTGAAGGTTTGTGGCAACTGTGTGAGAGCAAGTCTATTGGCGCCACTTTTCCAACAGCATTTGCGCTCTTCATGTCTCTGTGTCACATTTCAGTAATTCTTGTAACATTTCAAGCTTTTTCATTATTATCATCATATTTGTTATGGTGATCTATGATCAATGATCTTTGATGTTGTTATTACAAATTGCTGAAGGCTTAGATGATATCTATTTTTTAATTAAGCTATGTATGTTGTCTTTTTAGACATAATGCTACTGCATACTTAATACACTATAGTGTCGACGTAACTTTTATATGCACTGGGAAACCAAAACGTTCCTGTGACTTGCTTTATTGTGATATTTGCTTTATTGCAGTGGGCTGGACCCGAACCTGTGAAATGTCTGAGGTCTGCTTGTACTTTTTTTTTTTTTTTTACATCTTTATTGGAGTATAATTGCTTTACAGTGTTGTGTTAGTTTCTGCTGTACAACCAAGTGAATCAGCCATATGTATACATATGTCCATCCCCATATCCCCTCCCTCTTGAGCCTCCCTCCCACCTTCTCTATCCCAGTCCTCTATGTCATCACAAAGCATCGAGCTGATCTCCCTGCGCTATGCAGCGGCTTCCCACTAGCCATCCATTTCACATTTGGCAGTGTGTATATGTCAGTGCTACTCTCTCACTTCGTCCCAGCCTACCCTTCCCCACCGTGTCCTCAAGTCCGTTCTCTATGTCTGCATCTTTATTCCTGCCCTGCCACTAGGTTCATCAGTACCATTTTTTTTTTTAGATTCCATATATGTGCGTTTCTGCTTGTACTTTAAAAAGTAACATAGGCTTCCTAAAAAAGCAAAAGCAAAATAAAACTGTACAGAATTCTGCGGAATTAAGAAGTGCAAGTGTCCTTCCCTGATCCAATTAAGTAGCAGCTACTATTAACGAGTCTGGTATATGTTCTTTTAGAAATTATCTGTGTGTACAGAAATGTGTGTTTACTTTTTGTTTTGTTTTGAAATGTGAATGAAATAATGCTATGGACTCTTCCTAATATATTAAGAAGCACAAAAGCAACAAATGAATACTAAATCTGTAGGTTGCATTTCCCAATCACATTCAATTCCCAAGTATCCTGGAGAGGGTCTCTAAGCTCCTTCTAGGCCTGAACCTTGGCACAATGAACGTTTCTGCAAACTCAGCAGTGGTCACTGTTAGGCCAACACCTATTACCCGGCTCCTGGACCTTGAACTTTTCTTCAGCATCTAGCACAGCGCCTTTACCAGTCCAGGCACTTAATCTGCATCTGTTAATAACATGCAGTTAAATATCATATGATTCATTAAATTAGCAGAACCCACAGATGTTAAGGAACTAGGTAAAGTTACCCAAAGTATCCATTTGGTTGTCTGATTACTGAGATGCCTTCTCGTCTTGAGACCTGAACTTTTTTCCCTCTTTAAGGGGTTGGATAAGGGTTTACTTTTTAAAAAAATATTTATTTATTTATTTGCTCGCATAGGCTCTTAGTTGCAGCAGGCGGGCTCCTTAGTTGCAGCACGTGGGCTCCTTAGTTGTATCATGCAAACTCTTAATTGTGGCATGCATGTGGGATCTAGTTCCCTGACCAGGGATCGAACCCGGGCCTGCTGCATTGGGAGCGTGGAGTCTTATCCACTGCGCCACCAGGGAAGTCCCTGGATAAGGGTTTACTTGACTGAGCTCCTCTGGCTAAATGTCTCCCTGAAATCCAGCCACGAAGTTTGGAACAATGGAAGAAAGCACACAACATCAACCAAGTGTTCTCTTAAACACATATTGGTCTTTCAAATACACTAACAAAGTGGTGACCTACTTTCTCGCAGAAAGTCAGGAATCAATTCTGTCTTCCTTTGTGCTTTCGAACCCTAGCACTGACGGCCATTTGCTAAATGTCTGGCCTCAGATGAGTCTCTTAAGCTTTAGTTTCTTCGTGTGAAACTAAAAAAGGATAATAAAGACCTATCTTTCTACAGTTAGTGGAAGAATTAAATGAGATGACCTTTGTGAAATTGTGAGTCCTTCATGGAGTTGACAAAGCACAGTGACCAGAGAGCCTCAGCTGGAACGCCAGCATTACCACATATTAGCTGGATGACCCCAGGCAAATGACTCAACCTCTCACGAGGCCTGTTTCTTACCTATAACATGGAAGAAGTAATTGGATTATTTTGAAGGTTTTAAGATCACGTATTTAGTATGGTCTTTGGCACTGACAATAACAATTTAATATACATTTACCATTATTATTCCGAGTGTAGGTCCTCCATAAAACTTTTTTTTTTTCTCTTTCTCCCCTTCATTCTTCTCTTTGACCCATCTAAATAACCCAAAGCAAGATTCCAAAGCTCTGCTTTTTCTGGGTTAGGAAATGAGAAGCTGAAAGACTAAACGTTGCATGCTGCTAGGGACTGAATTGTGTCCTCCCAAAATTCATGTGTTGAAGCCCTAATCCACAATGTGACTGTGTTTGGAGACGGGGTCTTTAGGAGGTAATTAAGGTTAAGTGAGGTCATAATGGTGGGACCCTAACCCTATAAGACTGGTGGTCTTATAAGAAGAGGAAGAGAGAAACTTCTCTCTCCCTGCTACATGTGAGCAGTGAGGAGACGGCCATCCCGCACACCAAGAAGCAAACTCTCTCCAGAAATCGACCCTGCTGCACCTTGATCTTATACTTCCAGCCTCCAGAACTGTGAGAAAAAAATACATTTCTGGGGACTTCCCTGGTGGCGCAGTGGTTAAGACTCTGTGCTCCCAATGCAGGGGTCCCGGGCTTGACCCCTGGTCAGGGAACTAGATCCTGCGTGCATGCCGCAACTAAGAGTTTGCATGCTACAACTAAGGAGCCCGCCTGCTGCAACTAAGGAGCCCACGTGCCACAACTAAGACCCAGCGCCACCAAATAAATAAATATTAAAAAAAAAAAACTGTTGTTTAAGCCACCCAGTCTCTGGTATTTTGCCATGGCAGCCTGAGCAGACTAAGATACCTGGTTTCCTTGAATCTTCAAACTGGCTTCTTGAAGTATTTATTTTTAACAAGTTTACTAACCCCCTACTGTAGCATCTTCAAAGTAGGGGATGTTGCTGAAGCTGCATGATCTTCAGGATATGTAAAAATTGTAATAAATTAAGTCAGAGTCTTCGTTTCTTATCAAAAGGATGCATGAGCCAACATGAAGAGGCCAAAGAGGAGACAACTGGAGTATCAAAGAACGCAATGACTTAAACTGAAAAACCGAACACGTGAACACAGAAGTTCCTAATGAAATAGAGCAGTGGCCTCCCCATCCAGGAAACAAGCAAACAAACAATGGGTTACCATCGGAGGTATGTAGGGGATCAACTCCTATTCTGAAAACGGCAATTAAAGGGAAAGAATTAAGCATTTAGCCTGTCTTTTGGGATCAAAGTACCTATCAGGATAACTAAATAGCCCCAGTTGATAAAGTTCTGCTTTACAGAAGAATGTATAGCTAATACATTTGGAACGCAGGAGACATTTAGAAAGTCACCGTTTTGCAACTTCTGGTTAATTAAGGATTCGTGGAAGCACCGCGTGAAAGGCTGACGTGGGTCTTCACAGTGAAAGGGGCGGCCACTGCCACGTGAGCTCACTAAGAGGCGCACAGTACGTGTGACAGATAGTCACATGCGTGACTGAAAGTTAGACAGACAGCACATGTCCTGAAACGACGGAACAGGGAGTACATAGTGCAGCTTCTTGCCCCTGAAAGTTAGCGTTCATTTCCAGTTTGCAAGAAATATGGAGGATAGAGGAACTACTTAGGTAAAACCACGAGGGAGCAGACAGACAAATCCTTCTGTACGACAACTGACTCAGGCTTTCAACAATCAGTGACAAGGTTGGCAGGGGGGAGGGACACGCAGAATATCAACCAGGTATAATGTGTGCACTTTGTTTACATCCTGATTTGAACAAACCAACTGTGAAAAGACATTCATTTTTGAGCTACTTGGAGTAGCTCAAAATGGACTGGTTGTTGGAGAAACCAAGGAATTGCTGTTACTATTAATTTTGTTAGACGGATAATAATGACATTGTGGTTGCATGAAAAAGAAGTCTATCTTCTTAAGAGATGTATCCCGAAGTACGTAGGGATAGAATAACCTGATGGTTGGGTTTTCTTTAAAATACTTCACACACAGGAGGGATAAATTGGGAGACTGGGATTGACACATACACACTACTATATATAAAACAGATAACTAATAAGGACCTACTGTAGAGCACGGGAAGTCTACTCAATACTCTGTAATGGCCTATACGGGAAAAGAATCTAAACAAGAGTGGATACATGTATATGTATAACTGAGTCACTTTGCTGTACACCTGAAACTAACACAACAGTAAATCAACTCTACTCCAATAAAAATTTTTAAAAAATATTTAACAGCTAAGTTATAACTGCAAAAAACCCACAACTTCACACACAACAGATGTTATGTGGGGTTAGATGAAGTACGTACAGCAAAGGCTTGACAATCACTGGACTCAGATTATAGGCATGTGGGGTTCGTAATACTGTTCTTTACACTTTTTACTTTTTTTTTTGGCTGCGGCATACGGGATCTTAGTTCCCCGACCAGGGATCGAACCCGTGGCCCCTGCAATGGAAGCACAGAGTCTTAACCACTGGACCGCCAGGGAAGTCCCTGAAATTTTTTCTAATAATTTTTTTTAAAGATTCAAGAGAAGCAGCTATCTTAAGACAAAATCTGAACACAAGTTGAAAAAATTCACTTGCACTACACTGTCACTTAAAAACAAATGTGAGGAGGCTTCCCTGGTGGCGCAGTGGTTGAGAATCTGCTTGCTAATGCAGGGGACACGGGTTTGAGCCCTGGTCTGGGAAGATCCCACATGCCGCGGAGCAACTAGGCCCGTGAGCCACAACTACTGAGCCTGTGCGTCTGGAGCCTGTGCTCCGCAACAAGAGAGGCCACGATAGTGAGAGGCCCGCGCACCGCGATGAAGAGCGGCCCTCACACAGAAACGAAAACCCAACACAGCCAAAAATAAATAAATAAATAAATTTATAAAAAAACAAACAAACAAACGTGAAACTATTTTCTGTAGACTTCTCAAGTAAGATGTTCTTATCCACCCACATTATGTTTGTGTCTTTTGAGTGTACCACTGCATTTTTTTTTTTAATTTTTTTATTTATTATTTATTTATTATTTTTATTTTTGGCTGTGTTGGGTCTTCGTTTCTGTGCGAGGGTTTCCTCTAGTTGCGGCAAGCGGGGGCCACTCTTCATCGCGGTGCGCGGGCCTCTCACTGTCGTGGCCTCTCTTGTTGCGGGGCACAGGCTCCAGACGGCGCAGGCTCAGCAATCGTGGCTCACGGGCCCAGTTGCTCCGCGGCATGTGGGATCCTCCCAGACCAGGGCTCGAACCCGTGTGCCCTGCATTGGCAGGCAGATTCTCAACCACTGCGCCACCAGGGAAGCCCACCACTGCATTTTTATTGCCAATGAATTTCCACTTGTTAAAAGATAAGTTTACCTGTTGTCAATAATCATTACGTTGGAGGGTGGAATCCCCAAAACATCACAGCTCTGCAGAAGTTCCTTCTTACGAATCTCCCCTTGATTGTAGTAATTTCCTGAGGATAACAAATACACAGTTGTCGATTTCTTTATCAGTGGAGATCTATCTGTTCACTCAATCTTATCTCATCTTGTTCCCTATAGGATTTAAGCTACCTGAAAATTCTATGGTGGTGATAAAAAGTTGAAGAAAACACAGTGCTAGGGTTACTATCAGACACTCCTGTGAGAAGCAGTCTTTAGAATCACCTTTGAGTTCTTCCCCATCTCTGTGTCTCTCCCTGTGTCTGTCCATCTGCCTGCCTGTCTATGTACCTTTCAGCCCCAAGCTACAGGCTCTGAGCACCTGCTTTGCCGTTAAACAGATTTAGGACTGACCCTTCTACAACCACTCAGAACAAGTCAGGTATCTGGACACACTATTTGTTTGGGCCCCTTATTATTTAATCTTATTTATTTTTTAAATTAAAGTATAGTTGATTTACAATGTTGTGTTAATTTCTGCCATAGAGCAAAGTGACTCAGTTATACACATATATACATTCTTTTTAAAATATTCTTTTCTATTATGGTTTCTCACAGTATATTGAATACAGTTCCCTGTGCTATACAGTAGGACCTTGTTGTTTATCCATCCTATATATAATAGTTTGCATCTGCTAATCCCAAACTCCCAGTTCTTCCCTCCCCCACTCCCCTTCCCCTTGGCAACTGCAAGTCTGTTCTCTATGTCTGTGAGTCTGTTTCTGTTTTGTAGATAGAGTCATTTGTGCCATATTTTAGATTCCACGTATAAGTGATATCATATGGTATTTGTCTTTCTCTTTCTGACTTACTACTTCACTTAGTATGATAATCTCTAGTTGCATCCATGTTGCTGCAAATGGCATTATTTCGTTCTTTTTTTATGGCTGAGTAGTATTCCGTTGTATATATAAACCACACTGTCTTTATCCATTCATCTGTCGATGGACATTTAGGTTGTTTCCATGTCTTGGCTATTGTGAACAGTGCTGCTATGAACATAGGGGTGCATGTATCTTCTTGAATTATAGTTTTGTCCTGGTATATGTCGTTTGGGCCCCTTTAAATTGATAGTCTTCAAATATCTGTTAAGCACTTATTTAAAGAGGCTGCTACTCCTGAGTGTTATAGGAAAATAGCCTCCTTCAGAGTTTAGTAACCAGCTATCCCGACATGTCCCTGGGGATCTGGACCACATCAGCACCCCAAATAGCTTACGAATACTTTATTTTCCCAACACATACACTATAATTCCCAAGAATAGTTCTGTTAAGTAACTGCTCTGTATCCTTACAAATAACATACAGTGACGTGTTGGTACCACTTAAATTGCCCTTATGAGCAATTGTCTAGCTACTGGCCCCCTTAATTCAACTCTCCAGCAGATAACTGCATGTGTGCTTTGTGCTAGTTACTTAACTTTCCTGAGCCACGGTTTCTGTACCTGTGCAGTGGGGATGATGGCCGTCTCCAAAGGCTTTCCTAAGGATTATATGATAAGACACATCTACCTAGTTAGGTGCTCAGTGTTTATCTTCTCTTTCCTTGACTGCTTTATCTTTACCTTCCCCCTCCTCCTCTCCTTTCTTCCTGAATTATAATTCTTCCTCATCATCCAGATCAGATGCCATTCCCTCTGGGAAGCCTTCTGCTATTTTCCCTGGCAAGCAATCATTTCCAGTATTCTGCTCAGAAGTATGAACTTTCCTCCGTGATCTGATTATTAATTCCTAAATGTCATTGACCTGAAAAGCCACGGTCTCGTTCAACTCTGTATCATCCTGGTGTCAGCACACTGCAGGCACTCCAGAGGCCCCGAGCAGAGAGTGGCTCTGCTTACTGTTCCAGAAAACTCAGAAAGAAACTCCCAAGTGAAACCTTTCAACTTTGGCAGGGGTTACTCTAGGGCTAGTTTTGAACTGTTTGAACCCAGATAGGAGACAGTCATTACGTTGTATCTGATAAAAGGACTAACCCCCAAAAGGTTCCAGAAAATAGCTTAATTTTGTACTGTTCTCATCACAAATTTTTGAGTCAGATAGAAATTGTCAATTTTTGTGATGGTCATTATATTTTAGGTTCCCCTCTCCCATTTTATCTCAAGGTTACTTATCTTTGGTGATAAGTAGATAGTCTAACGTACACTAGTGACGGGATTCCTAACCTCAGAGGCCGAGCATGTTAGACTCTGGTTACGGCTGTGAGAAACAGCTTAGAAGTGAGGCCAAGGTGTTTTTGGAACTGGTTTTATTGCTTTGTGTTTGAACTGAGGAACTTAGAACAAGTTAGGGAGTTGAAGTCAGAGAGCATTTTCAACATTTTCATTCAGTCTGGTGAACATGTACGCACTTCAGTGGAGTGTCTGGGACCCTCCAGCAGCTCCTGACTGGCATTCTCTAGAACAGTGTCCCCTGGGTGCATGTTGGGTGCACAGGACCATCTGCTGGGATGGAGGAAAGGTTTTGGAACTTCTCCTCCTAATTTGTTTACCTTGTCCTTTATAAATGTCAACTTTCATTGTTTTAGACTGTACACATTAATTCAGTGGTCCAGCTACTTAATATAATTATAAATAAACATACATATAATGGGAGTATATGCTCAAAAGCTTTTACCAATAGGAAAATGTGACCAAAAAAAAGCTTGGAGATCATTATTCTAGAAGGCAGAAAACAAATGGGATTAATGTAGATTTATTTATATAGAACTACATTTTGTGTGTGTGTCTGTGTGATAACTAATACTTAGCAATAACTAGCAAACATAATGACATTTAATAGAAATTAAATTCACTTTGTAAAAGACCCACATTTACACAGCACAATGTATAAAGGTAGACATTTGTTTTACCTTAAAAATTCATTTATTTATTCTAAATAGGTAAAAAGACTTACATGGTTAAAAATCCAAGGAAACAAAACCGTATAGATATTTTTTTAAAAAGCCCCTCTCCCACTCCTCTAGTTACCCATTTTCCTACCCTGGAAGTTTTAATTTGTTAGAATGAGAAGTGGTTTGAGAATCAAGGCATCGTGGACCCAGTACCTGGCCTTCCACTAACTTTGTGAACCTGAAGAGATTCCTTAAGTTCCTGGGTTTCAGGAATGCTAGCAAGGGTTTTCCCTGAACATGACTAAGCTAATTCTAAAATGTATTGGGAAGAAAAAAAGGTCCACATTTTCTCAACTATAAAATGGGGGAGTTTAGGTTCTGTACCACTTAGGGTCTACCCAGGAAAACAGAACCCATATCAAATAGTTACATCGGTAAGAATTTAATAAAAAGAATTTGAAACGTAGCTGATGGAGGAATTGAGGGCCAAACAGGGAAGAGTGAGAGACCTAGAGTGTAGTGATGGAGGAAGTAACTACCAACCCTAGGCTGGAGAGGTAAGAGGAGGCAATATCACTCAAGCCCGAACCGGGTTCCCCAGGAGCTGAAACCCAAAGAGCTGGGCCACCTTCCATTAGAAGGTGTCCACAGAGCCCAGTTGGAGAAATCACGATGTGCGTATGTGTGTGTGTGTGTATACACACACACATACACACACGGGAAGGATCATGCCCCTTTGATGAGCAATTTGAAAGATGGAAGCAGCAAGAGGAGAGGGGCCCAAGAGACTGGATTTGTGAGGATCTCTCTCTCGAGCTGAAGACAGACTGACAAATCCTGTCTAAGCTGAGTGAACGGGCATGGGGGCTCTAGAGCCACTCACCCATTTGGTTCATTGAATACCAAGACGCTCCTAGACTCGGCCAAGGGTTTGTGACCGCGCGGGGAGCCAGTGGGGACTCTTGGAAAGAAATAGGAAAGAGGAGGAAAAGGGGGCAGGGCCTGGGTTGGTGGCATATTGGGGAGTACCCTCCATGTGCGGGCCATGTCATAAACATTTTGATAACATTCTTTTTTTCTATTCTTTTAGTCCTCTGGCTTTCTTGCCCAGCTTTCGATATTTTCGAGATATATATACACAGATATATATATTTTTTTACAAAATAGGGCCAGAGATATGTAACCTTTGAGTCCTGTTCTGAAGTTCTATCACTCTCTTAAACATAATTCATATTTATCTTGTTTATTTTATTTTTTTGGCTGTGCCACGTGGCAAAAAAATCTTAGTTCCCCAACCAGTATCTTAGTTTCCCAACCAGGGATCAAACCTGTGCCCCCTGCAGTGCAAGTGCAGAGTCCTAACCACTGGATCGCCAGGGAAGTTCCCATAATTCATATTTTAAATATTACTAATTTATCCCACTTTTTAAAAAAAATTATTTATTTATTTATTTATTTATGGCTGTGTTGGGTCTTCGTTTCTGTGTGAGGGCTTTCTCCAGTTGCGGCAAGTGGGGGCCACTCTTCATCGCGGTGCACGGGCCTCTCACTATCGCGGCCTTTCCCGTTGCGGAGCACAGGCTCCAGACGCGCAGGCTCAGTAATTGGGGCTCACGGGCCCAGCTGCTCCGTGGCATGTGGGATCTTCCCAGACCAGGGCCCGAACCCATGTCCCCTGCATCGGCAGGCAGATTCTCAACCACTGCGCCACCAGGGAAGCCCTATCCCATTCTTAATAAGATGCAGTCAATCTTAAGATCATATATTTTTAGAAATCCCAAATGGATTAGGTCAGAAAGAAAAGAGTAAAATAGATGAGACTAACACTTTTGAGCCCGGATCTAAATTTATCTCAATAAGGAAAATTTTGAATAATTATTCATGATTAAACAGTAATAGTGAGGGACTTCCCTGGTGGCACAGTGGTTAGGAATCCACCTGCCAATGCAGGGGACACAGGTTCGAGCCCTGGTCTGGGAAGATCCCACGTGCCAAGGAGCAACTAAGCCCATGTGCCACAACTACTGAGCCTGTACTCTAGAGCCCATGAGCCACAACTACTGAAGCCCGCGCGCAGCAACGAAGACCTAGTGCACCAAAAACAAAAAAAACGAAAAACAAATCAGGGGGAAAAAAAAAGCAATAGTGAAAATAACCTGATAAGTTCTGTTTTAGGAAATATGGTGAGTCAGATGTCTGGAGAAACCCCCACAGAATACCTGAACATGTGAAATAAAAGGCGAGCATGTTTTAGAATGTATGGCTGAGCTGGCAGGAAAGTAAGGGCTGTCTTTGCAGGTCATAAACAGTAGGTAAGCACAAATCCAGATAGGTAGGGTGGAGCTGAAGCCAGGTCAGCTGGTGGCCTGAAGTCGGGACAGGAGATAAAACTTGGGCACGAATAAGGAAACCTCCACACAAAGATAGGACCCTCAGAAGGCAATACCTACAGTGGGTGAACTAAGGGAAAAACCACCCGAAACAGAGATGGTGGGGCTACTTCTGTGTCTTAGACTTGTTTCTAGTGGAAGGGAAAATAAGAAAAATGTCACCCCCTGAGAACTGTCAACGACACAGTCGCTTTCACTTGGTGTGGCACAATGTAGTGCCCAAATACAGCCACTGCAATAATTCTAGTCCACATGCACTTCTAGAACCTTGCTGCTTCCTATCAAGAGGTGGCATTTCTCTCTTTGAACCTGGATGTGACTTGTGACGGCCTTGACACACAATGCAGTCAAAGTGATACTACGTGCTTTCCAAGGCTAGGCCACAGCAGGCAATGCGGCTCCCCGGAGGGCAGGCCCTCTCGCGTACTTGCCCAGGCACCCAGTCACCAGGCTGTGAGGAAGCCCAGGCTACGTGGATTGACCGTATGTGGATGTTCTGGCGCACATCTCTAGCTAAGTCAGGTGATTCCAGTCTCCAGCCTTTGGGTATTCCAGCTGAGGTACTAACCGTCATGGGGTAGAGACAACTGCTCTCTGTCTGAAACCATGAGAGACGAAGTGTTATGATTGTTTTAAGCCACTAAGCTTCAAGATAATTTGTTACACACCATCAGGCAACTGATGTACTTGAGTTTGGGCCCTGAATTTACACTACCTCTATGGCCTGAAAAGTCTCAGTCTAAAATTTCAATTTAGAGTGATCTAAGATGGGTAGTTCCCTTTGCTGCCTGGCTGAAGCAAACATAAACATCAAAATACTATCACAAGTATGGTTCCGTGAAACGTGCTTACAATTAAAAAAAAAAAATCACAAAACACACAGGGAAACAAGTCACTCAGAATGAGTTACTCAAAGAGCAGAGCCAGACACAAAGACTGCAGAAACTGGAATTATCGGAAGTAGACATGTGTTTAATATATTTAAAGAAATAAAAAGAACGTCAAACTATGAGGAAGTAACAAGAGACTGTAATATTTGCAAAAGAAGCTCTGAATATGAGAAACAGCCTAATGGACAAAATTACTAATCATCTCAATATATATGTAAGGCGTTTATTATAAATCTACTAAAGGACATTAAAAAAGGCCAATATAAATGAGGAGACGTACCATGAAATCATAGACAGAAAGACTTCATATTGTAAACTTGTCGATTTTTCCCAATATTGATCAATAGAGTCAGTGAAATTCCAATAAAAACGCCAGCAAAGTTTTTCCTTGAGCATGCCCAAACTAGTTCTAAAATGTATTTGGGGACTTCCCTGATGGCACAGTGGTTAAGAATTCTCCTGCCAATGTAGGGGACACAGGTTTGATCCCTGGTCGGGGAAGATCGCACATACTGCAGAGAAACTAAGCCCATGCACCACAACTACTGAGGCCACGTGCCACAACTACTGAAGCCTGAGCGCCTAGAGCCCATGCTCTGCAACAAGAGAAGCCACCGCAATGAGAAGCCCACGCACCGCAACTAGAGAAAGCCCGCGCGCAGCAAATAAAGACCCAATGCAGCCAAAAATAAATAAATAAAAATAAATTTATAAAAAAAATAAAATGTTTGGAAGAAGAAAAGGTCAAAAATGGCAAACACACCCTGAGGAACAACAGATGAGAGGGCTGGCCCTACCAGATACAGTGTTGTAAAAGCTACAGCAGTTAATTGTTGTAAAAGCTACAGCATGATATTGGCACAGGGATGTCAAACTGACTGAAGGGACAGTATACAGATCAGAAATACATGGAGCTCTGACATATAAGAGGTAGCAGTGCAGTCAGGAGGGGAAAAGATGGGCTGAACTGGTTTTCCCGACTCCAGTCTTTCCCTCCAAACGGTTCTTCATATGCCACCAGTATGAGCTTGCTGAAACACAGAACTGGCTGTGTTAATTCTCCAGCACATGCATTCTACTACCTACTGTGGCTTCCTCTCATGTGTATATTACTAGGTACTTCAGTGGTTGCATAAATTGGAGAAATGCTGGACTAAACAAAATTAAATAGGAATTTTTTATGGCAAGACTTCTCCAAGATGTTGATAGTCTAATAAGGACCATGCACCTCTAAAGGGGGGATAGCACATCTGGTTAATTTCCCTAAACTTGTCAGGTCAAGGTATTAACATTTTTTTTTTAATAGCAGCTTGAGGAACTGGTATTTCGTGGAACATACACTGGGAATCAAAAATGGTTACTTCCTTAACTGATACAGCAGCAAGGCAATGTGTGTGGGTGCAGTGGTTTAGAACAGGAAAGAGCCACTGGGTCCTGGCTCCGCTGTGTTCTAGCTCTTCACTTTGGTCAAGTTACCTAACTTCTTTGTGGTTCAGTTTCCATAGTTAAAAAATGGGAAAAACAAATTATATATACGTGTAATGCCTATCATAGGATTGCTGAGAGGATTAAATGAGCCACTAATAACAAAATGCATTTTTTCCTCCTTCTCCCTACCCCTTAAAACTGGAGATGTAGTTAGAATGAGTTATTCAAATGAGTCCAAGACTTACTTATGCTTTTACTATTGCCCTGAATGGCTTGCCCCATTTCCTGTATACTTAAGTCCTATTTTTAAAGACCAGCTCAAAAGAAAAGCTCTTTGGAGAAGTTTCCTTAATCCAACTCCCTGAAAAGAGAATTGACGCTTTTCCCCATTTTGAGTCCATAGTCTTTTCTCTGTCAATTACAGCTTTCATTATGTTATATCACAAGTTATTAACTTCCTATTTTTCAGGTTAGAATAAATCAGGGAGGTGGGTAATGTTTAGTCCGTACATTTTTTTAAATGAGTTGGGGATTTTAAAAATAATTTAAAAAATTACAAGAGAAAACAATTTAAACAGAAAGTTGGATTCAGAGGAAATAATGAAAGACAACAATGAAGATACTGAGTTTTAGTATGTGTCAAGGGCGTGGTCTTAAAATTTTGATTTCTGGTCCCAACCTACTAAAAAATAAGGAGAAATTTATTAAAGAATCCTGTGTACCTATAATACTTTGTAAATAAAATCCAGGCATCTTGTAACAAATTTTGCTTATAATTTGATTCCGATAGTTGTAATATGAAACATAAATAAAATTAAAAGCAAACAAAAAAATGAGGCCATTACTTGCATATATTTGCAGTTAATATCCTTAATAGCACAAACTGAGAAGAAAAGTGCTTAGATTGAAGTTCTCAATATTTATGAAAAATGGTTTAATCTTACTGGCAACAAAAGATTTTGAAGGAAAAAAATGTTAGTCAAATCAAGAAATATTATACATAAAGAG
The DNA here is from genome assembly GCF_028023285.1 of Balaenoptera ricei. Classification (NCBI taxonomy): domain Eukaryota; kingdom Metazoa; phylum Chordata; class Mammalia; order Artiodactyla; family Balaenopteridae; genus Balaenoptera; species Balaenoptera ricei. The sequence goes on from NC_082658.1 coordinate 61,694,076, forward strand.
ATTATTTGTAATAGAGATAACCTGGGGGGGGGAAACCCTAAATATATGTATAATAAGGGATGACTAACTAAATTAAGGTTTATCTGTATGAAACTGTTTAAAAGGCTATATATCTAGTTCTTATTAACATAGGTAAATATTTAAAATATAAGTTTCAGAAGGACATGGTCCTAACCTAGCTTGTTTTCAGTTTTATTCCTAGGGCAGAGAATAAGTCCTGGCAGACAGACTTTTTTTAATTAAAAACGTTTTTTTATGAAGACTTTTTTTTAAAGAGCAGTTTTAGGCTCACAGCAAAATTGAGGGGAAGGTAGAGAGTTTCCATAAACTCCCTGTCCTCACACACGTACAGCCTCCCCCATTATCAGCATCTCCCACCGGATGGTACACTTGTTACAATCGATGAACCTACACTGACACATAATAATCACCCAAAGTCCATGGTTTACATTAGGGTTCACTCCTGGTCTTGTACATTCTATGGGCTTGGACAACTGTCTAATGACATGCATCCATCATTATATTGTACCATACAGAGTATTTTCACTGCCCTAAGAATCCTCTCTGCTCTGTCTATACATCCTTCCTCTCATCCCAACCCCTGATCCCCACTGATCTTTTTACTGTCTCCATAGTTTTGCCTTTTCCAGATTGTCACATAGTTGGAATCACACAGTACAAAGCCTTTTCAGATTGGCTTCTATCACTTAGTAATACGCATTTAAGATTCTTCCTTTTCATGGCTTGATAGCTCATTTCTTTTTGCCTCTAATATTCCATTGTCTGGCTGGACCACAGTTTATTTATCCACTCACTTACTGAAGGGCATCTTGGTTGCTTCCAAGTTTTGTCAATTATGAATAAAGCTTCTGTAAACATCTGTGTGCAGGTTTTTGTGTGAACATGTTTTCAGTTCCTCTGGGTAAATACCAAGGAGGGCTATTGCTGGATGGTTTGGTAAGAGTATGTTTAGGTTTGTAAGAGACTAACTACCAAACTAACTGCCTTACAAAGTGGCTGAACCATTTTGCGTTCCCACCAACAATGAATGAGAGAGTTCCTTTGCTCCACATCCTCACCAGCATTTGCTGTTGTCAGTGTTCCGGATTTTGGCCATTTTAATAGTGAGTAGTGCACAGAAATCTTTAATAAATATTTGAGAAATTAATGAAAAGGTAATATTCGGTGAAAAATATAAAATCTTATAAAATGTGCTTATTGAGAAAAATCTGTAGAGAAGAAGAACTGGTACGAAACAACCAAATGGGAAAAGAGGTCACTGGGCATTTGTTAAAAACAGCTTTATTGAGGTATGATTTTTACATACCATAAAAATTCACCCATTATATATGTACACTTCAATTATTTCATTTATACAGCTGTGCAATTTCCACCATAATCCAGTATCATGGTCAATTTCTGTTTTCTCATTCCATCTTTTCTGTATGGTAAAGAAGGACTTAATTCCTTGAAAGGCCCCAGTGAAAGCTGGGTGGAGTTGAACTCTAAAATGACCTATCAGATTATTTTCTAGTCTAATGATCTCTCTCTTCAATTTGATACATGCATCTTTCCAGCACAAAGTGGACTGAAGGGCTGATGAGGCATGACACAGCCCACATTCTGTTTGGTCGTTATTCTTGGCCCTCCTGGAACTGAAAAAGTTCCACAGGATACTGATTACAGTCGCACTTCCCAACGCGGATGTAGGTACTGAATGGAAGCAAATGTGAGCTCCCGGGTCCTGCTAGCGGAGAGCGGAGCTCGCACGCTGCCCACGCCTCCCTACGCACCTGGGAAGCCTGCCCTACAGCCCTCAGGCTGGGGCCACCGATCCTCGGTGAAGCGCCCGGAGAAGGGACCTGCAGTGTATTCACCTGGCTCCCTACGACAGAGACCCCTCCGGGAAGAAGTCGACTGAGACAGGTTGGCGCCTAAATGCCTTCCCAGCTCCGGCTCCCCACGCCCCGCCTACAGCTTCCTACCTGAGGAGAAGCAGAGCAGGGACACCTGGTGCCGCAGGCGGGCCAAGCCTAGAACGGTGGGAGCAAAGAACATGGCTTCATCGTCGGGGTGCGCGGTCACCAACAGAGTCCGGCTTCCGGCTCCCGGCAGGCCAGGCTGCTCCGGACTCTTCATTCGCTCCCAGGAGTCCCAAACCCAGAGGAAGCCCCATGCCAGGACCACCGCCGCCAAACACAGCAGCAGACCCACCACTTCCATGCCCTGAGGAAGCACTGCGCCTGCGCAGGAGGGGAGGCGGCCGCCGGGCCGGCTCCGACAGGAAACCAGCGCTCGCGGAAACCGCGTTCCGAGAGGAAATCCGTCCGGTTGCGCTGCTCCAACGGCCGGAGGCTTTAAGCGTAGGGCTGTGTGCTCTGACACGGACGCCTCCCAGCACCTCTTCACGGGCTCCCGCTACTTTACGCGGCCTTTACGAGCTCTCGTGGCCGCTCGGTTTCAGGGCTGAGCCGACCCCCTTGCCGTCCACACAGTACTTAAGGGGAAGCGTCTGAAAAGAACCCCCAACATCTTCAGTGCGAGTTTCTCCTGTCTTTACGTCACCATTTTATCACTCATTTCTTAAAACCCGGACTTTCTCGTAATTATCCCGGTGAACACCGACTTTGTTTCTCCTTCCTAATTCTGGGATGTGGAGTGGCGGCTTCTCTAACGGAAAAGTATGCGGTGGCGAGGCCCGTCCGGTCAGTTCCTTGGGAGCGTGAGGCCGAGAGCGCACTTGGCGGGCGCGGGGGCCCGGGCTCCTCGGAGGGGCCGGAGGGAGGGCCGGCATCACGGGCGGGTCGGCCTCGCGCGGCCTTTCAGGCAGGCCCGCTGCGAACGCAGCCTGAGCCCGGGAAGCAGCTGCGCGGGTGGCTGCGCGCCCCCCGGGCCCCCGCTTCCCTCCTGCCCTCAGCCCGGGCTCTCAGGCCCGGGGCACGGCCTCGCGTCCTTCCCTTTCCCACGCCCGCGGGGAGTCCCGGGCGCGATGGCAGCGCCCTGGGTCCGCCGCCGGGCCGAGGGGGTACGCCAGGGGGCCGGGAAGCTCGGCCAGCGGAGGGAGTCGGCCTCCCAGCCTCCGGAAGGAGGAGGAGCCGGAGCAGCCTCAGCCGCGGCCGCCGGGCCGGCGGGTGGGGCGGGGGGGGAGGAGAGGGGTTGAATCAAGATGGCGGCCGAGGTGGCGAAGCAGCAGCGGCGGCGGCGGCGACGACTGGAGTGAGCGCCCGGCTCGCCGCGCCGACCAGCGCCCGGGCAGGGTCGCGCGCGGGGCCGCGTCCTGCCCCTCAGGCCCGGGGCCGCGTCGGCCGCCGCGCTTCGTCCGCTCCCGGTGAGTAGGCCCGGCGCCCTCAGTCCGGCCTCCGGGCCCCCGCTAGCCCGGGGCCGCCGAGGGCTCCGGGACACCGGCCGCGGGGGAGGCTTTCCGGCCGGCGAGGGGCGTCGCGGGCCCGGCGGCTCGGGACTCGCCCAGCCGCCGGCCTCTTGCCCTCGGCGGCCGGGGAGAGCCGGGCGCGGCGGGGAGCGGGGCCGGGCGAGCGGGGGAGGCTCGTGGAGTTTGGAGGAAGAATGGGCTGCGGCCGGGCCGGGGCGCCCAGGGTGTCCTGCGGGGAGCGGGCTGCGGGGCCCGAGGCGGGCGCGGGCCGGGGCCGCGGGTGGGGCCGGCGCAGGTGGCGGCCAGCTCTCCCTCCGGGGCGGAGTTGGTGGCGGCCCGGGAGTGTGCAAGAGGTCAGGGCGGGTGACAGCGGTGGATAAGTGCCTGAAGAGCAAACTAGTTCACCTTTGCGACCAAACCACTTGGGGTGTAATGGCGAAGGGAGGGCGGGGGAGACGGTGGAGATCGGAACCCGGTACCTTCTGCCTTTTACCGTTGCTGTTTAGTGTGAATTCTCTTTTGGGGGGAGGAGGGATTCGAGAAACTGTAATTGAGAAGTCAGTTTTAGTGGCAAGGAGACTGAATTCTTCGAATTAGCCGGATTAGGTATAGTCGTGTATTAAAGGTGTGGGTGGGAATAGGTGATATTTGTGAAAAGTGTTTGCTCAGAAAGTGTCAGTTTTCTTTTACCGATGTTGCATGCTACAGTGCCGCTTCTCCAGAGTTACCCTTGGAGAGTAGAGGTGTGGGTAATTCTAATCTTTGGGATTAGTGTTTTCACCTGCATCAGATTTGCTTCCCCAAGTATATCCTAATTGTACTGAAATTTACATTCCTTGCGTGCACCTTGGTGAGGCGGTGACTGGAGGCGGAACGTGGCGTAAAGAGCAACAGGCCTGGGATTTTAAAATGCCTACAAATATTCATTCATTCGTTCAACATGTCGTGATCAATAACTGCTGCTGATTGGTCACATGTGACTCTCTCTTGGATAACTGAAGAGTTGATGGCATTATTTAATTTTTAATAGTTTTTGAAAATGTTTTGATGTATCCTTTCATAAAGATATTTATTGGCAGAACTAACTTGCCCAGTCTCAGGAGCAGACCAATTTTAGAATATTATTTAGACATGGGTGAAGATTACAGAAGAAATAAGCAAGTTGTTGCAGAAAGAAACATTGTCTTTATTTTCTCATTCTGTTAAAATCCAGTGGAGGTTTATTTATTTATTTTAATATTTATAGTACACAGTTGCTTTGCCTTGCTTTAAGCACACCTGTTAATGGAAATCAAGGTTAACACACACACATGTATATAAATAATATGCACATACATACATAAGGATGTGATTACTTGCAGTACCAAAATACTCTTTCCTTTTACAAAAGGCTTGCCATATGTTGGACTCCTACCCCAGAGAAAATATAATACAAAGAGTCCTGATTCCTCCTTTAACGGTGTCATTTTGGAACATGATCAGTCTTTCTCTGCTTGTTTCCTCATCTATGATAGCAGGAAAACATCTGCTCTCCTAGGTTGCTGCTGTGAGCCTAAAAGAGCTGTTATGAAATTGCTTTACAGAGATTGAAAAGGTTATATTTCTGTGCCAGAGTAACAGCTCCCTCTTCTCTCCTGAAATACTTAAGCTGCATATCTCCTCTCATGGCATTTACACTTTCTACCTTGTATTGAGGTACGTACCTGTTTTATCTCCTATTGAGGGCGGAATGGAGCCTTCTCTGACTTTATCTTGGAGGCAATGCCTAGGATATTGACACTGCAAATGTTTATTGAACGAATAAACATTGTATTCTAATTAGGGAAATGTGTTCGCATTACAGCTTACCAAATACACCTGCTAACCTGCTGTGACATATTTATATAGCTGTGATTCTCTCCATGACCTATGAGGAATACATTTTAAAAAATATTTATTTATTTATTTATTTATTTTTGGCTACATTGATTGGGTCTTTGTTGTTGCGTGCGGGCTTTCTCTAGTTGCGGCGAGCGGGGTGGCTACTCTTCGTTGCGGTGCGCGGGCTTCTCATTGCGGTGGCTTCTCTTGTGGAGCACGGGCTCTAGGCGCACGGGCTTCAGTAGTTGTGGCTCACGGGCTCAGTAGCTGTGGCTCGCGGGCTCTAGAGCGCAGGCTCAGTAGTTGTGGCGCACGGGCTTAGTTGCCCCGCGGCATATGGGATCTTCCCGGACCAGGGCTCGAACCCGTGTGGCCTGCATTGGCAGGCGGATTCTTAACCACTGCACCACCAGGGAAGCCCAGGAATAAATATTTTTTAACTGGGTGTCTTGTTGGATTTAATCATATAGTAAAACTTAAGAATTTGCCCTGCCCACATAATTTTTTAAAAAAGCACAGAATGCTCAGAATTAACTATCTTTGAGTTTGAGTAAAATTTATTCCAAGGCCAAGCATATTTGGATTAATCAAGTTTTTTTTAAGCGTTTTTTTTTTTTTTTTTTTTGTAAATTTTGTGAAGTGGGAGATTGTCTTGCCATTGCTATCTGCAGGAGAAAAGCAGAGGCCTTTCAGTATGCCAGGGATTGATGTAGGTAAATGTCAGGCTATTTGTTACTCAGGTTTTTTGTGTTTGTTTTGTTGTTCAGTTTTAACTGTATTTTGTGACCTGTCTTAATTGCAATTTCAAATTCTTAACTGATGCCTGAGAATGGTAGAGATCTCAAATACTTAGTTACTTCCTTGTGTTCATTTACTTCAGAGACTGGATTTTACTGGAATACGGTACAAAGGTTGTCAGAATTTATTATGTCTGGACTTATCTGTTGGTGTGTAGTTCATTCACTTGTTCAACCAGTGTGGCATGCTGTATGTTTACAGCATGTTACTAAATTCTATAGAAGTATAAAGTTGACCAGATCAGTTACATGCACAAAGAACTCAGTCTGTAGATTGATACTTTGTCCTTTTCAGGTTTAATGTTGCAAAAGTACATTTAGATAGAATATTATTATTATGTTTCCTCCTAGGAGCCATGCATCCCCACAGCCTCATACTCCTTGACAGTCAGGTCTAGAGCTGCCCGTTCCAGCCTCCTCTGACTTTTTTTTTTTTTTTAATTTTATAGCTACTTTTTTAATTTTCATTTATTTATTTATTTGTTTTGGCTGTGCTGGGTCTTCGTTTCTGTGCGAGGGCTTTCTCTAGTTGCGGCAAGTGGGGGCCACTCTTCATCGCGGTGCGCGGGCCTCTCACTATCGCGGCCCCTCCCGTTGCGGGGCACAGGCTCCAGACGCGCAGGCTCAGTAGTTGTGGCTCACGGGCCCAGCTGCTCCGCGGCACGTGGGATCTTCCCAGACCAGGGCCCGAACCCGTGTCCCCTGCATTAGCAGGCAGACTCTCAACCACTGCGCCACCAGGGAAGCCCCCTCCTCTGACTTTAAGCCCAGCTTCTCCTGATCAGTCCAGCTCCAGGTGACTTGGCATCTCCTGTCATGCTGCCCTGTCCCTTTAATTGTATTATTGATCTAGTATTTTTATTTTATGGCTGTTTAATTTCCCCGGTGTTTATGGCCTATTTTCCCCCAACTAAATTGTGAGGATCTCTGAAGAGCAAAGGTCTCACGTTTCTTTGAGTTTCTTAGTGCATCTGGTTTGAAGCCATGCCAGTATTGCTGCTCAAAAAAGTTTGAGAATTCTATCTTAATAAATAGCAATTTAATAAAGAGTATCAAATCTTGTGTTAGATACCCCTAAAAAAAAAAAAAAAAAAAAAAAGAAAGAAAACATTGGTTTTCTATCAGGACTCCTTAGGAGTATTGAAAAGCTATGAAAGCTTCTGTCATGTAGCAATAACTGTATGTAGAGCATCTGTTTTTTATTTTGGTATTATTGTGGTGGTGGTTTTCCTTGAACATTTTTACTGTTCTACCATTTTTTTCTACCCCAGAAGCTTGTAAGCTTGTGTGGTCAAAATATTACTTGGATATTACTTGGATTGTTTTCAGATACAACATTTTTTTGGGGGGGAGGGGCTCCTCTTTGCATGTGAAAATGAGACCATACAAAGCCGTGAGAATGTTCCTGGGGAGCTCTTCAGTTTGATTCTTCCATGTGTGCTGCTGTTACTTTTATTTAATAATAATCTCAAAGACAATCTAAATTGGTTAAAATAAAATGCTCATAATTTATAGAGTTACAGAATGTAGAGTCATGTAGATTATCTAGTCTTACTTGTTTTACTGGTGAATAAACTGAGGGTCACTGAATTGAAGGGGTCTGGCCTAAATTGTTACTGTTGGCCAGTAGCAGAATCCAGTCTTCTGCCTTCCAGGGTAGCTCCTTCTGGGACACCATATAATCCATGGGATGAGTCAATGTGATGATTGACTACTACTTAAAACAAAAATTGGGGTGGGTGGGGAATGAGTGGTCAGTCACTCAGCTTAGATATTGAATGTAGGTACTTCCCTAACTTTACATTTCTGCAGTGAAAATATAGCTTGAAAAAAATTGGTATTGGTCTACATTAGTAACATGATCACCAGGAATTATTTGTCTCATTTTTTTTTTTAATTTTTATTTATTTATTTATTTATGGCTGTGTTGGGTCTTCGTTTCTGTGCGAGGGCTTTCTCTAGTTGTGGCAAGTGGGGGCCACTCTTCATCGCGGTGCGCGGGCCTCTCACTATTGCGGCCTCTCTTGTTGCGGAGCACAGGCTCCAGACGTGCAGGCTCAGTAATTGTGGCTCACGGGCCTAGTTGCTCCGCGGCATGTGGGATCTTCCCAGACCAGGGCTCGAACCCGTGTCTCCTGCATTGGCAGATTCTCAACCACTGCGCCACCAGGGAAGCCCCTATTTGTCTCATTTTTAATCTGCTATGATGACTGTCTTCTTAAACAGAAATGTCTTTAAGGTTATCTGGACCTACTGATGTTTCATGGAATTTAAGTGTTACAGTGATGGAAATTTTATTATGCCAATGGTTAGGTACCTCTGAGATACAAATAGATAGGTTAAATTATTTTATATATTAGTTACTGCTTGCTTCACTTACTCTCAAACTTCTGGACTTTTTTTTAAAGTGTGAGAAACTTCAGTTGTTATATGAAAGCTTAGATAAATAGCGTAAACATGAACTATCTTTTTAATGCCATGTTGAAAACTAATATATAATGTTAGTTTTCGATAGGTACTCATGCCATAAAATTTATTTTAAAGGAAAAGGCGTAGTATTCTTTTTAAACTAATGTCCTCACATGAATACTGAAGCATGGCATGTGTGTTTTAAAATAAATTTTATTTATTTTTTTAATTTATATTTGGCTGCGTTGGGTCTTCGTTACTGCGCGTGGGCTTTCTGTAGTTGCCGCGCGCGGGGGCTACTCTTCATTGCGGTGCGCGGGCTTCTCACTGCGGTGGCTTCTCGTTGCGGAGCATGGGCTCTAGGCTTGCGGGCTCAGTAGTTGTGGCACACGGGCTCAGTAGTTGTGGCTCGCGGGCTCTAGAGCGCAGGCTCAGTAGTTGTGGCGCATGGGCTTAGCTGCTCTGTGGCACGTGGGATCTTCCTGGACCAGGGCTCGAAACCATGTCCCCTACATTGGCAGGCTGATTCTTAACCACTGTGCCACCAGGGAAGTCCCATGGCATGTTTTTTTATTCCACTTGGGCTGTTAAATAATATGCCTCTTTTGTGTTGCATTAAGAAGGGTTGTTTTTTCCCATTCTGTGCTCTTTTCTGGAATGCTATTTCCCTACCTTACTTTTGCAAACTCTACCGCACCTACATACTGCCTATTTTTTGAGGGGTTTTGAGCACATATCACTTCATCCAGGAAGTCAGTCTCCTCCTCCTCCCTCTTCTCTGAAGAAAGTGTTTTATGGTCTGGAAATTCTTAATGCCTAACTTATGCCTCTGCTATAACGTCATAGTTATTTATGCGCATGCCCGTTTAGTCCCCACTAGACCATAAGCCCATTGTGGGCATGTCTGTGTCTCAGTTATTTTTGATCCTTCCCCTGCCCCCACTCCCAGAATAACACTCTGTCCCCAGGAATGGTGTAGTAGAAATGTGTTGAGGGCTTCCCTGGTGGCGCAGTGGTTGAGAATCTGCCTGCTAATGCAGGGGACACGGGTTCGAGCCCTGGTCTGGGAAGATCCCACATGCCACGGAGCAGCTGGGCCCGTGAGCCACAACTGCTGAGCCTGCGCGTCTGGAGCTTGTGCCCCGCGACGGGAGGGGCCGCGATAGTGAAAGGCCCGCGCACCGCGATGAAGAGCGGTCCCTGCACCGCGATGAAGAGTGGCCCCCACTTGCCTCAACTAGAGAAAGCCCTCGCATGAACCGAAGACCCAACACAGCCAAAAATAAAATAAAATAAATAAATAAAGTAGCTATTAAAAAAAAAAAAAAAAAAAAAGAAAAGTGCTTTAAAAAAAAAAAAAAAAAGAAATGTGTTGAATGCATAAAAAGCAGCTCAGCTGCTGGAGTTACTTGGTGCAGCTGTGGAAGCCAACGGATACACATTCGGGAACTTGATGATGAATAGTTTTTGGAAATAAAAAAACAGGTAGAAATTCACCAGTGTCAGTGAGATAAAATATCTGTTATCAGTGAATTATTAAAGCATTTCTTTAAAAAAGTATTTCTCTCAGTTTACTGGGATTTTTGGGAGAAAGAGAAAGTAAGCGCAGAATCACTTCATCTCAGATTATTTGTATTTCCAGGTAATGTTAGAACAAAAATGGGTTAATTTATATATGCAGGGAACTTTGGAGTTCAGTGCTAGGGAAAAAATGTGAGTTAGGAATAGTTGGTTTATAGGATTATTATAAAATCCCTTTGAAGGGATCCCTTTGAAAGAATAGTACTTGATTAGTTTTATATCAAAAATTAAATTTTTGAGTAGATTAGTCAAGAACAAAGGAAGAGAAGAGTTAAGATTACCAAATTATTTTGATCCCCGCCTCCCGCCGGCAGTTTCTACTTGAGGAATAAAGTTTGGGGTGTTTTTCTGGTTTTTTTTCTTCGTTACACATAAACTGAAATGAAACCAGAATAAATTGAGGTTACATTTTTTTTAGGAAAATTTGACTAAGTTGTTAGGAGGGTCACCTTTATGGTTAGAGATTGCCTCCCCCCCCATACTTTACTTAACTGATAGGCTCTTTTCTTGACATTTTTGTTGTCATACACAGTTTAGCATCAGAGTAATCTGTTTTCGGCAGTTCATTTCCCTTGGCAATAGCACAGGGATTTGTATAATTTTGAAATGTTTTAAGTAGTAATCATCATGCCTTTGAACTCCTGTTCAAAGACATTTAACTTTGTATTACTTTTGATTAAGTTCTTTTAATTTAGTTTGGAATAACGATAACTTTTAAGTATTTGGAATGAAACCAAAACTTGTGCTTTCTAGGAGTTACAGCCTGAAATATACACAGTGTAAATATACCAGAAGTAGGGAGTGTGTAGTCCATTAACTGAGTGTGTGAGTGTGAGAGAATGGGGTGGGGCAGGAGGAGCGAAGGGGGGAGGGCATAAACTGAGCAGGAGGGGAGGGGTGGAAGAAGTTACTCTATATTTACACAAAACCATTTTAATGAGTGAAGGGGGATGTGTTATTTTGAAATCTTTACTTGTCTTTTATTTACTATAAGTAATACATTATTTTACAGAAGTGCAATATGGAAGTATATAAAGAAATTGAAAGCACCACTTCCTAGATGTAATTTGCTGAGTGTTGTGTATTCGTTCAGGTTTTTTTTTTTTTTCTGTGTGTATGTAATTTTCTGTATTATGGGACCATGATATGCTGTTCTTGTGTATACTGCTGTTCCATGTTGGTATTTTTAGAGCTACTTCTGTCATGAACAGTTACATAGTATTTCACTTATAAAAAGAAAACACTATAATTTGTTTAATCAGTTTCCGGCCAGTAGTGTTTTGTCAGAAAAACAAAGCTGTAGTGAATTATTTGTGTGTGTGTATGTATGTGTATTTATTTTGTATATTTATGCAAGCAGCTTTGTAGCATAGATTTCTAAAGTAGTGTTGCAGATACGTGAATAGTGTAGATTTGGATGGATATTGTCACAGTGTATGGGTATGCTCCAGACCCTGGCCAGCACTGGACATTACACATTAAAGCATTTTGCCAATTTAAGAAGTGGAAAAAGGGACTTCCCTGGTGGCACAGTGGTTAAGAATCTGCCTGCCAGTGCAGGGGACACGGGTTTGATCCCTGGACCAGGAAGATCCCACATGCCGGGGAGCAACTAAGCCCGTGCACCACAACTACTGACCCTGTGCTCTGGAGCCCGTGAGCCACAACTACTGCAGCCCGAGCGCCTAGAGCCCGTGTTCCGCAACAAGAGAAGTCACTGCAATGAGAAGACCGCGTACCGCAACGAAGAGTAGCCCCCGATCTCTGCAACTAGAGAAAGCCCACGCACAGCAACGAAGACCCAATACGGCCAAAAAATAAATTAATTAAAAAAAAAAAGTGGAAAAAAAAAGTGATTCTAATTGGCCTTTATCAATTGCTACTGACGCTGAACATTTTTTAATGAAGGGAGTTGTATTTCTTTTAGAAATTATCTGCTTTTGTTCTTTGGTTATTTTTTGATGGGATTATTGGTGTTTTTCAGATTGATTTGAAGATCTGTTTACATATTAGGGTATTCACTTTTTACGTATGTGCACATCCCCCTACCCCCCAGCTGTTCTTTTGTAGTATTATGTAGTCAGATATATCCAACTGGGACTGTGCTGGCTATGTGACCTTGGGCAGATTGCTTAACCTCTCTAAGCCTTAATTTCCTTATTTGTAGAATGGAAATGGAGATAATGTAAATAACATTTAGCATAGTGGCTGGCACATGGTAAGTAAAAATTCTAAATGTTAGCTGTTTTCATTATTGGTCTGTATATGGCTTCTGGGTTTCATGCTCTGCTTAGACCTTCCTTAGTCTAAAATTTAAAATATTCATCCATTAAACTGAAAAAGCAAAGTGAGGAATATTAAGTATAGTATGCTACTGCTTGTTTTAAATTTATTTATTTATTTATTTATGGCTGTGTTGGGTCTTCGTTTCTGTGCAAGGGCTTTCTTTAGTTGTGGCAAGCGGGGGCCACTCACTATCGCGGCCTCTCTTGTTGTGGAGCACAGGCTCCAGACGCGCAGGCTCAGTAATTGTGGCTCACAGGCCCAGTTGCTCCGCGGCATGTGGGATCTTCCCAGACCAGGGCTCGAACCTGTGTCCGCTGCATTGGCAGGCAGATTCTCAAGCACTGTGCCACCAGGGAAGCCCCCTACTGCTTGTTTTAAGGGGGAAAAATAGTGTGTACATATTTGCTTTTATATCATAGAATATTTCTGAAACAAAACCTAAGAAACTGGTATTCCTTGTTGCTTGCTGTAGGATGGAGAACTGAGAGGCACATGAGTGAGATACTTGATTGTATACCTTGATTGTATTTGTTTTTTTGTTTTTTTTTTTGGCCGTGTTGGATCTTTGTTGCTGTGTGCAGCCTTTCTCTAGCTGCTGAGAGCAGGGGCTACTCTTCGTTGCGGTGCGCTGGCTTTTCATTGCGGTGGCTTCTCTTGTTGCGGAGCACGGGCTCTAGGCGCATGGGCTTCAGTAGTTGTGGCACGTGGGTTCAGTAGTAGTGGCTTGCAGGCTCAAGAGCGCAGGCTCAGTAGTTGTGGTGCATGGGCTTAGTTGCTATGCGGCATATGGGATCTTCCTGGACCAGGGCTCGAACCCGTGTCCCCTGCATTGGCAGGTGGATTCTTAACCACTGTGCCGCCAGGGAAGTCCTTTGATTGTATTTTTAAAACAAAGAAGTCTTTAGATTTTAATTTTTTATTGTTTCTTTTTTTTTTTTTTTTTTTTTGCTTTGCCTTTCTTCCTTTTCCTTTTTTAAACTTCTAATTTTTGGGGTCCATCTGGAATTCATTTCTAGTATAGGACATGAGGTAGACATATATTTTGGGGGGATAGAGGTGTGTATGTTTTTTTCCCCTGAAGTAACCAGTTGTGTCAGCACCATTTGGTGAATAATCCAGCCTTTGCCCCAGTTAGCAGATTTGCACCTTTTATCAATTTACTAAATATGTTTGGCACTGTTTCTAATCTGTTATGTTTTCTTGATATATGTTATCATATCCTTTAAATTACTATTGTTTTATAATTTTAATACTGGTAGGGTTAGTCATCTGTTCATTACTCTTTTTTTTTTTTTTTTTCAGACTTTGGCACTTCTGGTCTATGTATTCTTCTGGATGAACTTCAGAATCATTCTGTGAGGTTCAAAAAGAAATCTTGCTGAGATTTTTATCGGGAATACTGAATAGTGATTGGCACTATTGAATTCATAGGTTAATTTTAGGAAAATTGACACCTTTGTGTACTTCCTATCCTTTTGTTCAAACAGACTTTTATGTTCTTCAGTAGATTTTCAAACTTTCCTTCAAATAAGTTCTGCACATTTCTTGTTTCTTTTGTCCAACGAATATAGTAGGGAATCACACAGGGAGTTTATATTCTAGTGGGGGAAGACAGTATAAGTAAAACAAACGACTGCATTTCAGATTATGATTAATCTGTAGAAGAACAAAAAGGGTAACTGGAGGGTGGCTGGGAAAGGCCCTTCTGAGAAGATGGCATTTGAACTGAGACCTAATTTTGAGGAGTCCTCGGCCCCAAGGGTGAGCCAGGAAGAGCATTCCAGGCAGAGAGTAAAGAAGGACAAAGGCCTGAGTCAAGGAAGGGCCTGGCCCTGGGTGAGGGAGCTGGAAGGAAGCTCCTTGTGGCCTCCTGAGCAGTAGGGGGGGTGGGGGGGCGGGGGGGAGCTCCTGGGCCACAGTGAGGAGTTCAGATTCTGTTTGAAGTGCGTGGCAGCTCCTGAGGAGTCTTGAGCAGAAGAGTGATGTGTTCTGACTTATGGTTTAAAAAACATTTGGCTTTTTGAGTGGAGAAAGTATTGAAGTGGGAAGTCCAATTAGGAGTTTCTTGCAGCAAGAGATGAGGATGGGGGTAGTCAAGATGGAGAAGCATGGGAGGCTTGGGGGCGGGGCATGGAAGGAAGGCTAGGACTTGCTGTTGGAATGGGTGTGTTGAGAGCTAAGAACTGTTAGGTGCTGGGGAGGCCATGTGTGGAAAGAAGAGATGGTCCCTGCCCTCACAGGTCTCTGATGGTTTTGTTTATTATTATTATTATTTTTGTATAGAATTCAGTACCTTTTAAGTCAGTTGCTTTTTTTCTACTTTATTTTGGTATATACCATAGAAGTAGAGTCTGTTCATTAGACTTGTTTTATTTTGCTTCCTAACCTTTAGCAGCCTCTCTTAGCAGGTCAGAGGGGAGGCAGCAAAACATTATCTTTAAGATAGCTCTGAGCTAAAAAAATTACCTTGAAGAAGTTACTTAGCCTCTCCAAAGCCTTTCTTAGGGGTAGTAGTAGAACTAGTGGTTTAGGTGAGCTCGTGCACACCATGCTCTTAGTACACTGCCGGGGATGTAGCAAAGGCTCAATAAATGGTGACTGTTTGTTATTCTCCTTAGGTATTGTCATGTCTATTAATCCCAAGCATCCAAAGTTAAAAATTTTCTGATCTCAATACCCTGTTCTTTGTTTGTGTTGATGGAGGAGAGGGTTGGTAAATAGTTGTCCTTTTTTTTTTTTTTTTTTTTAAGTCTTTATTGAATTTGTTGCAGTATTGCCTCTGTTTCATGCTTTGGTTTTTTGGCTGCGAGGCATGCGGGATCCCAGCTCCCCGACCAGGGATCCGACCTGCACCCCCCGCACTGGAAGGCGAAGTCCCAACCACTGGACCGCCAGGGGAGTCCCAATAGTTGTCCATTTCACTTTGAAATGTATTCATTCTTATAGCTGGAGTGAATATTGCTCAGTTTAGAGAATTAGGTCAGTTCAGTGCCACTGTGCCACAGGGTTCTCAGTCATCTGCCTGCTGCCGTCTTCCTGCTGCCGCTGTCTTTGGAAACTTCTCCTTTCTCACCTTAGGTAGGGATAGAGTAGTGTTGTTGTTTTCACTCAAGAATTATTTATTGAATGTCTGTATTCTTAGATTAATCAAATGATTATGCCCATATTAATGTGTTCCTTTCACTGTCATATTTTATCGGGGGTAGGGTAGTCTAAAATGTCTTTTTCTTTAGCTCCCCTTAATCTGTCTTCTAAGTGAGATGTCATTATGTCAAAAGAGGCCACAAATAAAACACCTTGTTAATGACATTCCCCCAGAGTAACTCCTCCCCGCCCCGCAAAGGGAAGAATGCTTTAGATTATTTTACGGGAGAAATTCTGTTCCAGTTTAGCACCACTCTGATCTCATACAAATTACAGAATCCACTTGGATGGTTCTAGCCTCTGTCTCCTCTCCTGGAGGCTGGACCCCGAGATAGGCTCAGATGGGCTTTCTCCAAACCTTCACCAACCCAGAGACTCTTAGGTGGTTGGGATATCCCAGGGGGTGGTCCTTAGCCTCTCCCTGCCTCCTGGGCTTTTGGAGTTGGGCTAGAGCTGAACTGCTTTGTGAGAATTAGTGAGACCCGATTTGCCTCAGTTTAGTATCCAGTGTTTGGCACCTGCAGTGTCATAGAGGCCATTCCCCTATGCCATACTTTTGTATCGAAAAGTATTATTTGATAGTTTAAAAGAAAATTGAATTGTGTCCTTTTCCTGCTTTGGTGAAATGTGGACTTCACCTCTGTTGTGACCCTTGGTGGAGTCATTCTTGCTCATCTAAAGAGGCGTCTGTAGTCCTTCCACAGCGAAGTATATTTTTAGCTCTTTTTCCAAGACAGATTAGGCCACCTTGAAAACCTATCCAAGTACATTTTGATTATGCAAAGATTGTAGGCCAAAAGCCAGGAGTTCCTGGGGAGAAAGGATTTGTTTTTTTTGTTTTTTTGGTGGTTTTTTTTTTTTTTTTTTTAGGATTGCATTTGAAATTTTGTTTTGCAAGATAAGTTTCCGGTTGAGTAAATTTGTGTGTGAGTATGTGTGTCTTTATTATGTTAATATGGGAAGATTCAAAGAGAAATTTAAATAGACTGATTTCATTTTACTGTATTTTATTATCTGTTTGCAAAACGTTGGAGGCTAGTTCTGAGTTTATCTCCAAAATTCAGATAAAATGTGTGCTCGTCACTTACAACAATGACATCTGGTTTTAGTATATTATTTTCATCCTAGAATACAATTATGTATGTTTATGATACGAGGTTGTTGCACGTAAAACCTTGACCAGTTTTCTTAAACATTTCACAGAATTTTTATAGTCCATGAGTCAAGCATGTAACTGTGAGTTAATGAGTTTTGGAGCTATGAACTGAACTTAAAATTGGAAACTGCCATTTAAGGTTTTCCCTTCCCCTTCAGCCTCCACTTTAAACCGATTCTTTTACTTCAGTTGTTTTCAAACTGTCAAGTGTTCTGTGGAGGTGTCTTGGTGAGCCAGGACTGGAGTGAGGGTCGGAGGCAGGACGGGGATGGGGAGGGGGCTGAAAAGGCAGATTTAGGTTCCCCGTTCTCCCTGAATCAGAGTATTATGTATTTTATACATTTGGCTTCCATGTAAGATGTTTGAGGAAAGAAAGAGCACTGGTTAAACAAAGGTCTGAACTGTTGTGGTGTGTCTTGTGGGTAAGTTTTGAGGAAGGAGGTCGTGGTGGGCTCCAAGCTGCAGTTCTTGTCACCAGAGGTAGGGCCCGCTCTGACCAATAAATTTGTATCCCAGTAAGGGCTAAGCTCTAGTTTTGCTGATGTTTTGTTACCACCTGTGATGGGCTGATAGTAACTATCTTTAATTTATTTTTAAGATAATTCAAATTAAACTTCACTAAAATCACATGAGAAAACTGGGACATCATGAAGGATTGGTTATGATAAAAGGGAAACACGGACAAATCATTTGACTTGTATTTGAGTGACATTGAATGTACATGTTGAACTCAGGACTCATCATTGCTGAAAATGAAAATAAAACAACCCGAAAACAACACTGTACTCTATAGATTTCTCATCATGTAGGCCACTGATGGAAAAAAATTTGGATGACCTTGAGCTAAGATCTTTTCTTTTGCCTCTCCATTCCATTTATAGCTTTATTTACTTAGGATGTCCGAGTTGGGAGGAGAGCTCAGAGACAGATCACCTAAGCATTTCTTAGGGATGCAGATCAGAATTACTTGGAAAATGTATAAAATATTTGTGAACATTCATACAGTGAAATACATTACAGCAATAGAAAGAATGAAGAAGCTCTTTATGGACTCATGAAAATGATTGTCAAGATGTATTAAGATGTTAAGTAATAAAAGCAAGATATAGAACAATATATTATCTACTCTGCTCCCATTTATGTAGGGGGCAAAGTGTGTGTGTGTGTGTGTGTGTGTGAGAAGGCTGTTTCTAGGATACTCCAGAAACTAGTAACTTTGGTTGCCTTTTGGGAGGAGAACTGAGTAGAGGCTGGGGACAGGGTGAGAAGGAGATTTTTCCCTCTGTATTCTGTGGTACTTTGAGAAACTCTTAAACCGTACATATAATATCTATTTCCAGAAACAAAAACAAAGCCCCCCCCCCCCCCCGCCTCCCCCTCCCTTGTTGACTTTTCCCCTTCCACTAGCAAGTGCAGGTGTGTAGAAAGGGAGCGCTGCCCAGGTGGTTTTTTTGTTTGTTTGTTTTGTTTTAATTAGTAGGAAGGAATGTTTTATTTTTATTCATTTATTTATTTTTAAAATTTATTTTATTTATTTGTTTTTGGTCGTGTTGGGTCTCTTTTGCTTTGCTCAGGCTTTCTCTAGTTGCGGCGAGCAGTGGCTTCTTATCGCGGAGCACAGGTCTAGGCGTGCGGGCTTCAGTAGTTGTGGCGTGTGAGCTCAGTAGTTGTGGCTCGTGGGCTCTAGAGTGCAGGCTCAGTAGTTGTGGCACACGGGCTTAGTTGCTCCGCAGCGTGTGGGATCTTCCCGGACCAGGGCTCGAACCCGTGTCCCCTGCCTTGGCAGGCGGATTCCTAACCACTGTGCCACCAGGGAAGCCCCTTGGTCGTTTTGATGGGTGGTCTCACTGCACATCTCAGCTCCTCAGAGTAGCTCATTACCTGCTGAGAAAGCTGCACAGCATCACAGAAAACACTAGCTTCTCCCATTTTTGCCGCTGACAACTTTGTGACATAGAGAAATTATTGAATTTCTCTGTGCTTCAGATTCCTGGTCTGTGAAAGCGCTGTTAGTTGGGCCTTGGCGGGGAGCAGGCAGGAAACAGTCTGGGAGGCACTGGCCCTCTTCTGACCCCTCCCCTGGCTGCTGCTGGGACAGCAGGAACAGTGCAGTGAGTAGTAGTAAGGATGGTAACATTTTAAAAGTTGCTTTCTCTTAAGTTTTCTTTTAAGGTTAGATTGAATGACAGTTCTCTAGAAAATTTTATTTTCTAAACCTAGCTGGGTAGGAATTTGGATCAAGTTGACACACTGAATTTTGCTCTCTTCCCAAATCCTTAAGATGATGAAAAAGAAAAACGAAAACAGAAAACTTAAGCCGTGTGTCAATAATATGTAGTATTGTTTTCTGTATTTCGAACATATGTATCATTCTACAAGTTGTTTTCACTAACCTTTACTTTTTTTGAGGTTTATATGTATTGAAACATAGCTCTAGTTTATTCATTGTAACTGCTGTATAGTATTTTATCATGAATATGGAATTTAGGCTGTCTTCAAATTTGCCTATTGCACTGCTGCAATAAATATCCTTTTGTATGTACATGCGAGTTTCTCTAGGGTATATCCTGAAATTGCTGGGTTGTAATAAGAATGATTCACATTTCAGATCGGTGTGGAAAGGCAGACATGTTTAGTAAGGGTTTTGTTTGGATAATTAACTATCAAGTAGTAAAGAAAATACATCTAGACCCCTACCTTACCATTCTTTAGAAAAAAATTTAGATGATTAAGGAGTTAAATGTATTAAAAAACTTTAAGAAGTGTAAGAGGGGAAAGTAGAAGAATATTTGAAAATTTGGGGGGTAGAGAAGGTCTTCAGAAAGACAAAACAAGTTATGAATGCTGAAAGAAAATATTTGTAACATAAGGTCACACACCAGCAGAACCCCATGCAGTCTCCCCCACCCAGTCTCAGGCCTGGCCTCAGTCACCCTCTCCCTCACTCTCCCTCAGCATCCTTGCTTTGCCTTAGGGCTTCTCTAGTTTCTCTCCATGCAATGCTCTTGTCTTTTCAAGGCTTTGGCTCAAAAGTCATCTTAGAATATAATTTATTACCCAAACTGGGACCGTTTTGAGAAGGAAATGGAGCATAGTTAATAACTGCACTGGGATAGTAGTTGTAAATTGGATCTGTTTCAGGAAATCGGGGCATACGGTCATCCTAGCTGAGACTGGCTTTCTACCTGCCAGACATGTCTCCCTTTCCCTTCTCTCATCCTGTTTTATTTATAGCACTTTATCATAGTATTTTGTGGTCACTTATTGTCTGTGTCACCTCAAGATAAGATGCCAATCGTGGTCTCATTCTATGCCAGCATTTAGAGCTGTTGACACACAGTATATACTGCTCAGTAGATGTTAACTGAATACGTACATGATATTTCTGCCTTTGGCCTTGAAGTCTTGTGAAGATGTGATAGACACATGAAAAATCGAGTAGTAGTGGTATATACAAATCATACTATATAAAACAAAATGTTCTTATTTATAAGAACTTTTTTTTGTGGCATGTTCTAAGTAAAATTTTTCATTAGCTAAATTTCTTAAAAAACAATTTTCTAAGCTCGTGTATTGGATATTTAGGACAATTCCTTGAGAAACATCCTCAGGTGTTCATCTTTGGATATATCTGTATTGAATAACCAAATGAATTCCTAGAAGTGGAATTGCTGTGGTAGAGGATATGCATATTTTCAAGGCTGATGCTGTATAAATTGCCATTCTTCTTTAGAAAGCAATTTGTACCCATTTTACATACATACCAGTAATGTGTGAAACAGTACCTTTTTCTCTAAACCCTCACCAAACACTAAGCATTATATTTTAATATTTTGCCAGTTTCTTTGTTTTACTTTTCTGTCATTATTGAAGTTGACTTCATTAATTTTATTTCCTTTGTTAATCCCATATTTCTGTCATGTCTTATATTTCTGTTGTGATCATTTGTTCTTATTGATTTGAAAGATACATATGTATATGTATATCAGAATTTTGCTGTTGTGCTTTTTCTGGTTTGCGGTTTGCCATTTTAGGGTGTCTTTGTTTTACAGAAAAATAAGAAAAATTTTTTCTCTGTCAAAGATAACAGTCTTGTTTGTGCTTTTGGGGGTTGTGCTTAGGAGGGTGTCCTCTGTCCCTCGTTTGTATATGTGTTTCTGTTAGGTTTCTTGAAAGTCCTGCAAACGTTACCTGGTCTTTTGAAGGACCTCAGATTGGAAATCACTTTGAGAATATCAGTGTCCTCAATTTTCTTGCCTTATCCTAAGCGTCAAGGAACAAATTAAAGGGACAAAAAGCTTTCTGGAGAGAGATTTAGGACAGAAACCTAAGACTGTATGCAGTAACTCTCTAATACTGTGTTTCAGCAAAAAGATGTCTTCGCTTATAAGATACTGTTATTTACCTCTAAGATTAAAGGAAAAGTACTACTCATGAAACCATAAAATGCTAGTGATTGTGGGATGGATATTGACTCCAGAGTTTTAAAGATATGAACATGTGGGTATTAGATTCATGGACTATGGAATATGTCAACTTGGACTGCAGCACAATTGTTTTTAAATCTTGTGGTTGCATTGTATAGTTTTTTTGCTTGTTTGATTTTGGCTAGGTAATTTTTTTAAAAAGCTTTATTGAGATATAATTTATGTACCTTAAAATTCATCCATTTAAATTGTACAATTCAGTGGTTTTTAATATATTAGAGATATGTACAGATACCACTACAGTCAATTTTAGAACATTTTCATCACCTCAAAAAGAAACCCCAATACAATGGAATATTATTCAGCCTTAAAAAGGAAGGGAATTTTGATACATGCTAACACATGGATAAACCTTGAAGACTTCTGCTAAGTGAAATAAACCAGTCACAAAAGGACTGGTGACTCATATGATTCCACCTATATGAGGTCCTTAGAGCAGTCAAGTCCATAGAGACAGAAAGTAGAATGGTGGTTCCAGAGGCTGGGGGAGGAGATGGAGAGTTAGTGTTTACTGGGTGTAGAGGTTCTTTTGGGGAAGATGAAAATGCTCTGAAGATGGATGGCGTGATAGTTGCACAACAATGTAAATGTACGTAATGCTACAGAAATGTACACTTAAAAATGGCTAAAATGGTGAATTTTATGTTATGTATATTTTATGACAGTGAACAACAAAAGAAACCCCATACACTTTAGCCATCACCTACTGTGCCTCTACCCCACCCCACCATCCCTACGCACCCACTAATCTACTTTCTGTCGCTATAGATTTGGCTGTTCTGGACTTTCATATGAAAGGAATCATCAGTCACTATGATTGGCTTCTTTTACTTAGCATATGTTTCAGAGCTTGTCTAAGCTGTAGCGTATATCAGTGCTTTGTTCTTTTTGTGGCAGAATAATATTCCCTTGTATGAATATACCTGATTTTATCTATCTATTCCTCCGTTGATGGACATGACATTTGGATTGTTCAAGGTTTGTATAGTTATTTTGGGACTTAACTTGAGATCTAATGATTCTAAGATGTAAAAACCTACTCCACCTGTATTAAGCAAAAGAGGACTTACTGTGAGACTATGTAGGCAGTTTAACAGGTATCCAAGGAGAAAGAAAGAAATACAGTGCCTTCTCGTGGGGACTGATTCAAGGAGTGTGAGCCTAGGCAGTTCCCAGTGTGTCTTGGGGGGCCTTTGAGGTCTCTGGGCTCCACTTCTCTCTGCATCCTGTTCTGGTCTGTGTCTGGACTGGCGTCCTCTGCTCCCCTGTAACTTCTCTGGCGCATGCTCTGGCTCACCTTGACTCCTACTCTGGCCACTTCGCAATAGCTGATGTTCTCAGTTCAGATTCCTGGAGGGGGATCTGATTGGTACAACCTGGGTCCAGTAGAGTAGTTCACTTGACATAAACATCATGTGAAAGCCACACCTTAACAGGGCCAGAGTTTCTAGAAGGAGTGCAGGGACCTGGTGTGACCTGCCTCTGTAGGGCACTAATGCTAGTCAATCTAAAGATGACCTGATTCTCTAGGCCAGTGGTCATCAAACCTTTTGGACTCCAGACTCCTTTTATACTCTTAAAAATTATTTGGGACTCCAAAGAGCTTTTGCTTATGTGGGTTATATATGTTGATATTTACCATATTAGATATTAAAATGGGAAAATTTAAAAGATATTTATTTAAAATAATATAAACCCAAGTCTTAACGTAAATAACATTTTAATAAGTATTTTCCAAAATATAACAAAAAATTTGATGAGAATAGTGGCATTGTTTTACATTTTTTCAGACCTCTTCCGTATCTGAAAAGAAGGTAGCTTGTTTCTCATTTCTGCTTCTGCATTCAATCTTGCAATATGTTTTTTTTTTAATATATATAAATTTGTTTTATTTATTTATTTTTGGCTGCTTTGGTTCTTCGTTGCTGTGCGCGGCTTTCTCTAGTTGCGGCGAGCGGGAGCCACTCTTCGGTGTGGTGCGCGGGCTTCTCATTGCGGTGGCTTCTATTGTTGAGGAGCATGGGCTTTAGGTGCGTGGGCTCAGTAGTTGAGGCTCGCGGCTCAGTAGTTGTGGCTCTCGAGCTCTAGAGCGCAGGCTAGTAGTTGTGGCTCATGGGCTTAGTTGCTCTGCGGCATGTGGGATCTTCCCGGGCCAGGGTTTGAACTTGTGTCCCCTGCATTGGCAGGCAGACTCCCAACCACTGCGCCACCAGGGAAGCCCCAGTGTGTTGTTTTGATGGAAGTTTATGAAGAAAAGCTAACCTCATGTAGCCATGTATTTAGAAAAGGGAGGGGGTATTTTAATAGCCTTTTAACGTAATTGTGGATATTCTTTGATATCACACCCAAACCAGACAAATGGTAAATTTTTAAAGGTTAGTTACTGTGTAGAATCTGAAACCATATTAGTAAACCTTTCATATTCTGTCACATTAAACATTTATTGGTTTGTCTTGCGCCTATTTATTGAACTGTGGTAAAATGTTTTGTACTTTAAATAAATACTTCATTCACGCCTTATTTTGTAATTCTGTATTGGTCATTTGGAAAATATTGATTCATTGAGTTACGCAGATCTTCAGATTTCATTATGTAATATCAAAAACTCACCCTTGTTAATACCACCACCAGTCTTGCCAGAAAAGTCTTTAAATGTGGGGAAGCCGTCAGGCTCATGGTGGCAGATGGAAGTTTGCCAAAATCCTCATTTTCAAAAAAAATTTGGCAGTTTTTCTTGAAGTGATAGGCTCACTTTGTTCTTCCTTGAAAGCTTTTCTATCCCTAATGCCTTCTTAGGCTGTCATTTTGGGGCAGAATTATTTAATAAAGACAATGTTTCCTCTGCAGAAATGCTTACCTTATAAATACTCTTGAATCCTTTTAACAATTGACTTTTTCACAACCCCCAAATTTACAGCCATAGATTTTTGTTTTTGTAATATGTAATATTTGTGTTTCAGATATTTACTGAAAGAAGGATGTTTACTGAGCAGTTGCTATGTGCTGGCTCCTGAGCTAAGAGTTTATGTGGTTCACTTTATGTAGCTACTGGTATTATTTGTGATATCTTAAAGAAACTTTTTTAAGTATAGAGGAAAGGACCCATTGATGTTTTTAAAGCCCCAGTAACTTTTATTATATTAAGTAAGTAACATCAGAGAAAGCTTTTACTGATAATAGTGGTTTTGTTTATGTAGCTATAGTTGTGTTATTAGAAGCACACCTGGTGCTTTTAGTACTTACCAATTCTTTTCTTTCCCCATCCTGTTTAGGTGATTTCCTAGAAGCATGATTGTTTGTTGCACTTGATCTCACAACCTGGTGAGGACTTCTTTACTGATAATGTCAAGTTCAGGTTATCCCCCCAACCAAGGAGCGTTCAGCACAGAGCAAAGTCGTTATCCTCCCCACTCTGTTCAGTACACCTTTCCCAGCACCCGCCACCAGCAGGTAAGGAACAGCTATTACGCACGTTGCATATGTATTTTGTGTTTTTCTTTACTTTTCCCATTTAATACATTTGTTGGTCAGAAACCAAATACAATTATATGTATATAATTGTTATATATATATTTTTAATGGCAAGAACCATTCTCGAAGGTGGGGGACCAAAGGTTAGGGATTAATTATCTTCTTATTGTGGCTTTATGCCAGATTTCAGGAGGTGAACATGTCTCTGCTTCTGATTGTAGGAGTTGTTGATGGATAGAGAAGAATCAATTGCCTAGAGTTTCTAAGTTAAGACATCTGTTTATGTGCCAAGTTCTGGTTGAGTATTAAGCTGGCTGGATGACTTGGCCACTCTTGAGTGAGAGCCAGGTCCTGTGCTAAGGTTTTCTATATGTGTGTTTACTCTATGTAGCTACTGGTATTATTTATGATATATTAAAGAACCTCTGCCTTCTTGAGAGATTTGATGGTAGGAAGATGAGTTTGCGTGATTGTTTTACCTTGTGAAAAATAAAATAGGTGAAATAATCAGCTTAGAGTGCGCCAGGGACGGATGTGTAAGAGGTTTGAAGAAAAGAGAAGGGAAGGAATGAAATGGTCATTTCGGAGAACAAGAAAGCACACTTACCAGCAAATATAGTTGAGTACTACTGGATACTACCAAGGACTCCTTTAAAGCATGGTCATGATTACTAAGTGAGAAGGGACATCCTTACCTTGTTTCTGTTTAGGGAAACATTCAGTCTTTCACTATTAAGTATAATATTAGTCACATGTTTTTTGTAGATGTCCTTTTTTCGTTGAAGAAGTCACTTTCTACTGCTAGATTGAGGATTCTTACATGGTTAGGTGTTGAGTTTTGGTTGTGTGTCCTTCCTGCCCCAGTGCTATTCCTCTGATTACTAATTTCCTAGATTATTGTTGCTGCTGCTGTCTTTTTTTTTTTTTTTTTAAATCGACTTTGGGATTTAGTTTATATATAATAAAATTTTATTATATGTGTACATTTTGACAAGATTCATACAGTCATAAAACCACCACCAAAATGAAGAAAGAAAAAATTTCTATCACCCCGGAAAGTTCCCTTGTGCCCCGTCCAGGTCAGGCCTCCTCCCCCACTTCCCACAAACCTCAACTCCCAGGAAACTGTGGTCTGCTTTCTGTCATAACAGATTACCTTTGTCTTGAGTTTCACATGAACTCTTTTGTCAGTGGCTTCTTTTCTGTCCCATAATACTTTTGAGGTTTATCCATGTTCTGGCGCATCTTGGTAATTAATTTTTTTTTATTGCTGGGTATGGATATACCATAATTTGTTTATCCAGTCACTTATTCCAGTTTTTGGTTATTACAAATTGTTTAGGAAATCTGTATCTATGTTTTAGCTGTATCTACTAGATTACATAAAGAAGCTTTGCCTTCTTTTTTTACGGTATCCTTGGGAGATATGTTTTTAATCTTATCAAGTGCATTTTATTAATTTTTGTCTTTAATATTTCTTGCTTTTTGTGTCATATTTGAGAAGTTTTTTGCCAAACTCAAGGTCACTAAGATTTTCTTCTATGTTTTCTTCTTAGAGGCTTTAAAACTTTAGGTTGTTACATTTAAGTCTGTGATCTATTTTGAATTACATTTTGTTTATGGTGTGAAGTAAGGGTTGAAGCCTTTGTTTTGCATGTGGGTATTCAGTTCTAGAAATCATTTGTTGAAAAGATTATCCTTTCCTCACTGAATTGCTTTGGCGCTTTCTTTGAAAATCAGTTGATCATATATATGTGAGTATATTTCTGTTCTCTCTACACTGATATGTTTCGTTTTTCTTTATCTTGCATCTATGATTTTTCTGTGTAAAGAAACATTTAATCTTTTAATAAAGCACTGCACACTGTCTTGATTATTACCGCTTTATAATACCCTGAAATTAAGTAGTGTGATTCTTTCCTGAATTGTTGTTTTGGATATTGTAGAGCCTTCGCATTTTAGAATCAACTTGTCAATGTCTACAAAAAAGCTTGCTGGGATTTTGACTGAGACTGTATTGAATCTAGAGATTAATTTGGGAGAGAATTGACGACTTTGAATGTTCTGGTCCATGAACATGGTATATCTCTCCATTTATGCAGGTCTGCATTAATTTTTCTTAGTAATGTTTGGTAGTTTTCAGTGTACAGGTAATGTACATCTTTTGTCACATTTATTCTTAAATATGTAATATTTTTAATGTGATTGTTACTGGTACTTATTTTTGAATTTCAGTTTTCAGTTGTTCATTGCTGCTATGTATATTTATCTTCTATCCTGCAAACTTACTTGCTACCTCTACTTGCTTTTTTATGGATTTCGTAGGATTTTCTATGTAGATGATCCTGTAACCTGAGAATAAAGACAGCTTTGCTTCTCCCTTTCCAAACTAGATGTCTGCTCTGTTTCTTCCTTATTGCCCTGGCTAGAATACCTAGTACAGTATTGAATAGAAGGGGTGAGAGTGAAATCCTTGCCTGGTTTCTGATCTTAAGAGGAAAGCATTCAGCCTTTCACCATTAGGAAGGTTATTAGCTTGGGAAGTGTTTCTTCCCCCTGTATTTTCTTGAAGAGTCATTGTAGGATTGGTATTGTTTTCTTCCTTAGATACTTGATAGAATCTAAGCCATTTGGGCCTAGAATTTTCTTTGTGGGAAGAACTTAACTGATAAATTATTAACTCAATTTCTTTAACAGTTATAATTCAGATTCTTTACTTTTTCTTGAGTCAGTTTGGGTATTTTGTTGTTCAAGATACTAAATTTATTGCCGTGATTTGTCATACTATTCCCTTATTGTTTCAGTGTCTTTTAGATCTGTTGTGATGCCATTCCTTGTGTTAATAATAAGTGTTTTCTTTTTCCTTTTTTTTCTTTATTAGTCTAGATAGAGGTTTATCAGTTTAGTAGATTCTTTTCCTTGAAGAACTAGCTTTAGTTTCATCCATTTTTTACTTTTTTCTGTATTTTAACTGATTTCTGTCCATATTATTTTCTCCCTTCTATTATATAATTGCCCACATATATGTGATTTCTGACTCCTTTCACTTCTTTGTATATATTCAGGTTTCCTTTTGCTACATTTTCTTCCTGCCTGAAGAGCATCATTTCTCCTAGTGCAGGTCTTTTGGCAGTGAACTTGCTCAGCTTTTATTTACCTGAAAAAGTTTACTTCAACTTGAGTTTTGAAGAATGCTTTCACTGGATATAGAATTCTAGGATGACAGTTATTTTCTTACAGCATTTTAAGAGATGTAATTCGTAGTACTCTGACCTGTTTGGTTTCTGACCAGAAGTCTTTGCTCATTCTTATCTTTGTTTATTTAAATATATCTTTTTCTCCCTCTGGTTACTTTTAAGATTTCTCTCTTTATCACTGGTTTTCAGCAATTTGATTATGATGTGCCTTTGTTGTGCTTTTTGAATGTATATGTTACTGTCTTTAGCATTCACTGAGCTTCCTGCCTCTGTGTATTTGTCATTTTCATAAAATTTGGGCAGTATTCAGCCATTATTTCTTCAGGTATATTTTCTGTCTCCTCTACTCCTAGTTTCCTTCTGAGACACCAGTTACTCCTGTATTATTTTATCCTACAGGTTACTGGACCTGTGGTCTACCCCCCCCCCCCCCCCCCGTTTTTTTATCCATTTGCTTCATTTTGCTATGGTTTCATGTTCAGTGATCTTTTTTTCTGCAGTTTCCAATCTACTGTTAATTTCATCCTGTGAAATTATCATTGCAGGCATTGGATATTTAATTTTTGATTAGAATATGAACATTGCTGGATTTTGTTGTATTCCTTTAAAGAAAGTTGGATTCCTTCTGGTAGGTAGTGAAGTTACTTTTGAGTTTTATTTTTAAACACTCTTAAGGCAAGTTTAGAATAGTCTTTATTCTAGGTCTAATTTATCCTCCAATTCTGAACTTGCCTCTTCTGGGCTATCTACTGAATATCTTGTGTATCCAGTGAGATTTCTTATCTCTGGCTGGAGGAAATTTGAATGAGGTCTGGCCCTGTGTGAGCTCTGGGAATTGTTTGTTTTATCATTCCTTCTAACAGTTCTTTCTTCAGAAGTTGTTCTTAGCTCAGCCTTTAAAGACTGGGCTATGCTCTCCCTATGCATTACAGATTGGAATTCAGCCAAACACTTAAGGGAACACAAATTCATATTTCAGGAAATATTTCTCTGTGTAACTCCCTCCTCTCTGGAAGTCTCCAGAAATTCTCTCTGGCTTTCCCAAACTAGTATGGTTGCTTCTTCAATGAATAACATTCTGGGGCACTGTTTGGATGCAGTTTGGAAATCACCTCCAGGCAGAAAGCCTGGATCATGCTAGGACTCCCCCATTTGTGTCACTTTTCTCAGAGGTCAAGTCCTGTGCAGCCTGTTGTCCAGTGTCTGAAAGGAATTCCTACACTTTGTCCAGTTTTTTTTTTGCTGTTTACTATGGGAATGTAGTTTGGACAGCGTTACTTGCTCATAGCTGGAAGCAGAAGTGCACTATTGTTTCTTTTATTTCGCTTCTTACTCTTCATTGTGTACTCTTCACTGCATCCTTTAGGAATTCTTTGAGAGATGCTGTTACTGGTGAATTTTCTGAGTTCCTGAATTCTGAAAAGTTTGTAGTCCTAAAACTTGAACTATGATTTGGTTACTGAATTTGTAGGTTCAAATTTGTTTTCCTCTGAACTTGGAATATGTATTTGTGTTTCGTTCTGTTCAGTGTTGCTGATGAGAAGTCTGCTTTTATTATGATCCTTCTTACTTTGTAGGAAACCAATTTTTTATTTCTTATGACTAGTAGTAGAGTTTTCTCTGCATCTTTTGTTTTCTAAGATTTTGATATGTCCAGTGTGGATTAATTTTTTAAATCTGCTCAACTTTTCTCTTAGGCCCTTTTATATCTGAGGACTATGTCTTTTTCAACTTCTGAGAAATTCTATTCTATTATTCCTAGAATATTGCCTTTCACCTGTGGATATTGAATGTTGGAACCTTTTACTGTAGCTGCCATTTCTAACTTCTGTAATTTCTGTATCTTTGTGCTCTACTGTGTTATGAGAGAATTCCTCAGTTCTGTCTTTGCTTGCACTTGCCCTTCACCTCTGTCTGTTCTACTGTTGTTTAATTTCAGTGATCAACTTTTTAATTTCTTTAATTGCTATTTGGTTCTTTTTGAGGATATTTTTAATACTTTTGTGTCCTTTTTCACTTTCACTTAATCTTGTCTGTTTCTTTGGATGTAAATTCTTTATTTTTTGAGTTTTGATGTACTTTTTAAAAAAAATGATTTTGTCTTTTCTTCAATGTTTTTTCTTGTTTATGTTTTCAACTTTGTACCTGATATATTTTCATAGACTGTGTATGAGATAATCTTTTTACTGTTATTTGCTTCTAATGAAAGGTTCTGGACCTCCTGTCCTACTCCATGTTTCAGTCTGGCCAACTGTACTTTATCTGTTTATGATTTTCTAAACTTTTGTTGATATATAATTCATATAACATAAAATTCACCATTTTTAAGTGTATAATATAGTGGTTTTTCATATATTCACTATGCTGGGCTACCATTACCATTATTTAATTCTAGAACTTTTCCATCACCCAAAATGGAACCCCATACATAATAGTAGTCAGCCGCAATTCCTGTCATCCCTCCATCCCCGACAACCACTAATCTACCTTCTGTCTCTTGATTTGCATCTTGTAGACATTTCATGTAAATGGAATCATATGTGGCTTTTGAATCTTTTTGTTAACTTAGCATTATGTTTTCTAGGTTCAACTATTTTGTAGCATGTATTAGTACTTCATTTTTTTAAATGGCCGAATACTGTTCCATTGTACAGATATATCATGTTGTTTATGTATGAGTCAGTGGACATTTGGATTCTGTCTTCTTTTTGGCTATTGTGAATAATGCTGCTTTGACAATTTGTGTTCAAATTCTTGTGTGTGGACATATGCTTTTAGTTAGTTTGTCTATATACCTAGGAGTGGAATTCCAGGGTTATTTGGTAATTCTGTGTTTATCTGTTTGTGATTGTTAGTATCTTTTCAAAAGAAGCTTTGACCTTTTCAACAAAAAGTCAACAAAAGAAAAGTAGAAAAACAAACATAAAACACCCACCTAGAATGATGGAAAAACTATTACTCTTTTTTTTTTTTTTATAGCTACTTTATTTATTTATTTATTTATTTTTCGCTGTGTTGGGTCTTCGGTTCGTGCGAGGGCTTTCTCTAGTTACGGCAAGTGGGGGCCACTCTTCATCGCGGTGCGGGGACCGCTCCTCATCGCGGTGCGCGGGCCTTTCACTATCGCGGCCCCTCCCGTTGGGGGGCACAGGCTCCAGACGCGCAGGCTCAGTAGTTGTGGCTCACGGGCCCAGCTGCTCCGTGGCATGTGGGATCTTCCCAGACCAGGGCTCGAACCCGTGTCCCCTGCATTAGCAGGCAGATTCTCAACCACTGCGCCACCAGGGAAGCCCAAAACTATTACTCTTAACTAGCATCTTGATTCTCTGGACTTCTGTTTCTTCATTTGTAAATATATGTGGATTTAACTAGATGGCTTCTGTGTCCCTTCCAGCTTATCCATTTTAAATTTAAGATAGGAATGCTTTTTAGGATTTCATATTGAACACAAGGGTTTGAGACCTTATTACGTGAATAATATAGATTAAGAGTTATTGTGATATGTTATTAGAAGAATAAACCAAATATAGGTTGAGACTTCCCTGGTAGCACAGTGGTTAAGAATGTGCCTGTTGGGCTTCCCTGGTGGTGCAGTGGTTAAGAATCCGCCTGCCAATGCAGGGGACACGGGTTCGAGCCCTGGCCCGGGACGATCCCACATGCTGCGTAGTAACTAAGCCCATGTGCCACGACTACTGAGCCTGCGCTCTAGAGCCTCCGTGACACAACTACTGAAGCCCGCGAGGCTAGAGCCCGTGCTCTGCAACAAGAGAAGCCACTGCAATGAGAAGCCCGTGCACCACAATGAAGAGTAGCCCCCACTTGCCGCAACTAGAGAAAGCCCGCACGCAGCAACAAAGACCCAATGCAGCCAAAAATAAATAAATAAAATAAATAAATTTATTTAAAAAAAAAAGAATCCGCCTGCCACTGCAGGTTCAAGCCCTGGTCTGGGAAGATCCTACATGCTGCAGAGCAGCTAAGCTTGTACTCCACAACTACTGAGCCTGCGCTCTAGAGCCCATGAGCCACAACTACTGAGCCCGCGTGCTGCAACTAATGAGGCCCGCGTGAGCCTAGAGCCCATGCTTTGCAACAAGAGAAGCCACCGCAGTGAGAAGCCCCTGCACCACAACCAAGAGTAGCCCCCGCTCGCCGGAACTAGAGAAAGCCCACGTGCAGCAATGAAGACCCAATGCCCCCATAAATAAATAAGTCAATTTTTAAAAATTAAAAAATATATATAGGTTGAACAGGAAATCTCATTTTGAATTCTTTTGAATGATATATAGTTAATGTTGATTGTTTTAGGTTATGTGAAAGAGTTAAATCAGTGAAGGATTGAAATCATTGCTGCTTCTTTCCATACTTAGTGGACCATAACTGCCTTTGTTCATTTGTCCTTGGTTTGGTTTCATGATGCTTTTCACTTCTTGGTTAATAATTAATTTATGATTATTTTACCACTAGGAGTTTGCAGTCCCTGATTATCGTTCTTCTCATCTCGAAGTCAGTCAGGCCTCCCAGCTCTTGCAGCAACAGCAGCAGCAGCAGCTTCGCAGACGACCTTCCCTGCTTTCAGAGTTTCACCCAGGTTCTGACAGGTAACAGGCTTTCTTTTACGTTTCCATCCAGGACTGAACTTGTGTCATTTATTTTATTACTTTAATTTTGTTATATTTAACTTGTAATCTTATTAACCAAGCTGTGACTGGTCATTTACAGTTTATATTTTGAGCTCTTTTATATTTGTTTACCATTTGGAGTAGTTGTCATAATAGTTAACAAACTCTTAAAAACTTGTTTCCAGAGTTCGGAGTTAATGCTGTGTAGTGGGCAGTCAGGTAGACCTAGGTTTGAATCCTGGTCAGCTGTTGTGGACTTTGTAGCATTGTGTAAACAGGTGTTCTCAA
Organism: Balaenoptera ricei; assembly: GCF_028023285.1. Lineage (NCBI taxonomy): Eukaryota > Metazoa > Chordata > Mammalia > Artiodactyla > Balaenopteridae > Balaenoptera > Balaenoptera ricei. The sequence continues at coordinate 61,726,747 of NC_082658.1, forward strand.
TTCAGGCTGCATATTAGGACCACCTGGGGAGATTTAAAAGCTTGATTCCCAAGTCCCATCCCAGAATAATTAAATGAGTCTCTGGGAGTGGGCCCAGGTCATTCTCATTTGCAGACAGGGTTGCCATCAGTGATTTAGACTTCTCAGACCTTAGTTTTCTACCTGTAAAAATGAGGATAATAATAGCATTGTCTGCAAAGGATAAGTATTTGGTCAGGTAATGTTGGCCCCGTCCATGGGAGGTACTCATTTTCTCCAGGGTCCTTACCATTTCTGCGGTCTTTTACTCCATTCTCACTCTTAATCTAAAGGATTTTGAAGTATAATAACTACCTTTATTAAATCACCTTTCTTGAGTCCTTGTTTTAGCAGTTTTGTAAAGAACCTGATTTACTATTTTAAAAATATGATTATTGTTTAGGTTTTAAGATGATAAAAGGTTTAAAATTATTCTGCCATGTTTAAAATCATTGTAAAATGCATTTCTTGGTGAAGGTTGTGGAGAGAATTCAGATCACTCTCCTCTATTATCTAGCAAATATACAAAGATGGTTTTTTTTAAAAAAGGGCTAAAAATGCACCCTGCATAAAAAAGGAAAGGATACAGCCACTGCCATAAACTTGGAAAAGTGGCATTCAAGGAAGGAATGAGAAGAATATTGCACAACTTGGCCTCCTGGTTCCTACTTTTACTCTCAAAGAAGCAGTGTTGAAGAAAGAAAGAAGGTTAGTGTAGTCGTAGGATTTCTCATGATTGCTCCCTAATTTGGGAAGACATGAGTGGGGGTGATGATGTGGTGAACGGTTGGCTTAGGAATCCCCATTATGCCATCCTGCAGGAAGGATAGTTACAGTGTGCCACTTTCCAAAGTGCTGAGCCAAAGCCCTCAGGACTGGTTTACCTGTGTGGCTGGTGGAGCGGACCAGGATCCTTAGCAAAGGCTGTCACAGCCCCATCCGAGTTTTCCCCTGATTTGCCCCACTTTTCTGTTTCCTCAGGCTATATACTTCCAGAAAAGTATTTAGAAAGCCATATCCAGTCCTCCATCTGTAGACAAACACATTCCAGGCAAAGTGGGGATGAGCAAGGAAAACGCCCACACACCATTCCACACCAAAGAGGGAGTCTGGGTAGGGTTTCTCATAGTATGCCTGAGCAGGAGGGTAAGGGATGCCATGAACAGGGAAAACATATTCCTGGAAAGGAAGATTAAAGCAATACAGTGTTTCAAAAACAAAGACCCGTGTGTGTAAAGAAGATGAAAAACAAAGAACATGCCCCGTGAGTGCTGTGCACTGTAGAATGTAAAATTAATAATGAAGTATTCAAAAGCAAAATAAGGCAAACATATCAGATAAAATGAAAGATTGGACATTCCTGTGCCCCCAAGACCACCATTTTAAATTCAATGTATAAAGTGAGAAGGAACAAGGAATAAAATAGATGTGGCTGAAAGTCAGTCCTTTGTCTTGGAAGAAAGGTCTAGAAATGATCAGAGTGGATACAGAAGAAAAGGACAGAGATTAAAGCAATTAGAAAGAAGTGGATAAATATGGAGGGCAAATTAAAATCATCCAACATGTCATAAGAACATGTGTTTCTGAGGTGGAGAACCTGGTAAAGGAAAGGAAATAATATTCATAACTTAAAAAAAAAAACCACTTTTTTCCCCTTTAAAGTGAAGGAAGAACTCAATAGGTTGATAGGACATACCTTGCTCCAAGAAAAATTTGCACAGAATGATCAATACCGAGACAGGTCCTGGTTATTATTAAAGTTTAAGGCTAAGTAAAAGAATCAGGAATCCAGGAAGCAAAACACAAGTCCTTGATATGGGGAAAAGAATCTGACAGAAGATATTAATAGTAGAGCAATAGCTACAAAGTTCTGAGAAAAAGAAATTGAGATCCAAGAATATTTATATCAGACACGTTTAAAAGTAACAAGCAGACGTTTTCAGACATGAAAGCACTGAGCATCTAAAGCTTCTTGAAGAATTTCTACGTGATGGAATCCAGTCAAACAAAGAATGGAAGCCGTGGTAAAAGGACTACAGTAGCCATAAACCCATTCAAGTGGAAAGTCCATATGAGACATCTCGATGAATTATGGTTCTTTAACGGAATGTCAGTACCAAATCTTGACAAAGTAAAAATAAGTACCCCAAATCAGAGGTACGATAAGTAGTGGGAGAATATTTAAAGGTATGCATTTGAAAAGTGTGTGTGGAGACTTCCCTGGTGGTGTAGTGGTTAAGAATCTGCCTGTCAATGCAGGGGACACGGGTTCAAGCCCTGGTCTGGGAAGATCCCACATGCTCAGGAGCAGCTAAGCCCGTACTCCACAACTGCTGAGCCTGTGCTCTAGAGCCCATGAGCCACAACTGCTGAGCCCACATGTCACAACTACTGAAGCCTGCACGCCTAGAGCCCACGCTCTGCAACAAGAGAAGCCACCGCAACAAAGAGTAGCCCCTGTTCGTCGCAACTAGAGAAAGACTGCGCGCGGCAACTAAGACTCAATGCAGCCAAAAATAAATAAATAAATAAATAATTTATCTTTAAAAAAAGAAAACTGTGCCTGGAGTGATTTGATGACTTCTAAAATGGAAATATATTAGGTTAAAAAAATTAAAATCATAATTTTAATTAATGCTCTTCATAATTATTTTCCTAACCCTTTAGCAAGCATTTTTTAGGAACTGATTTCTTACGCTAAAGGAGTGTTGACCTGGAATATAGCAGTTCCTTCATTTCATTTCATTTTTTTTCTCGTATACATATCTGTATAAAAATAAACCAAATATTCTGTATTTAAAAAACATGGTGATTCTTCTGTTTTATTTTTGCCTGTATATCCATACATCCATATATAAAAATGATGTTTGGGAATGATATTCACCACTAATTATAGTTGTTTCTATGTGGTGGGATTTGGGGTGATTTGCTGTTTAGTTCTGTTATATATTCCAGGAAATTTTTTGTTAGCAAATGTTTATCATTTTATAAACACAGCACTCATAAAATGTAAGAGTCATTTCTGTGTGAATGTCATTCATCATGTTTTATAGATTTCATTGGAAAAATTAGTCCAAATAGCATTTTAGAGTATTTGGATATTTAGATAGCAGATACAGAACAACTGAGGTAGTTTCAGATATTATAAAAGATTCACTGAGGGCTTCCCTGGTGGCGCAGTGGTTGAGAATCTGCCTGCCAATGCAGGGGACACGGGTTCGAGCCCTGGTCTGGGAAGATCCCACGTGCTGTGGAGCACCTGGGCCCGTGAGCCACAATTACTGAGCCTGCGCGTCTGGAGCCTGTGCTCCGCAACAAGAGAGGCCGCGATAGTGAGAGGCCCGCACACCGCGATGAAGAGTGGCCCCCGCTTGCCACAACTAGAGAAAGCACTCGCACAGAAACGAAGACCCAACACAGCCATAAATAAATAAATAAACAAATACTTAAAAAAAAAAAAAAAAGATTCACTGAAACTCAGATAATTGGTTTTCCCTTGAGCAACAAGAGGCCAAATCATATTTATACATTTTTAAATTTAAGTGAAATTAATTTTGTTTCAGACAACAGCCTTCCTTAGGTGGGAATAAATAAAATAAATTGATGTAATTCTAGATGGTCTTTGTGGGCCACTATTTTGAATAGCTATGAAGTTTATGACATATTTCCCCTAAATGAGGGTTATCTTTTTTTTTTTAAGACGTTGAATATTTTATTATTAAACTGTTTCTTATTTTCCTGCAAGGCTGTTGCTTCATTGTATAAAAATAGCACCAGCAAACACAGTGTACTGCAAAATTAAGATAGTAATGTTCTTCATTGGACACTATACAACTAACAAACTTTTCTCCACTGCCATTTATTTCCAGTGGCAAGTTCATTGAGTATTTTGACCCAAATCCAGGGATGGCTGTAAGCAAGTTACAATATTATATAAGGTTAAGATAACAATGTTATCCTTGAATTAGATAATTTTTTTTTAAAGGAACATAGTTTATTTATTTTTTATTTTTATTTATGGCTGTGTTGGGTCTTCGTTTCTGTGCTAGGGCTTTCTCCAGTTGCGGCAAGCGGGGGCCACTCTTAATCGCGGTGCGCGGGCCTCCCACCATCGCGGCCTCTCTTGTTGCGGAGCACAGGCTCCAGACGCGCAGGCTCAGTAATTGTGGCTCACGGGCCTAGTTGCTCCGCGGCACGTGGGATACCCCCAGACCAGGGCTCGAACCCGTGTCCCCTGCACTGGCAGGCAGACTCTCAACCACTGCGCCACCAGGGAAGCCCCAGATAATTTTTATAACTAGTTTTACCACAGATAATTTCAGGAATTCTGAATATTATAACTGAATATTACATATTCTATTCATTATAACTAAAAATCACAGCGTGTTGTGAAAAAGATGCATAGTGTTTATCTGAAATCATTAGGAAGTTAAGGGGTATTTTCTTCAGGCAACACTGTTGTGAGTAGTTTCTTTTGCTAAAAGTTGCTTTTTAAAAATCTATCCACCACTAATTTAAGACAACTATGCTAGATTAAGTTGTTTCAAACTACTTTATTTAGGGGTTCCATTTTCACTCCTCAATAGATTTTATGTATTTCTCATATGCTTCTTCACTCATTAGTTCATCTAGTTCTGAAGGGTTACTGAGGGTCATCTTGATCAGCCAACCATCTTCATAACAAGATTTGTTGAGAAGTCCTGGATTTTCTGCTAGAGCTTCATTAATTTCAGCTACTTCTGATAGAGGAGAATAGAGTTCACTAGCAGCTTTCACACTTTCCAGAGCACCGAATTCCTCTTGTTTGTTCAATTTTCTCCCAGCTTCAGGCAGACTACAGTAAACAACATCTCCCAAAGCTTCCTGTGCAAAATTGCTGATTCCCACTGTTCCAACACCGTTTTCTGTTGTTACCCATTCATGTTTGAGTTTACGACCCGACAGCAGAGCGGGTCCGGTGCGCGGCGCCCGCCCGCAGTCCCCAGGGCCGCGGCGGGCAGGGCGCGTTGGGCGCAGAGATGGCGCGCAGGCTGCAAACCGTGGCCCGCACGCTCCGCACCACTCGCAGCGCCATGTTCGCAGGGGTGCAGGGGGGTCTCCGTGCAGCATCTAGAGCGCCCCCGGCCGGCGGGGAGAGGGGTTATCTTTTTTAAAAAATTAAAATGATTAGGTACATTTCAATAAAAAATTCATTTGATAAACTTGTTTTAAAGCTATTTAAAGATGATACTAAGAGCTGATGAAAGTCAGTAAAATGTAGGGAATTTTAAGTCTAAAAGGCTACAGAGATATTTTAGTATGAAAATCTGTTTTTTTGGTTTTTTTTGTTTGTTTGTTTTGGAAATACCACATTTTATTTTTCTATTCATCAGTTGATAGCTGTTTTCAAGCACAAATTTTTCTGTGGCTATCTATATATTCCTTTTTCTTGGTCATATACCTAGGAGTAGGATTGCTGATTACATGGTAGTTTTTTTGTTTGCCATTTGGGAAACTGCCAGACTGTTTACAAAGTGGCCACACGATCATACGGTATTAGTTTTTTTTTTTTTTTTAATTATTATTTTTTAAAAATAAATTTATTTATTTTTGGCTGCGTTGGGTCTTCGTTGCTGCGTACAGGCTTTCTCTAGTTGCGGTGCGCGGGCTTCTCATTGTGGTGGCTTCTCTTGTTGCGGAGCATGGGCTCTAGGCACTCGGGCTTCAGTACTTGTAGCATGCAGGCTCAGCAGTTGTGGCTCGCGGGCTCTAGAGCGCAGGCTCAGTAGTTGTGGCGCACGGGCTTAGTTGCTCTGTGGCATGTGGGATCTTCCTGGACCAGGGCTTGAACCCTTGTCCCCTGCATTGGCAGGCGGGTTCTTAACCACTGCGCCACCACGGAAGTCCTGGAATTGTTTTTTTAATTTCATGTCCAGATTGTTCATTGCCAGTGTATAGAAATAAAACTGATTTTTGCATGTTGATTTTTTTTTTTACCCTGTAACTTTGCTCTGTTCATTTATTAGCTCTAACATTTTTTTTGTGGATTCTTTTGAGTTTTCTACATATGAGATTGTGTCATCTGCAAATAGAAATACTTCTTCTTTTTAAATTTGGATGCCTTTTCTCTCTTTTCTTGCCTAATATTCTGATAAGAACTCCCAATACTATATTGAAAAGAAGTGGCAAAAACAAGCATCCTTGTCTTACTCTTGAAGCTTCCTACTCCAGTATTTTTTGTGACATCATTGTGAATTTTAAGGAGACAATGGGATCTTAGGTCTTGAATGAGATTTCAAATTTTTGAAGTATAATAAAATTGTAGACCTCAGGGTTTATTTTATCATCTATCCTAAAAACGAAACCCCATGATTAACTTTTCAATTAAAAGTTGTTTTGTGAGACATTCGTTTAAAGCTTGGCCATAGGTAAGATGTTGCTTCTGTAAATACTTCGGTAGAAAATGAAAAGTCAAATTAACAAACACCCATACATAGTACTCTATACAGTATATCATGTAGAGAAATTAAAAACAGATTCCTGACCTTCAGGATACTTAGGTACTTGGGGAAACTAGACAAAATACATGTTTTAGGAGTCAGAATTATGTATTCAAAGTACTGTTGCATTCCCACTCAAGAGACTTGTTTTTAAGTCTTAATAATACTTCACAACTCAAGTCATTTATCTTTCCATGTGGCAGTTGCTGGGAAATTTGTTATTATTATTTTTTTTTCTGCTTGCTTTTATTATTGGTTGAAAACGGTGGCTCTTCTAGTCTAGATTATATTCAGTTATTATGGCATAGGTTTAAAAATACTTTATGGATATTTTTCAGCAACTTCAGATTTTCTGCAAGTTGAAATCTTCTGTTACATCTTTCACTACTTTATCACCTCTACTCCCACCTCCCCTGAAGAAACTTTTCCTATCAGAATTTAAGTTTAATAGTACTTTATAGTGAGGTATATATTCTCCTGGGGTGAGGGAATTCACTTGAAAGTGAGCATAACTTTTCTTTTATTTCAAAGTTCAACCAGGGATGTTAGCAGGAAGTTGTGCATCACTTAAACATTTTCAAGTGATTATTTTCTTTGTATGTATTAGGCCTCAAGAAAGGAGAACTGGATATGAGCAGTTTCACCCAGGCCCTTCCCCGGTGGATCATGATTCACTGGAATCCAAGCGCCCACGTCTGGAGCAGGTTTCTGATTCCCATTTCCAGCGGGTCAGCGCTGCGGTCTTACCTTTAGTGCACACGCTGCCAGAAGGGTTGAGGTCTTCTGCAGATGCTAAGAAGGTAAATATTTGTTCTCTTACCCTGTGGAGTTGTCGGTCTGAAATGTTTGTTTAGCCATATTCAGGCACAGCGCCTAAAAGAAAGTCCAGTTATGCCAGTCTCTAAAGGTTAGTGCTATGGGAAAGTAAAAATTTTGTTAAACAAAACTAAAAACCACAGACTTAATACTCCAGACTTTTAAAGTCAGTACTTTTAACTTTTTGGTAAATGAAAACAATCCGAGGACTGCTGTAAAGAAAAACTGCTGTTGAATGACATTCAACTGCTGTTAAATCTCAAGCATTTTGTATCGGCTTGTTGGGCTGTAAAATGTGGTCAGACTCAAGACTACCACAGTTCTGTTAAATTTAAATTAAATTTTAAATAATACCCTTAAATTCAGTTGCAGTTTATTCACTTACTGCATAGGAGAAGACATGTTTTAGGTAAGGTTTAATTGTGCTTATAATTTTTAAAGAAAGTTTCTTTTTCTAATTTATGTAAAATATATGTTCTTGCAAATACAGAGGAAAAAAGTTATCTATAATTCTCTGTCTTAGAGGTAACTGTTAACTTTTAATATGTAGCTATATCTCGTGACATTTCAAACAATGTGTATTGTGGATTTATGAGAAGGTTCTATTAAGATCAAACCTCTTTTTCTCTTATGTTTATTGTTATTTGCCTTTCTTTTGTGAAATGCATCTTCCTGTATTATGCCCTTATTTTGTTGCTGAGTTTATCATATTTAACTGTCTATTTTGCTTGTCATTAAATCTTCAGATTAGGAAGTACCTGGCACTTAGTAGGTACTGAATAAATATTTGTTTTAGAAAGAATAAACTAATTCTTTAAAACACTTTTAACAATAAAGTGTTAACCCCTTTACTATCATATGTTCATATCTCTTACCCCTGCCTTTTTGTTATCAGATATCTTTCCCATAAAGTTTATTTGCCTTTATGGCTAATGGCCCTGTCCACCCTGATATCAGATAAATAAATACACATTTTCTTTGAGTTTTTATGCAGTGAGAAATGATTTAAAAGATAGTGAATATGTTTGCAATTTATTTTCAAATAGGTCAACTGGAAAAAAAAAAGGTAGGTGTGTGCATGTGTATAGAGACAAAGCAAATACAGCAAAATGTTACAGCTAGTGAATCTAGATGAAGATATTGAGTGTCCATTATACTAGTCTTTCAACTCTTATGTAAATTTGAAAATATTCAAAATAATAAGTTGGGTGGGGAAAGCTCTTTGTGATAAGCTAGAAATGAACTAAGCTTCTAGGAATATTGAGACCTGCTTCACTATGTGAAGTATCTGTATTATAGTCTATGGGTTTATAAGAAATGTTTGAAACATTTAAAAAAGAAGGAAAGAAAGAAAGAAATACAGTGAATAAAGGTCTTCTTCCACAGCTGAATAAATGACCACAAAGGTAATTTATAGCTATAGATTTTTTTGGCAGAAAGAGATCTTAAAACTTCATCCATTTAAATAATGTGTTATGTTGGATCAGAGTACAGCTGATTTCCATTTTATAGTAGAGAAGGCAGATGTTAAGAAAAATTAAGTGACCTAGGTCGAGCCTCCTGAGTTGGAATGAGAACCCATGACCTCTGACCCCTAGTCCTGCTCTTTTCCCACCTCCCTAAGTTGTAAATCGTGACTTTCCTTTTTTTAGAAGTAGGGATTTTGAAAGAATTAGCATCTGTTAGTTTTTTTCTTTTTTTTTTAATGTTGTTAAGCCCAGGTATATCATTTATAGAAAGATTAAATTAGATAAGTTTGAAGGAAAAAGTTACAGTCTCACCAGTTAGAAATTGTTGTTAATTGTGCATATTTTAATGTGCTCGCTTTGTATATTGTATATAACTTTATTTTTGCTTAAATACATACTTTTTGTGTCGTTAAGTTTACAATTTTATTTTTAGTCATATTCCATATATGGATATAAAGTAATTTATTTAATTGCCACACATGTAGGTTACCTGTTTGCTCATTAGAACAATGACATATTTTCTTTAGGTTGATTTTTGTGTTTGTTTTTTTTTGTGGCTGCGCTGTGCGGCTTGCGGGATCTTAGTTCCCTGACCAGGGATCGAGCCCTCACCCTGGGCAGTGAAAGTGCGGAGTCCTAATCGCTGGACCACCAGGGAAGTCCCTAGGTTGATTTTTTTGGTATACAGTCTTGTTTATTTCCCTAAGGTAAATTCCTGTTAGTGTAAGTAATTAGAGACCAGAGTTGGCATATTTTAAGGTTTTCATGGGTGTGTCCAGATTGCCCTGCAAAGGAGGAGAACCAGTTCTTGTCCCTGATAGCATGGTATGAGGGCTCCCAGGTCTTGTGTGCCCTTACTGATACCACATATTTACTGTTTTTTAAAAAGTCATTGTTTGATAAATTTTTAACTTGCATTTATTTGCTTGTTAGTAAAATTTGACATTTTTTTCATTTGTTTATTTTTCCTGTTTTATGAATTGCTTTTTCATGTCTATTGCTCATTTTTCTGTTGGTGTGTTTTTTATTTTATATTGAGTTGTTAGAGTTCACATTTTGCAAATGATTTTTTCCATTTGCCTTTTAAATTTTTTATTTCAATTTTGATGAAGAGAAAATTGTTTTTTATTTTGATTCATCAGTCTTTTTTTTTTTTTTAAATGTCTTTTGCTGTTGGCTTTCCTGAGCTCAAGATAATGTGAATGCCTTTTTTTGTTTGTTTGAGGCTTCTTGTGATTTGCTAATAAATCTCATATAAATGTTTGCTATTATTTGGCTTTCATTGTGATATAAGATGTGAGGTAGGAATCTTAGCTTCTTCCCTCAAATTACTATCAGAATGTTCCAGTACAAAATTATAAACTCCTTGAAGGCGAGCATCATGCCTGTTTTGTTCACCACTCTACCTAGTGCCTGTCATATAATAGGCACTCAAGGAATTTGTTTTTTGTTAAATATTTAACTAGAGAAGAAGTCAGTGGAAAATACTGATTTGTAATAGTAGTTCTTAGGGCACGGATCAGATCACCTGAGGAGCATTTTCAAAATCTGCTGAATCGAAATATAATCTGTTTTGCTGTTACACGTGTTATGTAACACAAATTAGCTCATATGCATATGTAAGAGAATGATATGAATATAACATGGAAGTCCTAAAGATTCGTGAATGATTGTTCCCTGCACATGAATGTTTTCAGGCTCTCAGGATCAAGCTGCCTCATAATTAAGAAATAGCCTTTGAGATAGATGAAGACCTTAAAAAGATTTGAAAAGTCTGCATTTAGTTTTCATTTAGTGCAGGTAGTAGCTGGCTTAGTTAATTCATGAACTGCTCTGCTTTTCAATGTTAAGCTAACTAATGAAGATTGGAATGTTGAAAAGAAACTGCAAAGACATTTTCTCCTGTACTTTTTTGTTTTTAAAGGTTGATAAAAATCTTTATACCCCAAATCTGATTTTTATTTTGATGAAACATACTATTTTCTACTGGAAGCAAATGACCTCAAGGATTAACAAAGGAAGCGTAAACTATAGGGTTTATGGCTACCAAAGAATTGACTGTAGTCTAAATGCAAATGATATTGGAGCTTTAACGATATTATTACTTCTGTTAGGATCGCTGTTGTTTTTGCTAATGCTCTGCTTGCAAAGTTTAAGTAATAACCATAATCCTATTTTCCCCAGAAGTCTTATATTTAACTATACTATTACAGAATATCAGACTTTTCAGGAATATACATGTTATGTTTTAGTTGAAATCTCTGTTCCAATGTGTTTTGGAACAACTATCCAGGTATAATTAAGTGCATTCTTGGTTAGAACTACTGATTTCTCACAGTTAATTAATCTTATTTAATACATTGAGGGCTCTATAGTCCTAGGAACTATGCTCATTCTAGGCTTCTTATACCCTAAAGAAAACTAGTACCTTAACCTAAAATTTATGTGCTCTACAGTGTTGCTTATATCTTCACTTTAGACTGGAGATTAGTAGGCTGTATGTGTGTGTGTGCATGCGTGCATGTGTGTGTTGACGGGGTGATAGGTTTTGGGTGGAGGGGCCTTCAATCTGTTGTAGTCCCCTGCTGGTTTGGAGCTGGAGTGGGATGATATATTAGGCTGAAGAGATGTTATGTGCGATATAGGGTGGGCAGGCTTAGTTGCCCTTTATGAAGGTAGGCCTGGGTGACTGTAGCAACAAAACTTCTAGATCATTTCTTGGACTTCTGTACCTCACTGTTGGCCCTTGGAAAGTCTGAAAACTTTTTGATAGGAACAGCCATATCATAGCTGTTACGTTGGGTGGGCACACAGGGCATGCATGTTCAGACCTTTTGGAGTGCCATTACGAGGAAATGGCTGAGGAATTGGTATCTTCCTTTGCCGTGATTGCGTTATTATTTCTGCAGAAATTAGAAGTCTCAGTATCGTTGTACTAAAGGCTGGTTAGCCACTTAGCCACCTCATTCTGGATAGCTTTTAGGATCGTCCAAATTGTGAATGATATGTCTAAACTATAAACAGCAGTGGTGTGGGTTTGTGTGTGTGTGAGAGAGAGAAAGGGAGGGAGGGAGAAAATTGCTACCGTAGGACTGCCATCTACAGAGAGCATACATTGCTCTGCTAAGCTTTAAAATTCACTTTTTTCAGTTAAGAGGATCTTGCAGCTGACATTGGCTGTTAGTGAGAAATCATTTGTTCTTGATTTTCTTCCTTAAAGGATCCAGCATTTGGAGTCAAACATGAAGCTCCTTCCTCTCCAATCTCTGGGCAACCATGTGGAGATGATCAAAATGCTTCACCTTCAAAGCTTTCAAAGGAAGAGTTAATACAGAGTATGGATCGTGTAGATCGAGAAATTGCAAAAGTAGAACAGCAGATCCTTAAACTGAAAAAGAAACAAGTAAGTGTTTGATTTTACTGCTTAATACATTCTCAGAATGTATGTTTGTCTCACTAAACAAGAGAATGTTGAACTTTCCATATTTTTAACTTTACATAAAGGAAATCATGCCTTGTATGTTCTGTGACTTGCTTATTTTTGTTGTTAGTTTCCTTAGTTTCATCCATTCATTTTCTTGTGGTATTGTCTGGTTTTATGATTCCAGATAGCAAAACTTATTTGTCTGTTCCATGTTGGCTCTTACTGGATGTGTTGTTTCTAGTTTCTTGCTATTCCACACATGGTGCTATGTTTTTGGTTCACGTGTAGACAGATTTTCTAGGACGTGTGCCCAGGAATGGCGTTCCGTGGCCTGATCGTGTGCATGTGTTCGCATGTGCTAGATGAGACCACATCTGCTGAGATGGCAGCACCACTTATACTCCCACTGGCAGTGTGTTCACGTTCCAGTTTGTGCGTGTTCTTGCCTTCACGTGGATGTGAACTAGTTTTGATTTGCACTTCTCTGGTGAGGAATGAGACAGAGCTTGTTTTCATTTGTTTATGGGTTGTGTGCCTTATGTGGGTGGTTACTTTGTCATTTTCTTATGTTTAGTGTTTCCTGAAGCCTCTTGTCAGGTATGTGTATAGCACGTGTCTCCTAATTTGTGGCTCGTCATTTCAATTTTTGGGGGGGTGGGGGGGGAGGATTTTTTTTTTTTGAAATTAAGAAAGTGTACAGTTAAAGTGTACACTTTAGTGTACACTTTTAAAGTGTACAGTTCAGTGGCTTTAATGTATTCATAAAATTGTGCAACTGTCATCATTATATATTTCCAGAACATTTTTATCACTTCAGAAAGGAACCACATATCTTTTAGCAGCTACTCTATTTCCCTCTCCCCCCCAGCCCCTGGCAACTATAAACCTCTTCTCTCTATATATGGATTTGCCTATTCTGGACATTTCAGATAAATATAGAATCATAATATTTGACATTTTGACTCCTTTTATTTAGCATGTTTTCAAGAGTCATCCATGCTGTATCTTGTATCAGCACAAAATTCCCATTGCATGGATATACTATGTTTTGTTTATCCGTTCATTAGTTGATGGCATTTAGGTTGTGTTCACTTTGGGATGTTATGAATAGTGCTGCTAGGACACACTAGTTTTTGTGTGGACATGTTTTTTTGGTTCTCTTGGATATATACTAGAAGTAGAATTGGCAGGGTCACATGACAAATCTCTGTTTAAAGTTTTGAGGAACTGCCAAACTGTTTTCCAAAGTGGCTGTGTCATTTTAAATTCCCACCAGCAGTGTATGAGGGAGGGTTTCACCTTCTCTACTTCCTTGTCAACATTTGTTGTTGGTTTTTTTAAAAATAGCTATCCTAGTAAATGTGAAGTGGTATCTCATTGTGGTTTTGATTTTCATTTTCTTAGTAACCAATGATGAACATCTCTTTATGTGCTTGTTGGCCATTTGCATATTTTCTTTAGAGAAATGTTCATTCAGATCCTTTGCCCATTTCTTTTTTAGCTGGGTTGTCTTTTTATTGTTGAGTTGTAAGAGTTCTTTATATATTCTACATACTCAGATGTATGATTTGCAAATATTTTCTCTCATTCTGTGGGTTGTCTTTTTACTTTCCTGATAGTATTCGTTGATGTACAAAACCGTTATTTCCTCTATTTGATTCATTCAAATATTTATTGAGCATCTAGGGAGATACAAAAGTGATTAAAACATGGTCAAAGAGGTAAATCAAATGAATAAGTAATAGAAGGCAAGGTATAAGATTCACTGAATCACAGCAGTCAAAGGAAAGTGCTGTAGGAAATCAAGAGTGAGATTGCTTCTAGCCTGGAGAGGGGTGTGGGTGGCTGGAAAGTCAGGAACGGGGATTGAGATTAAAATAGAAGACTTCGTCTGGATTGCTAATGAGACTCAGTTTGGACTCTCCTTTGTATTCGTCTTTCCTTTTCCTCTCTCCCTGTCTTAATTTACCAGGACTGTTCATTGTGCTTTTTCCTAGACTTGCCTGCATTTTTACTTTAATGTCTTCTACCGAACTAGGTCCTTTTGGTGTTTTAGGAGGTTTTTTTTCTTTTTCTTTTTCTTTTTTTTTCCCTCTGTTTTTGGGAAGGATTCTTGACTTTTTTGCTCTTGGTATTTGATGGTTTTGAGTCTTTTCCATTATGGTTTGATTTTATGCCTTTTTGGCTGGAGTATCATATAGATTTCTTTGCTGGAGCTTTTTCTTCAGCTTCCTCTTCACCTTCATCAGCAAGTTTTGCTTGTTTTCTGTGGAACCTTGCTACCACTTCCAGATATACTTAGGGGTTTCACGTCCTCCTCTTCTTCATCTTCTTACTCTGCATCTTCTAAGTGCTGTCCACTGATAAGTACAAGCCCTGAACTACTTTTAGACCACACGTAGTATTGTTTCAGAGCCCCCCAGGGAAGCCATTGGCCGTACAGACGTTATCAACCTTGCCAGGGCTGCTTTGCTTAGGCTGCCTCTGCTTCAAGAGTGTGCACTTCATCCTTTGCACCAGCCCCGAAACTGACCCTTCCTAAAGATAACCGCTCATTTTCATCATTCTCCACTTTGAAGTGATAATCTTTGTTGGTCTTCAGTTGACAACTAAAAGATAGTTCTGGGGCCTCAGGGGCACACACTTAGGTGGGAGAGAAGGTGGACGGAGATAAGTGACTTCCTTTCAGAGGACAGCTGAGCAGGACAGAGTCATACTGGGGCAGAAAGTTTTTAATTGTGATGAAGTCCAGTTTATTTTTTCTTTCATCACTTGCGCTTTTGGTGTCATATCTAAGAACCTTAATCCAAGTTGCATAATCCAAGGTGACAAAGATTTATACCTATGTTTTCTTCTTGAAGTTTTGTAGTTTTAGCTCTTACATTTAGGTCAGTATTTTTGGTGAACAGAATTTCTGTAGATTTTATATGAGACTACCCTGGGACCATTAAAAGAGTTTACTTATATTGTCTTTTTAAAAGTTTTATAGTTTTCTCATCAAATTATTCTTTTTTTTACAATTTATTTTTTTTTATTATTTTTGGCTGTGTTGGGTCTTTGTTGCTGCGCGCGGGCTTTCTCTAGTTGTGGTGAGCGGGGGCTACTCTTCGTTTTTGGTGTGCGGGCTTCTCATTGCGGTGGCTTCTGTTGTTGCACAGCATGGGCTCTAAGCACATGGGCTTCAGTAGTTGTGGCGCGTGGGCTCAGTAGTTGTGGCTCGTGGGCTCTACAGTGCAGGCTCAGTAGTTGTGGTGCATGGGCTTAGTTGTTCCGCGGCATGTGGGATCTTCCTGGACCAGGGCTCAAACCCGTGTCCCCTGCATTGGCAGGCGGATTCTTAACCACTGCGCCACCAGGGAAGCCCTCATCACATTATTCTTAATCCACCAGAAATTGAATTTTTGTGTCTGCCTCAAGGTAGGGGTCAATATTCATTTTTTTCCCTGTATTGATAATTAAAAAGTTCATCCTTTTCCAACTGTTCTACACTTTTAGCTCTATTATAATTCAGGTTTGCATCTGTATATGGATTGATTTCTGGGCTTTGTGGTCTTTGTGTTCTTTGTGGTATTGATGCAGAAATATAATAGATATCCTTCTGATTACTAGAGCTTTATTCTTTTTTTTTCCAGTGAGGCAAACCCCACTTCTGTGGGCATGATTTAGCTTTTTAAAAGTTTTTTACCATCTCATATAACTTTTAGAATCATATTTTTCAGTTTTCCAAAATATCTTTCTGTAATTTTCACTGGAATCATATGTAATACAGAAATCAGTTCCAGGATGACGGTACCTTTATGTTAATGAGTCTTCCAGTCCGTGGCTGTGGTATATCTGTCTATTTAGGAGGGCTTTCATGTTTTATTACTTTCTTTTATATGCCTTGTGTTAGATTCAACTCTAGGGGCTTTATATTTTTGATGCTATTGTTAATAATATCTTTTCAAAAATTATATTTCTTCTAACTGTTGCAGTTTTTTTTTCACATGCTAGAATAACTTTTTTTTAAAAAATTGAAGTATAGTTGATTTACAATGTTGCATTAGTTTCAGGTGTACAGCAAAGTGATTCATATATATATGGTCTTTTTCATATTCTTTTCCATTATAGGTTATTACAAGATATTGAATATAGTTCCCTGTGCTATACAGTAGCTCCTTGTTGTTTATCTGCAGTCTTTTTTTTTTTTAATATATGCCAGCAACCTCCCTAAATTATCCTTGTAATGTTAATTACTTATTTGTAGATTTTTTTTGGGTTTTCTATGTAGGTAATGGTCATATCAACAGTAAAAAAAAAAAAAAAAAGACAGTTGTTTCTTTCTTTCCAGTTCTTAAACCTTTTCCTTACTTTTCTGTTGCCTTATTGCTCTGCTTAAGACTGCAGTGCAACATTGGGACTTCCCTGGCGGTCCAGTGGTTAAGACTTTGCCTTCTAGTGTAGGGGGTGCGGGTTTGATCCCTGGTCTGGGAGCTAAGATCCCACATGCCTCCGCAGCCAAAAAACTAAAACATAAAACAGAAGCAATATTGTAACAAAATTCAATAAAGACTTTTAAAATGGTCCACATCAAAAAAAACTTAAAAAAAAAACCCTGCAGTGCAACATTGAAAGTGGTTATTCTTGTTCTTTTCTGCTTTTTCAGGAATGCCTTTTACTTTTTACTACCACTGGTTATGATGTCAGTATTATAGACATCCTTCCTCAGATTGGGAAATTCCCATCTGGTCCAGTGTGCTGAGAATTTAATCATGAGGGACATTGAAGTTCACCAAATGCTTTTTCTGCATAAGTTTGTTGATCTAATTATTCTCCTTTAAAATATATTAATAGGATGAATGACATCAGTTATTTTTCTAGTGTTAAATCACCTGTGGATTTTTACGTTTAACCTAACTTAGTCATGATGTATTATCTATTTTTAATAAATTGCTGGACTTGACTTACCAGTATTTATTTTGGGATTTTTGTATCTTATTTGTGAGATAGATAAGCCTGTCATTTTCTTTTCTTATATGGTTCTTGTCTGGTTTGGTAACAGATCATGCTAATGTCATAACCTTTCTAAACTCTGAAATAGTTTAAGATTGTAATTATTTGGTAAAATCAGCTGGATCTATTGGGTATTTTTTGTGTAAAAAGTATTTTTAAATTAGTGATTCAATTTAAAAACATTCACTTCTATTTCTTCTGGAGATAGTTTTTTCCCTCATTTTGGGGAATATAGTTGTATCTTCTGTATCATCAGTTTCTGCTTCTTATTTCCTCTTTGAATTTATTCTGCTCTTTTATAATTTGTCAACATTAACTTTTCAGTTTTTTCTTCCCCCTTCTCCCTATGCACTACTTTAACTTCATTCAGCAAGCTTTAATTTATAATGCATTTTATTATCCATCCTGGTTTCCTTTTCAACTCCTGTATTAATAAAAGTGTTCTTTTAAATTTCTTATATATAATGTTTTCTTGACTATTTTTGGTTATTTGATTTCTAACTTTATTGTGGCCAGGGAGTATGGTCGCTAATACCCAGTCTTTTGAAATAATTGGTTCTTGAATTTTGGCCTAGATGATGATCGATTTCATAAAAATACTCTGGGCATACTTGAGAAGAGTATATATTCTCTACTTAAAAAAATCATCCATGTCTTCTCTCATTTTTGTCTGTAACTTATCAATTACCACTATGATTTTGGATTTGTATCTTTTTTCTAGTACTCAATTTTTAAAAAATTGAGGTAAAAAAAATTGACATGCAACGTTATATTAGTTTCAGGTGTATAACATAATGATTTTATATTTGAATGTATTGCAAAAAGATCTCCACAATAAGGCTAGTTAACCATCCATCACTACATATAGTTACAGAATTTTTTTTCTTGTGACGAGAACTTTTAAGATCTACTCTCTTAGCAACTTTCAAATATACAGTACAGTGTTGTTAACCATAGTTACCAAGCTGTACTTTACATCTCCATGACTTATTTATTTTATAATTGGAAGTTTGTACCTTTTGACTATTCACCCATTTGGTCCATCTCCCCCCTGCCCCTGCCACCACCAGTCTGTTCTTGCATCTACCAGCTCCTGTTTCTTCCCCTCCCCTCTCCTCCTTCCTTCTTTCCCCTTTCCTTCCTTTCTTTCCTTTTCTTTCTTTCTCTCCTTCCTTTCCTTCCTTCCTTTCTTTCTTGCCTACCTTCCTTTACTTCTTTCCTTCCCTTCCTGTCTTTCTTTCAAGATTCCACACATAAGTGAGATCCACCGGTATGTGTCTTTCTCCATCTGACTTCACTTAAAGTAATGCCCTCAGGGTCCATCCATATTGTTGCAGATGATGAGATTCCATTCTTTTTTTATGGGTGAATAATAGTCCATTGTGTATATATACCACATCTTCTTTATCCCTTCACCTGTTGGTAGACACTGAGGTTGTTCCCATGTCTTGGCTATTGTGAATAGTGCTGCAGTGGGGCCCGCTAGTACCAGCATCTACGCAGTGGGGGAGCTCCCAAGAGTGGCTGCTGCCAGTGTCTTGTGTCCCAAGGGTGAGCAGTGGCTGGGTCTTCCCCCCCCCGCCTCTCTGGGAGACTCTCCAAGACCAGCAGGTTCATATTAATATGGAAACATGGGCCCCTGATTTTATTGATGCTTCTCTTCATCTCTTCTGTCATGAAAGGGAAACTAAACACAAAATATGCCCCAGGAAAGTATGTCCAAGCCTAAATTCAGATGCATGCTAGGATTCCAAGATTTCTGCCTTTCAGCCCAGCTCTTGAAGAAATTTATACAGTGGCAGATGCAAGATTTCTCTGTAGAAGAGACTCAGGAATGGTGATGTGTTTGCAAGGAAGAGCTGGGGCTAAACTGTCTTTTAGGCAAACTTTATTTGCCTAAAACTAGGCTTGTTTGGAGTGAGCTGCCAAATCTGCTAGTGAATTCACATTGCCCTGGGAAGCCTGCTTTTTGGAAAGTCTTCAAGAAGTATTGAACTTTCAAAAAGGTCTGAAAACTATAATTGACCCTATATGTGAAGGCTCGTGAACTAAACTGGGTTCTGACAATGTGGACAGCAACCTCCCAGTTACCGCTTTCCATTCTCAAGTGGCGCTGCTTCAGCTCTTGTAAAATCCTCAAATTCCTACCTTAATGGCCAGGAGGAAATCAAACTGTGGAACTAGTCTGCACCTCCGAAGCCCCAGCAACCCCGAACTCTGTTATCCTCCCTTTCATTTCCCATTTTGACCCCTTTTAATGATGACACCCCCCCAAAAAAAAACTGCTGCAGTGAACATGGGGGTGCATATATCTTCTTGTTTATGTTTTTTTCTTTGGATAAATACCCAGAAGTGGAATTGCTGGATCATATGGGAGTTCTATTTTAATTTTTTGAGGAACTGTTACCGTAGTGGCTGCACCAATTTACATTCCTAGCAACAGTGCACAAGAGATCCCTTTTCTCCACATCCTTGCCAATGCTTTGTTTACCATAAAGTCTGCTTTGCCTTATACTGATGTAGTTAGATCAGCATTCTTTTGGTTGATATAGGTTAGTATATGTTTTTCTTTCCCTTTACTTTCTGTGCTTGTATTTTAGGTATATCTCTTATATAAGTATGTTTCTGGGTTTTGTTTTTTATTGAGTCTGGCAAACTGTCTTTCCACAGGGTAATTTAGTTCTTTTAAATTGACGATGATGTTCCCTGGTGGTGTAGTGGTTAAGAATCTGCCTGCCAATACAGGGGACATAGGTTCGAGCCCTGGTCCGGGAAGATCCCACATGCCACGGAGCAACTAAGCCCATGCGCCACATCTACTGAGCCTGCGCTCTAGAGCCCGCGAGCCACAGCTACTAAGCCCACACTCCGCAACTACTGAAGCCCAGGCGCCTAGAGCCCGTGCTCCGCAACAAGAGAAGCCACCGCAATGAGAAGCCCGCGCACCGCTACGAAGAGTAGCCCTCGCTCACTGCAACTAGAGAAAGCCCACGCGCAGCCAAAAATAAATAAATAAAATAAATAAATTTATTAAAAAAAGAAAAAAAAATTGATGATGATGATAGGTAATATCTCAATTATTTTTAAACTATTTTATGCTTTCTATTTGTCTTTTTTTTTTTTGGCCTCACCATGTGGCATGTGCGCTCTTAGTTCCCTGACCAGGTAATGAACCCATGCCCCTGGCAGTGGAAGCACAGAGTCTCAACCACTGGTCCGCCAGGGAAGTCCCTGTCCTGTCTTTTTTATGCTGATACTGATGTTCTTGTTTGTTTTTTCCAACCCTTATTTTGGATTGATTGTCTTATTCCATCTTCTCCTGCTCCACCAGTTTGGATTTTATACATTATTTGTTTGTTCATAGTGGTTCCCCAGAAATTTTAACGGTCTGTTTAACTTGAAGCCTAAAACTAAGTAGTATCTTAACCAACTTCTTGAGTATAGGAGGGCATAGAATTTCTTGATTTCTTTCTTTCCTCCCGACTTTTATGCTATTGTTGTCATATTTTAGTTCTTTCTTATTTTCTTAAAACTGCCAAAGACATTATTATTTTATATGGTCAATCTTCATTTCGGTTCACCCACATATATGTCATTTTATTTGCCCGTCATTCCTTCTTGCAACACAGATCTTCTTCCATTTGTGAGAATGTGCTTCCTCTTGAAGAACATCCTTTAGAATTTCCTTTAGTGAGGATCTGTTAGCTGGAGAGTTCAGTGTTTGTTTGGTTTTTATAACTTAACTGTTGTCTTTTACTTATGCCTGTTAATTGAAAGGTATCTTTGTTTGGAATGTGGTTATTTTCTCAGTTTTCCCTGCATGCTGTCTTTTTCCTTTCATTGTGAAGAGATCAGCCCTTAGTCTAATTTGTGTTCTTTTGTGGAGAGTCTGAATTTTCTCTCTGGCTGCTTTCAGTAACTTTTTCTTTGAGTGCTGTTGTTTTTACTATGATTTCTTTAGGAGTGGGTGTTTTTTTTTTTTTAATCTTTCCAGGTTGAGACTCACTTGACTTCCTGAATATGTTAGAGTTTTTCATGAGTTCTGGAAAATTGCTTAGCCATTATCTTTTTTACAAAACCCTTTCCTACAGTTTCTTTATCATCTTTTGAAAGTCCTGTTAGATGTAATATTTTATCACTCTGTCTTCCATGTCTCTTAATTGTTTTTCTTTCCCGTTTTTTCCTTCTTCAGGCTTCATTATGTGCAGTATCTTCATTTCTGGCATATCTGCTGTCAAGTGTGTTTTCAATTTCAGTAATTATGTTTTTATTTTAAACATTTATTTATTTATTTGGCTGCACTGGGTCTTAGTTGTGGCACGTGGAATCTTTTAGTTGCAGCATGCATGTGGATCGAGTTCTCCGAGCAGGAATTGAACCCATGCCTGCTGCATTGGGAACGTTGGAGTCTTACCCACTGGACCACTAGGGAAGTCCCTCAATAATTATGTTTTTATTGCTGGAATTTTTATTTGACTCATTTAAAAAATCTGCTTGGTCATTTAAAAAATATCCCCCCCTTGCCTTTTTTTAATATGTTGAGCCCTCTTTTATTTATTAAATCATATTAGATTTATTGACAATTTTTTTAAGTCTTAGTGAGTCTTATACTTCTGGGTTGGTCATATTTTTACTTTTCTTTAGTTTCTTCATGTATAAAATAGTAATAATACTAATAACACCAACTGAATCATGAGATTGTTGTATGAGTTGAGATAATGAATGTATTATATAATGTGTCACATAGTGCATGCTCAATAATATGTAACCCATTAAAATAATTAAAAATAATGAGACATAGTGTATGACTTATGAGATATACAGGAACTATAGATTTTATTGAAGAATATAAAAGACAACTTGAGTAAATAAATACAGCAGAATAGAAACACAGTATTAATAATGTGAGCTCATGTTAATTCACATTTTATACAATTTCAATAAAAATTCTAACTAAATTTATTTTTAAAGTTTGCCAAAATTATCGTAAAGTTAATGTAAAAGAATAGGTGAGGAAAGTTTGTTTGTTTTGTTTTGTTTTTAGACTTTCTGTTACTGTGGTTTTGTCCCAGGGCTACTTAGCTACTAAGAACAAAATGTGATTTCCTGAAACTTGTTTATTTCTTTCTCTGCACCTACTTAACGGGGATTCTAAAAGAAGGCCCTCTGAACAAAGGAATAAAAGGGCATGGTTGAAGAACTCATTCCCATAAAAATGATCTCAGAACTCCAAGTATCTTTTGCTCACACAGATAGCAGGTTGAAAGAGTACTTTCTGTTCCAAAGTGGAAGTGGTCCTCAAAGCTTCTCTCTTGGAGGATTTTTATCCTTTCATTTGGGTACGATCTGACTTAAATGACTAGGAACCTTGACTATCAGTCTTACTTGGTAGTATAGGTGACTTTTTTTCTGCTAGGCCTTTGGTAGACTTAACCATCTTTACCTAATGTCTTTTTTATCATTTCATTCAGTGAACTTATATCCATGTAGCTATTTGTTGAGCATTTACTAGGTATCAGGCACTAGTTAGGTGATGGAAGACAAAAAGCAGTGAACCTAGCTGAGTCCTTACTTACTTCAGTAATAATTGTAGGTAATAGGTACTGACTGTTTATAGTTGTGCTTGACATATATTGAGTCATTTAATCTCTCAGAAAGCTATGTGGTAGGTAGGATTAATATCCCTACTTTACATGTGAGGGGTTTATATACTTGCTCAAGATTGAGGTCCTAGGATCAAACCACTTGTAAAGGGCGACCCTGAGGCTGAATCCTGGGCACAGTAATTCAGGTAGGCTCCTGCTTTGTGATTGCACACACCAGCAGTCCATATTCTTTTGGTTTTCCCAGGGCCTCTTCGCTATAGAATATAAAGTTTGGCAGGGGAGTAGGGTAGAGGATGGTGCTGTGCTGACTTAAGGATTAACCCTTAAACGTTCTACCTTACTCTCCCCGCCAGACATTAACACATACTGTGTATGTATAACACAGAAAAGCATTATTACAGTGCCACAAAAGGTCATTGTGATAGAGGTAGATGGGGTACCTTCATATGTTTAGATTCTCTTACTATTTTGCTTTAAATTTATCAGAATTAAAATATAAAAGGATTTTTCAAATGATGACTTCTGTTGTTTGGTTATTAGTCAAAATAAATCTGATTGGGTTCGTTAGAGCCTTTGGGTCCGGTCCATTAGGCCCTAGTAGATTAAGTGATTACCCTATAGAATCAGCAAAGCATTGCTCAGAAGCATGTGTTATACCTCTGGTGATTAATTACTCGTGGGGCTGATGTGCAGCAGATGCCTGACTCTTCGTTTCTGGGTCTCTTAGCAACAGCTCGAAGAAGAAGCCGCTAAACCTCCAGAGCCTGAGAAGCCTGTGTCCCCTCCTCCCGTGGAGCAGAAACACCGCAGTATTGTCCAAATTATTTACGATGAAAATCGGGTAAGTTCATGCCATTCCCGACGGCACAGGCCTTTAAAACCACTGGACTATGCCTTTTCCAGTCATCTGTGTATTCTGTGGTAATATTAATTGTATTAACCTGCTTTCTGTTATAATTTTTAATGTTCTTAAACTTTGACTGAAGCTTGGTGTTTTTTCTTTATGTACTGAAGAAAAGTTGATAGTTGTGTCTTAAATTATTTAATATTTCATTTGCATGTTACATGGTATAATACTATTTTGTGACAGTATAATTTTATCAGCTGAGTTTCTCTCCTGTTATATAAAGAGTGGTAAGCAATTGTGTAGCACATAATACAGCCATTCTGTAGTTTTTCACTTTATAAGCAACATTTAATGCCAAATACACTATTCTAGTAGAGATGGTCATTGGACGTGGAAACGACTTGCATTATCTGCTTCAGAACTGATAGCTGGGCTGTGCTTTGAATTTTAGTTACAAAGTATGAGGCCATTGACCTTTAGGTCAACTTTCTTTTTTAGGTTTGTTAAAATAATTTCTTCTTTCATACTCATAATTAAAAGTGTCCCCGGATTTAGGAAAGCCAGGCCTCAATTCTATGAATAATTTTGTGATGCTGAAGTTGGTTTTTGGCCAGAATCCAGCCCAGGAACTAGCAGTTAAAGGGAAACTGATTTCACCTTAATGTGAAGAAAACCTTTCAACAGAGCTGCTTAACACTGGGCTTCCAGAAGCCCCCAGTTCAAGAAAGAATTATATGCTTTAAGTACTGTGGTAGAGAATTGGCTTGTCAGCTTAAGGTGATCATAAGGTCGAAGCTGGGGATCGTCATTTCAGTTTATTTGCCTTGTAGTGAGTGGAGTCTTACACAGGCATCCTGTAGCAAGGTTAGCCCAGATCCTAAAGGAAATTGACCTTAAGAAAAGCAGCTGTGAGATAGTCATTAAATACACTTGTATAGGAATGATCTTGGACTCAGGTGTACGTGTGTGTGTAGATAGATAACCGAAAGTCATCAGGTATACAATACTTAAGGAATTTTAAGTCACTGAGAGGCAGAAATATGGGCAATTATTACTAGTTCCTTGACTGGGTTCAAAATCAGTCCAATTTATTGGGCAGAACAACCTACGTGAAGATGAGTCCAGTGAGGGTGAAGGGCAGTCGGTGGAATGAGTGATGAGGACCCCTCAGGGCATGCCTGGAGGGCAGTGACGCCGGGGTCCTTGCGGGGATGTGGCCCCAGGTCAACAGGCGCTCCCTTGTTTAAGAGAAGTAAGGTACATGGATTTTATATGAGATCTCCTGCTTTTAAAAGGCACACTGGAGAACAAGAAAGTACTTCTGAGGGCTGATAGGCTTCATGGCCAGTTTGTGACTTCAGGGGTAAAGTAAATAGGGATTAGAGCTGATAATAATGGAAAAGGATCTTACAAAGTACTGACTTCTTTCTTAGTATGAGTTACTTTTCAAATACATTGAATTCAATGATATTTATTAATTGATTGAGTTTCTTAATTAGCCTTCTCTTACAGGCCTAATAAACAGTTCCAATGTTAGTGAATTCTGCGGTTGCCTGACTAGGATGTGAGGACTGAAAACTATTGAACAAGATCTGATAGAGAATTCAGTTTGTGTTAATTTATATATATGTATTTTTTTTTCATTAGCTAGTGTAGTAAATGTTCCTTGATGCCCATCAGCAGAAACGAAAGCTCCTTTTAGACCTCTTCTTGCCATTTTAGCATTTACAATTCAGTTTGTTACACATTCTGTGAAGAATAGAAGAACCAAACTTGAAATCTGTCTTAATATTAGACTTGCAATGAGGATTGTTTTTAATTCAGTAACCGTAGAAATATCTTTCAAAAAATAGGTTCTTTTTGTATCCCCTGCTGCTAGTCGTCTGCCTTGGTGGTGCTTGTGCAGTAGACCCTGGATGGTAGCAGAAGTCCCCGAGGGGCGTGTTGGGAGCAGGCCGGCTTTCTCACCACTGACCCTTGCCTGCGTCTTCCTCCTCACCATGCTGCCTTTTGTTAGACCTTCACTGCCTTTGTAGCTTTTTGTCATGAATGACCTTACCTATTTTGACACCGAGGGCACAGAGCGATGGGGGGCAACAAGAGTACATCTCCCTCTTGTTCCTCGTTTGACAGTGGCAGATACTGGTTGGCAGTTAAGCCAAATGTGGCCCAAGAGATAGGGGCCCTTATCTCGTATGAGGCATCTTTCTTTTATTTAGAAGGTTAGTGTGAGGCAGAAAACTACCTCAAACTGACAGTTTTATTTTTTTTTTACTTTTTTTTTAAAATTTTTATTTATTTATTTATTTATTTATTTATTTATTTATTTATTTATTTATTTATGGCTGTGTTGGGTCTTCGTTTCTGTGCGAGGGTTTTCTCTAGTTGTGGCAAGTGGGGGCCACTCTTCATCGCGGTGCGCGGGCCTCTCATTATCGCGGCCTCTCTTGTTGCGGAGCACAGGCTCCAGATGCGCAGGCTCAGTAATTGTGGCTCACGGGCCTAGTTGCTCCGCGGCATGTGGGATCTTCCCAGACCAGGGCTCGAACCCTTGTCCCCTGCATTGGCAGGCAGATTCTCAACGACTGCGCCACCAGGGAAGCCCTGACTGTTAGTTTTAAAATTGGCTTCCTGGGAGAAAAATTGCCTTGTATCACATTTAAACTTGAGGCTAGGATTCATTTAGTCTCCAAACAGACTCTTCTCCTGGACTGTTTTTAACAGTTCACTTTGCTGTTACCCTTCCCAGTTGTAGGTTCCAAAAATATTTGTAAATGCTCTAATTTAGGCATTGTAATACGTATAGAAAAGAGGGGGTGTGCAGTGAAGCTTTCAGGAACATGTTGTTTATATTTTGATTGAATGATTTGCAAGTTAACATGGCACCAGAAGAAAGAAAGTGATTGACAGTGGAGAATGTACTTAGTGCCAACAACCTCTGGTCACCGCGGCCATCGTCCTAGAAACTATCGATTTCTCTCTCTTTGCCACTCTGCAGACTTGGTTAATCAATGAAGAGCCTCAGTCCTGCCTCCTGGATATTGGTCTGGTCAATTGCTTCTCTCTTCCTCCTTCGCCAGTTGCTTGATTGGAGCCCGCACCTCTCATAGATGCTGAGTTTCCTTCCTTCAGTCTTTTTTTTCTTTCTAATCCATCCTTCATATTTGAGCCCCCTGACGTGGTTCTCCAAATAAAACCTTTTGATGATTTCCCCCTTTCTACAGAGTAACCCAGCCTTTTCATCAGTGCTTACATGCCTGCCTGGCTGGCCTGTGGCCCAATACTCCTTTCTTAGCCATACCCTACCAGAACAGGTGTGAATGTTCCCTTGACGTTAGTAATTTACCCTGTGATGTTGCCCCTGCCGCCAGGCATCCCCGTGGCTTGCCTTTCTTGTCTGTTGAGTGCACTTGACTTCAGGACCCAGCTCAAGTATCATTTTCTCTATGAAGCCTTTCAAGACTCCTTATCTTCCTACACCAGGAAGGATATCTTATTCATTGTTTCCTTAGTGTCTCGCAGGTGCCTGGCACATAGAACATAGTCAACATATGTTTGAGGCATTAATTACTTCTATCTGTAGACTTAGAATAAAATTATATTATGTAAATGTGAAGGTTTTAAATTAATTTTTTTCTGCCAAACGATAGGTTAATCTGTTCTTAGCAGTTAAGCCAACATGAAGTCAAATATGTAATAAAATTTTGCAAAACTTAAATCTTGGGATATGCAAACACCTTAAATATCAGCCTTTAAAATTAGCCCCGAAGAGGTAAGTGCCTTTACATAATAGGATACCAGTAAATATTTGTCATGATATGATTTCCCCCTTGTCTCTCAGTATTCTCTGTTACAGCCTCACTTAGCCTGCCTGTTCTTGGCATAGACTCTATGTAACGTGGAGTGCCTCAAGAAAGCAGATTTAAACGTTGGAGAGTGTAGGTCGTCTAGAGAGAATCAGCTGTAGGTGCTAGATATTCCAAATTTATCATCTGTGATTATGTTGTTTGTGTGTTATTTAACATATTACCTTAAAGCTAATAAATTTTCTGAGAATTACATTTTGGCTTTTTGAGATTAGAACATTGTTCTCAACTGCAGACTGTTTTGATTGTTGTAACTTGGGGGAGGGGTGGAGTGCTGCTGGCATCTAGTGGGTAGAGGCCAGGGGTACTACCGAATAGCCTACAGTGCACAGGACAGCCCCCATGACAAAGAAATGTCTGGCCCAAATGTTAATAATACCAAGGTCAACAAATCGACTTAAAACTATCTACAGAAATAGCATTAGCTATGCAAGTTCAGTGGTTTTTTTATAGTTTTGTATATGATATTTTTGATATGTTTATTTCTCATCTTAATAACATTTTAAGTTTCTTGGAGTTTGGAAAGTGCATTACACTACTTTGAGCTTCCTTTGCTAATTAAACATAGTTCTTTTCACATAATATATGCTAAATAAATATTTGAACTATTGTAATTGTTAAATGAAAAGGATAATGTTTATTTTAAGGGAACATCTTTCTTTACACTTGGGGATACTGATTGATTCCATTCCCATTTGTGTGTTGCATCAGAAGCCCTGGAGAGTTTCCCAGCCACAGTGCGTGGATGTGGGAGTCTCTGCAGCGGGCAGTGAGCCCTTGTTGTTACTAGTGAGCATGTGCTGGGGCAAGAGAGAGATCTGAGAACCCCCGACACATTTGCTGGATGTCATATTCCAGCTTAAACAGCTTTAGTATTGAATTTTGTTATATTTCATTTGTCTATTAAAGGTAGATTTCTGTTAGATAGATAGCACTTTGGTCTAGATGATTTTACTTTTGAAAAAGGCATGTAAAAGTATATAATTCAACATTTATTTATTACTGAATACTTTGAGTAATTCAAACTAGTTGTTTTCTCTATTGTTATTACTAAGGTTTTCTTATAATTGGAAAATATGCTCATTATAAGCTTTTCTTCAAAGAGATCAACTTGGCTTACCGTAGTAAAGATTGGCAACTTTAATATATTTTTATTTATTTATTTTTGGCTGCGTTGGGTCTTTGTTGCTGCGTGCAGGCTTTCTCTAGCTGCGGCGAGCCGGGGCTACTCTTCGTTGAGGTGCGCGGGCCTCTCATTGCGGTGGCCTCTCCTGTTGCGGAGCACGGGCTCTAGGCGCACGGGCTTCGGTAGTTGTGGCACGCAGGCTCAGTAGTTGTGACACACGGGCTTAGTTGCTCCGCGGCATATGGGATCTTCCCTGACCAGGGCTCGAACCCGTGTCCCCTGCATTGGCAGGCGGATTCTTAACCACTGCGCCACCAGGGAAGCCCAAGATTGGCAACTTTAATTAAAATTTAAAAACATAAAATACCATAAAGACATTGAAGTATTAAAAATGTTTGAAGGATTCATTTCTAATAGTGAATATCTGTTCCCTCTCCCTGGAATCTTAATATCTATTTGTTTTTAAGAACTTACCAGTTCTTTAGGTTTTGCTTTCAATACAAATGTTCAGATTTGACTGAATTTCGTGAGGGAGTTATGAAAATAAAATTAGAGAGTATTTCAGGCTATCATATGAAAGAAGAATATTTGGAAATAAGGATAAGTTTGACTGTAGATTAGTATTTAGGTAAATATTATTAAATTGGAAGTGATTTTGCATTTAGGTAATGTAATTTTTACTTATACAATATAATAATGTTTTTATCTAGAAAAAAGCAGAAGAAGCTCATAAAATATTTGAAGGTCTTGGCCCAAAAGTTGAACTGGTAAGTAAGAAATTTCTTTTTTCATGTCTAGTGCTCTTTTTGTAGCAGTTTTTCTTGGGATGAAATGGAATACAGTCACTTACTTTGGGATGAGAGTGATGTAGCTGGGCAGTAAGGGTGATAAGCTTGAAATAATGTGCAGGAACTTGGTTACCTTTGCAGAAGCATTTTCCTGATTGTGTTTTTGCCTGAGCAGCCATTTAATCACTCGGGTAGAAGGAGAAAGAAGTAAGAACAGAAATAGAAAGCTCTTTGAATCATACTGTTAGGGTAATATTGGTGTTAAATCCTCCTTTACCCTTGAGATTAAAAAAAATCTATGAATGAATTTATTATGGGATACAATGGATTTATGAACTTTCTTAGAGCAGTGGCATTGTTAGGAGATGGGGTGGACAGAGTTATTCAGGGAACCTGAGTCTGGAGGTTTTGGTAGGGCGTCTGTTGTGTAGACCCAGTAGTACTGTACCTCGGCTTCCATTGAGATAGAAATTGTGTCTTTGTCTCTTCATATACATATGACGTACAACATTTTGCATATAAATGTTTGATTTATTTTATAGCCACTCTATAACCAGCCATCAGATACCAAGGTGTACCATGAGAACATCAAGACGTAAGTATTGATCATCTTTGGAGTTCTTCAGTTAAAGACCGTATATTCTATAAAGAGATCATTTTTATGTTATCTGCTGACATAGTAGTATAATATAGTGTAGGTGTGTTTTAGATTTGTGTAATTTGCTGTCGTTTTACTATATGTTATCTTCCTCTGGCTTCTTGGGGGTTGGGGTAACAGCTTTGAGTTTCCGAGGCCAAAAAATGAAATAAATTATTGCATAAAACTAGCTGGTTTTATAATCTGCTAGTAAAAAAGGTGGATACTTAACATTGAAATGGCTTACCTTGAGGCTTGAATTTTTTGCCTCCTGTTTTGTCTTTTTTTCAGTGGAGTACCTGCAAGGCGCATGATGAAGTAAGATAATGAAGCTTTTTCATTTAAGACTAGTGATGACACCGTCCCCCACCAAGCCACATCTGCCATTGCAAAGTAGAAGTGCCACGGATCATTTTATCATTATTCAAAATCCTATTCTAGGGAAATCCCTTCCATGACTCTTGCTAATGACGGTATTTGTAGACCCTTCTGCCATTTCATGTCCTGGTGCCTTGGAAGCGCTCAGCCACCTCATGTGGGCGAGGAGACTGCTCCAGGTTGTAGTTTGCTTAGCCTTGCTCATCCCAGACACCAGGCCTTTATGGATGCACATTTTGGAATGAGAAAATAAGTGAAAAGAAAACCTAATTTACTGATCTGATTGAAGTAAGAGAGGAAGCTAGATAGGTATCTTTTTTTTTAATTATCATATTTTAAGAGAATTTTAGATGAATTATTCTTAGTTTGTAACAAAAATGTGATATTTCTACTTTATATGTTTTATTAAGTATAACCAGAACATTATACTTATTTACTAGTACCGTTACTAATGAGCACATTGCTATTTATATATATATATATATATATATATCTATCTTTTTTTTTCTTTTAAAAAATTTTCTTACTGAGAATATGTGCAATAGTTGACTACTTTGCAGAACTGGTGGCAAATATAATTTGCATGGTAGTATGCATGACAAAAATTGAAATTTGAATAATTTTAACTTTTGTTAAGTAAGTGGTTTATAATAAAAGTCATATACTTAGAATTTTTCTGTGAGATGCTGCTATGGGCTTGACAACCCTTAGAAGTAGGTTAGGCAAAACTCATATAAAATATACCTTGTTTTGGAACTGTTGCGCTGTTTTAACATTTTTACAAAGGAGAATAGCAGATAAAATCTAGTTGGCTACTTTTAATGATTTTTTTTTCCGCAAAGCTTCCGTTATGTTTGTGTTCTGTCTTTTCCCTGATATTAGCTGCACAGCAGCCCTGATTTATTTCATGTTAGCTACATTGCCTACTACAGTGCTTATCACACTGTCCTGAGATGGGGTTCTTCATTTAAATTCTTAGGAAACATTTTAAGTTATATTTATTGATTGTCATTTGCTTTTGAGTAGCACATAATTACAATGAGAGCAAACTGAATATATGGTAATGCTCCTACTGTACATCACCTTGTGAAATATCGTTTACTCAGCTGCATGCGTCTATATGAATCGTTCAGTAGCTATTCTTTCATCACCGTCATTTGCTTTGTATGAAATAGCAAATGTTCCTTTTAATAATTCTCTTCATCTCTCGGCTGCTTTTCCATATAGCCAGCTCCTGACTGTCCATGCTTGTTTGAGTGGAGCCAGTGTCAGTGTTAGTCCTGAGTGGCAGATAATCCAAAAAATTACTTCTACTTGCCTTGGCTTTGTATTTATATTTGAATAATCAGCTTGAAATCCTTTCTGGAAGTCGGTGGGGTATAAATATTTATATCTGAGCCTGCATGTCATTGTTTTTGAAGGTTGCAGTGCTTCCAATTTGAAAAGTGAAACTATTACACTAAGTTATAAGGGAAGTCTTCCTGTCCTGTCATGTTGGCCTCCGTGGCGTCTTAGAGTGTATTGTGTTGTTTCTCTGTAAAGCAGAAGCCGCCTCTGTGTTGGTGTACTCCCACAGGAGGGAGGGCAGCACATACCTGAGGGAGGAGATAACTTTAAAAGCTCCGCCTTCTCTTACGCCCCCCTCCCTCCAAGAGTGTGCCAAGGTGTTTATCTCACGAGGGTTCTTAAGGAGAATCAGTAACTGTGTAATCAGAACTTGAAAATAATATTTGCCTTACAATTGAATGTAATAACTAAAAATGAACTATTTGTATTAAAGTCTTACTATAGAATGGGAGGAATTTTAGTCAGTTCTAATTATTGCAGGAGTCTTATTTTGCAGGGTGAAAAAAATTAGGGTTAACTTTGATTACATCATATATTCTTAAGTGATCTTCGCTTGTTTTTCAGTGTCTCTGAAAACAAAAAAGTGAATGCATTATTAAATTGTACTTTTTCTTAATGTCATACAACCATATTTTTCTCTTCTAGAAACCAGGTGATGAGGAAAAAACTCATTTTATTTTTTAAAAGAAGAAATCATGCAAGAAAACAAAGGGTGAGGTCCTATCCTTGTTAACTGAAATTTGTGCAACTTTCCCGTCCGCGCTTCTTCAGGCATTCGCTTTCCCATTGTAGTGAGAACGGTTCTTGATCACACATGAGAACAGGTGCTGATTTAGACAGTAACTATAGATGTGACGTAAATATAAAACTAATTCTAGCAACATTTTGATGTCATAAATCACATTTAATATCATTATCAAA
The DNA here is from genome assembly GCF_028023285.1 of Balaenoptera ricei. Classification (NCBI taxonomy): domain Eukaryota; kingdom Metazoa; phylum Chordata; class Mammalia; order Artiodactyla; family Balaenopteridae; genus Balaenoptera; species Balaenoptera ricei. The sequence continues at coordinate 61,759,461 of NC_082658.1, forward strand.
TTAATTTCTTTGGTCATCTGTGTATAACATTTTCATCTAGCCAAAATAAAGAAAATGGTGAGTAGTTAAAAAAAAAATATGAAAGAGAAATAGGATGATCTACATTTAGTCTCTTAACCCTCAAACAAATGTGGGTAAGTTATGGTCATGCTGATAAGACATCACTGTTCTTTCTTATTAGAAACTGGGTCAGCTAAAGTTCAGCTTTTTCAAATTCACATCGTTTTTCATATTTATTATATGACTTGCAGCCTAAAAATTTTGTGGTTATAATCTTCATGGAAATTAAGTTACAGAAAATATAATGCCAGTATTCTTATTTTTATAGTGTGTTCCTACTAATTTTAGACAGACTATTCATTTAAATTGTTTTTTAGTGAATAAATGATGTTCTTTGATTCACATCAGAAATGAACTTTGTACCTTGTATTTAAGGACCTGGCAGTTTAATGAATTGTAAGGGTCAACAGCTTTTATTTGGTATATAACTTCTAACGTTCTAATTTGCCAGTCTAGTCCTTCAGATACTTTCTTAAATTACCGGTCTTGAATCTTTTTTTTTTTTTTTTTTGGCCAAGAGCATACACATATAAATAAGAAATTAGCTAAAGTATTTTTTTCTATCTGATAATTTTGTTGTAATTATGGTGTAATTGCTAAATTTGCTATCTGGAGACACAAACACAGAAGCACGGACTTTGTTTTCATACGTCACAGGGTATTTAGTTATGAAGTTTATATGTTCATTGATTTGCTTAATAAATACTTATTGGCCATTTCCTTTGTCCCATGTATTATTCTACAAAGGGAGCGGGCAGCCATGTGGCTTTAGCCCTTAGGGAGCCTGAGGAGTAAGGGGGCAGGTGAGGCTGCAGGCGATGGCAGTGTTGTGGTCTTACGATGGCACAGGATGTACAGAGGAGCATGAGCGCGTAAGGGGACAGCTGGCGCAGATGTGAGTCATGAGGGGCGTTGCACAGGAAAACCAGTCCTCTGCAGACTTCCACAAGCAGTGGGCGCAGCTCACAGGAAGGGCTGGGCAGTGGAGGGAGGGTGGCAGGTTGGAGAGGGCTGGGCTGGGACTGAGCTGGCAGGGTGGCGAGGAGTGAGGCTGCGCAGGGAAGCCAGGGCCGGGTCGTGCACAGCCCAGGGGTCATGAGGCGGCTTTTAAGTGTTTGAGCTGAGGAAGTGAAGTGTTGAGCTCTGTGTTTTAAGAAGTTGCATCTGGTGATGCCATTCAGGGTGCATGGGAGTCATGTAGGAAGGAGGCCGTTGCTTGAATCCAGATGAGACCGAGGGGGCGGCATAGTGCTGCGCGCGGGTGGAGGCCCAGGAGCGGACAGGCTAGGAGGAGACGGGCATGGGGAGGGCAGTGCTTTCCCCTCGCGCTGCTTCCTGGAGCTGACCGTGTGGCAGGCCCTTTCGTTGTCTCACACCCACGGTCTGGGTCTCGTAGTGCACGGTTCTGTTTTTCTTCTTCTCTGTTTAAAAAATGAGATCATACATTATTCTTTTCTCTAAAAGCATTCGTTCTCGATTTCATGTAGTTTACTGCATTTCTTTTTATCATAAAGTACAACCAATTTCTGCCTTTTCCAGACTGTCAAAAATGTTCATTATATGGCATTATTTGTAGTAAGAAAAAACTGCAAGTAACCATAACGTCCAGCAGTAGAGGGATGGTTTAAGTGTGAGTGTTTTCTCTCACATATTGGAAGGACAACAACAAAATGTTAATCCGCTTGCCTTTGGGATTATGAACTATTTACATATTTCTATTTCTCATTTTCCATTTTTTTTGACAGTGAAGATGTAATTGTTATCAGAGTGGCTCATCATTTAGTTTGTTAATTTGTGTAGTCTTAATATTAACTAAAAAATCCAGCCACAATGGGCTCTATGTGTTGATCTTTCGTAGAAAACAGCTCCCTTTCTTTCTCTTCTTTCAGATCAAGGACAGCTTTTCATTCACAGTTGAGTCATAGGCCACATGTACTTCTGACTTAGCTTTAAGAAGTAACCTTTACTTTAAAGTATTAGGTTTGTCAGAATCACAGAGTTTAGTTTAATTATTAATTTGCTACGGGTATTTAATAGGAGCAAAAAATCTGCCAACGTTATGATCAGCTCATGGAGGCATGGGAGAAAAAAGTGGACAGAATAGAAAATAATCCTCGGAGGAAAGCTAAAGAAAGCAAAACAAGGGAGTATTATGAAAAGCAGTTTCCAGAAATTCGAAAACAAAGAGAACAGCAAGAACGGTTTCAGCGGTAAGTGGTTTGATGTTTAATGGCTATGCTGTTTTCCTTTGAATCATACTTTTTTGATCCTTCACAGTATTTATTGTTACCTGAATCTAATCATTAAGAAAGTTCATAAAGAACTTTTATTATGTTTTTCCTCTTTTTTTTTAACGGAAGTATAGTTGATTTACAGTGTTGTGTTAATTTCTGCTATATATAGCAAAGTGATTCAGTTATATATATATATATATATATATATATATATATATATATATACACACACACACACACACACATTCTTTTTAATATTCTTTTCCACTATGGTTTATCACAGGATATTGAATACAGTTCCCTGTACTATACAGTAGGGCCTTGTTTATCCATTCTATATATAATAGTTTACATCTGCTAATCCCAAACTCCCAATCCATCCCTCCCCCACCCCTTGGCAACCACAAGTCTGTTCTCTGTGTCTCCGAGTCTAAGAACTTTTATTTTGAATATAAAACTTCATTATCAGCTAACAATGTTTATGCCTTAGTGAATTTAATATTAATTTTTTATATTTAATCATGCTGTTGAATCTAAATTTAAGTGAATATTTTGAAATTAATTCTTCAGTTCTTGAAAATGCTCATTCCTTTGGAAATGAGTTAGTAAGAATAGACTTGAATGTCTCACAGTTCTTCGTTACCTCCCAACATGATCAAAACTCTTAAATTGATTGCTAATTGAGAAATTCTTTGTTATTGGTATGTAGTTTCTGATTTCTTTTTACTTTTAGAGACCAAGTACTTTTGCAAAGGTAGAAGCTTTAGTTTTCTTCTCTACTGTCTCATGAAAGCCCCATTAATCACAATTAAGTTTCTGTCAGGGATGATGATTGTGTTTTTTTCCCATCCCTTTCAAATTGTTTTGTGTATTTTTCTAAGTCGGCTGTCCTGTTCTCTGGAAGGCAGACAAAAGACTGCTATTTGAGATGAAAATGACACCAATAACTGTAGTTTTCCAGAAGTTTCCCATAAACAGTTCTGCCATTGGAACTTAGACATGTAACCTTTAAAAAGAAATCTTAGCATTTAAATTGTTACTAATTTTATAGATAAATGGCTTAAACATATTGCTTAAAAGTAGTTTCTCAGTAGCATTTTAGGTTTCTTCTCTGACTTCTAGTTGATTAAAAAGTCCCATTCAGAAAAGAAATCGATGTGAAAGTAATCTAACTGATATGTCTTCTTTATAAAAGGTCTTTCAATATATCTATAATTTCTCCCTCATATTTAGAGTTGGGCAGAGGGGAGCTGGTCTTTCAGCCACCATTGCTAGGAGTGAACATGAGATTTCTGAAATTATTGATGGGCTCTCTGAACAGGAGGTAAGACAGTTAATTGATTTAATTCAAGTTAATTGATTAATTATTCAGGCATTTTAGCCTCATACCCCATAAACTAAGGGTTTATTTGTATATAACTGAGGGAACACTTATGGCATTTGAATTGTTCCAAAGTTTGTGGCCGACCATTGAAGGTTTTAAACAAGGCCGCCCTGTGATCACATTGCCATTTCTACGAAGACGGCTTTGGCAGCAGGGAGGCCTGGAAAGAGGTGAGGAGGCTGTTAGGATAAAAATAAGGAGCTGAGTCAGGGCGATGGTGGTGGAAACGTGTAGGGAGGGCCTGGTGGAGAGATTGTAGAAGGTAGAGTGGACAGGACAAGTGTGGGGTGAGAAGGAAGAGCAGGTGAGAGGACTGAGCTGCTGGTGCCGCTTCCTAAAAGAGCAAAGGAGCGTGTACTTTGCAGGTGTTTGTATGTCGGGTGGTGGACCTGAGGTTCGGGGGGGTGTCCAGAGTGTGATCTCTAGCCAGCTGAGATCTGATCTGATATTAATAAATCGGTTCTGAATAAGAGTAAATTTCTGTTCCTAACTGAATCTTCGTAGCTGTTTTCAAACTATCTCTGAAGGTCGGTCCAAAAACCATATATTGAGTTTTGCTAGTTTTGGTTTTATAATATGGCTTTTAAAAAGCCTCGTCTCTAAATTCTGAAAGGCATGCTTATTTGAACATAATGGTCCTCTTAAGTAATGAAGACAATTATTATATTGCTATACATTTCAGAATTTGTGGCCATAATCTCTGCAGTGATGACTAACTCTGTGTTAAATTTCTTTGCTCACTTTTTGACTGATTCTATAAGGGGGGCATCTGTAAACAGCCAAAACTAGTATCAGGTGAGGTGATTTCAAGCTAATGTGTCTGTCCCAAACCACACTTTGGTGTTCAGACTGATTGAGAGTACCCATAAAATTAGAACCTTTGTAAGGACTTGACTCTAAGGCAATGTCCGCTTCTAGGAGAAGAGTTTCAGGAAAAAAACCTAGCCTTGTATTGAGGTCAATACTTAAACTTTTTTTTCTTTCTTTTTTTTTTAAGATGTGAACTGAAGCAATCTAATTCTAAATAGAATCATGTATTTGTGCATCTTTTTTTTTTTTCAAATTTATTTCTTTATTTATTTTTGGGTGTGTTGGGTCTTCGTTTCTGTGCGAGGGCTTTCTCCAGTTGCGGCAAGCGGGGGCCACTCTTCATCGCGGTGCGCGGGCCTCTCGCTACCGCGGCCTCTCCCACCGCGGAGCACAGGCTCCAGACGCGCAGGCTCAGCAATTGTGGCTCACGGGCCCAGTTGCTCCGCGGCATGTGGGATCTTCCCAGACCAGGGCTCGAACCCGTGTCCCCTGCATTGGCAGGCGGACTCCCAACCACTGCGCCACCAGGGAAGCCCAGTACTTATACTTTTTGGTAAAAGTTTTTTCATGGAAGTTTGTGCTTATAAACTTACTGAATTAAACTGTGGGAAAAATAAATTGTATAACTGTAACCAAGTTTTAGTTGAAATTCTAAGGATAATAGTCTTAAATTTGCAATGGAAAGATTATGTAAGATTAGCAAGAAGTGTTTAATACTTAAGTAAGTTTAGTTAATTTAAGATCAATGACCTTAAGATTTTGGTTCCTGTCTGCTTATTTTTCTATTTTATTATTCTTTAAAATGATGTTAAGACTTTTTAAAATGAGGCAATATTAATGTTAGTAAGTGCTTCGTAAGATCACTACTTCAGTGACCTGTCCTTTAGGTCTAAGATTCATTATTTGACGTATCAGCTTCCTTTAAGGAAAGAACTCTTCTCAAATTGTAGTAGTGGATTATAAAAAAATAATACCTGTACTCTCTGCCTCTCTTATTCATGCAATGAGTATTTATTAGATAATGTGTATAATTACTGTATGTTAGATGTTATGGTACCACTGCTGTTGTCATTAAAGTACATACGTGGTGTTTCATTGTCTATTAAGACAGTTGGTCTGTGGCCCTCTTTAAGTTTTATTCTCTGTAAATTGCATTTTTTTTCTTTTTTCTTTTTTTTTCAGAATAATGAGAAACAAATGCGACAGCTCTCTGTGATCCCACCTATGATGTTTGATGCAGAACAGAGAAGGGTCAAGTTCATTAATATGAATGGGCTTATGGAGGACCCTATGAAGGTTTATAAAGATAGGCAGTTCATGAATGTTTGGACTGACCATGAGAAGGAGATCTTTAAGGACAAGTAATTTAAATTTTAAATTACTCTCTAATAGAAGCTTACATAAGTTAGTGAAAAGTATTGGCATTTACTTGTAAATTGAACTGTTTCCCCCAAAACTTGACCCCATTTTGGCATTTGAGTGGGTACTGTGGAAGTCAGAAAGGACAGATTTGATATGACCTTCCTGTAAGTTTATGGGTGGGAATGCAGGTACCAGGTAAGAACAGGGTTGTGGAGTCATTTTAAGAGTGGTACCCAAACCTGGGCGGTGTCCGATTCACCCGGGGGTGCATTTTAAAGTTACAGATTTCTGTGCTCTACTGTATTCCAATCCAGTCAGTTCCTGGCGGACGGTGCCCAGGAATCTGTGCCCTTTAAGAGGACATTAGCATTTAGGAGTCGCTAGAAATTAGTCTGCATTATATTTCTATTCCCAAGGGCTTTCCCCCCTCTTTTTAAGTTGTTAAAATGTTTGTGTGTTTTTTTTCTTTTACTCAGGTTTATCCAGCATCCAAAAAACTTTGGACTGATTGCATCTTACTTGGAAAGGAAGGTAAGAAATGGTTTGCATTGAGAATGTCTGTAGGTTTGTGATGGTTGCTGCTTTGAAGCTTTTGTGCCTAGTGCACAGAAGTAGTTAAATAGAATTTTTGCAAAGGGCTTGATACAGAAAAGATTCTCATGTGAATAGTATAGTGATATTTACAATTATATGATGACCAATTCTAAGCACAGAGCACAGACTAATTTTCATGGTTAATCAAAAATGACCTGATATTATATTTCCCTAAAAACACATAGGTTACAATGTTTTTTGAACCTCATTAAACTTCTAATTAAAATTTCAGAGTTCTGATTTTCCCTGAAATTTTTTCACAGTGGATTGGATGTTGGGTATGTGAGCAAAGTGAGACATTTTGAATATTTACGTATATAGAGGAAGAAAGAGACTTTAGCTACTCAGAAAGAAGAAAGTGCTTGAATGTTTCTGATAGTTCCTGGTATCTTTTACATAATTTGTATTAAGACAGCTGTAATTGTCCATCAAGATAGTAGACACTATATATATGTATTTTTACAGCCTAGATATGCCTTAAAAAGCTAGCCATTTGTGGTTTTCCTCATTTTATACTTTGAGAACACTAGAGATTTTCCTTGAAAGTGTTACTTGATATTTTTAAAAAATTTTATTTCATTGGATCCTCAAAAATAATTTTTTTTTTGTAGAGTGTTCCTGATTGTGTTTTATATTACTACTTAACCAAGAAAAATGAGAATTATAAAGCCCTAGTAAGAAGGAACTATGGAAAACGCAGAGGAAGAAACCAGGTATGTTTCATTATTGTATTAAACAATTTCAGGGTTGGTGGAAATATGAAGATGAAAAATTTTGTAACAGGAACCTTGTATGTAATAAAGTGTACTTTAGGAATTGACGTTTCTATTAAATTAATTAGAATGTTATGAGCATGTTTTGATTATTTTGAATATATATTTAATGTGTTATATTTTCTACTTTGAATGCATTTTAAGTTTCTAGTATAACAAAATTAATGAGAAGTTTTATATTTTCATGCTGTCGAAATTGTGCATGTCAGAGTTAACAATAATAATGTAATTAAATATGAGAACCGTGACACCCTATTTATATACCACCTTTACCAGTCCTTTTGTCTGTGGAGGGGACAGGTAGAGTAAGGGAGAGAAGAGAAGTACAGCATGGTGACCAGAGTACAGGGTTGTTTACTGAAATACCTGGGACCTGATTGTGTTTCAGGTTAACTTTTATTTCTGGGGTTAAAGCACTTGACCTCAAAAGACTGTTTTTAATGCAGTGCAGTATGTGTTTTCACAGTCGCAGTTCAGTACTTTAGAAACTCTTTTCCTTCAAGTAGCTGATCAGCCACCGTCACAGCTCCCATCTGTTCTTCCTGTGCGCCCCACACCCTGAGACCGCTTGCAGGACGCGTGGCACGTGTGGGCGTGGACAGCTGCTGCCATCTTCAAGCATTCCTAACGCTCTTCTGGTTCCCTCACACAGTCCCCCGCCTTCCCTTCCCTGGTCACCCGGGTCGCCAGATACAGGTTCTCTCATGATGTGTGGTCATTGTTCCTCCAAAACAATGCCACCTGACAAGATGTGATGGCACACTCATCAGAAGCAGTATTTCTTGGTCAAAAAAAGTATAGAGTGTTTCATGAGTCACCTGTGTAAAACGCTGCTAGAGGTCAAGTGAGCTGCGGTGGGTGGGTGAGGGGCCAGGACTAAGACCGTAGTGAGCGAGGGGCACGGGGTGCGGGGCGACACGCTGCAGAGCACAGGCGTCCCCTTGTTTGTAGGGTTCGCTTCGAGAGGGTGCCGAGGAACGGTGGCGGGGCTGCTGGGAATCGGAAGGGAGGGAGGGGCCTGCTGGTGCAGCAGCCAGTGTTGCAGAGACAGAGCAGTGGCTGCAGAGCTCCAGGAAGGGCTAACCAACTGACTGAATGGCAGGTTGGACGTCGGTGGTGATGTGGGAAACTCTGTGGCGCCAGAGGAGCCAGGGCATCTCCCCACTTCCCACAGACAGAGTGGAGTCAGGGTCCACTAGCCAGAGATGGTAGAGCCCACCAGCATCTTAAACAAGTTTCAACTACTAATTTTTTTTTTTTAATTGATTCTTCCAATCCAAGAACATGCTATATCTCTCCATCTGTTGGTATCATCTTTAATTTCTTTTATCAGTGTCTTACAGTTTTCTGCATACAGGTCTTTTGTCTCCTTAGGTAGGTTTATCCCTAGGTATTTTATTCTTTTTGTTGCAGTGGTAAATGGGAGTGTTTCCTTAATTCCTCTTTCAGATTTTTCATCATTAGTGTATAGGAATGCAAGAGATTTCTGTGCATTAATTCTGTATCCTGCAACTTTACCAAATTCATTGATTAGCTCTAGTAGTTTTCTGGTGGCATCTTTAGGATTCTCTATGTATAGTATCATGTCACCTGCAAACAGTGACAGTTTTACTTCTTCTTTTCCAATTTGTATTCCTTTTATTTCTTTTTCTTCTCTGATTACCATGGCTAGGACTTCCAAAACTATGTTGAATGATAGTGGTGAGAGTGGACATCCTTGTCTTGTTCCTGATCTTAGAGGAAATGCTTTCAGTTTTTCACCATTGAGAATGATGTTTGCTGTAGGTTTGTCGTATATGGCCTTTATTATGTTGAGGTAGGTTCCCTCTATGCCCACTTTCTGGAGAGTTTTTACCATAAATGGGTGTTGAATTTTGTCAAAAGCTTTTTCTGCATCTATTGAGATGATCATATGGTTTTTATTCTTCAATTTGTTAATATGGTATATCACATTGATTGATTTGTGTATATTGAAGAATCCTTGCATCCCTGGGATAAATCCCACTTGATCATGGTGTATGATCCTTTTAATGTGTTGTTGGATTCTGTTTGCTAGTATTTTGTTGAGGATTTTTGCATCTGTATTCATCAGTGATATTGGTCTGTAATTTTCTGTTTTTGTAGTGTCTTTGTCTGGTTTTGGTATCAGGGTGATGGTGGCCTCATAGAATGAGTTTGGGAGTGTTCCTTCCTCTGTAATTTTTTGGAAGAGTTTGAGAAGGATGGGTGTTAGCTCTTCTCTAAATGTTTGTTAGAATTCACCTGTGAAGCCATCTGGTCCTGGACTTTTGTTTGTTGGAAGATTTTTAATCACAGTTTCAATTTCCTTACTTGTGATTGGTCTGTTCATATTTTCTATTTCTTCCTGGTTCAGTCTTGGAAGGTTATATCTTTCTAAGAATTTGTCCATTTCTTCCAGGATGTCCATTTTATTGGCATAGAGTTGCTTGTAGTAGTCTCTTAGGATGCTTTGTGTTTCTGCGGTGTCTGTTGTAACTTCTCCTTTTTCATTTCTAACTTTATTGATTTGAGTCCTCTCCCTCTTTTTCTTGATGAATCTGGCTAATGGTTTATCAATTTTGTTTATCTTCTCAAAGAACCAGCTTTTAGTTTTATTGATCTTTGCTGTTGTTTTCTTTGTTTCTATTTCATTTATTTCTGCTCTCATCTTTATGATTTCTTTCCTTTTCCTAACTTTGGGTTTTGTTTGTTCTTTCTCTAGTTCTTTTAGGTGTAAGGTTAGATTGTTTATTTGAGATTTTTCTTGTTTCTTGAGGTAGGCTTGTATTGCTATAAACTTCCCTCTTAGAACTGCTTTTGCTGCCTCCCATAGGTTTTGGATCGTCGTGTTTTCATTGTCATTTGTCTCTAGGTATTTTTTGATTTCCTCTTTGATTTCTTCAGTGATCTCTTGGTTATTTAGTAACGTATTGTTTAGCCTCCATGTATTTGTGTTTTTTACGTTTTTTTCCCTGTAATTGATTTCTAATCTCATAGTGTTGTGGTCAGAAAAGATGCTTGATATGATTTCAGTTTTCTTAAATTTACTGAGGCTTGATTTGTGAGCCAAGATGTGATCTATCCTGGAGAATGTTCCGTGCGCACTTGAGAAGAAAGTGTAATCTGCTGTCTTTGGATGGAATGTCCTATAAATATCAATTAAATCTGTCTGGTCTATTGTGTCATTTAAAGCTTGTGTTTCCTTTTCTGTCTGGATGATCTGTCCATTGGTGTAAGTGAGGTGTTAAAGTCCCCCACTATTATAGTGTTACTGTCAATTTCCTCTTTTATATCTGTTAGCAGTTGCCTTATGTATTGAGGTGCTCCTATGTTGGGTGCATATATATTTATAATTGTTATATCTCCTCTTGGATTGATCCCTTGATCATTATGTAGTGTCCTTCCTTGTCTCTTGTAACATTCTTTATTTTAAAGTCTATTTTATCTGATATGAGTATTGCTACTCCAGCTTTCTTTTATGGAATATCTTTTTCTGTCCCCTCACTGTCAGTCTGAATGTGTCCCTAGATCTGAAGTGAGTCTCTTGTAGACAGCATATATATGGGTCTTGTTTTTGTATGCATTCAGCAAGACTGTATCTTTTGTTTGGAGCATTTAATACATTCACGTTTAAGGTAGTTATCGATATGTATGTTTCTATTACCATTTTATTAATTGTTATGAGCTGTTTTTGTAGGTCCTTTTCTTCTCTTGTGTTTCCCACTTAGAGAAGTTCCTTTAGCATTTGTTGTAGAGCTGGTTTGGTGGTACTGAATTCTCTTAGCTTTTGCTTGTCTGTAAAACTTTTGATTTCTCCGTCGAATCTGGACGAGATCCTTGCTGGGTAGAGTAATCTTGGTTATAGGTTCTTCCCTTTCATCATTTTAAATATATCGTGCCACCCCCTTCTGGTTTGTAGAGTTTCTGCTGAGAAATCAGCTGTTAACTTTATGGGAGTTCCCTTGTATGTTATTTGTCGTTCTTCCCTTGTTGCTTTCAATAATTTTTCTTTGTCTTTAATTTTAGTCAGTTTGATTACTATGTGTCTCGGCGTGTTTCTCCTTGGATTTATTCTGTATGGGACTCTCTGCGCTTCCTGTACTTGGGTGGCTATTTCCTTTCCCATGTTAGAGAAGTTTTCGACTATAATCTCTTCAAATATTTTCTCGGGTCCTTTCCCTCTCTCTTCTCCTTCTGGGACCCTTATAATGTGAATGTTGTTGCGTTTAATGTCGTCCCAAAGGTCTCTTAGGCTGTCTTCATTTCTTTTCATTCTTTTTTCTTTATTCTGTTCCACGGCAGTGAATTCCACCATTCTGTCTTCCAGGTCACTTATCCGTTCTTCTGCCTCAGTCATTCTGCTATTGATTCCTTCTAGTGTAGTTTTCATTTCAGTTATTGTATTGTTCATGTCTGTTTGTTTGTTCTTTAATTCTTCTAGGTGTTTGTTCTTTAATTCTTCTAGGTCTTTGTTAAACATTTCTTCCATCTTCTCGATCTTTGCCTCCATTCTTTTTCTGAGGTCCTGAATCATCTTCACTATCATTATTCTGAATTCTTTTTGTGGAAGGTTGCCTATCCCCACTTCATTTAGTTGTTTTTCTGGGGTTTTATCTTGTTCCTTCATCTGGTACATAGCCCTCTGCCTTTTCATCTTGTCTGTCTTTCTGTGAATGTGGTTTTTGTTCCACAGGCTGCAGGATTGTAGTTTTTCTTGCTTCTGCTGTCTGTCCTCTCAGCTACTAATTTTTAACAATAGCTTTATTCCTAATTACAAACTAGTATTTATAACATTTATTTTTAGAAATTATATGTATTACTGTTTAATTTTTTCAATTCCAGGTAAAGTCAGGGGATAATTTGATTTATATTATACCTCACCTTTGGCGGGTTAGCAGTCTGTTGCTTGTGATGACAGAGCAGGAAGTTTTGTGCGACAGGGAGTGTCTCTCTTACTCTGAAACATCGGCTTTCTATCCTAAAGTTATCTGGGACAGCATTTCACTCCTTGCTGGGACGTACATGTCCCTGTGCAGTTCGAGCCATGGTGGTGTTTTCTTCTGCACCACTTGTCCTCTGTGCTAGCACCCTTCCCGCATCTCAGGACGCATGTGCAGAGCCAAGGTGGTCCAAGTGTACCCTCACCTGGACCTGAACCTTGGAATGCTTGCCCCTGGCTAGGCTCAGTTTTCGTTTTGGGTAGGCTTTCTGACAGTCTAGTCCTGCCACCCTGAAGATTTTCCCTCTACTTCTATATTTCTCTGGTTGATTCATTGGGAACTTGGGAGGGGAGGGAGTTAAATGATGGACTTAAACTACTATCTCAGACCAAAAGAATCTTACCTCTGTTTCTTAGCTGCTTATGTCAAAATACATGGACAGTTTTTCAGAGGTAGGTAGTGTTGGGTCATGTTTGCTCTCTCCTGTGGAACCGAATGGTGGGCTCTGATACCAGAAGAGAGGGGAGGCCATTAGACTTTTCAGCAGAAGAGTCACCTCAGGTTTCATTTGTGACAGGAGCCTTCTGGCTGCTCTGTTGAGACTCTCATGTAGGGGAGGCCAGTTAGGGGTTATTTTAGTAATTTCAGTGGCTTGGACCAGGCTCTCGTGGGAGCTGGCGAGAACTGGTCAGGTTCTGGGTATGTTTTTGGAGGTAAGGCCAGTGGGTTTTGCTGATGCAGTGATTGTGGGGATGCAAGGACAGTTAGCAGAGATAGGCTGTCTTAGCTGCTGGAGTTGCCGTTGACTGTGACGGGCATGGTGGAAGGAGGAGCAGATTTGGGGGGATAATAAGCACGTACTAGATTTTAAATACCTGTTAGACTTTGTCCACATGGAGATGTAGAGTGGGCGGTTAGATACAGAAGTCTGCAATTTAGGAAGAAGATCTCTGTCGGAAATAGAGAATTTTCTATATAGAAAAATGTTCAGAAAGACTTCTTTTTTTTGCCATGCCACGTGGCTTGTGGGATCTTAGTTCCCTGACCAAGGATCGAACCCAGGCCCCCAGCAGTGGAGGCTCGGAGTCCTAACCACTGGACTGCCAGGGAATTCCCCCAGAAGACTTTTTTAAAAAAAAGAATCTAGTTACAAGTTAAAAATTTTTAAATGGGTATTTTTACCCTGGCAGGTATAGAGATGTGACTAATTTGAAAATCACTCTACTGCTCTATTATGCAGTCAAGTTTGAATGAGTAGGAATTACCTCAGGTCATCCCGAGCGATTAGAGATTTATTCCGGATTTATTCCTCTGATGTGTGCACTCCATCCTTTCAGGCTTTGATTGCTTCTCCCCTCCCCCAGTCCCAACTGCTTACCTGTAGGAAGTAATTTTTATTCAGCACATGAATATGCAGTGTGCTGTTGGCTGAGAGATTCCACATCTGTGAGGTGTGATTTTTAACATTGCTATTGCCATAGGGGGACCTTGCATATTATTTACATAGAAAATGAGTTTTAATCTTAGAATCATCGGGAAATGAGAGATAATCATACTTTTGTTACAGTTGTGTTCAGAGGTTATTGTTGGCAAAAGTTTTAACTCTTCTCTCAGAAATCCTGTTAGCTACTGCCCAAACCATTGTTACAGTCCAGCATATTGGCGTCCCATGACGAGAATGCGTGTGGTTCTTTATCAATTTTAGTTGAAGCAGTGAATGCTTATCAAAAATTATAAACCAAAAGCCCCTCTTCGGCTTTACTGTTTGGGATCTAGAATTGTAAATACCATGCCAAGTAGTAACTTGATTCTGTGTGCAACATTTTTGTTAGAAGTGAGAATTCATCTCACTTTCCAGCATAAACTCCCATGTAATAAGTCTGTCACTGTGCAGATGGGATTCCTGTGGCACCTGCTCGTGACCTGCAGTAAAGCAAGTCATTGTTTAGAAACCACATTTTTCATTTACAGATCTTCGAGGGCTCTTACAAGAATTTGTACTCTCCCTTCATGCCGACAACATCTTCCCCTTTAACTGTGCCAGCGTGTTTTTATTCCCCAGAGGTGTTCAGAAAGCATATACTTATGTAAATGTAGTAATTGTTGAAGTTGGAGGAGTTTTTGACTAAACCATTAGCTATACACTAGTTAGAAAGGGTGATTTAGACAATTAAAGAATTGGGTATAATGGAAGGAGCTTTAGATCCCCAAATGCTCTGCTTCTTTGTGTCTGTGACACTCTAGATGTGTCCCTTGGTGACATCTGTGAGCACTGGTTCTTACCTTGCAGGGTTTATAGGAGACTAGTTGTGTGTGCAGTACCCAGAGTGTAGGGACCGCCCAGTAAGTAAAGGGCAGCAGCTACCGCTTTTGTTGCCTTCAACCAAACGTGCTTCTTGGTGATCGACAGCTTTCACTCTTCAGGAAAGTAGTCTCCAATTCAATTGCTTTAAAGGCATTAGTTATAGATTGGCATAAGATATTTTCTGTTTACTGCCTGAAGTACTTTAAAAAAACCTCAGTGGCTGAAGTACTTCATTTTTTCTGTTTCTTGTACATTGTTATTTAACTAGCTCCTTGTTCTTAAGTTTGGTCATTTCACTTCTTGGCAACTTCATTGTCTGCTGAGTGGGAATTCCTTTATTTATTTGTTTTCTAAAGACCTGAGCATTTTAACAAATATATATGAGTGTTAGACACCCAGTCAGACGTAGTAGTAATAAATCTCAGCATAAGCTAGCATTTGATCTTTTCTTTTTTCTTTTTTTTTTAAATATATTTCTTTTTAAAATTTATTTATTTATTTATTTTTGGCTGCGTTGGGTCTTTGTTGCTGCATGTGGGCTTTCCCTAGTTGTGGTGAGCAGGGGCTACTCTTCGTTGCGGTGTGTGGGCTTCTCATTGCGGTGGCTTCTCTTGTTGTGGAGCATGGGCTCTAGGCGCGTGGGCTTTAGTAGTTGTGATGCATGGGCTCAGTAGTTGTGGCTCGCGGGCTCTAGAGCGCAGGCTCAGTAGTTGTGGCACACGGGCTTAGTTGCTCCGCAGCATGTGGGATCTTCCCGGACCAGGGCTTGAACCTGTGTCCCCTGCGTTGGCAGGCGGATTCTTAACCACTGTGCCACCAGGGAAGCCCTAGCATTTGATCTTGCTATAGAGGACCCTGCTGAAATTGACCCTATTCTTCATTTATCTTCATGAAATACATGTAACTTTCACTTTTTTTCATTGGAATTTTTATTTTGTTTTATAATGTGCTCTGCCATTCAGAGTGAATAGCTTATTGTTTGGCAGGAATGTTTCATGTTGGGAGAACCTCCCTAACAGAATGAGACTTTTTTTTAATTGACTGTCAAGCGTTGGGCTTAAGGAGGGAGGAACCCGGACAAGAAGCTCATGGGAGCGCCTGTGTCTCTAGGGTCCTTTGAAGAGTCTCCTTTTGAAACCATGGACTTCCGCTCCAGCCAGCCCGCTGGAAAGGGTTGAGGTGTGTGGCCTGTAACCTCCGTCCTAGACCATGGGGGCTGGCACTTTTCTTTACAGATCTGCCTGAAACAGAAGCAGTACCAGCCACTTCTTGTGAAAACCAGAGTTTGTTCCTTCCTTTCTTAGTGTCCGTGGCCATCCTTGCTGCGGGTGTTGATGCTTGTCTCCCGGGTTAAGTGCTGTCCGCAGTCTCGGGCCTCCGTCACATCCCTCTGCACTTGCTGCTGCTCAGTGTGGGGCTCTGCTCTGGAGGTGCACACGCTCCTGCAGACTGTGTGGCAGCCCCATCAGTTTCTTTGGCTCATTTGCACACACTCTGTAGGACTGGGGGCTGCGCTTCTGGAGGGATCCTGCCCTCTTCTGCCCTTTGACTGGTCGAAACAGGTGCTGCCCTTGCTCTCAGCCACCAGCACTGCAGGAGGGGGCCAGTCAGCTGTGGGACGGTTTCAGGCAGCAGGGCACATGGGGGATTGCTTGCTTACTTCAAAACCCGGGTCAGCATTAGAAGCAGAAGAGTATTCGGGGAATACAGTTATATGTGTTGTTCAAGTCTAAGGGACAGTAGACCTCTTTCCTTATCTTCAGCTGAGTTGACACCTCCCCATCACTTCTTAGGGCTATAAACCGTTTTCTGGGTTACGCAGCCCACTTGCTAGGCAGGGGGCAGAGTTTGTTGTTGGTATGTCATTTTGTTGGTTCAGAATGACAGATGAATGCTACGTTTGTGGGGGGCAGGGTGAGGTTATTAGCATTTCAGACAGATCTTGGGATCACTGTGATGTGCTAGGAAGTTGGATGAATAAAACATTCCCAGCTGGAAAGTATCTATTAAAATCTTCCTGATTTCTTAGTTTTCTCTAGCAATAATACATACTCAGGAGAAAAGGAAACTGGCAGTTAGCCAGGGTGAGAACCTGGGAAGGTCAGGTAAGGTAAGTGAGGGAATCATGGTATGGAAACGATTTAGCTGGGGTCAGAGTGGAAGAGTGGATGCCGTTCTTGGTGGGCTGTGAAAATTTCCTAGCGTCAAGGGATTGTAGATGGTGATGAGGACAAAAAGCAGGACTGGACCGGCGACAGTGGAGATGTGGGCTGAGAGGGATGTGAGTGGCGGTGGTTGCAGGTCACACTGTCGGATTATAGGGTCGGGGCGGGGCAGTGCCCACTGAGGATGGCGGTGGTGACTCCCTGTGGGAGACTGAATGGCAGTGACCTGAAAGTATTTCACACGTAGGATATCGTGTTGATAGAAAAGGCATTGACAGGCATCTTGAAATCTGAAGAATAGCGACATGGCATAATGAGCCATGTGATAAAATCATCTCTGTGCTCCTGGGAGTCTTTGAGAGTCAATCTGTAACACCAAAAGAGGAAAAAAGGTGTCATAGGTAGATTTTCTGAAACTTGTAAAAGGAGGTTTTTAAATACCGCAGTTGAGCAGTGTTCTGGAAGTGGCAGTCGGGAGCAGGAAGGGTTTAGATTCTTCCTTCTTCCTCCGTGTGTAGAAGGAGGCCTCTCCAGAAGGGGTCCCCCTTCTGGAGAGGACCCCTTCTGGAGAGGCCAGCTGTCTTAAGGAAGAAGCTAGATTGTAGTTCTGGGGAGGTGGTAAAAGACTGTGAGATGCTATCGAAAGTTGAGGAAGATTTTACTCTATTCTGAGCAAAGGCATGAAAATGCTGGGTGTGCTGAGGGCAGCCCGGGCGCAGACCGTGTGGGCAAAGGTACACCTGGGCTGGTCGGCCGCATGCTGCGGGGGAGCTGGAGTACGGTCCTATTCGGTTAGGCTGTTTGATTTCGTAATTAAAACACCACAATTTCATTTCACTTTTCTCAGGTTTAGCAAATGAGACATCAGAGTTAAAAGGGTCCATAATCTTATTCTCTTCCAGTCTTTGTTTATATACATATTTACGATTACAGAGTTGTAATTACAGTTTAGGCATTTGAGTGTTTTACTTTTTAGTTTATTATATCCATAATATTTTCGTGAATCGCTTCAGTCTTGATAATGGCCATGGCTGTCTACTCTTCCAGTAAATGAATGTTTCCCCAAAAGAGTAAAAGCATAAAGAGGTTTCTTGTAGTATTATCCATAATGATGAAAAATTTGGGAACATATTAAGGATCTAATACCGGGAGGATGGTTTGACAAATTACCGAATTTCAAGTAGAATTGAAATGTGTAAGTGACAGATTAGATGTGGGAATTACAAAAAGAGAGTACCAACCTCAGCTTTCTAAGTGGAATCTTAACATTGTCACCTGTCTGATGGATCCAGACACTATGAACATTTGTGTGTGTGACCTTTTAAGCAATACATATAGACTACATTAAAGAGCATTAGACTCATTTTTAATACATGACCCCTAGTTACATTGTAGATGGTGAATAAGTTAATCATAAATTTGTTGCATAGATATGTATTATTCATCATTATGATTTGAGGAGCTGTTTGTTTTACTTTCCAATTTTACAAATGATGGTTCATTCTAGCAGCAAATTGCCCGACCCTCACAAGAAGAAAAAGTAGAAGAAAAAGAAGAAGATAAAGCAGAAAAAACAGAAAAAAAAGAGGAGGAAAAGAAAGATGAAGAAGAAAAAGATGAAAAGGAGGACTCTAAGTGAGTTAAACAGTTAAATGTTGTAGTTATTTTTAAATAATGAGATTGAATCTATTGAAGGTATAAAATTTTAGATAAAAGAATCAATGGGATGTGTGCTTTGATCACCTAATAGTTATTTGACATAATTAAGGAGTGGAATATTCCAGTAAGTATAACTTTTGGCTTGATGGACTTATTTGCCAGACATGACATACTCTGTTTCAGAAGGGATGAGCTACAATAATATACGCCATCACTGAGATACACTGAGTATAATTTAATCTTTGATTTGGAAGAACCTCAGGATCTTGTGTTTTGAACCTCAGGTAGTGTACATTAGTGTAAAAATGCCGCTAAATGGTTTTCATTTATATAACACCTTCTCTTCCAGCTTTATGGATTTTATTTTTCATATAAAATAGACTTCCTGTTTTGTTTTTTTAATTTATTTTTGGCTGCACTGGGTCTTCGTTGCTGCGCGTGGACTTTCTCTAGTTGCGGCGAGCGGGGGCTACTCTTCGTTTTCGGTGTGCGGGCTTCTCATTGCGGTGGCTTCTCTTATTGCGCAGCATGGGCTCTAGGCGCGTGGGCTTCAGTAGTTGTGGCACGTGGGCTCAGAAGTTTTGGCTCGCGGGCTCTAGAGCACAGGCTTAGTAGTTGTGGAGCATGGGCTTACTTGCTCCGCGGCATGTGGGATCTTCCCGGAGCAGGGCTCAAACCCGTGTCCCCTGCATTGGCAGGTGGATTCTTAACCACTGTGCCACCAGGGAAGTCCAGATTTCCTGGTGTGTTTGTGGTTGCTGTTGCTGTTTTCCTGGTTATAAAAATAATTCTTATTCTTTACAGCAAATCAGGAAGAGAGAGCAAAATATAAAGAAAATTAACCTGTGATTCTGCCACTCAGAGGCAGCTATCGTTGACATCTTTGTGTACATGTTTTGGCAGGGTTGGGTGCGGGGAGGCCCTTAGCAGCTGTTTTGTTTTTCCTCCAAGGATCAGCTTTATTGAGGCATAATTTTACATAGACTAAATTTCACCAGTTTTTAAGCATATACGTTGATATATTTTGACAGTTGTATGCACTGGTGTACCTGTTGCCGCACTTGTGACTCAGAACATTTCCATCACCCCAGGAAAGTTCCCCTGTGCTCCTTTGCAGTAGTTTCCCTCCCCCCATTCCCAGCCCCTGGTAACTACTAATTTGTTTTGCCTTTCCTGTAATTTCATATAAATGGAATCGTACAGTACGTAATCTCCTGTTGTGTGGCTGCTTTTACTTAATAAGTGTGAGTTCCATACAGGTTGTTGCTTGTGTTAGTAGTTTGTTTCTTTTTAATATTTATTGTTATTTCTATAATCCTCTTGGAAATACTGAAGGTTTATCTAATTTTGAGGCAGCTAAAGCAGCCTAAATCACTTGCCATGTTTTTTAAAGAGTTGGATACTCATGCCATTCTAATTTTGTGCTTTAGGAAGATGATATCTATAAAATTTTTTTTTTTTTTTTTTTTTTTTTTTTAGTTATTCAGGTAAAATGTTTATCCTCCCACGTGGTCAGTGGTTCTGCTCATATGTTACTGCCATATCTTGTTTTGACTTTGTTCTTAAAATCCCTAGTTTATTAACAAGCGCTCATTTATTACTGCTGTGAGCTAGGTCTTATGGAGGATGCAGAAATACGTAAGATATGTACTCTTCCCAGGTAGTTTATGATCTAGTAGGAAAAATTAGGCAAGATACAAGTACTCTTTAAGAAAAAGAAAAAAGCCTGGAAGGAAAGAGCAGAGTCAATAAAGTATGCTGGGAGATTGAGAAGAGGTTGAGGTTTCCTTCTGCCTGGATAGTTTGGAGGACTTCTTGCAGGAGCTAGTGGTCAGTGTGGGTAGAACAGAGGGAGTAGTGTGAATGCACAGGCCTCTTTGGGAAATGGCAGATAGTGGTTTCATTAGATTGGAACGTAGGACGCCTCAAGAAGAAAAGCGGAAGGAGGTTCAGGTTCAGTTAGGTAAAGCCTTAATGAAAGCTAAAGCGTAGCCTCCACTCAGGAGGCTGCATGGCTGTGTTTGGGAATAGGTAGGATTAGAATGGAGGAAATGGATTATTGCCAAAGCTGTTGTGCTAGAATATGGGTCCATGAGCAGTAGAGAATGGATGGGGATGCAGGCGTCAGGAAGGCTGTTGTAAGAGACTGCGACTGGGCTACTGAGGCACTGCACACGCGCAGAGGGAGCAGAGACAGAGGTGGTGGGATTGGTGGGAGAAACATCAGTGAGGGGAAAGGACCAAAACGAGGCACTAGTTCCCATACAGGTAACGAACACGGGGAAGAGCTGAAGGTGAAGTCAGAGCTGTAAACTGAGTGGTCGTGAGCGTGCTGGTGCTGTTAACAGCTGCTGGTCAGGGGACCAGGGAGCAGGAAGCAGGGCGGGGAGGGTGAGCGTGTTTTGGGGCGGGTTGAGTTTGTATTGATGGGAAGCCCAAGCGGTTATTCCAAGTAACTGGGAGGTTGGGAAGTTTTATTCAATTTCTATTTAAAGAATTTTTAAGGCTGTAAGCTTTTTGGTGTATGTATACTTATAAATCACACAAATTGTTCTTTTGCTGTTGTTTCTAGAGAAAACACCAAGGAAAAGGATAAGACAGAAAGTACGGCAGAAGAAACTGAGGAGAGAGAGCAGGCCACGCCCCGGGGCCGAAAGACCGCCAACAGTCAGGGCCGCCGAAAGGGCCGGGTCACCAGGTCCATGACCAGTGAGGCCGCGGCTGCCAGCGCTGCGGCTGCTGCAGCCACCGAGGAGCCACCCCCACCTCTGCCACCGCCGCCAGAACCCAGTGAGTGGACGAGATTGGAGCGAACGGGCCAGAATTTTGTTTGGGATTCTGTTTCAGTGCTGGGATGAGGCAGGAGGGACCTCTGATATTGATGGCCTAGAAATGCTGATCTGAAACTCTGGCCTTTACATTTTTTTTAAAAAATAAATTTATGTATTTTATTTAGTTTTGGCTGCGTTGGGTCTTCGTTGCTGCACGCGGGCTTTCTCTAGTTGCGGCGAGCGGGGGCTACTCTTCGTTGCGGTGCGCGGACTTCTCATTGCGGTGGCTTCTCTCGTTGCGGAGCACGGGCTCTAGGCTCACGGGCTTCAGTAGTTGTGCCACGTGGGCTTCAGTAGTTGTGCCTCGTGGGCTCTAGAGCGCAGGCTCAGTAGTTGTGGCGCATGGGCTTAGTTGCTCTGCGGCATGTGGGATCTTCCCAGACCAGGGCTTGAACCCGTGTCCCCTGCATTGGCAGGCGGATTCTCAACCACTGCACCACCAGGGAAGCCCTAAATTTGTTAGACTTTAATATCAAAGTCTTTCAAAAAAGAACGTGAGCCCCAACCTTACTACCTAATACAGCTGTTTTTCTTTTTCCTTAGTTGTAATCCTAGAGTGCGTGCCACCTTGTTTCCTGATATTCTAACTGGGCACATGTCATGAATGTTTTCTACTTTCTAAGTGATCTTCATTTTCACTTTCAGTGGCTCTGAGATGTTGGCCATCTCCTCCCGCCTTTATTTATTTTTTATTTTTTTTTATTTTTGGCTGTGCTGGGTCTTCGGTTCGTGCGAGGGCTTTCTCTAGTTGCGGCAAGTGGGGGCCACTCTTCATCGCGGTGCGGGGACCGCTCTTCATCGCGGTGCGCGGGCCTTTCACTATCGCGGCCCCTCCCATTGCGGGGCACAGGCTCCAGACGCGCAGGCTCAGTAGTTGTGGCTCACGGGCCCAGCTGCTCCGTGGCATGTGGGATCTTCCCAGACCAGGGCTCGAACCCGTGTTCCCTGCATTAGCAGGCAGATTCTCAACCACTGCGCCACCAGGGAAGCCCTCCTCCCGCCTTTAAAACTAATATGGATAGCACTTTAATGAAAAAAAAAATCTTTATTCACATAGCATTTTCTTTCTGTTAAATTAGTTTTCATGGAAATAAATTCTTAGACAAGGGAATACTGGGTCTAAGAGTACAGGCATTTTTCTCCTTCTTATTAAGGACTGTCTTCAGTAGTTTATAAAGGGATCATATTAATGATGAGTACCATCATTGGTGGTTCAGTGGTACCAAGTTTATCATAACGTGAAGTCTGAAAGAAATCGCAAGTTTTTTTGTTTTTGTTTTTTTTTAATTAATTTATTTATTTTTGGCTGTGTTGGGTCTTCGTTTCTGTGCGAGGGCTTTCTCTAGTTGCGGCAAGCAGGGGCCACTCTTCATCGCAGTGCGCGGGCCTTTCACCGTCACGGCCTCTCTTGTTGCGGGGCACAGGCTCCAGGCGCGCAGGCTCAGTAGTTGTGGCGCACGGGCCCAGTTGCTCCGCGGCATGTGGGATCTTCCCAGACCAGGGCTCGAACCTGTGTCCCCTGCATTGGCAGGCAGACTCTCAACCACTGCGCCACCAGGGAAGCCCAAATCGCAAGTTTTGGAAATAACAGGAATGAAGTGAAGGAAACAATTGGACAAGCAGATGGGGGCAGATCATGGTGGGCTTTGTTTGAACTATATACTGCTTTGCTTACAAAGTAGGGAGCTTACAGAGGTTTTTAAACAGAGGAGTGTTGTGATTAGATTGGTGTCTTAGAAAGATAACTCTGGTGACAGTGTGGAGGAGGTGTGTTTGGGGTAAGGGCTGGAGGCTGAGGGACCGGCTAGAAGGGCATCATTATGCATTCAGTGGTCCAGGCAGCGAGGGGGTGTATTCAGGAGACTAGAATTGACATACATCATTGCATGTGAGGGGTAGATGGATGGAAAGATTTAAAAATTAGTCTAAGGCTTCAAAAATTAGTCTGAAGATCCTGATAATAACTGGAGTGACTGGGTGGATGGTAGTAATGTTAATTGAGAAGGAGAATATAGCAGGAGCTCATTTTAGGCCTGAGAGTCTCAGTTTTCTAAAGTAAAGGAGAAAGTGTTCAGTTTGTGATCCATCTGTTTGCTAGATTTCAGGCACTGAGATTGAACATAGGGACTTCCAGGAGTTCGGGGGAGATGGGGGTTCAGAGAACAGGAGAGGACTGTGCCTGCCTGGGCAGGAAGCAGCAGGGCGACTGCTTCTTTTGACACTTCAGGAGAGAAGTGATGGAGCTCTAGGAAGTGGGGAGGCACCGCATTCAAACATGTGGACATGGATGGAATGTTAAAGAACGTTGAGGAAGACCATGGTGCTGAGGAGTGTGGGATTTTCCCCTCTATTACAGTAGAGGAGAGGCTGATACCATCCTATTTCCATAGTTTCTTTCACCTAATGCTTTAAAGTGGCTTTATGTCAGATAAATATTTAGGCTATAGATTATACGGTTGGTGCCATATAATCTGTGAATGAAGGACTTCATTTTTCTCTGGCTTATTGGGTTCTGTCTTTATTTCAGTTTCTACAGAACCTGTAGAGACCTCTCGATGGACAGAAGAAGAAATGGAAGTTGCTAAAAAAGGTAAATGATAGTAGTTCAGGTTCTTCAGGTTTGTTTTTCTTTGTTTGTTTGTTTTTAGGGTTATTGGTAATGAGTGAGATGGAACTAATTTCTTTTTAATTGAAAAAAAAAGTTCGTTCTTCCACAATGGTAAGTAGAAGTTAGAAGTACACTTAAGAGTTCTTTTCGATGGTGTGGTTCCCTGTAAGGTGCCCCAGTGTGCCTTGTTTTAGAGGCCCACTTTTGAGGAATTTTTCTCTCTCATTTTGTTTTGAATGTCTTATTAGAGAGCAAGTAAGCTACTTTCAGTTTTCCAGAATAGTTGTGATTAAATGCTATTAAAGTTTTGGAAGGTATTTGATATAAAAAGTCTCTTATTTAAAAGTTGCATTTAATAGAATGGTAAATACTTTCTCAGTTTGCATTTAGTAGGGCTAAGTTTGATATAAAATAATTCAGAGGAGAGAGCATGGACTTTGTAGCCAGACAGATGAAGGTTTGAATTCTGCTTCTGACACTTTCCTAGCTGTGTGGCCTTCATCTTACTCTGGAACTTTACGGATCTTGTGTTCTTCTGTTGTTTCTTATAAATGTCATATACAGTTTGAGATTGAACTAAAATTTCTAAAAGGATAGGTAATTGAATTGGTTTATAAATAAAAAACTATTTTTTAAGTAAACTAATTTTGAGAAAGATTAGCCAGCTCTTTTGGGGGTTAAGGATTTACCCTGTAGTTCTAAAGAGAAATTATTGCAAATAGCTTGAACTTTTAGTGACACATTTCAGATTTATTTTCTGTTTAGTTGGTAATGAGTAATGCATTTAAGAATCATATAAACCAAGCTTACCAAAAATACAGCAGCTTAGAGCGTTCTGTCTTCAGAATATTTTTGTTTGAAGTTTATTGCCATGGTTAGCACATCTGTGACTGTCATGCTTCCGTGTATTACTGTCATCTGACCATCCCAGCGTCACAGTGGAGTAGGTAGGTGTCAGCTCTGCCACAGCGTGCTTTTGTCAGGTGCACGTCCTAGCACGTGACTGCTCAGGCCCCACTCCTTCCAGCTTTTAGTCATACGTCAGCAGGATCTGGAGGTGATCTTCCAGTTATCATTGTGCAGGAAGCTACTGGTGTTAACCTTGAAAAATTGATGTTTTCCCATGAATTAATGAATTTGTACTAGAAATTCCTGCTTGGATACACCTATGTCTAAAATATCTCTCTGTATTTATGCATTTATATATCCATACTCGTTGCACATATGTATCTGTGTGCATACGTGCATCATTTGTTGGAAGAAATGTCAGATTGCATAGGTTCCTGTGATGTATCGTATTACAACAGGTCTAAAAGAAAAAAAAACTGGTTAATATTTTTGAGGGCATCCTTGATTGGGAATGGACTGAAGACATGCTGATTATAAATGGAACCTTAAGTATATCTTTACTTTGTGTTAATCACTTACATTTGATTACCTTATTAACTTTGTATTGATATACTGTTTCCAAAGATTTAGAAGTACTGTACCTAATGACTCATTTTACAGTGTTTGGGCTCTTACTGTGTGTCCAGCATTGTCCTAGTACTCTGGGAGATACATAACAAGGATAAGGTTGAGTCCTTCCATTAATGAGCATGTTTTAACTTTGGGTAGAAAAATAGAGCTGTTTAATGAGTTTTGTGTGAATCTCATTTCAGCAAGCATTGAAGTATATCAATAAATAATTGAAAAAACACTTTTAGTGTTAATGATTGTGAATGAAATGGATTAAGTTGATTTTATTATTTTTCTTGTTTGCTTTATCAGGTGACTACTCAGTTAATGTTTGGTCTGTTTTTAAAATACAGGTCTAGTAGAACATGGTCGTAACTGGGCAGCAATTGCCAAAATGGTGGGAACTAAAAGTGAAGCCCAATGTAAAAACTTCTATTTTAACTATAAGAGACGACACAATCTTGACAACCTCTTGCAGCAGCATAAACAGAAAGTGAGTATATCAGGGGTGGTGAGTCTTTTACTTACTGTTTTTTACTTAGTTTTTTTTTTGAGCTTCAAAGATTGGTTTTGAAGGAAACATTTTTGTATCTTGTATTTTTTTTTTTTTTTTAACATCTTTACTGGAGTATAATTGCTTTACAGTGTTGTGTTAGTTTCTGCTGTATAACAAAGTGAATCAGCGTATCTTGTATTTTTATTTGCATTTCCCTGTAAAGGGAAATGCTAGTTTCTTGGCACACGTTGACGATTTGTTTATTTACTGCTAAGGAGTAAAATTTCTGTTAGTACTAATGGCGATTCAGTACTTTTGAGTTTCTGTGGGCTGGATTTGAAAAATATAAGCATTTTGGAGTTTGAATTGAAAACTCTAGTTCTGTTTACCATGTTGATTGAGTTGATTTGGCATATTAAAAAACATTTTCTCAGAGAGAAAGATTCCATGGGGTAAAAACTAAAAACCGGCAAGTTTTGAAAATTATTGAAAGATTATTAGAGATTATTGAGAATTCCTTAACCAAGAAGTTCCAGTGTTCTCAGAGTTCACAGAGCTCTTTGAGGGTTCCATGAAGTCAAAGCTATTTTCATAAAAATATTCAGACGTTTCCTTTTTCCACTGTCTGGACGTTTGCATCCATGGTGTCAAAGCAGCTGTGAGTGAGAGTGCTGGGGCCTTAGCACGAAGGGCACCACCGCGCTCAGCGTCCTCCTCATCTCCAAGCAGTTGCAGCTTTGTTTTGTAAATGGCCATTTCCCTTAAGAATGCCCTTGATGAAGCCACTAAAAATGGACTTTGGTAAATCTTGAGCCTTACAGGCCCTCTGCTCGGTCCCGGTGCAGCGGGTCTCAGGGAAGGCACTCTTGTGTCGTTTGAGTTCCAAGCTGAACTAGTCCCCCCTTTTCCATGGAATGTTATTTTTAATTAAAAGAATGACAGAACAGATATGGTTTTTCAGACCTGAATATTTTGCAGACATCTTCTCAAAAATGAATGGGCCTGTC
Organism: Balaenoptera ricei; assembly: GCF_028023285.1. Taxonomy (NCBI): domain Eukaryota; kingdom Metazoa; phylum Chordata; class Mammalia; order Artiodactyla; family Balaenopteridae; genus Balaenoptera; species Balaenoptera ricei. Next base: position 61,786,147 of record NC_082658.1, read on the forward strand.
TTGAAAGAAAACAGCCATTAGTATTTGTTGCCACTTTTAAATTTCCAGCTTTCAGGCAAAAACTAGAATTTTGGAAAGTGTGTATCTCTCACCGTGAGATTAACATCTTCACAATACTCAGACTTTTCTGATGAGATTAGTGGTAATAATAACTAATGTGATATTTTGATACATAATGAAATGTATCCAAATTTTAAAAAAATCTCTGTAACTCATTTTCCAAGTGACCAACTCATGATGTCACAATGTATGTTGTGTATGGATAAAAGATCCATAAAATGTTCTTTAATACACCAAAGTACAAGATAGGGGAATGCATTTTAATAGAGTACCAAAAATGTATCGATACGTTTCAGATTTCACATTGCAACTAACCTTGAGTAGAGCATTTTATCCTTTTTAAAAAGATTTCAGGAAAACATGACAAAATGTCTAGTACCTTTTAAAACTCAGTGGAAGATTTATAGGTGTTACATTTCCGTTTAAAACGAATACTCTGATTTAATGAAGAAGGGGTCTGGAGGTACAGTAGCTCACTGCGTGTGAAGAGAGGGATGTCGCAGTCATGGTAAATTGCTGTCTCTTCTGCAGCCGTCCAGGACAGCGCCCCACAGAATGGGTGGATGCTGCCAGAGGAGGGCACAGATTGGGCACTGAGAAAACCCATAGAGTAGCTATTAGCTAATGCTCAAAAATAGAGCATTCATGGAACCTTCTGAAGGCTTCTTAGGAAATGTAGCCAGAGGAGTCTTCCCTTGTGTTCTTGCTCAGAACATAAGGATAGATTTTTTTTTGGTCTTCAGAATTTCATCTAGTTCTATTACTCTGATGTCAGAAAATGGATTTTTCTCTTGACTTAATTAATGCTTTAGGTTGGATCCTAAATAGCATATTCATATCTAAACTAAGAATAAGAAGAAATAAGAATAAGAATATTGGTAATTTTTCACAGTTGGTATGGTAGTGGGAATCTGTTACCTATTACCTCTGAGGAATCTCTCCCTGGGAGAGGCTGGCAGCTGATGCCTGGTGATGTGCAGGGTCTGTAGGAGGCACAGAACAGAGGACTGCCAGGGCCGGGACCCTATAGATAGTACAGTAAATGGCTAATGTCTTACATTTTTGTATATAAACACATACTCTTACAGACAAGTGACCCCAGTAGAAGAATGAACAATTTTACGTAAACGTGTAGTTTGCAGGAGGGAAAATCCTATTTAAAAAAAAAAAAAGGAATTTGTTCTCATTAATAGTAAAAGAAATTCAGTAACAACAGCGATGAGTTGTTGCCTATGAAATCACATAATCCTTAACGCTAGTGAGGGAAGGCTATTGCAGCATTATTAGCAACCTCAATGCCTTGAAACAGGAAAATTTGAAATATATATTGATAGAGTGTTGTAATGGAATCATTAATAAAAGTAGTAACCTTGAAGCATTTGTAAAGTAGGTGTGTGTGTAGTTCATGATTATATTGTTAAAAAAAGGTAGGATATATAACTACATAGGGCCATCCTGTTTTGTTTACATGTGTACGTAAACATTTATACACACGTATATGCATGTAAAAGACTGAAAGGAAATGCAGCAATATACTTAGAATCTCTAGCTGCTAGAATTATGAGCAGTTCTTATTTTTCTTAACATAATTTTCTGTCTTCCACATTCCAACACGTTATTTTTATTAGAAAATAAATATATGAAAATAAAAAGCAGGAGTTTTGTGGGGTTTGGCTATTTGTACATGTATAGTGATGAGTAGTTCCAGAAACGGCTCGGATGTAACTTTTGGTCAGTTTGATGAAAGCCATCCGTCCACCTGCACAAAAGGCCCGTTAGTGGGTCCGCGAGGTGCCTGCACTCCAGCCAGAGTGCTTGTCGGACACGCAGCCTGCTGGTCTGGTGTGTGCGCGCCAGTGTTCTGCCTCACCTCAGGTGTGAGAAGGTTTGTTTCTTTCCTTTTAGTTACTTACATCCCAAATAGCAATATTTTTTCCTCCTTTAGGCCTCACGAAAGCCTCGTGAAGAGCGAGATGTGTCTCAGTGTGAAAGTGTAGCTTCCACCGTTTCTGCTCAGGAGGACGAGGACATCGAAGCCTCCAACGAAGAGGAAAATCCCGAGGACAGTGAAGGTATCTCAGATCTTCCATCTGGTTGTGGCTTCTGCTGGCCCAGATGCGTGACGTGTACCTTAGTCATTTGACTATCTAGGAATTGCTTCATTAAGGAAACGTGAACACAATGTATTTATTCGTTCACTCAACACATATTTATTTATGTAGCTCCTAAGACGGCCCAGGTGCTACACCCAGAAGATCTTGAAGATGGTGGTCCTGCCTCAGACACTAAGTGCCGACATCAATAAAATGTCTGTGTGTCTGGATCATTGCCACACGTATTGGTTCAGTCGGTATAATCGGTTACATTTCCCTCTTTATTTTATTCCATTGACCTTGATTTATCTCAGTGTTTACAAAGCTTACACATGTCATATTGATGTTTTCACGTAAAAAGTATTAATGACCCAGAGGCACTGGCAGAAAAAAACATCAGCCCAAATAACTTAATAAAATCCTTTTTGTCACTTGAACAAATTAATGACAACTTCCTGGAAAAGTAAATATTTTCTTGATTTTTTCCCTAATTAAAAAAGGTACCTAATTTATTTCAGTTTACATTACTTTCAAAGTTTCCTTGGATTTCTTTTGTAAACTGCCCTCTTGTGAAGTGGGGATTTTCACAGTGATTTCAGTAGCTCTTTATATATTATATCTTAAACATGTTCATGTTTTTATGTATGCAAATATTCCCTCCATCTCATTTGCTTTTTGTTTTGTTTTATCTTTAAATTACCAGAGTTTAAACTTTGCAGGTAATTAGAGCTATTTACATTTTCCTTTGTAGGCTCTTATATTTTAAGCTTAAGAGGTTCTACACCTTCCAGGAGTTTCAGATTTTGTTTTATTATTTTTTTTTCTACAAGTTGTCATTACTGGGTTTTCAACTTAAAATTTGTCTTGAAATGGGTTTTGGCTTTGAACAGTAAACTTTATTCTGTGAGGTTTTGTGCAAAATGAGGCAGCTGTTACAAAAGTAAAGAGACTGTTGGAGCAGGCGCACCCTGGGGTAGAATGAGGGTCCTGCAGACAGTTGGCGGGGAGGGTGTGTCTGGCACTTCGAATGAGGTCCTCAGAGTTTGTTAATTTTAATAGGTTTGTAGCTGGTAGCCAGTATTCCCTGGGTTATAAATGTACATGAAGCCTGTATTTCGCAGACTGGGCGGCTTAAACAATAGAAATTTATCTTTGGATTAGGGCCCCACTCTTATGACCTCATTTAACCTTAATTACCTCCTTAAGGTCATTATCTCCAAATACAGTCACATTGAGGGTTAGGGCTTTAACATAAATTTTGGGGGCGGGGGGACACAATTCAGTTCATAAGAAGGGCCAAGCCTATTTGTCATATACGTGTTTATTTCAGAACAGAGAAGCCTATCCGTGCACGGGCTAACAGATTCCTAAAAACTGAGCACCAGAAAGTGACTTTTTTCCTTCTGTTTCCCTCCTGTTACTTTGTCTTAGTGTGAAGCTTTTTTCAAATTGTCAGATAAGGTGATTTAAGGTTAAGTGAGGTATTAAAATCACGTTTCCGTCGGCTCTAGTGTGGGGTAGCATGGTCACGTCCTGCCCATTTATACATATGCTTGTGTCGTGACATCTAGAATAGTTTCCTATTAATAGGAAATGAACTTGCCCCTAGAATTGTGGGATCTTTATTTCCTTTGACTTAATTTCATTTGGAAAGTGCCAGAGAAAAGAAAGTACAGTGCGGTGTCCATGAGCTATGCCCCGTCTTACTGCCCAGCTTCCGGAGACCCTGCAGACCTCCTGTTGGTTGTGGGGTCAGGCTCTTGCCGGCGGGAGAGGGGAGGCATCTGCTGAAGGCAGAGCCTCTGTGTCTGGCTTCCTGAGACACGCCTCTAGCCGTGGGAGTGTCTTTTGTGACTAGATGAGTTAAATCAGAAAGACCAAAACCTTACCAGAATTCTGATGTGTTCTTGTTCTCTTGTTCTAAATCTTTCCTTACGGTGTTTTGGCGGGGGAAAGAAAAAAAGGCACTCAACATTTGGCTGGTGCTTGGTGAAGCACTGTGCCTTGGAAATATTCCTACTCCTTTGTGGCTTGGAAGAATAAAATAACTGAAAGAGTGCTTATGTCAGATGATATCATGAAAGTGCTTATGTCAGATGACTAACATGTCCTCCTGTGTTTGGAAGATAAATGACTTGTTCATTTCTCCTTGGGTTTGAGGTTTCCATCACTATATGTATAGAAATGAGGATGACGTCAGGCTTTTTGTTAGCCTTTCAACATTTTGGTAGCATCTTTCACTGATAGTAATTGCTGCTGTATATTGAGACCTTACTACGTGTGAGGTGCTCTTCTGAGCTTTTGTCTTTTGACTTTGTTTTTATTTTTGAGACTTGAAGTCTCATCTGAATCCAGGCTCATACATCTAACTGCCTATTTAACATTTCTACTTGGATACCTAAGAGTTAACATCCAAAGCCAACTTGTGTTTCCCCACCACTACAACCTACTTTCCCTCCAGTCTCTCCCTCGGTCAGTAAATGATGCCAGCTCTCTCTCATACCCCACGTGTGGGCCATCAGTGAGGGTTGTCAACTTGTCTTTAGATGCGTTATTTAGACTCTCGTCACATCCCCCTCCCTCCATTGCTGCCACCCTGCTTCCGAGCCACTGTCATCTCTATTGCAGTGGCCTCTTGATTGGTCTGCTTGCTGCTGTTTGTTCCATTATATTTTTTTCCTCCAAAGAACAGCCAGAGTGAACCTTATAAAATATAAATCAGATCAGTTTTCTCCTGTACTCCAAATCCTCTGATACTTTTCCGCGTCTCATTCAGAATCAAAGCCAGAGACCTGTGGTGATGCGTGAGGACTCCCTGCGGGAACGGACCCTTAGGTTTCTGTGGCCTCTTTGCCAACCCCTTTCTGCCTGCTCACTCTGTTCTTTGTTGTTGGTGTTAACTGAGATAAAATTAACATACAACATTATATTAGTTTCAGGTTAACAACATAATCATTCAATATTTGTACATATCATGAAATGATCACAAAAGTCTAGTTAACATTCATCACTGCATAGTTTTTTCTCATGATGAGCATTTTTAATATCTACTCTTAGCAACTTCCAGGTTTATAACACAGCATAATTAACTGTAGTTAGTATGCTGTATGTCACATCCCCAGGGCTTACTGTTTTATAACTAGGTGCTTGTATCGTTCGCACCTTCATCCACTTTGCCCACCCCTCACTGCCTGCCTCTGACAATCACCAGTCTCTTCTCTGTTTATGCTTTTTTTTTTTTTTAACATTGCACATGTAGGTGAGATCATACAGTATTTGTCCTTCTCTGTCTGACTTATTTCACTTAGCATAATGCCCTCAAGTTCTATCCACGTTGTCAGAAATGGCAAGATACACACACACACACGCGCGCGCGCGCGCACACACACACACATTTTCTTTATCCTTTCATCCATTGATAGACACCTAGGTTCCTTCCATATCTTGGCTATTGTAAATAATGCTGCAATGAATGTTGGGGTGCATGTATCTTTTCCAGTTGCTGTTTGTTTTTCCTTCAGATAAATACCCAGAAATAGAATTGCTGAATCATATGGTAGTTCTATTTTTAATTTTTTGAGGAACCTCTACTGTTTTCCATGGTGGCTGCACCAATTTCCATTTCCACCAACAGTGCATGAGTGTTCCTTTTTCTCCGCGTTCTCACCAACCCCGTTGCTTCTTGTCTTTTTCGCAGTGGCCGCTCTGACAGGTTCGAGGTGACTCCTCCCTCTGTTTTGACCGCACTGTCCTCTCCGCTGCTCCTGGGCAGGCAGCCCCCGCTGGAGGGCGTCTCCACGTGTCACTCTTTCTGCCTGGAACGAGCTTCCCCGCTTCCTTCGGGCCTCTTGAAATGTCACATTAGCTCTCTAATGCCTCCGTACCCACTGGGCCCCAATTTTGTTCTTTAATCACTGCGCTTATTACCACCTGACATGTCATGTGTTTATTGTTCATTGTCTGTTTCACACTAGAATTTCCGCCCCATTAGAGTAATTTCTTTTTCCCACTGCAGTGTCACCAGGACCTCAAACAGCTCCCTGCATGGCGGATGTTAGGTACATATTTACAAATTCACTCTTTATCATTCATTCAGAGTTTTTAAATACTATGTTAGGCATGAAAAGTATTCTTTCCCATATGGTCATTTAAGTTTTTATTTTTTACTGTTTTTTATGTAAAAATAATACATTTATGGCTTCAGAGTTTCCTGTTTTGCTTAAAATATTTCTCCATACCTCCTGAGGTTATTTGTATCTTGTACTAAATTATCTTCTTAGAATTTTAAAAATCTTTATTCCATTTGGAATTATTTTTCTGCATAGTGTAGTTTTTCTTCCAGACAGAGAACCAATTCTGAGAAAGCTAGCTTATTAAATATCATCCTTTACCCAATGATTTAAAGTATCACGTTTGGCATATATTAATTTCTCACATACTTTAGGAGCTATCCCTAGACATTATCTTCTGTACCACTGATTTATTTTGTCTGTCTCTCTGGCAGTTCCTAACACATTGTAATACATTGGCTTCATAGTAAGTTTAAGAATTTGGAGAGGCAAGTCTCTCTCACGCTAATGCTTTTTCTAATTTTCTTGGATTTTCTCAGGGACTTATTTTTTCATATAAATTATAAATTGGTCTATGTAGTTTAAGAAGTTTTCTTACAAACCGCTGGGATTCTCCTTGGAGATATGTATATTAATTTTAGGGAGATTTAAAGTTTTATGTTGTCTTCTAGTCTATTTTAAGAAAATAATTGAAAACAATGTTGAAGTGAACATCTCTGTGTAACTATTTATAGCAGTGTCAAGTTGGAAGTAGCCCAAGGATCCACTATTAGAGGAAAGGTGAAGTAAATTTAAAGACACATTCACAGCCATTCATTCACTTCTTACTTCAGTAAATGTTTGAGTCTGCTCTGTGCCAGGCACTCGGCCTTGTGCTTGTCTCTAGGACTTAAATGATAAACAAAGTATATGATCCTTGCCCTTAATGGTATTTACAGCCTAGTGGGAGCAACAGCAGGGAATCAAATAATTGTGAATAAATGTAAAGTTGTAACTGTAATCAGTACATGTGCTGTAAGAGCCATAGTAGCAAAATTCAACTTTGTTAAAGAAATGATAGAAGGCTTTTTTTAAGCATGTGGTATTTGATCTAATATCCAAAGGAGGAAAAGTAGGTGAAAGCCGTTCAGAATGTATGAAGTATGTGGTGGGGGACGCATGGGGCATTCACAGAACTGAAAGAAGGCCAGTGATATGGGACACAGAGAATGCAGGGCTCGAGATGAGGCTGGAGGCTTGCAGCAAGGCCACGCTCAGGAGTTTGGAACTTTATCCTGGGAGCAGTGAGGTTCCATGAGGTGTTCTAAGAGGGAGGGAGGGGGAGACTGTGTGAGTGAGTTTTGGTAAAATTTGGCTTTTAAACTCACTCTGGCCTTGTTGTAGAGAATGGTCTGGGGTGGTGGTCAGAAGAGTTGGTTTTGGAGTTGAGTGGCAGTTGTGAAGTTGAACAGAAATGGCTGGATTTGAGGGATATTTTTAGAGAGAAGATCTATGAGACTCATTGAGGCACGATATGGGGACAAATGAGAGGAGTGTTTAAAAGGTGACTCCTAGGTTCCTGGTTTGTTTGTTGGGTACTAAACACTAAAAAAGAACTTGAGTTGGGACTTGGGAGAGTTGAATACCTGTCCAGAGTAGGACATAGTGAATTTGTGATTCCTTTGAGATATCTGGGTAAAGATGTCAAAAAGCATTAAGAGTATATTTATGAAATGGTACAAATGATGGGAAAGACCAGTGTTACAACGATAAATTAAAAAATCTATGTGATATTGTTCTAGAGCTTTGTTGTCTAATGTGGTAGCCACTAGACACACATGTGGCTATTGAGTTCTTGAAATGTGATTACAGTCTTCCCTCTATCTGAGGGTCCTGCAGTTCAACCAGCTGTGGGTTGAAAATATTCAGAAAAAAATTCCAGAAAGTTCCCAAAAGCAAAATTCCACAGAGTGGCAACTATTTACATAGCATTTACATTGTATTTACAGCTATTTACACAGCATTGGTATTGTATTGTATTACGTATTGCAAGTAATTGTAAGTAATCTATGGATGATTTAAAGGATATGGGAGGATACTTTTGCATAGGTTATATGCACATGCTGCCGTTTTACATCTCGTACCTGAGCATCCGTGGATTTTGGTGTCCGTGGTGGGGGCATGGGGGTTGGTCTGGAATTAGTCCCCTGCAGACACCAGGGGACGACTGTAGTCCAAATTGAGATGTGCTGGAAATGTGAAATACAATCAGATTTTGAAGACTTAGTACCAAAAAAGGTAAAACATCTTATTACTAGGTTTCTATATTGGTTACATTTAAAATGATAATATTTTGCACATACTGGGTTAAATAAGATATATTGTTGAAGTTAATTTTATCTGTCTCTCTTTTTACTTTTTTAACATGGCCACCAGAAAAATTAAAATTACAGATGTAATGTGCATTATGTTACTATTGGATGGTGCTGTTCTAGTGTTAGCTCTCCTGGGTAAAAAGAAAAGCACAGAAACAGGCTGGTAGAAATGAACCAGAACGTTATCATTTATGGGAATGTTTTTTGTTTAGTTTTGTTTTTCTATCTTTCTTTGTTTTTCAAATTTCATATGGATTATTTTTAGACATTAAAAGCTTTTACGCTTTCAATTTCTGAAGGCCAAGACAATTTGATGTTTCCCTTTCATACTCTACTTATGAAAAAACTTTAGTTTTCTCAATGGCTGTAATACTTCAGTGAGGTCATCAAAGGAGGATAATTCATCCTAAACAAGTACTTTCAAGCTTGGCTTCTGTCACCACCTGACACGTGTTCATTATCAGATTTTTATGCTGTATCATTATCTTTAAGGTGCTGAAAATAGTTCTGATACAGAAAGTGCTCCTTCTCCTTCACCAGTTGAAGCTGTCAAGCCCGGCGAAGACAGCACTGAAAACGCGCCTCCTCGAGGGACCACGGAGCCTGCGGCCGAGCTGGAGGCCACACCCGACGCAGTGCCCAGGGCCTCTCCCTCGCCGGCAGTTGCGAGCACAAAAGCAGCCGAGGATGACAGTGTGGAGACCCAGGCGAACGACAGCATGGCAGTGGACACAGCAGAGCCGATGGATGTGGAGCACGAGGAGCGCGGGGCTGAAGGCATTTCCGCCCTGGACCTCCCCTCGGCCGCCAAGGCTGACGCTGTGGATGTTGAAATGCCAGAAAGCAGTCCCTCCAGAGTCGAAGGGGACCCCAAAGACAGAGACCTGGAGAGAAGCAGCGAGAAGCCGGAGCCTGGAGACGACGACCTAGGGGTGGCCCAGCAGATGAGTGCCCCAAGGCCCGAGCTCCCCTCTGACCACGACTCCAGTGCCACATGCAGTGCCGACGAGGATGTGGACGGGGAACCCGAGAGGCAGCGGTGAGGCTCCCTCCTTGACCTCCTCCTGCTCTTTACTCTGTTGGTTGCAGACTGAACCCCAGGGTGGTGCTGGCTGCTGAGGTTACTCCTGTAGAAATACTGGCAAGTGAGAGAGTCTGTCTGCTTTTATTTATTTATTTTTTAAATTCTTTATTTATTTATTTATGGCTGCGTTGGGTCTTCGTTGCTGCGCGCGGGCTTTCTCTAGTTGCGGCGAGCGGGGGCTACTCTTGGTCGTGGTGCGCGGGTTTCTCATTGTGGTGGCTTCTCTTGATGTGGTGCACGGGCTTCAGTAGTTGTGGCTCACGGGCTCAGTAGTTGTGGCTCGCGGGCTCTAGAGCGCAGGCTCAGTAGTTGTGGCGCACGAGCTTAGTTGCTCCGCAGCATGTGGGGTCTTCCTGGGCCAAGGCTCGAACTCGTGTCCCCTGCATTGGCAGGTGGATTCTTAACCACTGCGCCACCAGGCAAGTCCCTCTGTCTGCTTTTAGTGTTGGGTTCTGATGCTGTTCACCTGATTAAGTAACCAAAAAGAATTGGGTGATCATTATTCTTCAATGAGAAAGATTTTAATTTCTTTCTACATCACTTGTTACATGCGTGCCATATGATAGCAGAGAAGGGGCTGTCAGCTCACAGAGCTGTGGCCTGAGCCGCTTCTGTGGCAGAGCCGTGTGATGTGGTGGTGAAAGTGGAGGTGGGGGGGCGCCGGCTCCAGCTTTGCCCCCAGACCGAGCAGCCTCAAGCCGGGCCTGCGGGGCCTGCACATGACACGTGAGAGATGCTGAGGGCGAAGATGGGAACTGGAGTGAAAGTGTGTTAGAAAGCGTAATCAAGATTCAACTTAGTGGTCATTATATAACGATCACTTTTTTGTATCAGTTAAAACTGTAGGTTATTCATATTTGCAATTCAAAATATCAGGTACAATACAAATTACCTTATAAGTACTTTTAGTCAAATTAATAATATGCAAATATAATCTTAATGGTTTTTATAAAAATTACTGTAAAAAATACATATTTTGCAGGAGTAGATGCCAACTTCTTTAATATATTTAATTTCCTGGGTGTTTCCTTTTCCTTGAAAGCAATGGAATCACCTAGAATCACAGTAGAATGTTGGATTGGTGCAAATTCTAGAAGTGAATTAGACTAAAACGTAATTTAACCAGAAACCCAATTCAGCTCTGGTTTTTGTTTTTGTTTTTCTTTTTTTCCCCTTTTTAATAAGAAAGAGGCTCTCAGGAGACAGCCAGATTCTGCTCAGAGCTCAGCTTCCATAGTGTGTCCTGGTGTCACTGTGCTTTCAGTCCATAACCAGTATATTGTGCATCTTACATATTCTAGAATGGGACTTGGTACTAGAATAATATTGAACATAACAGTGATGGTTTCTCCAAAGAGATTTTTATATGGTAGATACTAGAATTTTAATCAACAAGAATTGAAATAATATAAGGCTCCTACTTAACCGTTGGTTTTCAGAAAATTGAAGATTCTAGCCCTCTTTTCTTCTCATGTCACAGTAATCTAGATTTTAATTGTCCCAGGCTTTAGAGTAAACATCAATGGATTCAAGCTGTGTGGTCCCTTTTTAAGCCTGCTTTATTGAAATATCTCAACTAAAATAAGAGTTACCTGTGTTTCGCACTGCTGGTTTCAGTAACGTTTTTTTTTTTTTTATCGGTAACTTATTTATAAATTTATAAATGAAGGAAAAATTATGATGGCAGTAATCTTACAGGAGAGGAGCATCCTAAGAGATGACCGTGACAGTAGTTGTGAAATTTTGAAATTCCTTATGAATATACAGTGGTCTGTGGATGATACTCTAAAGTTTACTTCACTTCCAAACTATTAAAATAACACTTTCAGTTGTCTTCTATATCTTTAATATTATCTTTATTCTTTGTGTAATATGTAAATTGTTTTCTTTTACACATTCTAATTTTCTTACCAATTTATACCTTTTAAAATGTTCATCTTTCCCCAGTAACTGACAACACTGGGAAATATGATGGAGCCTGTAAGGTATTGATATAATTTCCCCAGTTCATACGTTGGGTGTCCTAAACTCAAGTGTATGTCCTGAAAATGAGTGAAGCTGGTGGAGTGTGAGATGGCAGAGCTGTGACTGGGGAGCACGGGCTGGGTGGGGAGGGCAGCCCTGCAAGTTCAGCCCGCTGTTGCATGGGAGTGCTGCCTCTGCGGTGCCATTTCTTCCCATTTTTCATGAGAAACCAGAAGTCTGGGATTTTGGGTGAAATTCTTGGTTTTAAAATGATGGTGGTTTATTCAAATGTTTTAAAACAATACTCTGTGATCCTAGAAAAACATTCTGTTACAGGTAACATAGTTTGTAACCTATGTTAATGATAAATTAGGACCTAACTTTTTATAATGGCCCTTGTTCAGACTGTTCTGTTGGTTAGATGCAGATGATTAAATTCAGATAAATTTCAACCTATAAAGCAACGTTAGGCTTCTTTACCTAGAAAATTAGCACTGTAGATTTTTTTCCTGACTGTTCAGATATGCAAGGTTAATGTGATGTGTGTGTGTGCGTGTGCGTGTGTGTGTGTGTGTGTGTGTGTGTGTACATGTTAACTTAGAAGGAATTATGGTGATTGTATGTTTAAAGTTTTAAATAAGAATATATTAATTTATCTTTTTAAATTGCATTTGCAGAATGTTTCCTGTGGATTCAAAACCTTCATTGTTAAACCCCACTGGATCTATACTGGTCTCGTCCCCAATAAAACCAAATCCGCTGGACCTGCCACAGCTTCAGCATCGAGCTGCTGTCATCCCGCCAATGGTAAGTTTTCAATGTGAGTAAGAGGTGTTGAAAACAAAGACCTTTAGAGACATTTCTTCTCTTCTTTAATCAGTGCTTGGTTTTTTAAAAAAATTGTGGTAAAAAATCACATAACATAAAATTTACCGTCTTAGCTCTTTTTAAGTGTTCAGTAGGGTTAAGTATATCCATTTAACCATCACTCTCCTTCCCCCCCTTCCCCCAGCCCCTGGTAACCACCTTTCTACTTTCCGTTTTATGAATTTGGCTACTTACATAAGTGGACTCATGCAGTAAATATTTGGTTTTTTGTGGCTGGTTTATTTCACTCAGCGTAATTTCCTCAAGATTAATCCATGTTGTAGCACATATCCGATTCTTCTTCCATTTTAACACTGCATTTTATTTATCCATTCATCTGTTGGATACATTGCTTTTTCAGATGGATTCATCGTGATAATTGATTGAAATGGTCATTTCCAATTAAGGAAAAAAGAGAAATATAGTGCTCTAGCCATAAATGTTAGTAAGTTCTGTGTTTGTTTTGTTTTGCTATAAGACAATAGTAGAATAAGTATATAACTGGGTTTTGAATATTTAGAATAAATTATAGAGGTTATGGTTAACTTTAGTATACAGTTCCAAATCTAATTTTATTTACATTTTACCTTATTAATCTCTACGAGTTTGACTCCCTTTTGATCCTGAATTCCAGTCTTGGGTATTGATCTTTTACTTAGTTATGTTCTAGCTCTTGGTTTATTTCAGAGGATAAAAATTTATTTCGTCTCACATGACAATATGTGAAAGTTAAGTGTGTGCTTATGATAAATAGGCTCACCAAAAAAATCATTAAGCATTTGCTCATTCATTGATTTACCCAAATGGACATTTATTGATTGTCTGCCTAGTTCAAGATAACATTTTTAATGCTGTGTGGAATATCATGATCTCTGACTTCAGAAAATTTAGCGATTGGTCTTGATAATAAGACATAGAAAAAAATCATAATAAAAATTTAAAAGAATTAAAATGTGATGCTCTCTTCGGTTGAAAAATATACTATGGGTGATTCAGAGGAAGGAGAGCTTCCTTCTTAAAGAGACACTTAAAGAAGACTCCATGTAGGAAATAATGTTTTGGTTGGACCAAAACAGTTCATTTCGCTTTATAGCAAAAGGAAGAAAGCCATGTTTACATATAAGCCAAAGCACAAAGGCAAGAAAATTATGTGTGTATTATGGGTGCAGTGAAAAACCCTACTTATGGCAGCGGAGAAAACTCTGGAAGTCTTTAGATAATAGGTTCTAAAAGAGTCAGATCTCTGCTATTCCCAGGACTCTTTTGTGTTCATGAAGTGATGGACTGAGTTAGGGAATGTTTATTTAGTGTTGGACAAAGCAGCTTGGGTTCCTTCATGAAGTGGGAGAGACAGAAAAGAAGCAGAGAAAACAAGCATCTAATTGCAAATTGTGGCGAGTGCTGTGTCCTGTGAAAGAGAGGGAGGGGGTTTGCAGTATGTTTTGGATGGTTAGGGACGGCCTGTCTGAAGAGGTGACGTTTCATTTCCGTCCTGAAGAGAATTGGTATGTTGGTATGTTAATGAATTGGTTGTGGGAAGAGAGGAGATGGAGTCCAGGGTGGCTGCCAGGTTTCTGGCTTAAGCTGCTGTGGTTCTGTTTCGTATGATGGAAATCACTGTAGGAGAAGCATTGAGTTTAGCAAATGAAAAGTTCTGTTTTGAATATAAGTTTTGAGGTGCTTTGAGATATCCAAGTGGAGTTAGGTAGGCAGTCTGTGAGTGTGGAACTTGGAGGAAAATGTATTAGAAATAGAAGTTTATGAGCCATTAACATACAGGTGACATTTAAATCCATAGAAGTGGGTGTGAGCACCTGTGAGAGGGCAGAGAGGAGGGTGGGACCCAAGCCTGAGCCACTAGGGACTCAACATCATGAGTTAAAAGCAAATGGAAATATTGTGATTTCTGTTTTGATTTCTCTTACCACAACTTTGGGATTTATTTTGTGTTCAGATCTGAAAGTAATTGTTTAGCATTTTAAGCATTATGCTTGAAGATTTGATTAAAAAACGGTAAAATCACTTCAAGCAGTCATATTACAGAAAGAAGCATTACTTGCCACAGATGGTAATTACTATTTTGTTGGTCATTGGCATATTTAGATTTTCTTCTTCCTGTAGGTTTCCTGCACCCCATGTAACATACCGATTGGAACTCCAGTGAGCGGCTTCGCCCTCTACCAGCGACACATCAAAGCCATGCACGAGTCGGCGCTTCTGGAGGAGCAGCGGCAGAGGCAGGAGCAGATGGACCTGGAGCGCAGGAGCTCTGCGAGCCCGCGCGGCGCCCCCAAGAGCCCGAGCAGAGAGTGGGAAGGTAGGCAGCGCTGGCGCCACAGGGGGCTTTCCTGGTGGGAAGCAAAGCTGCAGTGTCCTGAGCGCTTAGGAACTTGATTTATGGCGCTTGTCCCTCACAGGTAAAACCTTTACATTGACCTCAGTTAAGCTAAAGAAGGCCAGTATCACTGACCACAGAGGAATGACAGTAACATTTTCAGTAGTCTTGTTGTTAATGTGAATTTTCTGATATTCACCTTAATGCTGGATGACTGCATAAAAGCCATGCTTTACGCTACATTCATCGGAGTTTTCAGAGTGAGAATTGTCCTGTCCTCCAAGCAAATCAGAGTAACATTCTAAATCTCTGATACGACAGGGGACAGCTTTGTGTAGCATATAGCTAGTCAGACCTTGCCTTACCCTCGCTCTGGCCATGGGCAAGCCACTTGACCTTCTCAGTTTTGGTTTTCTCATCTGTACAGTGCAAATGATATATCTGTCTGTCTAATCTAGCTATATCTCTGCCTTGCCAGGATTACAACCTGTAAGAAAGAATGAGCATTCAGTATTGTTTTATAAGACATGGCTCAGCATCATTTTATGTACGATATAATAAGTAATAGTAGTACATTCGTATATGCATAGTGTGACAGATACCATGAAGGTACTGTTATTGTTGTACGTCACTTATTTCAAGTGACAGATTTGAGTTGTGCGTGCTCTTTTTAGTTGGTACATGATACACTTAGTTTCTTTTAAAAAAAGAAAAAAGGGAGCGATTTCTAAATTTTAGTAACTTCTTCTGGCATGGGAAGAAAATGGCACATGTATTCTGGTTGATAATGACTTACGGACTATCCAGTATGCTATGCTTAGTGTATAAGACTATTAAAGTCTTCTCTGATTATGATTTCAGTTTTTGTAATGATTCAGGAGACTGTCGTACCTGACATAGATAAGAGCTATTAGCTGTAGAACACCATGCATTTCAAGGGCTATTTAATATAAAAGAGGAACTGTGCTGCTTAACTGACCCTGCCGGCTCCCCGCCCCTGTCACACCAGTAATGACTTATTAGTTACACGACACACTGAACCTCTTATGTTAGAGTTTCACGTATCAGATTGTTAGTGTTTTAAATATAAATCGTATGCTATTAAAAATGTGAACCAGAGTGATTAATACCCACCAGGGCTGTGTGTATAATAGGTGCTAAATGAATATTTCTTGAATGGAGATTAAAAAAACATTGTTAACCTTTGGGCTTTTAGTATATTGCCTCTAGGGAATCCTTAATTCCTAACTCAGTAATTGACATAATGTATACTCAGTAATTACATGTTAAAGGAATGATTAAATGAAGTAGGATAAAAATGGATGTAGCAGAAGTGCTTGTCTTCAATTATGAGAAAATCTGTCATTATGAGAAGGATAAATTATAGAATAATTCAAAAGTCTTTTGATCTATTCCTTACATAAATGATTTAGAATAAATTTTTTAAGGCAGAATTAAAATGTAGAAAAAATAACATTCAAAGGTATTTGCTGAACTCATGCTAAAGCTTAACATTATTCAGGTGACAATATCTGGGTCATTCTAATATGTCTGTATTGTATAGTTACTTTAGGACCTCAGTTTCTTTTCTTGACCTCCTTTACGAGATGGGTTGTATTTGGTAGCTGGGGAGACTGAACTAGGCTAGAGCCGTAAATTCTGAGACTCCAAACTGTGACTTGCATTTCTCCGTGATCAGTCACGTTAATTCATGTGGTTTAGATCTGAATGGTACCCTTACTTTTAATAGTGATGCAGTGGTCTTAAAACCAAAGTGTCATTATATATTTGATCAATATGACACCAAGGTGTTTGTTAATAAGACACCAGTTTGGTTCAGGGTGACTCTTTACAAACTGGGATGGTTGATTACATTTTATCCCAAGGTTAACTTTTGTTTTAGCTAATCTAGCTAGTATGTTCATCCAGTAATTTATTTAACAAGTGCCTGAAGGCTCT